>NC_089840.1:60489583-61774549 GCF_035609145.1 Eleutherodactylus coqui | reverse complement strand
TAGGATAGTGGTTGCATTACATTATTATTAAAATCTCTAGAACTAGCGTGTTTTGATCCTAAAGGACCAGATACTTTTTAGGGATTTTACCTATGGGGTGGTTTTATTGCCCTATTTTTTTTCTTGAGCTACAAATTTTTTTTTGCTGCATTTTTCCCCGTGACATATAGGGCTATTAAAATATTTTTTTCACTGACTTTTTTTTCAGTGTTTTTATTTTATAGGGTGAAAAGAGCTAAACAATTTTTTTTTTAATTTATAATTGTATATTTTTTAAATTAGGATATCTATACTAAATAAAGTATGGGAATGGGTTTCTCATTTTATTTTGGACATTCTGATATTAATTTGTATAGTTTTGGATTACAGGGCACACACGGTGGTGGTTTTGATTGGTGTCGGCGGTGGGTCATTTTCTTTTTCATGTATACATTTTTATCTCATTCTGTAATTTTTAAACTTTTTTTTAACATCTCTGACCCCCATGACATCATATATGACCTCTGGAGGTCATTCACATTGTATTTCATCTTTTGTTTAAATTTCATACACTGTAACTGGGGCGTTCATAGGAGCAGCATCCATAGGAGCCATAGTTACAGGGTAAAACATTACGCTGTATTAACAGTAGTCACTAACAGAGCTGATAAGGTTCTGTTAGGACCCTGCAGCTCTGCAGTGACAGGGGCACCTGGTGATCGCTGGGTCACATAGTGGAAGTGATACTTTCACTTTCACTCTTTAGTTATGAGTTATGTAGTATGCAAAGAAGAAGGCAGAAGCGGTTAAAAACCACTTCTCCCTTCTCCTCTGCTGTGTCTGACTTGATTGCAAGAGCAGACGCTTTAATCCCGCGCTGTACTTCTACTATCGGCCAGGATTAAAGCCCAGGACCAAGCGCCGTAAATTTACCGTGCTTGGTCCCTAAGGGCTTAAAAAGCTGTAGTTTTTCATGCAACATTTTTGTATCCAAAGCCAGAAGTGGATTCAAAAGGTATGGGAACTATAAAGCAAGCACTTATTTTTCTAATACTTGCTGGATCTACTTTTGACTTTGGCTCAAAAACAGCATCAAAAACTACCAGAAAAATATGATTGAAACCACCTTAAAGTAGTTACTGTACGTCAGCGTAGCTTGGAGCTCACAACTCTTTCATGACCAAAGCTAACAAAATGTTTCTAATTTTTCACACATTTTTTTCTTTTATCTTGTCATGAAGTTGCAAGAAGGGAGTCATGACCTATGAGGATGCTTCTGGTGTTGTTAATTATAATCTACATGGCAGCCAGAGTTCGTGAGTTTCAATCATATACAAGCAGGAGATAAGAGAAAGTGTAATTAAATGCAGTGACAGACCCAACTTGTATACAACAGTCAAATTATTTTGAACAGCCCTTTTAATTTGTCTGGATGTTTAATTAGATATAGATCAAATATAATGTAAGGAAACATGTTTAAATTGATCCAGGTTTTTTTTTTTCATTAGATGAACTCCAAGCAAGCGAGACAGAACTATGCGGCAATCTGGTCTACTCCCTAAAGAGTTACGCTGCTCTTTCCGCTGTAAAACAAAGAACTATTTATGAACAAAGCAATTTCACACTTTGGATACGTGTTCTCTGTAGAATGAAGACTTGTCTGTACTGAAAAATTAGATTTTTTAAAAAAAAATCCTTATGCATAAATATATTTTAATCATCAGCTAATCTAATTACGGGGAATGTTCCAATGTCCAGGGGACATGAAAAGCTTTGTTTATCGGTTTGTATGAGGGTATATAATTATGTGTACACGTCTTGGTGTTCTGCGTAGTCATTATATAACTCCCTGATGAATATCAATATAGAACATTTTTAATGTACCTGCACAGCCCGTAAGGCCTTGTCGGCACTCAGAATTCCACCTTCATTGTCACAACAGACAACGTCTCCAGGCTTTAGACACAATCCAGGATATTTCTGCTTACATTGCTCTTGAGTTAAAGACTGCCATGATATATGTCTTTCTTCCATATTCTTACACACCATCTCAAACTCTTCATTTCCAGATGGAGCTATGACCAAAAGTCCTGTTTTCCTGTGGAAAAAAAAAATTGTAGTTGGCTAATGGGCATCATGCTTGAAAAGTGAACTAAAAGGTTACCAATCAGTGGAAAAATACATTGGACTTCGGAGAAATTTGTAAAAATCTCTCACATTTCATAAAATTGCACATCCCTAGTTAATGACATGGAAGAGTGATAAAGGTTATATGACACGGAATATATAGTAAACCACAAGAGTCCAGAAAATGAGATGTTCAATTGTAGTACCCGAGAGTACTACAGCACTTCTGTGGTTACCATGTTTATTATTGTGTCACCAATGTTAAAGTTATGTTTTTGATTCACTGGTGTGTAAGGTTTCAGTGACAGGTTCCTCATTCCCATAGGGTCTCAGTCCTAACAACAGCCTGTGGAAGGGGTTGACTAGGTAGCAGAAGGAGAGAAGGCCTGTGATTGGGTAATGTTTCCCCTACACGAGTTGGGCTGGAGTGATAGTATAAAAGAAGAGAGGGTGTGGAGTGTGGAGAGTTGGAGCCTGAGTGAGAATTTGAGTTGGAGGCAAAGAAGAGAGGAGGAGGAGAGGAGTGAAGAGCAAAGGACATAAGAGCCAGTGCAGTGGGGAGACGACAAAGTGCGAGTACTAACATCATCTCCAGGTGAGAGAAGGAAAGCAAGAAGTTATCGGACTACAGCAGTGAAAGAATTAGCACTGTTTGAGGAAAGAAAAGTCAGGGTCAAGGACTAAGCTAAATGTGTCAGAAATCAAAGACAAGGAAAGAAAGAGTAAAGGCCCTTTTACACACAAAGATGATCGCTCAAAAGATGGCTTTTGAGCAATCATATTGCATAAACTACTAATTGGTACTAATGCCAATTAGTAGCTTATTAATGTGTGTGAGCCGCTGGGAGCTATATTCAGAGAACAGTGGATGGTCTGTTCTCTGAATACATTCCCTTTGTTACGCTGTGGGGCTTACAGCTGAGACAATGAGCGCTCCCTGTGGAGAACACAGCATAAAGTACCTGCTACCAGCTCATCTGCCAAACAATAGATTTTATGCCAAACATAAAATCATCATTCGGCAGAAAAAGTGAAAGATGGGCACATTTACACGCAACGATTATCGCTCACAAATCTGGCTTTTGAGCGAATTTTGAGCAATCATCATTGTGTGTAAAAGGGCCTTAACCTAAATCTACGTTCAGATAATAGCAGATAATGTAACATAGTAAAAGTCAAGTCAGTGTCTACATTCATCTTAAAGATGAGCATGGTTCCTCCCCACCAATCCAATATCTGCACTGAGGTACCATACTATAAACTCCAGGGAAAAGACTACTACTCCCATTTTTGTATTTATTGTCTTTTTTGTTCGGAACGGGTCCCTACCCATATACAGCATATACAGACTGGTGTCAGGACAAAACACCATCTTACCCTACCCGATTTTGCGGGTAGCACCCGACTGGGAATTACTAGCTTACCCTACCTGACTCTCTGGGTAGCAGCATAACAAGAACTGCCAGAGCATTACATCTATTTTATCACTGGTGCAGCGTAGACGCCAGGCCATGTTTTCAGGTTGAGGAGCTGCAGAGCCACCGTGACTACCATCATTAGCTGACCTCACCAAATACACCTTCCGAGGGTCTAGCCCGCTGCACAATCACCCCAGAATAAAAACCAGCAGACTTATCTTAACTGAGATGCAGTTCGGGACCAGGTGCCTCCAACAAAACCAGATGAAGCACCTCTTTTTCTCCCTGTCTCCCTGTTACACATAGGACCTCTGGCACATCCAAAAACCTTTGGAATTGTGTCACCACCTGGCATCCTATCGTGTTTAATCCAGCCGAACTGATGAAGGAGCTTGACCCCGAAATGCGTATTCACTTGCTGGTTCTCTATGTTGTTAAATCTCATCTTGGACCTTTAGCTTTCAACTAGCTTAGAATATTGCGCCTTCACCACCAGTATTTTATCCCATTCTCTTTCGTTAACAAAACCAGAAACACCTTCTGACAAACAGTATAACCAGCGTCCTCTGTGAGGAGGAGCCAGAATAAATATACACAAACAAAGGGGTTATTGGCTGGCTGGGATGTCCACCTCCCAGCCCATCAATCAGTCCATAAACTAGAAGATAAGTGTTCCCATCTGCATCCAGTGCCAAAATGACAGCTGGCATGCACCGCCGTAAGGATCATGTGAGCCGGAGCTAAAGCCATGACATCACCCCAGTCCCAATCCTCATTCGTGGCCAGCAAGCTGTGACATAGAAGCATGGGGTATGCTGGACCACCACTCCATTCAAACTCCTTCTTACAATGGTCATACTTTGAGGATAAGCTGGAGACCTGAGGCCCCGTTCTATTGATCTGTTGTCATCCCAGCAGTGGCTCCCCAATGAGCATACACTTATCACCGATCCTTTGGATTACTCTAGTTACCATGTCACTTTCAGTCTGGCGAGCAATGCTCATTTAGATATTTGTGACTGGAAACTGTGATTTCTACATACACGCCACCTCAGGGGCATTAAAAAGTAAAGAGAGACTACAGCTTAACAAAAACTTTGACCCTCTATTGGTGCATTACATGCTGTTTCTTCTTTTGCCTTTAGCGTGAGATGGGCCCGTACTCCCATGCGTTCCGCGTTCCTTAGCGACTGCATACCCCTGGTAAACTATCCTTAGCAACTACAAATCACAACAATTTTCAGACAATTTTCATTCCAATTTTAAGACTTCCAGCATACTGTAGATGCTGCATTTCTGCCACATTATTGGTACACAAGGGTTCATTTTTTTGCACCTAACCTTTAAGGGCTCCTTCCAATGGACGGATTTCCGCCGCGTGACACGCGGCGCAAATCCTCTGCGTTGCCCGCAGCTATTAGGTTCTATTGAATCTAATAGCACAATGCTTACTGTGCAGAATTCCACCGCGGAATTCCGCACCGTAAAATCCCCCGTCCTCACCCGCGGTATGCTCTATTTGCCGCGGGTGTACGCGCGGACGGCTTCCATTGCAGTCAATGGAAGCCATCCGTCACGCTATCTTCCGCTGTAGCACAGCAGAAGATAGTGTGAAACCGCTTCCCTGCCTACTGCCAGCCGCGTCATATGATGCGGTTGGCGCATCATATGACGCTGTGGGCGTGTCATGTGATGCGGCCGGCGAGTCACATGACGCTGCAGTGCATCACGCGCTCTATTGCGCATGCGCGCCGAAGCGTCATGCGGGACGTAGGACTCTGGATCCGGAGGTAAGTATTGGGGTCTCTGGGGGGGCGCCGTGACGGGCTCCGCCGCAGAATTCGACGGAGCCCGTCATGGCCGTGTGAAGCCGGCCTAAAGAGTATAATTAGCAAGCACCTCTAATTTCCATGGGATCATCCCATTTGAAATCACATGCTCTACTGTGGATGATTCTGCTAAAGTGTTATAATCTGGCAATAGTTTATTCAGACTGAAAACATTTTTGAAAAGATTTCGGATTTCTTCCATGGTAATTTGATGAAAAATATTAATAGGCACTGTTGGATGTAAAGAACTAGCATTACATCTTTCCTGGTAAATCACTCAGTGTGGTCTCTACAGACATTTATATTGCATTCCATGATATCCTTTAAGTGTCTTAAAATAGATGTATTGTTACATGACATATTGTGGAAGAAGCGCAGCAATAGCCCAGTTTAGTGGGAATGTGGGGGGCTGCATTAGTGCATATGGAGACCTGTGAGTGGCAGCTTAGAAATGAAATGCGTAAGGTGGGGTATGGAGGATCTTTTATTTTTTTTTTTGCAAACAATTTTATCCTAGAGGTGAAATTGCCCTTGACGGGGAGTCTCAGCTAGAAATAGCAATGTGGACACAAGAGACAAAGAACGTGCATGGTACATAGTGATTTTCATTTTAACGGTAAAATCCAGCTGAAGACACCAGAAAGAGCCATTCTATTCTGTATATAGCGAGTGCAGATAGAAGACAATGAAAATAAAAATAATGAAATGAAAGGCGATGTTAGCATAGGCGAGTACAAGCTGATGAGTAGAGCACAATTACATTGTCAAGGTCATACGAATGTCGTATTGTCTTTGAAACTTTTACTCATGAGTAATTTTCCATAAGTTTTGTAGTCGGAAAGATATACATTTGAATTCCTAATTGGACATAAATTTAACTTCTTTCTTATTTCAGAGCAATTTATTTCATCAAAACAGCTGCTCAACGCATAGTCTTGCCCTGTTCTGCATTCACCATGGCCCCTCTCCAGTACTGCAGAAGATATGCGCTCCATTCAAATGAATGGATTTAAAATCTTTTCTGCGCAGTCAAGCTTCCTTACAGTACACAAAATAAAGTGCTTCGAGTTTGCAAGGCTCATGTGGAAGGAAGGAAATATTTATAATCAGTGTTTCTTTTTCAGTGCTTATTGAAAAGAATATATATACTCAATTATGGGCAAAGAGCTCCATAAACTAAGGCAACGGAGGAAAAGGACAAAGGAATTAAAAAAAACCCAAATGTACTACTTTACTTTAATGCATTTAAATTATTTACTTTTTGTGCATGTGTTTTGCATGCAGAATGAAAAGCGGATAACTAGCTATGTATATATCTTATAATGTTACAGTAGTTTAACTTTAGTATTGAATAGCCACTCTATCAGCTTTGATGTAATCATACTTTTCGTCTGGAAGCAACAGGATAATTTAAGAAATAGGCAGAGGAAACACAAATCAATTTATTCTACGTACTCCGGCCTCTTCGGATCTCTGCGCCTCAATAAGAAAATCATTAGGATAAGTCTAAATGTAACAAAACACGGTTGCTAGTTATCCAATGCTCTCTGCAAAGTTTAAACAGAGTGGGAAAATAGAAGAATGGTCAAAATGAACCTTTTAACTATAGCATTTACTCTGGAAATCATACATTAATATCAATGCTGGCTATTGAAGAATATCCAATTATAACATTCTCACTTAAAGGGTTATTCCCATTCTCAGCCAATCATGGCTGAGCTGTGAATATCCATCTGTATGCATTGCTGTAGCTGGCGGTCTACACTGTTTCTGTAACTACTGAGATGTTGAAATAGCATTAAACACTGTGCTATGCTGTTTAAGCAACTCCTGTTTGGCTGTTCCCATAATGCAGCAGCGCCGCAGATCGTCTGAAGAAGTAAGTAATGCTTTTTATTCTTTGCTCCACTGTATTGCCGGCGTATAAGGTGACAGTTGGGGGGTCGTCTTATACGCCCCGTCGCCTTATACGCCGGTATATATTTTTATTTTTACACATTTCTGGATGAATTGCAGGGAAGGGGTTATATATTTAACCCCTTCCCGACAATTCACCCCGCGCACGCCGGCAGCCCATTGCTTTCAATGGAGCGGCTGTATTGCCGCTCCATTGAATTCAATGGGCAAACATCGTTCTTCTCTGCTACAGCTGTTACAGCTATGACAGAGGAGAACGATCTTTACGCTGACAGTGCGGGGGGGGGGGGGGGGCACTCTTGCCGGTATTGTGGCTTAATAGTGGGACCTGGGAACTTGAGATGCAGCCCACCATGTAGCCCCTCGCCTGCCCTATCCATCACTGTGTCGTTCCCATCACTTTGTAGAATTGCCCAGATTTTCACACATGAAAACCTTAGCGAGCATCGGCGAAATACAAAAATGCTCCGGTCGCCCATTGACTTCAATGGGGTTCGTTACTCGAAACGAACCCTCGAGCATCGCGGGAATTTCGTTCCGAGTAACGAGCACCCGAGCATTTTGGTGCTCGCTCATCTCTAGTAGAAACATAAACTGCAACCTAGTAACTAGTTTAACAAAAATACCAGCTTAACCAAAATAAAGACCCCTGGTGAAACCAATTCTTGGTGAAAACACCTCAAATCAAAAATAGTTTTATACTTAATACCTTCTCTCTCCCCAATCTATGAACTGTAAAAGGTAATGATTAAGGAATATTGTGTCTATGGACTGAAGGGATAGAAGAGGAAATTAGCATTACAGATGTTTCTGACATGAATATGATGTCATGTGATTGTCAGTTTACCAAAAATACTCAACACTGAGTTTGATCATAGAGTTTTAATGAGATTCAATAAAGTTAGGAATCTTAATATATTTTGTCTCAGCGATTATAAGTAGAAGATTATAAGAAGAATCCTACACAAACGCAGGGAGAACATACAAACTATGCAGATGTTGACCTTGGTCATATTTGACCCAAAGACTCCAGCGCTGCAGGGCAACAAGGCCAACCACTGAGCCACCATGCTTCTTTTTCCTCCTTCTTCCTTCTCCTCTTCCCAAGGCACTGACCACACCGATCGTGGGTGAAAAAGAGAGGATGAGAGAAATGATACTTCTCCCCCTTCTTTTTATTATTCTATTCTTTTATTTAACAGAGGAGCACAGTGCAGGACACAAATAACATCTGACACCTAAAAGATATAAAGATATTAGGTGATAAATTGTACACAAACACTTTTTAGTTTGTGAGCTGGATGCATTTTTATGCATGATTCTTTTTAACTAAAACTGGGAAGGGATCCAAAAAAAGAGGAGCCATGAAGCTTTCTCCCTCTATTTTTGGATAATAAAGAATGCATATATAAACTGAATCAAAATGCAAAATGTGAGCTGCGTCTAAGTATTAAAGGCAACTCTACCAAATATGTCATTAAATTCTTCACTGTAATGAAGCAAATGAAACAAATGTGACTGGGTTACGAATTTGTTACCAATCATTGTTATCAAAGTATGAACAAACTAGGGTCTATTTAGCAAAGTCAAGTGGTTAACCCAGTCTAATGCGCGCCAGTTAACATGCATGTTGATGGCCACTCGTTTCATTTTCTTATCAATGGGCCAGGAATCAGTTTATAAGGACAAAAAAGCATTAGTGCAATTGTTTGTCCCCATAAGCCAGCTGTACACTTTCCCGTTCACACAGGGACCTATCAACAAGCATTTTTACGCTTGCTGAAACTGAACAATCAGCCAATGAATGAGCAGTTGCTTATTCGTCGGCTGATCATTGGTCCCTTTACATGGCCTGATTATTGGGCGAACAAGTGTTCATTTGAACCCAATAACTGGTCCTTGCCCCATTTACATGCAACGATTATCACTCAAATTTCACTCAAACAATGTCTTTTGAGCAATAATTGTTGCGTGCAAATGCTACCATTGTTTGCTTTTCATCCAAACAATGATTTTTAGTAGAGTTTAAAATCTATCTTTTGGCCTTAGAGCTGATAGCAGGGACCGCAAGCTGTGTTTTTCCATGAGAGCGCTGATAACATTTTATTCAATTGCAGTCCCGCAGCAGAACAAAGGAGCTGTTTGCTGTTCTCTGCACACAGCTCAAGGAGGCTCATTTACATGCAAATAAAGGTAATACGCTGCTAATGGGCATTAGTGCCCATTAGCAGCTTATGCAAAATGATCGCATAAACTGTCAATCATCCTATGTTTAGAAAGAATTTTGAGCAATCATCTTTGCATGTAAATGGGGCTTAAGAATAAACTTTGTGAGAAATGTCAAACGGCAGTGATACTGTGTTGGTGCACTGCAGACTGTACTAACTGTCGATGTAATTTGTAGCCCAGTGTAACCTCCAGTGACATGCTTCTTACTAAGAACTCACTCATAAATACATATGGGGATGATACAAGGATCTCTCCCACGATCTATTTATACCCAGGACTGCGACTGTAACAAGAGGGCATCCGCTACGTCTAGAAGAAAGCAGGTTTCATCGCCAACACAGAAAAGGGTTCTTTACTGTAAGAGCAGTGAGACTGTGGAACTCTCTGCCTGAGGATGTGGTGATGGCAAAATCCATAGAGGAGTTTAAAAGGGGACTTGATGTCTTTCTAGAGGGGAAGGATATTACAGGATATAAATCTTAGGTTAATTGTTAATCCGGGTACACAGGCAGGTAGGAACTATTAGAGGTTGATCCAGGGTTTAGTCTGATTGCCATTAGGGAGTAGTGAAGGAATTTTCCCACAAATGGGCTAATTGGCTCCTGCCTCTTGGTTTTTTTTTGCCTTCCTCTGGATCAACAACATAGGAGGATAAATAGGCTGAACTAGGTGGACATTGTCTTCATTCGGCCTTACATACTATGTTACTATGTTATATCTCCACCCTGGAATTCCAGTCTATTGCGGCTCTGTCATTGGAGCCAAGCAACGAAAATACCAGAACTGCCAAATCTGGCATATGTCAGACCCGAATGGCGCTGTACGGACCTCATTGACTATAGCATGGTCCGTATGCGTTCTGGTATTCCACCTGGCATTTTCCGAGATGAAATAATGCAGCAAGTTGTGCTATTTTGTCCCAAATTTTGTGCCAGATCAGCGCTGGAGGCTCTAAACAAAGCCTCTGACACAAATGGGAATTTGGTCTAACCCTGGAACCACGTTTCAGTAATACTATGACACCATTTGTGCACAATAATATCTGCAACTACCAAGAACTAAGGAACTGCCTGCATGAATAAGAGCCATATGTGGCCCTGAGTCATTGCATGAAGAATACTGCCCTGCAGTACACCTGTTATATAATCAGTATACGAGAATATTCTTAGTTTTGCATAGATATAAAGTTCTGTTTTGTCCCTTGGATAATATTACCATAAACTCGGATATGAGCTTAGTTTGCCATTCTTATGGGATCATCATTTTAGAGTAAACTGATGAAGTAATTATTGGAGGCATTGATACATAAAGTTTCTGTATTTCACTAGGGCTTAGATACTCGAATGTGATATATTTGCTTCTTGTCAGGGTTAGAGCTTGTAATCTACTGTAATAACTTTCTGTAATACTCTATAGACCTACATGTGGGTAGAGGCTGATAATGGAATCAGTAGAGTGATCATGTCACAGCTTGGCAATGGGCATTGGACCTTATGTTCCCTGTACAGCTCCTCCTCATTGTTCATTGTGAATGGTGCATTTATCGTTCAGTTTTATGAGTGTTTTTCATGGTCATGGGTATATTATTATCATTTTCTTTATTCATTCCTACATTTCAAGTTACATTGATCTTGTACTTTCTACTGCACTACAACACACAGCTCAAATGTTACATTTTTATATTCATTTGTATCTCAGGAGATGGATCCCGGTTCTTCACCTCGGGTAAAGATTCAGTTCTCTGATCTATTATCTGGGCAAGTAGCAAAAAGAGATGATCCAGCTTATTATATGATAAAACGTCCATCTTTTATGGAAAGCAGCATAAAAACTCCATGGCATCATTGTATTAGTGTACATACAACCGTGCATGAGGAGACCAGCAGAGATATGAAGATTCAGGTGATAAAGTGGGTGGGATGGAGCCCGAAATGCCATTGACCAGTATCTCCATCACTCATGACCATGAATATGAAAAATGAGGAGGAGCTGTACAGGGACCATAAGGTCCAATGCCCATTCCCATTGACATGATCACCTTACTGATTAAAATATCAGCCTCCTCCCACATGTAGGTCTATAGAGTACTGCAGAAAGTTATTACAGTAGATTACAATCTCTGAGCCTGACAATAAGCAAACATATCATATTCAAGTATCTAAACCTGGATGTGCTGGGCATCTATTTTTACTACTGTTTCTCTTGGAGTTATGTGGATTCTAGCACAGCTGAGGTGAGCAAAGTCAACTACTCCTTATTGGTTTGGGGGTATCTCTGCAATTACCTAAGAGCTCACTCCCAGGGGCATCTACTGAATATTTTATGTGCGTGAAAAACATGCATATGACACCCCTGTGAGTGAGCCCTAATGATAGCTAATAGATCTGAAAACCCTGGGCAAGACAGATCTGCTTATTAGTGCCCCCTCTGGAAACAGGAGCATCTCTCCTTGTCCTCTTAGTGGAGTTGTGCCAAGATATAAAGTCATCTACTATCCACAGGATTGGAGATAACTTTATGATCGGTGGGAATCTGACGGCTGGGACACCACTGATCCTGAAAATGGGGTTCTAACGGGTCCATGAGTGAATGGAGCGGAGGTCGCGCAGGTGCACTGCTGCCCCATTCACTTCAGTCACAGCATCGGAGATTGCCAAAATGCTTGATCTTGGCAATCTCGGGTGCTGTCTTGGGAGTGAATGAAGCAGCAGTGCACTTGCGAGGCCTTTGCTCCATTCACTTGAGGATCAATTGTACCCTCATTCTTTGGATCAGGGAGATCCCAGCAGTCAGACCCCAACGGATCATAAAGTTATCCCCTATCCTTTAGATAGAGGATAGCTTTATAACTTGACATAACCCCAGTCCTCTGTGATTCACATGAAAATCACACAACTTGCACCCCGTTCGGTGTTGCAGTTCTTTGTACAGTGGATGTCCAGGAGTGCTGCTGTGCAGAAGAACAGGCGAAAAGGACATTTTTCCTTTTGTTTGTGGGATCTGTGAGGTTCCAGCAGGTCAGACCTTCACCAATATGAAAAATCCTAGAAAATGCCATTAAATTACAACATGGGAATACCCTTTTAAATCAGTGTTTTGACCTAATACTTCAAGTAAGATGGGAACTCCAGTTGCAAATTTACAATTCCTACAAGGCTGCATTATGTACAGTGATATTACATCAAGATGTGGCTGGTATTAATACATAAAGATCATGTTTTCTGATACTCCAATGTTACAGGAGAACACGACTAATTGTCCTGATGACTCTTCATATCCTGCCACTGGTGTGACCTTTGACTTTTTTAACATCCTACTATAATTCAAAGGTTTTGAAGATGGTTCTTCAATAACCACCAACGCCTGTGAGTTCTCCCAGGAGAATCTAAACCTACTGACGTCTACAATTCTTGCCTTTCAGAACATACTTCATGTTCTTAAGGTGCTTGAACTGAAGATGGTCCTTAAGGGAGCCAAAACACCAATGTCTATTTAAAGTGCAGCACAGTATAATCCCTATATTTACTGTAGAGCTGTGAGTTGAATGCGTCCTGCCGACAGCCAGGCTTGCATGGAATATCCTTATATTTTTAATAATGAAATACTTCTCAGCTGTATGAAAACAGGGTATATTAAATATTAATTCCAGTACTGGAGGAAGAAAATGTTCCTATGTCTTATCTAGTGTGACCATTACAACTTCACACAGGTACGTCTACTCATGGACTCTGCACTTATTATTTAATGGTCAAGCAACAAATGAGTACAACTTGTTAATATTAACCACACTAGGGCTGATGAGGCCAAAAGCTATTTAGCCGCAATGCATGGAGCCCTGCTGAGACGTATATCATAGTAAAAATATGTAAATTGACTACTGCATGCTGCATAGTGGCGCCTCAAGGCTTCTGCTGACATCTCTAGATGTGTTACTGTGAAAATATCTCAAAAGAGCTGGACAGAATATATGAAGACAAGTCACTAAGTAAAATATTAATGCTGAAAAGAGAACCGATTTAACATTTGTATGTAGTGTATGTTGGCGCTCCCAGAACAAACACAGATCGGCAACACTTCGTGCAAAGCTGGGTGCATTTTAGGAAAAGAAGTGAAATATTGCTAAACTATATTAATACTAACTAATACAAGGAAAAGTAAGATGGATTGTGACAAAATGTGATACTTGATTTTGTATTCTGTAGCTCATACAACAATTTCGTGCCTGACTATAAGTACACAACGGCAGAACAAATAACCATGGGATCTCATTGCAAAATGTATAATAGGATCCCATTCTACATAAGCACCTTAATCAGGGAGTTCAGAACATGAGCATGAACATTTTGTGCCTTTGCCTTCTTTTTATTTTAAGGAAAAATCTTCAAATTGTCCTTTTCTTACCCAGAATTCTCATTGATTTTTTTCTCTGCTCCTTTTTTGTATTAAAGGAGCAGTTATTAATAATAGCATATGGAGAATATAGTATCAAAATATTACCATAGGATAAGAGAGAGGGATGCATGACAGCGTGCAAAATGCAAAAATACTGTGTCAAAAACTGTGCAAATGAACTGTGCAAATGGTGTTTTAGCTATAAATACAAGGGATAAGGATTCTCAATTGGGAAACCCAGGAGGAAAAATCAAACATACAATGTTGTGTTGTTTGTCTTGATCGACCAGGCAATAAATTCGCCATGATTATAGCAAAATCAAACCGGGTAAGTCTGATCCAATTTTTGCAAAAATTGTAGGAAAATCAAATTTCCCATAAGGGCTCCTGCAGAGGTCTTTATCAGCTGCAACTAGCTGCAGCAGTACCATCATCAGTCCCTGAGCTAGGTTTGCTCACAGGAGTTGTGCAGCCTGAGCATTCTTTGAAACCGCATGTGATGACAGAAGAGTAGTCATCTGTAAGATCTGCAGTAAGCGGTTAAAGGGGTTGTCCCGCGCCGAAACGTTTTTTTTTTTTTTCAATAGCCCCCCCCCCGTTCGGCGCGAGACAAACCTGATGCAGGAATAAAAAAAAAAAAACGGGTAGTACTTACCGAATCCCCGCGCTCCGGTGACTTCTTACTTACCTTGCGAAGATGGCCGCCGGGATCTTCACCCACGGTGGACCGCAGGTCTTCTGTGCGTTCCATTGCCGATTCCAGCCTCCTGATTGGCTGGAATCGGCACACGTGACGGGGCGGAGCTACGAGGAGCAGCTCTCAAGCACGAGCGCCCCATTCAACACAGAGAAGACCTGACTGCGCAAGCGCGTCTAATCGGGAGATTAGACGCTGAAAATTAGACGACACCATGGAGACGGGGACGCTAGCAACGGAGCAGGTAAGTGAATAACTTCTGTATGGCTCATAGTTAATGCACAATGTACATTACAAAGTGCATTAATACGGCCATACAGAAGTGTATACCCCCACTTTGTTTCGCGGGACAACCCCTTTAAGATGCAGTAAGAATGTCCTGCAAATGTGACATGGAAACGAAAGTGGTGATCTACGTTGCATAGTACGCCCAAGACATGTGGAACATTCATCTGTTCCCTCCTTCTCCCAAATAAACATTTTCTAAAGCACAAGAAACAGCTATAGGGAAGGGACTTGTTATTTGTATAGCGCCAACTTATTTCAAAGTGCTTTCAGGTAATTTTTTAATACCCTCCAGCAAGCTAAGTACTCATTTAACCGACCTCAGAAGAATGGAAGGCTGGGGGATTCATGTAGCTGGTTCAAGGATGGATGGAACCAAATGGGGATTCATGTAGCAGGTCAAGGTTGCAACCTACAGGTCGTGAGCGAGAGCTTAGGACTACATTCTATTGCCACACGAGGCCCTAGCTCTACAGCTGTTCCTTGGAGAAGGTCCATGCTCAGCTATTCTATTCACGTGGTAGAATTTGTCATTGCAAACTTTATGACATTGCTTTTAAAATAAGCAGCACATCTGTTGACTCCCTTGGCATAACTTTTTGGTAACTCTCTTCCTTTGCATTGGAGTAGGAAAGATAGGAGACCTGTGCTTGAGTATTGTATTCACCTGGCACAATATGTCTTTTTAAAATTTATGACAATTTAAGGCTTTTAATACAAGCACCAGATCTGCTGTCTTGCATAGTGAGATTTTTGGTAGTTCTATAGCTGTTCCTTGGAGTAGGCCCGTGCCTGAGTGTTGTGCTCATCTTGCATAATTTTGTCCTTGTGACATTTATGACATTGCATTTAAAACATGCGGCACACCTGCTGTCTTCCTTGGCACAATTTGTGATCTAAGTGACCTTTTGTGGACCTTCTGTTAATTTCAATTGACTCTTACACCACTGTACACTATTTTGACGAATTTTTGGGAGGAGCACAGTGTTCCCTTGATGTGTGGTTTTATTCCAATGCCATCTGAGGGACTTTCGCTAAATTTGGGACCTTCTGGAGAGCTAATTAGTGAACTCGCTTTATACTCTTATTGATTTGAATGGAAGTCGAAATTGACTGTCCCGATTCATGATGATTTTCATGAAATCGCTCAGTATCGACACAAACCAATTAATCTATTAATCGCTCAGCACTAACAATAAATATGAGAAGAAAAGAAGGGCAGCATTCCATAAAGCGGGGTGCTCCTACACTTCAAAGCAATGTGAGATAATTAAGCAGCCATCTCTGACATAGTTGCAGGGCAAATTCTTAAATGACCCCAATTTAAAAAAATCAATAAGAAGATTTGATATGCATGTCCATAGCTACCTCAAATTACTACTTAATCTATTACCCCTACCCAAACTTACCACCAGTTAATAAAATAGGTAGGTAGCTAATATGCCCTTTTTCCTCATGTCAAAATCTGTTCCTATTAGAGATGAGCGAACGTGCTCGGCCCCGCCCCTTTTTCGGCCGAATACCGCAATTTTCGAGTACTTCTGTACTCGGGCGAAAAAATTCGGGGGGCGCCGTGGCGGCGCGGGGGGTTGCAGCGGGGAGTGGGGGGGAGAGGGAGAGAGAGAGGGCTCCCCCCTGTTCCCCGCTGCTACCCCCCACACCGCTGCGCCTCTCCCCGCCCCCCGGCGCCCCCCGAATCTTTACGCGCGAGTACTGAAGTACTCGAAAATGGCGGTACTCGGGTGCGTAAGTACTCATTACGAGTACGTTCGCTCATCTCTAGTTCCTATCTAATGCTTTGGTTGCTATAAAGCTAAATTCCCACAATTTCAATAAAATGTCAGTCAGTTGTGAGTTTATCTCAATAAAATGAATGGAAAGTTTCCAAATTTGTTCCCATCGCATCATATACCTACGAGAAAACTATCACCTAAGTGAAGTACCAGACAACTTTTTGGAACAAATAAAGTGCCTAGCCCCTAATGACATGTGGTATAACAGTATAATAGTCTTTAAAACAGTATACGGGACCCAAATTGTTAAGTGTCTAGCCTCTTAACCCAGCAACATTTTAATTTATGGTTAGCCAAAAAGTCTGTGGATCCCTGTCCAGTAGTGTTTTAATAATTTTGTACGCATAATTCCTTAATGGCCTAGGTTGTTATGGATATATTCCCAGAGTAATATAGAGTGGATATTTAGTCTGTTAACATAGGGAACTTTTGGCCAGTGTCTGTAATACAAAATAAATGTGTTAGAAATGGTTTGGCCACCATCCTTGTGATCCACTAGTTTAGCTATCATTCCTATATGCTAATGCTGCAGTGGTTTATTTACCATCAAGTTGCTTTTTTCTGTTAAACTAACAGTATCTGTCTGTTTGCTATGGCAGGAATGTGATCGACCAGCCATATCAGTGGCAGATTAAATAGGCCATAGGCCCAGGGCTGTTCACACAACTTGGGCCCCCTATGATGTAGCTATAGTCAGCGGCTACACTTTCTAAATAATGCAGTGACCAATTAATAGTCAAATACTAGTTTAACATAGTGATTACAGCACTGTTACTTCCAGTGATCACAAATTATGTATTTTCTAAATGGAGTCATCTACTTTCCCTTGTTGTCTCTATGTAGGCTTAGACCACCATGAAGTCTTCTTCCAGCTACAAGTTGCCCCTGGAGAGTTTTGCCATCCCGCCTCTACTCCCAATGATCCTCTGAGTACCTCTCTATAGTGATAGTGACCCTTTTAAGCCCTAATCAATACTGGAGTTCCCTTTTGTACTCCATAAAGTAATAGTATATTCACATAGCAATAATTCCCCCATAACACGCACCACAAAAAATAATGCCTCCTTTAGGTCCTGACACAGCCATAACTTCCCTTTTTACACCCTCATAAGGTAATAATGCTCACTTTGTGCCCTGAAAAATACTATTACTCACTCTGTCCCCTTCAAAGTAATAGAACCCCATCTGTTCTCCCACAAAATTCCCTCTGTGCCCCCACATAGTTCCCTCTGTGCCCCTCTATTACTTTACTGCTCTCGGGTGTCTCAGTAAAGTAATAGAACTTGCTCTGTGCCCCTATAAAGTAATACACCCCTTATGTGCCCACACAAAGTAATAGATCTCTCTAAGAGCCCCATAAAGTAAAAAGATTTTTGTCTGTGTCTCTATAAAGTAACACACCCCCTCTGTGCCCCCACAAATAGATGCCCTTCTGTGCCCCTTCCACTCTACAGTATGTTCCCCAAAATTATGTGCCCACACAAAGTAATAGATCTCTCTAAGAGCCCCATAAAGTAAAAAGATTTTCGTCTGTGTCCCTATAAAGTAACACACCCCCTCTGTGCCCCGACAAATAGATGCCCTTCTGTGCCCCTTCCACTCTACAGTATGTTCCCCAAAACTCCAGCTGGCACATACATAGCCAACTGTATTCCTGCTGCTGCTGCTAATTACAGCTGGGTCCATGCGAGCTTGACTTATCTCCCAAATCTTCTCTCACAGATAGTACGTGCAAGAGACAGGGGAGGAGCTGGACTTGCACGCACTGGACATAATTAGCAGCATTGATAAACACGAATAACATTATATAACAGTTATAAGTAGTCCTTTTTATTAGTAGATTATTGGGTATTTGACTGCCTGAAATGAGATTATATGTTAGATAGGTGGGAGGTTTTTGGGTACTGCTCTTCAGTATTAGTGATCTTTACCATTATTACTACACCTAAGTGTTTAGGGCACTTGATGATATGGGTATGTGTGTTTGGGGTTAAGTATGGAGGGGTATTTTTTTTCTTGCCCTTTTCTTTTCTCCCCTTCTCCTCCTCTACCATGCAATGCAACCGGCATCCTAATTTATATGTGTAAAATAAATAACGAATATCATTTGCCATGGTTCAAGAAGTTAATATAATTTTGTGGAATGTGCGGGGTGTGGAGGATAAAACTATAATACCTCATTTACACTGACAGATGATCGCTCAAACGTCACTCAAATGACAGTCTGAGTGACAGGTTTGAGCAATCGTCTTTGAATACTTTATAGTAGCTAATTAGCTACAATACAGCTATGCAGGTGCAGCGGGACACCGCTGCTATCTCTGAGCACACACCTGTAGTGTTCTCTGCGCTTATAGCCTGTGTCCCGTTTTGAATTCACAGCAGCAGACAGACACAGAGAATCTTATCAGTGCAGCCGGCTGATAACAGCCTGCTCCGCTGATAACAGCTGATCGCTCAATTCTAGCAAGCTAGAATTCAGCGATCAGCGACTTGTGCACAACTCTGCACAATGTCAGTGCATTTAGACAGAACGAGAATTGCTCAAAGGATTCTTTTTTGAGCGAATTTTGAGTGATTCTCGTTGTGTCTAAATAAGCTTTAAGATACACTGTTTTATCATCTATTCAAAAATTTCAACCAGCTATTGTTTGTCTATTAGAAACGTGTTTAACAAAAGATACTGTACATTTGCTTCACCATTCAATATGGGTACATTCTTTTCATTCTCTGTAATCGAATTATTCACATGGAATAAAGCCCCATTTATATGGGACGACTGTCGGGCAATCGATGCCCAACACTCACCCCCGCATGTACTCGCTCCTGTGCTGTTGCACAGGAGCGAGTATCGCTGGCTCACAGCAGGGCGGCTGAAGTAGATTTCTCTCCTCGCTCTCCTCCACCTCTCTCCATTCACTTAACACAGCAGCTGTTCAGTACTGAACGGCCGCTATTTACACTGAGCAACCATCATTCAGGATTTTATGCAGCATAAATGATGGACGATGATCTGAATGATAATCGTTCATTGTAAACCTCAGCCATTCAGTACTGAAAGGCCGCTGTGTTAAGTGAATGGAGAGGGGTGGAGGAGAGTGAGGAGAGAAATCTCCTCCAGCTGCCAGCAGCAGCACAGTAGTGAGTGCACACCGGGACGAGTGTTGGGCATCGTTTGCCCAACAATCGTCCAGTGTAAATGGGGCTTAAATGTACTGATTCATAAAAATATCTGTTTTAAGTGTGAGTCATCTTTTATAGAATCTATGGGGAGTTCTGTTTGCCTTAAATGTAATATTGCAAAAAATAAATACTTTTTGGTGGCAATATATATATATATATATATATATATATATATTAGAGATGAGCGAGCACCAAAATGCTCAGGTGCTCGTTACTCGGGACGAAATTTTCGCGATGCTCGAGGGTTCGTTTCGAATAACGAACCCCATTGAAGTCAATGGGCGACCCGAGCATTTTTGTATTTCGCCGATGCTCGCTAAGGTTTCCATTTGTGAAAATCTGGGCAATTCAAGAAAGTGATGGGAACGACACAGCATTGGGCTGCATCTCAAGTTCACAGGTCCCACTATTAAGCCACAATACCGGCAAGAGTGGGCCCCCCCCCTCCCAACAATTTTTACTTCTGAAAAGTCCTCATTAGCATGGCATACCTTAGCTAAGCACCACACTACCTACAACAAAGCACAATCACTGCCTGCATGACACTCTGCTGCCACTTCTCCTGGGTTACATGCTGCCCAACCCCCCTCCCCCCTGCACAACGCAGTGTCCACAGCGCACACCAAACTGTCCCTGCGCAGCCTTCAGCTGCCCTCATGCCACACCACCCTCATGTCTATTTATAAGTGCGTCTGCCATGAGGAGGAACTGCAGGCACACACTGCAGAGGGTTGGCACGGCTAGGCAGTGACCCTCTTTAAAAGGGGTGGGGAAATAGCCCACAATGCTGTACAGAAGCAATGAGAAATATAATCCTGTGCCACCGCCATCAGGAGCTGCACACGTAGGCATAGCAATGGGGAACCTATGTGCCACACACTATTCATTCTGTCAAGGTGTCTGCATGCCCCAGTCAGACCGGGCTTTTTAATTCATAGACACAGGCAGGTACAACTCCCTATTGTGAAGTCCCTGTGGACCCACAGCATGGGTGGGTGCCAGGAAGCCACCGGCGGTACATAAAAATATCCCATTGCATTGCCCAACACAGCTGAGGTAGTAATGTCGTGCTTAATGCAGGTGGGCTTCGGCCCACACTGCATGCCCCAGTCAGACTGGGGTTCTTTACAAGTGGACACATGTAGGTTAAACTCCGTGTGCACCTACAGCATGGGTGGCTCCCTGGAACCCACCGGCGGTACACAAAAATATCCCATTGCATTGCCCAACACAGCTGAGGTAGTAATGTCGTGCTAAATGCAGGTGGTCTTCGGCCCACACTGCATGCCCCAGTCTGACTGGGGTTCTTTAGAAGTGGAAACAGATGCATTTATAATTCCCTGTGGACCCACAGCATGGGTGGGTGCCAGGAAGCCACCGGCGGTACATAAAAATATCCCATTGCATTGCCCAACACAGCTGAGGTAGTAATGTCGTGCTTAATGCAGGTGGGCTTCGGCCCACACTGCATGCCCCAGTCAGACTGGGGTTCTTTAGAAGTGGACACATGTAGGTTAAACTCCGTGTGCACCTACAGCATGGGTGGCTCCCTGGAACCCACCGGCGGTACATAAAAATATCCCATTGCATTGCCCAACACAGCTGAGGTAGTAATGTCGTGCTTAATGCAGGTGGGCTTCGGCCCACACTGCATGCCCCAGTCAGACTGGTAATATGTACCTTAACAGTAACCGCGTTGGTGGTAATGTGGTGGTGACTGCGGACCTAGTAGCGCGGTTTTATTTTGTTGGTTTTCGGAATGTGGCCAGGATTAAGTGGGCCGTGGCGGGGGATGTTTTTGAGGCACTACGTGTCCTCTCCACGTGTCCGTGGTTATATGCACCTTAACAGTAACCGCGTTGGTGGTAATGTGGTGGTGACTGCGGACCTAGTAGCGCGGTTTTATTTTGTTGGTTTTCGGAATGTGGCCAGGATTAAGTGGGCCGTGGCGGGGGATGTTTTTGAGGCACTACGTGTCCTCTCCACGTGTCCGTGGTTATATGCACCTTAACAGTAACAGCGTTGGTGGGAAATGGCCTCGCCGCCATCATGTCTTTGGGAAGCCTCTGTTTCCACACCCCAGAGACATACCATTAGCAGCGGTATAGGCAGAGCCCATAATTAGTAACATTTCAGCCGTAGCATTAGGACAGGCCCCACTAACATATCACTAGCAGCATTATAGGGGGAGCACAGTATTAGTTCCATTTCAGTAATAGTAGCACTCAAGACAGGCCCCAATAACAATTCCGAAGCAGCAGTATAGTGGGAGCGCAGTCTTCGTTCCATTTCAGTAATAGTAGCACTCAAGACAGGCCCCAGTAACAATTCCGAAGCAGCAGTATAGTGGGAGCGCAGTCTTCGTTCCATTTCAGTAGCTGCAGTATAGACAAGGCCCAAGTTACATTTATGTAGCTAAAGTGTAGGCCAACCCCACACACCTTTCTGTACCATGAGTGCAGGCGAAGAACATAGACATTGCTATGATTACACTGTAGGTGAGTGCCCAAAAAAATTGGTGTACCAACAGTACTAATGTACCTCAGTAAAAATTGGCCATGCCCAACCAAGATGGCAGGTGAAACCCATTAATCGCTTTGGTTAATGTGGCTTAAGTGGTAACTAGGCCTGGAGGCAGCCCAGTTTAACGAAAAATTGGTTCAAGTTAAAGTTCCAACGCTTTTAAGAGCATTGAAACGTATAAAAAATTTTTAGAAAAATTATATGAGTGAGCCTTGTGGCCCTAAGAAAAATTGCCCATTCAGCGTGATTACGTGAGGTTTCAGGAGGAGGAGCAGGAGGAGAAGGAGGAATATTATACACAGATTGATGAAGCAGAAATGTCCCCGTTTTGGATGGTGAGAGAGAACGTAGCTTCCATCCGCGGGTGCAGCCTACGTATTGCTTAGGTATCGCTGCTGTCCGCTGGTGGAGAAGAGAAGTCTGGGGAAATCCAGGCTTTGTTCATCTTGATGAGTGTTAGCCTGTCGGCACTGTCGGTTGACAGGTGGGTACGCTTATCTGTGATGATTCCCCCAGCCGCACTAAACACCCTCTCTGACAAGACGCTAGCCGCAGGACAAGCAAGCACCTCCAGGGCATACAGCGCGAGTTCAGGCCACGTGTCCAGCTTCGACACCCAGTAGTTGTAGGTGGCAGAGGCGTCACGGAGGACGGTCGTGCGATCGGCTACGTACTCCCTCACCATCCTTTTACAGTGCTCCCGCCGACTCAGCCTTGACTGAGGAGCGGTGACACAGTCTTGCTGGGGAGCCATAAAGCTGTCCAGGCCCTTAAAGACTGTTGCACTGCCTGTGCTGTACATGCTGCTCGATCTCCGCACCTCCCCTGCTACCTGGCCCTCGGAACTGCGCCTTCTGCCACTAGCGTTGTCGGATGGGAATTTTACCATCAGCTTGTCCGCAAGGGTCCTGTGGTATAGCATCACTCTCGAACCCCTTTCCTCTTCGGGTATGAGAGTGGAAAGGTTCTCCTTATACCGTGGGTCGAGCAGTGTGTACACCCAGTAATCCGTAGTGGCCAGAATGCGTGTAACGCGAGGGTCACGAGAAAGGCATCCTAACATGAAGTCAGCCATGTGTGCCAGGGTACCTGTACGCAACACATGGCTGTCTTCACTAGGAAGATCACTTTCAGGATCCTCCTCCTCCTCCTCCTCAGGCCATACACGCTGAAAGGATGACAGGCAAGCAGCATGGGTACCGTCAGCAGTGGGCCAAGCTGTCTCTTCCCCCTCCTCCTCATCCTCCTCATGCTCCTCCTCCTCCTCCTGAACGCGCTGAGATATAGACAGGAGGGTGCTCTGACTATCCAGCGACATACTGTCTTCCCCCGCCTCCGTTTCCGAGCGCAAAGCATCTGCCTTTATGCTTTGCAGGGAACTTCTCAAGATGCATAGCAGAGGAATGGTGACGCTAATGATTGCAGCATCGCCGCTCACCACCTGGGTAGACTGCTCAAAGTTTCCAAGAACCTGGCAGATGTCTGCCAACCAGGCCCACTCTTCTGAAAAGAATTGAGGAGGCTGACTCCCACTGCGCCGCCCATGTTGGAGTTGGTATTCCACTATAGCTCTACGCTGCTCATAGAGCCTGGCCAACATGTGGAGCGTAGAGTTCCACCGTGTGGGCACGTCGCACAGCAGTCGCTGCACTGGCAGATTAAAGCGATGTTGCAGGGTGCGCAGGGTGGCAGCGTCCGTGTGGGACTTGCGGAAATGTGCGCAGAGCCGGCGCACCTTTCCGAGCAGGTCTGACAAGCGTGGGTAGCTTTTCAGAAAGCGCTGAACCACCAAATTAAAGACGTGGGCCAGGCATGGCACGTGCGTGAGGCTGCCGAGCTGCAGAGCCGCCACCAGGTTACGGCCGTTGTCACACACGACCATGCCCGGTTGGAGGCTCAGCGGCGCAAGCCAGCGGTCGGTCTGCTCTGTCAGACCCTGCAGCAGTTCGTGGGCCGTGTGCCTCTTATCTCCTAAGCTGAGTAGTTTCAGCACGGCCTGCTGACGCTTGCCCACCGCTGTGCTGCCACGCCGCGAGACACCGACTGCTGGCAACGTGCTGCTGCTGCTGACACATCTTGATTGCGAGACAGAGGTTGCGGAGGAAGAGGAGGAGGGTGCTTTAGTGGAGGAAGCATACACCACCGCAGATACCAGCACCGAGCTGGGGCCCGCAATTCTGGGGGTGGGTAGGACGTGAGCGGTCCCAGGCTCTGACTCTGTCCCAGCCTCCACTAAATTCACCCAATGTGCCGTCAGGGAGATGTAGTGGCCCTGCCCGCCTGTGCTTGTCCACGTGTCCGTTGTTAAGTGGACCTTGGCAGTAACCGCGTTGGTGAGGGCGCGTACAATGTTGCGGGAGACGTGGTCGTGCAGGGCTGGGATGGCACATCGGGAAAAGTAGTGGCGACTGGGAACTGAGTAGCGCGGGGCCGCCGCCTCCATCATACTTTTGAAGGACTCCGTTTCCACAACCCTATACGGCAGCGTCTCAAGGCTGATAAATTTGGCTATGTGGACGGTTAACGCTTGAGCGTGCGGGTGCGTGGCGGCGTACTTGCGCTTGCGCTCCAACAGTTGCGCTAGCGATGGCTGGACGGTGCGCTGACAGACATTGGTGGATGGGGCCGAGGACAGCGGAGGTGAGGGTGTGGGTGCAGGCCAGGAGACGGTAGTGCCTGTGTCCTGAGAGGGGGGTTGGATCTCAGTGGCAGGTTGGGGCACAGGGGGAGAGGCAGCGGTGCAAACCGGAGGCGGTGAATGGCCTTCGTCCCACCTTGTGGGGTGCTTGGCCATCATATGTCTGCGCATGCTGGTGGTGGTGAGGCTGTTGGTAGTGGCTCCCCGGCTGATCTTGGCGCGACAAAGGTTGCACACCACTGTTCGTCGGTCGTCAGGCGTCTCTGTGAAAAACTGCCAGACCTTAGAGCACCTTGGCCTCTGCAGGGTGGCATGGCGCGAGGGTGCGCTTTGGGAAACAGTTGGTGGATTATTCGGTCTGGCCCTGCCTCTACCCCTGGCCACCGCACTGCCTCTTGCAACCTGCCCTGCTGCTGCCCTTGCCTCCCCCTCTGAAGACCTGTCCTGAGTAGGCGTTGTAAACCAGGTGGGGTCAGTCACCTCATCGTCCTGCTGCTCTTCCTCCAAATCCTCTGTGCGCTCCTCCCTCGGACTTACTGCCGTCACTACTACCTGACTGCAAGACAACTGTGTCTCATCGTCATCGTCCTCCTCACCCACTGAAAGTTCTTGAGACAGTTGCCGGAAGTCCCCAGCCTCATCCCCCGGACCCCGGGAACTTTGCAATGGTTGTGCATCAGTGATGATAAACTCCTCTGGTGGGAGAGGAACCGCTGCTGCCCAATCTGAGCAGGGGCCCGAGAACAGTTCCTGGGAGTCTTCCCGCTGCTGAGCATGTGTCATTGTAGTGGAGTGAGGAGGCTGGGAGGAAGGAGGAGCAGCAGACAGAGGATTCGGATTTGCAGCAGTGGACGGCGCAGAACTGTGGGTGGACAATAGGTTGCTCGAAGCACTTTCTGTCATCCACGACAGGACCTGCTCACACTGCTCATTTTCTAATAAAGGTCTCCCGCGTGGACCCATGAATTGTGCGATGAATGTCGGTACGCCAGAAACGTGCCTCTCTCCTAATCGCGCAGCAGTCGGCTGCGATACACCTGGATCAGGAGTTCGGCCTGTGCCCACACCCTCACTTGGCCCTCCGCGTCCTCGGCCGCGTCCACGTCCTCTAGGCCTACCCCTACCCCTCAGCATGCTGTATTACCAGTGATTTGATTTCCCAGGCAGGAAATAAATTGGCGCAAGCCTGCAGGCCAAATATCCTTTTTTCCCTTTTTTTTAAAAGGAAAGGCCCACTGCGTCTATTCAATGAATAATAAGTCTAATAACTGTGTTGTGCCCCTGCAAATGTGTCACAGAACTTTAGTGTTGCAGAGTTATTAACTACAGCTGAGCAAGGAATTTCACAGGCAGGAAAGAAAGTGGCGCAAGCCTGCTGTAAAACGTAGCTGGTTGCGTCTGATTTTTTTACGTTCTCCATGCAGCACACACGTACCCAGAGCCCTGAGGACTGTCAGAGGCAGGCCAAATATACTTTTTTCCCTTTTTTTTAAAAGGAAAGGCCCACTGCGTCTATTCAATGAATAATATATATCTTCTGGCCCTGCCTAATCAATTCTGTCCCTGTAGTATTAACCCCTTAATGACATGGCCTATTTTGAGCTTAAGGACCAAGCCTTATTTTTCAAATCTGACATCTGTCACTTTCTGTGCTAATAACTTTTGAATGCTTTTACTTATCAAGGTGATTCTGAGATTGTTTTTTCGTGACATATTGTACTTTATGTTAGTGTAAAAATTTCATCAATAAATTTTGTCCTTATTAGGAAAAAAAATCCAAATTTACTGAAAATTTGGAAAAATTCACAATTTTCAAACTTTGAATTGTTTTCTTTGTGAGATAGAAAGTCAAACACCACAACATAGTTATTAATTAACATTTCCCATAGGCCTACTTTACACAGCAATCATTTTTTAAGTGTTATTTTACTTTTTGCAGACTCCACAAAGTATATAAATTTAGCAGTAATTTTTCACATTTACTAGCAAATTTCAAAATCTAAATTTTTTAAGGACCAATGCAGTTCAGACATAGTTTTGCCGAGCCTGTATATCAGAATCCCCCATGAATTGCCCCATTTTAAAATCAGCACCCTTCAAAGTATTCAAAATGGCATTTAGAAAGTTTATTAACCCTTTAGATGTTTTACAGGAATTAAAGGAAAGTGCATCAAAAATTAGAACAGTTCCTTTTTTCTACTGATTTTCAATATAAAACCTTTTTTTTATATAAAACAGTAGGAGTTAGCAAAGAAACAAAACTTGGAATGTATTACCCAGATTCCGCAGTTTTTAGAAATGCCCCATATGTGGACGTAGCCTGTTGTATGGGTACATGGTAGGTCTCAGAAGGAAAGGAGCGCTTCTTGTCTTTTTGAATGCAGATTTGGCAGGAATAATTTTCAGACCCCATGTAGTGTTTGCAGTGCCCCTGAGGTAGCAGTACATTTGAAACCCCCAATAACTGACCCCATTTTGGAAACTACACCCCTCAGAGAATTTATTAAGGGGTGTAGTGAGCGGTTTGAACCCACAGATGTTTGAGGAATTTTTTTTAACAGTTTGAGTTCAATACAAAAAAATCACATTTTTCACATAATGTTCAGCTTTAGGCCCAGATTTATATTTTTTACCAGTGGCAGAAGGAAAAAACGTACCCCATGATGCGTTACCCAGTTGCTCTCGAACACGGAAATGCCCCATATGTGGACGTAGCCTGTTGTATGGGCACATGGCAGGACTCAGAAGGATAGGAGCGCTTCTTGGCTTTTTGAATGCAGGTTTTGCTAGAATAATTTTCAGACCCCATGTAGTGTTTACAGTGCCCCTGAGGTACCAGTGCATTTGAAACCCCCAACAACTGACCCCATTTTGGAAACTACACCCCTCAGGGAATTTTTTAAGGGGTGTAGTGAGCGGTTTGAACCCACAGGTATTTGAGGAATTTTTTTTAACAATTTGAGTTGAGAACGAAAAATTCACATTTTTCCAATAATGTTCAGCTTTAGGCCCAGATTTTCATTTTTCACCAGGGGCAGAAGGAGAAAACATAGTCCATAATGCATTACCCAATTACTCTCGAGCACGGAAATGCCCCATATGTGGATGTAAACTGTTGTTTGGGCACATGGCAGGGCTCAGAAAGAAAGGAGCGCTTTTTTTGAATGCAGATTTTGCTGGAATAATTTTCAGACACCGTGTAGTGTTTGCAGTGCCCCTGAGGTACCAGTGCATTTGAGACCCCCAACAACTGACCCCATTTTGGAAACTACACCCCTCAGGGAATTTTTTAAGGGATGTAGTGAGTGGTTTGAACCCACAGGTATTTGAGGAATTTTTTTTAACAATTTGAGTTGAGAACGAAAAATTCACATTTTTCCAATAATGCTCAGTTTAGGCCCAGATTTTTATTTTTTACCAGGGGCAGAAGGAGAAAACGTAACCCATGATGTTACCCAACAGGGAAATGCCCCATATGTGAATCTAAACTGTTTTTAGGGCGCAGGGCTCAGAAGGGAAGGACTTAGCATGTGGCTTTATGTACAAGCTGTGCGAAGTACATCAGGGTAAAACGTCAGGGCAATAAAAAAATTAAAATTTCAGGGACGTGTGGTAGATCTTAAAACACTCATTTATACAGAGGCCGGATTGTGTGGGGCACGTTTCACACTGGTATCTGGTGTCTTTTCTTATCCCCTGTTTGTAGCACACTCTGCACCTCTTTTAGGTCCTTCCCTTCGTCGCAGTGGAGGGAATTTCACTGAGAAAATGCTGCCCTGGTACAATTCTTGTGGCCTCGCTTCCAGAAGTACTGGGCCTCTCCCCCACCTCCTGGTCCCCAAATATTAGGTCCTTGATAACTTCCTCTTGAAATTCAAGGAATGTCCCCCTGTGGCCTGCACCTCGGAACAGCACGTAGGCATTATACAGTGCCATCTGTACGAGGTGCACGGCCAGTTTTTTGTACCACACCCGTGTTTTCCGCATGGCTCTATAGGGCTCCAGTACCTGGTCTGATAGATCGACCCCTCCCATGTACTTATTATAGTCGAGGACGCAGTCTGGTTTGGGGGTCTCTGCACTGGTACCTCGTACTGGGCAGGGGGTACTGCTGTGGCCGTGTATTGTCGTCAACATAAGGACATCCCTCTTGTCCTTATATTTAACGCACAATACATTGTCGCTGCATTGGGCCCGGCTCTCACCCCTTCTGAGCAGTTGCCCAAGCAGCGTCTTAGGGAGGCTTTTTTGATTTTTCCGAACAGTGCCACATGCCACTGTTCCTCTGGAAGCGAGGCACTGAAACAGGGGGACACTGGTATAAAAGTTATCCAGGTACAGATGGTAACCCTGGTCTAATAGTGGGTGCACCAGTTCCCACACTATTTTCCCTGTTACTCCCAGCACGGGGGGGGGCATTCTGGGGGCTCAATTTTAGTGTCCTTCCCCTCGTAAATACGGAACTTGTGGGTGTACCCTGATGTACTTTCGCACAGCTTGTACAACTTCACACCATACCGTGCCCGCTTACTGGGCAGGTACTGGCGGAATTTTAGCCTCCCCTTGAAGTGTACCAGGGACTCGTCTACTGCAATGTTTATCTGTGGGGCATACACCTGGGCAAACTTGGCGTTAAAATGGTCTATTACGGGCCTGATCTTATACAACCGATCGTAATTGGGGTGATCGCTGGGGGGGCACAGCTGGTTGTCATTGTAGTGCAGAAATTTTAAAATACACTCAAAGCGCGTCCTCGACATCGCCATGCGGAACATTGGGGTGTGATACAAAATATCGGTAGACCAGTACGCCCTGATTGTTGGCTTCTTTATTAGCCCCATGGTTAGTATAAGCCCCCCAAATTTTTTTATCTCTGGTGCATCCACAGGGGTCCACTTATCGGGTCTGGCATAGCTGGAGGTGGGATTTTCTTCTATAAAATTCTGGGCGTACAAATTCGTCTGGGTAACAATATGGGCAATGAACTCTTCAGAAAAAAAAAACTTGAAGAAGTCCTTCCCTCTGAGCCCTTCCGTGTCAAATTGAATCCCTGGGTTCCCAATAAAATCAGGGATCTGGGGTCTGTAATCTTCCGGGGTACTCCAGTGAGCATCTGATGCATTGGGGTCAGTGGCGGTCCTTGGACGCCTTCTCGGGGGTGCAGGGAGCTCAGACTCGCTGGATGAGGATGAGGAGTCGGAGAATGCCAAAAAAGTGGGGTCGTCATCACCACTACCTGAGTCCGAGTCTGATGCAATGATTGCATACAGTTCCTCTGAAGTGTACCTCCTGCGGGCCATATTTATATAAAATGGGGCACACGGGGAAAAAGTTTTATTAGATGGGACACTGCGGGATGGGGTGACCACGGGACGGGGGTCGGAAAGAACGCGGAAACTTATGTGGTGTATTCACGTAAGTGTTTTTTTTTTTTTCTTTTTTTTTTTTTTTACACAGACGAATACACTGACACAACACGGACTAACGACACACTACACACTAGACGGACTAACGACACGCTACACTAACTAATGACGGGTGACGGGACAGGTAACGAAATGGGAACAACAGGAACTTTTTTTGTTTTTTGGGGGGTTTTTTTACACAGACGAATACACTGACACAACACGGACTAACGACACACTACACACTAGACGGACTAACGACACGCTACACTAACTAATGACGGGTGACGGGACAGGTAACGAAATGGGAACAACAGGAACTTTTTTTGTTTTTTTGTTGTTTTTTTTACACAGACGAATACACTGACAGTACACGGACTAACGACACGCTACACACTAGACGGACTAACTAAACGCTACACTAACTAATAACGGGTGACGGGACAGGTAACAAAATGGGAACAACAGGAACTTTTTTTTTTTTTTTTTTTTTTACACCAAGGGATATACTGACTACACGCTGCGCTACACTACACTGCTGATCGCACGCTACAGCTCACTCACTACACTTCTGATCACACACTACAGATCCCTCACTCACTACACTACACTGCACTTCTGATCACTCACTCCACTCTGCTACACTACACTGCCTGATCAATCACTCACTACACTCACTACACTACACTGCCTGATCAATCACTCACTACACTCACTACACTACACCACACTGATCACTAACACTCACTCCACTACACCACACTGATGACTAACTCCTCTCCACTACACTGATCACTAACTCCACTCCACTACACTCCACTCCACTCCACTACACTACACTACACTACACTACACTCACTCCCTGCCTAATCTACACTCTAATCGCTCGTTTTTATGGCACACAATACGGTGGTTGCTCTTTCTACAAGCACCGGAAACACACTGCGGTGCTTGCAGACAGAGCTCCTATTCTAAACAGCGCGAACACCGCTGCCGCTCTGTGATTGGTCAGGGAGTTTTTCCCTGACCAATCACAGCGATCGTGGGGGAGGGACCGCTCTGATTGGTCCCCAGCCCGGATGCCTAGCTTGTCTGCCGACGATATCAGCCAAGATCGCTGCTGTGTCGCCGCGATTGTCACCGCGGCGACACTTTAATGACATGACGTACCAGGTACGTCCAGGAGCGGGAAGGGGTTAATGCAGGGTGCAATGCTCTGCACAGCCGATTTTGAGAAAAAAAAAAAATGCAACACAGCTAACAGCAGCCTGCAGAGTACTCCACACAGTTAAATGTGGCCCTAGAAAGGACCGTTGGGGTTCTTGAAGCCTACACTCACTCCTAACACTCTCCCTGCCTAACCACCACTTCTGTCCCTAATGCAGGGTGAAATGCTCTGCACAGCCGATTTTGAGAAAAAAAAAAAAAAAGCAACACAGCTAACAGCAGCCTGCACAGTACTGCACACGGTTAAATGTGGCCCTAGAAAGGACCGTTGGGGTTCTTGAAGCCTACACTCACTCCTAACACTCTCTCTGCCTAACCACCACTTCTGTCCCTAATACAGGGTGCAATGCTCTGCACAGCCGATTTTGAAAAAAAAAATATATATACACTGCTAACAGCAGCCTGCACACGGGTAGATGTGGCCCTAAGAAGGGCCGTTGGGGTTCTTGAAGCCTACACTCACTACAAACACTCTCCCTACAGCAGCTCCAGCAGCAGCACTTTCCCTCAGCTAACTCACAAGGCATGTGTGGCGAGCCGCGGGAGGGGCTGATTTATATACTCGGGTGACATCAGATCTCCCCAGCCACTCACAGCAGGGGGGTGGTATAGGGCTTGAACAACACAGGAGGAAGTTGTAATGCCTTCCCTGTCTTTCTATTGGCCAGAAAAGCGCGCTAACGTCTCAGAGATGAAAGTGAAAGTAACCCGAACATCGCGTGGTACTCGTTACGAGTACCGAGCATCCCGAACACGCTAATATTCGCCCGAGCATCAAGCTCGGACGAGTACATTCGCTCATCTCTAATATCTATCTTTCTATCTATATATATATCCCCTTCCGTATTCCAGCGAATATATTAAGAAGCTGATGGAATTTATAGCTGCATCTCCAGCTACTATATTAATTGTAGGAGAGTTTAATAATTGTCTGGATCCCTGTTTGGATAGATTTAATAAAGGCTCTATAGTGGCTTCTCTTTCCCCAACTGCTTTTGCACATTTACATAATGGAGGATGACATTTTGGAGACATTTTTTTCTTTTTTCTAAAAACTTCTATGTGGACTGTGAAGCTCTCTATGAATATTTGGCTCGGGGGCAATTGCCAACTTCGTCTGGTGATCAGAGAGCGAAATTAGAGTCTCCTTTGACACAGAATGAGTTAAGGGATGCAATAGCACAGCTTCCTAATAAAAAAGTCCCTGGGTTGGATGGTATTCCAAATTAATTTTTTAAGCGCAACCAGGATATGCTTCTGCCACATTTATTGACAGTGTTTAATGAGTCATTGTATGCAGACATACCTCCACCATCGATGAGAGATGCCATGATTGTTTTAATTCCTAAAAGCAGGAAAAGATTTGTCTTCCTCTTATCGCCCAATATCTCTGTTGACCATTGATGTTAAAACCTCGGTGAAGGTACTTGCAAATTGATTACTTTTAGTCATGACTCATTTAACGTATGAGGATTAGTCTGGCTTCATGCCAAACAAATCAACTGCTTTAAATTGCAGTATGGAGAAATTGAGGAATGTATCTGCAGATGATGATTTGTTGTATACGGGGAATGTGAGCAGATCAAGGAGTCCTATTATGTCCATTTTGGATATATTTGGTAGATGTCAGGTCTCCCTATTAGGGTGCATTCAGACAAGAGTGTTTATGAGCGTACATACGTGCGCACATAACCACGCGTCTATTAGAACTATTGGTTCTCTATGGTTTTTTCCCATGTCCGTGTTTTACAGGCGTGCAAATACGTGCACCTGTAAAAGATAGGACATGCGTGTACCGCATAGTTCCGTGGTGCATGTCAATATTCCCCGCGGGGTGTCCCCTCATCACTGTCACAGTGTTCAGTAACAAGAGGACTTCCACGGGGAGTAAAGAATCCCCTGCCACAGCTGTGGCAAAGGATTGCGAAGCTCTCCGATTGATTTAAATGGGGCCGACACCCCCTGTAATGATTTTCGGGAAAGGGCTTTAAATATAAGCCCTTCCCTGAACATCATTCCTATCTAGTGTAAAAAAAAGAAAAAATATATACTCACCTCTCTGCTGCTGCCGGGGCTCAGGTGCGTCTAGCCGCTTGGGTCCCGTCACTGTAATGAAGTCCTTTAAGCAGGTGGGGATTTAAAATCCTAGCCTGCTGAAAGGGCTGCATCTGATTGGCTGAGCGCTCAGCCAATCACAGGCAGTGCTCAGCCATTCATTGAATGACAGCTGAGCGCTGCCTGTGATTGGTCACAGTGCTCAACCAATCACAGGCAGCGCTCTGCCATTCAATGAATTCAATGAATGGCCAAGTGCTGCCTGTTATTGGCTGAGTGATGTGACCAATCACAGGCAGTGCTCAGCTGTCATTCAAAATCCCCGCCTGCTGAAAGAACTTCACTACAGTGACAGGACCGAAGCAGCCTGAGCTCCGGCAGCAGCGAGAGGTAAGTATATATATATTTTTTTACTTTTTACAACAGATAGGAATGATTTTTCAGGGAAGGGCTTATATTTAAAGCCCCTCCCTGAAAAATCACTGCAGGGGTTGTCGGCAGACCATTGCTTTTAATAGGGCCGCCGGCAGCAGCCGCGGACCCATGGGAAGCAATGCTGCACGGACCTGCATTCACGCATGTTTGTGCACAGACATGGGCATGCTGGTTTTGTGTGCACCTATGTACACACAAGCACACACTCGTCGGAATGTACCCTAAATTGTGGGAAGTCTGTAATTCTTCCTTTTGATATATTTCTGCTAATTTGTTTTCTTTGGTACGGGTGTCTGAGAATAAGGTCAAGGTCTGGAATCATGTCCTTTTGTCAAATCTTAGCAAAATGGTTTTGATGCCACAACTACTTTATGTACTTCAAAATTCTGGATTCTATTGTGATATTTATTTAGACTCCATGTGATATTTAGTAGTTTCTTACAGAATACAAAATCTGCTAGAGTTAAATTCAAGGGGATAAACAGACTGGAGGGCTGATTTGGGATGCTTGGATATATTTTCCGGAGTCTCAATTGCAACAGTTGAAGGTGTAGGGAGAAAAAATGGAGTGAGGTTGAATGGCATATTGGTTTCTAAATTGGCAGGTTGTAGCCCTCCTATAATGGTATGTGAGAAAGGGATTAAAGGAGGAAAAAAAGGGGACTATATCCGCCAATTTTTGTTTAACTAAACTATGAGATACATTTAAGCAGATTTTGCAACTAGATGGATTTACTATATACACTCTCCTCTGGAGGAACCCTAAATTACCAGAGTTTTTTCGCCGTGGGAGTAGAGAGGGGTAATCTTTTTGGAGTTGACAGGAACATGGTCGATATACAAACTAAAGGTCAGGACAAGCAGAGTTCTTGCTTAATGATAAGACTAGTCAAGTGTTATGGCAGGTAGGAAGCAAGTATAATGCAATCTAAGCATAAGCTAAGGTTAGGGATGAAGAAGATGAGAAAACTGGGTGAAACAAGCACTGTCAAACCAAGTGTCAGTCAGAATGAACCAATTGCACAGACATTCTGAGAGTCTTTCTTTTAGTTATGAACTATTTAGAGAGTTTATGATGTCCCCTATAGGTATTCTTTCCAGTTATGGTGCAACATTCTTTGGTGAATTTCCTTTGGTGTTCTGGAGCTACAAAGGGTGTAATATCTCATTTATATAGGCAGATGCTTTCTTATTATTTACAGCAATTCCCAATAAGAGAAAGAAAAATGGGGAAAAGCTTTAGGCTATACTTAGAAAGATAAATGGGCCTCAGTGTTGTGTATGATTCTGAAAGTCAACGAATATCGCAATTGTATTTAGTGCGTAGAGATTATCGTGCTCTATTAAAGTTGTTTAACATTTGTCCAAAATGTTATATGGATGGTGCACATTTAAAGCATATGGTCTAGGATGGTGTAAAATTGCATGAATTTTGGAATGGGGTACATGAGATAAATTTAAAAAATAATCTTATCGATATTGATCTTAAGCCTAGCATTTGTATATTGGGTATTGTTGATGAGCATACTCATTTGAGAATTCAGAGAGCATTGTATCAGGCACAGAATTTAATTACTGTCCATTGGATGTAGCCTATCCCCCCCCCCCCCCCCCCGCCCTCTCGGTCACCCCTTTCCTGACAGTAGGAGATTTTGTTGCAAATATAAGATAGGTTATATTTTTGTAAGGGGGGATTTATAAAAAGAGGCTTTTTTGACTAAGTTTACCGAGATCTGGGAAAGAAGTTCTAATATATATATAAATGGGTAGTTCACATTGAGTGCTAGCTGCGTTAGGTATTGGAGAAAAGTTGATGGGATTCTGGGGTGGGGAGAGGTGAGATGGTGAAAAGTTTGTTTTTTGGGGGGTTGATTTGCTTAAATATAGTTATAATTATTTGTATTGTTTGGGTGGGGTAATGATTTGTTTTATGTACTTTATGCTTATGCATATGTAAAGGTCTTGAAATTAAGAGCAACACAGTATGTGGGTTAGGTGACTACAAGCTTTTATTAATTTTTTAAGGCACAGAAAAGTTTGAGGCGATGGGTGTTTCGGTGCGGGGATGACACCTGTGCTCTCGGCCCACCGAAGTATTAAAATGGCCAAGCGTTTTTTAAATCCAATTTTGCGCTACAAAGAAGCTCCCTTTTTCTGACCCAAATCTCCTGCATATACCATTCTGGTCACCTACAACCACCCTAGAAGAAACCACCCCTTAGGATCCTAAAGTGATTGTCTGAAAATTTGGAGATTTTTTGATCTATCCTCAAGATAAGTCATCAATAGATCAGTGAGGGTCCACCGCTCGGGATCCTCGGCCCCGCTGTCCATGTGGTCGGTGCCGTTGTAGCCTGGTTTGGCACTATAGGCACAGTTCCCACTAAATTCAATGGGAGCTGCATCTGCAATACCAACCCAGTCTGCTGCACTATGGATATTGTGATCTATTTTCTGCACTGTTCATACTGACAGCTGTGCTGGAAATCAGCTGATTGGCAGTGATCTTGAGTGGCAGACCCCCACCCATCATCTATTGTTGACCTATCCTGAAGATACGTCATTAATAGAGATGAGCGAGCACCAAAATGCTTGGGTTCTTGCTATTTGACCTGAGCTTTTTGTAATATTCCAAAGCTCTGTTCGAGTAACGAACCCCATTGAAGTCAATGGGAGATTCGAGCAGTGTTGCAATGAACCCACCGGGTGTCAAGGTTTTTTTTTCTCTCTCCTCCAGCCAGACACTGCTGTAGATGTGGGCATGCTTGTCACGTCACAGCAGGAAGTAGTAAAGCAGGGAGGGGCCATAAAATTTTCTCGAACACGGCATGCTGCTTGCTCGAGTAAGCCTTTTCGAACGAGCATCAAGATTGGACAAGCTAGCTCGCTCATCTCTAGTCATTAATAGAAAAAATCCCAACATTCCTGGACAACTCCGTTAATGTATATTCAATAATAAAGCCGTATGAAGTAAGCTCCTAGTGGTGGCAGAAGAAACTACAATATTATTGTAACCTTTAATTCTAGGTTTATGCGGGCGATATAGAACTGTGTATGAGAAAAACAAAAGATCCATTGTGAAATTATCTACTTGCAATATGAAAAATTGTCAACTAGTGTTCATTTCGCATTTGTATTTTTGCTCGGCTTAAAAGCTTTTGTGTCAATGTCAATAATTTTTCTAAAGGTAAAAATTCCAGGGCTCAGAGACATTAATATCAGTGTTGACAATGGCTTTTCAAAAACTAGATAAGCTGAACTCAGCAATGAGAACGACTCTGAGGTTGGATAGTGACAATGCTACAAGCCAGGCTTTTGTCAATGATTGTAGAAACTGCTGTGGGTGTATGAAGGGCAGCTGAAGGGCAGAGTAAGGCAGAAATCATTGGCACAGTAGGATTGCTTTGTGCCCCCTTTGTGTATCACGATACCGACAGATGATAAATCTGCCATTAGGCAGCCTGAGCAAATGAGAGAGATATATTGATGGAAAGGGGTCACGTGCCAATGGAACAAAGGAGTATGTACTTTCTGAGAGCTGTTGAAACCAACTGGGATAATTAATAAAAAAAGAAGTTAATTTGGATGAGAGAAGATGACAGAATTTGAATAATTAATACCTAATGACAGACTGCTGGAGTCCTCTGTCCTTTATCTGAAACCCTTGGCAGCTAGAAATAATTATCTTATGCAACACATTACTAATATGCAGTACAGCTGTGGAGCAAGCCACCAGACTCACAGCGTTTCAGAAATAGGGGGGGGGGGGGGGGTATCAGTCTTGTAGAGGTTCTATTGAATAAGAAGTGCGCACAGTTAGAAATAACCAAGTACATGAACTCTAAACTATTGCAAGGACCTCAATGACCTATCATTGCTTTTGCAACTTAGTTCTCATGTAGCATTTTCACAACTTATGCCTCATGGTCAACTTTTAAATATGTTCCCAAGGTCACCCTCGGTGGCTCCAAATCTTGAATTTTCCACTTATTCCGTAGGCTGGTGCTAAACACAGACTATTCTTCTTGGCGAGACTGCTCTCAATTGTCATAAAATGCTTGCAGTCCATAGGAATGAAAGTTTGCTCATCACATTTGCTAACAGAACTAGAGATAAGCAAGCATACTCGCTAAGGACAATTACTCGAGCAAGCATTGTCATTGTCTTTAGCGAGTACCTGCCCGCTTGGAAGAAAAGATTCAGGTGCCAGCGGGGGGCAGGAGCGGCGGGGGAGAGCAGGGGGAAATGGAGGGGAGATCTCTCTCTCCCTCTCCCCCTCCCGCTCCCCCCTGCTCACTCCCGCAACTCCCTGCTCACCCGCGCCGCCACCCGAATCTTTTCTTCCAAGCGGGCAAGTACTCGCTAAAGACAATGCTCGCTCATCTCTAAACAGAACATGTCTTACAGATTGCATTTGGAGGACTGTAGCTCAATAATTCTAGTTAATACCAGGGATGAGCAGACCCCAATCTATATAGTCAAACTAGGCTCATTATTATGAAAATTTATTTATATAGCCCAATCATCTTCCACGTTGCTTTATATTATAAAAAATTTTTCTTCCCTTGTCTTGCCTATTATTAATAAGGTGGTCCAAAGGTATGGAGACATATGAATTAATGGAAAACAGTGGTTGGGAATGTCATTGTGTTTGTGGCATGTTGCTAAGGGGAAGGGGGCAAATGTGTAAGGGCAGTGTCCAACTTGGTGGTCATTTTGAAAGATGTCATCTTAGAACGAAGTCAATGTTTTCAAATGGGATGGGGTGCATGTGGCATATGAATAGGATAGAGAATTTGAAAATGATATACTTTAATTTATGTCATAGTTATTAGCAATTTTTCCTTTTGTTACAGACACAGATATGGCGGTGAGATTAAGACTTGGGGAGAGGACAGATAATGTGCTGATCTCCGGGGGAGCACAGTATCCAAGTCATTGCAGTGGTTTTCAACAGACGGTACCCTAACAGGCCACCTATCCACAATGGCACAGTTGGCAAATTGATTGCTAAATTTTACCAAAAAGGTTCTGCGTTGGACCTGCCAAAAAGTGGATGTAACAAAACTACTACAGACGAAGCAACAACCATGGCTGTTATTGTTATACACTAATGTATACCCAAAAAGTGTGTGGAGACACCTAGGGGATGAGTGGATATGGGGATGGTATAGTCAATCTTCAAGGAGAGCACCTAGAATGGGTGTGAGAAGACACCTAAAAGCTAAGTTCAATTCAAAGTGACCTTATAAAAAAGGTCTACAATAATTTGGATTTTTAAACCAAACCAGACACCATGCATATACAGACTGCTTCGAGGTGTTGGCCCCTCATCAGTATGCAGTAGGTCTCTGGCTTAGTCTGTGAGGGGCCTATGTAGTGGGTCAGAAGCGGTGTTGTGTCTCCTTAAGGAGACCACCCAAAAAGTGTGTGGGGACACCTAGGGGTCTTTATATGTATGGTGTCTGGCTTGGTTTAAAAATCCCAATCATTGTAGACCTTTTTTTTATAAGGTCACTTTGAATTGAAGAAATGCTGCCATCCAATAGATGGCGCTGTAGAGGTATTTTCCATCTTTCTTATTTGCATAAATTTCCCAGAGGAGCATTGCCTTATAAGTCTCCTTACTTAGCTTTTAGGTGTCTCCACACCCCTTCGGGAAAACACCCCCATATCCACTCACCCCTAGGTGTCCCCACAACTCTCTTTGTGTGTTCTCCTTAAGGAGACACGACACCGCTTCTGACCTTCAACAGGAAGTGACACTCATATTTAGACAGTTGTTTTGGGGGTTTTTGCTTCTTGTTAGAGGAGGAGACTCTGGTTTGGCCAAAATCCCTAGTGATGGTTCAAGGCCTTTTAATGGGTTAGACATTGGCTTATAGGGAAGTAACCTCTAATAAATGGCACTAGAGAGATTGTTTTCTTTCTTCTGGAGTAGAGCTAATTTGCATACCTTTTCCCAGGGAGCATTGTCTGTAAGACTCCCTACGCCAGCTGGCAGTCTTCACAAGGAGAAACAGCACCACTTGAGAGCTAGTAAGAGCTAAAACACACATATCTGATAGGGCATTTATTTTCCTTCTTCTTTAGATGACATCTGTTACCTGTAGTTCTAAATTTATACTGGGAGGGATGTAGGCTACATTAAGTTAACCTCAATGATGGTGTGGCAGGTAGTGGTATTACGACGCAGATTCAGGATATGATGCAGCAAAGTTATGCAATATTCATCTCAGAACAAGGAAACTAAAACAAGTAATGTACTCATAATGAGCAATTAGTTTCATTTTTTACTATAAGCTTTCCTAACACAGATTACAGCTAACTAAATCCTAACATCAATAATACCTTATGCACATCAAGTAACAACAGTAATAACAGTAATATGGGCAACAGTAGCAAAAATGTTAAGAGAAGATAGGTACTATTAACCGCTTAACACCACGGGACGTAGGTTTACGTCTTGGCAGTGTGGTAGTTAACACAACAGGATGTAAACTTACAGAACTGTCTGTGACTGATAGCCGGCCTCCAGATTGATGAGAACACCAATGCCTGTTCTTAACCCCTTATATGCCACGATTAACCCTTTCCAATCCATTTATTTTTTCTCATCCATTCTCCCCAACTCCAAATAAATTGGAGCTGGGAAGAATGAATGAGAAAAAATAAATTTTCCCTTCACCCTCCTGATCTGACAGAGTTCAGAAGGGTGCAGGTGGTCACTACATCATGGGGGGAATCCCTTCTGCCTCCCAGCTCGGCGATCATGTGACAGCTGGGGTCAGGTGACACCCAGCGGTCACATGATCGCCAGGCGGAATGCAGAAGTAATACTTCCGCATTCTCCCTCTAGCCTCCCGGCTCAGCGTTCATGTGACAGCTGGGGGTCAGGTGACACCGGCAGTCACATGATCGGCGTCCGAAACCTCCGTGCATTACATAGCGCTAATTGAGCGCTATGTAATGTGTAAAGGAGAAGGTAGAAAGGGTTAAAAACCCTTTCTGCCTTCTCCTTGGGGGTCCTCGATGAGGACCAGTGCAGGAGTGCATCTGCACCCGATGTGTCTGATGATCGAGTGCAGATGCACCCCTACACTGCAGTGTCGGGCCTTTCCCGACATCGGAGCTGTGGAGGAAAATCATTATGTCAGGGCAGGCCCGACATTGGATTGGAAAGTGTTAATATATATCCCTCCACATTCCCTCTTTGACCTCATCAGTCCTCCACAATGTAATCCGGTATCTGGGCCTGCCACGGCCTGTGATCACTATGGTGAGCAATAATGCATTGCACTACAATGCATTATCATAGCTATCAGAGCTTTTATGGTCCAAGTCCCCTAAAGGAACATAAAAAAATATAAAAAATAAAACTAGTGTTAAAAAAACAAACAAAAAAAAAACACGAAAACTACCTCCTTTCTTGTGCACTTTCTGGTTTGTATATATAAAAAAAGAAAAAGCTGACAAAAACCCACATATTTCATATCATCCAATCTGTAATGACCTGCACAATAAATTGAACACACTATTTATGCAGCATGGCAAAAAACATTAAAAAAAAAACGAAGTCAAAATTTTTTTGGGTTTATTTTGCTTCCCAAGAAAATGCAATAAAAGTGATCAAGAAAGCCGCATATATCCCAAAATGGTACCAATAAAAACTACAGCATATCACTCAAAAACAAACCCTCACAGAGCTCAGTCCATGGAAAAATAAAAAAGTTATAGAACTTTGAATGCAAAGATTAAAAAAAATCCTAAAAAAGGGATTTTATCATACAAAAGTGGGAAAACTTACAAAACAAAAATAATTTTGGTATCATTGTTATTATACCAGCCTGCAGAAAAAATATCATGTCATTTATGCTGCATTAATAATGTTGTAAAAACTCTCACAAAAAACACATTGATGTGCTTTCTGTCCCTGTACTCATTTTAAAAAAAATAAAAGTTGTACAATAATTAAATGTACCCCCAAGCTTGTACTAATAATAACTACAGTTCACCATGCAAAAAACAAGCCCTCATATGGCCAAGTTGATGGAAAAATAAAAAAAGTTATGACTTATGAAAAGTGGAGATGAAAATGCCCAAAATAGGCCACGTCCTTTAGGGGTTAAACAGAAATATGATTCACACAGTTTAAGGGGTTAACACTTTGATATTAATAACACAGTCCATTTGAAATACAATGTACAACTTTCACCGGATGCTATGATGCATCACACCCCTATGGCCCTAGCACAGTCTGCAGCCACAAGTGTTTTAACAGTTCCAGTCCTACATAACAATCATGCGTAACTGACAGCAGAATTGAGGCTGGCCTCACTTACAGTATGTAGCAGTAGTGACTTTTACCAATTCAGGCTAATCCGTAGTCAGGAGCATTCCTCAGCCACAGTTTCCAGAAGTATTTATTTCCATCCACACTCTTTACTCCAATGGATCTCCTGTAGTACAGCAGATAATCCCATGTCCTCTTGGAGTGAAAGCCCTCACTTTTAGCCTCTGCAGCAGCAAGATGTTGATCCTTCTTTGTGACTCACGCAGTATGTTTTGGGTAATTCCTTGTCTCACAGTTGCTATATGAATACCACGATGTGTGTCTCACTGCACAGCTAACACTTTCCTCTGCAGTATGTAGCAACACCGAGAACCCTGGTTTCAGCTACACCCTCCGCTCTATCTCTCAGTCCCACTGCTATCTCCTGATGGCACAGTAGAAAATTACCCTTTTATATCAGGGCATCCCACCCTCTGGAAAGTTCCTATTGAGCATGCTCACTTCTAGTTGGCAGAAATCTGGCACAAATTTTGGCCGAAACTGTATTCTTGGAGCAATTTTTGGCACATCTATCTGCTCAACATGACAACAGTTTAACCCTTTCAGGGTAGCTCTTTACAACGGTACTAGTACAAGTCTCTTTTCCATATGACATGACCAACATTCTTCTCTCAGGATTCCTGTTCACTTGATTCTTTCGTGATTTGTTTACAAAACCCTCAGTGTGAAACTCTGAACTCCCCTCATTGATATATGGAAGTCCTGTGATATCACATCAGTAGGGTCATTTCGATTTTTCTTGTTAACTGTTGTCAACACTGTTGCATTCAGTCTCTACTATAGAAATTATGGAACATGTAGGACATAAATCTGGAAAAAGTTTAATGATGATACCGGATGGTATCATGATAGAACTCTAGGCAAGATGAGCAAAATTAAAGTCATTTTTCACTGGACAGAGTTCTAGAAAGCTAAGACATGGACAGTTGCTTTAACTGTTAGTTTACCAGTAACGGACATAGGGGAAATCAAGTGAGTCCATTGTGAATTTTGTGAACTGGGTAACAATAGCGTATCTTAGATACAGTATTTTTTCACTCAAGTCAACATTGACTACTAATAACCTCTGGTCATAAAAGTGTCAGATTCCATCTCCTGCATAAGGTTCCTACTGCCCTTCGAAAAACAAATGCAAATTGTTGATGAGAGCATGGCCAAAGTCATCTTATTTCAAGGCAATCAAACTTGGCCAGAGAGCCCAAAGCTATGCAAATCGTTATGCCCTCACAGTAATTTTTGATACGTCACCTATACAATTTGATTCCAGACTCCTTCTCCAAATCTGCCCAAAGCTGGTAACTCTCCTCCATCATGTTAGTGTAAAAAGCTTCTGCATATGCTCTACGAATTAGTCTTGTCTGCCCATGAGAGCTGCCTCTGGAGTGAGGGAGGGGGAACTGAAAGAAAAATGACATTTTTACAAAAAGGTATTCCTGTCAAAGCACCATATACAGGTTCCTTTTATGTAAAAGCGATGTAAATTTCTCTGTGCTTTCTATTCTATCCAACTAATTATATACATCCTTGGTGACCAGATGTCTTCACGTCTCAAAAGAGATTTGACATTCGGCTAAAGACAGTCCCATGGCTGGCAAGTACATCTTATTATGTTTCAATCTCGCTGTTGCAGTGTATACTGCTATGTAAAATGCATTAGCATATTAAAATGGATAACTTCCAGTCCTATTTTCTATCGGAAGAAACAATTACCTTCTTTGTGCAGCTCCCCGGTGAGCAAAGTTCAAGGTCAAATACATATTAAAGTCGGATAATAATCCCTTTATCAACCACCTCCTTTCTTCCAAGTGTGACATATAGATATTGCTCCAGGCATTTAAAATCCTAGGTATTATGGATAAGTGCTATGTTTATGGTTATCCAAAAAATTGTCTGCTTTTGAGATTGACGAGGTAGATGTTTACCTCTAATATCACCAAGTGCATTCCAGCTGGACAATCCGGGAAAAAAATGTAACAACTAGAGTCTCTATTGTGTCCATTGTCACCGTGGCGGGCATTTAAAAGCAGAAAGTAGGCCAGTAACCTATATTTATTTCCATCTTGCATGAAGAACCATCTGGTTCACCTTTTGCAATTTATTTATATTGAAACAGTTTTTCAAATCTAAAGAAAGGAATGGATTTTGTCTGCTCAATTGCACCAAATGTTAAAAGGATAATTGGTAAGAAAATGTTACGGTCAGAGAAAAGGAACCATAAATGATCAGCTAAAATGACTGTAAACTACAACAATGCTGCTTAAAACAGAAGCTATATGCTGTTTATGACAACTTGCCCAAATCACTAATAGATCCTTAAGGAAAAGTAAAAACAAAAGACATAGACCTTCGCCATACTATATATTTATCAGCATTCTAAAACATATTCCAAAAATTCTAACAGCTTGAAAAGCTTTTCTTTCCATAAGTTTTGATGGCGTTTTTTAAATCTAGTGTTATCTTGTTAATCGGTTTTCAAGTTTTTTTTGAAGCCCTATTGAGAAACATGCAGAAAAACAAATGCTACCTAGAGCATGCTGGGGGGAGAAATTTTTGTATCACTTTTTGGGCATCTTTTTTTTGCCTTCTTCGGTTTAAAATGCAACAAATTTAACAAATGTCTCCAGATTTTGATTAATTTGTTGCATCTTTTTAAAATTTGTTTATAGATATCTAGTAGAAATGAGCAAGTGTACTCGCTAAGGCAAACTACTCGAGCGAGTAGTGCCTTATGTGAGTACCTGCCCGCTCGTCTCAAAAGATTCGGGTGCTGGCGGAGGGCGGGGAGCGGCGGGGGAGAGCGGGGAGGAACAGGAGGGAGATCTCTCTCCCACTCTCTCCCTCCCGCACCCCCCTGTTCACTCCCACAACTCACCGCTCTCCCCCGCCGGCACCCGAATCTTTCGAGACGAGCGGGCAGGTACTCGCATAAGGCACTACTCGCTCAAGTAGTTTTCCTTAGCGAGTACGCTCGCTCATCTCTAATATCTACAGATATGGACTTACTTTATACATCACCTCCTGGCGTGAGATTATATATATGACAATTTTTGAAACTTTCCGCAAACCTCACTGCATTCAAAATGAGCCCCCTTTTCTAGATACTATTGAAAAGTGAAGTAAGAAGCATAACAAAAAGTTCTCACCCACACGCTTTTGTAGAGTGTGTGCAGGAGGTTACTCATATTATGAGGATGGAGAAGCTCGTGGCAGAAGAGTCTGTTGACCCAAGAAAGTACCTGACCCATTGGTTTCCTTGGACCATTTTCCAGGATTCCTCAGCCTTTAAGAACTGTCTTGGGTGAATCACTCCCTGTTCCTGGTTAAAGTATGAGGGCTCTCCATGCCATGCTCTGCACAAGCCCATAGGAATCCCTACATATATTTCGCCTCCCTTTTTTTACAGTCCCATTTGTCCCTCCCATGCTCTTCCCTTCCTTCCTTTCAGCCTTCATCTTTCTTTCCCTGTTCTTCCTTTTTCACTCTTTCCTTCTCTGAGTTCCAAGTATATTTTGGAGTTATGGCTTTTCAGAGCTGCTTCTTGTGATTACACGAGCTTCTTCTTGTCCATCTGAGTAATATACTGGAAGATACATTATGTCTATTTACAACTTTGTACTTCAGCTCCATTGTTTCACCCTATGTGTTTTTATAATTGCCTTTTTCTACTTTGTATTTATTCAAATTAATAAACAGATTGAACATGAATTGATTTGCATAAAAAGGCACAACTCATCCCAGAATTCTGGCACAAATCTGGTAATAATGTGCCCCACTGTGTTTTGTATAAAAAAATGCTACTACCCAAATGCTGTGTATGAAGATCATTTCTTTGTTACTATAGACTTTCAACTGACATATGGCCACAGCTTTTAAGCCTGAAAAAAAATTATAAAAACCATTACAAAGAGCTTCCATTGAAAATGCTGCAAAAAATGTGTATCAAGCCACCATATATTTTTCTAACTAAATCTGGCTTTGGCTAATAAACAAGATATGGAGAACTATATTACAAATGCATTGTATGAACATAGGTGAGTTCGAGTATAAAATGACTGATCTTATCTATTGTCATGCCTTTGGGGCTATACATGGCTTGAGCAAGATCAAGTCAATAGCTGAAAAAAATGGAACAACCTCTCAAATAAAAAAAATCTGTTTGGGGTCGACTGAACAGCTATAGTATTTAAAGCAGTGGGAAGAGGGGTAAGTTGCCAAACAAAACCTGCTTACTTAATAGCAGATGTTGTTGGATGATCTGCTGCTCACCCTCAACATGAGACTATCACAAATTGTGGTATTGTCAAAGTAGAGTTTCGAGCATGGCACTTCTTATATATTGAATATATGCGCTTTATATATTGAAATAAATGATTACATACATCTTGCAGCTGAAATGTTCCGGTTGAATATAATAAGTGGGGTAGAATAACATTAAGTGACAATAGCCGCATCTGACATACAGAAAATGTTATTGTGTTTTGTCAACATTGAATTTATTGAACTCCTGGAGCTGTCCTTGTTCTATGTTCTGTGGAAGTCAGAATGGAAGCAGAAACATATCCAAGTGCAGGTGGAAGGATGTACTGTAGATGACACTATATAAACTGATTCCAATCATGATTACATTTTACTTTCTGTTACATATATCAGGGGACAATACAGGGATCTCTCCTATGGTTTGTTTATACACAGGACTATGGGTGTAACAAGGGGGCATCCTCTGTATCTAGAGGAAAAAATGTGTTAGGTTGTGCTCCTGGGACGTGTAGTACTGAGGGTTTCTAGGAGCACACCTTCACAGGAGTGGGATAATTGAGCTGACTGGGTGTGGAGTTTCTCCAGCCAGCCAATCCCCACTGGTCTGCTGCACATATATACTAGCCCCTCTGGCTAGAGGATGCTGGTTTCCCAACACTCTGGTGTTTGCTTCTATGCATGGTGTTCTGTATTGTGTAAGCAGTGACATGTTCTGAGGGTCTGAGCAGGTGGCTGGATATGTGGTATGAATATTCCTGCTCTGCATGGTGTGCATTCATGTGTGTGTTGGTGTGAACTGTGTCCAGTCTGCTTGGATCATTTACCATATAGGACCAGTTAGATTCTCAGGTTCCAGTGTGGGGCCATCCCTATTGGGACAATCACCCCGCTTGCAGTCAGGATTCATGGGGTAAATTGTCTTGTGAGAGGATCCATGAGATAACGAGGACCCTTGTTGTGGGCTTATGGGCTTAAGTGACTTTGCCAAAACATGAACCAATATCTTGTACCGTATCTATGCCATTCATTTATGCATGCAGGTATGTTAGGTGAGTGTTTTGAGCATTTTTCAGTCATTGGTTTATGTCTGTCTGTGAGCCTAATTGCAGTTCACTATTTTTTATTGTTCCGAGTGTGTATGTGTGTAGTATTTCAGGAAACAGCACCAGCGCATCCCAGGTTGGATATAACAGAAGGTTTCTACACTGACATAGAAAGGGGTTCTTTACTGTAAGAGCAGTGAGATTATGGAACTCTCTGCCTGACGACGTGGTGATGACAGGTTCAACAAAAGAGTTCAAGAGGGGCCTGGATGTCTTTCTTGAGCGATACAATTTTATATGTTATAATCATTAATATCTTCAAAATGGTTGTTGATTCAGGGATTATTCCAATGGCCAGATGGGAGTCAGGAAGGAATTTTTTCCTCTTATATGGGGAAAATTAGCTTCTACCTCATTGGTTTCTTTTTACATTCCTCTGGATCAACATTGGGGGTTATTAGGCTGAACTGGATGAATTTATGTCTTTTTTCGGCCTTAAATACTATGTTACTATGAAAGGTACATTATGGAAAGTTATCAAAACTAGTGCAAAGAAAAGGTGGTGTTCTCTTCTTAACCTCATGGCATTGGTTGAAGAATGTAACCTTTAGCACTTTAAGAAACTAACAGGACAGCTGTAACTGAAGGAAGATTATTTTCCAAGGTATAAACTGAAGCTTCTGGACCTCAGTACAAACTCTATAAGAGGCACCCCATCTACCATGTGCCATTTACAGAGCAAGCAGCCTATTTTCTAGCAGAGGAACCATTGGACACTCTTCAACACCACAACTGGTTTGTGACCGCTAGCACTGCACCCCCAATACATTCCTGGTTGTTGTACTTCAAACCATGTCAGGGAACATCTTGAATTTTGCTGGCTGGGGAAGAGAAATTGTTAACTAGAAGTTGTCCCACAAAATTAACTTATTACCTAGCTACAAGATATAGGACAAATATCGGATCACCAGTGGTTTGACCACAGGAACCCCACCGATCATGAGAACATGGATCCTAAGTGTTTCTGAATGAATGGAGTATGACCACTGCTTCATTCATTCCAGCACACTTGATACCCACATTCTCCTGATTGATGGGGTACTAGCAGTTGGACCCCCACCAGATACATATTCCTTAACTTGAGGCTAGGAGATACATTCATTTTGTGGAACAACCCTTTAAGAGAAACTTTTTTGTCTTTTACCTTTTATTCGACTCTTTTTACAAACAAAGTGCAAAAGACATTAAAACAGAAGGTAAAGGAAGTAGGTATCTAAGAATTATTTCAGGGAAGTCATATATTTCAGAAATATGCAGACTTGAATATACATTAATCTCTAATGCTTGCTAAGGACCATTACACTTTTTATATTAACTATGAAAATACACTTGAAGAATTATTCCTCACTTTTGCTCTTGAAGCACTATTGTAATTAATCTTTTGAAAATGGGAATCTAAAAATATCTGATCCCTTCTTCACAGGAACTTATAAGAAAAAAAAATCTGAGCACTGAAAAAAAATGCAAAAGTAACATTTTGAAGGACTTCCTTGAAATGTAGCACCGAAGTGTTTGATTATAGTAAAACATAATTCACTCTTGTCAATTAGATCATTTCGCTAGATACGATACATATATTGATGTGATGTGATATCATCATACCGCATTGAAGTGCTCTGTTCTGCCATGGTAACCTTTCAGAAAGATATCCAAACTAGGGAGTATCATTAAAAAAAGTATTTCAACTTGTAGTTATCTATTCCACAAAATGTACGTACAGAAGGTGGCCTTTTTGTTCAAATCTGTCTTTTTAAAAAAAAAAAAATGGATTGTTAGGTTGCAACAGGGAATAGTTATCAGTATGAATAGGCAAGTCATTTAAAGAGACTCTGTCCCCTACTGTAGCCCTATGAGCTCAGCTTATGGGTCTAACAGTAGGTGACCTACTGAGTCTGGGGGTGTAAGTGTTATACTGTTCCACCTATGAGAACGCCGAAAGCAGCCGCTGAATGCATTGAGTGGCACTGTTAAGTAGTCCGCCCATTATAAAATTAGAAACGGCAGACTACTTAGCACGCCACTCAATGCACTGCAGTGGTGGCTTTCAGCACTGACAGCGGGGGAATGGCGGGGGAGGTAAGTATAACACTTACATCCATGGACTCAATGGATCAGTAACTTTCAGCCTATAAGCTTAACTTACAGGGCAAAAAGTAGGTGACAGAATCTCTTTATAATTAAGATTTAAGTATTAACCCTTTCCAATCCACTGTCTGACGTCTGAAGACATTATGATTTAAGGCTGTATAGCTCCGATGTTGGAAGACATCCGTCAGAGGTTCTCTTACTGTATATTGCCAGCCTCTCTGCTGTCGGTGCCTATCCAATGTGTCACCTCATGCAGCACTGGCTTTAACCAGCAGATAGCGCCGTTGTATAATGGCAAAAAAAGAGTTAGCCCCCTAGGAAACAGGATACAAATTACATTGGAAAGGGTTAAAGGTTTTGTTGGGGACTTTAATACTGATGACTTATAGTTGCAATTAAAATTACTCAAACCCCATTTGCCAAATTCACAAACTTTCAGCGGTTTGCAAAGAACTATCAGACAAGAACAATTTAAATAGCTCAACACAACACAGGTTTCTCTACGTTCAACACAAAATGCCACTTTTAATGATTGATGCAGTCTCAGAATTATTCAACCCCCTCATGACAAGTACTTAGTAAGTCTCAGAAAACAACTTTAAATCTGTTATTCCTAAACTGACATCCCATACGCTCATGAACATTAGTCCTATCTACAGAGTGTTTATCTCTACTAGATATAGATGGGGGACATAATTTAATGAACTTGCGAAGGCTGTAGCTATAGGAAGTGCAGGGATAGTAGTTGCACTTGAATCTTTGTGCCAAAAGCCAGCTCTCCTACATTAAAAGACCCCAGTATTATAAATGACAAATGATATGTGGGGGTCCATGTAACAGATTTTGCACGGTGGCTCAGGAGCTTCACTTTACACCTCTGGAACTTCTACTTCATAATTTGTCTTTGTCCTTGAAATGTTTACTTGGACATTTCCAAGAACCTTGCAATTATGTTATTGCAATTGGCAGCATTAGTGGGATTATGAATCTTGCAGCCTTAAAACTGCCATATAGTTTATAGTGTTTCCAGTAAACTCCACCCACTCACAAACAATTCAAAGTCATTGGACAATGCTAGACCATCTGATAGCTATTCTCTAGATTAAAATAGAGCACATAATTTAATATAGATTATCCCAAACAATTCCTGATACTCTTGATCTTGATTTGGGGACCATATTTTAAGTATAATACACTGCAAAAAAATTCTGGTTTAGAAAAAGAACATTTTCAATACAGTCAATAGTCAAGATCCAATAGAGGGGGCAAAGTTGCCAACTGTCCATAAATTCCTGGGCAGTCCATAAAAACAGGGCACATTTTCCAGTATCAGTAAAAAAAAAAATGTGATGAGTCCATGATTTTTAGAAGCTGGGGAAGCTTGGCAGTATATTATGTAATTATCATCATTTTACAGGTCACAGTAAATGTTGCCAAGGTCTTTATATCACTATTTTCAGCTACAGACATATATCACTTACAATCTTTATGGTTCAATCTATCAGTAATAAATGTTGGCTGTCTGTGATTTTTAGATACGTTGTCCAGAAAAAAAAAATTAGGTTGGTCACCCAGAGAGGGTGGGAGGTGGGGGGGATGTCCATCGTTCTTTCTCTTTATCTATTAAAAGGGGCAGCACTTACAAAGCGAATTTCTCTCTATCTCTCTATGCGGAGGAGCCCAGACACCCTCACAGAATATGGATGAACAATTAATTTCAAAGACTGATAATTAAGGCTTTATTTCTCCCATGCTGCAATGGAACTGAACAGTTGCAAACAGGTTCTTTTGCAGATTACGGCGAATCTCTATGGGTCCCAGTAGAGGGACAATTTGTAATCAGTTTATTTTTGGGACCTTTTTAATAAAAAGAGATTGTATGAAGTGGACATCATCCTTATTGCTCAGTGCAATCACCACTGAGGGGGAGATTTATCAAAGCTATTGCGCCTGGATTTTGTCCTGAAATGCAACTTTTTCTGGTCTAGCTACCATGTGCCTGATTTATGAAACTTGTGCGCGTGTTTTTTTTTAGCCCGTATGCCACATAACGCCACATTTTCATTTTTGTTTAAATAGGTGTGGGGTGGGGTTTAAACCTCCTGTTACATGTGCTGCTGGGATCTGTAGTTCTAAGCTTCCTAGCAGCACAGCCCTCACAGGGTTAATTGATTGAGCTGACTGGGTGTGGTACTTCCTGCTAGCCAATCTCCTGGGTCTGTGCTCACATATAAACCCAGCTCCTGGTCAGTCTGTCTGGTGTTCAGGGTGAGCAGTCATGAATCCTTGTCTGTTGAAGCCTGCTGTGTGATCTGTGTTTTGCTGGTTCATGTCTGTTTTTTCATTTATATTCTGTCAGTTTGGTGTTAGCTTGCTGTGTGACCTGCTATCTGTGTCCTGTCCTGTCCTGTTGCAACATTCTGTGTGAACTGTGTCCGGTGCCGCTGGACTCCTGGTTAGTGTAGGGACTAGCAGTATAACCAGGAGCCGTGAAGTGGCCTGCTAGCTTTCACATTTTGTACAAAATGTCAACTAATACCTGGTATTTATATTCAGCTTCCTATCTGTTACTAGTGTTTGCATTGTGGCTGCTGTATGCTGTGTATTCTGGCGCTGTGTGTCCTGTTGTTCAGTCCCAGTCATGTGGCATGTGAATGCATCCTGTTCTGGTGCGTGGCTCCTAGGATTAGCTAGGGCCCAGATCCGAAAACCGCTGGGCTGCCCTTATTGGGCCAATGTCCCTGCTTAGGTAGGTCACTGTCATCCCCCTTGTAGCACAGGGTCAGTTGCTTGATACCCGTGTGCATACCCTGGTCCCCTTTGCCCACATGATCATAACACCTCCTTTATGAAGTGCAACTTTTTAAAAAGTTGCATAAAAAGTTGCCCAGCTACTCCAGTGCCAGCACAAACTATTTAGCATTGGATTCCATTAGTAAATTCTACTGTTTTTGTTTGGATTCATCAGCAAGAAGCCATCGAGCAATCACTCTAGTCCCCCGCCTTTCTTATGCCCATCAAAGAGTAGAGATTAAATTGGAAGGTTGGCCAAGCCAATCATATGTGTACATCAGTGGAGTGTTTTGCTTTTCAATACATGCAACTACGCTCGCCGGTACGGAGCTGCCCTTGAAAGAGGAAAATTAATTCCTCTTTGCCGGCCGATCAAACTTCGCATCAGACCTCACTTATTATTTATGTGCCCATCTTTTGAAATGTTCTCTTTTTTCGGCCGTAGTATTAACAACCGAGAAAACAGCTAGTGAAACCGAAACCACTGAAATCCATTGAAATCAGGGGTTTCATTTTTCCCCGTTATGTGGCCGTGATTATCTCGGTTGCCTAAGGGGGGAAAACACATTGATGTATTTAAGCCCTGAGTATTCAAAAAAAAAAATGTATTGTGTGTATTATGTTTTTTTTTATAGGAGTCAATGCAAGATGTATAAAACTGCTAGTGGCATGCGCTTGCATGCATCTGGGCATAAGCTTGGTGGAATATTTTGAGCATAATCCTCAAATGTTATATAAGCCTTGCCTAGTCAGTAATTGTGTTGTAGTAGATCATAATAGTGATACTAAAAACAATATTAATAAATATAGTCTACATTTAAGAACTTGTGAACGTATTCCCTTTAGACACTTGGGATTCCTTTCAGACTTTAAAAACACAGTCATAGGCTTGTAAGAAACCATGTGACCTCCTTTTATACATGAAATGCCTATGCAATCTTTGCACTTACCTAAATGGGCTGCAAATTTACTGAAGGACTGCTTATATGTTTACTGGATATATGTGCCTGTATATATGTTGTATTGCACTGTATAAGGAATTAGAGTCTTCTAAGGGACAGTTTTAGGGGAGGTACAATGAGAGAGAAATGTGTATGATAGAGAAATCATTGCCAGATACACGACAGGCCTCAAGAGCCTGGTATGAGATTGTGTACAGCAATATAGTCCGGGTAGGACCTCTGGGAGATGAATAGGGACTGGAGTAGGGAAGTTACCCAAACTGTTGATCTTTCTATTCATCTCCTTGTTCTTCTACAGGAGCAGAGAATAGGCTTATGGAAGTAAATGATCACTACTATGGTTATTTGTTCCCCTAGGCTGGCTGTACATTTCCCTGTTCATATGGAAATATATCGAAAATAATTAAAATATAAACAAAACTGCATGCCAAAATTGAACAATTAGCTGACAAATGAGTATTTTCTTGTCCATCGGCTGATCATTGGCCCCTATACATGGCCCGATTGTTGGGCCAATAAGCACTCAGAGGAATGTCCGGGTGCAATAATCGGTAAAAGGACCTTTAAAATTTGTGCCAACTTGTGTGTACTGAAAATAACAAGATTGCATACTTCATTTCAGTATTGTTAACCAATAAGAAAATTCTGACTCCTAAAGTGTCATTAAAGAGAGAGGTTGTCTGGTTACTGGACAACATTCTCCCTTTCTCCCTATATCATCAACTGTACTAAAATAATCAAATCAGCTGTACTTACACATCCTCTGTCGCTACGATCCAGCGCAATAGCCCCGCCAACTTTCCAGTGTTTGCTTTTGAAGATGACGTCCCTGGATATCATGTGACAGCTGCAGCCAATCAGTGATTGTAGCATTACCCTTCTGCACTCCTGGCATCATGGCACCCAGGATGCGAGAGCTGATGCAAGGAGTATGGGCAATAACTCTGCAGCCTCTGATTGGCTGCAGTGGTCATATGATATCTGGTGACATTACCTTCAACAACAAACACCAAGACGAAGATGGAGCTACAGTGCTGGATTGCAGTGGCATGGAACAGGTAAGTACAGCTGATTTTGTTTTTTAGCACAGTTGGCGTTGTAGGGAGAATGTTGTCCAGTGACCAGACAACCCCTTTAACTAATAGGCCCATGTGCCACACTACCTGCAGTTGTGTTCAGTATAGTGGAACTGCTTGAAATTTTCTATTTGGTCTGCTACTGCCTTCTTTGTTAAGGGGAACCACATGAGGGGAGGTATGCACATTTCAGAATAATTGACTATGAAATATGTTTGACATATGAGATTTAGATTGTAAGGGTCTGATGTGAGTAATCTCAATCATTGTACAGTGCTTCAGAATATGTTGGTGTTATACAAACACCACAATACAGTGGTTGTCCAGTTGTAACTGTTGATGGTCTTTGTTCAGGATAGGTCATCAATAGTAGAATGATGAGGGTCTACTGCACGGGATCTTCACCAATAGGCTGTTCTTCGGGCTCATTTGTTCAGACACTGAGGTGATTTCTGCAGGAAGCAGACAGCTCTATTCCCACTGCAGTGGCCAGGTTTGGTATTGCAGGCATTAAATGTATTAAGTGAAAGGGAATGCTGCCCGCAATACCAAGCCTGGCCACAACAATGGGAACAGAGTTGTCTTCTTCCTGCAGAAATCATGCATGAGCACACTGATCCAGCAAACAGCTGATCAGTGGTTGTCCCAGGTGGCAGACACCTACCAATCTGCTTACTGATGACCTGAGGATAGACCATCCATAGTTTACAACTGGACAACCCCTTCAGATAAATGAAACAAACATGGGCGCCTTTAGCTTGTCACTCTGTACCAGTGTTTTTTTTTTTTTTTACATTTTCCTACAGTAATGTATATAAATTTGATTTTTAATTCTGCCTGGTAAATGCTGGTTGTAATAGAGAAATTGCAATAATTCAGCCTCAATAAGAAATATATTGTGCACTGATTTAATATGAATATCTTCTTTTACCATAATAGAAGAGTCACATACATCAATGCTTTAATTTAATATACATGTGATATACTGTATAATAAAAGCCAGCAATTAATTTTTCAAAGAACCCTTGATTTAAGTTGCAATTAATTAGGTGCCTGTAACATATAAGTGTCTCTCGCAGATTGTGCGGTAAATATAACCATAAATGAATAGGGCACAGATCGCAGCTTGCGGTATCAATATATAATAAAGATAATATACTGACTCTCTTTATAAAAAAATAAGGTTTTATCCTGCAAACGAGGGCAGTTCAGGACTGATTGATGGATTGCGCCAATCTTCCAAAGTTCAACATTCCGAGTAAACACAAAACGAACTGAGGAAAGGTCACAGTTTTTCTCGCTATTCTCTACTACAGTAAGTCATTTCACAGATATATGATCTGCTAAACCCTTTGAAAAAAAATAATGTATCTCTTCCTATTCTGCACCGTGCTAGTGTCTTGATACTTATCCATACACAAAACATGACTAAATGACGCTCGATGTTCAGTTACCCCCACCCCCTGTACCTGCTCCAGCAGTAGGGTCTTCTTGTGGTTTTTAGCTAAGTGATAAGCAGTAAAGGAGCCCTGGATTCCTGCTCCTAATACAATGCAGTCAAACATTGCCCTGCTAGGAACAGCCATGTTTACTTGCTTCTTCACGGTGAATATTTAGAGCACAGGAGGCCACAAGTCCCTTCACTGACTCCACCAGGAGGAGGGGATTTCACACAGCCTCATTCGTTAAAGCAGAAATATCCAGTTACTGTTGCAATATGTGTACTAAAGCCGTTGATACACTGTTGCACTTTAACGTGCTGTTTGCCAGGGATTCTTCAAATCATTATATGGAAATGTTATTTGCAGACGTTTTGGTTGCAAAGTGCACAATGTCAGGTTAACTTTTATCTACAGTATAATCTGCAAAACACTCTAATCATAAAAATAAAAAATTCCATCCCCGTAATCAAATGAAACTTTTTGTGTGATTGTAACGTTGCAAATTTATTGCAGAAAACTTGAAGGGAGGCTCTAGAACCCTGTTATACTGCCTCTAGCTTGGATACAAGATGTGATACAGGCGGGTATGGAGGCTCTAGAACCCTGTTATACCGCCTCTAGCTTGGATACAAGATGTGATATGGGCGGGCATGGAGGCTCTAGTACCCTGTTGTACCGCCTCTAGCTTGGATACAAGATGTGATACAGGCAGGTATGGAGGCTCTAGTACCCTGTTGGTCCGCCTCTAGATTGGATACCAGATGTGATATGGATGGGCATGGAGGCTCTAGTACCCTGTTGTATCACCTCTAGCTTGGATGTAAGATGTTATACAGGTAGGCATGGAGGCTGTAGTATCCTGTTGTACCGCCTCTAGCTTGGATGTAAGATGCAATATGGGTGGGCATGGAGGCTCTATTACCCTGTAGGACCGCCTCTAGCTTGGTCACGAGATGTGATACGGAGGGCATGGAAGCATACAGATTCTGTATGGTATCCTGCGGCATATCAGTCAAATTTGATGTATCTGAGCCCCTAGATTGTGTAAACTCGTAGGCTGATGAAGCTGGTATCCCAGATGGTCCCATACATATTTTATTGACAATAAATCTGGCAATCAGGCAGGCCACGGATGTGTGACAATGTTGTGGAGACACTCCTGTGACCCCTTCTGTGTGCGGCCGAGCATTATCCTGTTGGAAAATGCCTCTTGGAAGCCACGATGAGAGGAACACATGTGGCTGCAGGATGTCCTGAACATATCGCTGAGCTGTCATTGTCCTTTGTACCACTACTAGGGGTGACCGACTGTTGTATGTGATGGCTCCGAAGATTATCACACCAGCAGTGGGGGCAGTGTGCCGCTTCACAGCAAAGGCAGGATTTAGGTGCTCACCCCGAGGTCTCCGGACACAAAGACGGTCGTGGTCAGTATCCAAGCTAAACCTGGATTCATCATTCACAGCATCACTGCAAATGGAGGCTGGGTGGGTGTTAAAGGCAGTACACGTAGTGGATGCCAAATGTCCTTCAGCCAAGTGCCTGGAAATTGTTCTGACAAACAAAAGGGCCTGCAATGATGGTGCCACCTGTCTCTGGTTGGCAGACAATGAAACATTGGTGGTCTGTTAAGGGTGTGCTCAGCCTGGTTGCCTTGTGTGTGTGGCCTCACATATCGACTGCTTTTAACACCTCCTAACCGTCTGGTCAGAACGGCCTAGGTGGAAGCAATTTGTCAAAACGACCATCCAGCTTGTCGCATTCGCATCTCAAACTCTGTTAACTGAGCAAAATCTCTCAGGCGTCTAGTGGCCAACAAGCCCTACACAAGCAAAAAAAAAGAGAGGTCACTACACACAAGAAGCCTCTGACAGCTTTTTTTTATAGGCCAAGGGTGAATCACTTTTAGGGCCTCAGGTGGCAAGACCGTTCATCTAATCACCCCGCTACTCTAATCATTTACATATCTGCCTGAGATTTAACTGCACTCCGAGTTTTGCAACAAATCAACAACTCTTTCGAAGTACAAATTTTTTTTTTTTTACAAAAAGTGTATGTGTAAACAGATTTTTAAAAAGCAAAAAGGTCTGGTATAACACGGCAAAAAATTGTTTATCTGAATGAACCCATTGAAATCCAATGATTCTCATGGTCGCGTTTTATGGGTGATGTTTTTTACGTGGAGAAATACCTGCGTAAATACGGCCGTCTGAATAAGCCCTTAAATTGTACTTCCAAGTTATAACATGGTTGGCACTGGTACTTTAAGTTTAGAGCTCATTCACATGGACGTATATCAGCCGGATTTTCATGCCACGCCAATATACGCTGCCCCTCTCTGCAATGGGAGGAGGTGGGACGGGGCAGGAGCTAGTGTGCTGAGCTCCCGTCTCTTCTCCGCCCCTCACCACTGTTTGCAATGGGAGGGGTGGGATGGGGGGAGCTTAGCTCCACCCCTGTCCCACCCTTCCCATTGCAAACAGTGTCAGGGGGTGGGAGCTCAGCACACTAACTCCCATCCTGCCTCCTCTTCTTGCACAGAGGGGCATCGTATATCGACCGGGCATGAAAACCCGGACAATATACGTCCTTAAATGAGCCTTGATAGTTTTAAACTTTTTTGGGGCAAAACATTATAATTTGAGGTACACATAGTTTTGTTATGATATTAACTTGCACACACACATTGAACACGTGCTACAAAAGCACACATATTAATTCACCTCCCATATATGGACACCTCTTAAATGTTGTTTCAATTGTATTTATTAAATAATTATATATTTGTAATGCGTCATTGTCGTGCAAAATAAAACGTGACGCGATTTACAACATATAAAGTTGTAGAACAGTTAACAAATCAACAAAATGTAGCGGGGAACAGGGGGGAGCCCTCTCTCTCTCCCTCTCCCCCCCCCCCCACTCCCTGCTGCAACCCCCCACTCACCCACGGCGCCCCCCCTGAATCTTTTCGCCCGAGTACGGAAGTACTCGAAAATCGCGGTACTCGGGCGCAAAAAGGGGCGTGGCCGAGTACGCTCGCTCATCTCTAGTATTTAACCTGCACATACATTTTTTAAGGCGACGGCTAAGCTGACTGCAACACATTATAACGACCTAGGCAATGAAAACATTTTCGTATATATCACACATGGTGAATGTCATAAAAATAATTTAAAAAACTGCTGTTTTTCTTTTGTTCACCTCCCAAAAATCACAATAGAAAGCAAACTAAAAGTCACATGTACCTCAAAATGGTACCAATAAAAACTACAAGACCTCAAACAGCTCTGTTGCTGGAAAAATAAAAATGCTATCAACCTTAGGGCTTATTCCCACAAGCGTATATCGGTCAACGTTTTCACGTCCGGCCATTATACGCTTCCATCTAAGCAGTTCCCCTCTTCCCTCCCCCTCCTGTGTTTGCAATGAGAGGGGGAAGGGTGGATCCAAGCTCTGCCCTGTCCCGCCCACTACCATTGCTGGCTATGGACAAGGGGTGGGGAGTGGTTTGGAGCTTAGCTCCGCCCTAGTCCCACCCACTCCCATTGCAAACCGCTCAAAGCTAGTTGGAATACAGGTATAGTTATATAATAATCATTAACATCTAGGCCGCCCAAACCCCTTGCCCACTTGTTCCTTGTAAGTATTGTGCTAGCTATGCATGGTTCATGTTGCAATTAAACAAAGTGAGATGTTATCCGGCTCAAGGCAGTAAAGAAACGGCTTTGTGGCTCGATAGGAAAATTACATAATAAATACAGCAGTTTTGGTAACGGAAGCATTATAAAAGTAGCTATTCTCCCCCCCCCCCCCCCCCATGATTCGGTCTGCAATGCCTTTATCATGGCTCTAAACTACGATAAAGATTTTTATGTAAAGCACTTATTGTTATGTCCAGTTATTTAATGGCCTCATGTTGCCAATTAAAGGAATATTTGTTTTGTGAATAATGTAATAAATCACTGTGGATATTCATAGGTGAAATTGGGATTTTTGTGCCTTTACTTTGTAGTAAGAGATGTGTCCAAATTCTTTGATCACTTCTAACGCAGTATCTAGGGAGGGCATAGGATCTGTTAATGTCAAGATAGTGTAATCTACATATAGCAAACTAAGTGAGTGTGGTTTCAGATTAGGATACCTTTAATCAGAGTATTTTTCTCTGAGAGCTTGAGCTAATAGTTGTAATGATAGTATAAAGATTAGTGGGGACAGTGGGCATCCTTGTCCAGTGCCATTTGTGGTATTCAATTAATCTGATCAGGCCAAGTTTGTAAATACTCAGGCTGAAGGGTTTGAATATAATGCAGAGATGGCTTTAAAAAAGAATCCTTTAACCCTTTGCAATCCACTGTCTGACATCCAAAGACATTATGATTTAAGGCCTTAGTCACACGGGCGTTTTTTCACGCGATTTGCGCATCGCATGACGGATGCGCATGCGCAAATCGCGTGACCGGCGCCGAAAAATCGGCCCAAAAATCGCCCGAAAATCTGCTCTTAGCCGCGTTTCATTAGAAACGGGCTGGAGCTGTCCAGCGCATTGCATTCAATGGAGACGGCAATACAGCCGGCTCCATTGAATGCAAGCGCTGCGGGCGAGTGTGGGATGAATTGTCGGGAAGGGGTTAAATATATAACCCCTTCCCTGCAATGCATCCTTAAATGTGAAAAAATAAAAAAAAAGGATGTACTCACCTGCTCCCGGCAGCTGGAGATCCCGGCGGCCGGCCTGCAGTGGGTGTGAAGGAGGTGTGACTCAGACTTGCCCTTGATTGGCTCAGCGCTGAGCCAATCAGAGGCAAGTCTCAGTCACACCCATTCATGAATTCATGAATGGGTGTGACTGAGATCTGCCTCTGATTGGCTCAGGCTGAGCCATTCAGGGGCCAGTCTGAGTCACACCCCTTCACACCCACTGCAGGCCGGCCGCGGGGATCTCCAGCTGCCGGGAGCAGGTGAGTACATCCTTTTTTTTAATTTTTTCACATTTAAGGATGCATTGCAGGGAAGGGGTTATATATTTAACCCCTTCCCGACAATTCATCCCGCGCACGCCGGCAGCCCATTGCTTTCAATGGAGTCGGCTGTATTGCCGGCTCCATTGAATTCAATGGGCAAACATCGTTCTTCTCTGCCACAGCTGTTCCAGCTGTGGCAGAGAAGAATGATTTGTCTTCTGTATGTTCTCAATGGGGTCGGCGCTGCTGCCGCCGGCCCCGTTGAGCGCATATAGAGAAGAGAACAGGAATTGCAGATCGCAGATAGGTGCGATCTGCGATTTCTGTTCTCTAATTTATCGGACGAGCGCATAAAAAGCGCTCATGTGTCCGATACCATTGCAAAGCAATGGTTTTAAAAAATCGCCGGACGCATGCGCATGCGCAAATCGCGGCAATTAAACGCCCGTGTGACTAAGCCCTTAGGCTGCACAGCTCCGATATTGGAAGACGTCCGTCGGGGTTCTCTTACTGTATATTGCCAGCCTCTCTGCTATCGGAGCCTATCCAACGTGTCGCCTCATGCAATACTGGCTTTAGCCAGCAGATAGCGCCGTTGTATAATGGTAGAAAAAGAGTAAGCCCCCTAGGAAAACCAGGATACAAATTGGATTGGAAAGGGTTAAAACCCATTTTATCTTGGGCCACAAACGCATACAACCAGTTTATGTAGTCAAATGTCTTTTCAGCATCCAATGCGAGAAAAAAAAACAGGATTTTTGGCATATTCGATATAATGAGCTAGGTTTAAAACTCTACTAGTATTATCCGGTGCCTGTCGAACTATCAGAAATCCCATTTGATCTTCCCTAATTAGTGATTTCAAAATGAGCATCTGTGTAGACGTTGATATTTTTGCATATATTTTGATATCCGTATTTAGTGGTGAAATAGGGTAGAAATTTTGGGGGACATTGGGGTTTTTTCTTGGCTTGGGAACAGTAACTATTATGGCTTAGTGATTTTCCTTAGGGAAGAAACATTCCATAAACACTAACTGAAAGGTTTTAGGCTAATTTCATACGGCCCAATAGCGCGCTCACCAACATGCGGTTTCCCCACAGATGCACAAACTGCCTCGCATCACTTCGGGGGAAGTAGCTGTCAGTCACGGCGGAAGATCGCAGAGTTTCTCCCATTGTTTTCAATGGGGATACTTCACATTGCACCACGTGCACCTAGCACACGGTGCGATGCTGCCGCCGGCTCCATTGAAAACAATGGGCAATGTGAGGGCACGCACAAAGATAGGATGTGCCATAATTTGTGTCTCGCAATGCAGAAATCTCACACGATTTTCTCAGCTATGTGAAAATGGCCTTACAAATGAGTGGAGATAAAATATCTAGAAACGTTTGGTAGTAGGCATTAGTAAGCCTGTCTAGGCCTGGTGAGTTACCAGCTGGTAGAGAGTTGATATGATATAGCACTTCTGCAACTATAATTGTGGGGGTCAAGAACTTGCTTTGTGCTTCAGAAATGTAGCTAAATGTATTTCCTGTAAGAATTCTTGTATGTGGTGTATTGTTCTTGGAAATAAAAAAGGATCATCTTTCAAGTTATATAAGGCTGAATAATAGTTTCTAATGCTATTTGATATGTGCACTGAGTTTGTTCATTTCCCCTTATTATTCTGGCATAGTAAATACAGAATCTGAGATTTGAGGTGCTGTGGTTTAAGGTGTTAAAGTAGTCACTTCATTCAGGGGATACTCAAAGGGTATCATAGCCTTATCAATTAAGTAGATAAGAAAATGAGAAACATTTAAGTGATGTTTCCAAGCTTTTCTGTTTTATTTTTACAGTGCAAGAGTTTATATAGTGTGACAACTCCCACAAAATCAAGAAGTTGACAATTCAAAGTCTAAAGCATGTGTGATACTTCTCTCTTAGTAAAACATTACAAAGGTGAATTATGACAAAGATGCATGCTCAGCATTGGAAACCCTGTTAGTAAAACTACAATATCTTTCTTCTGTACTTCTAGCTATGGACATGGCACAAATGTTATGCACACAACACTACTGTATAAAATATAATTCAATGCTTGCACAATATAATTCAATACTTTCGCAAAGGCGAGATGCCGACAATTTTCCAGATCTGTTATGCTGTGAATAGAGATGAGCGAACGTACTCGTTTCGAGTAATTACTCGATCGAGCACCGCGATTTTCGAGTACTTCAGTACTCGGGTGAAAAGATTCGGGGGGCGCCGGGGGGCTCTCTCTCTCCCTCTCCCCCCACTCTCTGCTGCAACCCCCCACTCACGCATGGCGCCCCCTAAATCTTTTCGCCCGAGTACGGAAGTACTCGAAAATCGCGGTATTCGGGTGAAAAAGGGGCATGGCCGAGTACGCTCGCTCATCTCTAGTTGTGAATAATATTGGGCTTTAACTCTTTAATTTCCTCTCATAACTTTGAAGTAGGTTGCATTAGAGTTTTTGCCTGCATTGAAAGAGCTTCTCCACCTGCTATTGTGTTTGTGTTAGATTACTTTGTGCTTCAAGTATTTTAATTTTATCAATCAGCTCATCTAAAAGTCTGGTCCTTTCTTTTTTCACATAATGACCCAACCTCATAAGCGAACCCCTTATATTAGCTTTATGAACGTTCCATAAAATATGGGTGCGTTGAGGTTGAAATATTCCCTTAAGTCTCACTCTAGATTGCTCATATGTCTCAGCTGAGATAATAAAAAGTCATTATTACGCCATAAATATGCTGGCGCTTGATTGTATTGTTCCGCTAAAGTCATGGAGATCACAGCATGATAAGACCAAATGATTGTCTCTATCGTCGATTCCTGTGAAAGTAGTATGAAATTTCTATTAAGTATAAACATGTCAATCTGCGAAAAGCTGTTATGAGCACTTGAGTAGAAGTAGTCTCTTTTATGACGATTAAAACTTCCCGAGTTTTAGAGTTGACCCTTTCCAATCCACTGTCTGACATCTTCAGACATTATGATTTAAGGCTGTACAGCTTTGATGTTGGAAGACATCCGTCGGGGTTCTCTTACTGTATATTGCCAGCCTCTCTGCTGTCGGAGCCTATCCAACGTGTCACCTCATGCAGTACTGGCTTTAGCCAGCATATAGCGCAGTTGTATAATGGCAGAAAAAGAGTAAGCCCCCTAGGAAAACCAGGATAGAAATTGGATTGGAAAGGGTTAAAGTGTGATTAAAATATTGTTTTAGACTGAAACCATCTTTTGAAACTATACATTTTTCTTGTGCAGAAAAAATATTTGGGGCTAACGTTTTTACATTTGACCGCATAAATGCTTGTTTCTGAGGGCTGTTGAGCTATTTGACATTTAGCGATCTTACTTTAATCATCATAATTAATAGCAAACAGATAAAACATAGTCGCATACTGGTGATTTAAAGTAGTCATCTTAGGAGCGTCCAGGAGGTGCCAGATAAGCCAATGGATGTACCTGGTATTTGACAAACAAAGAAAAGAAGATAGAAAAAAAAACCAACAGCAACAGCGAACAGATCTTCATGAAGCTAGAAGTGAAGAAGAAGATGGAACAGCTCTTCCAGAGCTGATCTTCATATGTGCTGGTACCAGTTCTCAGGTGTTTCCGGATTTTGTCTGTATTCAGTGCTACTTACCAGCAGGGTGTGTTTGTCCTTTAACAATGACCTTGCTTATGGAGTGTCATTACGCTCTATTCTGCCGACAGCTGTTGAGGAGATGGTTTATGGTCTTTAGAGGGCCAAGAAATGTCAAAATTCTACTGTCGCAAGAGGCTGGTCCCATCTTACAGTGATTTGATGACAAAGTTGTTGTTGTTATATGTAATCAGAAGACATACAAGAAATCCCCACTTGTACAGGACTTTGTGTTCCATGAGTATTGTAGCTAAAGGGAGTAATTGCCAAGGTTTCTGCAGATAAGTCTGTATATAAAGATAGCACTTGGTATGGTGCAGGCAATGGGCTCATTTTTCTGGTGACCCCCAGTAGTTTCCATTTAACCAGGAAGAAGTGGATACGTGCTAGACGTCTCTTGGTACATGATCTGACAGGTGCTTAGGGCATGGGAGTCTATTATGAAATCCTCTAGGGGGCATTCCAGGAACCAAGGTTTTCAGAAGATTTGGCAGATGTTGTTTCTGTTCTAAGGAAAACATGATTTCTGGGATCCCTCAAAATGTAACATTATTATGGCGTGAACTATCTTCCAAATCTGTCACCTTGGCTCTGAGTCGGTCAAGCTTTGATTGGAACTCACAGTGTACAGCAATAAGGTTGTTATGTGACGTTGTAAATTCCACCAATTTAGTCTCTGCATGAGTAATCCTTTTCTCTGCTTCAGCAATGCCAAATTTATAGGCTGAACAAGATTGGAAAGTTGGATTACAAAGTTTTCAGCATGGCTTTCATGGCAGTATTGTTAATACATGTGTCAGTTACCAGGATGTCATCAAAGATTTCTGCTGTTTGAGTGGGTATATCCCTAAAGGATGGTTAGTCACTCACTCTTGCATTGGTTGCACCTCAGGAAAGTCCATTTCCTGCCTTTGTTTTTTTAAGATGAAGGTTAAAGAGGAGGACACAGATGCCATGTGGCCATTCAGATGATGACGTTGTTGCTGCAGAGGCTCTTGCCTGGTTTCCATGTGGCTTCCCAGCGAATCATGAAGTGGAGTTGTGAGTATCATGGAATATAAAGTGTTACGTTTCAGAATGCAATAAGTGTATGTTTCTTACCTTGTATTGGACTATTAACTCTTAAAAAGGAAGACTAAAACCTATGCTTTGTAGTGCCAGTAGCTTGGATTTTAAGATAAGAAGTCAACAGACAAATTAAATAAGGCTAAGCTATGTTAACAGAGAAGACACACAGCTATAGCAGAAATAGGGTCTAATGCAACAACAATATCTTGACTGCAGTGATTTCCATGTCTAAGACGACCCTTAAGAGCTTTGAGACTATTTGATAGATGTCAATAAGCCTTATGATCAATAAGATTTGTCACCTATGTAACACTAATCTTTGTATCAAGTAACTTCTGAATACACTCTCTTATTTCTGTATAAGAGTTGGCAATGTTGATAATAAAGTAGAATTCGTTGAGTTCTCAAGGAGAAGTGTCTTGACATAACATGGAGTGATTTCATGCTATTGAAAGATAATTGCTAGCAAATCTTCTCATCACGGGCTTCCATATCTACCAATTTGGCACCTGGCAACGAGGTCATCAGATCGGCACCGGTGTCGTCCCAAAACACGAGCGAATTTGCACATGTTTGATGAAAGTCTTGCTCTCCAATGGAATGAAACTGCTTCTTTGTTGCAGCTCCGCAGAGTTCGCTTGCTTGGGTGAGTGCTCTGCAGGCGCTGATGCCAGAGAGCTTTTTTTGCGAGCTTCTGGCAACGCCATCTTGCTCACGCTCTGGGAACTGGGAGAAATAGAAACTGAACGGCTTCTCCTGCTTGGTGGTTGACTGCTTCCCTCTTGTCAGCATCCTGGATGTGAAGGCAGCAGGTATGGTTCATTAGGCTGTGGAAATACTGCTGTGTAGTCACTCAAAGGCCCTGGTGGTACAGGAGCTTTATGTTCAACCAACCATTCATTTCGGCAGCCAAGCCACGCCTGACACCTCTTAAATTAATTAGCACCCCATTCAGACCCTCAAAATGAATTCTCAGGCACCTAAAATGAATGCAATCAAACCTCAGACCCCTAAATGAATTCGGACACTAGGTACACTCTCAAAATTCAGACCCAGCTATCCAAATTAATTCCCACCCCAGAGAAACCTTCATCCCAGACCAGAACCCCCCAAAATAATTCACAGCCCGGACTCAAGGAATCTTTATACAGGACAACGATTGCTGCTATACAGGAGTGGTAATCATTCAGTGAATGGAGGTGGAGTGTGCCAAAGATCTCTTCTGGCATCCTGGCTCTATTCACAGTGAACAGGCAGTTCAAAGATTAACCCCTTAACGACCAACCCATAGTGTTTTTACGTCCTCCCGAAGTGGGCTTTATTCTCTGAGGACGTAAAAACATGTGTCCTGCAGAAAATAAAGACCCTCGGGCTCTGGACGTGACAGTTCCGTGCTGTCGGTGCCCGCAGGTAGCTGACAGCATGGAGCTGTCATCCCGGGCTGCAGGGACCCCCCCCCTCCCCGGCAATGCGGTCGGCGCTATCCAATCGAAAGCGCCGATCGCATAAAAGTTAAAAAAAAGTTTTAAAAAAGATAAAGATTCAGCTGCCCTGATGGATCGGATCCATCAGGGCAGCTGAAATTACTCACCCCCGTCCGCCGCACTGCTCCCCACTCTCTTGGTCCTCCGGGCCCTGAAGCCGGCCTTCTGCGCATGCGCGCCAGGCGGCATTACGTCAGCCGCATGCGCAGAAGGCCCGGCGGCCCCGGAAATTTAAAATCTCCTGGCTCCCAGCTCCTGTAGGTAGCCGGGAGGCAGGATATGTCAGCGGGGACCGCGGTGAGTGGTCCCGGTACCGCGATCGCCGGTATCCAATGGATAACGGCGATCGCGGAAAAGTGAAGCAACTTGTAAAAAAAAGAAAAGTTTCACCTCCCCTCATGGATCAGATCCATGAGGGAAGGTGAAAATACTCACCCCACTTCCTCCATGTCCTCCAGTCAGTCTTGGGACCCTCCGATGTGGCGCGCATGCGCAGAAGGCCGGCGAGCCCGGCAAATTTAAAATCTCCCTGCACCCGGCTGTCACAGATAGCCGAGTGCAGGGAGATATGATTGGGGACCGCTGTATGCGGTTTCCAGTCATATGATCACCGTTATCCGATAAGTTCTTAAAAGAGTGGAAGTTTCATCCCCCCTCACCGATGCGATTGGTGAGAGGAGATGAAACATCTTCTCGGAGGCTTCCGCATTTGAATCCAGATGCGATTATCCTTCCTGGATCCTGACGGCTACTGGGTATGCGCCCGCCGGCAAAACGGCAGACACATTCGCAGGAGCCGTGGAGCCTAGGAAATTTTAAATCTCCTTGCTCCCAGCGTCCAACGGTCGCTGAGTGCTTGGAGCAGTGACCAGGGGCCTCGTTGGGCGGTCCCCGGTCACGTGATAAAGTAGCTATATAACATTAGGCCGGTCACGCATGACCGGAGAGGAATTACGGGTTCTGCATGCGCTTGATCAGCGGTAATCCACGGATCAATCACATGCATTGGATTACACAATTCCCCCCAATTAGCAGGTCGGAATTACGTAATAGACTCGCAGAAACAGAACACGGCATGCTATATTTTACCGCGGATATCCGCGACCTAGAGCCCATTGTGCTCTATGACCGCGGATATACTCGCAGCCCATATGCAAATACATTGTATACGAGTTGCAAGTACCCGGGTCATCTCTAAGCGACGCAGCGGGAAATATAAACAAAAAACGATGTACTGCGCATGACCGCCTGTGTGAGTAGGCAGTTATGCGCAGTACATTATGCAGCCATACGCAGGGTCACAGCCGGGATCCACTGCAGGCCTCCACAAGCAGATTCCACCTACGGCTGCATGAGCCCGGCGTTATTCAGACCGCTACCTGTAATCCGTAATTTACAAGAAGCCTTGGGAACGCTTGCCTTTATGCAGTTCCAGGAGCAGCTTGTTGAGCGCCTTCTGTGTGAGACCGCCGCACCGCAGCAAGATTACGAAGACTCACAGAGCGCCACTTTTTACACCCCATCCCTGCCGCTGAGGTCACGAAATACCCCCAAGTGAGAGAGGAGGGGGGATACCCGGTTTTCTTGCCCCACGTGCCCAGCCCAAGCAGCCTCCGTAATTACCCCTGTCTTCGGACATAAAACGTGGTTTATATTATTACTTTTATCTAATATTTAGGGAATGCCAAAAAATGGGGAAGTCGGGGGGGTTGGGGGGGGGTTATTTTTAGGAAGTCAATTTTTTTTCCGTATAAGTGGGCAATGGGGCCTTGAATTTATTCAGTTGTACCCTGAAATCCAGCGGGCATTCCCTCCATTATGGGCCTAGCCATGTGTCCTGTAAGTAGTTTAGGGCCACAATGGGTATGTTTCTGAACACGGGACAAATGGGGGTATTCATTTTGGGGTGAACGTCTTCATTCCTGTGTACACTGTACAAAAAAAACTGTTTTTAATTGGCAAAATTGCCAAAAAGATGAAAATCGTAATTTTTTTCCTTCTGCTTTGCTTAGATTCATTCAAATACTGTGGGGTCAAAATACGCAGTACACCCCTAGATTAATTTGTTAAGGGGTCTAGTTTTTAAAATGGGGTCATTTGTGGGGGCTCTCTATCGTTTTGGCCGCTCAATGGCTCTACAAGTGGGCAAGGGGGCCTGAAATTTATTCAGTTGTACCCTGAAATCCAACGGGTGCTCCTTCCATTATAGGCCTAGCCATGTTTCCTTTAAGTAGATTAGGGCCACAATGGGTATATTTCTGAACACGGGACAAACAGGGGTACCCATTTTGGGGTGAACATCTTCATTCCTATGTACACTGTACAAAAAAACTGTTTTTAAAGTGACACAATTGCCAAAAAAATGAAAATCATAATTTTTTCCTTCTGCTTGGCTTAGATTCATTCAAAAACTGTGAAGTCAAAAAAGTCATCGTACCCCTAGATAAATTCGTTAAGGGGTCTACTTTTCAAAATGGGGTCACTTGTGGGGGTTTTCCATCGTTTTGGGCACTCAAGGGCTCTGCAAGTGGGCAATGGGGACTAAATCTCCTTCAAGCAAAATTTCTGTTCCGAAAGCCACAGGTTGCTCCTTTCATTTTGGGCCCCATTGTGCATAGAGACGTAATACTAGGGCCACATTGGGTATATTTCTGAGCACAGGACAAACAGGGGTATCCATTTTGTGGTGCAAGTCTTCATTCATATATGTGCTGTACAAAAAAAACTGCTTTTAAAATGACAGAATTACCAAAAAAATGAAAATCGTAATTTTTTTTCCTTCGGCTTGGCTTAGATTCATTCAAAAACTGTGAAGTCAAAAAAGTCATCGTACCCCTAGATAAATTCGTTAAGGGGTCTACTTTTCAAAATGCGGTCACTTGTGGGGTTTCTCCATCGTTTTGGTCACTCAATGGCTCTACAAGTGTGCAATAGGGCCTAAATCTCCTTCAAGCAAAATTTCTGTTCCGAAAGCCACTGGTTGCTCCTTTCATTTTGGGCCCCAATGTGCATACAGATGTAATACTAGGGCCACAATGGGTATGTTTCTGAGCACGGGAAAAACAGGGGTATCCATTCTGGGGTGCAAATCCTCATTTTCATGTGTACTATAGAAAAAAGTCCTGTCTTTAAAATGGCATATTTGCAAAAATATGAAATTTTAGTTTTTTTCTTCTAAATTGCATTGACTCCTGAAAAAAGCTGTGGGGTTAAAATCCTCCTGACACTCCTCAGTGAATACGTTAAGGGGTGTAGTTTTTAAAATGGAATCACTTGTAGGGGTATCTATCATTTTGACTCCTATGAGCCTTTCCAATCTTGGCTTGGTGTAGGAAAACAAAGTGTTCCTCAAAATGCTGAAAAGTAATGTTAAATTTGTACGTCTCCTAAATGGTTAAAAAAAAAAAACGAAAGTTTTTCCAATGTGCGCCCAAAATAAAGTAAACGGATGGAAATATATATCTTAGCAAAAATTTCTATATTATGTTTGCACATATTTGAGATATTGCAGTTGGAAATGTGAAAAAATGACGATTTTTTCAAAATTTTCCCAATTTTGGCGCTTTTAATAAATAAACACAAATTCTATCTTTTTTTTTTCCGCCTAAATGAAGTACAACTTGTGGCGAAAAAACAATGTCAGAATCGCTTGGATATGCAAAACCTTTCTGGTGTTTTTCCATGTTAAAGTGACACATGTCAGATTTGCAAAATTTGCCCTGGTCATTAAGGCGCAAACAGGCTTGGTCACTAAGGGGTTAAACAACTCCTGTTTACTCTGAGCAAGAAGTCACTCACAAGTCACTTTGTTTCAGTGAGCTGAAATAAAGCAACTAGAGACTACTGAGTGATTTCTCACTCAATGCCCTGTCAGTGACTGTGTGTACATGGGACGACTATCATTGAAAATGACTGCTTCAAGTAATTACTCAGATGACAATTGTCCCATGTAAAAGGTACAGGTACCTTTAGATTGACTAACATTCATCTTGCTTGTAACCAACAAGGAAGTTTACATATCTACAAGGAGCTATAAGGGGGTCAAGTGCATATATGGCCTTCTATGGGCTGTTGGGGAGTAAATGGCAAAGTGTAGGTGTCTAAAAGCGCCAGTGACCTATCCACATGGTTGCTGGTTCTGCCATGGCTAGAATAGAGTTGGACAAGATATCTGAGTGGATGAGTGGGAGAATGTTTGGCAGTGATTGGGTAGGGTGTGAAGCAAAATGGGTTAAGTAGTGCAGTAAAACAGCAGACTATCACTAACCCTGCTATGTAGTTCTTGCAGCTCAGCAGCTCCTATGCAAAATGTTCCAGAAAAGGAATTAGTAGTTACAGGTGATCAGTAGTGTCAATAGACAGGATACGTTTTCCACAGGCCTGACCACTAAAGTTTGAGTTATAGCCCACTTATACATAACAATTATCACTCAAACTTCAATCAAATGAAATGCAAATTAAAAAAGAAATGCTTGCTATTCATATACTTGTCGCAAGCTTTGACTTTCAGTCAACTTAAAAACCATCACTAGAAAGCTGACTTCTCATTATATGTAAATGCTCCCCACTCAGTGTTTCACATAGAAGGTGAAGTGCTGAGCAAGAAGCCAGCGAGAACCCAGCGTCGAAGTCCACCTGTCCAAACGTGCTGCATGAGTGCTAACAATCTTAGCGGTGACGTAAGCGCTTGTGCTGTCGTTTAGCTGACTGTTGTCCCGAGTAAAAGTGCCATTACCCAGTCCCACTTGGCAGGCAGTCAGTGGGACTTGGTAATGGAGGCTAATGGACAACTACTGTATGTTACATATCAGCAGCCAAAAGTAAGCTTAGTGCTGTTGAAGTATGATGCATTTACTCAACTAACCCCTGTGCCTTCCCCTGAAAGATGGAAAAAAGTCCACCCACATACATGGTAGTACCATAGGCACTGGAGGTTCAGTGCCTTGTGACAAATATGGCCCTGCTCCTATCCACAACTGGATATGACAGCTGATGAAGGATTCAGTGTATTCAAAAATACAGACTGTGTTACGTCCACACCGAACGCCAAACATCTCATCCAAATCGGATGTAATAGTGGCCCAACACTCAACAGGAATATACCACAAATTCATGCAACACCAATGTGGATTGGTAAAATCTATAGCTTTATTTGATACAAATACAAATAACATAAATATAAAAAAAAAATAATGACAAACTCTGAATATGGAGATTCCTACCTAAAAGCGGAGTGATCGTCCCAATAAGGACTGTCTCACGTCATGTACCTGGGGCAATACTGGCTTTTCCTAAGTGGCAACAGAAAGAAGTGGCAAACCATAGATCAATCAATAAGTTACAACATGCCAATTTAAAACTAAATCCACAGGCAGATTATAAGAGATGTATGACAGAACCAGGTGCCTCAAATGAGACCAAACACACCTTTAGACAGAAGACAGACTGGAAACAGAGAACAGTTCAGATTCATACAGCCAAGCATACCTTCTCTCTGGACACAAACAGAATTTAGGTTCAGTTGAGAAGACAGTACAAACCAGTCTCAAGGTGTCAGACATATAACTGATGGCGTTCAGACAAAATTCACTACAAACCAGACTCAAGGTGTCAGACATACATCTGACAGTGCTCAGACAAGCAGTCAGGCATCACACATTTGACTAGATACAAGCATAAAGAGTCAAACATCTATCAGACATGAATCAAACAGCCCAGCAGAAACAATGATCTGACAAGCATGCATGCTCAAACCATTCTGTAGCCGGGAGAATAACCAGCACCCTCTGAGAGAAGGGGCCAGAATAAATATGTATGGATGAACAGTGATTGGCTGACAGCCAACCAAATCAACCTACACCTGAGTCGAAGTGCTCCAGCCTGAGCCTAACACTAGTAAGGGAGTGCATGCTGACACTCCGTGATAGACTGCATATAGAAATACAAAGTGAGTAGTTCAGTAGAATTTGTATTCAAGGCTTATTCTAAATGGAAGTATATGGATCCTAGACAGAGGCATAATTTGAAGCTCTTGGGTCCTAATTAGAGATGAGCGAGCACCAAAATGCTCGGGTGCTCGTTATTCGGGACGAAATTTTCGCGATGCTCGAGGGTTCGTTTCGAGTAACGAACCCCATTGAAGTCAATGGGCGACCCGAGCATTTTTGTATATCGCCGATGCTCGCTAAGGTTTCCATTTGTGAAAATCTGGGCAATTCAAGAAAGTGATGGGAACGACACAGCAACGGATAGGGCAGGCGAGGGGCTACATGTTGGGCTGCATCTCAAGTTCCCAGGTCCCACTATTACGCCACAATAGCGGCAAGAGTGCCCCCCCCCTCCCAACAACTTTTACATCTGAAAAGTCCTCATTAGCAATGCATACCTTAGCTAAGCACCACACTACCTCCAACAAAACACAATCACTGCCTGCATGACACTCCGCTGCCACTTCTCCTGGGTTACATGCTGGCCAACCCTCCCCCCCCCCGCACAACCCAGTGTCCACAGCACACACCAAACTGTCCCTGCGCAGCCTTCAGCTGCACTCATGCCACACGCTGGCCTCATAGCCACACCACCCTCATGTCTATTTATAAGTGCGTCTGCCATGAGGAGGAACCGCAGGCACACACTGCAGAGGGTTGGCACGGCTAGGCAGCGACCCTCTTTAAAAGGGGCGGGGCAATAGCCCACAATGCTGTACAGAAGCAATGAGAAATATAATCCTGTGCCACCGCCATCAGGAGCTGCACACGTGGGCATAGCAATGGGGAACCTATGTGCCACACACTAGTCATTCTGTCAAGGTGTCTGCATGCCCCAGTCAGACCGTGGTTTTTTATAAATAGTCACAGGCAGGTACAACTCCGCAATGGGAATTCCGTGTGCACCCACAGCATGGGTGGCTCCCTGGAACCCACCGGCTGTACATAAATGTATCCCATTGCATTGCCCATCACAGCTGAGGTAATGTCATGTTTAATGCAGGTGGGCTTCGGCCCACACTGCATGCCCCAGTCAGACTGGGGTTCTTTACAAGTGGACACATACAGTTACAACTCCATGTGGACCGACAGTATGGGTGGGTGCCAGGAAGCCACCGGCAGTACATAAATATATCCCATTGCATTGCCCATCACAGCTGAGGTAATGTCATGTTTAATGCAGGTGGGCTTCGGCCCACATTGCATGCCCCAGTCAGACTGGGGTTCTTTAGAAGTGGACACATGCAGTTACAACTCCGTGTGGACCGACAGCATGGGTGGCTCCCTGGAACCCACCGGCTGTACATACATGTATCCCATTGCAGTGCGCATCACAGCTGATGTAACGTCAGCTTTAATGCAGGTGGGCAAAAAATTAATTGGATTACACTGTAGGCGAGGGCCCCAAAAAATTGGTGTACCAACAGTACTAATGTACGTCAGAAAAATTGCCCATGCCCAACCAAGAGGGCAGGTGAAACCCATTAATCGCTTTGGTTAATGTGGCTTTATTGGTAACTAGGCCAGGAGGCAGCCCAGTTAAAATAAAAATTGGTTCAGGTGCAAGTTTCAACGCTTTAATGAGCATTGAAACGTATAAAAATTGTTTACAAAAATTATATGACTGAGCCTTGTGGGCCTAAGAAAAATTGCCCGTTCGGTGTGATCACGTCAGGTTTCAGGAGGAGGAGCAGGAGGAGGAGGATGAATATTATACACAGATTGATGAAGCTAAAAGGTCCACGTTTTTGATGGTGATAGAGAACAATGCTTCCATCCACGGGTGCAGCCTACGTATTGTTTAGGTATCGCTGCTGTCCGCTGGTGGAGAAGAGAAGTCTGGGGAAATCCAGGCTTTGTTCATCTTGATGAGTGTAAGCCTGTCGGCACTGTCGGTTGACAGGCGGGTACGCTTATCTGTGATGATTCTCCCAGCCGCACTAAACACCCTCTCTGACAAGACGCTAGCCGCAGGACAAGCAAGCACCTCCAGGGCATACAGCGCGAGTTCAGGCCACGTGTCCAGCTTCGACACCCAGTAGTTGTAGGGGGCAGAGGCGTCACGGAGGACGGTCGTGCGATCGGCTACGTATTCCCTCACCATCCTTTTACAGTGCTCCCGCCGACTCAGCCTTGACTGGTGAGCGGTGACACAGTCTTGCTGGGGAGCCAGAAAGCTGTCAAAGGCCTTAGAGAGTGTTCCCCTGCCTGTGCTGTACATGCTGCCTGATCTCTGCGCCTCCCCTGCTACCTGGCCCTCGGAACTGCGCCTTCGGCCACTAGCGCTGTCGGATGGGAATTTTACCATCAGTTTGTCCGCCAGGGTCCTGTGGTATAGCATCACTCTCGAACCCCTTTCCTCTTCGGGTATGAGAGTGGAAAGGTTCTCCTTATACCGTGGGTCGAGCAGTGTGTACACCCAGTAATCCGTAGTGGCCAGAATGCGTGTAACGCGAGGGTCACGAGAAAGGCATCCTAACATGAAGTCCGCCATATGTGCCAGGGTACCTGTACGCAACACATGGCTGTCCTCACTAGGAAGATCACTTTCAGGATCCTCCTCCTCCTCCTCCTCCTCCTCAGGCCATACACGCTGAAAGGATGACAGGCAAGCAGCATGGGTACCCTCAGCAGTGGGCCAAGCTGTCTCTTCCCCCTCCTCCTCATCCTCCTCATGCTCCTCCTCCTCCTCCTCAACGCGCTGAGATATAGACAGGAGGGTGCTCTGACTATCCAGCGACATACTGTCTTCCCACGCCTCTGTTTCCGAGCGCAAAGCGTCTGCCTTTATGCTTTGCAGGGAACTTCTCAAGAGGCATAGCAGAGTAATGGTGACGCTAATGATTGCAGCATCGCCGCTCACCATCTGGGTAGACTCCTCAAAGTTTCCAAGGACCTGGCAGATGTCTGCCAACCAGGCCCACTCTTCTGCAAAGAATTGAGGAGGCTGACTCCCACTGCGCCGCCCATGTTGGAGTTGGTATTCCACTATAGCTCTACGTAGCTCATAGAGCCTTGCCAACATGTGGAGCGTAGAGTTCCACCGTGTGGGCACGTCGCACAGCAGTTGGTGCACTGGCAGATGAAACCGATGTTGCAGGGTGCGCAGGGTGGCAGCGTCCGTGTGGGACTTGTGGAAATGTGCGCAGAGCCGGCGCACCTTTCCGAGCAGGTCTGACAAGCATGGGTAGCTTTTCAGAAAGCGCTGAACCACCAAATTAAAGACGTGGGCCAGGCATGGCACGTTGTCACACACGACCATGCCCGGTTGGAGGCTCAGCGGCGCAAGCCAGCGGTCGGTCTGCTCTGTCAGACCCTGCAGCAGTTCGTGGGCCGTGTGCCTCTTCTCTCCTAAGCTGAGTAGTTTCAGCACGGCCTGCTGACGCTTGCCCACTGCTGTGCTGCCACGATGCGTGACACCGACTGCTGGCGACGTGCTGCTGCTGACACATCTTGATTGCGAGACAGAGGTTGCGTAGGAGGAGGAGGAGGGTAGTTTAGTGGAGGAAGCATACACCGCCGCAGATACCACCACCGAGCTGGGGCCCGCAAATCTGGGGGTGGGTAGGACGTGAGCGGTCCCAGGCTCTGACTCTGTCCCAGCCTCCACTAAATTCACCCAATGTGCCGTCAGGGAGATATAGTGGCCCTGCCCGCCTGTGCTTGTCCACGTGTCCGTTGTTAAGTGGACCTTGGCAGTAACCGCGTTGGTGAGGGCGCGTACAATGCTGCGGGAGACGTGGTCGTGCAGGGCTGGGACGGCACACCGGCAAAAGTAGTGGCGACTGGGAACTGAGTAGCGCGGGGCCGCGGCCGCCATCATACCTTTGAAAGCCTCCGTTTCCACAACCCTATACGGCAGCATCTCCAGGCTGATAAATTTGGCTATGTGCACGTTTAACGCTTGAGCGTGCGCGTGCGTGGCGGCGTACTTGCGCTTGCGCTCCAACACTTGCGCTAGTGACGGCTGGACGGTGCGCTGAGAGACATTGGTGGATGGGGCCGAGCACAGCGGAGGTGAGGGTGTGGGTGCAGGCCAGGAGACGGTAGTGCCTGTGTCCTGAGAGGGGGGTTGGATCTCAGTGGCAGGTTGGGGCACAGGGGGAGAGGCAGCGGTGCAAACCGGAGGCAGTGAACGGCCTTCGTCCCACCTTGTGGGGTGCTTGGCCATCATATGTCTGCGCATGCTGGTGGTGGTGAGGCTGGTGGTGGTGGCTCCCCGGCTGATCTTGGCGCGACAAAGGTTGCACACCACTGTTCGTCGGTCGTCTGCACTCTCAGTGAAAAACTGCCAGACCTTTGAGCACCTCGGCCTCTGCAGGGTGGCATGGCGTGAGGGGGCGCTTTGGGAAACAGTTGGTGGATTATTCGGTCTGGCCCTGCCTCTACCCCTGGCCACCGCACTGCCTCTTCCAACCTGCCCTGCTGCTGCACTTGCCTCCCCTTCTGAAGACCTGTCCTCAGTAGGCGTAGCAAACCAGGTGGGGTCAGTCACCTCATCGTCCTGCTGCTCTTCCTCCGAATCCTCTGTGCGCTCCTCCCTCGGGCTTACTCCAATTACTACTACCTGAGTGATAGACAACTGTGTCTCATCGTCATCGTCCTCCTCACCCACTGAAAGCTCTTGAGACAGTTGCCGGAAGTCCCCAGCCTCATCCCCCGGACCCCAGGAACTTTCCAAAGGTTGGGCATCGGTCACGACAAACTCCTCCAGTGGGAGAGGATTCGGAACCATTGCCGCCCATTCTGGGCAGGGGCCCGAGAACAGTCCCTGGGAGTCTGCCTGCTCCTCAGTATGTGTCATTGTAATGGAGTGAGGAGGCTGGGAGGAAGGAGGAGCAGCAGCCAGAGGATTCAGAGTTGCAGCAGTGGACGGCGCAGAATTCTGGGTGGTCGATAGATTGCTGGATGCACTTTCTGCCATCCACGACAGGACCTGCTCACACTGCTCATTTTCTAATAAAGGTCTCCCGTGTGGACCCATTAATTGTGAGATGAATGTGGGGACGCCAGAAACATGCCTCTCTCCTAATACCGCAGCAGTCGGCTGCGATACACCTGGATCAGGAGCTCGGCCTGTGCCCACACCCTGACTTGGGCCTCCGCGTCCTCGCCCGCGTCCACACGTCCTCTATGCCTACCCCTACCCCTCAGCATGCTGTATTACCAGTAGTGCAGAAACAGAACGCTGTAAGTAAATGTGCCGCTTATTGGCCTGTGGTTGGAGGCTGACTTCCCTTACGGAACGCACAGCAGATCCAGGAAACAATTTTGCGCCAGCCTGCTGTAACGCTTAGCTGCGTATTAATTAGGACTACTACCCCCAGCAGATAGATACTGTAGGCAGCGTATAATATTATGTATACTGTTTCCCTCTGGCGATATGACGGCGCTGATGTAACAGAGACAGCAGATCAAGGAAACAATTTTGCGCCAGCCTGCTGTAACGCTTAGCTGCGTATTAATTAGGACTACTACCCCCAGCAGATAGATACTGTAGGCAGCGTATAATATTATGTATACTGTTTCCCTCTGGCAGGATGACGGCGCTGATGTAACAGAGACAGCAGATCCAGGAAACAATTTTGCGCAAGCTTGCTGTAACGCTTAGCTGCGTATTAATTAGGACTACTACCCCCAGCAGATAGATACTGTAGGCAGCATATAATATTATGTATACTGTTTCCCTCTGGCGGGATGACGGCACTGATGTAACAGAGACAGCAGATCCAGGAAACAATTTTGCGCAAGCCTGCTGTAACGCTTAGCTGTGTATTAATTAGGACTACTACCCCCAGCAGACATGCAGTAAACTGAAGACGGTCACAGGCAGCCCAAATATAGTATTTTTCCCCAATTTTTTTGGAAAAAGCCCACTGCCTATATAGCCTGAATATCTCTTTCCCTGCCTCACCAGTACTGGCCCTATACTCTGTACAATGACTGCAGACTGAGGACGCAATGCTCTGCATGGCCGATATACAAAAAAAAAAATTGTGCAACACTGCTAAAAGCAGCCTCAACAGTACTGCACACGGTCAGATGTGGCCCTAAGAAGGACCGTTGGGGTTCTTGAAGCCTAAAATCACTCCTAACGCTCTCCCTATAGCAGCTCCGGCACCAGCAGCACTTTCCCTGATCTCTGTCAGAATGCATGTGTGGCGAGCCACGGGAGGGGCCGATTTATATACTGGGGTGACACCTGATCTCGCCAGCCACTCACTGCAGGGGGGTGGTATAGGGCTTGAACGTCGCAGGGGGAAGTTGTAATGCCTTCCCTGTCTTTCTATTGGCCAGAAAAGCGCGCTAACGTCTCAGAGATGAAAGTGAAAGTAACTCGAACATCGCGTGGTGCTCGCCTCTAGTAACGAGCATCTTGAACACGCTAATACTCGAACGAGTATCAAGCTCGGACGAGTATGTTCGCTCATCTCTAGTCCTAATGAAAAATTTGCAACAGGGCCCCATATCTGTTATATGTCATTTATAATAAAAGTGTCATAATGGGTGTCTTATTTAAGGAACTTCATTACTTAACCCTTTCCAATCCACTGTCTGACGTCTAGAGTCATTATGATTTGAGGCTGTACAGCTCCGATGTTGGAAGACATCCGTCGGGGTTCTCTTACTGTATATTGCCAGCCTCTCTGCTGTCGGAGCCTATCCAATGTGTTATCTCATGCAGTACTGGCTTTAGCCAGTAGATAGCGCCGTTTTATAACGGCAGGAAAAAAGTAAGCCCCCTAAGAAAACCAGAATACAAATTGGTTAAAATAAGGATGTAGCATCCCACAAAATACACTTAGACATGTTTTGGTAATACCAATTTCCTATGATGAAAAATGCCACAAAAGTTTCTGAATCTGCACTAATTTGCATAAGAATATACAGTAGTTCTACAGATTGGAGCTGTGTCAATAAAATCTGAAATGTTGGAGGAAACGGTACAAAATAAATAAAAGGCGCAATCCTGTTTTAAATAGATCTGGCCCTGAAAATTTTGCATCCCCCAAAGTAAAAGATTTGAACTCAAATATAGTATTTTGACGTACAGCTATGGCACACATGCTTGTACCGGTCTCAGCTTCATGTGTATGTGAAAAAAACAATTGCCTGTGAGTTATTATAATTGTGCCTCAGTCTTTTTGAATTCTCTAAATAGCCGTTTTTGCAGCAGATTCGATTTTTTTTCTTGAAATCTTTCCATTAAAAAACATTTTGTTTGTGCAAGAAAATTGTGCTAAGTGTCGTTATGAATCTCCTTTGCTTTTTCCTATTCTTTTAAACAAAATTACATTTGTGTTCAGTTGAATAAATATGCAAATTTCTATCATGCTGCAGAGCAACAATGGAATATTGTTATGAAAGCGACTATTGCTTGTTAAAATTTGGCTTCGTTCTAAACATTTCACAAATATAGAAAAATAGTCAAACAAACTATTAAATTGTCACACCAGCCACATGCTATAAAGGAATTGAAATACATTTATTTTCCAAAGATTGGAATTGTGACGTGTTTAGGTCTAGCATGCTGTGTTGAGTTATATATATATATCTTTTATAGTGGTCAGAGCACTGTTTTCTAATGCAAAGCTCCAAGTGATTTGCATAGACATAGAGGTAAAATATAATTTTCTGGCTGCTTGCAGTTGGCTTTACAGTTTGCTTAGGAGTTTGCTGCACACTGTACAAACAGACTATCCACAACTTCGAATCTGCACTCACCTCTGCCAAACAGCACTACTTCCCCGCTCTGATATTATCCCTCTCCCACAACCCCACACATCTGTTTAACACGTTCAACTCCTTCTGTCTCCTGATCCCCCACCACCACCTGTCTCATCTCTGTGGAGGACTTTGTCACACACTTCAAATTCAAGATTAGAGAAAGCTTCAAACTATAGTCCCTGCAACCACTCTGCACAGCTATTCTGCCCTCTAACCTGCTTCCCTACCATTACTGAGGTCACATTCTCAACCCTACTATCTAAATTGCATCTCACTACCTATTTGCTTGACCCAATCCCTCCTCAATGTTCATCCCAACTTTACCACCATGTAGCCCTAGCCCACCTTTTCAACCTGTCGCTGGCTACTGGTGTCTTTGCTTTGTCCTTTAACAAGCATCTGTCACACCCAATCATCAAAAACACATCCCTCAATGCTTCCTCTTTGTCCAGCTACCGCCCCATATCACTACTCCCTTTTGCTTCAAAACTACTGGAACAACACATGCACCTTGAACTGTTTTCCTACTTCTCATCCAACTAGCAATTCAACCTATGGCAATCTGGTTTCCAACCCCACCAGTCTATCGAAACTGCCCTAACCAAAGTAGCTAACAATCTGCTAACCTTAAAAGCTTCAAGTCATTATTTTGTGCTACTCCTCCTGACCTGTCTTCTTACTTTGACACAATCGACCACTTCATTCTGTTACGAACTCTCCTCCCTTGGCATCACAAACTTGGCCAGTTCCTGGATCTCTTCATGCTTCACCAACCGAACATTTATTGTCTCCCACTTGCACATCACATCCTCACCTTGCCCTCCCTCTGTTGGTGTCCCTCAAGGCTCTGTCCTAGGACCCTGACTCTTCTCCATCTACTGATTTGGCCTAGGAGAGCTCATAGAATCCCATGGTTTTCAATATCACCTTCAGGGCGGACACCCACTGGCGATATTTTCTATCTTGCGGCAGGGCTTATTTTCAAAATAGGTCTTATTTTCAGGGAAACTGCTTGATAGGCATCTGCTTTGTAATAATGCCCTTTACAGGCCACTGCTCTATAATAATGCCACTTGACTTATACGCCTCCACTATGTAATATGCCTCTCCTAATTCCCTTCATAAGCCCCCACTAATGTCAGGATAATATCATCAGCATATAATGATATGAGATGAGAATGGTCTCTGATTTCTATTCTTTGAATTGAGAATTTCATCTAAGAGCTTAAGCTAGTGGATCCAGGGACAGTATAAAGATCAGTGAAGATAGAGGGCAACTCCGTCTTGTAGTTTTGAAGCCATCTGATAAAGCACCGTTGGTGAATACTTGTGCCGAAGGGTTTGAATACAATGCAGAAATGGCATTGAGAAAAAGGCCAGTAAAGCCAAGTTTATCTAGGGCCATAAAGGCATATGATGAATTAATACGATTGAACGCCTTCTTGGCATTCAGGGCAAGGAAAGCCACAGGAATTTTTTATATTTGACATAATGACCAAGATTTAGAACACTTCTAGTATTATCTGATGCTTGACAACTCTTCACGAAACCAACTCGATCTTCTTTAATCAAATAAGGCAAGAGAGGTGCTAGTCTGAAGGACAGAATTTTTAGATAGATTTTGATACCCGTATTTAACACCCTTTAGTGACGGAGCTTTTTTGCTTTTTTCCATTTTCGTTTTTTCCTCTCCCCTTTTAAAAAATCGTAACTCCTTTATTTATCCATCGACGTCGCTGTATGAGGGCTTGTTGTTTTTTGTGGGATGAGTTGTATTTTTCAATGGTTCTATTTAATGTACCATATAATGTACTGAAATACGTTAAAAAAATTGTAAGTGGAGACGAATGGAAAAAAAACGACATTCCGCTATCTTTCGGTGCGTCCTGTTTCCACAGCGCACAAACTGCAACAAAAATGAAATGATAACTTTATTCTATGGGTCCGTACGATTACTACGATACCAAACTTGTATAGTTTTTTTTGCAGTACTACTTATATTTTTTTTAAAGATATTACATTTTTAAAAATTATTTTCTGCCTCAATCTTCTGCGCACAATAAGGTTTTTATTTTTTGTTGACATGGTTGTGAGATGGCGCATTTTGTGCGGTACATTCTGTTGTTTCTGTTGGTACCATTTTTGAATACATATGACTTTTGGATCGCTTTTTATTAGATTTTTTCTTGGCTACAGGGTGACCAAAAAAGTGCATTTCTGGCATTCTTAATTTTTTTTTTTGGACGACGTTCACTGCACTGTAAATAATAACCTTTTTTTAATTTTTTTTTTTTAAATAATCAATACAACTTTATTTTTACATTTTCTTTTAGTTCCCAGGGGGGACCACAACATGCGATGCTTTGATCGCTCCTGCAGTATGATGTAATGCCATAGCATTACATCATACTGCATTCTGAGAGGCAGTCTATCAATGGCAGCTCCCGATCTCACCGTGCGGGGGGGTGTATGGGATTTGACAGCGGCATTTAAAGGGTTAACAGTCCCAGTCGGCCGCGCGGCTTGTCGGGGCTGTCGACGCAGATGTGAGCTGTAAGAAATAGCAGCGTTATTCCCCTCCATACATGTCCTGCATCGGCAGGATGTAAAAACATGATAGGGTGGTCACTAAAGGGTTAATAGAGATATAGGCCGAAAGTTCCGGGGAAAATCTGGTTGTTTCGCAGGTTTAGGAAGGGTAACTATTAAGGCTTTTTGATTTTCATTAAGAAAAGCACCATCTGTGGCCACAATTTGGAAGGTTCTACACAAATGCAAAGATAAGAGATTTTCGATGGTCTAATAATAAACATTCGTAAAGCCATTGCTGATTGGTAGGGAGTTCCTATGCCTGAGTACCTGTGCTACTGTAATAGGAGAATTAAGGGATTCCTGTTGTGTTTCAAAAAGAATAGGTTAGCTGATTTTTTTTCCAGAAATTCTTGAATTTGTTGCTTTGCACTTGGGAATGTAAAGGGTTATCTTTAACCCCTTAAAGACATGGCTTATTTTGGGCTTAAGGATGCAATGATTTTTGGCGGATTTTCTTCTCCATTTTTCAAAAGCCATAACTTTTTTATTTTTCCGTCGATGCGGTTGATAAGGACTTGTTTTTTGCGCGGCGAACTGTAGTTTTTATCGGTACCACTTTTGGGTACATAGACTATATTGTAAAACTTTTATTATTTTTTTTATGATAACAGGGAGAGAAAACGCATCAATTCTGCCATAGATTTTTTTTACAGTGTTAATCATGCAGCATAAATGACACAATCCATTTTTTTTGCGGGTCGGTACGGTTACAACGATACCAAAACTCTTACATTTTTTTTAGGTTTTTCCACTTTTGTGCAATAAAAACCTTTTTTTTTGGAAATCTTTTTTTTTTCTAAATCGCTGCATTCAAACTCCTGTAACTTTTTTATTTTTTTATCTACAGAGTTCTATGAAGGCTTATTTTTTGTGAGATGAGCTGTAGTTTTATTTGGTACCATTTTGGGGTACATACGGCTTTTTTGATCACTTTTATTGCATTTTTAGGGAGGCAAAATGCTAAAAATTAGCATTTTGCCTCAGTTTTTTAGCGTTTTTTTTAACACTTTTTTCCGTGCGCAGTCATAAGCATTTGCAACTTATTGTACACATCATTACGGATGCGATAATACCAAATATGTGGGCGTTTAATTTTTTTTACCTTTTTCATGCTAATATAAGAAAAAGCATAAAAAAGGTTTTTTTAAACTTTTTTTTAACATTTTTCTTTTTTATTCATTTTACTTTTCTTTTTTTTTTACAAAATTTGTGTCCCTCTGGGGCACTTACAGTACAGCACTAATAATGCATCTCCGATGCATCCCCGCTGTTACAACGGGAGGCCGGCTATGACTTACAGCCGGCTCCCGCTGTGGGATAGCGCGAGATCATAAGTGATCTTGCGCTATCCCCAGGATGTAAGTTTACGCCCTGTTGCAGGAAGTACCCCGCTGCCAGGACGTAAACTTACGCCCTGGAGCGGGAAGGGGTTAAGATTGCATAAGAATAAATAATGATCCGAAATATGATTTGCTATTTATTTAGTTTTCCTTTGTTATTTTGGCCAACTAGATACGGAATTGTGATTTGAGATGTTGAGCTTTAAGACAAGCCAATAACTTTCCAGATTATTCTGAGAATAATATTGGGTTTTAATCTTTTTTAATTTCCTCTAATAGTTCTGTAGTAATTGACTTTGGAGATTATGTCTCTATTGAAATAATTCTTCTGTCTGTTGGGGTGTTTGCATCTGTTTGTTTTGTGATTCGGGGTAAATCATTTACGCTTTAGGTCCTTTCTTTTTTCACATGATGTCCTATTCTGATAAAAGAACCTCTTATATATGTCTTATCTACATGTGTTCCACAAGGTATGATGATTCATGTTTCATGAGTAAAGTAGTTCTTTTAGGCCGCCTGCACACGGATGGATTTGCATTGCGGAATCCAGAGCAGGCGCCTGCCTCCAGATTCTGCAGCACATACCTGCCATGTCATGCTATGTAAAACCACTTTTTCCTGCCCACCAACGGAAATCAATTGCGATTTTCTGCTTGTGGAGGAAAAAAATCACAACATGCTCTATGTTAAGGCATATTCCACGCTGATGGCTTCCATTGAAGTCAATGAAAACCATCTGACCCGTGGCCCTTCTGCAATCATCATTGCGGAAAGGTCGCAGGATCTGCATCATTGCCTAGTGACAGCATGGCTTTATCTGTACTGCACTTTTGCACCGGTACGCCGGCCAGCACATTCGCAGTACAGAAAAATGTGACCAGGTACGCAGGGGTCACCAGGTTGAATTCTGCTGTGGGACCCTGCATGCGGAATCCGACCTGGTCGTGTGTAGGCGGCCAAAATCTCTTTCCAGATTGTTTCTATGTTCTGCCAGAAGTAATAGAATCACTACTATACCAAATATACAGGGGGTGGAAAAAAATATGGAAGCACTGTACGAAATGCACTCCTTAAAATTGGTGTTTACATGTCTTATTGAAATATGATTTATTATATTATATTACCTCCTTAAGTGGAGGTAATATAATACAGATGCTGCCGGGCAGAAGTCTGACCAAGCAACGAGGTTCCATTGGTCAGGGATTTGAGCCACTCAGCTGCTGTTACCAGTTGGCTTCCAAAACCACCCAGAGAAGGGCAAGAGGTGAAGAAAGCACAAATTTAGTAGGAAAGCTCTCAGCCAAGCAGGGGTCAAAAGGGCAGCTCGTAAGGTGTTTCTATATTTTTGTCTACCCCCTATATGCTGGTGGTTGGTTAAAATGTTCTGCCAGGGTTGATTGTAATATTCAGACCGGGTGATCGTTTCAATTGTAGATTCTTGGGAAAGTAATAGTAGATTTCTATCTAATATAAACATGTCAATCCTTGAATAGTTGTTGTAAACAGTAGGAGTTGAAGCAGTAATCCCTTTCCAAGCTATGCATTGCTCACCAAACATTGAAAAGTTCTTCCTTTTACCATATTTCACCCAGAAATTGGGCCTGATTATGTAAATTGGAAGTGGCGTCAAAACTAACTGAGATTGCATTGAAAAACACTATCTGAGATTGCATTGAAATCACTGCAGATAAGTAATTTGCCTTGTTTGCATTTTGAAAGAATACGTAGGATTTTGGTGTAAAACCTGTTTGTTTTTTGTTAGGAGGATAGATCGAAGCTAAAGTCTACACTGTATTATTTATGGAACAGATCAATGTAACATATCTGAATTGTGGGTCTATTATCTCTTGAATTAGCTGAAATGCTACAAAGTCTTTTATCGAACATGAACATCTCTGGATATAGTATTAAAGGGAGATTGGAAGATTGTGGGATATCTAGGGTGTTTTATACAGAAAGCATCTTTTGATATTATATGTGTCTCTTGTGCTCAAAAGATATCTTTTTGACATTATCCCATATAAATGCCCATTTTTGTGGGCTGTTGAGCCCTTTAACATTTAATGATACTACTTTAAGCACCATGTTTAACGGTAGATAAAATAAGCATTATTTACATCCTTTGCTGTATAAGCCGTGCACAGTTGTCATTGTGGGAGCAAATTTCTAATGCCATTGGTCAGCCAATGGTCATACCTAGTATTCGATAAAGAAAGGAGAACATAACAATAGCAATAAGCAGTCCTTCACAAGCGGAGGAGAAGTGAAATGTAGCAGCTCTTCTGGAACTGGTTATCATAGATGGGGGTAAAAGTTGTTTGGTGTTTCCAAATTTTGGATGAATCATAGTATCATTCCAGCAGGACAGATTTGGAAGTCAGTGGTGAACTTGTTTGCAAGGTTTCACTGTGTGTCATCCCAGAAATAGGCAAAGGTTAGGTTGTCTGGCACCTCTAGTAGGCAAGGAGACGTCTAACCTCCATTGTCATACGAGACCAATTCCTTCATCCAATGATTTAAGATGATTTAACAACAAAGGTAGGTTATTAGTAGGTGCACAGGGAATCCCCATTTGTATGCTATTTTATTGTCTCCAAGCGATTTGGAGCAGTTGTTGTTTTTGCGCCATAGTTGCAGCAGATAGATCCATAAATAAGGACAATACTTGGTAGGGCGCAGGTAATGGGCTTGTTTTCTTGGCTGCCTCCAACATATTTTATTTGATAAGGAAGAAATGAATGCGGTCCAGGATATCCCTTGGTATGTGATACACCAAAATGTTTAGGATGGGGGAGTCTGTGTGCCCTATCAAATTATAAATTCCTGCAAGGAGCACTCCAAGAATAGTGATTTCATGAGACTCTGCAAATAATACATTATCTTAGAGGTGGATACACTTTAGAGGTTGGTGCACATGTTTGCCCTCCTGTGTCAGTGATACATTTATTTAGCCTTGACGATTGGCTTGTGAGCTCAAGTATTTTGGCCAAAATCCAACTAATACCTCACATTTATTATGTATTATTCACATGCAGTGCCGCTTTAAATGCCAGAGGAGCCCAGGGTGACAGTACCAATGTGGTTCACTTTTTAAGTTGCAGGGCAACCTGCCGAACTATTATGGCATCATTAATAGGTTGCTTGTCTTCATGGTGCACTACATGTATCAGGATGGTCTGACACTTTGTATCTACTCTGTGCAGGAGTATACACCAAGCAGCCACCCCCTCTATATAGGAGGTTTTGTGTGTGGCTGTCTCATTGGGGTCCTCCACAGGTGTAATCTGCTTCCTCATTTAGCAGTATGGCTGCCTGCATGCTGAGGTTGGTGCACACGTTTGCCCTCCTGTGTTAGTTAATATATGGCCGTTTTCAGTAATTGATGGTGAAGACTATTTCTGGAATTCTTTGTAACTTGATGTTGGTGCGTCAGGACTAGAGATGAGCGAACGTACTCGATTCGGGTGTTTTTGGACCCGAGCACCGTTTTTTCCGAGTAACTGACTACTCGGACGAAAAGATTTGGGGTACGCCGGGGGGGGGGGGGGGGGGGCGGTGTGGTGGCGTGGGGGGTAGCAGTGGGGAACAGGGGGAGCTCTCTCTCTCTCCCCCCCCCCACTCCCCTCTGCAACCCCCCGCGCACCCTGGCTCCCCCCGAATCTTTTCTTCCGAGTAGTCAGTTAGTCGGAAAAAGCGGTGCTCGGGTCCAAAAACACTTGAACCGAGAACGTTCTTTCATCTCTAGTCAGGACCTGTCCTCCAAGTCCGCCGCGTTATTTTGGAGCTTTTCCAATTGGACTCCAAGTTCTAGAGAAAGTAAATAAGGTTGTTTGACTATGTAAATTCAGCCATCTTAGTCTCCATGTGGGTGATTTGTTTCTCAGCAACAGTGATAGCCGAGCTGAGAGGTTGGATAAGTTGAGCAAAGTTGGATTGTAAGGAAATTTACAGTGCTTTCAACATTGCTTTCGTGGAGGTGTCTGTGACTGATGCATCACTAACAGGAATATTGTCAAAAATGTCTGTGTGAACAGGTGATGTAGTTTCAGGAAGGGCATGGTCACTCACCCCTGCATCAGTCAGTTTGTTCCTCTAGAGGGTCCATTCTCTGCTGCTGTTTCAATGAAGTAGCCGAGGGGAGAGGAGGCCTGACTTGCCATGTGTCTGGAGAGATGATCGAGCCGTTGTGGAAAGTCTCACCTGATTTTCAAAGCACTTACCCTCTGGTTTACGAACGAACATGCGAAGTTTGGCTGGAAGTGCTAGTTAATCATTGACTCTGAGCTGGATCTTTGTCTCAAGTTTTAGAAATTTGCATGTTCAGGCGCATGCTCAGATACAGGAGAGCTTCCTGCTAAGTTTCGAGTGCTGCCATCTTGGTCCCATGCTGGAGACTGAGGGAAGTAAAAATTAATCAACGTCTCTGGTCGCTTTCCTCTCCACGATATCCAGGATAATTGAGCAGCAGGTGAAGTCTGTTTTGCTGTATTTTTAGCACTTTGGAGTCATTTTGGAGCCCTGGTGGATCAGAAGCTCTGCAGTCAGGCAGCCATATACTTCAGCAACCAAGCCATGTCCCCCAGGCATAGGTGAGTTTTTTTTTCTTATTTTACTAGTTTCAGCCAATAAAAAATCCACCCCTTCACAAGCTCCAGGACCCAACTGGCCCACCAAAGATTTTCCTGGTGGGTTCAATAGTCAATCCACCCCTGCAGTGATGTGCCATCATTTTTATAAGATGGGACAATTAAGCATTACTTCTAGGGGAGAAAGGTTCCATAACATTATCCCTGATGAAACTATAGTATTTCTATATGCTCCTGTATAAAAGCAAAGCTTTATGGAGGCACTTATTGGGCTCAAGGACTTATATGTGAACTAAATTACAGCTCCATACTCTCAGGTGTATTGAATTGAAATATGGCCATATGTGCATACAGCTTAAAGGGGTTGTCCAAGTTCTAGGTCTAGTATAAAACCAGTTTTCTAACCAGTAACATATAATATAGGTGTATATTCACCTCTCTCTGCTCCAGCTGTATCCAATGGCGCTGCTCCTTCTTTATTTACTGACTGCAGTTCTGCCTGGTTTATGGAATGTCACAGGAGCTACAGCCAATATCACAGCTCAGTGATTGATTGCTGAACTCTGTTATCGGCTGCAGAGCTTGTAAATCCCATAAACAGGCTGGGGTATCCTGTAAAAGTGATATCAGACGGGAGACCCGAAGTGGCATGGAACACAGCAGGACCGGGGAGAGGCGAATATAAGCCTATTTGTTATATTACTGCTTGGGGAAACTGGTTTTACACTGGACTTAGAACTTGGACAACCCTTTTAAGAGATATTTTACTTGTGAGTTCAGACTTACTTACTACAAACATCATTTCCAGGACCCTTTAAAAAATCTACGGGCTGGGAATAGATGAAAATTAAAAAATAAGGCACACTCACCTCTCATGAGGCCCTCCCAATGCAGCACAGAAGCCCTGGTCCTTCCTGCTCCAATCTTGGAATAAGCCTCTTCAGTCATGTGCTTTTACCTGTATATGTCACCACTCCGTCAATTGCAGACCAATTACAGACTTTAGCCATAACCTACCATTCTTGGCAGCATCCTGCTGAAGCTTGTGACTGACTGAGTGATCATGTGCACAATGAATGGCATGTCAACACTGCAGCGTGTGATTGGCTAAATGGTTGCATGCACAATGAATGGCATATGACTTCCGGGATCAGAATGACAGGGAATGGAGCACCTGCACTGGACTGGGGGCCACATAAGAGATGAGTTTGCCTTATTTTCTTATTTTCTCTCATTTTATGCCATATATTTTTTTTTCACTGCTGGAAAATAGCTTTTAATCCTTCAGTGGCAGCACAGCAAGCCCAGGAGATCTTACCAAAGTAATTTGAAGTGACAAACCTGTACAGTGGCACAATAACTTTGTGTCCTGGCCAGCATTTCAGCACTAGAGCTGTCCACAGAAATCTTCCGGGGTTTAACAGCATGGTCAGTGCAGCAAGCCCAGGAGATTTTCCTGGCGTGCCACTAAAGGGGTTATATTTCATTACTCTTTAGTCTTTATTGGAAATACATAATGATGGTATATATTTAACTCTAATGAGTCAACCGTTCTGGAAAAGACACCGAATTGTCTAAACATCAGTAAAGATACTTTGGTATCGTGATATGATAGCATAATGTATTTAGACATTTCTCCGTGTATGTTACTGATGGAAAGCACATAAGGGACTTTTATGCCCATTCTAGAGTTACTGGGAATTATGGGATTTATAAAGCACTTTTAAAGGAGAATAAAGAATGAATCTAAGAGGACTTACAAACATAGACCTACCAAGATAAAACAGCTGCGGCTGCAAAGAGGGAGAACAGAGTTGGCCTTTGAAGATCCCTTACTGCCTTCAACTCATCCACTGAGCACTATTTCATGTATATTTCTATGTTAAGTAGTTCCAATATCTCCCCTTAGATGTTATTCCTCCTGGGTGATCTAGTTCCCTTTTATCTCACCCTCCATATCCCTTATGTAGCTTTTCTTTACTCCGGTTTTCCCACAGAAGAGCCAAAGAAAGGATTCTTTTACTCATCCGAGCACTGTATGACACAGAATATACTTCATTCAATGTGCCCAAACTTAATAGATTCGTTAAATAAACAATTTCTACTGGGTTCTGCAGCTGGGCACAAAATAATGTACTGTCTCATATGTATGGATGTTATGGCACACAGTGATTATCAGTTGCAAAGGGAATAGCAAAGACTGGAAGATGTTTAAGGCAAACTGATATACACAAATCCGAAACCAATAATATACCTCAAATATTCATTTTCTATTATGATAATGCTTGTGGGTATTAGTCAATGTATTTTATTGATAGATGCCCGACCCCATACTGTTACATTAAGCTCCATGTTGATCCTTGCAGGCATCTTTGAGGCTTGCATATCGTAAGAATCAAACATTATTGAATTATTCCGAGGTAAGAGTTGATGCAAAGATTTAATGTTTATTTTTGTTAAAAAGGATATCTCGGCTCTCCTGACGTGTGATTTAATAAATAGTTATATTCCCCATGATAAAATACTTCTTGAACATCTTTTCTAAAAATTCTGTATTTTGCTGTTCCTCTGTTATTTTTCCAAGAAATTAAGGAATAATGACAGCAGGGTGCTACTATTAGGGGGGTGGGAGGGAGGTTCCTGTACAATCTGATAGTATCCAATTAGTCCTGACTGTGTAGAGACACCCTTTAAAAAGAAGAATGGTTATGTTATGTGTTAGCCAGTCGCAAAAACACCTAGTCCGGATCAAGAATAACAGACACATAAAAACTTGGAGAACAAAAATAATTCAAGAAAAGGGAAATCTGTTAAAGGGATAGGTGTAAAAGGGAAATCTGACCCTAATGTGCTAATAGAAGAAACCCAGCCTAAAGCAGGGTGAACACCCTGATGAGGGCAGCCCCACGGCTAGACCCTGGGGACTGCCTAAACTGTCCTTACATGGATGACTATGGACAGATGTTAATAGCAACAGTCTAAACAGTTTAGGAAGCAGAAGTTACTTCACAATAAGAAGTATGAAAACCCGGGACTTATCTGAACAAAGGAAGACGCTAAAAAGAAGTGAACTGAACCAGAACTCCACCAACAGGGGAGTAACCAGAGCCCTCTGAGAGAAGGGGCTAAATTTATATACTACAATGAAGCCTGATTGGCCAGCTGGAAAACAACTTCCCCAATAACCAATCAAGCCACACAGCAGCAAATAGATGTTGACTTATCGGCAGCAAACATCGAATAACAGGATGCATGTGCCGACACTGCAGTCACATGGGCTGGGCTAATATTGTGACAGTGTTATGGCTGGTGTGTTGCAACAAGTAACACCCAGTCATCAATTCATACATAAATAGCAAGAATAACAGAGACTACCTATATTAGGCAGGCAGGCAGTCTACGGAAAAGGAAGAAATCGGCAAGTGGTCTACGAGTCAAAAAAGTTTTGGAACCTCTGGTGTAGACCTTTGTGGTTGCACTATTGCATTCAACATGGAGTGGTTCTTTATGCACAGCCTCGGAACCTTCCAAGTTGGGTTTTGGCAAAGTGACTGTTTGCGTCTGCCCATCCTACTGTGCTGCTGTGGGTCTCTAAGAGGTTACCCGCTATTACAACCTGCCCTCCTCTATTCTAGTCATGGTATTACACCAGTCGCTTAATAAGGACGTGTTGCCTCATGCTTCTGTGAGTGCTTGTGGACACTACATCCCTACTCTTCTCGAATTCCAACTACCCTCATAAGCGTACAATGTGCACCTCATATATACACTGCTCAACATTGGAGTACAGTCTCAAGCTACAGAGTGGCAAACACAGTTTCAGTCTATGTTCTTTTTGTTAAAATGGGAACCATTTCTTCAAGGAACCACTCAACTTGCAGCAAGAAACTAATATTACCTTTTACACAAAATGTTGGATACTTGTTGAACACAATGTTACTGGCTGCCAAAGCTCTTCAGTTCTTTTACGTCCTGCCCAACAGCTTGTCTCACAATGGCTTTACACATGCCTGTCGTTCTGCAATACTTGCCCAGCAGATCCTTCAGGCACTCCATGCTGTCACTGCTGCATTCATTCCCTCTCTGGGCCCAAATCCTCCCTTGTTGTGACCTCTCCTGTCTCCCTCCTTGCAGCACACCACTGAACGCCACAACATTTACTAGCATATCAGCATTTAAATCAATGTGGACTTGCTCAGCATATCCTCATCTTGTAAGCTGGAAGCCAGAAAACTATGTTTCCTGGTGCTCAGTAGTACCGTCAGAGGCTGGTGCCACCACCAAGCATAGTGACTTGACAACCATTGTGTGCGCAAAATAGACCAGACATACAGTATTGTGTTGATAGTACACAGGGGCATCAGTGGGGATACACTAACAAGGGGCAACAACAAGGTGAACACTTTTCATAACGAGGATGGGGGTAACCTTCTCGCAGAGGCCTTTACTACACATATGTTTGGAACTGAAATAGACTGTAAAACTAGTTGAAAGATTAAGTGATGCAGCAAAGATGGTTGCCCAGTTTAGCAGGGTATTGATTGGGCCTTAGACCCTGATTATCAACAGTTGGATCTACCTTGAACTGGTAAACCGAATGAGCTGTTAATGCAGGTATATGACTCACTTCAATGTTGCACCTTTTGAATAGTGGGCGTTCCTAGTCAGATGCTCCCAGTAGTGTTGGGTTAGCACAGTACACTTGCCACAACAACTTCAGCAAATTGTACGTTTGCTATCAATTGGGCTTCTCCTTTTTGCCCAGTCGTAACTCCATTGTGTTACTGAACAGAGCTTTCTGTCCCCGTGGAGCTTTTTTTGCAATATTGTAGGGTACTTTAATACAGGACGATTGTCGGGGGCTTAAGCACCCAATGGCCACCCCAATGATTATCGCTCCTGTGCTTTCATACACCCACTGAATGGAGGTTGAGCGCATTTGGGTTCTCTTCCGGCACACTGTTCATTCAGAGTAAACAGGGAGTTGTTCATACATAATTGACTATCTGTTTAAACAGGCTGACTGTCACTTTGTTTTCAGGTGAGCTAAAAAACAAGTGACTCCAACAGGTGAGCGATTCTTGCTCACTTGTCCTGTCAGGTCTGACAGTAGGTCATAATTGCTCTCTTGAGCAAATGCTTGGCCGACTATCAGCCCATGTAAAAGTACCTTAACTCACATACAGTTCTGCATTATTACACCAGTCCACCTGAGCAACCTGGTGGCACAAAATTTAAAGGAACTGTTACAATAGAAACATTGTTAAGGCTGGAAAAGTAGCATTGCAAATTACACCCACTGAATAACATACCAGGAGATCATGACTACTTTGACTCCTTTTACACCAGCAATGCCTGATCACTACTTGTTTGCTATCATGTCCTGATTAACATGGCTCTCATGATCCTGAGAATAAAAGGTTTTACAGTTTTTACTTCACTGTACTTGCTCCCAGCAGCACTCGTGATCACCCATTATGCAAGTAACTACAACACGTGCCATCAGGTACCATCACTTTCTTGGCCCACCCTTTCTGTATTTGCTCCCAGCAGCACTCCTGGACATCCACTGTGAAAGGAACTACAGCACATACCAGCACTTTCTTGGCCCACCATAGAATACCAGGTATAGTGGTTTGTAAAGCTAACAGCACCAAGTATCTTTTGGCCCAGTTACTGATACCATTCACTGTGGCCTTTACGGTACTAGAAATTGGGTCAGTAGATGAATAGCATTCTCCTTACAAGCTAGAGCAATCTGGCAACATAAATTCTGCAGCGTTGCTCTCTAGGACCTATCAGCAGGATGCAAGCACCATTTACAGAAGGCTGTATTCTGTCACTAGAGTGTAGACACAGGATGACATGACCTCCCGATGCGTTCTACATTGTGTTGCTTCTGCTATGTATTGAGAGAATATGAGTGGCGGTAAAGAGGAGATCTATAGTGGCTTCAATGCCCCGGACTTCCATTTGTGCTTAGATAAGAACTACTGATAATTTCAGATACACTACACTACGCTATATTACACTGTACTGTCCTAGGAGTAAATAACCCTTAATGGGAACCTGTGATATTGAAAATGCAATCCAAGCCTCAAGCCGCATGCTATAGAGTAGAAAGAGTTGAACATCGATATATAGTTATAATTAAATCAGTAAATTTAGTATAACTTGTAATTAATTTATTGATCTGAATCCCTACTAAGCTTGGACTTAAGAGTCCAGCGGGCAGTCCTACTAAGTGATTGACAGCTGTCTCTGTAAATAGAGTTATACAGAGGTGGAGGGGGGGCTGTTAAAAGAGTTTTCTAAGGAAGTACTATGGATGACCTTTTCTCAGGATAGGTGATCCATAGTTGATCATTTGGAGTCTTCCACTCAGGACCTCGGTCAATTAGCTGATTCGGTACCGCAATACGCAGGAGAGACTGTGGAAGCTGCTGCTCTGACCCTTGAGTAGTGTCTGGCGCTTGTAACTGCAAGTGGAGCGCCCATTGATTTTAGATAGTGTTATACACCAGTGTTCAGGACTAGTTTTGAGCAAACCGAACCAGTTTCAGGTAGAACTTTGCTACAAACTCAGTTTGAGTTTGTGCCAAACTGAACTTTTAGCAAAGTTTGACCCGAAACAGGGTTTAACTGGTTCAGTTTGCTCAACACTACTCATTTGCATTTTATTTGCATAACATACAAAGCTCTCACACATATATTATATACTGAGATTTAAAATGACTTATATCACAATCAGAGAAATTCCTAGCAAATATTTTTTGGAAAATTGCAATGGCACAATGATAAACTTGATTGGTAATCCTGGATGACAGCACATACTGATGGGAGCAGTTACATCTATGACCATTATGTCTACAGCTACATTATGCGCCTTACAGTAAATAGCTCTACCATAATTCATCTTGAAAGAAATAACTAGTCAAGGAATTGTAAAAATAACAAATGGAATCTTCATAGCATGCTTATAATTTATTGCAATTGCCACATAATATTTTGTCACCATAAATATCTGAAGACATGTTTTATGGGCGAGCTACTGAGCACATTTTAATCGACACTCTAATATACAGCCGCGGGTTGTACCAGCATGTAGGATTCTACTTTTGCAATTATTTGAATTATCTACTGTTCACTATATAATCTGTTTTAATAGCTTGACACGTTTAATTTGAATTCTCGGTTATATAATTATTTTGAGGTAAGGCCAGACAGATCAGATTCTCATTTGTTTAATAAAATGATAATAAATTACTTGAGTTCAAATTGCAGAGATATATTTCAAAATATAGTACACAAAGGGTCACTTACATAAAAATGGAGAAACAAAATGCTCATAATTTTGGCAAAGGACAGTGTAATGACCAGAGGCCAGTGACCTACACAAAGCAGAGGGGGTCCCATACAAAAATAATCAAACTGGACCCCTCATTATGGTTTCAGAGTTTGGCATCCAGAACAGAAGGGTTATATATCCTCTTTCCATGACCTCTGAGCTAATTTGTTCCTTTTTTCAGAGAATATTCTTTTATATACTAGGCCATCGCCACTTAACAATTATGGGAAAGGAACAAACTAAGAAAAGGCCACAAGAGATGCTTACAACCACATGGGCTGCCTATATGGTACATAGAATCTTGTCTATGTGCTAAGATCAGCTCGATTATTTCAATAGGCAGTGTAAACTAGTGCAACTAGTTTAGTACTAGTGTTTAACTAGTAGTTGAAGTATGAAAATTAGGGGGTTAATAAGTATTGAGCTTTATTAATCCATGAGATCATTTTTATGCTTGAATTAACATCAAGAGATGGTAGTTTTTTTTAAATTTAGCCTTGGACCCCTTTTTTCTACAATGTATATGACTAATGTTACTCTTCATTTCAGGGTACATTTCTCCTTTGTAGTCCTTTGATGTTTTTCAGAAAGGAATAAGTTTGGAAGTTATCTATCATGTTTGTACAGGGAGCAAGTATGGCGCCTCTCATGGACGTCACCAACACGTTAGACCAGGACGTAATTAATGTGCATAATGGACTAATATAAACATGTATTATATCACCAAAACATGGGCAATACAAGATAGAGCAAATGACGGTAATAGAAATATATGGATGGAAACACTATGTCTAACCAACTGCGTAGAAACAGGGTGATCGCCCTGATATGGGCAACCCCACATCAAGAACCTAGGGGGGTCTAGTCTAGCCGTATATGGAGGATAGGGAAGATGTTTAATGCAGAGGGAAAGAACAATATATATAATAAAGTAGAAGTGAATAAATAGCCACAGGTGTTTCGATGACAGGAGACTGCTGCCTCACCAGACACCTCAGGCAGAACAATAACCAGGGCTCATGTAGAGGTGGGCCTGAAATAAATACACTTTCATTATGGTTGATTGGTTGAAAGGAAAACACTTCCCTGTTGGCCAATCAGTCCATACACCAGAGAAGATGCTGTAGCAGGGATTTGAAGAAGAGCATATTGTACACTGAACCCAGAGGGATATCTGACAGACAACACCCAGGGACCTTCTGCATTGACAGGAAGAAAACACTCATCGGCACCCAGCGTGGAACGACAGGGCACATGCAACGAAGGGTTAGTCACGTGGACTGGGGCCAACACTGTGACATCATCATGGCTGCACTTCCTGATTGTGGCTGGTGCACAGCAATACAATCATAATCTTCCTCAGAATAAATTGGCACTTAAAGTGAATGTTAGGTTGTGCTGCTGGGATCTGTAGTACTATGGTTTTTAGCAGCACAGCCCCACAGGTGTGGAATGATCGAGCTGGCTGGGTGTGGTGATCTCCTGCTAGCCAATCCCCCGGGTCTTTGCTAACATATATACCCAGCTCCTGTCAGTGTCTGTTTGGTGTTCAGGGTGCACTATTTGCCACTCTCTCCCATTTTGTGGGGCTGTGCTGCTAGAAACCATAGTACTACAGGTCTCAGCAGCACAACCTAACAGTACCTTTCCTTTAAAAAAGGGGCCTCTGGACCCTTTATGCATAAAAATTTATTCAACTCCTCCAAACTGCACACGTGTACAGGATTTATCTATAAAGGTCCTGACACCAAGGTAAAGATGGCAAAATGGGAGAGAGTAACAAATAGTGCACCCTGAACACCAAACAGACACTGACAGGAGCTGGGTATATATGTGAGCTAAGACCTGGGGGATTGGCTAGCAGGAGATTACCAGACCCAGCCAGCACAATCATTCCACACCTGTGGGGCTGTGCTGCTAGGAACCATAGTACTACAGGTCCCAGAAGCACAACCTAATGGGGCGGAGCTAAGTTCTGTGACTTAGCTCCACCCCATCCTGCCCCCTCCCATTGCAAATAGTACTGAGTGGCGGAGAGGGGGCGGGAGCTCAGTGCACTGCTCCCAGCTCTTCGGGCCTCCTCCCCCTGCAGAGAGGGACACCGTATATCACCCAGGCATGAATATCCGGCGATATACGGTCGTCTGAATAAGTCCTAACTAGAGATGAGCGAACGTACTCAGATAAGCACTACTCGTCCGAGTAATGTGCTTTATCCGAGTACCTCCCCGCTCATCCTGAAAGATTCGGGACGCGCTGCGGAGCGGGGAGCTGCAGGGGAGAGCGGGGAGGAACGGAGGGGAGATCTTTCTCTCCTTCTTACCCGCCCGCTCTGCCCCGCTCCCCGCTGCGACTCACCTGTCAGCAGCGGAGCGCCCCGAATCTTATAGGATGAGCGGCGAGATACTCGGATAAAGCACATTACTCGGACGAGTAGTGCTTATCCGAGTACGTTCGCTCATCTCTAGTCCTAACATTGAAGCTCATGTAATGCACTTTATGGAGTTTTTGAAATATGTTTCAGCCCTTTACATAGACAGCAAAATTCCCCTACTTCAAATCATAAAATTCTGAATACCTGCTGCCACTAGATGGAGCATATCCTTCTAAACTGAAAATTAATATCCAGTAGGCCCCTCCTTATGGACTCAGGCAGGGATTTCTAGATTTCTAAGTACAGGAATCCTACTTCCAAGTTTGCCTGTACATTTTTTGTTGTACTCATTTAACAATAAAATTAAATGTTCAGCCAAAATTGGACACCTTGGGTTTTTTATCATTATATAATTTTTATTACATTTAGAAATACAGCTTTAATTTAAGTAAGGAAAAAATCAAAAGACAAATAAAAGAGAAGTAATGCCACAAAAGAGGAAATGTAAAACACAATGAATCCAACCCAAAGCAACAGTAGGGGAGAGAGAGAACGGAAGGAGGAAAAAATTTCCTATGTGGATATATAGTCAGTTTATTCAGAGATTAATACAAGGTAATAACTTAATGCCAGAGCCTCAGTTTTTGTAAGTATTTTAACCTCTCAATTCTCCCTTTCCTAAATGAGAAGCAAGTCAAATTAGGCTGCTTTCACATCTCCAGTGGGGGTTCTATTTTCCTGCTTCATTCGGAGAGCAGGAAAAGGAAATCCCCTGACTAAACAGATCCTTCTTATGATGGAACCAAATGGCACTGGACGAAACCCATTAAGTATAATGAGGTCTGTTTGGTTTCTGCCCAGCAGCCCAGCATTTGTAATAGAAGAAAAAGAGCCGCATGCAGTGCTATTTTCTTTCTGGTATTTTATGCTGGATCTGCAACAGAACCTCCAAATGGAGGGTCAAGTGCAGATGTGAACCTGGCCTTACTATTGCTGTTATATGTTAAGCATATGCCTAAGATGTATGGAGTAAGCAAAACTTTAGTCATGCTGTTAGCGCAAATGCACTGTTCGATATACTGTGGGTGCCATATTAGGTGTGGTTCAGAGAAAATCTTCTTACACAACACAATGGGATATGTTACCCAAGAGATTCTCTGCTTTATTCCATTACAACAAAGCATTTATAGACAAATTGGTAGGTTTCAAATTCATACAGAAAGGGGTGTTACAAAGCCAAACACAGTTACATCATTCATTTGGTTCAAACTGGTTTTCTGTTGAAGTGTAAAGAATGATCACGTTCTGATGCCTTATTTCTCTACTGGCTTTATTGTGCTCATAGTAATCTTGTGTTTCTTGTCTTTTGGTGTTATTGTCTCTTTCTCTCAGATGATGGTAAACAATGATACAAATTGCATTAACATTATGTGCTACTGAGTGACAAACAGAGTTTCAGTCAATGTCCTTTTTGTTAAAAGGGGTACCATTTCTTCAAAGAACCACTCAACTTGTAGCAACAAACTAATATTACCTTTTACACTGAATGTTGGATACTGGCTGAACACAATGTTACTGGCTGCCAACGTCCTTCAGTTCTTTTGTATACTACCCAACAGCTTGCCTCACAGTGGCTTTTCATGTGTGACCTCTCCTGCCTCCCTCCTTACAGCACAACACTGAACGCCACAACATTTACTAACACATCAGCAACTAAATCAGTGTGGGCCTGCATTGATGCTCAGCATATCCTTATCCTGTAAGCTGGAAGCCAGAAAACTATGTTTCCTGGTGCTCAGTAATACTGGCAGAGGCTCAAGCGAGCATTGCCTTTAACGAGTACCTGCCTGCTTGAGAGAAAAGGTTCGGCAGGCAGGGAGCGACGGGGGAGAGTGGGGAGGAACGGAGGGGAGATCTCTCTCTCCCTCTTCCCCCCCGCTCCCCCCTGCTCACTGCCGCAACTCACCTGTCACCCGCCAGTAGCCGAACCTTTTCTCTCGAGCGGGCAGGTACTCGCTAAGGGCAGTGCTAAATCGAGTAATTGTCCTTAGCGAGTATGCTCGCTCATCTCTAATAGTTTTCCCTTTGTTATTTTGGCCAACTAGATACGGAATTGTGATTTGAGATGTTGAGCTTTAAGACAAGATGCCAATAACTTCCCAGATTTATTATTCTGAGAATAATATTGGGCTTTAATCCTTTTTAATTTCCTCTAATAGTTCTGTAGTAATTGACTTTGGAGATTATGTCTCTATGGCAATAATTCTTCTGTCTGTTGGGGTATTTGCATCTGTTTATTTTATGATTTGGGGTACTTTAATCTCCTAAGTAAACCAATTACGCTTTAGGTCCTTTCTTTTTTCACATGATGTCCTATTCTGATAAAAGAACCTCTTATATATGTCTTATCTACATGCGTTCCACAAGGTATGAGGGTTCATGTTTCATGAGTAAAGTAGTTCTTTTAGGCCGCCTGCACATGAACGGATTTGCATTGCGGAATCCAGAGCAGGCGCCCGTCTCCAGATTCTGCAGCACATACCTGCCATATCATGCTATGTAAAACCACTTTTTCCTGCCCATGAACGGAAATCAATTGCGATTTTCTGCTCGTGGGGAAAAAAATCGCAACATGCTCTATGTTAAGGCTGATTCCGTGCTGACGGCTTCCATTGAAGTCAATGAAAACAATTGCCCTTAGCGAGTATGCTCGCTCATCTCTATGGAGATTGTAAGAAACCCACAGCAGAGGTGACAGGTTAGCCTGGTGTTGACCCACTAACAGGAATGTAGAGATTATAAACTTTCACATTCCTTGTCACTTGACTAATTATTTACTGTTATGCTCATCCCCGCTCCCTGATATTTATCTAAGTGCTAGTAATCACAATGTCTGTGTCCTTTCATGCTGTTTCTGCTATTTGTCTAGTGGAAATTAAGTTCACCATGTCTGTACCCTTCTACATGATCATGTGTATATGTGTCCCATCCAAATCTGTTTCATTATGCCTAAAGAAGAATTCTGAGAGGATCCGAAAGCTCGCTATAACATCAGGTATTTTTGTTAGCCATTAAAAGGTATCATATCTACAAGATTACTTGGTTTCTCTTACTGAGAACAATCACACTGGGCAGATTTAGTCTCTACTGTATTTACAGAGGTGGGAGCAAGAAGTTACTAAACGACAAGACTGTTTAGATTGGGAGTGGAACTTCTAGCCAAAGTATGAACAAATCTAATTGGTAAAAAATTAGGGTCAAATTTTTATTACTTGCAGCCAATGATACAATACATCACTGTGTGTTCCTTCCAAGGGACATACGTCGATTGTTGTTTTCCCTGTCGTCTAATGCAGCAATTATAGATTTGCCTTGATTTTAGGATCACTTAATAGTGTGAATTGCCAATTTTCTCTTTGCTTAATAATTGATTAGTATACTTTTGAGTCAACAGTGAAATTATATATTCATGATACCAAAGCAGTAATTACACACAGATGGTCAATTATGACATAGAAGTAACAGCCTCTGTTTTCCTTCCACTGTTGCCTATATCTGGTAAAGTTTTGACACGCCATTTACTTTTTCTAAGTGACATTTTACTGTGCTTGTTCTTTCCTGCCTACAGTACGTGGAAACGTTAATGACAGCTTGCTGGAACCCATCTGCAAGGACGTATATACCTGCATTCTCATCGCGCATCTCATTTGTGTTTGAAAGAATAAGTCTGGACAGGCAGCTCTCCCGCCTGGTATCTCTTCAAAGGAGCATTTGTGGATTCCCAAACATGACACATTTACAAAGGAAGAGATTAGGGATTTGTATTCATAATGAGACAGTCACTTGTGCCATGTGCAGTCCGATATCATCCTCTACACCACACTGAAAGGGGAGCTCAGAATATATCATATCACAATCTCCGGCTTCTGTTCAAAATTAAATTTGTTTAAGTTTTCTGATGGATATTGACCTTGTGACATACATGAAATAATTCTATCTATATAATCCACCAAATGGCCCCTTTATTAGAGATACCCATTCATTTGCTTCACATTGGACCTCCTTTGGTCTTCAGAACCGCAGCAGTTCATCATGGTAGAGATTCCGTTAGGTGTTGAAATCATTCTGCAGGAATATTGGCTAATGCAGACAGAATAGTGTCTTGTGGTTGCCACAAACTATATGGAGGTATTGACTGGCTCTGGGCAGCTGACAGGAAGGGTTCATCAGTTCATGCTGCTTGTGACAATAGAGATAGCCTGTTATGGCTCACCGACTGTGTTGGATCAGGTCCGGAGTGACGACATGGCATTAGCACTGGCCGACAGCCACATGCTGGTGTATGCTGTGTCATTTTGGAGCTGGACGCTGATACGAACACTTCTTTGTGGATGCATTGGTTGGGTAGGAGATTTATGTCCCAGGTGGCTAATGAGTGCCTGTCTGTACACAATTATTCCGCCAACTCCTAATAAAGGACCCCGGTTATCCTTCTAGTCTGATGGTGTTTCTCGTCACATAGCAGGTTCCTCTTCTGCTCCCCTTACAGATAAGTCTGTTTATTGTAAAGGATATTCTGGGGTGCTATGACATCTAGTCCCTGACTACATAGCTATTGTATTTAATCTGGTTCATTGTATGCAAGCCTCCATCTAAACTGTATATCTTGTTATGTTCTGTGGCTTAAATATCCCCAGGCTCCTGACATGGGGTTGCTCTCATCAGGGCAAGTTCTCTGCTTTTAGGTAGGGTCTCATTGCATTAGTAAATAGGGTCAGATTTCCTATTACCCTACTTTTGGCTTTGTTATTCATATTTTGAATCCCTTTTGTTAATATATTGTGTGTGTATATCTGTATTTTTTGGACAACTAATTACATCCGATCCAAATGAGGTGTTTAGTGTCCAGCTCGGTGTTAGATAGCTATGCAATTTGCCTTTCATGTAGTCTTAACTGTGTCTTGCTGTGGATCCTTTATCATCTAGGATGGAGGCAGGTCCCTAGTTTCCAGTGTGGGGTCGTCCCTTTCGGGATGATTGCACCGCATGCAGGCAGGTGTCCTAAGATTAGTTGTCTTGTTAAAGTAGGGACCCCTAAGACAACGAGGACCCATGAAGTAGGCTCACGGGCTTAAGTATCTTGGCCAAAATATGAATGAATACCTCATACATCCTATAATTATTCAATCTGGCTATGTGTGCAGGTATGCAGGTCAGTGTTTTGTCAGTCATTCGTTTATGTCTGTTCGGTGAGTATGAAGTCTATTTCCCAGCTCTGTGGTTCCATCTGAGTTCTCCTGTTGGCATATATGAAGTCAGTTTCACAACTTTGTGGTTCCGCCTGAGTTCACCTGTCAGCGTGAATGAAGTCTTTTTGCAGCTCTGTGTTTCTGTTTGCATTTGCCCGTGGGCGAGTATGAAGTCCGTTTCGCTGTTCCATGGTTCATTCTGAGTTTGCCAGTTTTGTGGGTGTGGTGGACGTAACCTTCGGCCTTAAAACAGTCCTTGTATTTGCCATGTAGACAAATCTAACATGTATTTATGGGAGGTTCTGCAGCCAAAACCTAAGACCGACACTCTGATTTCGGCTGTGGTATGGAGCTTCTACGTTGTGTTCATGCTTCTACATAGGGATTAACCCACCTCAATGGGGCTAAGCCACAGAATTATTGTGCATGCTTATTATATCCATGGATGATTTCTTTTCCATTGCTCAGACAAAAATCCACCTTGATATTTTCCTGACTCTGCACCCAAATCCTCATCAAATGCAGGATGTGTGAACATAGAAAACAAGGGGGGAAGATTCAACCCAATGGTAATGCAAAGAAGAAGATTGGGGGCAAACAAGCACCAATTCCTCTTGTCTGAGATGTTTGCTATCAACTAAATTTTAATGTCCGCTATAGGGCCCACTGTCCTCTGTGTATGTCCCTGTATTTATATCAGTGGTAAGTTATGATGTCATCCATTTGGACTTGGCTTACATCACATAAGATACTGCATCATTGTTGTAACATTTTACATATCAAAAATAACTATTTTTCTGTATCAGAAAAATTCTGATATTTAGAATTTATATAATCACAGAATCCTCAGCGACTTGGAGCTTTTCTATAATTTATAGTAGGGTATACATTATCCCATACATAATGCATAACTAGGATGTGTCATGATGTAATCAGTATTCATTAAGTGCATGAAAAAGTAAAATCTTTTTCTGCGGTTCATTCTGACCTTCTGAGTAATAAGCAGTCGGACAGATGATATGTAATGTTATTCAATCATGAAATTCTACAGTCATTTGAAAATGGAGTTGACTGGTTTGGACATCCCATTTTAGATTGCATGTCCCCCTGAGAAAAGAATGATCATGGCGATTAGAAGAGGAGAGGATCTCGCTGCTAAGAAATCAGTTCTGTGTTGCTATTACCCAATTTTTCCTAACTTTAGTATTGTTGCATAAATGGGCTATTTCCCTGTAACAGTGTTGAAAGTAGTGTAAGGGACCTTAAGGGCCACTGGCAGGACTTGGACTAGGGGACATGCTGGAATTGGAATGGTCACCAATTTGTGGCCGAACTCCTATCTATGGAGATGATAATATTCCTAAGGTATGGCTGCAATGCCCTCCATAGGCAGGGGTTTCCTGGGTAGATGAGGCATAGGAGTCGTCATGCTGTGCAGAACTTTTATTAACAAGGCACCATGCACAATAGTCTGATACCGTCTCTTGTCAGATAAAGCAGCTTCTGATTGGATAGCACACAGTCGGTCAACTTAAAGGGGTGGTCTCGCGAAACCAAGTGGGGTTATACACTTCCGTATGGCCATATTAATGCACTTTGTAATGTACATTGTGCATTAAATATGAGCCATACAGAAGTTATTCCACTTACCTGCTCCGTTGCTAGCGTCCTCGTCTCCATGGTTCCGTCTAAATTCGCTGGCAGCTTGCTTTTTTAGACGCGCTTGCGCAGTCCGGTCTTCTCCTTCCAGCACGAGCCGCTTCAGTGTGCTCCCCGCTACAGCTCTTCTGCGCATGCGCAGACGAGCTGTCACTGCTCGGGAGCGCGCTGCAGCGGCCATTCTGCACCTTCCTCTGTTAGAGGAAGGTGCAGAAACTGGAGCTGCCCAGCGGAGAAGCCCAGCCCAGCCCAGCCCAGCAGCCCCGAGAAGCGTCCCAGGTAAGTGATGGGTCGGGGGGGAACTAGCGCTGCGCCGGGGGAACTAGCGCTGCGCCGGGGGGGGGCTGTCGCTGCGCCGGGGGGGGCTGCCGCTGTGATGGGGGAACTAGCGCTAGGCCGGGGGGGCTGTCGCTGCGATGGGGGGGCTGCCGCTGCGCCGGGCTGCGCCGGGGGGGGCTGTCGCTGCGCCGGGGGGGGGCTGCCGCTGTGATGGGGGAACTAGCGCTAGGCCGGGGGGGCTGTCGCTAGGCCAGGGGGGGCTGCCGCTGCGATGGGGGGGCTGTCGCTAGGCCGGGGGGGGCTGCCGCTGTGATGGGGGAACTAGCGCTAGGCCGGGGGGGCTGTCGCTAGGCCGGGGGGGCTGTCGCTAGGCCGGGGGGGGCTGTCGCTAGGCCGGGGGGGCTGCCGCTAGGCCGGGGGGGGGCTGCCGCTAGTCCGGGGGAACTAGCGCTGGGCTCCGGAACCTAGCGCTGGGCTCCGGGGCCTTCACCTGGGCTGAGGGTCTAGCGCTGGGGAGCCAGGGGCTAGCGCCGGTTACCTGCTGCCTGGCGGTGGGCGTCTGGTCGGCGGCTGCGGGGCGTCTGGTCGGCGGCTGCGATGCGTCCGGTTGCTATGGAGACACAGCTGGCGGCGTCTCGGGAGCGCGCACGTCGGGCTGCAGCGAGCGACGGGGAAAGAGCCGGCGGCCATCTTGAGAAAACTTTTATAAGTTGCTGAAACGCTGGAACGGTAAGTACAAACCAGCTAGAAATGTCATTTACAGGGGGGCTTAGTAATGTGTACTTAATGGGGGGGACTGGGCAAAAAAAAAATTTAACTGCTTCCTCGAGACATCTCCTTTAAAGGCATCCCTTTGCGTTAAACAGTTCCATTTAATGTACACACTCCCGATTCAGGTAGAAAACAGTCTCTCCAACTGTGGCTGTATTAGGGCGGCTTCACATGGGCATACGAGTTTTGCGTGTGCCTCAGTGCAACGCATTTGCGCCATAAATGATTAGCTTTTGAGCATGCATTGGCACATTTTACTGTACTTTTTTTTTGCACTCAGGGCATGTTCACATGGGCGCACGACACCTCCGCCCCTGATTTAAAAGGCTATTTAGTATAGTGAGGTCCAGATGTGTTCCTTTCACCGTAGTTTTGCACTGTATTTTACGCACCCAGTTGCATATTGTGCACCCCATACAGACTTCTACAGGGTCCTTTAGTGCGCAAAAGCAAGAAATGCGCGTGCAAAAAAAGGGAAAATGAGAATGAACCCATTGAAATCAATGGGTTCTATTCTCTGCAAATTTTCTTTTGCCTTTCTTAAGCGTTACAATATTACATGTTAAGCAGAAAGATGGAACAATACCTCTGCAGCCCCGCCTATTGGATGGCAGCATTCCTGCAAATCAATGTCCAACCCTTTTTACAGGTCTTAACCCTTTCCAATGCACTGTCTGAGCTCTGAAGATTATGAGCATTATGATTTAAAGCTGTACAGCTCTGATGTTGGAAGACATCCATCGGGGTTCTCTTACTGTATATTGCCAGCCTCTCTGCTGTCGGAGCCTATGCAACGTGTCATCTTATGCAGTACTGGCTTTAGCCAGCATATAGCGCCGTTGTATAATGGCAGAAAAAGATTAAGCCCCCTAGGAAAACCAGGATACAAATTGGATTGGAAAGGGTTAAAATGATTGGGAATTGACATTTTTCTGAATTCACACTCTGAACTCATAGTTCTGATGCAGTTGGTGTCCCAGTGCTACATATATATCAGTTGCATGCCATCATCCCCAATGTCTGCATCCTCCTCTACATTGACCAATCACATCATTAGCAAAAAACTATGTAGGTGTTGTAGCAATTCTCTTCACATTACTGATTGCATGCAATAGCAATAAAGAGCAATGCTCAACAGAAACACCATTAACAGGAAACAGAAGATGGGGAATTGACCTCCTATGGCGGTAGCACTGCATAGTACCCATTCACATCAACTGTGTGCTTGGTATTTCAGAGAAAGTATGTAGTTCTTACCAGACTATGGTGCACCACTACTTCACGCCAAAAAACTCTGCTGTACCATGCTTTTTCTGTTTACAGTAGCAGCAATGCCAGTCATGGTTTACAGGAGTGTTCCTATAAAATGAAGACCATAATTGCATCAAAACTGCTGCAAAAAAACATGTAGAGTTGATGCATGTGGTTTTTATATTTTTTGGTGAGGGTGTTGCATGGTCCCATTTCACTTCTCTGCTGGGGATTCCACTGTCAATTTCACCTTTTTGCTTGCAGGAACAGTGGAACATACAGGGCTAATTTTATCTTCAAAACTTTGGAAACCTTGATGGACCTCTTTAATACTCCGCTGTACGCAGCTCTGGGACTGCAATTGTATGAGAACCAGAGCTGCAGGAGTTAAAAGAAGCACTTGGTCAAGCATGCTTAAAGTGACCAGACCTCTGCTTTAATGTAGGACGCTTATGAAAAATGTATTCTGCACAGCCTTCTTCCATGCATTTTTCATGCGTCCCAGAATGAAGGGAAACCTGTTCTGCTGGAATTAAACATTATCTAAAAATTTGTTAGCAATACAATGCATCATAATTTAGTATGTCGTTAGCCGCATTTAGTCTTTAAACTAAAACTACTTTATGCTTTGTGTCATCCTTGTTTGCAAAGTTCATCTTGCAACTGTTGGTAATTGTAAAGCATGAAAAATAAAAATATATTTTACGCATGACACAATTGGAGGCACAAATTTGGCTTTTAGCGGTGACAGATGTTTAATGGATTTTGAAAATGTATTTCATGTTGCTACTGAAGCAATATTGTATCATGATTCTCCAAATGTCTCTCAAAAACATTGTACAACTCAACACTTAATGCAAGGTACAGTGGTAGAACATGCGGCCATAGCCGCCGACTTACCTTTTTGGCGGCCGCAGCACACAAGCAGACCTTCTTCTTTGCAGACGCCAGTGGCCGGCATCTGCACAGCTGACTGGAAGGCATGTGTGCACCCGGTTGTGCTCTTAAAGAACCAGTGTACCCAAACATTATGTTACCTCACCAATGGCTATGTATGGCTAGCTATATAAGGCATACTCCCCAGTGGAGGGTGCCTGAGTATTTTGGTCTTTTCAGTCTTTTCAAGGTGCTATCAAGTTGTCTCCTGACTCTTGCGTGGCCATTCTGACTTAATTCCTGTATGCAATTCTGATCCCTGCTGTATGCTACTGTCTGCTGCCTGCTAAGACCTTTGGCTTTATCTATAACTGCACTACTGTCTCCTGCCTGCCCTGGCCTCTGCCCTGATCCACTGTGCAAAACCTGCTCTCTGTGACCTGACCTCTGCCTTGTTCTCCACGCTGAAGTTTGCCACCTATCCTGACCCGGATTGTCTGACTACGAATCTGTTCACACCATCAGGTAACAGGCCTCTAGTAGTGTCAGCCACCACAGTACTGGGACCATTTCCTGAGTAATGGCCTTGGGACTCACCACAAAGCCCAGATCCTGATTGGTGGAGGTAAAGGGTGAAGAGTGGGGTATCTCAGATGTCAGGAATTTGCCCAAAGCCAAACCAGTCTGTGATTTGGTGGATCCACATCCATTGTGCTTGACATACATCTTTATAGGGGTCTGAAATCATAATAGACACATTTAAAGTAATATACGAGGTGCTGATAAGTATTGAGTCTTACCCAGAAAAAATTGAGCCAGGAAGCTGTAAATTGCAGGGTGTACTTGTCTAGTTGCCTACATCCAATGATGCAAAAATCAACTACCTATGATTTTAACTTATCTTTTTTTTCCAGTCCAAAGTGACCATAGCAGCATCTCCAAAGATGTTCAGTGTGGAAGATCATAGGACCGTAATCAAATTCCTGTTGTCCAAGGGAAAGGTGCAAAGCAGATCCATGATGAAATGTCACAAACTCTGGCTGACAGCGGCCCTTCATATGCAACAGTTAAACGTTGGATTGTAAATTTTAAAGCTGTCCATTTCGGTGTTGAAAGTGAGAAACCCAGTGGAAGGCGTCTCCATCTCCTTGCCTGCAAATGTGAAAGCCATCCATGACATGATCAAGGAGGACCGCCAAATATCAGCCAAAAGTATTGCTATATATCTGGGGATATCATGGGAGAGAGTTGGTGCTATTATCCACAATGACTTGGAAATAAGAAAGCTTACAGTCAAGTGGATCCCGAAACCTTTGACATCCGAACAGAAGAGGAGACGTGTGGAGACATTGGTGGCTGTTTTGGAGCATTTTGCAAGAAATGAATCAGATTTCCTGGACAAACTGGTAATTAGTGATGAGACTTGGATCTACTGGTATGATCCAGAGACAAAGGAACAGTCTAAGGAATTGAGGCATAGTGGTTCTCCCAGGCCAAAGAAGTTCTATGTGCAAAGGTCAGTGTAGGAGCAAGTGGCAACTATTTTTTGGGATAAGAAGGGAGTTCTGCCCATGCACTACCTCCCAAAGGGTTCAACCATCAATGCAACATATTACTGTTAATTATTGACAAAGCTGAGGCAAAATATTGAGGAAAAACATCAAGGAAAGCTCTCTAAAGGTGCCAGTATTGTAAAAATTACCTCTATAAGGTTCACCTGATGCCCCATCCACCCTATTCGCCCAAACTGGCTCTGTCTGACTACCGTCTGTTCCTCAATCTCAAAAAACATTTAAAGGGACAACAGTTTGGGAGTGTTTTGGAGGCAATTAATGCTGCAAGTGACTGGTTTGACCAGCAGTCGGAAGAATTCTATTTGCAGGGACTTAAAAAGCTGCAGAAGATGTCACAAGTGCATTGGCATCCTGGGAGAATATGTAGAATAGTGCGGCAGTTTCAGCTTCCCAGCTCAATTTATTCAGGTTAAGGCTCAATACTTATCAGCACCCCCTCGTAGATGTCCCAATAAATATAATCAAGGTATGCTTTCACATAACAGACCTCAAAAGCTTATGTAGGAAGAGGAGTTAGTGCATCTGGCCTGTTGCTGCTCACTCTTAGCAGGGTTGGACTGGACTTCTCCACTAGCGCAGATGTATTTAACCCTACATACAGCTATGAATAAAAAGTTAATGTGCTTTTTAATTGTATTGCAAACTCTGCTAGAACTCGATTTACTCGAGAGAGCATTGCCTTTTTCGAGTACTTGCTGGCTCGTCCCTAAAGATTCGGGCGGGGGGGTGGGGCCTGCGGGGGAAGGGGGGGCGGCGGAGGGGAGCGGGGTGGAGAGTGAGAGAGATCCCTCTCTTTCTCTCTCCCCCCGATTCCCTCCGCCGCCCCCCGCTCACCCCCATGGCCCCCCCGAATCTTCAGGGACGAGCCAGCAGGTACTCGGAAAAGGCGATGCTCTCTCGAGTAAATCGCCTTAACGAGTATGCTCGCTCATCTCTACTCATAAGCCCTTTTGTGCTTTACTATTCTGTTGTGGATGACAATAATGGCAAGGTCCTCCTGTCTTCTAGTATGTCAATCCGACCCTGCCTCTTCAGCTGTCATAAATACCTAAAAGGCTTTGTGATAAAAGCACTTTATAGTTTAAACAAGTCTAAATTGTTTGGAAACATGACACAGGAAGATGCAACATTTCATGGCTGTCACTTTAATGGGCCATTACTGGTAAGAAAAGCGTTTAATAACCTGTAGTCGTTAGGAAATGTTAGGCATGGTGAGTGGAAAGTAAAAGATGGCACATATGGCAAAGGTCTAGACTGCAGCCTTTGTTTGCTTTCATACGCTCTACGCAGCATTTCTACAAACACACTCTTCCCCGTCTCTATGTACTCGCAGCAATGGAACAGCTGCAGCTAGGACTGGGAACAGGTAGCGCAGATTCAGCACCCTGGAGAGCGGCACATCCTGTGGGATGTAATTAGTTGTCTGGAGGAGAGCTGCCGCACACTTACTAGAGTCTTATTACTAAACCCAGCATATTACATTGTGCTCTAAGGTGTCTTATCCCCCAGGATTGTCTCACTTATCTAACACCGTATAATGTCACCTATGTAGAGAAGCGGAGAGGTTGCTGATGATGCATATACGCTGTAAAAATGATCTATCTGCTGAAAGTCTTTTTCTCCATAAGTGTGGCAAGTTGTTAGATTTCTGACATGCTGCAGGTGGATTATACTCTCCGCTCAAGTCTCATATTCTCCTTTTGGTTATATTTCTTTCAAATGTGCGGATTAGATCATTTTCAAGTGAGTAATGTTTAAGTTGATATTGCAGAATGTGCTACTTGGGTTTAGGTAAAGGACACAATGTACTGCTCATTATATTCAAGCCATTTAGTTAACATGGAGGCGCTCTGTCTATGTCTTCTTATCGTTTGAGCACATGTACTAATCAGTGTTCCCTTTAGGCTGGGTTCACATGGGGTGAAAATCTCGCGGAATGTCCGCAGCGGGACTGCAGGCAAATTCCACGAGATTTCCGCAGCTTAAGTCCCATGAGTTTTGGCACAGGTTTTGAAAGTGGCTTATTCTGCCATCTCTCCCACAGAGAGGAGAGAGCCCGCAGTGGAAACGCCGGTACAATTGACACGCCGCGGCTTTGAATTCTGCATGGCTTGTCGGTTTCAACGCAGCTTGGCCACACTGGAGTGTCCGCAGCGTGTGGATGAGATTTTTGCAAATTTTGTCAACTTTGCTGCTTAGTCTCAGGCCTAAGATTGCAGGCGGCATTTCTGCCCCGTGTGAACCGAGGCTTAAGCTTTTGCAGCTGTTGAGCAGTTTGGGGTGCTGGGCACTGTTCCGTCAGAAGTTGGCACTCTGTTAATAAGGATTTATTCAGACGGTGCGGTCAAGTCGTTTTCTTTTTACTGCAAGACAAAGTCAAGAAGGTGTGTTTTTGTGAAGTTCACACAAAATTGCAACACTTGTATGTAATTGCACAGTATTTGGGTTACAGAATGTGACTGCACAATCTGCATATACGCTTAGGGCTCCTTCACACAGACGTATCTGCATGCGCACAGAGAATAGAACCCATTGATATTAATTGTTTAGTTCTAATTTTCCATATTTTGTGCACACACACAAAAAAAGAAGTCATTCTATCACCTATGGATAGGTGATAAAGGTTTATTCTGGTACAACCCCTTTAACGTTAGCTGCAGATAATAGTGACCACACAATATTCACATGTAATACTGGCAAGTTTGTTTTTTTGGTACAACTTAGGGGTCATTCACACGAGCGTTTTTACGTGGCTATATAGCCGCGATAAAACGTCATCCGAAAATCGCAACCATGTAAAGCATTGGAGTCCCATGCATTCGCTTATATGGGCTACTTTCGGGCGTGTAAATACCGTTATCGGTGGTCAATTTTTCATACTGCGTCAAAAGATAGGTCTTACCCTATCTTTTGATGAAAAATGCTGGAAGCTTCCATTGACTCCTATGGGAGCTGAAAAAAAGGGAGGGTGAGAGGGCTTACCTGCGTCCGGAGTTTGGAAATGAAGACAGCTGGCTCTATTTAAGCATTAGCAGTCATTCCAAGGATTTCTGCCGATCGATGGAATTCCGCACTGCAGCATATTTTTCACGTGATACGCCCGCGTGGATGGACGAGAAAACGCTAAATAATCTTGGGACTCAATCGTTGCTATTCTTCATTGATGCGATTTTTGGTTGCTGTGCAGCGGGCGTAAAAATGCATCGCCCGTGCGAATGAGGGTTTATTGTGATATCACAATATTTTACTTTTAGCTTTGCCTAGTAAATAAGGTACTTATCTTACTTAAATTTTGGTACGTTTTCATTGAGAAAAACAGGTGAGTGACAAAACTCTGCTACATCTGTACAGTGTTAGCTGCAGTAGCGTTTAAAGAATAACTGCACTTTTTTAAATGTACAGGGTGGGCAATTCTGAATATTTTTGCAATAGGTTTTATTTGCCTATTTTGTAAATTTTTTTCATACAAAACCCTCTTCAGCTACGCAGCTAGACGGGGCTGAGAAATCCATCTTCAGCTTGTTAGTGTAACTGCATAACTGAAGAGGGCGCTCCAGCTGTGCCTGCACTGTTCTCCCTGGAGCGGACACAGTTGATTCCATGAAACAAGTTATTATTAAATATCTGCTTTATATTTCATTTTTGAACCTGCTTGGTCCTCCTGTGCCCTAAAATGTATTCCCCAGGGCTGTTTTTAATAGTGTCTTGCCTCTGCAGCTCTGTTCCCGGGCGCTGTTTAAGGAGAAGCCGTTTTGTGCTGCAGACGGCTTCTTCCCTTCACACAGCCCACTTTCTAAGAGAACAGTGCAGGCACAGCTGGAGCGCCCTCTTCAGTTCTGCAGTTAAAAGTAGCTAGCTGAAGATGGATTTCTTAGCCCCGTCTTCAGCTAGCTGCATAGCTGAAGAGGGGTTTCGTATGAAAAAATGTATGGAATAAGCTAATAAAGCCTATTGCAAAAATGTGCAGTTGCTCTTTAATAAATAGTACCAGTCACAACAGCGCCCATACAATATATATTGCCAGCCACTGCAGTTGGCATGCAATATAGCATGGTTTATACGATTCTTACAGTTGTAGCAAGTGATAGCATATTGCTAGAATATACTGCCACTTGCTGATTGATTGGGGTCCAGTTACATGGATCCCTACTAGAGATGAGCGAACATGTCCGTTACGGACACATCCGCACCCGGACACCGGCTTCGCCGAACACTGCAGTGTTCGCGCGTAAGTGTCCGGGTGCCGCCGGGGGGCGGGGAGATGCGCGGCGGCGCGGGCGGCAGTAGCGGGGAACAGGGGGGAGCCCTCTCTCTCTCCCTCTCCCCCCCACTCCCCGCCGCACCCCCCCCCGCGCTGCCACGGCGGCCCCCGAACTTTTTCGCCCGAACACTGAAGTGTTCGCAAAGTTCGGTGTTCGGGCGAAAAAGGGGCGGGGCCGAACGTGTTCGCTCATCTCTAATCCCTACCAATTATTAGGACACTTTTACACGGCAGTGTTCCGGTCAGTATTTTGCATCAGTATTAAGCAAAATATCAGTATGAAGCTAAAGCCAGACGTGATGCAAAATACTGACCAAAGCATTGCCATGTGAAAGTAGTCTTAGGCCAGAATCACAAGGCCAAAGGTGCGCAAAAAATTTGTGCACGCAATACATAGAACCCATTGAATTCAATGGGTTCATTCACATGCGTGTATTTTTCCTACACATTTCCATCACATGCAAAAAAAAAACACGCAGCATGCTCTATTTTCCTGTGCATTTGCGCACCAAAAGTCCCTATAGAAGTCAATAGGGATGCGCAACTGTGAACAATACACTAGTAGATGCATTAAACAATAGGTAATTGTGCAGGTAAAAGAACACATCTGGAACTCATTAGACTAATTAGCCATTTCAATGTCTGGGAGCATCTGTGCTTTTTTTTGTCGTGCGCAAATCCTTTGTGCGTGCTAAAGGTACAGAAAAATATGGCACTGCACATGCAAAAAAAGCAACATTCATTATGCAAAAACGCGTCACTCATGCACAAGCAAATAACCATATGCTCATGTGAAGCCGGCCTTAGGACTTCTTCACCCGAGTGTAAGCGCAAAAACGAATGCGATAGCACAACTTTTTGTGTGGTGAAGGTTCTGCTATGTGCGCAATTTACTGTAGTTCTTGCAGCTGCCAAGGACCATTTACATCGACGCGAGACACACCTGTGCCGTGATTTAAAATAATAATTAGTCCCTGGGGGTTGTTTTCCCTGTGAAATTGCAAGGTTCATTGTTGCGCAAATGTGCACCAAAATAAAGCATGCTGGTTTTTTTGGTGTTTTTTGCCGCGGCAGAGGACCAAGGAGTGTTTCCTACTGTTTTCAATGGGAAACCTCGCACCGCACTCGCATGCACCTCTCATGCAGTGCAATGCTTTGCCGGCCCCATTGAAAACAATGGGCAATGCAAGGGCACGCCGAAAGATAGGACATGCCGCGATGCGGAAAAAAAAAAAATCACTTATATGTATGACCTCGCTCATATTCGCAACGCACAAATCTCGCACGAGATTCTCGGCTGTGTGAAACGGGCCTTAGGCCACGCTCACACACAACGCATGTAAAGAAAATTTCGTAAGGAGCCATGGTGATTCTAGCAATTGGTGGAAGTCAGCCAATAAACCAGCGAACAACTCCAAATCATTGGAATCCAAATGTCAGAAACCCCCCTTTAATTGCTATATTCTCCTGCTATATCTAGATACTGCAGTCTATGCAAAGGGGCTTATTCATTCCTGTTTCTAAATACCCCAGTTAAGGCAGACTGGCTTGTTGGTCCCATGGCACCCTGCGCTCAGGGCACATGCCATGCCAGTTCTATCAGCTGCACCCATGAGGCCATGAGATTATGAAACACATTCAAGGGGCATAGCTAAAGGCTCATGTGCCCGGGTGCAAAAGTTTATCTTGGGGCCCCCCAACTTCTCTTAACCCCTAAGCGCAGAGGCGTAACTTGACACTCCTGGGCTCCAATCCAAAACTTGTAACAAGGCCCCCAACTATAATGCTTTATTCATAGTACTGGGTTCCCTATATGGAGAAGAGAGGCATTATGGGCCCCCTAAGGCTTCTGGGCTCGGGTGCAACCGCACCCCCTATAGTTACACCAGTGCCCTTTACCCTTTTACAGGGTCTAGTCCTTAAAATAAGCTAGTAATCCTCTAATAATCCTTGATGATATGGCAAGGGATTGTGGAAGAAACAGGGAGGCAAGAAATCACATTCTGAACTAGTCTGTAAATAAGTCACTTTTGGAGGAAGACAAAGGATTCTAGAATTTGTGGTAAAAGGGATATAAATTATTAGTTCATAAAATAGCCCTTTTTTAATGAGCTGGGAACACAGCTGCTATAAACATCCCGGGCTGATTTATGTCCTGGGCTCCTGATGTTCCAACAGCATTTATAAAAGTCAGTGCATGGCTCCTTCTGTGGCTGGGAAATGGGCAACAGAAATCACAGTGACCATAACGGATAAACAGCATGTATCCCTGATTTATAGGTCCGATACAATCAGAATACAAGATATGTCATAAAGGAAGGGGGAGAACCAAGGATTTATGGTATAGCCGAAAATGAGATCTCTGTAGTTTACCTGGGTTTCTTATCCGATTTTAATGGTTTGCTGGATGAATACACAACCTCCATGCCTATAGAGGATATGTCTTATGCAAATGAGCGCATGAAGTGGTCACTTACATTCTACAACACCTCATGGGGCATGTAATTAAACAGTCAGGTTTTATTATACCACCCTGCGTATGAAAAATCCCCGTGTCAGGGAAAACCATATTAGCAGAGGAGCTGTAAATAAATATGGTGCTAATAAAAGTCAAACTCTATGAACAGCAGCTTTTAACAGGCAAGGAGTTTTGTGAGTAATGCTAATTGGTAAAGTCTCCGCTAAGCGGCTTCGGTAAGGCTCAATTCACACAGGGCTTCTGGGAGGCATTTATCTGGCGCAGTATTTTATATAGAACATATTGCAGCCAGATGATACATGTAACGATGCAGAATTCCACAAACACATGTTTTTATATACATTACTACTTGTTTCTGCAAAAGAAAACAATTTGGAGGTCATATCTTAAATATAGTAAAAATGCGAGACAGAGACATGAAAAAAAAAAATCATATTGGTTATTACATGAAATAGTTCATAGAGTTAACATATCCATTGGGTAAATGATGGAAGGGCACCAGGTCGGTCTGTGGTACATCATGAGAAGGTGACATTGTGCAAGGACACATCTCAGGAGGTTAAAAGGGGCTGGAATGTGGGTGTCTCTATTGGAACCAATTGGGGATTATCTGTAGAGAATTTCAAGGCACCCTTGAGAGTATGTGGGGAAGGGGAGGTCAGAAAAAGTTAAAGCAAAATACTATTGATCACCTATCCTCAGGGTAGGTCATCAACAGTTGATCAGCAGGGGTACGGGATACAGGTTGATCAGCGTATTGGGCGCCCACTGTCAAATACGTCAGAGCTGAAGCTCCTGCCCCGACCCTTGTGTAGTGGCCGACACTTATAACTGCAGGTGCAGCTGCCATTAATTTTAATGAGTCCCCCAGCCTATAGTTACAAGCATCGTCCACTACGCAGCTTCCAATCGTCCACTACTTCCAGTCGTCTACTACGCAGCTTACATTTTGACCCAAGTGTAGTAGCACTGACAGAGGGAGTCTGGTTCTAAGTGGTGGACTGTTGCCAATCAACTATTGATGACCTATCCTGAGAATAGGTCATCCATATCATTTTGCCTGGAAAACCCGTTCAACTGTTTGAGTAAAGGAAAGTTATTATGTTTATTGGAGTCTAGCTTGATAGGATGCATAGAGTTGTCCGTTAATAGCAAAATGACAAGTGTGTTAGACAAAAGCCTAATAATGCTTTCGATTACCAGGAGTAATATTAGAATGTCCATTCAATTATGTGTAGAGTTAGCTATAATAAGCCAATGTAGCTAGTCAGGGGGACGTATATTGTAGATATGGTGGATATGAAAACTCTACAGACCCCTGCCAAATGGCCATGTTTTTGTCATGTTAAAAAATCCGACATAGGCCACTCTCACACACGGTATTGGCAAACGCAGTGACCTGCATTCAACAGCGCTTTTTAAAGCACTCCATCATTGTAATGGGTGTTGAGGTGCGTTAAAAACCCAGAAAACATGCCAAAATGGAGCAGACAGGGCTCGAAAATCATGGTATTAGAAAACTCCATGTTCGAGCGCAGGTCTGCGAGGCCCAGTTGCAATCAATGGGGACATTGTACCGTGATTACCAGTGGCCAGTGAAAATGTGGGATTTAGCCACAGCTTCCCTCATTCATACAGTTTTTGGCTGTGATGCGGCTGGCCGAAAATCGCAACGCTTGTGTGATTGAGGCTTAAGATTGTGTCACAAGTCGCTCATTTGATGTAGATTTTGTTGCAGATTTGCAGCAGATTTCAACCCTTCAATTTGAATTCAATTGAAAGGGTGAAATCTGCTGCAGATTCTCACCAAAATCTGAGACAAAATCTGCAGCAGATCAGCCAGGTGTGAACACACCCCTAAAGGGGTTCTGTCATTAAAAAATAAAAATTCTATACTTGCCTATTCCTCTCCGTCAGTCTACTTACCAGATCTTCTCGTCGCCGATCTTTCCATGCAGTCCGGGGGCGTGCGGAGGGGGGGAGGGGTCACCTCACCTCCAGCTGGCTGATTCCTCTCCTTGCTGCCAGCCAATGTACTCTACGCCATTAGTTCACAGCCTAGCAAGGAGCGCCGAGCTATTGCAGAGACTGTTCATGTGCGCTGTCTCTGCAATAGATCAGTATTCCTTCCTAGCCAGTGAATGCTACATAACAGTGACGTAACCTTCACTGACCTGCAGGAAGGAATGCGAGGAATGCCGGATTCATAACAAGCTGGCCCAGCTGGAGATGACTTGACCCACCCGGGGCACTGCAGAAGTTGATGGAGGAGAAGATGCCGTAAGAAGACTGACGGGGAGGAACAGGTGAGAATGGATTTTTTTTTTTTTAAACGACAAAACCCCTTTAAGCTGGGTCCAAACAACCATGTTAGCCAGCATGCCGCTCGCAAATCTCTGGTACACTGTAAGTATGCAATAGCATGTGTACTTGCTGCATGCCGCCAATCCCAATGCAGTATCATGCCATGTATGTGCGCGTAATATGTACCAAGATAGTGCATGCTCCCCCATAGTGGCCCCAGTAATAAATGTGACCCGTTGTGGGCCTTGTATTTGACATGTGTGGTATAGATAGTTGTAGTATGATAATGTAAATTAAATGTAAGTATCTTGTTTATGATTAAAGGGCCACTTCAGCGAAAACACATTTTTTCATCCATGTCCCCTTCACCTGATTGTCTGTCACGCTCTTGAGCCTCCTCTGTGTATTCCAATCACTTCCCTGCAATACAGCATCCTGTCTGATTCTCATCAGGCACTATCTTGAGGCTGAGATCTTTTACTTTCAGTTTTACGTGAATCCCATGATACATCAACACATCATTAGCTAAGGTTGTACCATTCTTCCTCCTAGGGGGACAGTTTAATATAATTACTTTCTATATTCACCTAAATAAGCTACATACCATAAATATACAGTCAGGACGATGAGCTGTGATCTCCTCTAATATAACTGTGCGACAAGAGCTGTGTGATCATCATCAGTAACTTTGACAGGAGTACCGGTGTCCCCATACTGGCAGTTTCAGTTGTAGATCCATGTAACAACATCATACAGACTGAGAATCTGACTAGAAAATGAATTCATAACCCCCAAGTTGATTTGATCTGGTCAGAACTGAGATTGCATGGGAAAAAAGAGGCCAGAAGTTTCAGACAGAAAGAAATCACTAACTTAATTGTGTATTAAGGTACAGTCCAGGCCAGTGCAGATGGGTGTGTGTGGCTCCAAAGCCATACATGGTGACAATTACTTGTTGCAAATGCTTTGCATTGCATTAAAGGTTCTGTATGGTATCCTGCAACATATCAGTCCACATTTGCTGTAACTGAACCTCAAGACTGTGCAAACTTGTAGACTGTTGAGGTTGGCATCCCAGATGGTGCCATACATGTTCTATTAGTGATAAATCTGGCGACTGGGTAGCCACGGAAGTGTGACAATGTTGTGGAGACATTCCTGTGACCCCCTTGTGTGCGACTGAGCATTATCCTGCTGCCTCTTGGAATCCGCCATGAGAGGAATACATGTGGCTGCAGGATGTCCGGAACATATTGCTGAGCTGTCATTGTCCGTCGTACCACTACTAGGGGTGACCGACTGTCATATGCAATGGCCCCCCCAGATCACCACACCAGCAGTGGGGACAGTGTGCAGCTTCACAGCAAAGCAGGATTGAGATGCTCACCCCTTGGCTTCCAGAAACAAACGTGGCCATCATCAGTACCCCAACTAAGCCTGGGTTTGTCTCTGAAGACAACCTGGTTCCCCTTCGAAGCAGTTCAATTTCATTGTTCGCGACACCACAGTAAACAGAGGCGATGATAGGTGTCAAAGGCAGTACATGCAATGGGCACCGTGAGACCAAATATCCTTTAGCCAAGGGCCTGCAAATGGTTCTGACAGACACAGGGGTGTAACGATGGTGCCACCTGTCTCTGGATGGTGGACGTCAAAATGGAGCTGCTTGTGCTTGTCGAACAATCAGATGACCTTCTGTACTAGTGGTCTGTCTAGGGCGTCCTCAGCTTGGTCACCATGTGTGCGTGCCCACATGCATTCACTGGTCCCAGCACCTCCTAACAGTCTGGTCACAACGGTCCAGGTGGGGAGCAATTAATCGATACGACCATTCAGCTTTTCACATCCCAATAATGCACCCCTCTAAAACTCTGTTAACTAGACAAAATCTTTGTGATTGCATCGTAGAGGCGTCTAGTGGTCAACAAGCTCTACATGTGTGGAAAACAAGGTCACTACACACAAGTGGCCTCTGAGAGCCTCTTTATTACACTACAACTTTAATCATTTACATATTTGCCTGAGGTGTAACTGCATACTGAATTTTGCAGCAAAACGATAACTCATTCTAGGGTTTTTTGGGTTTTTTTACAGAGAAAATATCAAAACAAAAAAAGTATTTGATATTGACATGTCAATAAAAGTTCGAACTATCAAAATAATGCATTATTTATTTCGCATGGTGAACACTGTTAGAAAAAAGAATAGACAATTGCACTTTTTTGTCATCTATTCTAATAGAAAAAATATAGTAAAAAGTGATTAAAAATTGTATGTACTCCAAACTGGTACCCATAGAAACTACAGGTAATCGATGGAAAGATAAAAAAGTTATACTGGTCAGAAGATGACAACAGGACGAAATATATATATATATATATATATATATATATATATATATATATATATATACTTTATTTTTTAAAAGTAGTAGAGCAAAAAAAAAACAAAACCCCTAAATATATTTGGCATCATCGTAATTGTATTGATCCACAGAATATAGTCATCATGTAAGTTTTGCCCCAGTATGTACTCTGTAAAAAAACAAGCCCCCCCTTCCCCAAAGATGGCATTGTGTTATTTTTCTATTTCAATTCAGTAAGAATTTATTTTCTGCAAATCACTTTTTATTGAAAACATAATAGAACAGTTACAAGTACAAACTAGAGTTGCTATAGGATAGATTGGTCAAAACACCACTGTCAGGGCTCGACGGATGCAACAGGGTCATAGTATACCAGCTGTGAGGTGGAAACGGACTGGTGGCACTAGGTCAGTCCCATCCACATTATGATACTTTTGTTGTTGTATGTTTGCCATCTCCTTGGGTCATTGGGAGTCATATGTTGAAATTCCCCTAGGTGCTTTGAGTTTCCCTTGTCTGACCAATCTATTTGAGAGGGGTTTTATATATTTCATCCCCTGCTCTCACTAGTTGATGATTATTCATCTCTGGTGGGGAAGTTGGTCTAGTCCACATTTCCACTGGAGTTGTCATCCTGATTCAGTTAAGTAGCTTATGTATTATTTTTATGTTGGATTTGTTTCTGCCATGGCCCCTGCTGCTGCTGCCTATAGTTGTAACCACCTGTTCTTAGATATTCCCTATTTCCACCTAGGCAAAGTACAGGTGGCCCCTAGATTCCAGCGTGGGGTCATCCCTATCAGGGCGATCACCCAACTTTAGGCAGGGGTTTTCCCTCTTCTGGCTGTTAGGGCTAGATTACCCCTTTTCCCCCTTTGTTTGTATTTGAGTTGTGTTTTTTTGGTGTTTTATGTGGGACCTACAAATGTTCATTTGTCAGCACGGACCTAACAACCGCAAAGTTTACTTACACAATGTTACTTGCTTGCACACTGCAAATAGCAAACAATTCAAACATACATTATTTACACAGTTCCCAAGGTAGTACCTCCGAAAAATACATACATGGGATCTGTGAAGACAACAGATCTCAGGGGTACCTCAAGTGAAGTAGAGTGTAACTTGAAATACCCCTGAGATCAGTTGTCTTTGTAGATCAAACATTATTCGGTACATTATATGGTCCACTAAACAGGACCATCGAAAAATACAACTTTTCCTGTAAAAAAAAACAGCCTTCGGCAAGCCATGTCGATGGATAAATAAGAGTTATGAATTTTTGAAAGTGAGGAGAGGAAACCAAACATGAAAAAAAAAGCCACATCCTTAAGGGGTTAACTTTCTATAGGTCTGTCATCATCTTCTTATATCAGCATTGTGCAGCCCCATTTGCCAAATTCAGAGGAGATTAATATCATCCATACTGCCAGGAACCTCTCCATTCTCTTTCATCCCTAAAAGAGAGTCCCTCGGTGTAGCATTATTTAATAACCAATCCATTAAATATTCACATCCTTATGCACTATAGATGGGTAAAAACTGACTTCCAGAAGATGATTAGTGGTTAGAAAATGGAAAGAACCCCTGGTGCCCCGACTAATAATTCATACTGTTTAGTCTCCTGGCACTTTTGAAGAAACGGCAGAAATATTTCGAACAAGCTCAATATGTGACATGTTGTCTCAGTATTACTTGATATTGTAACTACTTATGAATGTAAACTGATACTTCATCTGCCAATTGTAACCATCAAACTTTTATAGCACAGAGATACAGTGTCACATGGGTCCTGGCTGGAAGCTTTCCATATTTCTATGCTACCTTCTGGGATTTCTGGAAGTAGGACTGAGGTTAATAGGCAGATCTGCATCTTTCCGCAGTTCTGGTGTCCTTTTGAGCATCTTTCCCTGAATCATTTGGAATTGAAGAGTGTTGAGGAGCATTTCAATCATCAGGCTGTATAGTTGGTGAATCTTCATTTTTTTTTCCTCTGCAGTTAGCACTGATTGCAGTATTACGTATGCCATGAGCTTCAATCAAGCTGTTTATGAAAGCCGGGCATATTAAATGTTACCAGTATGCAACATCACATCCTTCTGTGAAGTCAGGTCCTCCATTACACCCTAGGTTACTGAATATGCTGAAAATGGAATAAGTTAGCAACAGATTTCCCAGCAGCCTAACACGGTCCCTGATATTGTGCTATGCACAAAGGAATGCTCTAAGTATCTATTCCATCTATATATTTACCAGGCTGCCTAATGCAGCTGTAGAAGCACAATATGCTTTACCAGTTCATTTTCTCCTGCTGAATCAAAACTTTAGTTTATGGGGCTTACAGGGGCTGACAAATTTCCCTTTAACCCCTTAAAGACCAGGGTGTTTCAGTTGTAAAGGACCAGACACGCGTTTTTTGTGTGGCGCAATGCAACTTTTACAATAGGAACTCCTACTGTAAAAGCTCTAATATAAGCCCTATCCATATAAAAAAAAACAATACATTACCTAACAGGCGCTGTCAGTGTCGTCGCACTTCTCCTCTGCAGTTCCAGCAGACTTACTTCTAGTTTTCAGCCACCACTTCCTGGTTTGGATGTTCAAAATCCCAGCTTCCAACAAGCACTGGCTGTGATTGGTTCTCAAGTGCCATGGCTCAGCCAATCACTGCAGCGCTCGATGAACCAATCACAGTTCTTCGAGCGTCGGCTCTGATTGGCTACTTCCTGGAGGCGGAAATTTTGAACTCCTGACCAGGAAGCACTGAGGAAAAACTACAAGCAAGTGTGTCGGGGAACTGCGAGGAGAAGTGCAGCAGAGCGGACAGCGCCTGCTAGGTAATGTATTGTGTTTTTTTTTTTTAATGCAGCTAGGACGTATTTTTGGGGTAGGGCTTATTTTGCAAGCCCCCTGAAAATCCCGACAAAAGAGTGCAACAAAGTTTCAGGCGAAAATCACTGCTGTATGTGGCGATATGCAGGTCCATACTGCGGTCAAATGCTGCGTTATATGTCTCCCAGAAAAAAAATGCAATAAAAAGCGATCAAAAAGTTGTATGTATTCCAAATCAGTACTACCGTAAACTACAGGACATCTTGCAAAATATGAGCCCTTGCACAACCACATCGACTGAAAAATAAAAAAGTTATTGTGCGCAGAAGATGACGGCACAAAATATTTGAAAAAAATCAAATGTCTTTGAAAAAAAAGAGTAGTACAGTAAAAAAAAAAATATATATAAGTTTGGTATCGTAGTAATCGCACCGACCCATAGAATAAAGATATGTCATTTTTGTTGCAGTTTGCGTGCCGTAGAAACAAAACACACTGAAAGATGGCGGAATGTCGTTTTTTCTTTCATTTTACTCTACTTAGAATACAGCGACGTTGATGGATAAATAAAGGAGTTACGATTTTTTTGAAGGGGGGAGGAAAAAATGAAAATGGAAAAAGAAAAAGGGGCTGCATCATTAAGGAGTTAAAGGGATTATCTCAAAATCTAAAGTCTACAGGATATGGGATAACTTTATGATCAGTGAAGGTCTCAGCAGTAAAATCCCCACCGATTCTGAGACTGAGGGGGTCTCGTCATCTTATTGTCACTGTGGAGTTGTTTCTCCCACCCTCAGTGATGTCAAACTGAATGGTGCACGGGTCGAACGCGGCCTCCGCTCAATTCATTTCAGTGGGGCTGATGGAAATGGCTGAGTGCTTGTACTGAGCTATCTCTGGCAGTCCCATTGAAAGTGAATGGAGTGGCACCGCCATTCGTGACTGCCACGCCATTGTGGAGGGTACAGAAAGCCTGCAGTGAGGAGCAGGGGCACAAGGGACCCCCATTCTCCAGATCGGTGAGGGTCTCAATGGTGAGACCTCCATTAATCATAAAGCTCCATTTTCTATCCTGAGGATGAAGGATAACTTTAGATTTTGTAGTAATTGTAATCAGTTAGAATATTTATACCAGTTTTATAATGTCTAAGGGTGTGTATATTGCCCACTGTACTGTATTTTACAAGTGGTTGCTGCTCCTTGTATAGGTTATACAGTCAAGCAGGGGAGTAACTATAGGTGAGGTAGAGGATGCGGTTGCACCCAGACCCAGGAGCCATAGGGGGCCCGTAAGGCCACTTTTCTCCATATGGGGAGCACATAAGTATGACTAAAGCATTATAGTTGAGGTCCTGTTACAGGTTTTGCATGGAGGCCCAGGAGCTTCAAGTTATGCCTCTGAAGCCACGCACATGCCTAGTATAGACAGTTTCTGGTTGTAGGTTTTTGGTTCGGTTCACCTGCAACTTTCCAGCTATCCCCAAGGCATAGGGAAAGCAGGGGTTGAGGCTTAGCTTTGAGTTGTAAAAATCTAGGCAGGGTCGCCATCCTGAATTTTTTTTTCTGGGCAACTTATCCAAAAATCCCAGACAGACAACATTTTTTACAGACATACTGGTCAACCATACTAAATGATAAAGATTATAAGTGATACGTGTCTATAGGTTAGAGACTCATATGAACACATTACCAGCATTTACTGAGATCTGTAAAATAGTAATAATTACAATCACAATGTCCTACTAAAGTGGCAGCAGAATCAAAAAGTCATGGACACTTTTTATTTTTCATAGACAGAAAAAAGTGCTCTATTTTTACGGACTATCCAGAAATTTCTGGATGGGCAACCCTAAATCTAATCTCAGGCTGTGCTGGTTCCTGCTATCTGTTAAGCCTATTTTAGGGATTCAGGTGAATACCAGGAATTAGCATCACTGAAGGAAAGGCTTCCTAAAAAGAGGTTAGAGTAGTACTAGTGCAGTACGGGGGTTGAGGACAGATCAAAAGAGTCATACAGCCACCATCCATAGTAAAGCCTGGTTGGACTATTCATGTTCAAAGAACTTTACCTTAACGATAACAGACTGGTTCAGAATCAAAAAAGGTGTGCGCCAAGGCTGCATCTTATCCTCCGCATTGTTCAACCTGTATGCAGAGGCGATCTTGAGGCAATGCAATTTAGATGAATCCAACATCGGAGTCAAGATCAGTGGAAGAAACATCAACAATCTCAGATATGCAGATGATACAACCAGCTGGTAGAAAGTCAGGAATATCTTGAACAACTGATACTAAAAGTTAAAGGAAGTAAAAAAGCTGGCCTATACTTGAATAACAAGAAAACTAAGATCATTACAACAGCCAGTAACGGTACAGGAAAAATCAAAATCAACAATGAAGAAATGAAAGCAGTTCAAGACTTCATCTTCCTCAGATCAAAAATTGACCACAATGGAATCAGGAAGCAAAAAAATCAATGAATCGTGCTCAGTCGCAGTGCAGTCTTAAGTATGGATAAGATCCGGAAAAATAAAGACATGAGCATTGCAACGAAATGCCAGAAAGTCAACGCAATGATCTTTCCAATCATAACTTACAACTGCAAAACGTGGACAGGAGAAAACGGAATGGAGGAAAATTTATGCCTTTAACCCCGGAGTGATGGCCCCATTGACTTTTTACGTCCTAGCTAAGTGGGCTTTAATCCTCAAGGACGTAAAAACATGCTTCCTCTGACAATTAAAGCCATGTGGGCTGAGGACGTGACAGCTCCATGCTGATGGCTGCGGGAGGTAGTCAACAACCTGGAGCTGTCATGGGGGGCCGGGCAATCCCATCCCTGGTCATGCGATCGGCGCTATCCAATGGATAACGCTGATCGCATGAAAGTAAATTAAAAGTGAAAAAAGTTAACGTTTCAGTGCATCCATGAGGGGCGCTGAAACTACTCACCCCTGTCCTCCGCTATGTTCCGCTATGAACTGGTTTAAAAAGACGTTCAGGTGTCTTCTGCGCATGTGTGCCAAAGGAAAAATGGTGACGCATGCGCAGAAGACTACATCACTGTGGGATATTTGAAATCTCCTGGCAGGAGATGTCACCGGGGACCTCAGTGACTGGTCCCTGGGCCCGTGATTGTCGCTATCCGATGGATAGCGGCGATCACGGAAAAGTTTAAGAAAGTAAAATAAAGTTAAAGTTTCACTTCCCCTCATGGATCATATCCATGAGGGAGGGAGAAACTACGTACATAAGGCCTCCCGGATTTATCTGTGGACTTTACGCCGGGTTCTGAGCATGCGCCTGCTGCCAGAATGGAGGACACATGTGCAAAAGCCGTGGATTGTCCAGGTAATTTAAAATCTCTCTGCTTCTGGCTACCAAATGTAACTAAGAGCCTGGAGATTTCACGTGGTGTTGCAGTCTCTGGTCATGTGATCGTTGCTATCCAAAGGATAACGGCAATCACGTAAAAGTAAACAGTAGTTAAAATTTCAGCCCCCGTCACTGATCCGATTCATGAGGGGAGGTGAAATTACTTACCTAAGGCCTCCGGCGATGTCCCCCGATGGGATCTTTATCTGCGGACCTTTCCCAAACTGTGGCGCATGTGCCCATTGGAAAAATGGCGGATGCAAGTGCAGAAGCTGGGGAGAGCCCAGGACATTTAAAATCTCCTTGCTACTAAAGGTAGCCCAGAGCCTGGAGCAGTGACCAAGGGCCACAGTGAGCGGTCTTCGGTCGCGTGATCGCCGTTATTCAATGGATAATGGCGATCACATAAAAGTTAAAAAGAGTTGAAGTGTAATGCTACTTTCGGTTTGGGCCCCGTTGTGAATACAGACATAATGTTAGGGCCACAATAGGTATGTTTCTAAACACGGGACAAACAGGCGTATCCATTTTGGGGTGAAAGCCGTAAAAAACAGAACCGCGTGGAGAGGACCGATCATCATTTAGCTCATCATCCAGCTCATCATCCAGCACCATATGCTGCACAAACAATGGACGATGAGCTGAATGATGATCGCTCAGTGCAAACAGCAGCCGTTCAGTACTAAATGGCCACTATGTTAATTCAATGGAGAGGGGCGGGGGAGCGCGAGAAGTAAAAATCTCCTTCTGGCGCCCCGCTGTGAGCCAGTGATACCAGCTCCCGTGCAAGTGCACAGGAGCTAGTATGTGCGGGGATGAGTGTCGGGCATCGTTTGTCCAACACTCATCCCGTCTAAATGGGCCTTTAATTCTAATGTTGAACTTCAACTGACTAGATAATTAATTTCGACAATACCTGTCCTGCGGTTCATATTCTACACTGGTAAAGACTTTCTGCCGTGACCCCGACATAGCACTCTATTTTTTGCTGGAGGTAGTCAATTCTGATTCTTGCAAAGGGGCCCTTTGATCTCTATGTACATCCCTGTATATAGGATTTTGATAGAATTCAGGAGAACATTTCTTCAGCATGAAGATTGCAGTAAAGACCATGTGGAGTAGATATCAAGCCAGGATAGGATTCTTAAAGGGGTTAAAATTTGATGGCCTATCCTCACGATAGGCCATCAATATCTGACTGGTGGGGGTCTGTCATTGGGGTCCCTCCTGAGCAACTGAAGGCACTGAATCCTCATTCCATTATTTTTAAGGTCAACTAGAGCTCTACATACTCAACTAATTCTTGTCATCAGAAATAACAGAAAATTTGACAGAACTGCCATCAAAGCACGAGAGTGAACACAACCTAAGTTTTATCTATCGGTAGGGAGGGAAATCAAGTTGACTGCAGCTTCCCTGCAACCTATCAAGACTATGAACTGCGTTCCAATATTTTGTATCTTGCACTTCATGTAAATTGAAGAAAAAATACAAATATTTTTCCAGTTCTTTTTTGATGAGAGATCTATATATAACACTCAGCCAAAAGAGGAGCATTATGGCGGTCAGTAGTGCAGCTCTGTCTCATACTCTTACAATACACAGGAGTGAGGTCAACAGCATCACCCTGTCTTCCCATTCACAGCTGTTGACAATCTAGGTCTAATGAGAATAGAAAGCAGGCATGGATTCTGTGATATGTAGATAGACTCATATAACATAAGCAATGCTGGAGTATACAATAGACATCTGCTGCCAATTCTATAGTAAAACTGCCTCTGATTGACATGGTGTACATGCTAAAACCCCAGGATAGCCTCTGTTTCCAGATAAGTGATGATTTGTCTGTGTATTTACAACACTGGGTTTTACAAGGGTGTTATTATATGACAGATCCCATTATCTGTACATTTCAGTTTATATTACGCCGGAGGAACACCCAAGATGTCTGGTGTATTGTATGAAGCTTCTCCTTTCAACCTTGTACAAGTTGGAGATTACTGAGGGTACAGGCAATTTTCCTGCCGTTTTGAAAGATTCTTTGAAATTACACCAAAAAAAAGATTTATAGGAAAGTCTTAATACACAAATAGCTGAACGTTTTGTAATCTTAATGCCCCTTGCTGACCAAATCAGAAGACCAACAAGTATATTTAACCCCTTAACGACCAGCCCATAGTGTTTTTACGTCCTCCCGAAGTGGGCTCTATTCTCTGAGGACGTAAAAACATGCTTCCTGCAGAGAATAGTGCCCCTCGGGCTGTGGATGTGACAGCTCCATGCTGTCGGTGTCCGCAGGTGGCTGACAGCATGGAGCTGTCATCCCGGGCTGTTTGGAGCCCCCCCCGGCATTGCGATCGGCGCTATGCAATGGATAGCGCCGATCGCAAAAAAAGTAAATAAAAGTACATAAAAGTTAAAGATTCAGCTGCTCTGATGGATCGGATCCATCGGAGCAGCTGAAATTACTCACCGAGGTCTGGCACGCTGCTCCCCGCTCTCCTGCCGCTCCGGGGCCCGAAGCCGGTCTTCTGCGCATGCGCGCCAGGCGGCATTACGTCAGCCGCATGCGCAGAAGGCCCGGCGGCGCGGGAGATTTAAAATCTCCTGGCTCCCGGCTCCTGTAGGTAGCCGGGAGGCAGGAGATGCCAGCGGGGACTGCGGTGAGCGGTCCCCGGTACCGCGATCGCCGTTATCCAATGGTTAGCGGCGATCGCGAAAAAGTTAAAAAAAAGTTTTAAAAAAGTCAGTTTCACCTCCCCTCATGGATCGGATCCATGAGGGGAGGTGAAAATACTCACCCCCAGTCCTCAGCGGTGTCCCGATGTCCCGGGACCCGAATCCCCGTCTGCGCATGCGCGCCCGATGATTGACATCGGGCGCGTGAATAGACGGGCTCGAGCCCCGGGAAATTTAAAATCCCTCTGCTTCTGGCTGCCATGTGTAGCTAGGAGCAGAGAGATTATACCGGGGACATGATCACTGTCATCCAATGGATGACAGTGATCATGTAAAGTGAGAAAAAAGTGTAAAAAAGTAAAAAAAAAAAAAGTAAAAAAAAGTTTTTAAAAGTTTAAAAAGCGTACGTTTCATCTCCCCTCATGGATCATATCCGTGAGGGAGGATGAAAGTACGTACCTAAGGCCCCCAGATTTATCCGCGGACCTTACCACAGCTTCTGCACATGCGCCCGTCGCCAAAATGGCGGGCGCATGCGCAAAAGCTGTGGATTGCCAGGATAATTTAAATTCTCCCTGCTCCTGGCTACAAAACGTAGCCAAGAGCATGGAGATTTAATGGGGGTCCGCGGTGAGCGGTTCCTGGTCACGTGTTCGCCATTATCCAATAATGGCGATCACGTAAAAGTTAAAAAAAAAATTTGAAGTTTCATCTCCCCTCACTGATGCAATCGGTGAGAGGAGATGAATCTTTTTACCGGAGGCCTGCGTATTTGAATCCCGACGCGATCTTCCTCCGTGGACCTTCCAGGATTCTGCACATGCGATTGCCGGCAAAAAGCCGGACACATGCGCAGGAGTCAGGGAGCCCAGGAAACTTAAAATCTCCTTGCTCCCAGCGACCAACGGTCACAGAGAGCCTGGAGCAGTGACGGGTGGCCTCGTTGAGCGGTCCCCGGTCACGTGATAAAAAGGTAGCGATCTACCTTAGGCCGGTCTCACATGACCGGATAGGAATTACGGATTCCGCATGCGTTTGATTAGCGGTAATACGCAGATCAATCGCATTGGATTACACAATTCCGCTCACATTAGCGGGTCAGAATTGCGTAATCCACTCGCAGAAAAGAGAACGCAGCAGGTTCTATTTTACTGCGGATATCGGCAACATAGAGCCCATTGTGCTCCATGGTCATGGATATACCTGCAGCCCATACGCAACTACATTGTATACGGGCTGCCGGTACCCATGTCATCGCTAAGCGATGGTGCGGGAAATACAAACAAAGGTGTACTGTGCATGACCGCCTGTGTGAGTACGCAGTTATGCGCAGTACATTACGCAGCCGTACGCAGGGTCACAGCCGGGCTCACAGATGGGATCCGCTGTGGGCCTCCGCAAGCGGATTCCGCCTGCACCCGCGTGAGCCCGGCGTTATTCAGACCGCTACCTGTGATACGTATTTTACAAGAAGCCCCGGGAACGCTCGCTTTCCTGCAGTTTCAGGAGCACCTTGTTCAGCGCCTTCTGTGTGAGACCGCCGCACCTCATCAAGCTTACGGAGACTCACGGAACGCCACTTTTTACACCCCATACCCGCCACTGAGGTCATGAAATACCCCCAAAAAGCATGAGAGGAGGGGGGGGGGATACCCGGTTTTATTGCCCCATGGGCCCATTCCAACCAGCCTCCGTAATTACCCCTGTCTTCGGAAATACTACACAGTTCACATTTTTACTTTTATCTAAGATTTGCGAACGCCAAAAAGGGCGCGGAGGGGGAGGGGGGGAATTTTTAGGGAGTCAATCTTTATTCTGTACAAATAAGCAATGGGGCCTGGAATTTATTCAGTTGTGCCCTGAAATCCAACAGGTGTTCCGTCCTTTATAGGCCTTGCCATGCGTCCTGTAAGTAGATTAGGGCCACAATGGGTATGTTTCTGAACACGGGACAAACGGGGGTATCCATTTTGGGGTGAACGTCTTCATTCCTATGTGCACTGTACAAAAAAAACTGTTTTTAAATTGAAAAAATTGCCAAAAAAATTGAAAATCGTAACTTTTTCCTTCTGCTTTGCTTAGATTCATTCAAATACTGTGGGGTCAAAATACGCAGTACACCCCTAGATAAATTCGTTAAGGGGTCTAGTTTTCAAAATGGGGTCATTTGTGGGGGTTCTATATGGTTTTGGGCGCTCAAGAACTCTACAAGTGGGCAATGGGGCCTAAAAGGACTTCAAGCAAAATCTATGTTCTGAAAGCCACCGATTACTCCTTTCATTTTGGGCCCCGTTGTGCATGCGGACATAAGATTACGGCCACAATGGGTATATTTCTGAAAACAGCACAAACAGGGGTATCCATTTTGGGGTGTAAGTCTTCCTTCATATGTGTGCTGTACAAAAAAAGCTGTTTTTAAAATGACAGAATTGCCAAAAAAACAAAAATCCAAATTTTTTCCTTTTGCTTTGCTTGAATTTATTCAAAAACTGTGGGGTCAAAATGCGCAGTACACCCCTAGATAAATTCGTTAAGGAGTCTAGTTTTCAAAATGGGGTCATTTGTGGGGGTTCTCTATGGTTTTGGGCGCTCAAGAACTCTACAAGTGGGCAATGGGGCCTAAAAGGACTTCAAGCAAAATTTGTGTTCCGAAAGCCACCGGTCGCTCCTTTCATTTTGGGCTCCGTTGTGTATCCAGACATAAGATTAGGGCCACAATGGGTATGTCTCTGAACACGGGACAAACAGGGGTATCCATTTTTGGGTGCAAGTCTTCCTTCATATGTGTGCTGTACAAAAAAAGCTGTTTTTAAAATGACAGAATTGCCGAAAAAACGAAAATCACAATTTTTTCCTTTTGCTTGGTTTGAATTCATTCAAAAACTGTGGGGTCAAAATATGCAGTACACCCCTAGATAAATTCCTTAAGGGGTCTAGTTTTTAAAATGGGGTCATTTGTGGGGGTTTTCTATGGTTTTGGGCGCTCAAGAACTCTACATGTGTGCTATGGGGCCTAAAAGGACTTCAAGCAAAATTTCTGTTTTGAAAGACACTGACTACTCCTTTCATTTTGGGCCCCGTTGTGGACTCAGATATAACAATAGGGCCACAATGGGTATATTTCTGAACACGGGAGAAATAGGGGTATCCATTTTGGGGTGTAAATCCTGATTTTCATGTAAACTATAGGAAAAAAATATGTCTTTAAAATGACAGATTTGCAAAAATATGAAATTTTACTTTTTCTCCTCTAAATTGAATTAATTCCTGAAAAAAAACTGTGGGGTCAAAATACTCATGACACCCCTCAGTGAATACATTAAGGGGTGTAGTTTTTAAAATGAGGTCATTTGGGGGGGTATCTATTATTCTGACACTCATGAGCCTTTCCAATCTCGGCTTGGTATAGGAAAACAAAGTGTTCCTCAAAATGCTAAAAAGTAATGTTAAATTTGTACGTCTCCTAAATAGTTAAAAAAAAACGAAAGTTTTTCCAATGTGCGCCCAAAATAAAGTAAACGGGTGGAAATATAAATCTTAGCAAAAATTTCTATATTATGTTTGCACATATTTAAGATATTGCAGTTGGAAATGTGAAAAAATGACGATTTTTTCAAAATTTTCCCAATTTTGGCGCTTTTAATAAATAAACACAATTTCTATCGGTCTATTTTTTCCGCCTAAATGAAGCACAACATGTGGCGAAAAAACAATGTCAGAATCGCTTGGATATGCAAAACCTTTCTGGTGTTTTTCCATGTTAAAGTGACACATGTCAGATTTGCAAAATTTGGCCTGGTCATTAAGGCGCAAACAGGCTTGGTCACTAAGGGGTTAAAGGGGTTGTCCCGCGAAACAAAGTGGGTCTATACACTTCTGTATGGCCATATTAATGCACTTTTTAATGTACATTGTGCATTAATTATGAGCCATACAGAAGTTATTCACTTACCTGCTCCGTTGCTAGCGTCCTCGTCTCCATGGTGCCGTCTAATTTTCAGCATCTAATCGCCGGATTAGACGCGCTTGCGCAGTCCGGTCTTCTTCTTTTCTGAATGGGGCCGCTCGTGCCGGAGAGCGGCTCCTCGTAGCTCCGCCCCGTCACGTGCCGATTCCAGCCAATCAGGAGGCTGGAATCGGCAATGGACCGCACAGAAGACCTGCGGTCCACCGAGGGTGAAGATCCCGGCGGCCATCTTCACCAGGTAAGTAAGAAGTCACCGGAGCGCGGGGATTCAGGTAAGCACTATCCGATTTTCTTTTTTAACCCCTGCATCGGGTTTGTCTCGCGCCGAACGGGGGGGGGCTATTGAAAAAAAAAAAAAACCCGTTTCGGCGCGGGACAACCCCTTTAACAACATATGAAGAAGAATCTAGGCTATCTATGGAAGGAAAGGAACAGTAAGCAAGAAAAGCATTGCCAAGAAAGCTGTGCAAAGACCTGGATGAAGAAGAGGGAAGCAAGAAGGGAGAAGAGAGTGAAGCAGGTGGGCTTATAACATGTAAGATTATGCCCAAAAGCAAGTTTATATTGATGAAAGAATAAAGTTTGGAAGTTTTAACCCTTTCCAATCCACTGTGTGATGTCTTAAGGCATTCTGATTGAAGGGTGTACAGCTCCAATGTCGGAAGACATCCGGCAGGGTATTCTTACTGTACATTACTGGCTGCTCTGTTGTCGGGGGGCCTCTTCAGCACGTCCTATACTGCAGTACTGGCTCTAGCCAGCAGATGGCGCCATTGTATAATGGCCGAAAGAGAAACCCCCCTAGAAAACTCTGAATCCAAAATTGGATTGGAAAGGGTTAAACCTCCTGGTACTGGATTTTTCAACACATTTGGACTACACCAAATAGTTATCTATAGTTGATTGACTGGGGTCTGCCACTCGGGATCCTGGATGATTAGCCGACCGGACGGTTGCTGTCAGTGCCGCAATGCAAAAGAGTCAGAGTGGAAGCTACTGCTCCAACCCCAATATAGTGGCCAGTGCTTGTAACTGCAGCTTCCATTGATTTTAATAAGAGTTGTGCCTGCAGTTACAAGCACTGGCCACTACAGAGGGGTCAGAGCAGCAGCTTCCACTATGACCCCTGTGTATTGCAGTGCTTGCAGCAGGTGCCTGATCAGCTGATAGGCCGGGTGTTACCATGTGGCGGCTGCGGGTCCTCCTGGGGCGGCTGGGCGATGGGTCCCGTGGTCAGGGCGCATCCCCCCGGCTTGTTGTCCGGCTGCCGGGGGCATGGGTGGCTGGTCGGTGCGGTGTGCGCACTCATGGGTCCAGTCGGCGCAGTGCGCGCATGTGCCTGTGAATGCAGCTCCGTGCTCGGGCTCCTGTTCATTTGATTCTGCTGGGAGGTGTTGCCTCCCCCTCTCCGCCCCTGGGCAGAGGCTTCTGTTTATAAGGCTGGCAGTGAGGTCCATTCACTGCCAGTTATTGGTTTCTGTCAGTGTGTTTGTATCCTGCTTCTGTCTGTCTCCTGTTGTCAACTTGTTTGCTATATCTGCCAGGTTATCCCATTTGTCTCAGTCTGCGTGTATTTTCTGTTGGTTTGTTCATCTGCCCTTCCTATCTGTATTCTACCCTGTTCCATCTTGGTACGCTAGCATCCCTCTTCGGGCACCATAGCGAGAGTAGGGACCGCAGCCCAGTTGCCCACCTGGGATTAGCCAGGAGTTGGGGCAAGTAGGCAGGGACAGGGGTTGCAGGTAAGTTCGAGGGCAACCCGGGCTGGCGTATCATTGGGTAGGATATCGTTACACCAGGGTCCCAAGTGGTGGATCCCAGCTGATCAACTTTTGATGACCTATTCTGAGGATGGGTGATCAATATTATTTTCCTGAAAACCCCATTAAAGGGGCTGTCCAGTTACTTGACATTCTCATTTCAATAGATCAGCCTTTAATAAAACAAACAAAAAGCTATCCTTACCCCTCCACCACTGGGATCCAGCATTGCAGCTCCTTTGTGGCCCCAGCCTTTGTTGAAACAGCAGCCATCACAGAAAATCAGGTGACTGCTGCAGCATCCCATTCCTGAACTCCCAAGCATCATGGCACTCAGGATGTGAGCACCGATGACAGGAGGATGAGCGATGACACTGTAGTCTCTCATTCGCGGCAGCAGTCATCTGATTTCCCGTGATGACCACTCTCACAACTGACGCTAGGGGCTGTAGTGCTGGATCTCCGCAGCAGCGAAGGGATAACTATAGCTCTGATTATTATTTTAATATAGGCACAACCCCTTTAAGTGCTGATATGTTTGCTATCCTGGAAGTTAAGATTCTAGGCCAGCATATATAAAAATATTTACCCAGATGTATAGTTGAGTACAATTTTCAATACAAGAACTTTGTTACCCAGAAGTTTGTTGTCATGCATCTTTGAACCTCAGTGAACCGCAGTCTGTTCTGCATTACACACTATGAAAGAAGGCTATTTAGGGAAGACTATCTTCCTGTTTGTTGATGTAAGCAAAATAAAAACCATACTGTAGCCTTTATTTTCCTTCTATGATGGTTGTGCAGATCATTGTTGTGGTTGTGCAGGTCATTGTTTCTTCACAGGGGACAACCTAACCAAAGACTGCCCGGACTCAACTTTCTAATATACTCTAAGTTTCAGTCCGCACTATTTTCCAGATATTAGTTTGCTTGCAGTGAATGACAACACATGTTTACATTCAGAGGTAGAAAACCAATACATAGGTGGACCTGATCTTGATTTCAGCTGAGGCGTGCATACAACTGTATCCAGTCTAGACAATGCTTTGTGAGCTAAATAGCCAGGACTTCATGCTTAAAGAGGCCCCGCTGACACTGCAGTATCTCCGTTCTTCTTTTCTTCCTACTCACCCCTATTCCCCCATATGAGTTATCCTTGGATTTGACTCCTGGGGCTGTGACTGTCTAATAGACAATCCCCACCACTCACTGTCAATAAAATCTGACAATGGGCAATGGATACTGTCCACCTGACACATACATAGCACCGGAAGTCCAATCCAATAATAGCCTGGATTGGAGTAAAGGGGGTAAGTAAGGGGAAAAGAAGAATGGCAATAGTATCAGCGGGATCGTGACTGCAAAGCTATTCAGCTTATCACACTGCCATGAGGATATGGCAAGTCCTCTTTAAAAATATACTAGCAAACTACAAGAGACTTGTGCAGCTGTGACCACTCAATGGTCTGAGGCCATACTACTGAGAGTTTGGCGACATGCAGATTTGCTTATTGCAACCGAAAATGGACGGGGGTAAATTACATTAAAGGTAGTAGCCAAAAGGTCATGAAGAGGAGCTGAGTGCAGATCTATACAAAGCGGCTCATGCAACCTCCCAAAAAATGCTTAGGGTGAGCTGTGGCAGGGGGTAGCCTCCTGGTACCACAACAGCACTGTAGGATAAGTAAAAGATGGCAGACACTTAGGGAACAACCTGACTCTCTGTAGACTTATGGCATATTCAACCACCTTCCAGCCCTGGTAGAGGATGTGAACAAAGCAGTTAACTTTTGCAACATTTAAGGAACTTTTAGTGTGACCTGCAACTATGAAACTAATTGTGCCACTCTGTGTGTTTGTAACCATTAAGTATTTTTCCATTGTTTAGAAAACCTGAATTTATCAGTTCAACCGCTAAATTCTGCGATCATTAAAGAGAAACATCCCTTACAGTCAGTTATGGAAAGGGACATATTCCACAGCGCTTTCAGGTAATTTGCTTTATTTATTACCCCCCGAACAAGCTGGATACTCATTTTACCGACCTCAGAAGGATGAGTCAACCTAGAGGCTACCTGAACCATGCAGGGATTGATCTTACAACCTTCAGGTTGTAGCAAGAGCTTAGGGCTACATACTGCTGCCTTAACACTCTGTGTCACACAAGGCATAGAATTTTGTTAAAGCCACGGTCATGTTTTGAGGCTAAGAGAGATTGACTGTTAATTCATTTACGCAAAATTCAGCCGCTTCTAAAGGTATCTTTGGGTCTGCATAAATATCTTGTACATGGTGTAATACAGCAAAGAGTCTTCAAGTGGCTCATTTGTCCAGGGAGTGGCGCATTAATTTATATTACCTTTTTGGATTTCAGAATGTATTAGAATGGATTGCTTTTATTCTTAATACCAAATCCTCCACCTGTTTTAATTTCCCATTTAGAATACCAATAGGCATGAAACTGACTAGCGTATTTCATCTTGTCTAATTTATGATTAAAATCCTCATTTTAAAGCCTTGGCTCAGACTTGACATGAGGACCAGAATATGAACACTTTCTCCTGGATAGAAAGACAAGTTGGAAAGGCTTTGATGAGATTTCCTTGTGATTTCTAATTGTTGCATTGTAAGCTGGCTCAATTGCCAACAGGAGTGACTGCAATGCTGATAGAAATGTGTATGAGTAAACATCCGGAGATGTTCTCTCAGTTACAGCCCTAGATTCAGATTTCCCTTGCAAATAGATTTGCTCCCATTTAACATTCTGAACAGTAATCACAGTCTGGAGGCCCCATCCAGTCGCACTCTCGCTGTCACAGACTTGTGCAACTGTAAAAGAAGATTTTAGGATTTTGCAGGAAAGACTTTCGTTTTATTCTGGCGTCTATATATGTAAAGTATATAAAAAAGAATTCATGTATAATAATCATTTGTATCCAGAGGATAACTTCCAATACAACCCAAAATATACAGTACATTGGCTTGTAGGAAAGAAATCATTTGAAGCCTCATATGACATAATTAGGGGCTACATGAGATTTGAAAGATTGTCAAGATAGCAGAGACAGTCTCTGCTGTAATTTACTAGCAAAGTTATGTCTAATGCTTAGATTGTAATCCTAGGGCTAGCATCAGTACCAGCAAAGTCTGAGTGAATGCCAGGGTATACCAGAGGTCAAAGTGATCTAAGAAAACATGCTTTATACTATTAATTTAAAGAGAAGCTGTCGGCTCCAACTTGCAGTCCAAACTGCAGGCATCATGTTATAGAGCAGGAGGGGCTGAGCAGATTGATATATAGTTTTATGGACAAAGATTCAGTAAAACTTGTATTTTAATTAGGGTTGCTTCACACTGATGAGGGAATAGCACGATTTCCCAGCGCTTCGAGAAATCACAAAATTATGAAGCTGATGGCTTCCAATGGCTCCTGTGCACATCAGCGATGTTTTAACGTTTGCAATGCAGCGTTAAAACAAAATTGTGGCATGTTCATTCTTTTTGCGATCTTGCCCATTGTTTCCAATGGGGCCAGTGGCAGCAGCACCAGCCCCATTGAAATCAATGGGTTAGGATCGAGATCCCCGCCTCCTGAAAGCGCTACCTGAAAATCCCCGCCTCCTGAAAGCGCTACCTGAAAATCCCCACCTCCTGAAAGTGCTAGCTCTGATTGGCTGAGCGCTGTGACCAATCTGAGGCAGTGCTTACATTAAATGACAGCTAAGCACTGCCTCTGATTGGTCACAGCTCTCAGCCAATCAGAGGCAACACTTCAGGAGGCAGGAATTTTTCAATCCCCGGCCAGAAGAGCAGCAGAAGAAGAGTGCCGCGACCTGAAAGAAGGCACGCTGGAGATGACAGCGCTACTAAAGTGATGTATTCCTCTTTTCTATTTTTTATTTTCTACAGTTATTGATTATTTTTTTCACGGTCCTTATATTTCAAGCCCCCCCCCCCCCCCCCCCACCAAAAAAAAATCCTTGTCACGGAGAGTCCCCTGCCACTGCTGTCACAACAGTGGCAGAGGATCACGATCATCTCCCATTGATTTTTAATGGGGCTGGCGCTGCTGCCACCGGCCCCATAGGAAGCAATAGGACAGCCACAGCAGGAGATTCCTTCAGCCCTGCAGGGATGGGAGGCTGTTTCCCTGCAGAAACGCCTCACATCCACGGCTTCAAGAAGGATTGTGAGAGCAATATCGGGATGGCAATTACATCCTGATATCGCTCTCGCCAGTATGCAGGAGGCCTTACTTAAACCTAAGCACATTGTGAGCTGAACAGTTCAATAAGCACATTGTGAGCTGAACAGTTCAATGGGTGGAGATTTCAATGATTGACAGTTGCATGCATATGTCTGTACATACAGGGATAACTGTCAATTACTGATAGCTCCACCCATTGGACTGTTCAACTCACAATATGCAGACGTTTAAGTAATTAACATACAAGTTTTACTGAATCTTTCTCCATAAAACTATATATCAATCTGCTCAGCTCCTCCTGCTCTATACCATGATACCTGCAGTTTGGACATAAAGCTCAAGCTGATAGATTCCCTTTATGGACTAAATTATAGATACAACATTGGTATTGACTGAATATAATATCAATATTACACAAGATAATAACATAGTATGTAACGCTGAAAAAAAGAGACATGTTCATCCAGTTTTGTCTATTATTCAGCAATGTTGATCCAGAGGACAGAAGAACGAAAACCCTGGAGGTAGAAGCCAATTTTCCAATGAACATGTAGAATTAAATTCCTGTCAATCTCTACATACAACCTGCCCTGCTCAAATGGTGATGGGATGTGGTTGTGCTTTTAACCCATGTCCTTCCACCTCTCAGTTGAAGCTTATAGGTAAGCAAGAAACTAAGGTGACATACAATTCCATGTCCTTTCTACTCCTTCTCTAGGAATGAGACATGATGATCAACCTCAGTAGCAGTCAAAGCAGCTGCTATGTGGACCTGCAGTGTTACGTAAACCTGGGCTACCTAGGTGCCTGCAAAAAAAGAGATGAGAGCATAGAGGGGCACAGTACACTACTGTAGTCAGTGAAGTCTGACTAGGGAAGGACAGAAGGGAATAATTACCTCACATGATTTAGACTCTATTAGAGATGAGTGAGCGTACTCGTTAAGGCAAAATACTCGAGCGAGTATTGCCATTTTCAAGTACATGCCCGCTCATGAGAAAAGATTCGGGGGCCGGCGGGGGTGAGCGGTGAGTTGCAGGAGTGAGCATGGGGTAGCGGGGGGAGAGACAGAGATCTCCCCCCCCGTTTTTCCCCGCTGCCCCCACCCCCCGCCGGCCCCCAAATCTTTTGGCACGAGCGGGCATGTACTTGAAAATGGCAATACTTGCTCGAGTATTTTGCCTTAACGAGTACACTCGCTCATCTCTAGACTCTATGCTTCTATATTCTTGTGTTCTTCCTGAAGATATACCACTTGCAGAGCTGTCAGGATGTAGTTTTCTTCACTATCCTCATATAAAACATGTAAATGCTGGACCCAGTTTTCATGTGCATGGGAGATTTGGGGAAAAAAGGTGCTAAGCGAGCATTTGTCAACTATTGAAGGCGTATAGGCACCATTACTGCATATCACTGATCTTAGTGTTAATAAAAAGATATTTTTCTGCATTGCATGATAAAATTGGCAAGTAGTTCACAAGTTGCTTTTTTTGCCTTTTTGCTGGATCAACACTAGCGTTTAAGGTTGAACTAAATGGGTCGACCTTAGAAACCATATGACTATCACTTCAATACAAACCCTAATCGAACATTATCTCATGAAATATTAAACTCTTGAGCTCTTCGAAGAGATATCTAGAGAAACAAAAATGGAGGTCCCCCTTCCCCCTCAAAAAAATAAATACAATTTTAGGGTCTTGAGAAAAGTTGATTAGGCCTATACATAAGTTGTACATAACTACTATATCTTAAATTAGAACTTGTCACTTTTCTGTTTCTGGCTTATTATAAGAACTCTGTTCCTTCTGGTATCCACCCTATGTCTGCACTATCCATCAACTTTACATTGTGCACATATGCTGGCCATAAATGTATGGAAATACAAGTAGCCCCAGTTATGACGCTTTCAGATGAACGTGTTTTTCTCCCTTTATACGGCCGTGATTATCACGGCCGCATAATGGGACAAAATGAAACCACTGATTTCAAAAGATTTCAGTGGTTTCGTTTTCACTAGCTCTTTTCTTGGCTGTTAATAGTACGACTGAGAAAAGTAGGTGATGATATCTTCCTGAGGTTTTTTTTCAAATTTTTGCACTATGACCAGAGCTCTGTACTGGCAAGCTCGGTTGTGCTTACGGCCAGCTGAAATCGCCTTTGGTTACATGAACAATAATTTGCTGTCCAAAGGGAGGATTCCTGTGTTCAGCGCAGTCATGTGCAGATTTGATGTGGAATTCGATGCAGATTTTCCACGCACCAAAATCTTCACCAAATCTGGGATGTGTGAAAGCTCCCTTAGGGTACGTTCACTCGGTGGAATTCTGCCACAAAATACACCTGAAAAAGCGCATCAAAATGTGCTGCATTTTCGGCACAGTTTTTGGTATGGATCCATGCGGAAATTGCAACGTCAATGGGCAAAATCCATGTGTAGAATTCTAACATAGAAAATTGCATTTCCATGCAGGCCAGCACCTCCAAGGCATACAGCGCAAGTTAGTACCACGTGTCTAGCTTTGACACCCAATAGTTGTATGGAGCGGAGGGATCACGGAAGACGTTGGTACAGTCGGCTATGTACTCCCTCAACATCTTTTTACACTGCTTCCTTCTAGTTAGCCTAGACTGGGAAGTGGTGACACAGTCTGGCTGGGGTGCCATAAAACTGGCAAAGGCCTTGGAGAGTGTTCCCCTGCCTGCGCTGGACATGCTGCCTGTTCCCCTCGCCTCCCCTTCTAGTTGGCCTGCTGAATTATGTCCTCTACTGCTAACATTGTCAGATGGGAACTTTAGTATCAGCTTTTCGACCAGGGCCTTGTGGTATTGCATCACTCTCGTACTCCTTTCCTCTTTGGGAATGAGAGTGGAAAGGTTCTCCTTATACCGTGAGTTGAGAAAGGTGGACACCCATTAATCCGTGTTGGCCAGAATGCGTCTAACACGAGGGTCACAGGAAAGGCAGCTTAACATGAAGTCAGCCATGTGTGCCAGAGTCCCAGTACACCACACATTGCTGTCCTCACTAGAAGGATGACTCTGTCTCCTCCTCCTCTTCAGTCCATACACGCTGAGCCGATGTGAGGGAAGTAGCATGGGTACCCTCTGCAGTGTAGACAGCGGTCTCTTCCCCCTCCTCCTCCAATACGCGCTGAGAAACAGACATGAGGGTGGTCTGGCTATCAAGCGACATATTGTCATCCCCATCTCCTGTTCTATCTGCAATGCATTGGCCTTTATGCTTAGCAGCGACCTTCTCAGCAGGCAAAGTAACGGGATGGTTATTCTGATAATGGCCGCATCGCCGCTCACCATTTGCGTTGACTCCTCAAAGTTTCCTAACACCTGACAGATGTCAGACATCCATGCCCACTCCTCTGTGAAGAAGTGCGGAGGCTGACTACCACTCAGATGGGCATGTTGCAGCTGGTATTCGACAATGGCTGTACGCTGCTCGTAAACCCTGGCCAACATGTGCAATGTTGTTTTTTTTTAACAATCTCTTTTTATTCGCATATCAAATTTGAGAATGAGAATCTTACATAAAAAGTCATTGGTGCTGACTACATTTCAAACATTTCGGAGTTGTTCTATACAAGTAAACATGTACAATTAGTGTCTTTAGACATTAGATACTGTAGTGGAAACCCAACATATCTATATTTTGGACTGTGGACCTTTGTAGTGGACAGTGAACCTGTTTTTATTCTGTATACTAAATGCCAGTACTTTTCCATTACTGATACAAATATAGATATGCCTTTTTTCATGTATCCAATGTATCTACTTCCTTTAATGAAACTTCTGTTCTCAAAACGCTGACAAGATAATATATAGTATAAACACGTTACCTTTTCCATCTGTTTTGTGACTTTAGAAGAAGTAGAAATCAGACATAGATAACCGCAGTCTGAAACAGCTACCGCAATAATAACCCAAGCAGTTTTACTGGAAACTTATGCAAATAACACAGGAAATTTATGCAATTAATAGTTCAAGCTGTAATATCCAATCATATCGAAGGAACCACACGTGGGTCCAAGACAACCCACTCATCTCGTTCACCACCTGATGGCCAATTACAGATGACCGGAGGATGGAAGAATTTCAAGATGCTTATCCAATAATTAAACAATACGTTGTATCTATGTAATCTTTGACCGGCCCAGATGGGCAGATATGTTAAACTCTTTTAAAAGAGGCTACGCGCCCAACATTAAAAGCAGAATTGAGGAAGCTTATACATGCTGAACCTGTGTCAGTGTGAAATCTTCTTATGCGCATATAATCAATTCAGAATTAATCTGGAAGGGTGTAAACATTCCAAATTGAGTAAGTCGTTGGACACAAAAGGAAATCCACGACAATACAACTGTGAGACGATTATCAATTAAAAAAAAAAAAATTGACATTCCTAGCAGATTTCGCTGAAGGGTACATTTCACGTTGGCCATCCCAACCTCTTGTGAGAAGTAGGGGCCGTGTGTAATTACATGGTTAAGGAACATCTCTTAGAACATAGTGGCAATTGGAGCAAAAGGTCTTAATTTTTTTTTTTTATATATAAGACTTAGACCAGGAGTTTAATCTTATTGGAGCTTTGAAGAGGGTTAAGCGCTCATCCAATCTTGAATCTTATAATGTCAAGAGCTCTTAAAAACTGAACCGTTGAGTCTCAGAACCTTATGACTTGTAAGTCGACACTGTGTATCTAAATAAGAATGTTGAAACATTAATGGGCCGAGAAGCTCAGTGTTAGTTCCCAAGTCGGGGCTATCAACTCCTACATCAAATATGTAGGGTTTGTTGTAGGTCCCCTGTCCCAAACGTCCGTGGCTTGCTTCACAGCAATGTACTGTCTATGCAAAAATGCTAGCTGAGAAAAAGTAAAATAAAGAAAAATTTAAAAGAAACTAGGTCAAAACATGTGCAATGTTGAATTCCAGTGCGTGGGCATGTCGCACAACAGTCAGTGAACTGGCATCTGGAAGTGCTGTTGAAGTGTCCTGAGGGTGACAGCATCTGTGTTGGACTTTCTGAAATGTGCGCACACACGACGCACCTTGCTGAGCAGTTCATACAAAATAGGGTAGTTCTTAAGAAAGCGCTGAACCCCCAGTTTGAAGACATGGGCCAGGCATGGCACGTGTGTTAGTCTGCCAAGCTGCAGAGCCGCCACCAGGTTACGCCTATTGTCACACACGACCATGCCTGGCTGGAGGTTCAGCGGCGAAAGCCACAGATCTGTCTGCTTTGTCATTAAACCCTGTAACAGTTCTTGGGCGGTGTGCCTCTTGTCACCTAAGCTCAGGAGTTGCAGCACGGCCTGTTGACGCTTCTCCACAACAGTGGTGCAGCGCCTCAAGCTACCGACTGAAGGCGACGTGCTCATAGATGGTAATTGTGAGGTGAAGGTGGAGGGGGGGGTTGGAGGAGGTGGCATAATAAGCCGGAGAAACCATGACCAAGGTAGGAACCGCAATCCTTGGTGTAGGTAGCACGTGAGCGTACCCAGGCTCAGACTCTGACCCAGCTGGTGAGGGCACAGTTGATATTCCTAGACACGTGCTGGTGTAGGACGGGGATGGCACAGTGGGAAAAATAGTCGTGACTGGGGACCGAGTAGAGTGAGGCGGCCGCCGCCATGGGGTTGTGGAAAGCCTCACTTTCAACGAGCCTATATGGCAGCATCTCCAGGTTCAGCAGTTTGCTTATATGCACAATTAGCGATTGTGCATGTGGGTGGGTGGCTGCATATTTGCGCTTGCGCTCTAAGGCTTCTGTAATGGGCAGCTGAACACTGTGCTGGAACACATTGGTGGAGACAGTGGAGGACCGTGCAGCCGAAGGGGTGGAAGCAGGGCGGGAGATGCTCGTGCCTAGATCCTGGGAGGGGGATTGCATCTCAGTGCCAGCCTGTGAGATGGGGGAAGAGGCAGTGGTGTGACCCATAGGCAGTGAATGGCCTACGTTCCACCTCGTCGGGCGCTTAGCAATCATATGCCTACCACGCGGACCTGCAAACTGTGCGATGAAGCTAGGGAGCGTAGATACACGGAGTTCTACTTCTCCCTCAGCAGCAAGCACTGTTTCACCCCGCCCAGGACCTCGGCCTCTGCCCACACCCTCATTTGGACGCCCACGTCCACATCCACGTCCTTAACCTCAACCCTTACTCCTAGTCTTCATCATGTTGGATAATGCAGTTGGTCAAAATGCTACGCAAACTGCAAGGTACTTTGCGTACACTTATAGGCCAAAATAGACACTGTAAACTGAGTATAGTGTTGTTAGATAGTGTGGATTGACAGGACCCACACACGGATATATAGCGTACACTTTGAGCCCCCCCCCAATTTTTAAACAGTGTATACTGTTGGCAGATAACGTAGATTGACAGCACCCACACACGAGTATATAGCGTTCGTTTTGAGCCCCCCCCAAAAATTTTAAACACTGTATACTGTTGTTAGATAGTGTAGATTGACAGGACGCACACAGGTATATAGCGTTTGCTTTGAGCCCCCCTCCCCCCAAATTTTTAAACAGTGTATACAGTTGTTAGATAGCGTGGATTGACAGGACCCACACAAGGGTATATAGCGTTCGCTTTGAGCCCCCCCCCCAAAAATTTTAAACAGTGTATACTGTTGTTAGATATCGTAGATCGACAGCACCCACACACAGGTATATAGTGTTCGCTTTGAGCCCCCCCTTCCCAATTTTTTAAACGGTGTATATTGTTAGATAGCGTAGGTTGACAGCACTCACACACGGGTATATAGCATTCGCTTTAACCCCCCCAAAACATTTTAAACAGTGTATACTGTAAAAATGATAGGAGTTTTGTTAATTCCTATCTAGTCTCTGTACACCACTAGCAGTATACTGCATAAACAGGTAACAGTATGCAGTATACAGCCGGGATGCTTGAGAATACTTTGTGCGCACTACTGCTCCCAGTCAGCCAAACTGCTGATGTATACAATGAGAGGAGTTGTATTCCTAGAAAGGACTGTTGGGTTCTTGGAACAAGGATCCCTGCCTAACCGCAATCTCTACCCTACACTATCACTTTCCCTGAATAGCAGGAGCTCTGTCCCTCAGCTCATGCAGCCTGCGTGTAAGGCGAGCCTCAGGTGACCGGAGTTTTTATACTCGAAGGTCACCTGATCAGGCCAGCCAGTCACTGCTATAGACGTGCACAGGGTTGCACGTCATAGCAGGAGGTGCCAAAGCCTTCCCTGCATGTTTATTGGCTAAAAAAAGGCGCAAAACGTGGGGAGGAGAGGATGAAATTTCTCGAGCACCACGTGGTGCTCGCTTGAGTAACGAGTACATCGAGCAGGTTAATGCTCGAACGAGCATCAAGCTCGGATGAGCATGCTCGCTCAACTCTAGTCTCAGACCCCATGGATTTACATATTAATACTCTGCATCAGGGGTGTAGCTAAAGGCTCATGGGCCAGGGTGCAAAAGTTTATCTTGGGGCCCCCCAACTTCTCTTAACCCCTCAATGCAGAGGCATAACCTGAAGCTCCTGGGCCTCAATGCAAAACCTGTAACAGTGCTCCCAACTATAATGCTTTATTCTAAGTACTGGGTTCCTTATATGGAGAGGAGAGGCCTTATGGGCCCCCTTAGGCTCCTGGGCCTGAGTGCAACCGCATCCCCTATAGTTACGCCACTGCTCTGCATACTTGGTATATTATGTATCACTGGGTCACTAGAAATATTTGGATTTGGAAGATTGTTTAAAATAATTGTTATAAAAGCTTAGTTTTAAAGTTCTATTTTTTCCAGTGATTTACTATAATTAATAAAGCTGAATTATTCCCTGTTGCATTATATCTCTAGAAAACCCAGAAAGCATACATTTTTTTGTCACAAGGAATGCATAAGTAATTATTTATTATGATTATAGGTCAGAAATATATATTATTCATATACTGTATATGCTAAATGGAGGCACTTAAAGGAGATGTCCCGAGGCAGCAAGTGGGTCTATACACTTCTGTATGGCCATATTAATGCACTTTGTAATGTACATTGTGCATTAATTATGAGCCATACAGAAGTTATAAAAAGTTTTATACTTACCTGCTCCGTTGCTAGCGTCCTCGTTCCCATGGAGCCGACTAATTTTTGGCCTCCGATGGCCAAATTAGCCGCGCTTGCGCAGTCCGGGTCTTCTGCAGTCTTCTATGGGGCTCCGTGTAGCTCCGTGTAGCTCCGCCCCGTCACGTGCCGATTCCAGCCAATCAGGAGGCTGGAATCGGCAGTGGACCGCACAGAAGAGCTGCGGTCCACGGAGGAAGAGGCCATCTTCAGCGGTGAGTAGAGAAGTCACCGGAGCGCGGGGATTAAGGTAAGCGCTCCGGTGAGCTTTCTTTACCTCCCTGCATCGGGGTTGTCTCGCGCCGAACGGGGGGGGGGTTGAAAAAAAAAAAACCCGTTTCGGCGCGGGACAACCCCTTTAATGCATATTTGTAATATACAAAAATACTAAACAAAATGAATGGTGGAATTTAGCAGCTTTTTCTGTAAAAAAAGAACATAATACATTCTACTACCATAGAATATACTACCCAAAACAATAATCTTAGTTTTAGCACTCTGAAATGATCAACTTATCCTACAGTTTCATTATTTGAAGTTAATGAGGTTGCCTCCATTAAATAATCCATATTAAGGCTCTTTTTTGCATGTTGGAAAATCCCACATGTAAAACACGGAGAATAGAAGCCATTGATTTCATTGGGTTCATTCTTATTTTTTCTTTTGCGTCCAAAGTGCCCCTTAGAGGTCTATGGGGACGCACAAACACTCACATCTTGACGCGTGGCTATGCGCTAAATGCTGTGCATACACACAATCATCGGCACCTTGTAAGGCTAATTGGTCATTTAAGTCAGGGCCTAGTGATTCCCAGCCTGTGTGATCGAGCGGTGCACAGAATTTGCGCAGGCACACACGCAAAATACGCACTTTCTGCACCAAAAAATTGCACAGGAGCAAGCGTATTGCAAAACTTGCTCGTCTGAATAAGCCGTTAGGGCTTATTCACACAAGCATATATCGGCCACCGTTTTTACGGCTGGACGATATATGCTACCATCTGAGCTGTCTTCCCCTCCTCCTCGCCGCCTCACCTCCTCTCTCCTCTCTTCCGTCTGTTTGCAATGGAAGGGGGCGGGGCTAAGCTCCACCCCAGTCCTGCCCCCTCCCATTACAAACAGCCGAAGGGGAGGAGAGAAAAGGTGAGCTAGTGAGGGGGAGGGAAGAGGAAAGACAACTCAGATGGTAGCGTATATCGTCCGGCCGTGAAAACGGCGGCTGATATACACTCCTGTGAATAAGGCCTTAGGCTTTATTCCCACGAGCGCATATACGGCGCATTTTCACGCCCAGGCACATATACGTTACCCATGTGAAGCATTGATGTTTAATGCAGCCGTTCACATGGGCAAATATGCAGCACGTAAATATGCCAGCAGCGCGAAAAGAAGAGCATATATGCAGCTGGCACATATACGCTCAGCCAAAACATAGTTCTGGAACTATGTTTTGGCAAATATACGCTTGCGGGTCCTATTGACTCTTATGGGAGCAGTAAAAAAGAAGGGAAGGGGGAGGCATTTTTGCAGCGTCCAACGCTGCGAAAAGCTTACAGGTAGGCACTAGAAGGCATGCAAAGGATTTTGGTAGAGCGAGGGTTTTCCAGGGTGCGGCGTATTTTTTCGCTAAAAGCAATGCTCCCAGTCATGTGAATGGACAAGAAAACGCAGGCTGTTATCGAGGAAAAAAGCCCATTTTGGGGCTTATACGGAGTAGGCGTGAAAACAAAAACGCTGTCGCCGTATATGCGCTCGTTGGAAAGAGCCCTGATCCCCTGACAACCAGCTGTTCACAGAGTGTCCCACTGTATAGATTCCCAGTGATCAACTATAATCTCTGGATGAACTCAGCAATAACTGTTTAAGTTTCCTGCAGCGCCCCCACAGGGGAAAATATGCACTGTCAAACTATCAGGCTGTTTGTAATGCATGGAAATGCTGAGTCTTCCGGAGTTAAGGATGTAACTGTAACAGCTGTCTGCTCGGACTAATAGATGAGGATCTGAATCTCATACTATATATTACCGGCAGTCTAGATTTTCGTCTCATTTCATCCTAATTTCATCATGATTTTTAGCTTTTTTGCAATTTCTCTTGTCTAAAATGCATTGTTTGGTTGATTATGTTGAGGCTGTAGTCTAATTGTGTTTGTTTAGGCATGAAGTAACAAGCTTTGAAGAAAAAATATAAAAGAACAGATCTTTTCATGCCGATAAAGTGCTTACTTTATGCACTGGTTACTTTGAAAGTGATATCATAATATGAAGAAAGGCTCCATTCTCTGCAGCAGAGTCATATACCGCTATATCTACTGCATAAATAACTGAGACTTCCCTACTCACATGTGTGAAGGCTCTAATACACTTCACCCGCCTGTCATCCTCCTTACAATTTAATCTATGCCATAGGACTACTGGCCATTAGTATTATTAGTGAAGATCAAGAAGCTGGATGATGTTACATTGTCAGTTTCACAGACCTTGAGGTTTTTCTACTTAAACCTGTTCAAAATGCAGAGTTTCTAACCTGCACACAATCAAATATCTATTCTAAAAATACATATTGCATGTATAGAATATGAGTAATATTTTTGGAGCTGTTTCTGAAATTACCCAGCATGATGTAGAACAGGGTAAACAGAAATATTTTCCTTGATTTAATATTAATATTTGGCAGGATTTAGAGAACATACTAAATTACCTTTTCAAAGCAAGAATGCTGTCGATGGTAATCATAGAGCCAAGGCTTCAAGGATCATATGCATGAAGACTAAAAGCAGAATGAAAGCAAGAACCCTATTCTCACATATTATAGGGTACCTGCACTTTCAGCAGATTTTTTTAGAATAAGCTATTGAGTGCATACATGAGGAATAACACTATTTTTGGTCATTATATGATTTGTATATAGCATTTATCACCACTTTTTCCCTCTGCGTTGTACATCTACTTTTCAGTTCTCTTTGAGTTGGCGGGAGAAGACTGCTGCTGTGCTGACTACTATACACTGTGTAGACAAGTGCATGATATTTTATTTTCTATCTCTGTGTAACACACACAGATACTACATCATGATGCAGGGACATATAAAACAGTGCTGAGCAATGTAGATGTGATTACAGTGACACACGATTAGCTTCAACAGCACATATGTTTGAGTTTCTCCCTCCTTCTCATCCCCCTTTCCTGTCCATAGACTTCGATGGACAACTTAATCCATCACCATTCTCCGTTTCCTCTGTTGTGTTTTGTTATCTCTCTGACAAGAGACAGAGTTCAGATGACAACAGGCTTGGGGTCTCCCTTCTTTCCGAATTTGCTGTCCTAGTGGCCATCACTTTAAAGGGATTTTTCAGCACAAAAATGTAATTTTAGGTAAATGAAGTGATTCATGATTTTTCTAGTTATTACACTGACAATCAAAGTAACGAAAGTTGTCTCAAAGTGCAGGGAGCATTTAATATGTCAGATCAAGTTCTAAGACAATCACTACATGCTACTCACATGCAATGATTAAGTGCAATCTAAAATGGATTGGACAAAAATTGTAGTGTTAACCTAACTTGACTGCCTTTGACAAGAATAGGAGAGGCTTCAAAGATGTTCTGTTGCAGCCGTTCTGAGGCCTGCACCTTGCTTGCAGGCCAGACCAGGTTTTGGGTGTGCCCTTGGTTCTCCTGGAGCTGAGGGGTGTGGTAGCTGCAGGAGTAATGTCAGTCAGCATCTGATGCTGAGTAGCCTGGCTCCTACTTAAACAATGCCAGCATCATCTCCTGTGCTGGTCAATACTTCAGTTGCCTTTGGACAGCGACGGAGGATCACATCTTGGCTGAAGCTCTCCATGCTAGCTAAGTTCTTTTCTGTTTTGTTTGGTTTTCTGCTTTGCCTTTCTTTTGTGCTTGGGCTCCCTGATAGGGACTTGTCAGTGGCCCAGGCACGCATGCGGGCTCGCACTTGTCAGAGCGAACGGTCCGCCGAGTAGGCAGGGCCCCCTCCCAGGTTAGGGGACTATAGGGAGAGTATTCCTCATAGTTTTATGTTTTCTTTGCACAGTTGTGCCTTTTTGTTTGTGTTTTTGAGGTTGTATGTCCAGGAGGACGCAACATGTTCATTTATCAACCTATATCTGCAGTCTTCCAAGTAAATACAATGCCAGGTCCTATCTAGATTTTACCTACAATGAATGCATCAACAGAGCGTGCACTGGGAGAGTGACTACTATACCACTCACACTGTCCAGTATTAATGCCCTCCCCAGGGCAAAGCAAGGGGTAAGTGAGGATAGGCAACCACCTAGGATGCCATCTTGAATTAGGGGAGAAGGATACTATGAAGCTTGGGATTTCAAAAGGAGCAATAGACCTTGCTTTGCTGAAAACAATATGGCGTTTATTGAAAGCAGTGCATCTTTCCAAGGGCAAAAACAGATAGTCCTTAAACCCACAGATACAGTATCTTCATCAAGTGCTCCCTGATTGCTCTGTGTGTGACCCTATTTATAAGTGGAAACTCTGTCAATTCTTTACAGAGTTTCTCTATAAAATCATTGAATTACTGCTAGTCTGCCTCTTATAGCCTCAGAGCTGACATCCTGCTGCAGCTTCACAAGTGCAGGTAAGTGATATCACACAAAACATATTGACATATTGTCTTTGGAGGGTTTCCTCAGTTGTAATACATGATTCCCAGGTGTAATACATGAAACCCAAAAAGAAAGGGACAGATAAAGCAGCCCAATGGGAAAAGCAAGGAAGACGAAGCATGAACACAGAGGTTTTGTCTAAGCAGGGGAACTTGTGCACCACAACTAAGGTTACAAACAGAACACCAAGATGAAACAAAGAAAAAAACTATTTACTTCTTCAGAGATCCACATTTTCATTAAAAAGAAAAATAATGTTGCGGTGCTTCATTCAGACTGATGGAAGTGCTTATTAATCAATGAGCACGTCCATCAGTCTCATGCTTACCACTCTGCCCACTAGCCACTTAGTTTGGCATAGATGTCATAGTGCAGCTTATATCGTTTCGTAGGTTTCCAGCCAGAAGAGGTCAAGGCAGTGAATTGAGAAGGATGCCATGAGAGTTTAAGGGAGATGAGTGAGATTATTTTATTGCCGGAAGACAGTCGCTTATTAATTACTGAGAGGGCACAGTGGGGATTGTTAAGCATTCTGGAACAGTGTGTAGCACAATTAAATTCAAAGTGCACTGTGTGTCTTAATATAGGGGTTAAGTATATAAAAAAACAAAAAGCTAAAGACTTCTGTGTGGCAGCCTCTGAAGAGATAAGTTGCGTCTCAGAGAAATCTTCATGGTGATCAGGGTCGGATAGATAAGAAAAGGCTTAGCTCTGATGTCAGTTGGTGTCCTATTGGCTAATAGTCAACTTCAAGCTCACTGGTGCAGAGTCCAAGGGCGGGAAAAGAACATTACTAATCCCTATGCAGAGTGGAAGGAGTAGTAAAAAGTGTGGGAATGAGAAGACGAGATAAAAGGAGGAGTCAGTGAGCAGTTAGGGGTTGTTGCAGTCAGGAGTGAGGAAGGAGAGGTCATGTCAGAGGAGGAGGTGCTTGCACCAGAGAGAAAGCGGTAGCAGCACATTCTTCCCGAGGTTGAGCGAGGTGTCATTCTGCTCCCTTGGTGATCCACAGCAGAGAGAAGGAAAACCTTTCTGAGGCCAGTCTTCCACTAAAACAGGGAGTCTAAAACTATCCGGTGAACTCAAATCCAGGATTAATCTAGTAACCACTTGACAATCTGCTTCATCTACACTTTGCTAAACTTTAATCACCTCTTCAGCTAGAACAACTAGTGGGGAAACTATCTTTCAAATCAGTTTCAAAAAAAGGAAAGGAGAGAGAGCGTTGAAGTCAGTAATTAACCAAGTCAATATTGAGGTATCTACTTGTACTATTTCAAAGTACCGTTGTGAAGATTTTATATTCAACTGTTTTGTAAGCTATCAGCTTAGTGAATCTGCATACTCCCAGATTTATACTCCTCGTCTCAGTTATTTCTTCGGCATTCGGTTGGAGTACTGGCGTCAAGCATGACAAAACAGGCTTTCCTGGTAAGCGTACCATGGTATGCTCTTTGGGTCGCTGCACAACCCCCGAGCAGAGCACTCTTGGCGCCACTGTCGGGAGGGACCACAGAGACACCCGTGACAACCCTTCTACAAACCTTGTGGTTTCCCTCACTCTGGTGCGTTAGGCTCGGCTGTTGAACAGTCTCCGTATAATTGCCAGATACCAGTTCTACACAGTAATAGTGATTACAATGCAGTTACCTCCAGTGTTTACAGGTGATATCTCCTATGTGATGTCCATATTTAGTTTTCTTCTGTAGCTGGGCCCAGATCATCATGAAGACTTCAAGGCACAACTTGTCCCTCCACATGCACTCCCTCTCCATCCTGCCACTACCCTTTCTTTTCAATGTCTCCTCATAGTAATGGTGCTGCCTGAGTAAAGGTCATCAATATTGTTTTCCCTGGAAAACCTCTTTAAGGTGTGAATGCATAGGGGAGGCTACAATTAGGAAGTGAGGGCACAGAAGGAGCCACTACTACCACCATCATTGTTACTGTGGACCCCTCTCTGCCTTCTCATATTAATTGTGGCCCCCTGCTGTGCCCTCACACTCTAATCGCGAGTTCCTCTGTAGTTCAGGATCAGCCTACTCTTTGTCCGGAGTTGGCTCCCTCTCTCTCTGACTCAGCCAACCTTCTTCCCAGATGCTTTTACTTCCAGCACCCATCAACATTTCTCCCTTCGCACACATGGCTTCCGACTTGCACTCTGCTTTCAGTTCTCTGCATAGGAGCTGTATTTTCTCTTTTCTTTCTGCATCTTTATAAGGGGTTAAATACGTGTGTGTAAATATATGTGTGTATTTAACCCCTTACAATATGTTACTGTTGTACAATTGGCTGATGTGCTAGATATAAAAAGCAAGTCCCTGTTCCCAGGCTTGTTTGTGACTCACCAGTATTTTACAGAACACAGAGAGCCTTTTGAGGACTGAGCTGTCCCATTGCTGCTGGAGAGCTGGATTTTCTTGTACTAAAGAGTGAGAGAGGAACTCTGATTTCTGTAATGGCGCTTTCCAGCTGTTGCAATGCAACTTCCAGAGGGAGGTCTGCCAATTGCCCAAGGAAACATCAGATGCAAATAGCGACCGCAAGTGCTGATAAACCAACCAGCAGATAGACCTGACAGACAGTGTCCAAATATTCAAGTATCAGTGATGTCTAATCGTGACTACTATCACCCAGGCTTTACACCAGTCAAGTCATCCCGTGTGAAGGTACCTTTACACTGACATTACCTGTAAGTCATTGAATGCCATAATTAAGGGTGCATTTACACAAGTGAGTGTGATGCAAAATCACCCTACCAACGCAAAATGTACAGTAATATGAGGAAATGTAGATATAGCATTGAATAGCTGTGATTGGTTCATTGAATGCTGCAGTGATTGGCTAAGCCGCAGCACTCCAGAACCAATCACAACCAGGAGGGGGGATTTTGAACCTCCAAACCAGGAAGTGCTGGCTGAAAACTAAAAGGAAGTCTGCCGCAGCTGCAGAGGAGACATGTGGCAGACCTCACAGTGCCTGTTAGGTGATGTATTGTTTGGGTTCTTTTTAAATGCAGAGAGGGATTATTTTTGGAGTAGGGCTTATATTTCAAGGCCCCCGATAATTCCATTAAAAGTGCACTACAAAGTCGCGTGACTTTGTAGCGGCACACACGACTTTCCCGAAGAAGTCTATTGGAGGTGCGCAATTCAGAGAAAAAGAGAACACATCTGGACCTCATTAGCAGTGTCCCATATGCAAAAAACCCTGCCCTGCATGGGCAAAATGTACAGTAAAATGCCTCAATACACGTAAAATCTACCTTTAGGGCAGCTTCACATGTGATGTACATGCGCTGTACAGGGCGTGTGGCCGTGTGCTATTGCGCCTGTATTGGCGCTTTTTACTATACATTTTTTGCACGGCCGGGGCCACTCACATCAGAGCAATCCCGGCAGTGCCATGTTTGAGAAGACGGGCAAACCAGCTTAGTCCCAGTTGTTTTTGGTTTTCTGTGTGATTTTGCGCACGAAATAGAGCATGTTGCATTTTTTTTTTTTGCGCTCAAAATTTTGAGCGTGCGATAAAAAGCACTGTGTGAAGGAACCCCTTTAAATTATAGGGTTCTATTCACTGCGTATTCCGCGTACCGACTTAGCGGGCTTCAATAAGCACGCAAATGCGCCCGTGTGTGGGAGTCCTTAGGAAATAAATGTTTATCTTTACTGTCCTGTGTTAGAAAAATGGAGTGGGCACTAGCCATCCTAAGAGAAACGTAAATTTCCAGCAGAGGAGAAAACAATGCAAGGAAGTGTGGAGGACTACGGAATGTTCTCCCAACACTATTACACCTGTCGTTTAGACATTGAAGGATTGCCGACAGCAGGGAGAGATCTTGTAATGTGGCAGTGAAATAAAGGAATGATTAGAGTGTGTGGGAGGTGGAAATGCAAAGTAAAATTGTTTCCAATAAATTTTGCGCCCAGCCCCCTGCTGCGAAGTTATCTCTCCCCCTCACAAAGCTTTATGAGCAAATGCTTTAGCCTCCTTCTCTGTATAAATAAGAGGCCGTGTGTCATCAGGGAGCACAGGCACGAGACCCAGGCGCTGCTCTTCTGGAAATTTATATACCAATAAAGTATTTTGTAGCCAGTTTGCTGCTGAAGGTAAGATGATTTAGCCTAGGAGGGTGTTCACATTACTATGCATATTGTGTTTCTTCATGAAGGTGTTGAGCTTTAACTATTACTAAACCGGTTAAAGCACCTTTCGAGTCAGTTCCTATATACAATGATCGCTTGCTATTTATTATCCTCAGATCTTGGATGCTTTTTTAGCTCAGTTTTTTTTACAACACAGCTGTGATTTATAGTTTAGCTGCAGTGCCTGATCTGAAGTAGTCTGGGACACACCCCCTGTCTGCCTCCACTGCAGCCTGAACCAGTGATGAGATGGGGGTGTGTCCAAGACTACTTCAGATTGCTCTGCACATAGGAGGAAGGGAAAGGACACTTGTCAGGGTGGGATATTTTAGGCATTAATCAGTTCTTTGAAGTTGATGTGTTGGACGCAGGAACAAAATGGACAAGTGTGAAGGAGCTGAGCAACTCTGACAAAGGCTAAATTTTAATGCTATATGACTGCGTCAGAGCTTCTCCAAAATGATCTATGGTGTGTTTTGGTATGCAATGGCTAGTTCTTGCCAAAAGAGTCTGAAACAGCAAAACCCACTAAACAATATTAGCACCTATAACATATATATCTAACATCTGGAGCACCAATAGGATGGGGTCTTTGAAAGCATTTACTGTATGAAACAGTAGGCTCTTAACTAATATACTTTCGCATTGTGATTGACAAAGACGTCAGGACATTGCAATAAATGATTTCGACTTCCTTACACACATTGAAAAAAATAAATTAGTTTACAGTGAGATAGTGTAGGTTCTGACGGACGCGGTGTGGCCTTGCCGTCAGGCCGCCAGCTTATGCGTCTTGGACAAAATGCTAAACTAACACCCGCATTATATCAGGGTGTATCAATATTTCCTTTATACAGTTTGCTATGGACTTCTGGGGGAGCCCAAGATGTCAGCCAGTGTGCCCACTGTTGAGATACAAGGCAACCCACTGCAATGTCAGTGTGAGTTGTAATCCTGTATTGTGGGACGCACCCATCTATTGGCTGGCTTCTGTGGTGTCGTTCACATAGCGGATTTAGTTGCATGCAGTCGCTCCTCCCCAATCTGGGCTGAGTTGAGTGAGTGGCTGCATATAAGTCTGCAGTGGACAGTTTAGCTCCTCCGGTTTATAGTCTGGCTTGCTGCATATTGTTAGCGTCTACGGCCATTGTGCCAGCCTTATGGCGATTGTGCCTGCTCTTCACTTTATCAGGTATTGCATTTTTGGCTCTTTTCCAGTGAAATATGCCCTTGCACACATTGCCATCTGGTACCACACTGTACAATATGTCCATTTCTTTGCTGAGACTGTAACATTATAGGGGAAGCTATGTGTCAGGTTTGTGCTGCTGGGATCTGCTGTTCTACAGGTTTTTAGGAGCATACCTTCACAGGTGAGGGATAATTGAGCTGGCTGGGTGTGAAGTTTCTCCTGCCAGCCAATCCCTACAGTATATACATACCAGTCCCTCTGAAAGAGGATGCTGGTATCCCTTCACTCTAGGGTTTGGCTTTCATGCATGCCTGTATATGTGTTGTATGTGAACAGTGTCTTGTCCAGTGTCTGTGCAAGTGGCCAGACATTAGGTGTGGACAGTCCTGTTCTGTGTGTCTTCTGTCTTGCATGCTAGCCCTAGTGTTTTGGTGTGAACTGTGTCCTGTCGTGCTGGATTATTTATGGGCTAGTTAGGCCCTTAGGTTCCAGTGCACGGCTGCCCTTATTGGGGCGATCCCCCTGCTTGCAGGCAGGGCTCTGGTGGATGTTGTCTCGTTAGAGTAGGGACCCGCAAGACGATGACCCTTGAAGTTTGGGCTCGCGGGCTTAAGTGACTTGGCCAATTCATGAACCAATACCTTGTATATTCTATAGCTATTACATCTGTTGTATGTGCTGGTATGCAAAGTGAGTGTTTTAGTCATTTGTCAGTCCTTATGTTATGCCTGTCTATGAGTGCGTCTTGTTTGAACGCGATACCGCTCTTGTGTCTGTCCTGAGGTGTGGCACGCTAGTGCACAAAGCAGACATAACACGATTTCTATATTGTTCCCCTTAACGACCACTAGAACAACTGGCCTCAAAGACCTCAAACTCACTAGACTGCAATGACCAAAGAGACTGAAAACATTCCCACCAGAACCCAACCATCTGCTGGAAAAAGCTGCTCGGAACTGGCACTGATGTTAGTCTTCCTCCCGACTCCCTGGGTAGCTCAACTCTTCCATGCTGTGCTCTCCTCTTGACTCCTATCTCTCCATTACCATCTTTAGGAAAAATAAAAATCTAAAAGGCCACACCAGTGTTTTTTTTTCCCATTCATCACGTAACTAGTCCCCCAGTATATATAAGTTGTCTATTATTACTTTGTTTAGTCATTCTTTTCTCTCTGAAAACGTCTGGAATTTTTTTCTTCAGATGGGTCATGTGATCTCATTGTGACCACCTGGGAATTACTTGTGCCTCTGTGACTCCAGCAAAGAACAAACTCAGTCACCATGACTTCCTTAACGATAAATTCCATGGACTGTACCACACAGGCTCTTCAGAGGTGGGGACATAAACTCCTATCACAGTCACTGATGATGCTTTGAGGCTCCTCTTTTACAGGAAGGATCTCACAGTTCATCCTCTCTGACTGTAAACATATGGTCCTTAGCTTATTCAGGTGAATAGAGAACCTTATGATAATCACACTGTCTTCTCAGCAGGCAGAGACGGTACTGGCTCTAGCTGGTCATGTAATATGTACATCATGGGATTGTAGCACAGCACAGAGGAAGAGAAAGCTCTTGTTAAAATCAAAGTGGTGTCTAATATGTACCAGACAGGAGGGTACATGCATTGAAGTAAATGCAATATCCGTCCAGGGTGTGATAGTTTCATGAAAAGTTCAGTGATGTGTATTGCATCAAACTCCAGAAAAGTTTATTTTCTATCATTTCATTTTACTTCTAAAATTTGGGGTAAGAATATAACAAATGTGTCTAAGTACGACTTCCCACCTGATCTGCCATCCACGATTCTCATTACAACTATAAACCGCTGTACAAATTCACACTGGCTGTAGAAATCTATTCAGGCTTTCATAAAACAGCTGGAGATTGATTTGTTGCTTGACACAGACTCACACAAATCACGCTCCCCGAGCCCTTTTTATGCTGTTAAAAAAAAAAATCCATCCCACCTCGCTGCAGCTGGAAGGGATTAAAGAATAAGGAAAATATTTGCAAACGCAGAGGCTGCCATTATGATTTCTCCTTGACTGTTTGTCTTTTTTACTGACACGTTGCTTTTTAAACCTTTTCCTTCTTCACACCACAGTAGAGAGAAACCAGCCAATTCCAATTTCATCTCCAGAATTTTGCTTCTCCTTCGTTTGAACACACAAAAAGTGCTTTTGATTGGTGTGAATGAATAATACATGTGAAGGTTTGGAGGAGATTGTGTGAGTCTCTCCAGAAAGCCGCCTCTGTTGACATAACTTGCTTCACTGTAGGAACAGTTTTGCTTTGAGCCTGTCAGACAGTCATTTTAGAACTAATAAGGATTTTTTGTTCTTGCAAATGAGAAATATATCTTTGGTTTGTGCTTAGCACTGCAGCGCACCACGCTTCCCAATAACAAAGACTCCCTGGAAGCACAAAACATTCCTATCTGGACTGTGAACTGCCCTATAACCAAAGCACCCCGGTGGTCTGGATACACGTATAAACCGGGACAGGCAGAAAAATGATGTTACAATTCTTTATTGTAAAACAATAGGGAGATTTACTAAATAAAATGTATCAGATTTCAGGTGCAAATTGCTTCAAAATAGTTTTAGATACATTTGCATTTACATTAGATACAACTACCTCAAAAAGTTTCAAAAAGGGTATAAAAAAGGGGATATGGCGGATATCAGTGCCAAAATGCTCCAGATACTGGATAAGGAGATGTTTTAACATAGAGTTTTTCATTACAAGCATCATGACTCTCCTTGTATGTGTTTAAATAAAAGACTAATTTTGTGGTACCTGAGAGCTGGATTTTAGAGCTCATTCAGACAGCTATATTGCATGTTTCGGTTCATGACTACACAGTAAGGGATTATTCACACAAGCGTATATCGGCCGCCGTTTTCACAGGCGGCCGATGTATACTACCATCTGATGCATTGGATTTCAATGCATCAGATCACACAGGCGTTTTCCCATGGCGTAAAAGCACCTGGCTGGCAAATATAGTGCTGGAACTATCTTCCCGGACGGAATATGTCAGCCGCTGCATAGACTCCTATGGGAGCCTATGACAGCAGTCGGAGAAGGGAGCTAGGAGGAAGTTTTGCAGTGTGACTGCTAAACTGCCTCCCCCTTTTCCCCTCCCCTCTGGCTGTTTGCACTGGGAGGGGGCAGGATGGGCTGGCGCATAGCTCCGTCTCACCCCTCCCCAGGAGTGGGGAGGGGGCGGGAGCTTATCTTCGCCCCCGCCCACCCCCTCCCATTGCAAACAGCCGGAGGGGAGGAGAGAGGCAGAGAGCCGGCAAGGGATAGGTAAGGCATTGTGGCCTGGGCGTATATGCGACGGATTTGGGTTGGTACACAGGGGCGATTAAAATTGTGTGATTTTCGCATGGTTTGAGAGTGAGTAAGAATGCAGAATTATAAAACCCATGCTTTTCAATGGTTTCCTTCACATTTTTAATGGTTTCTCTCATGAGATGTAGCAATTTTAAAAAATTTGCTATCTTTCTGCGTTTTGCTTTTTTTTAATCTCCTATTTTCCCTATGGAGCCTCCTTTATATCGCATCGCAAAGCACAAATTGCGATTTTGTGCGATGCCTTTTTAACATTAAAAAGCCTTATTGACTTTCACGTTAAAAAAAATTGCGGCAAAATCACGCAAGAAAATTGCAAGTGGCAGCAAAATTTTAGTGAGAAAAAGCAGCGTTGATGCTCAAAAATCGTGGGAAAAAAGACGCGATTTTGTCCGCAATTTTCTTGCGCCAATATAGTGATTGGTCATGTGAAACTACCTTTACAGGCTTCTTCAGATGAGCATATGCGCAAATACTCTCGCCTCTGCGCATAAAACTGTACTTTTTGTGCACACAGGACATGTTTATATGCATGCACAACAGCCCCCCACCCCCACCCTGATTTCAAAGGCTATTAAGCCTAATGAGGTCCAGATATTTTTCACAGAATTGCCAGTGTATTGCAGAATTACATGCGCATTTGTGCACCTCCCATAGACTTCTATGGGGACCTTTGCTGCACATATAAACAGAGAGATAGAGCAGGTTCTGTTCTTTTGTGCATCCATAAAATGCTCACAAAAAAATCATTCATGGGAAAGAATCCATTGATATCAATGGGTTCTATTCTCTATGTATTGCGAGTGTATTTTTTAAGTGCGCAAAAACGTGCGCAAATACATAAGTCTGAAGAAGCCCTGATTCTTGGGCTGAAAAACGCCACTTCCCTGTGTATTTCGGCCCATTGTTTTCAAGCATAAAAGTGGCTTCAGACAGACTTATTTTGACACGTTTTTGCAAGCCATTGATTTTAAAAGGTTTGTCCTCACAAAAAAAAATGACTTGCTCTATTTTCCTGCGTTTTTGTGTATTGAGGGCCTCATAGAAGTCTATGGGAGGTGCACAAATGCACGTGGAAAGCGCAAGAACATGTGCAATACGTTGCGCAAGTCTATGAAAAAGAGAACAGATCTGCACCTCATTAGACTAAATAGTCTTTTAAATCAGGACAGCACTGTGTTGTGTATGAACAGAGCCTGTGTGCACAAATAAAGTAGAATACAATGTGCCATTACGTGCACAAACCATCCTAGTTTACGGTGCAAATACGTTGTACTGAGGCGAGCGTATTTGCGCATACACTCATCTGAAGCTGCCCTGACTTTTATGTGTTACAGTCATGGGTGGTGGTACCGTGATGCAAATTCAGGATACGATGTGGCAGAAGGAGTTACAAAAATATTCAATATTTACTCATCAACAAAGGAAAGAGTTATACAATAACAAACAGATTGACTTTACTGTAGGTTTTAGCTAACACTAACTGCAGCAAACTAAATCCTAGAATCATTAATACTTTATGCACTACAAGAGACTATAATACTCTATACTTAGTAGCACATAATAACTGCCCCAGCAAACAAAATAAATAATGCTGTAACCAACTCATTCCCATTCATCAAAGGTATAACAAACATGACGTAATGTGCAGTTCGTCTCCTAAGTATAATCACTTCACTTCTCACAGTACAGTGAAACCTGTAGTAGTGCAATTTAAATCTGGTGTCGGTGTCTCTGAGATTCTTAGGCTCAGCCTTTATGAATATAGATATCTCAGTCCACGCTTGCGTGCTCGAGCCCAGATATTGTAAAAGCCATTATTGTCTCTGTTCCTATCTGCAACAGACCTCCTAACTAATTTTTTTGTCTCTAGTGGATTTACTGAGGCTGGTCTCACTTACAACTCGGTGCCAATAAATTCCTCAGTGTCCTCTTTGGTCTTGGTCTCTTTGCCCTCCAGAGAGCAATTCTCCCTGAATCCCTGTGTTCACTCAGGCAGTAAAGCAGCAGCAACTCGAATAGCACCTCTTACATCTAGGTGCCCAGGCTGCTGCTTTTTCCCTTTCTGCACCCTTTTACCTTAGGGTATCATTCCACTAGAAGGTTCCCAGTGAGCATGCTCAGTCCTTATTTCTCCTATGATCGTTTTAAGATCTTACAACAAGTGACCTCCCAGGAGCCAATCCAGGCACAGTCAATATTTGCGTGCAGTTTTTCAAACTTGCCACTAGAAGTCACTAGAACCCCAAGTTTCCCATCTTAATAGCAACTTAACGGGGTATTCCCATCTTGGGAATCCTATTTCAATGTGTTCGAAATTGCAAAAAATGCATTCACACTTAGGATGTTTATTTGCAAAATGTTTCATTCCTCAAAAATTATAGCTATCGATTCCTCTGCCCTCTGGTTGTTTTCTGCTCATTGCCAGGGAAACACACCACCTCTTCTTTGGAAAGAAATAGAGCACAATGGTATCTGGTGGCTGGGCTGGAAGCTAGTGCGGATGTGCTCCTGAAATCCTAGCCATCAGATTTAGATTAAAGAAGCATGCAAGTGCCAACCTCCTCTGCAATTGCTTTCCATAGAAGAGGTGGTCTGTTTCCCTAGAAACAAGCAGTAAAGAACCAGAGGGCAGAGGAATCAATATCTGGAGAACGGAGCATTATGGAAATAAACATCTTATGCGTGAGTGCATTGTTTTTTAATTTCGAACACATTTAAACAGGATTACCGAGATTGGAATACCCCTTTAACTCTTTAGGAAAGCCACTTACATTATAATATTGGTAATGCTTAATAATGTGTATTTTGCCCACTATTTTTTATTTTACAGGTGGTGGCTGCTTCTTACCCCCATACTAAGGATCAGCCAGATCAGCCCTGTTTTGTAGTTAGCTCCTCACACTTGCATTTTTCAGGCATGTTTTTTCATGCGATTGTCAATGGGACTTTCTAATGTTAAAAACGCATTGCGAAGTTTTAACCCCTTAGTGACGGAGCTTTTTTGCTTTTTTCCATTTTTGTTTTTTCCTACTCCCTTTAAAAAAATCGTAGCTCCTTTATTTATCCATCGACGACGCCGTATGAGGGCTTGTTTTTTGCGGGATGAGTTGTATTTTTCAATGGCACTATTTATTGTACCATATAATTTACTGAAAAACTTTTTAAAAATTCTTAGCGGAGAGAAATGGAAAAAAAAACGACATTCCACCATCTTTCGGTGCGTCCTGTTTCTACGGCGTACAAACTGCAACAAAAACGACCTGATATTTTTATTCTATGGGTCAGTATGATTACTACGATACCAAACTTATATAGTTTTTTTTTTGCTGTAGTACTTGTATTTTTTTTAAAGATATTTAATTTTTTTCAATTATTTTCTGCGGTCATTTTGTGCGCGCAATACCTTTTTTATTTTTCTGTCAACGTAGTTGTGCAAGGACTCAATTTTTGAGGGATGTCCTGTAGTTTCCGATAGTATCAATTTGGAGTACATACAACTTTTTGATAGCTTTTTATTGCAAATTTTTCTGGAAGACAGGGTAACTAAAAAAGTGTATTTCTGGCACTCTTTTTTTTTTTTGGACAACAATCGCCGTGCAGGAAAAATAATGCACTACTTTGATAGATCGGACTTTTACGGACGTGTCAATACCAAATACATATTTTTATTTTATGATTTAGATTTTTTAATAATTGATATGGCAAAAGGGGGGTGATTTAAACTTTTATAACTTTTTTTTTTTACAATTTAAAAAACTTTATTGATCTTTTTTCTTACTTTACTTTGAAGTCCCCCTGGGGGACTTTAACATGCGATGCTTTGATTGCTCCTGCAGTATGACGTAATGCTATAGCATTATGTCATACTGCTTTTTTACAGGCAGTCTATCAAGCCACCCTGTGTGGATGGCTTGATAGGCAGTCTGCTAAGGCAGCCCTGGGGCCATTCATTAGGCCCCCGGCTGCCATGACACCTGCACGGCTCCCTCGATCTCACCGCGGGAGGGCCGTGCGTGACCTCCAAACAGCGTTCGGGGGATTTAAATGCCGCTGTCAGAATTGACAAAGGGTTAATAGTCGCGATCGGCCAAACGGCTGAGCGCGGCAATTGCCCGCGGGTGTCAGCTGTAATAAACAGCTGACGCCCGCACTGTGTGGAACGAGATAGCGGCGCTACCTCCCTCCATACAAGTCCTGCAACAGCGCCGTCACTAAGGGGTTAAAACACAGTCAGATCAGTGCATAGAGAAGACAGGCTGGACGCGCCTGAGCCCCGGCAGCTGCGGAGGGGTGAGTATATATATATATATATATATATATATATATATATATATATATATATTTTTTTTTTTCTTCTCATTTTAGGGATGATTTTCAGGGAAGGGCTTATATTTAAAGCACTTCTCTGAAAATCCCTGCAGGGCTTGCTGGTATCCCATTGCGTTCAATAGGGGGCCGCTGGCAGCAGCCATGTTCCCATTGAAAGCAATGCTGCACGGACCTGCATTCACATGTGTTTGTGCACTATGTGGGTGTGCAATTTTGTGTGCACCTATGTATGGCACAGGCACATGCTCGTGTGAATACACGCTAAGGGCCTACTTATGAAGCCCTGGATCCCAGAATTCTGTCATCCAAATGTTGCTTTTGGCACATACCACTGCAATTTTTTGCATATTTACACAACACCCTGCCACGTTTTTAAAAAGTGGGTGGGCTTCAGCTTTAGCAGGCAGGGCCTCGGTCAACCCATCTCCAGGAAAAAATGTAATAAAAATGATCAAAAAGTTGCATGTACCCCAAAGTACTACCAATAGAAACCACAGATTGCCTCACAAAAAAACCTTCAATACAACTGCATCAATAGAAAAATAAAACAGCAATCAGAAGATGATGACAAAGTCTTTTTTTAAATACTTTTTAAAAGTAGTACAATAAAAAAACTATGTAATGCCGCAATTATGTTTTTCCATTTCCCTCCCCTTAGAAATGTAAAAAAAAAAATTATACAGTACATTACGTTCGTACCATTGAAAAATGCAACACTCTCAAAAAACAAGCCCTCATACAGCTCTGTCAATGGAAAAATAAAAAAAAGTTCTGATTTATTTAAAGTGGGAAAGAGAAAAGAAGAATGAAAGAATGGCTGCTTCTTCAAGGATTCAAGGAATTAAAGAGAACCTGTCATGTTAAACATGCAGTACAGTCTCTGGGCAGCATGTTATAAAGCAGGTCTGACTGAGGAGATTGAGTGCATAGTGTTTTGGGAAAAAAGTCTGTATTACTTGTAATTTATTCATTCATTTAAATCTTCGTTCCTTCTGGACTTAGGAGTCCAGTGGGTGGTCTCATCTGGTCATATCTTATACATGGAAGACTGTTAATCACTAATTGGACCGCCCACTGGACACCGAAGTCCAGAAGGAACGAAGATTTAAATAATGGAATTACAATTTATACTGAATCTTTCCCCAAAAACTGCAGCATATATTTAGCTCAGCATGATACTGGCAGATCAAACACCATGTTTAATGTAACAGGCTCTCTTTATACTCGTATAGTGGAACATATTTACTAATACTGTCTAAAAAAGTTTGCTAGTGCAGACTAAGGGGGACTACCCACTGGCATTTTTTTTCACTGCAAAATTCGCAGCGTTTTTTTTTTCCTGCAGGGGTCAATGCGACTTGTAATGTTAAAATCGCGATCGCGCAAAATCACGATTTACTGCAAAATCGCGATTTTTAGCTTTACATGTCCCATAGCCCATAGAACCCCTGCAGAAAAAAAACCCGCTGCGAATTTCGCAGTAAAAAAAAACGCCAGTGGGTAGTCACCCTAAGACCGATAGTCTTACCCCTTTCCAATCCACTGTCTGACGTCTAAAGACATCATGATTTAAGGCTGTACAGCTCCGATGTTGGAAGACGCCCGGGGGTTCTCTTACTGTATATTGCCAGCCTCTCTGCTGTCGGAGCCTATCCAACGTGTCACCTCATACAGTACTGGCTTTAGCCAGTAGATAGCGCCGTTATAGAACAGCAGAAAAAGTAATCCCCTGAGTAAAACCATGATACAAATTGGATTGGAAAGGGTTAAAATACAGCTGGGTGGTAAATCTGTCAAATTCTAAGATCATCTAGTCTAAGTTTTGTACCACCTATTAATTGGCTTATTTTACGGCAAAATTGTGCGAAAATTGTAATTTTGGTGGAACTTGACACAATTTGGTAACATTTTCATCCCAATGTAGGCCCTTTTTCACAACATGTTGAAAAAAACTGTCCAACAGTATCTTAAAACACATGATAAGGCCCCTTACTCATTAGCATTTTGCCTCCATTGAGCCTCTATATCTTTCAGTTTGTTTTTTGGAGAAGAGAAACCAAATCAAAACGGAAACAAACATTTCTGTTTTTCCCCCTTTGATTTTAACCCTTTCCCATCCACTGTCTGACCTCTGAAGACATTATGATTTAAGGCTGTACAGCTCTGATGTTGGAAGACATCTGTCGGGGTTCTCTTACTGTATATTGCCAGCCTCTCTGCTGTCGGAGCCTATCCAACGTGTCACCTCATGCAGTACTGGCTGTAGCCAGCATATAGGCCATTGTATAACGGAAGAAAAAGAGTAAGCCCCTAGGAAAACCAGGATACAAATTGGATTGGAAAGGGTTAATGTTTTTTAGAAAAAAAACAAAAAAAAATAAAATACATGCTTTTGGTTTCCATTAGCTCCGTTATGCTTCAGTTTTTTTAATGGAACATATAGTGCAAAAGACTGCATAAAAAAATAGAGGCAAAATGCTAGTGTTCAAGGAGCCCGAATGTGGTGCAAAGCATGTAAGACACACTCTGCCCCAGAAAACTGTCATCTTTGAATAGTAAATCTGCCCCATTGTATTTGCACAAACACCAAATTTAGAGCATTTGATTTTTAAAAAAAGATTAAGCAAGATGAAAAGCATCACATTTTGGAAAATCTTTTGGTGATTGGCAGCATATTATAAAGCCTCACATTTTAGGCCATTTTTTGTTCATTACAGCCGTGATGTTAAAGGGAACATAAGTGGTTTAATAATATGGCATCGAGATAAATTGCCGCTAATGACTCATTTTTGATCTGACTTCACTGCTTTGTGTTTGGCCCCAGATAATAATTATCATCTGAACACATTTCCTTTTTTCCCCAGTCTTGTGCCGTGTCATATTCTAACATGTAACATCTAGAATCAAGATGTCCAGCGCTTTGAACCAAAATACCAAGGAAATTTAAATATGTTCCCATCTCGCTTTATTTATACTTTCGCCGTTTGTTAAGCAGTCCGCTGTCACTCCCTCTCCCTGTCTGTCTCTCCCCTGCTGACCTCTCTCCATTTTTCATCAAGCTGTTTTTTGCCCTTATTTCTCTTTCAATCAGTCTGCATCTGCAGCAGTCATGCCCGCATGGCACACACAGAACATTTAATGAGCGTTTTGCGACAAGATCCTTTTCTTGTGTCTCCCTTAATGTTGTCTGACAGACAAATGAGGTGCATGACAAGGCTGACCTGTCACCTTCCAGCACTCTATCTGCTGCCGCTCTAGACATGACACCCAGGATTGTGGCCAGAGCAGCAGCTCTGCACATTAAACTATATTTTTAGTGGCCATTTTCCCATAAATCAAACTCACAATTCACATGGTACGTGATAGAAATGTTTAACAGGTCTGGAAGAGAAGAGACTGAATATACGTTTTTTTGTTGTTTTTTTTTAAAAAAAAGCAGCCTTCCATTATTTTATATACATGAAATCTGCACTCGTGTAAAAGGTGTTGTCAAATTTGGACTGCGCTAAGACAAACAAGGGCAGAAACGCCTTTATGGCTCGCATTACTTATAAATTAAATTGTTTCTAGATATTTTTAAGCTATTTATTTTCCAGGGTGGAGTAAATTGACTTTGGCCTCATTGGGATGGGGGGGGGGGGGGGGTGCCTTCGCCTGGACCAACATGGGGTAACGGGGTAACAGAAACAGGATGAACTGGATGTACATTTGTCTTTTTCCATCCTGGTATACTATGTTACTATGTGTTTCACTAAGAAAATTTTAGTAATTCCTTGTGAAATTGGACTTTTCTTCTTAAAGTCATTGGTAGATAAGCACAGTGTTGGAGATTGTAGGTTGCTCAAAAGTCACCTTGAATACTGGGCTGGTGGAGGCTTTTGGGGAAAACCTTGGTTGAGGATCCTTCTATTTTTATTAGGTGTGATGCCTCCATTTTTGGAAGAAAGGGAGGCATATGCAGGGTGTCTCAGAAGTGTGGAAACACCCATATAGAATGAAAATAATTTATCATACCAGCTGCAGGGAAAGGGGCGATGTCACCAACATGACGGCCATTTTGAATGTTGCCATCTTGGATTCAACTCTATTTTTTCCAATGGGAAGTTAACTAATTCTTATATCAGCGCAGGGATTTTTCTTCATTACAGGCCATGTGAATGATGGCGTTATCTTAAGCAAAACATGTTGAGATTGTCCTTATGTCAGGTGAACAAAGTACACGTGTCATCACAGCAGACTTTAATCAACACCACCCAACCAGACCTCCCATTACCCACAGTGCAGTTGCCAAACCTCTTTCCAAATTCAGAGAAACAGGTTGTGCCATTGATAAAACAAAAGCTGGACGACCAAAGACCTTACATGGTGAAGCATCAGCAACCCCTGTTCTAGCCTCATTCAGCAATGGCCAAAAACATAGTACTCATCATCTGTCTCAGGAATGTGGGGTTAGCTGTGTCTCCATACAAGAAATTTTGTCTACCCGTAGATGGCATCCTTACAAATTGCAGATGCTGCAACATCTGACTGAAATTTCCCAGACCATCGGATAGAATTTGCAGAATGGGTAATACAGCAGCTTCAGATAATCCATTGTTTTCCCTATCAGATGCTGTTAAGTGATGAGGAAAATTTCTTTGTGAATGGTGAGGTCAATAAACAGAATCACCGATACTGGTCAGACAGAAACCCTCACTGTACTAATCCATCTTTCATGGTTGCCTCACCTAAAGTGATGGTAGAGTGGGGTGCTTGGGGTACTCGAGTAGTGGGCCCTTTGAGGGAACATTAAGAGCAGGCAGTTCCACAATATTGTTAGGGCTCATTCACATGGAGTATTTACACCACATATTACGATCTTATTTTTTATGTGCATAATACGCTGCAAATAGAATCCATTGATTTTATTGGATTCACTAACATCTGCATATTTTTTACGGGATTTCCGGTCATGTGAAAAAAATACGTAGCATGTCCTATTTTGGTGCATATTGCAAACCAAAATAGGCTATGGGAGTGTAGCATCAGTACCGTCCCCATTGAAATCGATGGGAGAAGATTGCGAAAGAGCATTGGAATCCCTCATAGTGAGGAGAGAGAGAGGGGGGGGGGGGGTAGAGCTACAGGGGATCTCTTACATATCTCCCCATACTTGGAGATATAGGTGGTGGGGCTAGAGGGCTTTCCCAGGGCTTCCATGAGAGTGGGGGCAGGGCTAAAGGGATTCTCATAGTGATTCTTTTCTAACCAAGAGATGGTGTGGGGCTAGAAGGATCCACCCTGTAGCCCCACCCCCTCTGTAGCCACATCCCTCACCCCTGCTCTTGGGGAAGCCCTGGGAAAGCCCTCTAGCCCTGACACCTAACACTCCAAATATGGGGAGATATGTCAGAAATCCCCTGTAGCTCCGATTCCCTTTCTTTCTCCTCTCTAGGGAATTCCAAAGCTGTTTTGCAATCTTTTCCTATTGATTTCAATGGGGCTAGGACTGCTGCCACCAGCCACATTAAAAACAATGAGTGATATCGCAGATTTTTTTTTATCGCAACATGGAGTGAGTGCAAACATCACAAATGAGAATAAAGCCATTGAAAATCATTGGTTTCAAAATCATGCATTTTCACTCACTCTCACAGTGCAGGAAAATCTATTGCCAATGTGGAAGAGCCCTTAGCCTAATGATGTATACTAGTGCGCCTTTGTTTCTCTAGGCCTGGAGGATCAATTTAAGCTCAGTTTTCAACAACTTATCTATGACTTTTTTATGCAGAACTGTATCAAGAATTTACTGAAGTCCAGATAGGCAATAATTAACGCCCCACCTTCATCCACCACTTTAGTGACATAGTCAAAGAAATCAATGAGATTAGTTTGCCCTTGTCCTCCCTATGCAGTTTTTTTTTTAAATCAAAAGTGCTCTGTAATATCAGAACCTAAAACCAAATCGGAGCCCCTACGAAAACCTTTCTAGTATAACAATCCACAACCCGCTCCTCCATCAGACTGAACACACCGTAGTGTGTAATGAATATTTTGTAGTCATTTTTGTATAGCGCATAGTATTTTAGCATGCAAAACCATCAATGTCTTGGGTCATTAGGAATTGATACAGTAGTAAACAGATCATTTTTTATATTTTTGAAAAAACAAAACACCTGACCTATAAGGTGGTTTCTTAACCCAATTAGTCAACGCTGTACTAACAAGAGCCCATTTGGTAAATCACAAAATACAAACTCTTCTATTGCCTTCAGACGAAGTGCATTTTTTGGGTCAAATCTCATATTGTTATATTTCTTAACTTTAGGACAAGAATGTATTTAAAATACACGAGGCGGTAGGAGTGTTGATCGTAGGTTCTTGTAGGACACCATTTTATTGATTGACTTGGGTTTAGGATTCAATTTAAAGGAAATACATCTCCTATATACAAAAAAAATAGTGATACATATTCTATTTTTTAAAATCTGTTTTTATTTTATGATCACAGGCAGCCTTCAGTCATTTATTGAATGACAGCTGATTGCAGCCTGTGATTGGTCAGAGCACTCAGCCAATCACAGGCTGTGCTTGGCCATTCATAGAATTTTCAGCTGTCATTTAATGAATGACTGAAGGCTTCCTGTGATTGTCTGAGTGCTCAGTCAATCAGATACAGCCCTTTCAGCAGGCGGTGATTTTAAATCCCCACCTCCTGAAACAGAGTCAGAGCAGTGCAGGGAGAAGACAGGTTGGATGTGCCTGAGCCCCGACAGCTGAGGAAAGGTGAGTATATGTTTTTTAAAATTACTTTTAACACATTGTAGGGATGATTTTTCAGGGAAGGGCTTATATTTAAAGCCCTTCCCCGAAAATCCCTGCAGGGCTTGCCGGCAGCCCATTGCTTTCAATGGGACTGCAGAAGTGCTGGTCCCATTGAAAGCAATGGGAGAACATTGCGATCCTCTGCCACAGCTGTCACAGCTGTGAGAGGGGATTCTTTACTCCCGGTGGGGAGTCTTTACTCACAGCCATGACAGCTGTGGCAGGGAATTCTTTACTCCCCATGGGGAGTCCCCTTGTCACTGAAGACTGTGACAGTGCTGTCACAGTGTTCAGTGACAAGGGGACCTCCCACTGGGAATATTTAGGCCTTAGTCACACGGCGTTTTTTGCCGCGATTTGCGGATCACATGATGGATGCGCATCCGCAAATCGCGTGACGGGGGCCGAAAAATCGCCCCAAAAAACTGCTCGTAGCCGCGTTTCAATAGAAACGGGCCGGAGCTGTCCAGCGCATTAAATTCAATGGAGCCGGCAATACAGCCGGCTCCATTGAAAGCAATGCGCTGCGGGCGATCTCACGATGAATTGTCGGGAAGGGCTTAAATATATAAGCCCTTCCCTGCAATTCAACCAGAAATGTGTACAAATAAAAAAAAATACATACTCACCTTGTCCCGGCAGACGGAGTTCAGCCCAGCCGGCCGGCAGTGGGTGTGAGTGGGTGTGAGTGAGAGCTGCCCCTGATTGGCTCAGTGCTGAGCCAATCAGAGGCAGCACTCACTCACACCCACTCACACCCACTGCTGGCCGGCCGCACTGAACTCCGTCTGCCGGGACAAGGTGAGTATATATATATTTTTTATTTTTACACATTTCTGGATGAATTGCAGGGAAGGGCTTATATATTTAAGCCCTTCCCGACAATTCATCCCGCGATCGCCGGCAGCCCATTGCTTTCAATGGAGTCGGCTGTATTGCCGGCTCCATTGAATTCAATGGGCAAACATCATTCTTCTCTGCCACAGCTGTTACAGCTGTGGCAGAGAAGAATGATTTGTCTAGTATATGCTCTCAATGGGGTTGGCGCTGCTGCCACCGGCCCCATTGAGCGCATATAGAGAAGAGAACAGGAGTCGCAGATCGCAGATAGGTGCGATCTGCGATTTCTGTTCTATAATTTATCGGACGAGCGCATAAAAAGCGCTCATGTGTCCGATACCATTGCAAAGCAATGGTTTTCTAAAATCGCCGGACGCATGCGCATGCGCAAATCGCGCGAAAAAACGCCCGTCTGACTAAGTAAGACCTTACACAGCAGCGGCAGAGAGGTGAGTATATACATACATATATATATATATATATATATTTTTTTTTTTTGCACAAATCACAGGTGATTTTCAAGGAAGGGCTTATATTTCAAGCCCTTCCTTGAAAATCACTGCAGCGGTTGCCAGCATCCTATTGCGTTCAATTTGGCCATTGGCAGCAGCCGCGGCCTCATTGAAAGCAATGCTGCATGGACCTGCATTCACGCGTGTTTGTGCATGTATGTGGGTGTGCGTTTTTTTGTGTGCCTATATACGGCACACGCACACGCTGGAGAAATGAATTATAAAGAGAAGATGTAAGAGAAAAAACAAAAAAACACAAAACAAAAAAAGATATGTATAATAAGATACATATGAAATAAATAATGTTAATAGGGATAATCATCCATAAGAAATAAGCAAAATTAAAAGCAACAATGTTCATATTTTAGGGTGCGTTCACACGAGCGTAGGCGTATTTATGTTCGCACGAGCGCAGCGTATAATCGCCGGAAAGAACGTTTTTCGCCGATCACGACCAGAGCTAGAAAGCGTATTTTCGTTTGTTCCTACTTTTCAAACGGTCTTTTCGGCCATCGAATATTCGCCGGCACGTATTTCGGTCGCGTATGTCCGTTTTTCCACGGGTTGCCGTTTTTACGCGCCGTAAAATCGCCCATGTGAACAAATACATTCGAAACCATTGCCTCAGATGGTCACGTATGTACGTTTGGTTGCAAAAACGCGCCGTTTATGCGCTCGTGTGAACGCACCCTTAGGGAGATTATTGCTATTAAAGGGGTTGTCCCGCGGCAGCAAGTGGGTCTATACACTTCTGTATGGCCATAATAATGCACTTTGTAATGTACATTGTGCATTAATTATGAGCCATACAGAAGTTATAAAACGTTTTATACTTACCTGCTCCATTGCTGGCGTCCTCGTCTCCATGGTGCCGACTAATTTTCGCCCTCCGATGGCCAAATTAGCCGCGCTTGCGCAGTCCGGGTCTTCTCCTGTTCTCTATGGGGCTCCGTGTAGCTCCGTGTAGCTCCGCCCCGTCACGTGCCGATTCCAGCCAATCAGGAGGCTGGAATCGGCAATGGACCGCACAGAAGAGCTGCGGTCCACGGAGGTAGAGGATCCCGGCGGCCATCTTCACCGGTAAGTATAGAAGTCACCGGAGCGCGGGGATTAAGGTAAGCGCTCCGGTAAGCTTTCTTTAGGTCCCTGCATCGGGGTTGTCTCGCGCCGAACGGGGGGGGGGGGGGGGGGGGGTTGAAAAAAAAAAAAACCCGTTTCGGCGCGGGACAACCCCTTTAATTTTGCTTATTTCCTATGTATCATATACTTTTCATTTCATCCTCCCTTTATATTGCATCTGCGTTCTACCCAGCCATTACAAAGAAGTGATGGTTCTGTTGCAAAATAAAGAAGGTCAGGTTTATATTCCTGGTCTCCATCAATATTCGTGAGGAGGGCGGCACCATTTGCCCAGCTTTTCTATTTTTTCTTTCATCTATTGTGCAGGGGATGGGGGGGGGGCATAAACTGTGATTATCTACTGTCTGTCAGACAAGAAGTGTCAGACCATCATTAAGCTTAGTGGTGAGTGTAAAAACTGCAGGACTTAAAGATTTTTTAAAAATATAGATTGCTACTTTGTAAATAAAAAAAAAAATTCTAAAAAAAACTGTAATAACACAATAGGTCATTTTCTGATGACACATTGCCTTCCCCTCGCAAAAAAAATTACAATGAAATACATATATCGATCAGCTCCCCGCTTGAACAAAACATGTTTCCGTTTTTATGCCGCCACCACCCCTCCTTTTTTCTAAGCAATTTAACACGCTATACTGTATGTTGATGAAATAACTTTGGACATTCATAGCGGTAAATATCATCCGGCATCTTCTGGGTATTAATAACTTACTTGACATGCTGCCATTGTCATGGATTTATCAGAGCTGAGCAGATTTATTTTTTTTCATGGTCTTTTGTTGATAAAAATCAAAAGTTGACTTTCTGGCAAAATGATTTTTTTTTTTTTCAGAAACAAGATGTCTTTGATTTCCAAATCGTCAAATGTAACCGTGCTCTTTAGTAGAACTTTATCACACGGTTTCTGCTACTTTTATGTTGACTTATAAGTCAAGAAACCAAAGAAAGTAATCAAGCACTCAGATTACCAGTTAAACGGCTTTTGTTGTTTGTCCTGAACTTTTCACGGGAAAGTATCCCCCCCGCCCCCCCTCCCTTCCCCAATGTAAAGCGGCTTAATCATTGAGTATTACTGTGCATTCACCCAAGCCCCCAATCTATAAGTGCAAAATACGTCTACATGCATCTTACATACACAACAAAGCGTGTATACACACTAATGCATTACTTATACACAATGCATATTTTATATGCAGACATTGACTAAATCCGTTGGCATTACTCAGGCATACAACATAATTACACATCCTTATTCAAAGGCACATAAGCATACGGCTGGTAGGCATATCTCTGCGCGCACACAGGTCTCTGCCTGGCATTCAGACATTTTGCTTGTTATCTTGGCTGGGAAGGAATAACCTATAATAATTCATCAGTGGCTTAACCTGCTGGGGAATTTCAGGTCTTTCATTTCTCACTGGGATAAAATCACAGCAGCTCAGGGGATATTAATGCTCCTCCTGTGCCAGCTTCAGGTTACAGGGAAAATAACTCACAAAGAATATTTTCCTCTGGTGGAAGTCAGAGTTGATCATTTAGCGAAACTTGTTTGTAGTGCGTTAACGCTCCAGTGCCCTGAGATAAGAGATGCGGGGAGGCGGGAGGATTGGCGGCCGATATGTGTGCTTGAAGTATATTGCTTGCTTCATCATTGCAAGAAGCAAGTGATACCCTGATTGGTTGTTGTTACATCATGCATAAAGTAGTAAAGAGCATCATTTATTCCGAAGCCTGCGAAGATTATGCCTGAATCTATTTCAAAATGACTTTGTAATGGCCTACTGAACTCCGATGGAAGGAATGAGTTAATGCTGGCATCTCCGAAATTAAAAGTTACTCTCTTGTGAAATTCAAGAACTCCTCTGTAATCGATTATTTCCCTAACTGAATGTGTTACCTACTGTTTGTATGGGTTCAAAGAGAACCTCATAGAACAGCACAATTCTTATAGGAATAGACTAAATCCCTTTCTAAAGCTAAGCCCAGATATGGATACTTTTTCTCCTGAAAGCAATAAAACATTTAAAGGGGTTGTTCAGTTATAAATAATAAAAAAAATAAATCTTGTTATTTGTATAGTGCCAACTTATTCCGCAGCGCTTTCAAGTAATTTATATATTACCCCCTGCCAAGCTGGATACTCATTTTAACGACCTTAGAAGGATGGAAGGTGGAGTCAACCTTGAGACGGCTACCTGAACCATGCAGGGATTGAACTTGCAACTGTTGCGGAATGTCGGTCACGACAGCATCGTGGCATGGTGGCCGTGACGCAGGGTCAGACCTGTCAGCCTGTTGCTGTGCAGGAGAAAGGTTAATGCATGTTGTGCAGAGATTGCTTTGCTATCTCTCTGTATGCTGCATCATTGCTTGCTGACTATTAAGGCCAGCTGAGCGTTCCGAGAACACAGCAGCTGTATACAGAAGAAAGCGCTCCAGCTATCTTCTGCATATCCCGCTGGGAGCGCTCAGCTGGGTACCAGCTGAGCACTCCGAGAACACTGCAGCTGTATAAAGCAGACAGCACTCCCGCCGTCTTCTGTGTACAGCGGGAGCCTTCATTTACACACTAATAAGCTCTTAAGTAGCTAATTAGCTACTTAAGAGCCTATGCAAAGTGAGTGCTCAAAACTGTCACTCAAACTGACGTTTGAGTGAATTTTGAGCAATCATCTTGCTGTGTAAATGCACACAGCATATCGCTCAAAAGATGGCTTTTAAGCAAATTTTGAGCGATAATCCTTGTGTGTAAATGGGCCTTTAGTCATACCTGAGAGAGGGTTGGAGGTCTCTAGTTGCTCTTCCTATCTGCAGGTGTGGAGAGCTTTATAGTCTTACCACGCCCTTTCCTCCTTGGTGGTTATTCAGTTCACTAGAGGAGAGGTTGGAGTCGGTGTAAGCGTCTAGCCTGGGTGATAAGCTCCCATTTCAGTTAAGTGCTGCTTTATCTTTTCTATTGTTTTAGGTTACCTTTATTGTTTGCATTGCTGTGGCAGTCTATCTCTCCAGGGGTTCCTATAGGGATAGTCAGGGCCCAGAGGAAGACAGCCTGGCTGTCCTTATCAGGAGAATTACTCTGCTTGTAGGCAGGGACTACTCGTTTCCCTGTTTGGTAGGGACAGGTATTTTCATCTACCTGGAGTGGTGCTCGCTGTCCTTCATTGTGTGGTTTATTATACTTGCGTTCAGTGTGAACGTCACCCTGCGCCCATGCTGAGTGTGAGGCTTCTGCGCCGCATGGATGTGACTTAATAAACAGCCAGGAGGAAAGGGCGGGATAAGAATATAAAGCTCTCCATACCTGCCCATAGGAAGAGCAACTGGAGAACCACACCTCCAACTCTCTCCTAGGTATGACTAATAGTCAGCATGCAATTATGCAGCATACAGAGAGATAGCAAAGCAATATGCATTAACCCTTGTCCTACACAGCAACAGGTCGGCAGGTCTGACCCTTCGTTGTGACCACCATGCCATGATGCTGTCGCGACCAACAAGCTGCAACAGCAACCTTCAGGTTGTGAATGAAAGCTTAGTACTGCATTTCTGCTGCCTTAACACTCTGCACTACACGATGCTATAAACTTTTGGTGGTCTATCCAAAGGAAAGGATATCAAGAGTAGATCGACGGGGGCCCCTTTAATGAGTTGTTTGTGCTCATGCACTGAGGTGATTTTTGTAGGAAACAGATATCTCTGTTCCTCCTGCAGTCGTGAGTTTTGGTGTTACAGGCAAAGTTCCCATACAAGTGGGAACTTTGCGTGTAATTCCAACACTGGCCACTGCAGTGGAAATGGAGCTGTCTGTTTTCTGCAGTAAACAATTCAGTGAGCGAGTGCAAACAGATCTTCAAAGGGGTTACAGGATGATGGACCCTCACCGATTTGCTAATGATGACCTATCCTGTGGATAGGCTATCAATAGTTTATAACTGGACAAGCACTTAAATGGGGAGGTTTATCAATATGAAGTCAACAAAAATGATGCAAGTGTGGTGCAGAGTATTAAAGCAGCAGAAATGCAGTCCTAAGCTCTTGCTCATAATCTGAAGGTTGCGAGTTAAATCCCCACATGGTTCACGTAGCCGACTCAAGGTTGACTCAGTCCTCCATTCTTCCGATGTCAGTAAAATGAGTACCCAGCTTGGTGGGGGGGTAAGTAGCAAAAATGACTTAAAAGCGCTGCAGAATAAGTTGGCACTGTAACAATAACAACTTTTGGGGGTTTTTTTTAGGCAAATTTCCTGTCCTGGTAAATTTGACACAACTTGCTAGGCATATTAGACACATTCCTTGAGCTACCACAGGGCTGTAAAACAAGTACATTTATATTATACACCAAAACTGATGTAAGCTAAATGGTCACCACACTCTAAGGCATCATGTGTTAATATGATAGCCAATGTGATAAATACAAAAACTGCAATTCACTTTATTCACCAAAAATTAAATTTTTGTGCTGAAAAATCCTTTTAAAGTGCTGGCCAATAGGAGTCTCCATTCATTCTAATTTGCTGTCCATTGCCAGTTGTCAAGTGAAGTCTGCTTCTAGAAACAGACACTGAGAGGTATTTCAGGAAGTGTTTGTGTGTGTGTGTGTGTGTGTGTGTGGAGGGGTATTGTTATATCATGCTGCCCATAGAAGTCTATGAGGGGAGGAGCAGGGAGAAAGAAGTAGAGGCTCACACACACACACATGGCTGTTGCAGCTATCTCATCGCTGAATAACAGGACAAAACTATTCAAAAAGTACTGACGTTGGCCATACTTACTGATATATTGATAGAGGTACAAGGGCAGATATAAACAGCCATCTCCAGCAGCATGAGGAACATGCAAATAAGGAGATTTGCACAGATGCAAAATACTGATGAACAACAACTCACATACCAACCACATATTTAGAGTGGTGGCTGCTTAGTATTATACTTGTACATAGATAATACATATATACCATGCCAGTCACACAGATTCATGTAATGCACCATGCAGGCATACAGTCTATTAGTGACGCCCATACTATGAGATCAGGTTGTCTGTCCAGCACCTTAGAAGTGAACCACACAAAGTACTGACACCCTGGGCTTCCTCAATATATTAAAGACAGGCTGTGGGTGAGATTAGAGATAATTAAAGGCCAAGATCTGAGTTATTTAAATGTCAGGCATTTAAATGGCCTGACAGATGGATGGGGCATAAAAATAAAAAAGTTATAGGAGTCAGAGGATGACAACAGAAAGTAAAAGAAAAGAAAATATTTTATTTTCTTAAAGGTAGTGCAATAAAAAAGCTATATAAGGGCTCACACCCACTGGCGTTTTTTTTCTCCACTGCCCTGCAAGAGTAAAGGAAAAGTCTCGCAGCGCAGTGCGAGAAAAAAACCAGCATCACGCCGGGATAGCGACAGTCTTTTCAATGGGGCCAGCAGCAGCAGCGCTAGCCCCATTGAAAAGAAATGGAGAATGCCGCGGACTTCTGCCACAGCTGTCACAGCTGTGGCAGAAGCCCACGGCATGCTAACCCATTGCTTTTAATGGGATCGGCACTGCTGACGATCACATTGAAAGCACTGCTTTCTGGCAAGCCCCGCAGTATGATTATCGGGGAAGGGCTTGAAATATAAGCCCTTCCCCGATAATCATCAATAAGTGGTAAAAAAATTTTTAAAAAAATTACTCACCTCTCCAGCGCTCAGACGCGTCCTCCGGCTGGCTCCCCTGCACTGCTGTTAAGCTCTCTCAGCAGGTGGGGATTTAAAAATCCCCACCTCCTGAAAGGGCTGTGCTGATTGGCTGAGGGCTCAGCCAATAGCAGCTAGTGCTTAGCTATTGGCTGAGCGCTCAGCCAATGACAGATAGCCCTTAGCTATTCATTCATGAATAGCTCAGATAGTCCCCGTGGGGATGAAGGAAACTCCTGCCACAGCTGTGGCAGAAGTCCGCGGCATTCTCCCTATGTTTTCATAGTGCTGTTGCCGCTGGCCCCATTGAAAGCACTAGTGATATGCCGGTTCTATTTCGGCATCTTTCTTGCGCTGCAAGGCAAGAGTTTTCCCGTGCTCTCGCAGCACAAGAAAGAAAATATCGCCAGTGGGTGTCCACCCTAAATTTGGCATTGCCGTTATTGTACTGACCCAAAGAAAAAAGTTAACATGTCATTTTTGCTGCACTATGTACTCCATAAAAACAAAACCATTCCAAAATGGATAATTGCATTTTTGCACTCTGAAATCTTTTAAAGCTTTTCAGCACTTTATATAGTACATTATATGGTACCACTGAAAAATACAACTCGTCCTGCTAAAAACAAGCTCTCACATGGCTATATCAATGGAAATATAAAAAAGGTCTGAATTATTTTTTGAAACCGGGGAGAAAAATACAGAACAAAAAAAATGGCCATGTTTCAAACAGGTTAAATATTTTTTGGTTGTAGAAATTTGTGCGGCTGATAGCTGTGACAATCATGTTCATCCAATATTCCTTGTTTCTAGCTCTATGCTCAGTTGTCAGGATCAGTGGACCGAGGTACAGACTGGTTTAGGTCTGGGACAAATCCTAAGGCAACAAAGTACCCTGGTCTTAACCCTTTAACTCCTCCAAATGTGATGTGGGCTCCTCTGTGAGGTCCTTAGGTCATTATACAGGAATCAGTCTTAGTAATGTGGCAGCTAACACTACTACCGGTATAGGCCTAGGTGCAGTATCTGAGGGTTCAAGTGTTCAGGCCGAGGCAGGGCACACATTTCAATATCAAGCCAGACGTTGAGTCATAGAGAGCATGTTCAGTGGGAATAGGAAGGCCAGAGGTCAGCCAAAGGACCGAAGGGAAGATATAGTCAATGTCAGGAAATCAGCGAGTCCAGAGAAACTTGATAGCACATTTAGCAGACCAAAATGACCACAAAATCCAGGTACATTCTACAGGGGAGATTGCATAATATAACCAGGGCTCATGGGTGCTGGGATGGAGGGCATTAATTTGTGGTGCACTGGCACTTTAAGAACATGGCCAGAAGTGCTCACGCACTATCCAGATTGCTATTAGTTAGAAAGCAGATGCTGGGAGAGGATATCTGCAGCAGAAGGGAATTGGTTGTGAGCTGCGGATGCGGATAACAGGATGGGTGAAACTATAAAAGAAGTATTGTTAGTCTATCTTGGCATTGGGAGTTACCCCTTGGTGTCCGTGTCTGGTCAAGTTGGTGGTTCTTATTTGGATCTGTCAATCTTCTTTATTTCCAGTATTGTTTAGTCTCTTGTCTGAGCCTTTGTGCCTCTAGGAAATTAGTGACTAAACTACAGTCAACGTCATCTCAAGAAGGATTGCTGAGGGCTATATAGGGTCAGTGTTGTCCATGTGAGGGATATCATTGGGCAGAGCTCATGTAACAGAATTAGAGGAGCTAAAATAGAGAGTGTTTGCTTCTGGTTGCTATTTCCTCAGGTTTCCACTGCCAGGGTCAACAACTCTCATACAGTTGCTGAATGCATTTACACGGGACGATTACCATCCAAATTCTCACAGGAGTGCAGACATTAAAACAATTCTGAACGATAATCGTCCCATGTAGAAGGGTCATTAGATTGTAGCAAAGCAAACAACTAAATACCCAAGGGTTATAGCGCTATTAGATTGTAATCCCTAAAATATAACCTTTACTATGTTTAAATTTAAAAAAAAACAACAAAAGAAAAATCTGAATTAAAATGAGGGCGCATATGAAAAAGCCTAAAGCTAAGGACATAAACTGTCCCATCCTATCTTGACATATATGTGTATTCACTATCTAAGTAGTGTAGGGGTGCGCTACAGAGGATGGCCTGTAGGGGGCAACAGACAGTCAGTCTGTTGCCTGAGGCAAGAGGAGAAACACCCACAGGTGTGTAAGGAGGATAAAAAGATGTGTGCCTGCTGCAGTGGGAGGTGTGGGTATCTGGGAGAACCAGACTTCAGCTCAGACTTGTATTGCGACCAGACTGCTGGTTAAAGAGAAGTCCTCTTGTGAGCGAGAGACATTAAGGACCAGGAGCTACGTGGTTCCAGCAGGACCCTTGGGGGAATGCCTGCCCTTGGACTAGGGTCTGGAGATACCAAAGACTTAAGGACCAGCTGCGCTCTGGACATCCACAGGTCTGTGCAAACCAACGGACTTGTTATTGTTTCCTCAGCTGAGAATTTACTTGCTCCTCCTGCGGACTGTGGAGGGTTAAAATTGAAAAGAGACTTTGTTGTTGCAAATGTTTATTGTTTCTCTGGAGACCCAGTTGTCTATGTTTCTGCTAAAGATTGTATGAATTAAGTAACCAAGAAGCGAAAGTGACCGTTTGGCATGCTATTTAACCCCCGTGGTGTTACAGTAGCTAGAGTCTATATAGACTCTGCTATAAAGCTGTGAAGGACCAAGCCAGTAAATGTAAAGGCTAAGCATGTGAAACTATAATTAAAATGCAAAAATCCCCCCCAACAAGATAGGATGGGGCAGTTTATGTCCTTTGCTCTAGGCTTTTCATGTGTGCCCTCATCTTAACCCATAATGACGTCTCATTATGATTTAAGGCTGTACAGCTCCGATGTTGGAAGACATCCATCAGAGTTCTCTTACTGTATATTGCCAGTCTCTTTGTTGTTGAAGCCTCATGCAGTACTGGCTTTAGCCAGCATATAGCGCCATTGTATAACGGCAGAAAAAGAATAATCTCCCAAGGAAAACCAAGCTAAAAATTGAATCGGAAAGGGTTAATTCAGAATTTTATTTTTATTGGGTGGTTTTATTTCAACATAATAAAGGTTATGTTTTAGGGATTACAATCTAAGGGCGTCTACACAAGGATGTATCTGTGTGCGTATTTGCACACGCAATATGCAGAGAATAGAAACCATTGATATCAATGGGTTTATACACATTTTCCATTTTTCATGCACATAAAAAAAATATGACCTGTTCTATTTTTGTATGCATTTCTGCACCAAAGATCCTCATACAAGTTTATGGGAAGTGCGCAAATGTGCAATTCTATGAATAAAAGAACACATCTAGACCTCATTAGGCTAAATAGCCATTTAAATCAGGATGTGTTTGTCTACTGTGCGCCCATGAACATGCCCTGAGTGCGCAAAAAGTGCAGTAAAATCCGACAATACACATGCAAATCAACGTCATTCATAGCACAAATACGTTGCGCCAAAGCTTGTGCATTTGCGCATATGACCATGTAAATCTGCCCCAAGAGCTCCTTCAGGTGAGCGTATTCCTTAATACGCTTGCTTCTTTTTTGCGTAGAGAACCAGTGTACTTTGCGCGTGACTGTGCATATCTGTGCAGGTACCGCTAGTTCACATGGGCAGGGGGAAAACCCTTTCCTGATTTAAATAGCTATTAAGCCAAACGAGGTGCCAGTGTTCGCAATTATGCACATATGCGCACTTCCCATAGACCTTTATGAGGCTCTTTGGTCCGAAAATGTGCACAGAAGAGAGAATATCCTATTTGTTTGCGCCCGTGAGAACCACATGTGCACTAAAATACGCTCATCTGAAAAAGTCCTAATAGTGCTAAAACCATAGGGTACTGAGTTTGCGTATGCTCAACACGGGATGTTCTCCGATGGGTCATACCCTTTTTATTCTCCATATTAGATAGTAGCAAGACACATCTTGCATTACACAGTAGATTATAGCAGAATGTCTTGCATTACATAGTAGGTTGCAGAAAATAGTGCGCGGTTTTTAAGATGATGTCTCGGCTATGGACCTGCGCTGTCACACCAGTTCTCTTAGGGCATCTGGTCCTGACAATGGTTTAGAATAACTTGATTACTATGCAGTTAATCAATTAAGGCTTAGTGGTGTACACAGCAAAGCCAGTTGATTAAGAGAATGCTAATGAAACAAATCCTAAAATTGTCAGGATTCTATGTCCCCATGGGACTGTATAGATTTGCAGTTCAAGTACTAGGAGGAAGGGAAAATGCATTAGACTGTAATTTCTATCTGGCGCATAGATCATTACAAATATTAACAAGTAACTGAATGCACAGTAGTATACCTTGTAATCAATCTACATTAACACATAAGTACTACGTACCCATAATTCACAGGGTTTTGTATGTTAGGAAAACATTGATCTCCACGGAGATTCAAGCTTCAGAGCATGGTAGCTCTGTACATACTGTTTGGGTAAGAATACAAGGAGAGAACAACAGAAAGGACACCATTGTAGGCATTTACTGTAGGCCTCCTGGACAAGCAGAAGGTATTGATGAACTCTTTCTACATCAGATGGCCAAACTCTCAAAAAAGCACAACATAGTGATTATGGTAGATTTTAACTATCCAGACATTTGTTGGGAATCTCTCTCAGGTAAAAGTAATAGATCCAACACATTCTTATCTGCTCTATCTGACAACTTTATCTTCCAAAAGGTAGACGAGAAAACAAGGGGATCTGCTATCCTGGACCTAATTCTTACCAACAGGGAGGGAATGGTGGAGGAAGTAAGGGTGGCTGGGACCTTAGGAGGCAGGGATCATGTTATCCTTAAATTTTGAATAAAAAGGGGAGGAAGACCTGAGAAAACTCAGACCTCAGGGTTGGATTTCAGATAGGGAGATTTTAATAGACTCAGAAAGAGGGTAGAATGAATCCAATGGCTGGATGTTCTTAAGGACAGAAATGTACAAGAAGGTTGGGAAATCTTACGAAATGAGATTCTCAAAGTACAATCGTTAACAATCCCTAAAAGAAGGAAGAATGTAAAACATTTAAAGAGACCAGGATGGATTAACAACACAGAACTTACACATGTTAAAGTAGAAGAAAAATACATTTATCAAATGCAAAGAGGGGGGAAATATCTAAAGAAGAATATAATGCAGTCTGCAGAAATTACAATTTTTATTTTTTCGGGCAAATGTGTCATTTTAAAAAGATTTTTTATATAGCACACATATGAATGAAGACTTGCACCCTAAAATGGATACCCCTGTTTGTCCTGTGTTCAGAAACATACCTATTGTGGCCCTAATCTGCTTACTAGACACATGGATAGGCCTGTAATGGAGGGAACACCCTTTGGCTTTCAGGGCACAACTGAATAAATTCCAGGCCCGACTGCTCACTTCTTGAGCCATCAAACTGCCAAAACGATAGAACGCCCCCATAAATTACCACATTTGGAAATTTAAACCCGTTTGTTCATTTATCTAGGTGTGTACTGAGCATTCTGACCCCACAGTTTTTTGCAAAAATTATTATAAAGCAGGGGAAAAATAATCCGGTAGCCAATAGCGTGGAGCTGTCACACTTACCACTCCACAGCTTTGAGAAAAGCTTGTACAATTTAAGTTACAGTTTATTAACTCCTATGTTATATTAACAAGTTACAAAGAACCAGCATGATGTAATTACAAGGTCATAAACTGGTATCAAGCTGCTTTACAATTAATTCACCTGTAGGCTACATCTTGCATTATTTAGTTGTGACCAGACATAAATAATATACTAAACGTGGCTTAATTTTGGCATAAATCATAGAAGATGTTTTGCCTAAAGAATGGGAATAAAAAACATTTTGAATCAGCCCAAAGGTCCCTCTTATCCAAAGGCTATGAAGTGAAGGTTCACCTTTAAACACCATTGTTTCATCCAGATAGGTCCAAACCTTAGTGTTTATTAATTTTATAATATGTCGTTATTGCTATTAGAGCTCTGTTTTTCTCATACAGAGCTCTAAATCGCCTGCAAGACAAAAAAAAATGAGATGATAAAACATTAAGGAGAGTTTAGGAAATCATGCAGAATGACTTTTTATTCAATGTATAATAAGTATTCTGTAAACTTCTAAGCTCCCTCTAGTGCTGGCTATGGACAATCCGAATTTTGCCATTTCAATCTAAATCTATGCTGTTGATTTACAGCTTGGTATGAAAAAAGTTGAATTCAGACTGCTATAAAGATACATTAAAATATTAAAGGGATTTTCCAGAAAAAACTATTGATGACCTATTCTCAGGATAGGTCATCAATAGTTGATCGCCGCGGTTCAGCTCTTGGAATCCCCCCAGATCAGATGATTAAAGAGGTTGAGCGCCGTGGCCTCTTCTCGGGCATGTGACATCACATTCGTTGCATTCCTTGGTCCCATGGCCAGAGAACAGCTCAGTCCCATTCAAGTGAATGAACCTGAGCTGCAATACCAGGCACAGCCACTACACAGTGTATGTTGCTGTGTCTTGTATGGGCTGAAGTAGCTGGAGTGCTTACCTGAGCAGCACTGTCACTTCAATCAGCAGTTCCGGGGGGAAATTCAGACCCTCACCGATCAACTATTGCTGACCTATCCTGAGGATAGGTTATCAATAGTAAAGTCTTAGAAAACCCCTTTAATCAACACAAAAATGTTGCATGGTGTAAAAAGGGGAACATTCACATAAGGCTCTGTTCTTGTCTGGAGTTCATTCAAGGCCCCCCATGCAGATCCTTTCCAAACTCCCAGATCAAATAGTGCAGCATGATATACTATTTCATCCAGTTAAAAGGCTGGAGGGTAGTATGGGAGCCAAATGAACCTCATTATAATCAATCGAGTCCATTCGGAGCCATTTGGTTCTGTCTTATGATGGACCCGTTCCTGGCAGAGCTTCCATTTTCCTGCTCCCATGACGGAATAGAATGAATGCAAATGTGAACAGAGCCATTGTTGTATTCTAAAGATCATGAAAATAGTTTGACCTTTAGATTTGCTTCCAGACATTCACAGCACATTTCACCCATGATGGCTTCTGTCTTCATGTATTATATTCAATGATGATTAGTGATTGGATTATATTAAATTGTGAAGCAGAGGTGGCTAAAAGCAACCAGAATCTAATCTAAAAGCACGTTGAATACATTTATCCTTATTAATGGTGTACTATTCCTCACTTCATACCCACGTCAAGATTATCGTGCCCATCATCTTCTGCTTCATTTTATACAATTAAATAACGCTTCTTTTTTGTTATTTCCGCCTACTCTTCTGACACATCACGATCCATGACTGTAAATCATAAATGCCTCCCCTCAACTGAGAATTAATCCCAATAAAGCCATGACTTATGAACCAGCAAAAGTAATGTTATTCTGCCCACACAATTTGGCTTTTATGTTATGGATCATATAATAAATTTAATTGAATTCAAATGTAGATGGCTGGACTTAAAGACAACAGATTAGTCATACATATTCGGAATTGGCTAGTTCTGACAGCAATGTAAAATATAGCGGATGGCCGATATACCTGTTACCCAATTGTAGCGTTAACGGAAGTTTTATTTCATCACATACGGAAAGCATATTGGGTTCTTCTTTGCTTACAGGTATAATAAATCATATTATAAAGGGCACAACAGTTGATTTCTTAAGAATAGTACGGCATAAATTTGGGATCTTTTTTCTAATACATATATTTATATATATATAAAAGACTGAATAAATACTAGTATTAAAAGGAGTTTTCTGACCTTTAAGAAACTTGTCTCATGATAGGGAGTTGTGTAAGAAAAACTAAATAGCCATTACTCATTCTTCTACTGTGTCTCCGACCCTGAACCATCAAGCCAGTCCCCTCTGCTTCCTGCGGAAATCGAAGGCGATGTTTTCAGGTTCATCGCTCACATGAACACTGTAGCCAATAGATGGCACATGACTATTGAAGCCAGTGATTGGCTACAGCCATCATGTGAATGATGACTGTGACATAATTGCTTACTGTTTTGGCAGAAACCAGAGTGGCGGGTTGAGTAATGGTTATTTTATTTGTTTTGTGCCTTTCCCTACCCTAGGGCAAGTTTTTTAAAGGTTGGGAAGCCCCTTTAATGCTTGAAGTAAGTGTGACAACGATGGTATTTGTAAATGAACACAGTATAAATCCACCATGAAGTGGAAGCAAAAGAAAAGAAATAAAATTAACTAAGACTGTACATATTTTATTTGGGTTTCAGAGGATCATATCATTGTAATTTTCTTCATCTGGATCTGGAGAACTTTGTGTACACTATGTGGCTTAGTATAAAACATACTGTTATACCAATGTGTACGAGGGCATAGTTAAGCAGTTTTCATTTGGCAGTGGCAAGCAGTACTGTAGTTTTGAAAAATAGGGGATCTGTAAAAACCATAATTACTGCCATAAATATCACATTTACCTCTACTCCTAGCGTGGTGCATGATAGATTTGGCGCATTGTGATAGACATGTTAGATATTTTTGTCTTCCTTACATCACCTCTTGATTGGCTTCCTTCAGACTAATATTTTGCACCAGACTTTTGGTGAAATTTGGTGCATCTTAAGCCATACTTCCTCTCCTCTAAGCCACACCCCATTCTCTAGACACTCTAGTCTCTAATAACACACATAATAAATCTGTTGCAAGGCAAGTACACTAGTTTTTGGTATAAATTGAGCTAAAATTCAGGTTGATTGTTCTTTTTTTTTTAGACATATAGCAAGCAGAAGCCAAACAAAGTATAAATAGCATAATATGGCCGGCTTCACATCTGTGTTGGAACCTCCATCCAGAGGTTTCGGCATAGATTCAGCTCAGAATAGCATGCAGCACTTTTTCTTCCATCCAAAAGCCGGCCAGCTGTGCAGAAAGCGGACGAACCTCATTATAGTCAATGGGGTCCATCCGGCACTGTTCGGTTCTGTCCTGAGACAGAGCCTTTCAGCTGCAGGGATTTCTCTCTCCTGCTATCCAAACTGAGCAGGAAAGCAGAACCCCACCCGCAGATGTGAAACCACTCTAATTGGTATTAAACACGGTGATTTTGTTTTGTATTTATTTTTGCTGTCAATTACATAATTTTGCTACACTGTAACCAGTCTTTCATATTCACCCTTTACTTTTCTTCTGGACCATTGACAATAGCTCAAGTACATGAGTTCGCTACCAAATTTAGCAGCAGTGCTTGGATAAAAGAATCCTGGTTGGTGCTAAGTGCAAAATGAAGATTTTCTGTCTACAGAAATGTAAGATTTTTTTTTACCTGCTCGTCCTCTGATGTACTGTACATTAATGTCACAGGGATATGCAGCGGGTATGAAGCAGACTCAGGAGCTAAGTCTGATTCATACCATGCTTGAAACAGCTGACACCCACCAGAAATGGCTGTGGTTGGAGCTAACAAATTGTGGCCATTTGAGGGCTTAGATATTGACTGAAGCTTGTTAAATGTTTGCCAGGGGAGCAATTCATTGCCCCCAAACTGCCCAAATGAGATCGTCTAGTAAAGACTTCCAGGACTACCATGTATTTAAGTCTATTAAGCCCTATCTATGGCCCTATGATAAGGCTTTGTTAGGTCTGGCAGACGTGGGAGTTGTTTTCTGAATCTGTGATTGCCTTTTTTACAGCACTGCCATAGTTAAATTGGTTCTGCCTCTTCCACACAGCTGCAAATTGTTGGTCATGTCTTCACCACTATACAGAGGCCTCAGACCTGATAGCCTCTGCTGCAGTTTTGATGTATGAGCCTTCATATATGCACATGTCGCAGCTGCTCCTGTTTGTTCCTGTGTTTGCAGTTTATGCTTGGTCTACAGTTTGCTCAAGTACTTCCAGCTTGGTCCTGAATTTGCTCACTCCTTGGTTCTGAAGACGGTGTTGTGTTATCCTACTTCCTGGTGATCAATCCTGACAGGGTTAATCAGCGCCTAGGTTCCTGCGCAGGGCCGCCCTTCTCAGGGCAAATTCTCTCCTATTGATAGATAAGGACTTTCCATCTCCTGCTTCCAGCATAGGGCTAGATCCCCTGATCACCTTGCATTCCAAGTCACGCCTTCCAGCAATGAGCATCCGGTTTCCAGAGACGGCTGTCTGCCCTTCCGGTCTGTTCCATCTACTGGTTTGGCAACACAGCGGATCCACATTAAATCCCTAACAGGCTTAATGAATTTTAAGTTTAAAGCTGCAAATGATACAAAGGATTGTTGTAGAAGCAATCAAATGATTGCAAGTTCACATTCCCTATGGGGACTAGAGAAGAAAGAAAAGTAAAATTAAGTTGAATAAAACTTTTAAAAATATAGAAATGATTAAATATAAATGCAAATATTAAAATATTTTAAAAAGTTAGAAAACCCTTTTCCCAGTAAAAAGAATCAAAACTATAAAAATAAAACATAAACTGATATCACGGCATCCATAAAAGCCAGAACTATTTAGGTATTGTATTATTTTGCTCACATGGTTAATGCCCTCCAAGAATATATACATATACAATGCCAGAATTGTGTTTTTTGGGTCAACCCAACTGCCCCCAAAAAACTGAATAAAAAGTCATCAAAGTGTCATATGTATCCAAAAAGGGTAGCAATAAAAACTACAGCTAGCCTCAGAAAAAGCAGGTGTTCACATAGCCCAATCAACAGAAAAATAAAAGTATTATGAGGCTCAAAATATCACGACAGAAAACAATTTTGTTTTTAAAACAGGGTTTTAATTTTTAAAGTACTAAAAAAAAAATTGTTCAAACGTTATATCACCATAATTATATTGACCTGTACAATAACATTAACAAGTTATGCTTACCGCATCATGAACGCTGCAAAAAAACAATGCAAAAAAAAAAACTTTTTGAAAACTTTTTTAGTACATTACATGGTACATTAAATTGTACCATTAAAAAACAAAATCTTGGCCCAGAAAAAGCAAGCTCTTGTATAACTCTATCAATGGAGAAATAAAAAAGTCATAGTTTTTCAAAATGAAGAATGAAAACAACTAAAACCATAAAAAGGGTAGCAGTTAAACTGCTAAATAAGAGAACACATGGACTGCAAGGGATAGTTCAGAAGGTGAAAGCTCGTAAGCATAAAATGATTCACTAGGTATCAAGTAAACATATGGGAGATGTACTGGAACTCTCTGTCCTTGAACTTCTCCGTATGGCCATTCCATGTCTTTGTTTCCTCTCTAGCACTGTTTCATTCTGGTGGATGAGATAATAGTTGCGTGTCTCTTGTTCTATAGGACAAGAGGTGAGTGTACTCACACATTGCATCTTATTTGTCTAGATTGCTGCAGAAAAATATTCAAGGTTGTTGGTTTGATGAAAATTCATTAAAAGTCAAACTGTGTAGAGCATTAAAACAATATATTGTTCTCTTTATACCAGGAGCTGCATCTGCTATGAACGTCACTCTTTTACTGCTATGCAAAAACAAAGCAATTAGCTTAAAGGGGTATTCCCATCCCAACTTTTCATTGCCGAGATGGGAAAACCCAGGAGTTACGGATAGGACTCTGTGCTATTCACATCAGTAAGAGCTACGGAAACAGCGCTTGGGCTGAAGCGCTTGGCTATTTCTGTAGATTCCGACAGGGTGGCCAGTAGCCATAGCAGCAGTTTCTCATTTCGACTATGAAGAGACGAAATAGGAATGCTCCTTTAATTATAGAGATAATTTATTAAATTCATTCTTCTCTTAGGACATGAGGAATGCCATTATTTGCCTTGGTGTCCTTGGAATAAATGTTGTCACATTACCTTTTGTTGTTTCACATCATCTGAAAAAGCTGGGGCTCAGGTCCAGATGAAGCATCTTTAGAAGTCACTTGTGATGTCATTGGGAACCAAGAAGATACAGTAGATAGAAACCAAAGATATTCCAGTATTCCTTATCTTAGTTCTACAAACCCGATATGGTTTTTGATTTATTCTACAGATTTGCTGTCACTAAAACACCTTTTCTTCTCACTGAACTTTGCTCCAGTTGTCTCTAAGCTTAACCTGATATGCCGTATCCATCTTTGAGTGCCCCTTTAGAGAGGCATTCTCTTCCATCAGCCATATTCTGCTCTAGCTGTCTCTATGCTCCAGATGATGAGCTTCATCAGTCCATGAGTGCCAGCGAGTGTTTTTCTGCCATACTCTATCTCTATGGTCCAGTTGATATGTTTCTCCAGTCTATGAATGTAATGTAAGAGTGCTAGTCACTGCTGTCTGTGATATGCTGTTAGAATTGTCTTTAAGCTCCAGCTACTATGCCTCAGCAGTCTAAGTGTCACTTCAGAGAGCCAGCCTCTTCTATAGGACACACCCTGCTCTATCTGTCTCTATGCTCAACAGTCAATGAGTGCCACTCCAGACTTCCAGTTGCCCCTGTTACCACTCTCTACTCTAGCTGTCTCTATGCTCCAGCTGATATGCGTCACCAGTCAATAAGTGCCAGCCATTTTTGTGTTCCATACTTTACTTCAGCTGTCTCTATGTTACAGCTGATATTTCGCTAGTCCATATGTGCATTTCAAGAGCACTAGTCGCTTCCATCTTCTATATTCTGTTCCTTTTGTCTCTATGCTCCAACTGATATGCCTCATCAACCTGTGAGTGCTACTTAAAAAAAAAGTCACCACTGTCATCTTCAGCCACCAATGGCCTTTGGCTTTTTCCATTGACCTTGGACATATTGTCCTACTCGCTTAACATTTGTGTCTTCTTCTAAGGAATAAGAATGTGATAGATTTATTATACTTTTGATGGCAAATAATAAATGTTATATGCATCGATCTGAATGCTCATTACATGTATATTTCTTGATTTTACACGTCGACATTTTGCCAAGTTTTCGACATACTTAATCTCAACCCATTTCTTTCCTTCTATACATTATGCTTCCACCTGTTAAAAAGAAATGACTCTCCTGCTGGCTGGGACCTCAGATGTCCCATCATACAACATCTTAGTGACTGCATTGAGTATTATTTCTGCAGTAATCCATTTATGAAATTGACATGAAGCAAAAGTTACTGGAAAAAAAAGAGATCGAGTCAGTATCCTACCTATTTATAGTTTTGGATCAGCTGCATGTAATTCAGGACATTGTTTTCCCAAAAATCGAGTAGAATTATTTATGAAGATGTTGACTAAGCAAGCCGAGCATGTTTAATAGATGTAGACTGGGATCTGTATCAGTTTTTTGAGCTTCCTTACTAGAAGAATACTCGTGATTCAGAGAGTGATGGATGTAGAGTGTGGTGTCTATACCTTCTCGGTGCACTAGGTCAATGGAAATAAGTTATTGCACACTCTGGAAATTGGGAGAGCAAGTCAATTTTTAATTTGACTGTTAATTACTTTTTGTTTGTGAATATTGCTAAAGATATCCAATGAACGCATGTAAACATCTGTCTATGTTACTTGAAGCTGTTTGTCAATGTAGTAATGCTGACTTTGTTATTTGTCCGAATGTGTGTTCTGCGGTTTTCTATATGGCAGATTGGTGACAGGTGATACTAAGGTATGTATCTTCAAATGGAGTTAACGGAAATGTAAATGAAAAAACAGCATACAGTAGGATGTGTTCTCCAGTTAACGTGATAGTTGACTCATGAAGACAACCTCCCCACCCATATTAATATGCCCTTTTCAGGCATAAGGATGTGATAGAGGGAGTTACCATGCTGGAGACTTCCCTAAATTAGTCAGAGTGGAGAGTTGCTAAGTAAGGTAGGGTTCCACTCTGCAAGTTTTGCATGGTTATATTGTTTTTTTTTTCTTTCAATAAACACGCCACATTTGTTCTCGGGCAGTATTTGTATTGCAACTCATTCCAAGTCACTAGAATGGGGTTTAGTTACAATACCAAACACAATTCATGGGGAAGAGTGGTGCTGTTATAAGGGAGTGGAATCATTCTGCTTGATTACAGCAGCACATCCATAATTTTAGGCGCTCACCCCCAACTGTTGGTGAGTTCTGAAGAGGGCCCAGTGACCACCAAGGCCAAATGGGTCAGTAAGAACAGAAAGCCAGAGGCTGTAGGAGAAAAGGGAGTCTCCCACTTTCTGCTGTACTGTGTGGCCTAAATGAGATCACTGGCTACAGAGAGTGTGGGCAATACAGCTGAGGCTGCCAGAAGAAGGTCACAAGCACCAATGCAACCTAGCAAACTACCTGTGTGGGAAAAGAGGGTGTCTGCCTTCCTGCTTGACCACACGATGTTGACTGCAAATGACGATGGCTGCAGTTGATGATGACCAGATAATAGTTCAGGCCCACATGATAGATGTTCTCCCAACAGCAAAGTAGTGGTGAGGTAACCTCCAGCTAGAGAGTAAGAAATGGGTCCAGAGACTGAGAGTCTGCTCAGTGTGATGAGTTGGGTCAAGGGGGATAGAAGCCCCTCTGCAATCTGTGTTACTCTCTGAAGAGAGTAGCAGGGAAGGATGCTACCAAATGTGGAAGAAGCTGTTGGTCCGGAGAATATTGCCACTGTATCAGGAAGGTATACGGAAATGGTTAACCCTCGAGACTGCAAGACCATTGACTGTGAGCTGATATCTCTTATGGCTGTAGGACCTTGGTAAGATTCTATATATGCAACATTCAAGAAATGTGCCCTCCTGTAGGGTGTTAATGTGTAACATATGGACAGTAAAAGTTAAGTTAACTGCATAGACAAACCATCCTTGCATCAGCCTGCCTTACTGCTGTGCCATATTACCATTTGCCTGCACATAACACTGTATCAAGAAATAAAGTCCTTTAACAACAGAAAATATGGGGCTTTGGACTTTCACCTACACTACAGGTCTTGTGTTTATAACATTGTGTAATATGCTTCCACTGGTATGTGCAATTTGAACTGTATAGTCAGCCATTTATTTGAATATATGCTATAAACTACTGCATTTCATAGCAGCGGAAATAAGGGGTCAGAGGAAACTTAAACTGACTACTGGAGCTTCTGGGAGCCGGACCCTTGGCAAGCAGCTGATCTCGGGGTGGCTATTTTTATTTAGAGAGAATGCTACCGAGGACCGAAGGACATCACGACTTTTTGTGCTAGAAAAATAAAATAAATTACAAGTCTACTATCTCACAATCTTTGCCACATGTCATTTAGTAATAAATAGCATACACCATACAAGGGGTGAACAAAAATCTGGAAACACAGTATGAAGTGCATGGGATTTTAGCCATTAGCACTGAACTACCCTTTTGACCCCTGCTTGGCTGAGAGCTATCCCGCCAAATTTGTGTTTACTTCACCTCTTGCCCTGCTCTGGGTGGTTTTGTGAGCCAGCTGGTAACAGCAGCTGATTGGCTCAAGCCCCTGACCAATGGAACCTTGTTGCTCGGGCAGATGTTCACATCTACCTGGCAGCATTTGTGTCATATTTCCTCCACTTTAGTTATGTGGAATTATAAATCATATTTCAATAACACATGTAGAGACCGATTTTAAGGCATACATTTCGTATGGTGTTTCCATATTTTTGCCCACCCTCTGCATATACATAAAAGCAATGAGAGTTTTTTTGCCTGTAGGAACTTTGGTTGAGGGCATATTGTACATAAGCAAATGCAAAGTGTATAAGACAAAGAGAAATGAAACAATTATACTTTTATAATAGTCACGCTTTTGTTGGATTTCGGCCAACTCATGGCATTCTACTGGGTGCCCCATACTCTGCGACCATGCTACGTGTTAAATAGATGTGTGAAGCTCAGCACATAGCAGGCTTCCTCCATGTGTAAAATAATTACACTGTAATAGAAGCTGGCTGTTAAAGGAAGCAGTACTACACTTTAAAGCTTAAGGCTGCTTTTTCTAATTAACCGCACGGCGGCACAGTGCTTAGAATTACAGAATTGCTGCTGAGCCGCTACTAGTTAGATTCTGACCAGGGCACCAGTTACATGTGGGTTGTATATTCTCCTTATGAATGCGATGCCTAGGATTTATCTAGATCCTTCCACACCTTGTATATGATGCCCGTTGGGGCAACTTGGACTGTAAGCTGATGTATAGAGTTAAATGGCATGAATAAATAGAATAAATGAGCATGTCTACATAATATTGTCTGATCTTTATGCGGACTATGAAAATGTTAACTCCACCTTATATGCATTCGCTAGAAAGTGACTTGCAGCAATGTTTCTTCACAATCACAAATTTTAAATGGGTTGTCTAAAATTAAATAAAAATATCAGCTTTTTCCTAGTATTGCAGTTCATCTACATTTAGGAGGATGGGATGAGCTAAATCATGGGCGGGTTTAGGAGAGGGAATAATAGGGGCAATGACCCCATAAATGACTGCTTTGTGTCTTTTATTGTAATCAGTCCACATCTCCTGGATTTATCTAATAGATAACAGTCAATAATATTTGACCATCTTCAATATTTGACTCTCCTCACTCCAAAGTTTTACTTCAGCTCTGGAAGCCACTGCATCGGGCCCTGGGGCAGTCCAGCATCAGCATATAATGTGTAACTGCACACAGAACGAGACCCATGTATTACTGATGTTCTACCTACTTAGATACGTTTACTGTTTTTGCACAAAAAGAACACACGTGACACCTCTCACTCCAATTTTCATAGGTGTCTAGAAAGGGGGCTAAGGTTTGAATGGAGAAAAGTTTTTAGACAGATTTAAGAATTGTGAAAGTTTAAAAAGTTGACACATCCCTAGACACATTTAGGATACAACAAATTTATCAGTGGGGAACATTTGATAACTTTGACAATGCTGTTTGAAAAAAAAAATTAAGATCAAACAAGACCAATTTAATAGCTCAACACAACTGAAAGAACATGTGGCTTCTCCAAATTCAACACCACATCAACCTCCTCCTGGCAAGTGTCATAAGCACTTAGTAGAGCTCCTTTTGCTGTTTTCACCTGTTGCAACTGTGAGGAATCTTAGCTAGAGATGAGCGAACGTACTCGTCCGAGCTTGATATTCGTGCGAATATTAGGGTGTTCGGGATGCTCGTTACTCGTAACGAGTACCACGCGGTGTTCCGGTTACTTTCAGTTTCCTCTCTGAGACGTTAGCGCGCTTTTCTGGCCAATTGAAAGACAGGGAAGGCATTACAACTTCCCCCTGTGACGTTCAAGCCCTATACCACCCCCCTGCTGTGAGTGGCTGGGGCGATCAGATGTCACCCGAGTATAAAAGTCGGCCCCTCCCGCGGCTCGCCAATCATGCCTTGTGAGTTAGCTGAGGGAAAGTACTATCGTGCTGGTGCTGCTGTAGGGAGAGCGTTAGGAGTCAGTGTAGGCTTCAAGAACCCCAAAGGTCCTTCTTAGGGCCACATCTACCTGTGTGCAGGCTGCTGCTAGCAGTGTTTTTTTTTTTTTTTTTCTCAAAATCGGCAGTGCAGAGCATTGCACCCGGCATTAGGGACAGAAGTGGTGCATAGGCAGGGAGAGTGTTAGGAGTGAGTGTAGCCTTCAAGAACCTCAACGGTCCTTTCTAGGGCCAAATTTAAGCGTGTGCAGTACTGTGCTGGCTGCTGTTAGCAGTGTTGCATTTTTTTTTCTTTCTAAAAATCGTCTGTGCAGAGCATTCCACCCTCCATTGATACTACAGGGACAGAATTGTGTAGGCAGGGCCACAACACAGTTATTGTTTATTGAATATACGCAGTGGGTCCTTCCCTTTGCAAAAAAAGGAAAAGAAATTATATTTGGCCAGCCTGTGTCAGTCCTAAGGTCTCCGTGTACGTGTGTGCTGCGTGGACAATGTACAAAAATCAGACGCAACCAGCTACGGTTTACTGCAGGCTTGCGCCATTGTCTTTCCTGACTGGCAAATACCTGCTCTGCTAGAGTTAATAACTCTGCTACACTAAAGTTGTGTGTCACTTTTTCAGGGCCACACTACAGTTCTAAAAGTTATTGTTCATTGAATATACGCAGTGGGTCCTTCCCTTTGCAAAAAAGGAAAAGAAATTGTATTTGGCCTGCCTGTGTCAGTCCTAAGGTCTCCGTGTACGTGTGTGCTGCGTGGACAACGTACAAAAATCAGACGCAACCAGCTACGGTTTACTGCAGGCTTGCGCCATTGTCTTTCCTGACTGGCAAATACCTGCTCTGCCAGAGTTAATAACTCTGCTACACTAAAGTTGTGTGACACTTTTTCAGGGCCACACCACAGTTATTAAACGTATTGTTCATTGAATATCCGCAGTGGGGCCCTCCCTTTGCAAAAAAGCGAATTCAATTAATTATATTTGGCCTGCCTGTGTCAGTCCTAAGGTCTCCGTGTACGTGTGTGCTGCGTGGAGAACGTACAAAAATCAAACGCAACCAGCTACGGTTTACTGCAGGCTTGCGCCATTGTCTTTCCTGACTGGCAAATACCTGCTCTGCCAGAGTTAATAACTCTGCTACACTAAAGTTGTGTGACACTTTTTCAGGGCCACACCACAGTTATTAAACGTATTGTTCATTGAATATCCGCAGTGGGGCCCTCCCTTTGCAAAAAAGCGAATTCAATTAATTATATTTGGCCTGCCTGTGTCAGTCCTAAGGTCTCCGTGTACGTGTGTGCTGCGTGGAGAACGTACAAAAATCAAACGCAACCAGCTACGGTTTACTGCAGGCTTGCGCCATTGTCTTTCCTGACTGGCAAATACCTGCTCTGCCAGAGTTAATAACTCTGCTACACTAAAGTTGTGTGACACTTTTTTAGGGCCACACCACAGTTATTAAACGTATTGTTCATTGAATATCCGCAGTGGGGCCCTCCCTTTGCAAAAAAGCGAATTCAATTAATTATATTTGGCCTGCCTGTGTCAGTCCTAAGGTCTCCGTGTACGTGTGTGCTGCGTGGAGAACGTACAAAAATCAAACGCAACCAGCTATGGTTTACTGCAGGCTTGCGCCATTGTCTTTCCTGACTGGCAAATACCTGCTCTGCCAGAGTTAATAACTCTGCTACACTAAAGTTGTGTGACACTTTTTCAGGGCCACACCACAGTTATTAAACGTATTGTTCATTGAATATCCGCAGTGGGGCCCTCCCTTTGCAAAAAAGCGAATTCAATTAATTGTATTTGGCCTGCCTGTGTCAGTCCTAAGGTCTCCGTGTACGTGTGTGCTGCGTGGAGAACGTACAAAAATCAAACGCAACCAGCTACGGTTTACTGCAGGCTTGCGCCATTGTCTTTCCTGACTGGCAAATACCTGCTCTGCCAGAGTTAATAACTCTGCTACACTAAAGTTGTGTGACACTTTTTCAGGGCCACACCACAGTTATTAAACGTATTGTTCATTGAATATCCGCAGTGGGGCCCTCCCTTTGCAAAAAAGCGAATTCAATTAATTATATTTGGCCTGCCTGTGTCAGTCCTAAGGGCTCTGGGTACGTGTGTGCTGCGTGGAGAACGTAAAAAAATCAGACGCAACCAGCTACCGTTGAGTGCAGCCTTGCGCCAATTTCTTTCCTGCCTAGGAAATCAAATCACTGGTAATACAGCATGCTGAGGGGTAGGGGTAGGCCTAGAGGATGTGGACGCGGCCGAGGACGCGGAGGGCCAAGTGAGGGTGTGGGCACAGGCCGAGCCAGTGCGGTGGCCAGGGGTAGAGGCAGGGCCAGACCGAATAATCCACCAACTGTTTCCCAAAGCGCCCCCTCGCGCCATGCCACCCTGCACAGGTCAAGGTGCTCTACGGTGTGGCAGTTTTTCACAGAGACGCCTGACGACCGACGAACAGTGGTGTGCAACCTTTGTCGCGCCAAGATCAGCTGGGGAGGCACCACCAACAGCATGCGCAGGCATATGATGGCCAAGCACCCCACAAGGTGGGACGATGCCCGTTCACCGCCTCCGGTTTGCACCACTGCCTCTCCCCCTGTGCCCCAACCTGCCACTGAGATCCAACCCCCCTCTGAGGACACAGGCACTACCGTCTCCTGGCCTGCACCCACACCATCACCTCCGCTGTCCTCGGCCCCATCCAGCAATGGCTCTCAGCGCAGCGTCCAGACGTCGCTAGTGCCACAGTTTGAGCGCAAGCGCAAGTACGACGCCACGCACCCGCACGCTCAAGCGTTAAACGTGCACATTGCAAAATTGATCAGCCTACAGATGCTGCCATATAGGCTTGTGGAAACGGAGGCTTTCAAAAGCATGATGGCGGCGGCTGCCCCGCGCTACTCGGTTCCCAGTCGCCACTACTTTTCCCGATGTGCCGTCCCAGCCCTGCACGACCACGTCTCCCGCAACATTGTACGCGCCCTCACCAACGCGGTTACTGCCAAGGTCCACTTAACAACGGACACGTGGACAAGCACAGGCGGGCAGTGCCACTATATCTCCCTGACGGCACATTGGGTGAATTTAGTGGAGGCTGGGACAGAGTCAGAGCCTGGGACCGCTCACGTCCTACCCACCCCCAGAATTGCGGGCCACAGCTCGGTGGTGGTATCTGCGGCGGTGTATGCTTCCTCCACTAAAGCACCTTCCTCCTCCTCCTCCTCCAACGCAACCTCTGTCTCGCAATCAAGATGTGTCAGCAGTACGTCGCCAGCAGTCGGTGTCACGCGGCGTGGCAGCACAGCGGTGGGCAAGCGTCAGCAGGCTGTGCTGAAACTACTCAGCTTAGGAGAGAAGAGGCACACGGCCCACGAACTGCTGCAGGGTCTGACAGAGCAGACCGACCGCTGGCTTGCGCCGCTGAGCCTCCAACCGGGCATGGTCGTGTGTGACAACGGCCGTAAGCTGGTGGCGGCTCTGCAGCTCGGCAGCCTCACGCACGTGCCATGCCTGGCCCATGTCTTTAATTTGGTGGTTCAGCGCTTTCTGAAAAGCTACCCCCACTTGTCATACCTGCTCGGAAAGGTGCGCCAGCTCTGCGCACATTTCCGCAAATCCCACACGCACGCTGCCACCCTGCGGACACTGCAACATAGGTTTAATCTGCCAGTGCACCGACTGCTGTGCGACGTGCCCACACAGTGGAACTCTACGCTCCACATGTTGGCCAGACTCTATGAGCAGCGTAGAGCTATAGTGGAATACCAACTTCAACTTGCGCGGCGCAGTGGGAGTCAGCCTCCTCAATTATTTACAGAAGAGTGGCCCTGGTTGGCAGCCATCTGTCAGGTCCTTGGAACATTTGAGGAGTCTACCCAGGTGGTGAGCGGCGATGCTGCAATCATTAGCGTCACCATTCCTCTGCTATGCATCTTGAGAAGTTCCCTGCAAAGCATAAAGGCAGACGCTTTGCACTCGGAAACCGAGCCGGGGGAAGACAGTATGTCGCTGGATAGTCAGAGCACCCGCCTGTCTATATCTCAGCGCGTTGAGGAGGAGGAGGAGGAGCATGAGGAGGATGAGGAGGAGGGGGAAGAGACAGCTTGGCCCACTGCTGAGGGTACAGATGCTGCTGGGCTGTCATCCTTTCAGCGTGTATGGTCTGAGGAGGAGGAGGATCCTGAAAGTGATCTTCCTAGTGAGGACAGCCATGTGTTGCGTACAGGTACTCTGGCACACATGGCGGACTTCATGTTAGGATGCCTTTCTCGTGACCCTCGCGTTACACTCATTCTGGCCACTACAGATTACTGGGTGTACACATTGCTCGACCCACGGTATAAGGAGAACTTTTCCACTCTGATTCCCGAAGAGGAAAGGAGTTCGAGAGTGATGCTATACCACAGGGCGCTGGTGGACAAACTGATGGTAAACTTCCCATCCGACAGCGCTAGTGGCAGAAGGCGCAGTTCCGAGGGCCAGGTAGCAGGGGAGGCGCAGAGATCAGGCAGCATGTACAGCGCAGGCAGGGGAACATTCTCCAAGGCCTTTGCCAGCATTATGGCTCCCCAGCAAGACTGTGTCACCGCTCCCCAGTCAAGGCTGAGTCGGCGGGAGCACTGTAAAAGGATGGTGAGGGAGTACGTAGCCGATCGCACGACCGTCCTCCGTGACGCCTCTGCCCCCTACAACTACTGGGTGTCGAAGCTGGACACGTGGCCTGAACTCGCGCTGTATGCCCTGGAGGTGCTTGCTTGTCCTGCGGCTAGCGTCTTGTCAGAGAGTGTGTTTAGTGTGGCTGGGGGAATCATCACGGATAAGCGTACCCACCTGTCAACCGACAGTGCCGACAGGCTTACACTCATCAAGATGAACAAAGCCTGGATTTCCCCAGACTTCTCTTCTCCACCAGCGGACAGCAGCGATACCTAAGCAATACGTAGGCTGCACCCGCGGATGGAAGCTACGTTCTCTCTCACCATCCAAAACGGGGACATTTCTGCTTCATCAATCTGTGTCTAATATTCCTCCTCCTCCTCCTGCTCCTCCTCCTGAAACCTCACGTAATCACGCTGAACGGGCAATTTTTCTTAGGGCCACAAGGCTCACTCATATAATTTTTCTAAACAATTTTAATATGTTTCAATGCTCTTAAAAGCGTTGAAACTTTAACTTGAACCAATTTTTCGTTAAACTGGGCTGCCTCCAGGCCTAGTTACCACTTAAGCCACATTAACCAAAGCGATTAATGGGTTTCACCTGCCCTCTTGGTTGGCCATGGCCAATTTTTTGGATGTACATTAGTACTGTTGATACAGCAATTTTTGTGGGCCCTCGCCTACAGTGTAATCAAATGAATTTTTAGCCCACCTGCATTACAGCTGATGTTACATCCGCTGTGTTGGGCAATGCAATGGGATATTTTTATGTACCGCCGGTGGGTTCCAGGGAGCCACCCATGCTGTAGGTGCACACGGAGTTTAACCTACATCTGTCCACTTGTAAAGAACCCCAGTCTGACTGGGGCATGCAGTGTGGGCCGAAGCCCACCTGTATTACGCACGACATTACTACCTCAGCTGTGTTGGGCAATGCAATGGGATATTTCTATGTACCGCCGGTGGCTTCCTGGCACCCACCCATGCTGTGGGTCCACAGGGAATTATAAATGCATCTGTTTCCACTTGTAAAGAACCCCAGTCTGACTGGGGCATGCAGTGTGGGCCGAAGCCCACCTGCATTAAACATGACATTACTACCTCAGCTGTGATGGGCAATGCAATGGGATATTTTTATGTTCCGCCGGTGGGTTCCAGGGAGCCACCCATGCTGTCGGTCCACAGGGACTTCACAATAGGGAGTTGTACCTGCCTGTGTCTATGAATTAAAAACCGCGGTCTGACTGGGGCATGCAGACACCTTGACAGAATGAATAGTGTGTGGCACATAGGTTCCCCATTGCTATGCCCACGTGTGCAGCTCCTGATGGCGGTGGCACAGGATTCTATTTCTCATTGCTTCTGTACAGCATTGTGGGCTATCGCCCCGCCCCTTTTAAAGAGGGTCGCTGCCTAGCCGTGCCAACCCTCTGCAGTGTGTGCCTGCGGTTCCTCCTCATGGCAGACGCACTTCTAAATAGACATGAGTGTGGCGTGGCATGAGGGCAGCTGAAGGCTGCGCAGGGACACTTTGGTGTGCGCTGTGGGGGGGAGGGGGGGCGGTTGGGCAGCATGTAAGCCAGGAGAAGTGGCAGTGGAGTGTCATGCAGGCAGTGATTGTGCTTTGTTGGAGGTAGTGTGGTGCTTAGCTAAGGTATGCATTGCTAATGAGGGCTTTTCAGAAGTAAAAGTTTTTGGGAGGGGGGGGGGGCCCACTCTTGCCGCTATTGTGGCTTAATAGTGGGACCTGTGAACTTGAGATGCAGCCCAACATGTAGCCCCTCGCCTGCCCTGTCCATTGCTGTGTCGTTCCCATCACTTTCTTGAATTGCCCAGATTTTCACACATGAAAACCTTAGCGAGCATCGGCGAAATACAAAAATGCTCGGGTCGCCCATTGACTTCAATGGGGTTCGTTATTCGAAACGAACCCTCGAGCATCGCGAAAAGTTTGTTCCGAGTAACGAGCACCCGAGCATTTTGGTGCTCGCTCATCTCTAATCTTAGCCCTTTCTTTTTGGACAATGGCGTCCAGTTCACTAGTATTCTTGGCTTTGTGTGCTGCAACCGCCTTCTTCAAAACCCACCAAAGATTTTCTATGGGGTTCAAGTCTTCTTCAAGGACTTCTTCTGAAACCAAGTCTTGGTGGACTTTGAGTTATGCTTGTCCGGTTGGAAGGTCCAATAATTCCAAAGCTTCAGCTTCCTCACAGAAGGCATGACATTTTATCCAAGGACTTCCTGATATTTCATTTAATCCATGTTGTCCTCCATACACTGCAGATTTCCAGTGCTGGAAGAAGCAAAGTAGCATCACTAAGCCACCGCCATGCTTCACTGTAGGCAGGGTGTTCTTTCCTGCGTATGCTTCCTTCTTCCTGCTCCAGATTTATGACACAATGCAGAGATATTGGGAAAGATATTCCAGAATTGTTATTTCATGTGTAATACAAGTATTTGCAAAGAGACAGAGCTGAAAGGTCCTCTAATTATTATGCATTGTGTCTGATTAGCACTGTACTCTTGTTTGGCCTGCAGTGTCATTATACTCTACAGAACTGGTATCTGACTATTATATGATTACTATATGGTGGTATTATTGTTCATATTGGTGCTTCTATAATGGTGGTATACAATTGTTGCTAACTGAAAGAGCAGGTGTGTGCCTATACCTGACCTTTTAACTCGGCGTTACTTTTCACTTTTATTCCCCTTGATGCCTGTTTTTTTTTGTCTGCCCTCTCCCACATTTCATTTCTGGATTTTCCCCATGCTGAGGTAGACTATAGACAGTTGTGGTGCTCTTATGGCCACTGGTCATGACTTGCAGTGTTTCCTACCTCCTCCTTCCACCGGGGTAGCTAAGGTCCCCCCCCCCCCCCCCCCCCCCGTGTCTTCTGTGGAAGACGCTGCATCTTTTGTTAGTTTCCTGATCCCCATAGGTTGTGCTCAGGCATCTTCTTAAAAGGCTAGTGTGCCCACTCAGCTTTCCAGTTCCCAACCAATCATGACAAGTCCTGGAATATTTAAGGCTACTCAACCCATCAGCAGGTGCCTGAGCAATCACTCTCCATATTATGTAAAGGTGCAAGCTTGTTTCTTCCTGATCCCCTGGTATTTGATCCCCACCTGAATAACACAGCTTTCCTGACCTCTTGAATCCTGACCTTGGCTGGTTATTATGACCATGCTTTTCTTGTCTGCTGCCATGGCCTGATCTACCTAGTGAAAGTATTTCACCTGACCTGGCTCTGTGCTAGGACTACATCCCTGTCTACACCCTCCAGTACCACATTATGGAAAACTAGCCAAGTGCATCAACTGCCTCTTAACTGAGACTATTTCTAGGGTAATGGTTTGGGGTTCCTGCAGCAGAGACCATATCCTAATTACTGGGGTTAATGGGTGCAAACTGGGTAACCCTAGGTGCTGCTTCAGAATCTAACCCCAAGTTCTGAGGCACAGAGGATCGACACACAAGAAACTTCAGAGGATCTGGTTGCTTTTCACAGAGGTCTCGGTATGCTGTGTATTCGGCAATTCCACAGCTTAAGATGCTCAAAATTGAAGTCTTTTCTGGCACAGCAATGCAATACACTCCACATAAAAAACATGTCTTCTCAGTCAGAGATCCAGCAACCAACTGCGCCACTCTAACATGGCACCTTCCCATTTATGCCTCTGGTACTTCCAACCCACCTCTCCTTCTTAAGGGGACAGTTACATAAAACTTGCATAAAACAGTTTAAACTTGGTAACAAAACAGAGATACATCTTGCTATAATAGACACCTTCAATCGTAACTGTGATGTAGCATAAAGCATAGCACACTTTCATAACTGTCCAGGGCTATGTAAGTAAATGTTATTTAATAGAGCCCAGCACCAGATCTTTATCTTCCTTGGATGTGCTGCTTGTAAACACTTTAGCTCCTGTAGCTGGGGACTGGGGTTCAGGACAGAATGGAAGCCCATAGGATATTACAAAGTGTGAGAACAGTCTGTGCTCTAAATACAATTTATTTACGAGGTCCCAGAGAACCCCTCAAGCAACTACAGTTCTGAAACTCACATCATACTGTGCAAAAAAAAAGCTTGCCGGTCGGCTAATTTCTTGCACTCGGTGGACTACCGAGTAAGACAATTACTGTTATAAGCACTTACATGATTGTATCCCAGCTGAGCTGACTGCAACATCCACACTGAAAGCTATGAGGAAACCTCGTCTGAACTGAGAGTACGGATTGCAAATGACTTCATAGGTTGTCTGAGTGTGGATATTTATGCTGACTATTGAGATATCAGTTGACATGACCAATAATGAGATTTCATGTCGGTAATCGGTGTGTCCTTGGCTGTGGGTCTTAAACTAGTTTTACACACAGAACCCAAAATATTTTACAGAACATATTAGTGAAGAATTAGGAAGTGGTTTGTATAGTTTGTGCCAGAGGAACATGAAGGGTTATTGCTATCACAGCAAGTCATCAACCAGAGGAGATAACATTCCAGATTTAGTACTTACTAAAGGGGATCTAAGGTTAAGGTGGAAGAGAATTTGGGTTCCAGCGACCAGACCATCAATGTTTATGGTTTGACATAAAAACATACATTGATTAATGCTTTACCCCCAGTGGCAGATTAAGGAGACCAAAAGCCCAGGGCTATTTACACAACATGGCCTCCCATCAATGGCTGGCTGGAAAATTTTAACTTGGGGGCAAGCATATAACATTGGTCCATAAATAGTGGCCCATCCTCATCCTATTAACCTCCAGAAGCTGTAACATAAACTTAGCAGTACAACCCAGCTCATTGCATAAATACAGCACCAGAAGCAAGCTCATATCATAAATACAGCACCAGAACTAAGCACATAACATAAATACAGCAGGAGAACTAATCATGTAACATCAATACAGCACCAGAACTAAGTTCAGTACACAGATACAGGACCAGAACCAAATTTATAACATACCGTATTTTTCGCCTTATAAGACGCACCGGTCTATAAGACGCACCCCCGTTTTAGAGCGGGAAAATAGGGGAAAAAAATCAGTACTCACCTCCCCCGGCGTTCCGCGGCACTGCTGCAGGCTGTCGCTCCCTCCTGGACCCCGGCAGAGCATTGCTTTCTGGACGCAGGCCTGAAATCCCCACCTCCAGAAAGCTAATACTGTGATTGGCTGAAGGCGCACGTGTGTTAGCCAATCACAGCCATTCAATGATGTCATTGAATGGCTGTGATTGGCTGACGGCGTGTTAGTGAATCACAGCATTAGCTTTCTGGAGGAGGGAATTTCAAGCCCTGCGTCCAGAAAGCAATGCTCTGCTGGGGACCAGGAGGGAGCGACAGCCTGCAGCAGCGTCGCAGAACGCTGGGGGAGGTGAGTAATGATTTTTTTTTTGACAGGAGGAGAGAAATCTTCTAACTGATCGCACATTTGTTCACGCGATCGCGAACTTAACGCACAATCGCGCCAAATAAATCGCGTCCGCGCATTAAATTCGCGATCGCGCTAAAAATGGCGATCGGAACGAATTTTCGCCACATTCGCTTTATAAGATGCAGGAACTTCCCCCCCACCCCGCTTTGGAGGCGGAAAAAGTGCATCTTATAAAGCAAAAAATACGGTAAGTAAGGCAACAGTACTGACCTCAGCACATAAATATAGCACAAGAAACAAGCACAATAGTGTACCCTGGAAAATATTTTTATTCCATACCTTGCTCCTGAATAAAATTATGCCCCCATGACATGCCTCTGAATAAAGTATGCCTGATGCGAAGCCCCTAAATAAAAGTATGCCCCAAACTGTGCCTCTAAATAAAAGTGTGCTCAACACTGTGACCTTCAATCAAATATGCCCCAAACTGTACCGAGATTTTTGCATGCAACTAGCATTGGACAACACATGGACATACATCCGTCTACTGCCCAATGCCTGCAGGCAGAGGACAAAGCATGTCGGAATGTGGTCTGTGATGCAGATCAGAATAGGACATTTGAAAAGAAGCCAAAGTGAGTAACCTAATTGGCTATAATGATTCAGTGGCAGTTTGTGAAATACACGGACAGCACATGTATGGGAAATATATAGTACCGTATGTCTGAAGGTTGGCCAAAATACTGTGTGAACCTCCGCATTTACTTGTTGATTTGTATTGATTTTTTATTTTTACTGACTTGGCTTGTCCCCGACCTGTCCTGTACTGTATATTTTGCTTTTGTTGTTTGTCTCATTTTATGAGCACATACGTCTGCTCCCTGCACTGACTGTTCTTCATATTCTGCATCCAATTATGTTCGGTGAATAGGCAGTGACCTGTGTGCATCACTCTTTAAAGCCTTTGTGCTGGTTTCCATAATGAAAAACATTTACCCATCACATCTACAGAACTCAGAATCGCTCAGTAAAAGCAAATATAAAAAAACATACAAACTAACATAACATCTCTGTAAATGTTCTTCATCTGAGATAGGATCAGAGAACACCATGAAGTCAGCACTGATCATTTACTAAACATGTTTATTGTCACGTCCGCTTCAAATGTGCTATAATGGTAAACCAAAAATAATCCCTCTGGCACTGTTCACACAACAGTACCAGGAAAACAAGCTATAAGTGGTAACGAAGAACAAAGAAGATGAGAATGTTCCCTATGGAGCTCTAGCAGATGACAGTCCCTACTAGAGTTGAGTGAACGTACTCTGCCGAGCTTGATGCTCGTTCGAATATTAGCGTACTCGATGGTGCTCGTTACTCTAACGAGCATCATGCCGTGTTCGACCCTGCCCCAGTTTTTGGCTCCTCCCTGCTGTGACGTGCCTGTTTTGGCCACTCCCCTCTGCGACGCAGCACGCACGTCAATGGCAAATTTTTTGGCAGGCAGGGGGAGAGAGAGAGAACACGAACCAAGAAAAAAAAAAGCTCGGGACCTGGCGTCCCACATGCAAAAATGCTTGAGTCTCCCATTGTAGTCAATGGGGTTCATTACTCGAGTAGAGCTCTCGAATTTTACGAAAAGCTTGACTCGAATAACGCGGACCTGAGCATTTGGGTGCTCGCTCATCTCTAGTCCCTACCTAATAGTGAATGACCCGTCCCGATAAGGACGCACTCACCTGTGTTCCTGGGGCACTCACTATCCCTGAAACCTATAACTTAAGGTACCACTGCACAAATTAGCAAACTCCATGACAAAACAAACCCCTGCACTTACCTTGAAGAGTTCCTGGGAGAATAACAGATCCCAGTTGCTGGATGAGCCACAGAATCCAACAATGTTCACCTCTACCTATTGAAGGACATTGCATGCATTGAATAGCACAGAACCAAGGCAAGGTAGAAATAAAACCCCTTTCTAATTGCCCTCAGGTGTATTCCAACAGCAAAACACACCCATTACAACTCCCACCTGTGTTAGAGGAGACAAATGAAAAGAAGTCCAAAACAAACAGAGTAAAACTCAGACCAACGTAACATTTCTACTGTTTTACAATCAAAATTCATGAAATGTCATATGGAGGAATATACAACTATTGTGATTGCTACAGCATATGTTGTTGTACATTATTATCACTTCTGTCACAGATATACAAAGATCATGACACAGGGCCAGACCACAGAGTTGACTTATTCCCAACTCCCTTGATCCTGCACTTGTTTCAAGATGGAGCCTCAGTCACATGGTCTTGCATGCTCCAAAAACCTTGTTGCCTCCACTGACCATTTTACTGCAAGGCAGGCCACCTAAGTTCTGCTCACTGACTGGATATAGAGCCTTCCAAAAATTGCCAAACTTATCAGGGTCTATGGGTTGTTTATAGAACTTCAAGGATGGACTAATAAAGAATTAAGACTTCCAAGAAGATAGCATGGTTTATAAAAAAGTAAATACAAAAATAGTAATATACAAAGGGAAAGGGACACACAAGGCAGTTATGGAAAATAAAAAAGAAATAAAAAGAGAAATACCAGTTCTTATGAAGCAATATTGATCACCCTAGCTATGAGAGTCATGCAGAAATATCCTGGACAGTCCTGTATAGTTGATACAACCCTATGAGGTAGGACAATTTTTGTTTTTTGTCCCTAGGGTCTCAAAAGCTCTTCAAGCTGCTCTACTGACTTCCCAACCATGACATCAGGAAAAGGCCGGCTGAGTGTATGCACAAAACTGTAAGATGGAAATAAACTATATATTTTGGTCATATTTCCTCAGGAGGCCCTCGAAGAGAGAAACTATGACTGCCATAATTTATATATAATATAAATAGAGATGAGCGAGCGTACTCGCTAAGGCAAACTACTCAAGCGAGTTCCTGCCTGCTCGTCTCTAAAGATTTGGGTGCCAGCGGGGGAGAGCGGTGAACTGCGCGGGGAGGGGGGGTGGAGAGTGAGAGAGAGATCTCCCCCGTTCCTCACCGCTCTCCCCCGCCGCACCCGAATCTTTAGAGACGAGCGGGCAGGTACTCGCATAAGGCACTACTCGCTCAAGTAGTTTGCCTTAGCGAGGACACTCGCTCGTCTCTAAATATAAATATATGATATATGATTTGACTTGTTCCCAAAATTGCACAGTGATGGAAGTAAGTGAATTGTATTCAGCAGTACTTTAGGATTTGGAAGATATAGAAGTGCTGCAGAATAAGTTGGCGCTATAAAAACAAAGCTTATTATTATTATATGATTATGTCCATGCTATACATCACCAGCAAACCATAATTCCAGTTATTCATTTCTCCTGTGTTCTAATCCAGTGTTTCATCCCAGGGATTCACAGTCTGTGTGTTGTTAATCTGCATGAATGGGGAACACTAAGGAGGCATTTGCACAATAGCCTCTCCTGTGACTACTGTTAACTTCATTAGTGAGAGAAGGAAGACCACAACAATGTTAATGACATATCCCGGACAATAACAAAAAGGGAGGATGAGATAAAAAAAATCCTATTCAAGTGTGAACAGGAAGCCAATGATCATTAATGAGCCTGGCCTGAGCAAGATGCAAACATAATTACATCATGTTCAATATCAGACAGGATATCAGGCTAGGTGAATCTACAGGAGAATAGACGTCTTTTTGGAGCGCTATGATATTACGAGATATAGACATTAAATAACCAGCGGGTGGTTGATCTGGGTCCTGGAGTCAGGTAGGAACTTTCAAATGTTGATCCAGGGATTATTCTGACTGCCATTATGGAGTCAGGAAGGAGTTTTTACTCCTAAAATGGGGTAAATTGTCTTCTGCCTCATTGTTTTTTTTCTCCTTCCTCTGGATCAACAAGGGGCGGTGGAAACAGGCTGAATTAGATGGACATTTGTCTTTTTTCCACTTTGCATACTATGTTACAGATATCATACTTCCTAAAAACTTTTATTAATTATCACTCTCTTCAGTACCAGTCTTTGAAAATATTGGCACAAGTCCCTGCTTCATTTTTCAGGTTCTCCTCCTGAAAAGTTCTAATATATTATACCTTTTTCACAAATGACACTGAATGTGACACATTTCTAAAAAGTTACATTTTGCTAAGAGTTTTCTATCTGTGAAATGGTGCAAATCTTGAAATAATTGTATGTGGGAGTATGAACACAGGAAAGAGAAATGTCACACAATATGTCACAAAGTAAAAGGCACATGATCATATCTCTGCCATTTTCACCCATTAGGCAATCTCTTCTATGATGTACAAGTAAAGTAGTTACACATTGACTGTTGAATTTATAAATTTGTAGAACACTTATGGAAATTGAAGCTGCACCGTTGAAACCAACCGTATTCATCTATGTAGCTACTGTATTAGAAGTATTGAGTCCTGCACTGAGCAGGAGGTTAGACCCGATGACCCTGGAGGTCCCTTCCAACTCTACCATTCTAGGATTCTAAGTTGCTGCTGAGAAATCTGTCTTTAGCTAGCTGACTGTATAGCTGAACAGGGAGCTTCAGCTGTGCCTGCACTGTTATCCCAAGTGCAGACACAGTGGTTTCCAAATAACAGTTTATTAATAAAGCCTGCTTTATATTATATTGCTTTTCAAACATACTTGGTCTTGTGCCTCCATGATCTGTCCCCCATTGCTGTTTTTTATTATTCTCCTTCCTCCGCTCATTTGTCACCTGGCGCTGTATAAGGAGAAGCCATTCTGTTTTGCTGTCTGCTTCTCTCCTGTTGTACCAAAGATTGGAAGTTGCTATAGCAATTCTATCATTCTAATGTGCCCTTTTTTGCTATGGTTTTTACAAATTTCAGACCTGTAAATTAATCCAGATGCCTATCCAGTCCTGTAAATTAGTTTGAACCCTAGACCAGACCTTACAATTATAGAGGCTTTCCCACTAATGACATTTATACTCTATTCACAGACAGGGGCATAGCTAAAAGCTCATGAGTCTTGGCAAGGAGGTACAGCTTAGGCCCCCTCCACAACCTTTCTCCCTGGACACTGGCCATGGCCCATTCTACAGGAAATTTCCCATTAAATCATTTTATTATCTCTCTATAGGATAGGTGATAAATGAATGATCACTGGGGGTCCAACTTCTGAGACCCCTACGGATCATGAGAACTATGCACCCCGAGTCTTCCATAGGGAATGGAGTCACCCCTGCTCCATTCACTACAGAGTTAGCTCAAAATGCACTTGGATATCTCTCTCAGTCCCATAGTAGTGACATGCACACCACCAGTCCAATAAATGCAATGCAAAAAAAAGAAACACAAGAAAAAAATATACATATACTCTATAACTAAAATCGTAAAAACCCATAAAATAAGAAATATGTCATATACTGAAAAAAAACAAGCCCACAGACAGCTACATTGATGGTACAATAGAAATTAATAAAAGTTATGACTCCTGGAATTCAACAATCTAAGATCTACGTTTCCCCATGATATGTGAAAAAGTAGTAAAACATAAAGAACTATAAATATTTAGTATAGCTGTAATCGTAATCACAAGCGTAATTGTATTGACCCACTCAGGGTGGATTGAAAACCCAAATTGGCCCTGGAAAAAAATTATTAAGTGGCCCCATATTGTATGTGGCCCTAAACCAGGTGCTGGTAGGGCAAATACAAGTAGGCAAGGGTCAGCACACTGCTGGCCGCAGCCACGTTGGCAATAAAACGGAAGAAGCCTATGGATAGCTTGCCATATCAGATTTATTTTCTACAAAGCACAGCGCATGTTAGAACTGAAGGTTTAGATTAAGGTGCCACCTCTGTTTAAACTTATTAAACCTCCATGATATAAATGAACATCATAGACTGGCTTGTCTTATGCCTCTGATGGACACATGTCATGGATCCAGTGTCCACATGATGAGAAAACTCTCATCCCTGTCATTTAACTCCCTAGATGCCATGGCAAGCCAGGTGGTAATACAGAGAGAGGGGGCTCCTTCTTACCGAATCGTCTGCCAGCAAATGCAATTGTGGAACGCTAATGGGTACCATGGCAGCCAGAAGCCTACTAAAGACCTCCTAGAATGTCACAGATATATGTCTATTAAGGCTTTATTCACACAAGCATATATTGGCCATGTTTTCACAGCCAGACTATATACGCTGCCAGCTGAGGCATTGGTTTCCAATGCATTCATTCACTCTGGCGCATTTATGGTGCGTAAAAACATTGCACCATAAAAAATGGAACATACACGACCGAAATGCGCACCGGCGATTATACGCTGGGTAAAAAGATAGTTCTGGTTCTATCTTTTGACTGATAAACACTGGTGGCTCCTATAGACTCCTGTGGGAGCTGGGGAAAAAAAGGGAGGGGGAGGCAGTTTAGCAGTGTCCAACGCTGCAAAAAAGCTTACAGGTGCCTCTATTTAGGCATTTGAAGTCATTTCAAGGATTTATGCCGAGCAAGGGATTTCTGGGGTGCAATGTATTTTCTCGCTAAAAACGTTGCATCCGGTCATATGAATGGATGAGACAATGCTAATTCAACTCGGGACTTGATCACAGATATCATCCATTCATGCGAATTTATGGCGCGGATGTGCGAACGTAAAAATGTATATGCTCACTTGAGGAGTCCTTAGGTTGAGCTTTCAGCAAGCCTAATAGATTACTTTGCAGTTTTAAATGCATAGGGAGTAAGGATGAGCGAGTATACTCGCTAAGGCACTACTCGTCCGAGTAATGTGCCTTAGACGAGTATCTCCCTGCTCATCCATAAAGATTCGGGGACCGCTGCGACTCACCTGTCAGCAGCGGAGCGCCCCGAATCTTTCAGGACGAGCGGCGAGATACTCGGATAAAGCAAATTACTCGGACGAGTAGTGCTTATCCGAGTACGTTCGCTCATCTCTATTCATCACCAACATAGAAGGGGGTTCTTTACTGTAAGAGCTTCTACCCACTAGCGTTTTTTTTTACGCTGCGATATCGATGTGTTTTTTTTAAATGGGACTTTCTAATGTTAAAATCGCATCGCACAAAAATCGCAAAAGCACAAACTTGTGATTTTTCTGTGATGCGATTTTAACATTGGAAAGTCCCATCAAACAAAACACAGTATTATCGCAGCGTTAAAAAAAAAAAGCTACAAATCAAAGAAGCAGATAACAAACGAGTGCAGCAAGAGGTCCTCAGAACAGAAATTTCCACATTAAGGCAGGAAATATTGAGCATCCTGGACCAACGACCCCTGGCCTCAAGAGACAAATTTCGAAGGGGCGCCTTCGAATACGGCGATAAATGTGGAAGTTGGTTAGCAAAGACCCTACACCCCAAAGCTCCACTAACACACATCCCTAAGATCCAGACGGGCAGAGGAGGGTTAGCACATGCCACTTCAGATATCCTAGGGGAGTTTAGAAACTACTATGAGAAGCTCTATAATATCAAGGGAGACGCCCCAAATTACACCCAAAGCGAGTTAGCTGAGATAGAGTCATACCTGGACCTCAATGGGCCTACTAGAATGACTCCAGAAGAATCCGAAGACCTAGAATCAGACTTCTCATCCCGGGAGCTAGAGGAAGCCATTAAAAACTTAAAAGTAAATAAAAGCCCAGGCCCAGACGGATATACAGGCAGATTCTACAAGCTGTTCAGAGAAGAGATCTCCCCCATGCTACTGAAAGTATTCAACACGGTAGGAGAGGGCAGTTTATTCCCAACTCAGGCACTCATGGCACACATTTCGGTCATTCCCAAACCAGGAAAGGACGCCTCGGTTTGCGGCAATTATAGACCAATTTCACTTCTCAATATAGACATTAAATTACTTGCAAAGCTGATAGCGTTACGCTTACAAAACATCATCCCAAGCGTGATACATAGAGAACAGGTCGGGTCGTCCCAGGCAGGGAAGCCAGGGACAACACTATAAAGTCCCTGGCCTTAATAGCCAGAGCCAAGCAAGCCAACCGCCCCCTGTGTCTCCTGACAGTGGACGCTGAGAAGGCGTTCGACAGGGTTAATTGGAACTTTTTAGCAGCTACCCTGACTAAAATTGGGATCGGCCAACGAATGCTGGGGAAAATCATGTCCCTTTACAAGGGCCCCTCAGCCAGGGTTAGAGTCAATGGGGCCCTGTCGGACGCCTTCCAAATACGAAACGGAACCAGACAGGGCTGCCCACTGTCCCCGTTCCTATACATTCTCATCATGGAAGCTCTGGCGAATGCGATTCGCCAGAATGAATCTATAGCGGGTTATCGTATCGGAGGCACGGAGCACAAGATGGCTCTTTTTGCAGACAATCTCCTACTCTACCTAACTAACCCACGCATTGGGCTTCCAGCGTTACACCAGGAGTTCATGCGGTTTGGGAGGCTAAGTAACTATAAGGTCAATGCGCAAAAGTCAGAAGTACTTAATGTCTCATTGCCGCAGACCGAGGTGTCTCAACTAGATGACCAATCCCCCTATCAATGGAGACACACCGCAATAAAATATCTAGGTATACAGTTACCTGCGGACATCTCATGAGCATTCGAACTAAATTACCTACCATTCACCACTAACCTAGAGAGAGAACTAAACAATTGGAAATCCCTACTTCTCTCCTGGGGGGGAAGAATCAACGCCCTAAAAATGGACTCCCTTCCCAAGTTCCTGTACATCTGTCAAGCGATCCCAATAAAACTACCCAACTCTTATCTAAAAAAACTATGATCGATAGTCACAGCGTTTGTATGGAAAGGGAGGAAACCCCGGATGCGATACTCCCTACTCACGAGACCCAGGGGTAGCGGTGGGATGGGCCTACCTGACTTAGCCCTCTATCATAAAGCAAGCATCACTAATTGCATGCTAGACCTACTCAAAAGAGAAAGCTCAAAACTCTGGGTGGAGGCAGAACATGCGCTAGTACCAGGATCCCTACGGGGAGCAATCTGGATCCCACCCAGATACATAAGAGTTATCCCTAACATATCCCCATTTATGGAACAACTTCTCCGTACATGGGCAGAATTTGCGCCGAACACAGGCCTAATAACGGTGCCAGGCCCACTTACTCCACTGATAGCTAACCCACAATTTGAGATATCCATGCAGGGACTTCCAGTCCTGGGGACACCGATCTACCCAACTCCGCGCCTCCGAGACGTGATGAACCCCACGGGAATGAAACCGCTGTTGGAAATCTTGGGTGAGAGAGACGCGCAACCAAATGCGTGGCTGCAATATTTTCAGCTTAGGGGGTTTGTGGGGTCCCTGGTCCCTCAGGTAAATCTTACGAGACCGCTTACGGCCTTTGAGCAGAGATGCATGTCAACGGGTGTCCAGAGACACATGATATCTGTAATCTACGGAGAGCTGCAATCTCGGGGATCAGAGTTCCAGATGCCTACCTACGTGGCCAACTGGGAGAGGGAAATGGGACGGAGCCTCCCACAGGAGGACTGGGAGAGGGCATGGAGCATGTGTCACAAATTATCATCAGCATGCAAATTACAAGATCTTAATTTTAAAATTATGTCCCGATGGTATAGGACCCCAGAGACCCTACACAAAATATACCCCCTTACACCACCTACATGCTGGAGATGTAATGCGGACAGAGGTGATATGTCGCACATCTGGTGGAGCTGTCCGGCAATAGCCACATTATGGAGAGAGGTAATGGAGATACATAATGCCATTTGCTCCCCCCAAGTCACATTAATCATAGAGATGGCCCTTCTCTCAGTCCTCCCGGGATCAATCAAAACGATCAAAAACAGCATTTTACGTTTCTTTATTTTAGCAGTCAGAAGAATTATACCGAGACTGTGGAGGTCTAGTACCCCACCGTCGAGGGCCATGTGGGTGGAAGAACTTAACGAACTTATGCGCTTTGATGAGCTGGGGGCAGACGAGAGTGGAGCCCTGGAAAAATTCTACGGAGTTTGGCAGGTGTGGATCTCCTTCCGGACTTCAGGGAGGTTAAAGACGTGGATAGAAACCGGCAGACTTTGAAGGGCAAAATAAACGCCCAATAACACACATGGGCCCGGGCTCCGCTCCCGTCTTCACCACGAAAGATTAAGGTATGGCTGACCCCCCTCCCTCCCCAACCTTCCCTAATGTGTCTATGTACAGTTGTTTGTCTTGTTTTATATACTACACTGTTAAGTGATTTAAACCAATGCACCAATGTTGTGACGAGTCACTTGGACTCCGAGATAGTGTTTGATGTGTAAGTGACTTAATAAGTGATATACTGAAGTCCATACTTGAACACAACTTGTTATGATGTTTGGAATATTAGCAAAAATCAAATAAACGTTTGAACAAAAAAAAAAAGCTAGTGGGTAGAAGCCCTAAGAGCAGTGAGACTATGGAACTCTCTGCCTGAGGAGGTGGTGATGGCAAAATCCATAGAGGAGTTTAAGAGGGGACTAGACGTCTTTCTAGAGCACTATGATATTACAGGATATAGACTTTAGGTGTACAGCAGGGTTGTTGATCTCAAATGTTAATACAGGGACTACTCTGGCTGCCAAGGCACCACTAAGCCTCTTCCAGGCAACACTGGGTAGTGGTTACCTATATAGGTATGTAGTGAACTGTAGAAGTTGTCACTTGTGACGCCACTGTTCCTTCTCACCGATGACTCTTCGGTGGTAGATATAAAGAAAGTCCACACACGGTTAAACTTGAGAACCTCAATCACTGGGAATGGGCAGTGGCTGGCAAACTTTTCTTCAGGCTTTTGAAGAATACAGCTTACTCACTCCTGCATGTATAAGACAGTTTAGCTGACAGTCAGGGAGGAGGACTCAGGATGATATTGGGCCTGCAGTCTTGTTATCTGTAAAGCTCCGCTCCTGGACGCACACACTCTGGTATGCAGAATAACACCGGAGGGGGGACACAACACTCCGCAGACACTCACTTGAAGCTTAGCAGGTAAACTGCTGCATGGTGGACTCTTGCTCCTCTTTCTCTCTCACACTCCTCACAGGCGGTTCCTGGGATTTGGAACATCAGGATACCTTTCTTCTGCTTCCATCACTTCACCACATGAGGGTTGAAGGTACCCCCATGTGGCCGGCACTCCTACTCCACAATTATAGAGGGGCCAGATATATAGACTTCGGGCCACTACACCATGTTACAATGTAAATTGCTAGGCTGCACTGCAGGTGCAGGTGCAGCCCAGCAATTACCACAGTTACACCACCATCAATGGTGTGTAATAGTGCAAATTGGCAGGAAAACATGAGTACTTGTGGCTGCTGCTAGAACTTGTGTAATAGCAACCTAACTAAAAATGCTCCTCATGGCTCAAATTAACTAATAATGGCACTAATACAGTTATGTAATAATACTTTTTATACAAAAAAAAAAAAAAGATATATTCACGTGTGTCGCACCTCCAGCTCCTGGCCTCTGCAGTCCAACCATGCCTGCACTGTTCACCCAAGAACTTTCTGGGAGGGTGTTCATGTAATCGGTATGGCCAGTCCTCGACTTCACCAATGCTGAGGCCAAGTGATCACATGTGCTTGTCACATGATCCTTCTACCTAGAAGTCCTCAAGTGAGCGCTGTAGGCAGCATGGACTGCAGAGGCTGGGAGCAGAAGAAGTGACACAGGTGAGGTGAATATACCTGTTTTTGTTTTATTTCAGGATACTTCCTCAATTCAATTAAAGAAAAGTAGGCCCCTGCCCCAGGCCCAGAAACCTACTATCCCACTGGGATTTTTGCGGGTGGGTTCAATGACCATTCCGCCCCTGGACCTAATATATACATATATTTCATCTATAGGATTAGTCATTCACTGGATTCCCACCTTCCTGCATAACACGGTTGACACATGGAATAAATTTACCTTCACACCAAAGTTTCTTTTCAATCTGCACAGCAAAGACTTCTCCACAGCATTTTGCCTTAATACAAAGCAGTAAAAATAAACTCTGGCCATTTGGCCTTGTACTATACAGTTTAACATCCAGTGTCCCTAACTTCCAAAAATACACAGGGTGCATCTCTCACCCTTTCATGTAACGTGGCTCCTCAGAGCTTTTGCATTGTGTCTTTCTTCACCAGACTGGGAGCCGCAACTGAGAGTCACGCACCTCCTTATAACACCAAAGCAGAGAAAAACCTATATACACCATAAATTTAAACTGTAAAAACCAATAGCTAAATTGCTGCTTTTTGCCATTTCACCTAGAGTGAAATTAATAAAAGTTAATTAATTGTTTATATGTATCAAAAATTGTGCTGTTTAACCCTTTCCAATCCACTGTCTGACGTCTAAAGACATTCTGATTGAAGGCTGTACAGCTCCAACGTCTGGCAGGGTATTCTTACTGTAGATTACTGGCCGCTCTGTTGTCAGGTCCTCTCCAGCATGTCACATACCGCAGTACTGGCTCTAGCCAGCAGATGGCACCATTGTATAATGGCAGAAAGAGAAAGCTCCCTAGGAAAACCCTGAATCCAAAATTGGATTGCAAAGGGTTAAATGCGTACCTTGTCCCATAATACTCATATACAATAGCTATGTCAATGGAAAAATATAAAGGCTATTGCTTTCTGAATGCAAATAGGCAAGAAAGAAAAAGTAAACTCTGTAATGCAGGAGGGCAAACACTCCAGTTTAATGCAGAAGTTAAATGTAAAAAGACCTAAACTGACAGATAACAGCAGAAAATATTGTGCTAATGATCTGAAAAAAGCCCCAACAGATAATTAAACGGTTCTTGTGAGGATGCAGAACATTACTGTAGAAGTGGCCCAGGTTTTACGTCTCGAATTTCCATCTAGCATTTTTAAAAAGCTTCCACGTTAACCGAGCAGACAAGTTATTACGCATGTGGGAGCCGGTTCAGCATTTTTTTTTATCTTGTCTGTATCGTCTTCTCAGAACATTCAGGGAGGATGAAGTGATAGGCGTATGAAGTAAGAAGAAACAGCTTGTAGAGTGCATAAAGTTCCTCCAGTTCAAACTCATTCTACATATAGGTTTAATGACTCATGTGTTGAGAGTGTATGCTTAATTGCAAGGTTAACGAGAGCAGTAAACCTGATGATTAGCAAAGTTCTACCCTTGTTTTATACTTTTTTTGGAATATCAAAATATGTTATGTACTTGTAAAAGTGATTGTTTCTCTTTTATTTTTTTTTAGAGAACAAAAGGCCTTAAAATGAAGCTGTCGGGTAATCCCTGCTGGTGCCACCCTCTCCAAGAGCAGCAAATGGTAGAGCAAGAGATGCTTAGCGGCGCAACGTATAGCTTTATGTGATTTGCGCACAGAAGTAAAGCATGCTGCTTTTTTTCCACATCCAAAAAAGAGGAAATGTGTATGAACCCATTGAAATCATTGGGTTATATTCCGTAGTATGCACGCAAATTTTGCACACACAAAAACGGACACAGATATGTCGGTGTGAAGGATTTCTATCGGGCGGGTATTTTGCCTGAAGAAAACAGCGGCCAAAAAATGCAACCATCTAAAGCATTGGATTGCAATGCATTGGGCGATTTTTAGCCGCGTCAAAACATCGCGACCGCGATAATAGGACATTGGCGGCTGAATACGCCACCGATCTTTTGATACGGCCGGCAAAGATAGTTCTTGCCCTATCTTTTGGTCGCGATCTCTAGGAGGGAGTTTAGCAGCGACTAGCGCTACTAAGTACAGATGAGCGAGTATACTCGCTAAGGCACATTACTCGAGCGAGTAGTGCCTTAGCTGGGTATCCTCCCACTCGTCTGTAAAGATTCGGCTGCCGGTGCCGGTGACAGGTGAGTTGCGGCGGGGAGCAGGGGGGAGCGGGGGTGGAGAGAGAGATCTCCCCTCCGTTCCTCCCGGCTCTCCCCTGCCACTCCCCGCCCCCCGCCGGCCCCCGAATCTTTAGAGACGAGCGGGGAGATACTCGGCTAAGGCACTACTCGCTCGAGTAATGTGCCTTAGCGAGTATACTCGCTCATCTCTACTACTAAGCCATGTAAGCGGGCTCTATTTAAATAATAGAAGCCATGCTGAGCATTTCTCCCAACCGAAGTAATTCCGGGTTTTGGCGTGTATATGCCACACCCAACCATGTGATTGGAATAGAAAACGGGAGATTTAGTTGCGACTTAGTAGTGGCTTTTTCTCGCTCATGCGCTTTTCGGCTGAAAAATAGGGGTAGCAGGGGGGAACAAGGGGGAGCTCTCTCTCTCTTTCCCCCCCACTCCCCCGCAACCTACCGCTCACCCCCGGCACCCCCGAATCTTTTCGCCCAATTAGGCAGTTACTCGAAAAAAGCAATGCTCGATCGAGTAATTGTCCTAAACGAGCAAGTTCGCTTATCTCTATGCAAGAGGCATAAATCTCGCATGAATATGAACCCCATTCTTTCAAATGGGGTCATGCACATAATTGATTTTTTACATTCTTACATACCCATTAGCCAAATGACCCACCAAAAAAAATGTCTTTTGGCATATGTTTGACCATTACACGCTGGTATACAATTGCCTCAACTGTATTGAAAAACATAGCTAGACTTTTCAATACAACTATATGCAGAAATAATATACTTTGTATATGTTTTTCATAATGAGAGTAAATGGCAAATGTATACTATATATAACTATTTATGTACTTATTTAACTGTCATGCTGATTATAATCCACAGACTATGTGTGAACAGAATCTAAGCTTTAATTCTTGAGCTTTAAACATCCTTAGAGACCATGAATTTATTATTTTTTTTCTCTTTTGTTCTCAACTTTCAAGATTCTGTCACTTAGGCTAATCAAAAGATCTAAAAAAGTTTTGTTTAAGTGTGATAATCGTTGCTTTATCTGACATGTAAAATGCTATTATTCAAAGCTTGTTAGAAACGAACTCTTAATAAAAATCTCCTGTACCTAATGCTGCATTACTGGTGTTAAATACATTCTCAGACAATGTTATTATGTATACTGGCAGTATGTAATTTAGGCTAAAAATGGAACCATTTATCAATAGAGGTCACGTACATGTTAAATCTTTGCTGAGCGTTAATGCACCTTGCCCAACATGGATGTAAGGTAATGTTCACACGGACCAAATAAACACCAATTAATCCCACGTAAAAAACAAAAACCACCACCAAACACAACCAAGGGGGCAATCCAACCCTATCCACCAGAAAAGGAAAAACTCCTGCCCAAGTGGAGCGATCGGCCTTGGGCTCCCCCAGAAGTCTATAGCAAACAGCGTAAAGGGAAATATTGATACACACTTATAAAATGCGGCTGTTAGTTTTGCCTTTTGGCCAAAACACATAAGCTGATGGGTCGACGGCAAGGCCACACCACGTCCGTTGTAATACTGCATTGTGGTATGCATTCATCTATTGGCTGGCTTCTGTGGTATCGTTCACATTGCAGATTAAGTTGCATGCAGTCGCTCCTCCCCAATCTGGGCTGGGTTGAGTGGGTGACTGCATATAAGTCTACAGTGGACAGTTTAGCTCCTCCAATTTATAGTCTGGCTTGCTGCATATTGTTAGGGTCCATGGTTGTTGTGCCTACCCTATGGCCATTGTGCCGGCCTTATGGCGATTGTGCTTGCTTAGCGGCGATTGTGCCTGCTCTGCACTTTATCAGGTATTGCATTTTTTTTTTTTTTTTCCAGTGAAATCTGTTTTTGTGTTCCCCCTCACCTCTGTGATTCTAATTGCAAAAGTAAGTCCACCCCTATGTAATGTAACTTCCCGTTGTCGTACAAGCATGAAATAATTTGGCACGAGCATTCCTTAGGTCCTAAATAGGAAAACTAAAGGGGTCACAGCTCGATTATTCCATGCCAAGTGCAAAAGCATTGGCACCCCTACGTAGTATACCTGATCTAATTCTCTTACTTACCGGGATTGTACAAGCATGACATTTTACAGGAGCATTCTTTAGGTCCTAAATAGGAAAAGCAAAGGGGTCAGAACTTTATTATTCAATGCTAATTGCAAAAGTAAGTGCGCCCCTATGTAATGTAACTTCATAAAATTTTCTGTGCCAACAACGTGTAGACAACTGTATCAAAATAACTTGGGCGAAGCTGGGTATATCAGTTAGTTATTAAAAAACTGTTGAAGCTTTTCCACCATAGGAACAAGGAAGAAAATCTGTACAAAAACTGCTTTGACCAAGAGTGTTGGAATGGGATTCCATGGGCCTTCCCCTTGTCTATACAGAACATATACATTTCCATTTTTAATTACCCTGTAATCTTAGCTGTTATTGAACACTAGAGATGAGCGAGCACCCAAATGCTCGAGTCCGCGTTATTCGAGTCGAGCTTTTCGTAAAATTCGAGAGCTCTACTAGAGTAACGAACCCCATTGACTACAATGGGAGACTCGAGCATTTTTGTACGTGGGACGCCGGGTGCTGAGCTTTTTTTTTTTCCCCAGGTTCATTCTCTCTCTCTCTCTCTCTCTCTCTCTCCAGCCAGCCAGCCAAAAAAATTTGTCAATGACGCGCGCTGCATCGCGGCTGGGAGGGGCCAAAACAGGCACGTCACAGTGGGAAGGAGCCAAAAACTGGGGCGGGGTTGAACACGGCTTGATGCTCGTTTGAGTAACGAGCACCATCGAGTACGCTAATACTCAAACGAGCATCAAGCTCGGCAGAGTATGTTCGCTCAACTCTATTGAACACATATCATCAAAAAAGTCTAACAGATTATTTTGTGAATAAAGAAATAAGAAATGGACCCTAGTAAAAAGTGATTGACTTTAAAGTCAGCCCAGAAAGGGATTGTCTTCTCCTGGACATTTGGAGCCCATTATTGTGTCAAAGTCTGGGTCCACCAGAGGATGTTCTAGTAATCTGGTAAAGTTACTAAAGTTACTTTTTATTGGTATGATGGGACAAAATTGAAGAAGTGTCTTGCGTGTCTAATACAGAGTATCAAAATATGTGAGCCTTTTAGATAAGCTATATGTATTGATATAATTTACCATTTGTCTTTACTTTGCCTCATTCCCTTTATAAGATAACCAAACTGATCTATGCTACACACAATTAGCTGTCCCCTAACTGTACATACTGTAATATGTCTGCTATGTGTACCAAGTCTTGTGCTACGCAACAGCATGTTGGGCATTTAGCATAATAATCATGCCATTCTATGCCCATATGCACAATACAACTGCGCTATTATATATGAATCAGACTTGACATAAAAACGTTACAATCGTTGGATCCTATAACATTCTATTAGTATTCTGCTACTGTCTTTTTCCCTGTCTATAACTAACTTACAATATCAGATGCATGCCCGAGATTATGCCTTCACAAGGGAATGGAGAGAGTGAGTGACAGAGATTTTAGATGACCTGGTGACCAGAGAACACAGTGTGAAATGAGATTTAAGAGGTAATAATGGCAGTAATATAAAGGAAAACATAGCCACAGGAGCTGCACAGGTGAAATACTCATCATGCCGTATTTAAATTAAAAGGCATTTATATACTATAAACTTCAAACGAAAGTGAAAAAGGTAATTTTTCTAAATTTCTAAGCTAAATGTAAAACAAATTTTGTATGATTCATCTCTTTGAACTAGTTGCCACTATTTACAAATTGTTTAATTTTTTTTTAATTTACTTTCTTTTAGACATAGGCCTGGCAGAGTGTAAATAAGCTACTGATATGAAAAACATATTACGATCTTGCCTGCATAGAACCAGGCATGTTACTGCACATGTATATGTCATTAGGGCGCTCTAGCACAAACCACATGAGACAATATGCTATTACTGCATTATCCTATTTGTCGGCTAATAAAACAAGCATGCTTCCGGTATGGTTTCATTATTTTACTATTTGCTAATCATCTCCTACCATGAGGGGTAAATAGGTAATTCCAGCTTGTTTTTACTCAATTTAGAAGCATTATGTGAATATGATGCGTTCAGCCAAAGACTCTACTGGTGGCTAACAAGCTGCTTACCATTATACAGCGGTTCTGTCAACGTTCCTAGACTATGTAGCAATGTAACTTTGCATTTCTGAGTAATTGATAATGTAAGTCACAAAGCATAATGTTTGGGGAAAAATTAGGTTTCAGCAAAGGACTAATAATAATCATGGAAGCAAAGGTCCTCGGCCCCAGGTTACCACGGGAGGTGGTGAGTTCTCCTTTAATGAAAGTCTTCAAACAAAGGCTGGACAGACATCTGTCTGGGATGATTTAGTGATCCTGCACTGAGCAGGGGGTTGGACCTGATGACCCTGGAGGTCCCTTCCAATTCTACCATTCTATGAATCAGATGTATGACTTGTATCTGGATTTATATTGTTATCATATAACTGACTTTTTTACAATGAGAACCAGGGACAAAATCTTTACATAAACTGGAAGAGATGGCTTAAAGGGAACCTGTCATCATCTTTGAGCCCCATAAACTACATTATGGGGCTCAAAGGTGATGAAACCAAATGTCCGGGGAGCTTTGTTGCATACTGGGTGCCCTGTTCCAGTGCTGTCTCCCTGCAAAGCTGCCATGTGTATATAGCGCGACTCTTTTCAGCTGGTTGTATGTGCATGCTCTCCCATAGAAATGAATGGAGGATGCACACATACTAAAAAAAGTTATGCTGTGTGTGTGTGGCAACTTTGCAGAGACAAAGCGCTAGAACAGGGCACCTGGTGAGTCTGAAATACAACTCCCCGACAACCTGTTCCATCCCCTTTGAGCTCCATAATGTAGTTTATAGGGCTGCTAGGTGATGACAGGTTCCTTTCAAAAGGATTGCCCATTTCTTAGCTACTGATGACCTAATTTCAAGATAGGTCATCAATAGTTGATCAGCAGGGTCCATCACTAGGGACCCACACTGATCAGCTGTTCTCTGAGTTCTAAACCTAGACTACTGGTATGACCTGATTACTGGCAGTTATAAGGTATTGGTACATAGAAGTGAAAGGTGTTATGTCCATGCAGGGTGTGCTGGATCTGTAGATATAAAACAAATAGTAAATTGTCCCACCTTGCTTTATGTGCTGCAGCTCTGTTCCTGTCGGCAGGTATACTCACACGCCTTCACATTGCCATCCGGCTGCTTTGGCTTTAGTTAAACACATAAATTCCATATACAGGAGTCCAGCTTTTGTGAGATAGTTCCTGCTTTTATTCAAATAAACTTGTGCTCATAACAGACAGAATACGCGTTTCGGTTCACATAGAACCTTGCTCACCTCTCACAAATGTACATCAAACAGTGGCAAACAATACAGACAACCGCAACAAGGAAAGACTGTCCCTAAATAACCTAACCATGGGGAGGAGGCTGCTTATACACAGGTAACCCGTCCTGAGAAGGGCGAACCTGACCACGTACCTAGGCCACTAGCTTACCCTACGTCGGATAGGAGAAAACCATCGCAAACAAGATAATAACCGCTGCACTTAGCTTGAGAAGACTCAGGCAAACAAGAGATCCAGCTGCAAGCTCTGACTTCCACCAAAGCTAAAAGAAGACTGAGATTAAACAGCACTGAGGCTGAGAGCAAGCTAAATAGTCCTGGCAAATTACCCACAAGTAAGGCCAGGCATGTATCACCTAATACCACTCCCACCAGAGCCAGAAAATAGAGAAACACATACAATACCAGTACCAGATTATTTAGAAAGAAAGCGATCCCAGAATGGCTGCAACAAAGGAATCAATCTCTTAAAGGACAATTGCAGTTAAATAGAATTTATTGTTAGAGAGACATTTGCTTAAATTTCCATTTGCTCTATGTTGAAAAATAAGCAAAGAAATGCAGTATTTAAATATCATGCCCTCCCATGGAGAGAAATAGCAGACTTTTTTGTAACATGTTATGCAACGTTTAATACTGAGCCCTCCTGTGGAGTGGTGAAATGTAATTATATTTTCTGCTTAGTAAAACTTTATTTTGCTGCATGAAAACTGCCTCCGCCTCTCTGCCTGCCGCCTCTGTGCCATCATACACCATCCGCCGGCATCTTACAATCAAGGTTTATTAGATTTATTATTAAGGATAATTTGGACAAATGGCAGAGTCTGAAATAACATTGTTGAAGTTTTGTTTTGTAGAAGTTGCTGAACTTTTAATATTAGGTTGCTTCATTGTGCTATCCAGGCAAAAAAAAGCTTAACTCTGAAGCTCGTTACTGGAAATTTCATGTCGTGGTTTGCACCTTTCTTTATACTGTAGTCTTCCAGTGATTAATACCTCCTCCTTAGCTTGTTCTCATTACAGCGATCTTCACTTCAGACTATGCAAACCCTACAATTTGTCTTATATTTTACAAACTGTGCAGGTGTATTCTGTCACCAAAGTAGCGCATGCTCATCATATGGGCTTGTATGACAGAACAGTAACCCCAAACCCACCCCTACCTGCCTTAGGACAACGTAGAGCAGGTAGGGGTGGGTTTCGGGTTACTGTTCTGTCATATAACAGCTCAATAACAGCTTTTGGCTTTCTTCATACATACTTTTTTGAGTCTTTTTAGGGCTTGTAAAAACATCATGTGCCATGTGGTTTTCACAAGCTTCTTTCTCTTCTTTTTTTATTTTGTTCACAATTTTTGGCATGCTTTTGGGCCTCTTTTGACCCATAGAGGAATGTTAAATTCCTGGAAAAAATTGCCAAATCTAAAACTCTGTTTCATTTTTGCTATGCAGCCTTCTATCTTCTATGTATGCCACTAGCTGTGATTATGACATGAGTGAGGAATGGGATATTAAGGTTAAGTGCAGTTACACGTTAATATCTTGGTTTCTAGCTATAGATTAAAGGGAATTTGTCAGTGCCTTTATACTGCTCTCCTTGAGGAGGTAATGAGAGGCACACTAATTGCAGCAATAGGCATCTGTGAAGCAGTTTGTCAAAAACTTAAAATTTATTAGTAGCAGCACACATGTAGAGAACTACAGGAAGTAGTCCTCAACAGGGGCATAACTATAGGGGATGCAGAGGATGCGATTGCACCCAGGCCCACAAGCCTTAGAGGGCTCATAAGGCTTCTCTTTTCCACATAGGGAGCCCAGTACTATGACTTAAGCATTATAGTTGGGAGCCTTGTTACAGATTTTGCATTGGGGCCCAGAAGTTTCAAGTTATGCCTCTGGTCTTCAATATTCATGAGCTGCAGTCTAGCCACCCTCCAGCCACTAATTTACAGTCGATTGATTATTACCATGCAGTCATGCTATAAGGTCTGGTAGAAGATTGGACATTGACTTATAAGGAAGCTAACTTCCAATAGGTTTTGTTGTAGAGGCATCCTACCATCCTGCATTTGCATACCAAATTTCCCAGAGGAGCATTGCATGGCTTGATGTCTCCTCACACCTACTTGGCACTCTCCACAAGCAGAAACTGTACCCCTCCCGAACCATATTACAGGCCAGCCGGAAAGCTACTGATGAGGACTGCTCTCTTTCAAGTGTGTTACCATACTTTTGTTGTATTTTATAATATTTTATTTACTAGAATGTCCACTATACGATGGGTATGAATAGCTTGCTCTCTGTCTTTTCTATGCAGTAGTTAAAAAAGACTCACAGATGGGCTCATTATGAAATGCTCCATTGTATCTATACAGTTTCTAAATCTTTTCCTCCTGTTTTTGCTTGCCTATTTTTTTTTACTTTTCAGTTATTATTCTAAACTAATGAATAACAGATTGTCTATTGGTGGGCAGCATGTAATCTGATTAATTGCAATCACTTGTCATACATATTCATGCCTTTAAAGGTTCATATTGAAGTAGATAAACTGCCTAGTTGACATGAGATATTTCAACATGCCAATTATGCAGCTTTAGAGGCTTGTCCAGAGTCGTTTTCAGAAAGCATTTAAGATAAAAAGAAAGGCCCCAAAAAGCACTTATAAAAAAAGGCACCAAACATGTGATACACGAGTGGTCAGAATCTGCTAAAAATTTATCATATATACTTATTAGTATTATGGCCCAATACTTTTGTACCGTTATGCATAGCATGTGCCAAAATTACAAAAAATTAAACTTTTTATGCTGTGATTGCCAATGGTTGAAAATAAAGTTGAAAAGTGGGTGTGGTCACAATGGAGTGGGTGTGGTCACAATGGAGTGGGTGTGGTCTCCATGTTTAAGACACATTTATTAAGTGAAAAGATAGAAGCTTACAATCTTCTTGGTACAAATTTTGAATACATTTGAGATAAAACACTCCAACAATCTTGTATTAATAAATGTGGGACTATACCTTTAAGATATATTTAAGAGTTTATTTCTTTTATCTCTTTTAATGCCTATTTCTGGCATCTGAAAGACTGTGAAAGAATGCAATTGCTTGAAGGCAAACAGAACCCTTGCATAAATTGTTTTCTACACACAGCTTGATTTTCGATAGATTCGTGCTCAAAATCCTTTCTTTACAGTTATTGCATCTACCTGAAAATCATTCAGTCTTTAATCTGTCACTAAATTCCATAATAATAAAGACAAGGTCCAGCACGTCTTGTAAAGCAGTCTAAGATCTCTATTTAGGCGGCACGCCATAAAATCCAAGACATTAACAGGAATACATCAGCTTCAGCATTTTAGGATGGACTTGTCACTTGTCATAGCCAAATGTCATAAAACGGAGTATATTTTAATGTTATTTACTTTCCATAATAAAATTGCGGCAGGACTGCACTGTGGCTGATTACCTCAGGCCATTAGGGTTCATCATGAGATCTTTTGACTCAGAGGATGAAGGGTTTGTTTTTTTGCAAGCCGAGTTGTATTTTTTAAGGTTATCATTGAATGTGCCATAGGATGTATGGAAAAACATTTACCAATTTTTAAGTGGGAGGAAATTAAAAAAAGGGGGGTGGGGGCTAGTTTGGACGTAAGGATGGAAAGCTAAGTCACCCTTGAGCCGGCTACCTGAACCATTCAGGGATTGAAGCCGCAACCTTAAGGTCGTGAGTGAGAGCTTAGGACTCACGGCACACGAGGCCCCATACCATATGTCATTTTTACTGCACTTTGAACACTGTAAAAACTACACCATTTAGTTTTGGGGGGTTAGTTTTTACAGTGTTCAAAGTGCAGTAAAAATGACATATGGGGCCTCATGTGCTGTGAGTTCTAAGCTCTCACTCACGACCTTAAGGTTGCGGGTTCAATCCCTGCTTGGTTCAGGTAGCCGGCTCAAGGGTGACTCAGCCTTCCATCCTTACATCCAAACTACCCCCCATTTTTTTTTTATTTCCTCCCACTTAAAAATTGTTAAAAATGTTTCCATACATTCTATGGCACATTAAATGATAAACTTAAAAAATGCAGCTCGTCTTGCAAAAAAAACCAAACCCTTCAGCCTTCCATACTACCGAGGTCAATAAAATGAGTATTCAGCTTGCTGGGGGGGGGTAATAAAACAAATTACCTGAAAGCGCTGTGCAGTAAGTTGGCGCTATACAAATAACAAGTCCCCTCCCAACCACCCTTTCAACCCCACATATGAACTTTGTTATATGGATCAGTATGACTACATCAATACCAAATGTATATAGTTTTTTGTGTGTTTTTCTACTTTTAAGAAATAAATAACATTTTTTCTTAAAAAACACATTTCCAACTGGCATGAAATGCTTAATGAAAGGATCACACATAGCGCAGTATATTCCAAACTTGCTTTTGCATTGATTTATTCATCATACTTGCAAATACGTGCAATAAAAGTCAGGCTTCATGCCACCAGTACCGCCTGACCCAGCGTTTCACTGAAAGGCTTCTTCTGGGGCATTGTGGCTCTGGTGTTTCAGGCGTCCAAAGACCTCTTTGCCACATAGGAAGATATTATTTTAAAAAGCACATGATAGATGCAGGGTCCTGTTTCAGATTTTGCATTGGGGTCTAGAAGCTTCAAGTTATACTTCTGCTATTAAATGATATATTGTATATGTGTACTTTTATTGCAGGGACCATTATTCATTTACTATATTTTCTAGTGTATAATCTCCCCGGCACCAGATTACACAGGTAATATATATAGAAGTGGGAAGTGAAAACGAACTGCACTTGAAAGCAAATCAGCACAAAATCAAAAAGGTTCTTAACTTTTAGGCTAGTGTTCTTCTTCTTTACAAGTCACTGGTCAGACCACATATGGAATATTGTATACAGTTTTGGGCACTGATGCTCAAGAATCTTGAGCAGGTTCAAATGCTGGCAACTAAAGTAATAAATGGAATGAGTGGACTTAAATACCCAGAGAAGTTATCAAAATTAGGGTTACTAATTAGCAAAAAGAGGGACGACCTAATAACTATATATAAGTACATTATTGGACGATACAGAAATCTCTCCCATCATCTATTTATCCCCAGGACTGTGACTGTAACAAGGGAACATCCTCTACATCTAGAGAAAAAAAGAAGGTCTCAACACCAACATAGAAGGGGGTTCTTTACTGTAAGAGCAGTGAGACTATGGAACTCTCTGCCTGAGGACGTGGTGATAGTGAACACACTATAAAAGATTCCATAAGGGGCCTGGACAGCTTTCATGAGTGTAATAATATTACATGTTATAGTCAGTACTGGAGATGGTCCAGGGATTTATTCTGACTTTAAAGTCAGGAAGGATTTTTTATCTCTAAAGTGAAGAAAATTGACTTCTCGCTCATGTTTTATTTTGCCTTTCTTTGGATCAACACTGCAGGATTATAGGCTGACCTGGATGGACATGTGTCTTTTCTCAGCCTTACAAACCTACTATAATTATTATTAGAGATGAGCGAGCACCAAAATGCTCGGGTGCTCGTTACTCGAGTTGAACTTTCAGTGATGCTCGAGGGTTCGTTTCGAGTAACGAACCCCATTGAAGTCAATGGGCTACTCGAGCATTTTTGTATATCGCAGATGCTCGCTAAGGTTTTCATTGGTGAAAATCTGCAAAACCCAAGAAAGTGCTGGAAACGACACAGAAACGGATAGGGCAGGCGAGGGGCAACATGCTGGGCTGTATTTCAGGTTCCCAGGTCCCACTATTCAGCCACAATAGCGGCAAGAGTTAACCCCCCCCCCCCCCCGCACTGTCAGCATAAAGATCGTTCTCCTCTGCCATAGCTGTAACAGCTGTGGCAGAGAACAGTGATGTTAGCCCATTGAATTCAATGGAGCCGGCAATACAGCCGGCTCCATTGAAAGCAATGGGCTGCCGGCGAGCGCGGGGTGAATTTTCGGGAAGGGCTTAAAAATATAAGCCCTTCCCTGAAATTCATCCAGAAATATGTAAAAACAAAAAAAATATATATACTCACCCGGTCCCGGCAGACGGAGTTCAGCCGCGGCCGGCGGCAGTTCTCCTGAACTGCTCTGAGTAGTATTCAGCAGCCGGTGATTTAAAATCCCTGCCTGCTGAATGAGCTGCCTCTGATTGGTCACAGCCTGACCAATCAGAGGCAGCTCTCACTCACACGCATTCATGAATTCATGAATGGGTGAGTGAGTGCTGCCTCTGATTGGCTCAGCGCAGGGACCAATCAGGGGCAGCTCTCAGCTGTCATTCAGCTGAATTCATGAATGGGTGTGAGTGAGAGCTGCCTCTGATTGGTCAGGCTGTGACCAATCAGAGGCAGCTCATTCAGCAGGCGGGGATTTTAAATCCCCGGCTGCTGAATACTACAGAGAGCAGTTCAGGAGAACTGCTGCCGGCCGCGGCTGAACTCCGTCTGCCGGGACCGGGTTAGTATATATTTTTTTTGGTTTTTACACATTTCTGGATGAATTTCAGGGAAGGGCTTATATTTTTAAGCCCTTCCCGAAAATTCATCCCGCGCTCGCCGGCAGCCCATTGCTTTCAATGGAGGCGGCTGTATTGCCGGCTCCTTTGAATTCAATGGTCAGTGCTCGTTTAATCGAGATGAGTACCGCGTGGTGCTCGTCTCGAGTAACGAGCATCTCAAGCACCCTAATACTCGAACGAACATCAAGCTCGGACGAGTATGCTCGCTCATCTCTAATTATTATCTATGTAAGTGATTTTTTTCCTCATAGAGAACAAGTGAAGTGGCATCAAAACTACAATTTTACAGAAAGTTTCTATCTAGTCCTAATGCAACTGAGGAATAGCACCTAACAGATTTAAATGGGTTTTTCAGGGAGAATACTATCGATGACCTATCCATAGGATAGGTCATCAATAGTACTGACAACCTGTCCTTAGGATAGGTTATTGATAGTTGATTTGCTACAGGACCCCAACCGATCAGCTGAGCGGGCGCATGCTGTCAGTGTCGCAAATACACAGAGGTTAAAGTTGAAGAAATGGAAGTCTCCGTGCCAACCTCTGTGTAGTGGCTGGCACTTGAAACTGCAGGCAAAGCTTGCGTTAATTTCAATGAGAGCCATGCCTGCAGTTACAAGCACCGGCCACTACACAGAGGTCAGCGTGGAGACTTCCGCTGCTTCACCTCCGACCTCTGTGCACTTGTGACTCTGACAGCATGCGCCCACTCAGCTAATCGGTTGGGGTCCTGAGCAATGGACCCCAGCCGATCAACTATTGATGACCTATCCTGAAGATAGGTCATCAGTAGTATTTCCATGGAAAACCCCTTTAAGGTATCAAAGACCATTCAGATATACAAATGGGTTAAAAGTGTTCAATATGTATAGTATACTACTATTATAAATTTCTCTTTGCCATCTATGGAAGTTATTTTTCTTGGGAGGTCGTGGAGTCAGAATTGTACTCACACATGCTATGACTAATATTTCTATACAAAAAGTAAACATTTTTGAAAATGGAACCAAATGGAATTATTGCGCTAGCCCCTTCCATTCTTCAACTCTTCATATTGACAAGAAGAATTTGACAATCCTTTATTTCCATGCCCTGAGTTTCTGAATTATTCATTTTGAGATATATTTTATCCAGTATTTACTGCTCAGAATTCTGGCCAATGTTTTCCATGTAGTAAAGTAGATCATAAATATCCATGAGATTGTAGATGGCAGATAAGACTGGCCATGCGTGATATACATAAGCAGGAGGCACAAGACTCACTGCGCTTATATTTGCTGAACAATTAGGTTGAAGCGAGTTCTGATGATGACACTCATTTAAGCTCAATAGGACAAACCTAGAAAATGGTAATTGTATGATTCTGTGTGTGCTTCTAATTCACAACATTCTTCATGGGCTTGCTTGCTTTGTGAACATACAAATAGTCCATTGTTGATATGCATCCACGGTTTTGCAGTATATTGTGGCTCATGCAGTCTCAGATGGTTACCCCCTTCACATGCTGTGACATTATGTATCTTGGTAATGGTTGTCACAATTTGCCGAGTGTCAGTTGCACCAACAATAAATGGCTGGCAGGTAAGAAAGCTAAGCTTTTCTTCCTATTTTAGTAGCATATTGTAGCAAATACACATTTATGTTACATAATCTAGAGGACACTTGGGGAAAAACAAAAAAATATTGTTTTCCTTGTTCTGCTCAGAAAAATAATTTTATAAAATTGTCATAAAGACACTTAGATTCTGAAATTTTAAGTATTATTATAATTCTTACAATAATCCAAGTCTAATAATGTGGTGCTTTTTTCCAACCAAAATTGCAATTATGACAGACAGAATGCAGAATCTTAGGCCTCATGTCCACTAGGAAATTCGGGCCCGTGCGGATTCTCCATGCAGAATCCCGCAGCGGGACCCTCCTTTCCCGCGGACATAAGGCCTAAAAAAAGATTTTTCTTACCTGTCCGGACGCTGCGGGTTCCTGTCTGTCGCGGCCAGATCTTCTTTCTCTGTGCCCTGCAGATGCGCTCAGCATGCCAGCAGCGTGCCGCGCGCATGCGCCGTGCACTCTTTTTCCCTCTGAATTCCTACTCTGCCAAGCTCCTGCGCCGGAGAGCAGAAATTCAGCTGCGGGTGTACCACGGGACTGGACGTCTTCCATAGGCTTCTATGGAAGCCTGCGGGAGCCGTCTGCGCGGGAGACGAGCAGAAAATGGAGCATGCTGCGTTTTCTCTCACGTGCGGGAGAAAACGCAAATCCATTAAAATGCCATCTGCGGGTGCAAATTACAATTTAATTGCCCGCGGATGGCTAATGGATTCCTATGGGCAAAATCGAATGCAGATTCCGCAGCGGAAATCCACAGCGGAATCCGCAATTTGATTTTGCCAGTGCACATGAGGCCTTAAAGTGGTATTCCCACTAGAGCAAGATATTCCTTATCCACAGGATAGGAAAAAACTTGCTGGTTGGTTGTGGTCCAATCGCTGGGATACCCAAATCCCAAGAATACAGCTCCAATGTATCCTGAAGGGTGCACAGTGGAGGAGATGCAGGTGCACCTCTGCTACATTCACTTCAATGGGACTGCTAGAGATAGAGGATAACTTGCTGTGTCGGGACAACCCCTTTAAGTAATGAGACGCAGTTAGAAGATTCTGATTTGAAAAAAAAGAAAATAATAATAGTGTCATAGTACCGCTGGCGCTGAGTGCATTCAGGTGCAGGCATGAGTCTGGTGTAATGTCACGATGTCAACTTTGGACAATATGATAAGCCTGCTGGTGCACAAGCGGTATCATTTAGGAACGGATGCCGAGGGAGAGACATTTGCCTTTGTTTTTGAGCTGATTGCCTGGCTGGGCTGTCTATTGTCCCAGCCAGCTTCTTAGTAACTTGTGTAGGATATTTATTCAGGCTCCTCTGAACAGACAATACTAATAATACTCTTGCATACTAGTCTACTTATGTTTACTGGTCCCGTTCAGTGGTTAGATGTCTTTTGCCTGCAGACTTCTGCGCACTCCCTTTGTGCACTTCATTTTTCAGACTTTGATTTTGAGTTACTTCAGTCTGTTTTCTGTTTTGATCTTGTTTTGCTTATTTATCTCATCAATCTCACTCTGCCCTCTTGTTCCCCTCCCTCTCATTACATCTAGGGGTGCTTCAGGAAATTTAGTTAAGTTCCAGTCACAGGGTTACCCTTTTCAGGCCAGGTGCCCTGCTTTGCTGCGAGTTCCAGTTAGGGAAGTTCTAGGGAAAGATCTTTTGTTTTTAGCACTGCTAATTTTTTCGTTTTGCACCCTTTGCTTCAAAGTTATCCCTGTGCTTTACATGTTCTTTAGCCTATTACCGCACTTTGTCTCTGAATCTGTTGTGCGTTACGTTGACAGGTCAAAACAAAAGTGACAGACAGTACCAGATTCAGAGTTAAAGAGCTTATCCGAGGACCCCCCCCCCCCCCCCCAACCACCACCACCCTCTACAAAAAAAACTAAATCAACAAAACACCTCCAACCACCTTTTCTGGTGGGAACATGAGATTTCTGTGGAAAAAGTTAGCAATTTGCATTATTCACTGTACCCAGATGTAATGCCAGGCCTGCTGTTCACTAGGGTCTGGCATTGTGATGCTGTTGTTTAGGTAAGCTGGCTTACTTAATCAACAGCTTCACAGTGCTAGGCCCTACCATTTGTGTTGGATTTGATGATGCACCAAGGGGGAAGTGGAGGTAGAGAGACCACCCTCAATCACCTGGAGCTGCATTGGTACATTATAAAATCAAATGAAGCGCAAGACTGTATTCTGATTCAGCGAATGGGTGCACTTTATATTGGTAGGTTATGCAACTTACAGTTAATAAATCATAGCATGATAATCTTGTGGCACTGTTTAACCCCATTAAAGCATATCTCCAGAAATCCATTTAAAAACCTTTTAGAATATATAGGATTACAAGACATTTGTGCTTCTGTAGAGTGAATGGTGTTTTTAGTTCAGTGATGATAAATATGCACAATATCTGTAAGGAGTTAGAACTTGATTATTTTTTTTTATTTTTTAGATATTATGATAATGTTATTGATGATGAGAAAAAGTAACTTAACTGTCTGTCATTACACATTAGAGTTAAGGCATCATTCTCTAGGCTGCAAAGGAAAATAGAAAATGATCATAGAGGCTTGTGCATAAATGAAATGTTCTCAGAAAAGATCTTTGCTGCATTCACTTAATAGTGGTTTTAAGGGGGTACTACCATAGGTTTACTTGAGGAGATTGAGCTGGTGTAGAAAGCCTTACTGCAATGCTCCCTGGGAAAGAGTATGCAAATTATCTCTACCCAGCAGGAAGAAAACTATCTCTCAACAGTAACTACTCTGTAAGTCAATGTGTGCATCATTAAAGAGTCCTCAAACATTACCAGGAATATTAGCCAATTGTTTCAAACTTGCTGTATCGATAGTCAACTTTCAAGTCTTCTTAATGGGCTGGACGCTAGCTCACAGGATAGTTGGCACAAGTGAGAACATTTTCTTCCTTCTGTAGGAGAGATACTTGGCTTACTTAATAGCATATTCCCATCTTAAACATGTATGGCATATCCACACAATATGATATAAATATCTGATAGATGCGGGTTCCACATGGCAGCTGCATGACATGGACGCAGCTAAGAATGAATGGAAAGGGGACCACATATGTGCACAGCTTTCTTCATTCATCTCTGTAGGAACTACAGCTTGCTTGGCTATTTCCTTGACTCTGATAGAAGTGAATGAGAGTTGTGCACATTTATTACTACCTCTCCATTCACTCTACAGATTGAAGTGTCAGATAATGGCCACCTCATCAGGCCAATCAAGGGTCAGGAAACCCACTCTTGAAGATGTGGGTCCCAGATTTGGAAGTCACATCTATCAGACATTTATACCATATCATTAACATGCTCCCCAACCTATTGATTGCAATCCCTGCTAGCCATCATAAACCGCTCCTGCAGTCATACTGTTTCTGCCGTCACACGGCTAAATGTCTGACCATTGTCTGTGTATAGCATCCCTCACTCTCCACCTCACCATACAGTGCACATCTCCAGTCCCTTTACCTTCTGTATCACCCCATTACTTGTAGTATGTAAGCTTGTTGGAGCAGGACCCTCACCCCTATTGTTTCCATCAACTGATTACTATGTAACCGTGGTTCTGTAATGTTTGTACTTTTGTCTCTCTGTATTTCCCCTGTCTATGTAAGCGCTGCGGAATATGTTGGCACTATACAAATAAAGATTATTATTATATCATGTGGATAAACCATGGATGTCTAATATGGGATTAACTCTTTAAATGTGCAAAGGCATGTGAATGTAAATGATAGCTGATGACTGAAAAGTTTATCTGTTTGTAAAAAGGCAAGTCATGATCAATTAAAGAGTATTCCTCCCCAAATCAGATTCAGGGTTGTCTTAAATATTTTCCTCAGCAGTTTCTCAAGACTTTTGAACTTATTAGCTCAGAAGAAGAAAAACAGGAGCAGATAAGCTATATATATAAATCTTCATCATATGAAGCATTAGAATGGCCAATATAATGAAGAAAGAACATTTTTTTTGAGGGAGAGAGAAAGAGAGAGATGACATGCCACCAAAAGGGAAAGAGTAAAAAAATTAAAATCTATTATTATGAAGCAGATAGTCCAAGTGGCCTTAAATCTTAAAGGGGTTATCCAGGACTTTTACTATTGATGATCTATCCCCAGCATAGGTCATCAATAGTTGATCAGTGGGAGTCTGCCTCTGGGGATCCTTGCCGATCAGCTGTTTGCTAGGCCAGCTGTCAGTGCAGACAGCACTGGAAGCAGATAACGCTGTTCATATTGCAGCAGCCCAAGGTGGTACTGCAAGCACATCTCCCGTTGAATGCTTTGGAGGCTGTGCCTGCAGTACCAACGCAGACCACTGCAATGTTGACAGTGCTATATACTTCCAGCACTGTCGGAGACCTGGTGAATAGCTGATCAGCAGTGGACCCCTCTGCTCAACTATTGATGACCTATCCTTGGGATAGGTCATCAATAATATAATCATTGTCTAAGACAACCCATTTAAAGTTATATTAACTACGGTAAATTGACCAGTGTGATAGAAATGCAACCCTCAGGTTCTCCAAGGTGAATTTACAGTTAATCATCAGATAAAGTAGTCTGTGGGAGCGACATGTCTAACATTCACTTCTCATTTTACTGTTATATGGCAGATTTGTGTACAGTTTTGCCTTCTGAAAGATGACATAGTCAAAGACAACAAAATGCAATAAGGCAAACAGAACACATCTGCAGACACTTCAACATGTTCTTGGTGTTGAAATTCACTGGTTTATTACTGCACTTTCGCTAACAATGTCTGTAGTGCACAATTAATGTACGGAGGCTGCTCAAGATGTAAACCTAAAGCCACTTGAACAGTTTACTATGATAATTATGATTATTAATCACAATATCACGGGCTGGAAGATAGTGTGATCGGAGGAAGATTTTGCCAGATGTCCGCTATTACTGCTAATGTTTGTATCCCTAACTGGTTTTTGAAGTTCTGAACAAAATGTTATATTATAAAAGTAAGGCTGAGTACCCAGCAGAGCGGTTATATTATTCCTGTATTTATTAAAGTACACAAAGTTATCAAATATGCAATTCTGGACTTGTATAACTAGTATAATCTCATTAAACAGAAGATATGCTATTAGGGGTGTATGCAAGGGGAGGATACATGGTTAAAACCACCCCCTTACCTCTGCTAACGACCTTACAATACAGATTACCTGCCTTCCTGTCCTACTAGAGTCTAACAGTAGTAAAGGGAGTGGTGATCAGAAGTGATTGGTCTGCTGTAATTTGTGGAGATAACTTGTCAATAGGTCTCTACTGGATAGTGTTGCCCACTAATGGCCTGAACCCACATGATGCGTGCAGTTATTGCCAGGTTCTGCTGCTCTGGATCCTGGTTCAAAAATGTGCAGGGTCCCAACTTAACCAAAGAAATGTCTTTGCCCCAGACACTTGAACTCAGAATTTATATCATCACAGCCAATGGTTATTGCACTCGCATAACCTCCATGTACTTTGCAAACCTGTCCCATAATGCCTCACATGTCGCTTGCCAATTTCTGTACCTGTCATATTCATACACATCCAGCTACATGCCACATATCCTGTAAAATGCCCTTTTAATGTACCAACTACAGAACTGTACCCAGCCAGAGATCTCTATGACCGTCAACCGGCTCCAACTTTCTATTTGCTGCTCTGCTCTACAACATAGCTGCCACCGGATGTCTACAGCTGCCAACCTGCCCAACTATTCACAGCTTTTTTTGTTATGCCTTCTGCCATCCACCCAACTACCCATGTATCTACATGTACAATATATGTGTAAGTGGTTAAAAACCCATGCATATATATCTATGCATACTCTTGCTGGACTTTATATTTGAACTTTCAGAGAGGTCACATGACTGTGTTTTATACTCTAACTTTGCTGCAGTGGATTAACACGGAGTGAACTACCTGTTGATTGGCTAATGAGATGGGTATAGAAGGCAAGTCTTGTTTCTCTCTACTGGAGAGCTAAGTTTTCTTGTACCAGAGAGAGCACAACTCAGATTTTTGGAGTGGCGCTACCAAGCTGTTGCAACACAAGTGCCAGATGGAGGTGTTTTGATTGTCCAGGGAAATGTTAGCTGCAGTTACCGATCGAAACTGTCAAGCCGTCACCAGGAGAGAGACAAGCAGCCAGAGCAGATAGACCGACAGCCAGTATCTGGATATTCAAGGTTTGGTGGTGCGTGATCATGAGTACCATCACCCAGGCTCATCACCAGTAAAATGAATTATTTTGACCTAATCACTGTACAACTTCCCCAAAGATACTGTGCTAATAATTTCTTCAGGGCACAATAACTGCATATTTCAGTTTGAAGATTTAGACATTTGATAAACTGAAGTTTCTGAAAGACTAAGTTATTTCAGAGAAAACTCCTAATTTCAAGCAGCATCTGTAGAGCTAATTATCCAGGGCCAAGGTAAACCACTTTTGACTGTGATAATTCTAGAATGTGTACCCAATATTAAGGACACCCTATTGGCAGGGTATCGACCGAGTTATAGCATTAATTGAATATTAGTACACTGTTTCCATTGTATCCAAATAATACTCTTGTATGTTATCACCATGTTATTCTCTATTGTACATTCAATAAAGCATTGTTTGCTCAACTGACCTGGTGTAAAGCCTCTTCATCACCCACATCATATTCTGCACCTATTATATACACTATATGGACAAAAGTATTTGGACACTGCATATTTTTCAGCAAATCTGCAAATACTGAGTTTGCCGAACGGCATGCTGGGAAGGGCATGGGTAAAAGTAAAAGCTGCTCATTTTGTAATAACTATTCATTCATCCGGTCGAGCACTTGTGGGATGAACTAGAGCGCCGGGTACGACACCGGCACCCATGCCCATCCAAAGAACAATCTATTCTCACAGCCTGGCACGAGGAATGGCAGCTATTCATATCCAGACTTACAGAGAACTTGTGGAAAGTATGCCGACGTGTTGCAGCTGTAATACAATCAAAAAGAGGGCCGACACGTTACTAAATAGAATAATAAAGCACTTTTTCTGAAAAACATGCAGTGTCCAAATACTTTTGTCCATATAGTGTATATCTGCTCTCCTACTCCATGTATCTATATGTGTAATAGCCCTCCTACCTATTCTCTACCTCTCAGTTGATTCTGCCTCTCTTCCGCAGACCTCCAGTATCTGTTTGCTTAATTTCAGCTGACTGACAACTTTCCCTGTTATCTATAGATGTGGCATTCACCACCATGATTGTGTGCCAGCCATCAAGGTGGGCAGAATGTACTTTTCCAACTACCTAACCTCCCCGCCTCTTTGTAACCTCCTAAATGCTCCTAGCCCTGTCCCTGCCAGTCTCTTTGCTCTCCTAAGTACCTGTAGTCTTTAACTACCCGGTCATATCCTCTACGTACTCAACAGGTAGCAAGTAGGCTAATTTAGAAGGGGCCTGGGGGGAGGGAGTGGTCAGAAACAGCCTAAACTGCCCCTTAAGAAAATCCTACATATGCCCTTGTATAGTTCCAAATGTCTTCTGTAGTTGTCTGAATGGATAAGTGTAATAAATGTTCTAATTGCTTCAGGTCTCCAAAAACTATAGTGCAGATGATCATTATTGTTTTTTTGATTAAATCACATTTCAACCAAATCACCAGTTATAGAGAAAAGCAGAAGAAAACATGAAAAATTCTCAAAGCTAAATCGATGAATTTATCTCCTTATGGAACGCTTGAATTAATGTAAACCTGAGGAACACATAATGTTGTTGGTGTAAAGTGTTTAATATTGACAGAAGGAAGGTCTCTGACGGAGGGCTCTATACTTTTCGGTGTCCTACAATTATATTATAGCATGATATATTTCTACTTTCATCTAACCCTTGTTATGGGTAAATCATATAATGTAATCCAGTCCCTGCGGCAGAAGAACTGTTAAGGGAAGGCGGGAGTATTAATCCCACACCTTGGGGCAATCAATGTAATTACTCTTTTCCTCAATGTAATTTTCTGACTACGCGTAAACCTTAATAGATTTGTAGTGATCAAGAATTTGATTTCTTTTTCCCTTAAGCTCCATAAAACTGTGTTTTGTAGCTATTGAGATAATGAATTCAGACAGAACACTTACTTGTGCCTCTGCCCTTGTTTCCTCTAAGGTTAATATTGAAGGTGTTATTATTACCAGATATTATAGAATAAGATAGAATATTAATTTGTAACAAGCTTTATGTAACTCTTGAAGCCTGCTTAACTTTTCAGATGGGTTTTCAGAATAAGCTGCCATATCTGGCCTTTATGTCATTTGTATCCTGCATTTTTCACCAGTTTCCTATCTGCAGGATGTATCTCTAAATTTCAGTTTTCTCTGTGCTGCCAGGAGGAGACTTTTGCTATGTTTTCTTCTATATAGTGCACATGAAGAAAATAGTAGATTCTGCTCTTTGTAACAAACACACATAAATAACTGTAATATGGTGGACACTAGAGAATTACTGAGCAGTGTAGATGTGATTTTAGTAGCTGCAATCCACTTACTATTAGCTGCAGACATGTCTGTGTGTGAATCTCTCTCTCTCCAATAGCTTGCCCTCTCCTCTCTATAGACGTCTATGGACAGAATGAGTCATCCCCTTCCTTCACTTCCTGTTTTGTATTTTGCTATCTCTATTAATAGATATGGGCATCCTTTGACAACAAGCAGAGAACAGAAAAATGGAAAGCAAAGGGGAACCCTTTGGTCAACACTCTAGAGTGATTTTTCAGCACTGCTTGAAAAACATCATTTTAGGTAAATAAAGGAATTTGCACTTTTGATAGAGAAGGAGATAGTGAGAAGACATAGATTAGACATTAGAAAAAACATATTGACAGTGAGGGTGACTGGACAGACATCTATCTGGGATGATTAGTGACCCTGCATTGAGCAGGGGGTTGGAACCGATGGCCCTGGAGGTCCCTTCCAACTCTACCAGTCTACGATTTTATGATTGCATTGACTAATACTTAAAGGGGTTGTCCCGCGCCGAAACGGGTTTTTTTTTTTTCAATAGCCCCCCCGTTCGGCGCGAGACAAACCCGATGCAGGGGTTAAACAAGAAAACCGCACAGTGCTTACCTGAATCCCCGCACTCCGGTGACTTCTTACTTACCTGGTGAAGATGGCCGCCGGGATCTTCTCCCTCGGTGGACCGCAGGTCTTCTGTGCGGTCCATTGCCGATTCCAGCCTCCTGATTGGCTGGAATCGGCACGTGACGGGGCGGAGCTACAAGGAGCCGCTCTCCGGCACGAGCGGCCCCATTCAGAAAAGAAGAAAACCAGACTGCGCAAGCGCGTCTAATCTGGCGATTAGACGCTGAAAATTAGACGGCACCATGGAGACGAGGACGCTAGCAACGGAACAGGTAAGTGAATAATTTCTGATAACTTCTGTATGGCTCATAATTAATGCACAATGTACATTACAAAGTGCATTAATATGGCCATACAGAAGTGTATAGACCCACTTGCTTTCACGGGACAACCCCTTTAAGCAAAAGTTGTTTGAAAGATTAGCAACTTTTGAATGGATGGCTAATTTCATTTTCCGGGTTACATATAGATGCTATCTGTGGAAGCATCTGAGTAAATATGTAACAACTCTATGTAGCATTAGTAATCCTTTATTGATCCTGAGTTGCAGTCAGCATTTAATCATAGGACTGCATTGAGAATTCTGTTGGTTTCCACCAGAAACAGAAAGCAAGCTTGTCATCCGACAATTTCCAACATCTTAACTGTGTTCCAATAATTCTGGCAAACAGTTAGTTTTCTTATTACAGTTCAGTAACCAGTATAAAGAAGACACTTTGCAGAACCAAAATCTCTAAAACAGCATCTGTGCAGACACTTAACAAGCAAGGGATGCAAGAAGAACTTGGCTGTAGAATAGTGATTGCTGGGTAAGTATAATACATGTTATTACTTAGATCAGTTACTCAACTTTTTATGTACTGTAGATTAGTTATTTAAACTGTAAAGTGGTGTCAAATTGGATGTTCCGTACGCTTTAATGGTGGATGTATCACATCACCATAATTAGTAATATATCCAACAAAGTGTAGCCTATTATTTTCCATAACTACCACTTCCTTTACTACTTATTGAGGGTGCTTATATTACTAATAATTGCTTAAGTCAAGTAATACTGCCTTTACATTAGCCAATAGTCCACATAAGTAACACAAAGTGGAAAAAGTGCTACTTTTTCCTACATTCTTGTGTAATTTTTTTCCAAACCATCTGTTACGTGTGCTGCTTAGATCTGTAGTTCTAAGCTTCCTAGCAGCACAGCCCTCACTGGGTTAATTGATTGAGCTGGCTGGGTGTGGTACTTCCTGCTAGCCAATCTCCTGGGTCTGTGTTCACATATAAACCCAGCTCCTGGTCAGTCTGAAGCTGGTCTTGTACTGTTTGGATGTATCTGTGACATTTGTCCTGTTACCTGTTCTCTTTTCTGTTGCAGCTTGCTGTGTGATCTGTGCCTTGTGGTTCATGTCCGTTTGTTCATTTAAATTCTGTCAGTTTTGTGTTAACTTGCTGTGTGACCTGCTATCTGTGTCCTGTCCTGTTGCAGCGTGCTGTGTGAATTGTGTCCGGTTCTGCTGGACTCCTGGTTAGTGTAGGGACTAGCAGTATAACCAGGAGCTGTGAAGTGGCCCGCTAGCTTTCACATTTTGTACAAAATGTTAACTAATACCTGGTATTTATATTCAGCTTATCATCTGTTACTAGTGGTTACATTTTGTATGCTGTGTATTCTGGCTCTGTGTATCCTGTTGTTCAGTCCCTGTCATTTGGCATGTGAATGTGTCCTGTTCTGGTGTGTGGCTCCTAGGATCAGCTAGGGCCCAGATCCGAGGACTGCTGGGCTGCCCTTATTGGGGCAATGTCCCCGCTTAGGTAGGGCACTGTCATCCCCCTTATCGCACAGGGTCAGTTGCTTGAAACCCGCGTGAATACCGTGTGCAACCTGTGTGCGTACCCAGTCCCCTTTGGTCACAATCGTGTGGGCCCCATACTTAGTTTGCCCACACGATCGTAACACCATCAGTATTTATAGTGTTGTAGGATAAACTGCAAAACCATTTATTCATTAGTCAGTGTAGGGCATTTTACATCTTAAAGGGGTTATCTAATTAAAGCAACCCCTATTTAAATTAAAACCAGTCCATCGATCAACTGATGCAAAGACAACCTCTGTAAGGGAATATGCAAAAAGTCATTCATATTTTTAAGATTTATTATAAAAAAACGTTTTTAATTAAATTATTCTTTTAAACCTCACTGAATTCTTAATCAATTATGACATGCTAATCAGTCTCTCTGTTGTTCTAATAGAAAAGCATTCCAATGGAGAGATTCACCTTTCTAGCATCCATATGCCCTCATAGATATGTTTTCATGAGACAACCCTTTAGATCAAATAAATAAAGGTAACTATTTTTTGAGCAATCCCGAATAGTGGTATAGCCACAGCAACTGGATGTATTTAATCAAATATTCCATAGGAATGACTGCTCTATTTTGGATTTTCCATTGTTCTGCTTCTTTTTTATGGATTTTCTTCTTCTTCTTGAGTAGTGATGATCAAACCTTTGATAAGTACAATCCGGTTTGGTTCAGTCCAAATTAGTTTGAACCAAACAGATGTTCCTGAAAACCCCTAAAATTGGTGTATAAGACTGTCTAAGAACTATAAAAACCCTCTAGAACACTCTGAGAGAATTATATGAGGCTTTTGTCTCTCTCAGACAATGTTATATAGCAGTGTTCAGAGCTAGTGTTCAACAAACCAAATGAGGGGAACCCGGTTTCAGGTCAAATGGTTTGCTGTTTCGGTTCACTCAATACGCTTCTTGAGTTCCAGGTCTCTCTGCTGGACAAGGTAGTCATAACATTATTACTAGAGATGAGCGAGCACCAAAATGCTCGGGTGCTCGTTACTCGGGACGAACTTTTCGCGATGCTCGAGGGTTCGTTTCGAGTAACGAACCCCATTGAAGTCAATGGGCGACCCGAGCATTTTTGTATTTCGCCGATGCTCGCTAAGGTTTCCTTGTGTGAAAATCTGGGCAATTCAAGAAAGTGATGGGAACGACACAGCAACGGATAGGGCAGGCGAGGGGCTACATGTTGGGCTGCATCTCAAGTTCACAGGTCCCACTATTAAGCCACAATAGCGGCAAGAGTGGGCCCCCCCCCCTCCCAACAACTTTTACTTCTGAAAAGCCCTCATTAGCATGGCATACCTTTGCTAAGCACCACACTACCTCCAACAAAGCACAATCACTGCCTGCATGACACTCCACTGCCACTTCTCCTGGGTTACATGCTGCCCAACCGCCCCCCTCCCCCCCACAGCGCACACCAAAGTGTCCCTGCGCAGCCTTCAGCTGCCCTCATGCCACACCACCCTCATGTCTATTTAGAAGTGCGTCTGCCATGAGGAGGAACCGCAGGCACACACTGCAGAGGGTTGGCACGGCTAGGCAGGGACCCTCTTTAAAAGGGGCGGGGCGATAGCCCACAATGCTGTACAGAAGCAATGAGAAATAGAATCCTGTGCCACCGCCATCAGGAGCTGCACACGTGGGCATAGCAATGGGGAACCTATGTGCCACACACTATTCATTCTGTCAAGGTGTCTCTGCATGCCCCAGTCAGACCGGGCTTTTTAATTCATAGACACAGGCAGGTACAACTCCCTATTGTGAAGTCCCTGTCGACCGACAGCATGGGTGGCTCCCTGGAACCCACCGGCGATACACAAAAATATCCCATTGCATTGCCCAACACAGCTGAGGTAGTAATGTCGTGCTTAATGCAGGTGGGCTTCGGCCCACACTGCATGCCCCAGTCAGACTGGGGTTCTTTACAAGTGGAAACAGATGCATTTATAATTCCCTGTGGACCCACAGCATGGGTGGGTGCCAGGAAGCCACCGGCGGTACATAGAAATATCCCATTGCATTGCCCAACACAGCTGAGGTAGTAATGTCGTGCTTAATGCAGGTGGGCTTCGGCCCACACTGCATGCCCCAGTCAGACTGGGGTTCTTTACAAGTGGAAACAGATGCATTTATAATTCCCTGTGGACCCACAGCATGGTGGGTGCCAGGAAGCCACCGGCGGTAAATAGAAATATCCCATTGCATTGCCCAACACAGCTGAGGTAGTAATGTCGTGCTTAATGCAGGTGGGCTTCGGCCCACACTGCATGCCCCAGTCAGACTGGGGTTCTTTACAAGTGGAAACAGATGCATTTATAATTCCCTGTGGACCCACAGCATGGGTGGCTCCCTGGAACCCACCGGCGGTACATAAATATATCCCATTGCAGTGCCCAACACAGCTGATGTAACGTCAGCTGTAATGCAGGTGGGCAAAAAATTAATTGGATTACACTGTAGGCGAGGGCCCACAAAAATTGGTGTACCAACAGTACTAATGTACCTCAGAAAAATTGCCCATGCCCAACCAAGAGGGCAGGTGAAACCTATTAATCGCTTTGGTTAATGTGGCTTAAGTGGTAACTAGGCCTGGAGGCAGCCCAGTTTAACGAAAAATTGGTTCAAGTTAAAGTTTCAACGCTTTTAAGAGCATTGAAACGTATAAAAATTGTTTAGAAAAATTATATGAGTGAGCCTTGTGGCCCTAAGAAAAATTGCCCATTCGGCGTGATTACGTGAGGTTTCAGGAGGAGCAGCAGGAGGAGGAGGAGGAGGAATATTATACACAGATTGATGAAGCAGAAATGTCCCCGTTTTGGATGGTGAGAGAGAACGATGCTTCCATCCACGGGTGCATAATACGTATTGCTTAGGTATCGCTGCTGTCCGCTGATGCAGAAGAGAAGTCTGGGGAAATCCAGGCTTTGTTCATCTTGATGAGTGTAAGCCTGTCGGCACTGTCGGTTGACAGGTGGGTACGCTTATCCGTGATGATTCCCCCAGCCACACTAAACACACTCTCTGACAAGACGCTAGCCGCAGGACAAGCAAGCACCTCCAGGGCATACAGCGCGAGTTCAGGCCACGTGTCCAGCTTCGACACCCAGTAGTTGTAGGGGGCAGAGGCGTCACGGAGGACGGTCGTGCGATCGGCTACGTACTCCCTCACCATCCTTTTACAGTGCTCCCGCCGACTCAGCCGTGACTGGGGAGCGGTGACACAGTCTTGCTGGGGAGCCATAAAGCTGGCAAAGGCCTTGGAGAATGTTCCCCTGCCTGCGCTGTACATGCTGCATTATCCCTGCGCCTCCCCTGCTACCTGGCCCTCGGAACTGCGCCTTCTGCCACTAGCGCTGTCGGATGGGAAGTTTACCATCAGTTTGTCCACCAGCGCCCTGTGGTATTGCATCATTCTCGAACCCCTTTCCTCTTCGGGAATGAGAGTGCAAAGGCTCTCCTTATACCGTGGGTCGAGCAGTGTGTACACCCAGTAATCCGTAGTGGCCAGAATGCGTGTAACGCAAGGGTCACGAGAAAGGCATCCTAACATGAAGTCAGCCATGTGTGCTAGGGTACCTGTACGCAACACATGGCTGTCTTCACTAGGAAGATCACTTTCAGGATCCTCCTCCTCCTCCTCTTCCTCCTCCTCAGCCCATACACGCTGAAAGGATGACAGGCAAGCAGCATGGGTACCGTCAGCAGTGGGCCAAGCTGTCTCTTCCCCCTCCTCCTCATCCTCCTCATGCTCCTCCTCCTCCTCCTGAACGCGCTGAGATATAGACAGGAGGGTGCTCTAACTATCCAGCGACATACTGTCTTCCCCCGGCTCTGTTTCCGAGCGCAAAGCGTCTGCCTTTATGCTTTGCAGGGAACTTCTCAAGATGCATAGCAGAGGAATGGTGACGCTAATGACCGCTCACCACCTGGGTAGACTCCTCAAATTTTCCAAGGACCTGGCAGATGGCTGCCAACCAGGGCCACTCTTCTGTAAATAATTGAGGAGGCTGACTCACACTGCGCCGCGCAAGTTGGAGTTGGTATTCCACTATAGCTCTACGCTGCTCATAGAGTCTGGCCAACATGTGGAGCGTAGAGTTCCACTGTGTGGGCACGTCGCACAGCAGTCGGTGCACTGGCAGATTAAACCGATGTTGCAGTGTCCGCAGGGTGGCAGCGTGCGTGTGGGATTTGCGGAAATGTGTGCAGAGCTGGCGCACCTTTCCGAGCAGGTATGACAAGTGGGGGTAGCTTTTCAGAAAGCGCTGAACCACCAAATTAAACACATGGGCCAGGCATGGCACGTGCGTGAGGCTGCCGAGCTGCAGAGCCGCCACCAGCTTACGGCCGTTGTCACACACGACCATGCCCGGTTGGAGGCTCAGCGGCGCAAGCCAGCGGTCGGTCTGCTCTGTCAGACCCTGCAGCAGTTCGTGGGCCATGTGCCTCTTCTCTCCTAAGCTGAGTAGTTTCAGCATGGCCTGCTGACGCTTGCCCACCGCTGTGCTGCCACGCCGCGTTACACCGACTGCTGGCGACGTGCTGCTGACACATCTTGATTGCGAGACAGAGGTTGCGTTGGAGGAGGAGGAGGAGGAAGGTGCTTTAGTGGAGGAAGCATACACCGCCGCAGATACCACCACCGAGCTGTGGCCCGCAATTCTGGGGGTGGGTAGGACGTGAGCGGTCCCAGGCTCTGACTCTGTCCCAGCCTCCACTAAATTCACCCAATGTGCCGTCAGGGAGATATAGTGGCCCTGCCCGCCTGTGCTTGTCCACGTGTCTGTTGTAAAGTGGACCTTGGCAGTAACCGCGTTGGTGAGGGCACGTACAATGTTGCGGGAGACGTGGTCGTGCAGGCCTGGGACGGCACATCGGGAAAAGCAGTGGCGACTGGGAACTGAGTAGCGCGGGGCCGCCGCCGCCATCATGCTTTTGAAAGCCTCCGTTTCCACAAGCCTATACGGCAGCATCTCTAGGCTGATCAATTTTGCAATGTGCACGTTTAACGCTTGAGCGTGCGGGTGCGTGGCGTCGTAGTTGCACTTGCGCTCAAACTGTGGCGCTAGCGACGTCTGGACGCTACGCTGAGAGACATTGCTGGATGGGGCCGAGGACAGCAGAGGTGAGGGTGTGGGTGCAGGCCAGGAGACGGTAGTGACTGTGTCCTCAGAGGGGGGTTGGATCTCAGTGGCAGGTTGGGGCACAGGGGGAGAGGCAGTGGTGCAAACCGGAGGCGGTGAACGGGCATCGTCCCACCTCGTGGGGTGCTTGGCCATCATATGCCTGCGCATGCTGTTGGTGGTGCCTCCCCAGCTGATCTTGGCGCGACAAAGGTTGCACACCACTGTTCGTTGGTCGTCAGGCGTCTCTGTGAAAAACTGCCACACCGTAGAGCTCCTTGACCTGTGCAGGGTGGCATGGCGCGAGGGGGCGCTTTGGGAAACAGTTGGTGGATTATTTGGTCCGGCCCTGCCTCTACCCCTGGCCACCACACTGGCTCGGCCTGTGCCCACACCCTGACTTGGGCCTCCGCGTCCTCGCCCGCGTCCATGTCCTATAGGCCTACCCCTACCCCTCAGCATGGTGTATTACCAGTGATTTGATTTCCCAGGCAGGAAAGAAAGTGGCGCAAGCCTGCAGCCAAAATACAATTTTTTCCCTTGTTTTTCAAAGGACAAGCCACACTGCGTGTATTCAATGAATACTACTAAGTTTAATAACTGTGTTGTGGCCCTGCAAATGTGTCAGAGAACTGCAGTGATGCAAAGTTATTGGCTCCAGCAGATCAGGGATTTCCCATGCAGGAAAAAAATTGGCGCAAGCCTGCAGTAAAACGTAGCTGGCTGCGTCTGATTTTTTTTAACGTTCTGCTCGCAGCACACACGTACCCAGAGCCCTGAGGACTGTCAGAGGCAGGCGAAATACAATTTTTTCCCTTGTTTTTCAAAGGACAAGCCACACTGCGTGTATTCAATGAATACTACTAAGTTTAATAACTGTGTTGTGGCCCTGCAAATGTGTCAGAGAACTGCAGTGATGCAAAGTTATTGGCTCCAGCAGATCAGGGATTTCCCATGCAGGAAAAAAATTGGCGCAAGCCTGCAGTAAAACGTAGCTGGCTGCGTCTGATTTTTTTTAACGTTCTGCTCGCAGCACACACGTACCCAGAGCCCTGAGGACTGTCAGAGGCAGGCGAAATACAATTTTTTCCCTTGTTTTTCAAAGGACAAGCCACACTGCGTGTATTCAATGAATACTACTAAGTTTAATAACTGTGTTGTGGCCCTGCAAATGTGTCAGAGAACTGCAGTGATGCAAAGTTATTGGCTCCAGCAGATCAGGGATTTCCCATGCAGGAAAAAAATTGGCGCAAGCCTGCAGTAAAACGTAGCGGGCTGCGTCTGATTTTTTTTAACGTTCTGCACGCAGCACACACGTACCCAGAGCCCTGAGGACTGTCAGAGGCAGGCGAAATACAATTTTTTCCCTTGTTTTTCAAAGGACAAGCCACACTGCGTGTATTCAATGAATACTACTAAGTTTAATAACTGTGTTGTGGCCCTGCAAATGTGTCAGAGAACTGCAGTGATGCAAAGTTATTGGCTCCAGCAGATCAGGGATTTCCCATGCAGGAAAAAAATTGGCGCAAGCCTGCAGTAAAACGTAGCTGGCTGCGTCTGATTTTTTTTAACGTTCTGCACGCAGCACACACGTACCCAGAGCCCTGAGGACTGTCAGAGGCAGGCGAAATAGAATTTTTTCCCTTGTTTTTCAAAGGACAAGCCACACTGCGTCTATTCAATGAATAATGTATGTCTACTGGCCCTGCCTACACAATTCTATCCCTGTAGTATTAATGCCGGGTACAATGGTCTGCACAGCCGGTTTTGAGAAAGAAAAAAAAATGCAACACTGCTAACAGCAGCCTGGACAGTACTGCACACGGATAGATGTGGCCCTAGAAAGGACCGTTGGGGTTCTTGAAGCCTACACTCACTGCTAACACTCTCCCTGCCTAACCACCACTTCTGTCCCTATTGCAGGGCGCAATGCTCTGCAGATCCAATTTTGAAAAAAAATAAATAAATACAGTGCTAACACAGTACTGCACACTATTAGATGTGGCCCTGAGAAGGACCGTTGGGGTTCTTGAAGCCTACACTAACTCCTAACGCTCTCCCTACAGCAGCTCCAGCATGATACCACTGTCCCTCAGCTAACTCACAAGGCATGTGTGGCGAGCCGCGGGAGGGGCCGACTTTTATACTCGGGTGACATCTGATTGCCCCAGCCACTCACAGCAGGGGGGTGGTATAGGGCTTGAACGTCACAGGGGGAAGTTGTAATGCCTTCCCTGTCTTTCAATTGGCCAGAAAAGCGCGCTAACGTCTCAGAGAGGAAACTGAAAGTAACCGGAACACCGCGTGGCACTCGTTACGAGTAACGAGCATCCCGAACACCCTAATATTCGCACGAATATCAAGCTCGGACGAGTACGTTCGCTCATCTCTAATTATTACATAGGCAGCTTCCTACAATAAGCTTATTCTTGTGTATTAAACTATTAACTATTCCTCAGAAAGGAAGGGAGTTTCTTGCAAGATGCTTGAACCATTCTTGTAAAAACTAGTTTGCAAAGATTAAATACTTGTGTTTATTTTTTGGGGAAATATAAAGGAAATATCATTAATAGAGATGAGCGAATATACTCGTTTCCAGAAATTACTCGATCGAGCACCGCGATTTTCGAGTACTTCCGTACTCGGATGAAAAGATTCGAGGGGCGCCGGGGGACGGGGGAGGCGTGGCGGAGCGGGGGGGAGCCTTCCCTCTCCCCCCCACTCCCCGCTGCAACCCCCCACTCACCCACGGCACCCCCCGAATCTTTTCGCCTGAGTACGGAAGTACTCGAAAATCGCGGCGCTCGGGCGAAAAAGGGGCGTGGCCGAGTAGGTTCGCTCATCTCTAATCATTAATCTTTATTTGTCACTTTAAGCAACCTTCTGGTTTTGAGATAAAATTCTGTTCTGGGACCAGAGGATTGAGGGGTATATTACTTGTATTTGATTTTGCGGGCTGTCATAAAGTTCTGCTGGCTAGGGATACAATTTTTGGGTGGCCAAGAAGGCCACTGCCATTTTCTAATTGCACTATGGACTGCTCTGTGATTGGCCAACTCTGATCAGGTGTGCAACATTTGCCAGTCACAGAGCGGGAACAGTGTATTGATAGTCTAACACTAACAATGTACTATGGGCGATTAGGTAGTCTTATGTTGACAGCAGCCACTTTGGCTGTCTAAAAGCTAGAGCTCAAACCAGCAGAACAAAACAACAGCAAATCAATTACAGGTTTTATATCCCCTCCACCATCCATTTCCGGGAACAAAAGTTTGGCATGAAACCAGATTGTTGCTTTAATGAGAAACAATATTCATGTAGCACATACACTATATGGCCACTTTATGCGAGACACACATTTAGTAGTGCAATGGACACATCCTTTGGCCTACAGAACTACAACAATTTGTCACAACATAGATTCTAGTAGGTGTTGAAATAGTTCAGCATGAATATTGGCCCACGTGGACAGGATACCTTCTTGCACTTGCTGCAACGTAGATAGAGGTACTCACATGCTCTGAAAAGGTGACAGAAAAGGTTCATTGATTCATGGCTGTTGAACTGGTCATTGGCTGTCATAGCTCATCTGTGCTAAGAGACAAAGAGGTGAGCATTCTGATATGTTAGTTGGATCACCACCAGTTTTGTATTCAACAGCATTTTTTTTACTGTGCACCACCTGTTCTTTAGAATGATTCTTTACGTTCTCCTCTGTCCCCATTTGTAGAGGAGTTATCTACATTTACAGGATTCCCTTACACTAGATGATTTTCCTCAATCACACTCTTCTGGGTATACTCTAAGCACAATTGCATGAGAAAATTCCACAAGGTTGGCAGTTTATGAAAATACTGCCCTGACTAGTCTAGCACCAATGGCCCTGCCTCATTTGAAGTCACTCATGTCACTAGATTTTCCCATTCTATTGTGGATGGAAGATCTTCTGATTCAGTTGTGACAACACAAAAAAGTTGATTGAGTTTTGGGGGATTCAATTTGTGCTATTGCTAAGATTTGTTATATATATATATATATATATATATATATATAAGCGCTGCGGAATAAGTTGGCGCTATACAAATAAAGATTATTATTATTATATATATATATAAAACAAATCTCAACCATAGCACGAATTTATATATATATATATATATATATATAAATATATATATATATATATATATATATATATATATATATATATATATACATATATATATATATATATATATATATGTATATATATATATATATATATATATATATATATATATCATATATCTTGCTTGAAAAATATATTGTACACCCTCAAGCTAGATAATGGAGCCATCCACTTATTTTTGATAATGAAAATTTGTCTAGTAGATTTAACCAAGGTTAAGGGGTTTATCCAGTCAAAAATTTTTAGGCTGCTTATCATGCTGTAAAAACATAACAGATCCCCTGCCATTCCCACTCCATTGGTGCTCGGCCCTCCAGTTCTCTCTGAGTCCAGCTGTAGCAAAAGTGACATCCTGACACAGGGATATGTGAACACTGTTGGTAATTACTCGCTGAAATGAGCCAGTAATTGGAAGCAGCAGTCACATGTCCCTGTTGTCGGTGATGTCATCACTGTAGCAGGAAGTAGAGAGCAGCAAGAAAACCCAGCACCATTGAAACTTTAGTGGTGAGGAATCAGCTGAGGTGAGTATGCCTTGCGTTATATTTTTACAGCATAGTGAGCGGCTTTCAAAAATGTTGGTTTGGCTGGATAACCCCTTTAATTTACATCATCCAAAGTTTTAGGATCTTGTGTCCTATCTGAACTATAACATATTGCATTGATTTAGTATATAGGGTAAAGTGTGCCTCAACCAAGTATACTATGAGCTGAAAAAACACTATGGTTTTCATAGATTATAATATGTACACGTACGTAAAACAAAGACATTTAACTTTTCTTAGGAATGAAAAGTAACTGCAAATTAAAAAACTGAATAGAAAAATAGATTAGTTTTAAGAACAATTTAATAATTCATAAGCAATTTACATTTTGTTCTAAGATTGATTATTATGACATTAGCTCGGGAAGAGTCATTGCCTAAATGACTGCAGCAATGTGACTAATTTAATTGAATGTGGAAAATCTAAATTTACAATTTGACCAGATGTAGGCTACAGGAAATAAGGAGAAAATAGAATAAAAAAACTATTCATTAAAGTTACACAACAAATATACATCTAGCTTTATCTGTTCATCTCTCACTCCATTGACTGCTCACATAATCTATATCTGTGTTTATGTCATATACAGTACTGTTCAAAAATAGTAGTGCCAGCATTTTTTTTTATAAAACTCAAATATATAATGTATAAACTGAAAAAAAATGTTTAAGATTTCACTTTACTTTAAATTAGTGAACTAATATTTAGTGGCATAACCATTGTTTCTGAGAACTGCTTGACATCTGTGTTGCATGGAGTTGTGAGAGCAGTAAATGTGCATGCATTTTGCCTTTTGTATCCATCTTATATGCTTCTGTCTGTTCTATCATAAATCTTATGATTTTCCATTAACTAAGAGCATTCCAGACACAATATCTTAGTCTTGTACAAGAAATCCAGACTGGCGACCTTGACGTTATCAGCACTAGTTTTTCAAGAATATGTTCTGTTTTACTTTACACTATAAATTGAGATGCAGCGCCAATAAAGACTGACTGTTTCCTATCACATTCAGAATTGTATGTGATTTGTAAGCTTCCTCGAGCTCGACTATTAACTCTTAATTTGGCCACCTACTAACTAGCGAATATTTACGCTTACAAATTTGGTGCCCAACGTGGGGCTCAACCGGATACTCACTCCAGATCCCAGTGAAAAATTCAGTGATTTTCTGTTTTCCAGAAAGGACAGACAGAGCGCTCTATAAAAAATGAAACAAACCTTATTTCTTACAAAACTATCTGTCCTCACCTGAGGTTTGTCAATGTTCCTCTTCGCTGGCAGAAGAGGACATCACTGTCGTGCTTTCAGATCTGTGTCAAATAATTCGACACATGGTATGTTTCTGGGTAAGAAATCTGTATGTTAATGGTGAACTAGTGTCCAGAGTGTGTGTGCGTAGTGTGAACCTGCCAAAAAATAAATTTATAAGCATTAATCTCCAGACCCTTTAAAATGTGCATGATCTTCAGGCTATCACAAAGGAAGAATACCAGCGTGAATGGACTGTACCTGTTGCAGAAAGGCCACAGTAGCAATTGAATGATCTGAGTGAATCTGAGAGTATAGTCCTTTTGGAGTAGTGTCCATTTTTGCCCCGGAAAAATAGTAACCCCTATAGATGATGGATATTATTCTGACTGTTGAGGAATGAGGTTAGAATTGAAGATTGCGCTGCTCATAACTAAAGCGTTGCTGTTTGTGATTTTTGTGATCTGGGTAACTTGAACAGTTATTGAGTTTGAGAAAAGGGCACCCAACCACTCATTTCCTGGAATAAGTGCACTGTCAAGGGTACAGTGTATAATGCTATCAAGGGTGTAGTGTTATGTGTTCCAGCACAATACAGGCTATTTCAATTGTGATCAGACAGGACTTTGAACCTGTTTCAAAGATTTGGACATAAGCCTAAGGTGAGTTAAAATGGGCAACTCACAAGGAAATGGCGGCAAGCAGCTGGTTGAGGGAAAAAAAAGTAAAAAATGCAGTGTAAGGCTGTCAAGCAATGTTACCAACATCTGGCAGCTCTGAACAGGTATTCTAGTCCAGGAAGATTGTACTACATTCTTCTGTATTTTTTGTTTTTGCCTTATAACCACATTTTTTATGTCACACCACAAATTATCTGTGGGATTGGGCTGGCTAGTTCATTACCTCAATCCCATTTATCTGAAACCGATATGTTATTTACTTACTGGTGTGTTTTGGGTCATTGTTGTTGAAACACCCAATTCAAGGGTATTTCTTCTTTGGCACAGGGTAACATGTTCTCCTCAAGTATTTTGATATATTCAAACTGATCTATGATCATATGCAATAAATAGACCCAACATCATGGTATGAGAAACATCCCCATATCATGAATTTTGCACCACCATGCTTTACAGTTTTTGCAGTGTACTGTGACTTCAATTCAGTCCTCGGGGATCATCTGACATACGGTCTGCAGCCAATAAACTCCCCCCAAAAAATTTTGCTTTCATCAGTCCACAAACTGTTGCACCATTTCTCTTTGGACCAGTCAATGTGTTCCTTTTCACATTTTAACCTATTCAGGACATGTATTTTTTTCATCAAAAGGACTTTGCATGGAGTTCTTTCTGGTAACTCTGCTTCATTTAATTGTCTTCTGATTGTAGCAGTACTCACTCGAAGGCTAAGATCTTTGATTTTTCTGGAAGTGATCATTAGCTGACTCTTTGCCATTTTGGCTATGCTTTGATCAATTTCAACAGTAGTTCTTCACCCCCTTACGTGTCTTTCAGATTTGGGTTGCCACTTCAGGGCATTTGAGATCATTTTAGTTGAGCAGCCTATAATTTGCTCCATTTCTCTATATGTTCTCACTCCAATCAACTTTTTACTCAAACTTCTTTCTTCATCAGAATGATGTCTGGAATGACCCATTTTCACCAGTATTTCAGAAGGAAAAGCACTCAAACCAACATGTGCAACATTTGCCACCATCCTACCTTAAATAAGGGTCGAAATTAACATCTGATATTCCACAGAATGGATGACTTCACCAATTTAATTCTTCACTGCTATGATTTTGAAAACTCCCCTTTCAACTAATGAGTTGATTCTTTGTTGCTGGCCAGCTTTGCTGCTCTTATTTTATCAGCTATTCTGAGGGTTTGCTTGGACAACCAATAGCGTCGTTTTTTTCTGCTTCTTATAGGTGAGATGCTTACTGGATGTTTCCATATCTGTGGACTGTATATTGTGCCATAGTTCCTCTGGATGCTTTTCTGATGTGTGAAGCAGTTTGAATCGGTTTGCTACCTCAATAGTGTGTGATTGGGGGATTTTAGAGGTTTCAAATTTTCTCAATGGAGCTCCTTTTTTTTTTTTTTTAAAGGAACGTTTATTGGGCATGTCATACATTATAATACAAAAGAACAAGGGAGAATCATCAAGAATACTTCACAAAATTAGAACATTACAGTTTTCTCACTCCCTTAAGAGTTTATAATACCCCCTTTTTTATTTTAAACAACTTTCGCCGTTATAACAAAGGAGACCAAGATTCCCAACCTGGGAAATCTTAACAAATAGAACATACAACTACAAACTTAACCTGCAGCTCCACTACCAATATTATGTTTACCTATTGTCCATGCAAGTCACAACAACCAATAGAGAAAAGACCTTCTGTTTTCCCAAAAAAGAGGAGTTAGCTAGACACGTCCAGTGAAGTATTGGGCAGTCAACCTACCGACCCCATATGTTGGTGAACTTGGCAGGGCAACCCTAGCCATATATGTCAATTTATATAGAGGGGCAACATTATTAACTTACATAGCCAGGCAGCCCTAGTGAGTTTTCTGGGATGTTTCCAATTAAGTAATATTACCTTTTTAGCATAGAAAAAAAAGAAATTTGTATAAGGTGCATGCTGCTGCATCGACCGGAATGTCTTCCACAAGGCCAAAGAGACAGACCTTAGAATGTAGGATACGCAGGGCTGCCAGATGCATCTCCATGAACTCAAGAACATCCCACCAATACGCTTGAAAAACATGGCACTCCCAGAACATCAGCATAATTGTGCCTGTATCCGTCAAGCACCTTGGGCAGTCTGAACTAGGAGATAAGCCCATAGCATTTAGATGGCTAGGAGTATAATAGACTCTATGAAGAAACTTGATTCGTATTATCCTGTCTTTAGTACTTATTAAGGGAGGCCCAGAGCTTGCCAAAAGGCCTCTCTGGTCATCCGAGTCCTGTCTCCCAATGAAGCAAGGCTATGTGTCAGTTGTCTATAGAAATAAAACAGCAGCTTCAAGATATTAGCCATCTGTGCCAACTCCTCCAGCCCAGTCAAGACAAGAGAGATACTCAGGCCCTTAAATTGGGCTCTGAGGGCATGGCGAAGTTGGAAATACCTAAAAAGGGCGCTACTAGAGAGGCCGAAACATGCCTGCAGTTGTAAAAAGGTACAGAAAATGCCACCTTCGACAACATCTGAGAAGACTATCAGGCATGTATTGCAAGTGTGAGAGGAGTAGAAGGAGACCATTTGGTTGCCTCATCAGGTATCAAATAAAGGGCGGTGTTCCAGATTTTGAGAGTCACCCACATGGGCGCAGGTAGGGCATTCAGACGCGAAGTCGGACTCCTTAGTAATAAGCCTCCCAAACTTTATTCTGGGCCCACCACTCTGCGATCTAGTCCCACCACTGGGTTATACTCGGTAGATGACAACCACCACCCCACACATACCAATTGACTAGCCAGCTAGTAACAGTAGAAGTGAGGAAGGGCCAACTCTGCAGGCAGACAGAGAGTTTCCAACTTGATTCTTGGGGTGGAGCCCAGCCATAATATGCAAAGCAGTATTTTATGGACAATTATACAGAATCTTTTAGGGATCAGGTTAGGGGCATTCTGAAATATATACAAAAATTTGGGTAATAACTTCATTTTAATTAGGTTTATGTGACCAACTAGGGTGAATGCCCATTGTGTCACCATGTCTCTTGCCCAGTAGAAAAGTGGAGCAAGATTTTCTGTGTAAAAATGGTCAGTAGATCTCCACAACAGTATTCCCAAATAGGTGACGCTATCTGTCCACTTCAGGGGGGCAGGGAGGGCTAGTGATGCCACAGGGGTATCGACCGCCAGCAGCCCGGTTTTATCTCAGTTAACCCTTACCCTGGTTACTTTCAGTAACTGTCAAAAATTGAGAGCATGGAGGCCAAAGAGGATTCTGGGTCTTGTAGGAACAGAAGAGTGTCATCTGTGTACAATGCCACTCGCTCTTCATAAGTTCTCAATTGAAACCCTGTGACCGTCTTTAACGCTTGAATCTGTATTGCAAGTGGCTCACTTACGATAGTCAAGAGGGCTGGAGACAGAGGACAGCCCTGACGCATTCCTCTACCAAGGAAACACTGCTTAGCTATATGGGTGTTCGTCCGCAACCGGGCCACCGGAAAATGATACAGCACCTGCACCCACTTAATAAAGGTTGTCCAGGACCCAAAACAAGACATCACTTCCCACAGATATCTCCACCGAGTCAAAGGCCTTAGCCTGATCAATAAAGATCAAGGTACGCTTCCCTGGGTTGGAATGAGACAGCACAAGGTTAGTAAAGAGTAATGGAGCACCTTTCTTAATGCTACAAAATTTGATCTTCATCTTAGCTGCAAGGAGATCATCATCAGTGGCACAGTCGGCGCCACAAAAGGTTTTTATTGCAACAATGAACTTTGCCAACGATGATTACAGAGTATGCAATCAATCTGATTTCGATGTAGGCCATTGGGAGATGTCCACGGGTAGGAGTCATCCATATACGCTAGTCCCAGGCCCGGATAAATGGGGTGGGTTAGAGAAAGACCTGATGACCTACGCTATAGAAACTTTGCCTTGGAATCCCTATGAAAGAACTCTCAAATGATTAACCATAATAAGTCAAAAATGCTTGGCAGATTAATTTCTTAATATATCTTCATTGTGGTGAAAGATTTTTTTTCCGCAGATACAGAAGCTTAAATCTCCTGTATAGAATTAAATAATAAAATTCCAGTTGCCTGCAGCCACCACTAGAGGAAGTTCATTATTAAGTTCAATGTATAAAAAGAAAGATTAAGCTTCTAAACCTCTTTTGTCACTGCATGGATCCAGAAAGTGTCTTCATTACTATGGAGATGTATAAAACAGAATGGTGTTAAAATGTGAATAATCACTGTAAAACATACCTCCAAATGAAATATAAATGTACTACCATCACTTTTTATAATAGTCCAACTACCTTTTGTTTGGAATGCATGCATGTAAAATTGTCGTACATTTTCTTTGTTAGTCAGCCAAACTTTATATTTTCTTAAGCTATAATTACCGTATATACTCGAACATAAGCCGGCCCGAGTATAAGCTGAGGCACCTAATTTTACCACAAAGAAACTGGGAAAATTAGGTGCCTCGAGTATAAGCCTAGCTAGACTTGGTAAAAAAACCAAAACGCAATACTCACCTCGCCGCTGGTGTCTGTGTCCCCTGCGTGATGGTCTCCCCGTCGTTGCAGCAAGCTGCTCTGTAATCCTCCCTGGATTGAATCAAGCGCCAGCCAATCACAGCCGGCACTCGATGAACCAATCACAACCATTCAGTGATGTAATTCACTGAATGGCTATGAATGATCGAGTGCCGTCTGTGATTGGCTGGTGTTCGATCCAAACACAGCGCTTACTTGCTGAGGGCGGGGAAATTCAAAACCCTGTTTATCAGAGACAGATGACAGCTGGGAGGATTACAAAGCAGCTTGCTGCAAGACGTGAGAGACCATCGCGGCTGCCGGCTGTGAGGTGAGTATTGTGTTTTGTTTTTTTTAACCTAGTCTAGTCTAGCTCACTCGAGTGTAAGCAGAGGGGGGCTTTTTCAGCATAAAAAATGTGCCGAAAAAGTTGGCTTATACTCGAGTATATACGGTATTCCTCTTTTTTTTAATAGCAACACTTTGTGATACATATATCGTTTAACTTTTATAAATATTTTTGACGGGGAGTTGAAAAAAAACAAAAATTAAGCTTTTTATAAAGTTTTTTTATGGGGTTCATCGTACGGTATAAATGACATGTTGCCTTAATTCTTCAGGTCAATACAATTACAGTGCTACCAAATTTATATAATTTTGTTGCTAATTTTCCACAGTAAAAACACTTTGAAAAGCAAAAAGTTGTATTTGAATCACTGAATTCCAAGAACCAAAACATTTTTTACTATCCACCAATGGATCTATGAGAGGTTCAGATCCGCTGCAGATATTTTCTACTTATTAACACAAAAAACATAGTATAAAGCTAAATAATTACTTTATTGGAGACATACATATAACGCATAACACAAACAATAGGGTGTTTCATTCTGTAAGGCAAAAAGTAAAATGTAAAATTTTTGCAGACTTTGCTTACGCCCCGAGTCTTAGTGATGTAAAAGATATGTATGCCAAGAAGATTGGATAATATTTAGAGGTTGCACACTTTGATCAATTTTGTAAAAGTAGACAAAAAATATGATTTTTCAATGTTAATTACTTTTATTGGGAAAACTAGAAATCACAAACTTAAAATAATACTAAAACTAGACACTAAGATTAATAGGTAGTAGGATAGGCAAAACATGTGTTATGTTAATCAACTCTGAACGATGCAATTTTTGGATGTAGTTAACCATTTTCACTCGTTGTTCTACTAGAAAGGTTTTTCGGGACTTTCTTCATCCATCATTGTCGTATATGACGTAGATGAAGCCCCCAGACTTTGGAACTTCCGAAAAATCTGGATGTCAGGACCACTTGATGGTATGCCACAACACTCTTCAAACACTCCTTTCAATAATAGTTGATGGGTGTGATGACGGCAAGCCAACCACAACAATGTTCGTCCGAATTCCCTTTCAATTCTGGTACATGCCCCTTGGTTATGTCCTGTAATTAGATGCTGTAATATCAAAAGATATACCGATGATATTGTCACGTAGCCCAAATTGGTTCACTTCCCAAATAACTACTTCAGCCATCTGCTCACCAGTGCCTTTCAGGGCAACAGGTACGCCAAGCAAATGCTCAAAACCTTTGCCAGTCACTACAACTGCAACTCTATCTTCCAAAGTTTTGACACTCCCATGGGCAACTGAGGGCAACTGGTGAGGTGAGCCCATATTTCTTTTTTGGCTTATTCAACTGAGGGCAACAGTTTACTATCCCAATGCAAGACCAATTTATGAGGATATTCAAAGAGTGACTCTTCGATTTTCTTTACTATTTCTTTACCATTTCTTTACCAATACTGATCACCCAAGCTCGGTAAACGGTAGCTGGAGATACGGAAATTTTTGAAACATTGTGGGCAAGGCTTTTTGCATTTGCTATAAATGAAGTACTTGCTTGTGGAATAGAGAAATACATGAGAATCCCATTAGTACAAAACACTTTAATATTAGAAATTTTACTAGTTTGATATAAAAGTGATCAATGTGTGCAACCCCTAAATATTATCCAATCTTCCTGAAATTTGGCATGTATATCTTATACATCACTGAGATTCCGGGCGTAAGCAAAGTCATATGAAAATCAAATCTTTGGCAAAATGAAACACCCTAACAAACAACATAAGGAGACTATGTTAGAAGCATTGATCCAATGGGTCAAAAATTAAAGTGCATAGCAGATCTTAATATTAATATATATGACTCAATATAAGTCCCAGGGACACTAATTAGTTAATCACATGCATATATTCAAATAATAAAATGTTTATAAATAGAGATGAGCGAGTATACTCGCTAAGGACAATTGCTCGATCGAGCTTTGTCCTTAGCGAGTATCTCCCCGCTCGGCAGAGAAGGTTCGGCTGCCGGCACAGGTGACAAATGAGTTGCGGCAGTCAGCAGGGGGGAGCAGGGGGGAGAGAGGGAGAGAGAGATCTCCCCTCAGTTCCTCCCCGCTCTCCCCCGCCCGCCGCCGGCAGCCAAATCATTACTCCCGAGCGGGCAGGTACTAGCTAAGGGCAATGCTCGATCGAGCAATTGCCCTTAGCGAGTATACTCACTCATCTCTATTTATAAACAAATAATGAAGATAACTGCATATAATTAAACAGGGGGCATTGATATTATTGGGGGCATTGATATATGATGTATATTGATTGCGTCTCATATAATGGCGAGGATGCGCAGCCCCTTTATTAGGAAATCCTGTATGCTTTAGTATATTCAGAAATTTTCTACAGCAAAAAATGCTATTTATGAATGTACCCTTTAAAAAGTTGATCCTATACCAAAAAACTTTAGCTGTACTAAACTATATGAACAGAAGCTAAAGATTCTGTTACATTATATGTATGTTAGTCTTATATTTCCCTGAATAATGTCTATTCTTCAAACGTAATTAAAATATCATTTTGATCTATTTTCAGGACAGCAGACTTTGATGAAAATGATGCATTTATAATGGCAAATGACACAGATATAAGCTGTCTGCATTTCATGAATGACAGATAAGAATAAACCCCTGAGACAGGTAATCAGTTTCTCAGATTCTGTCAGTCAACAGCTTCCTAGACAGTTCTTAGAAGAGCCTGATCCTCAACAACAACTTTAACAATCTCAAATTAAAAGGTTAAAAATACCTTTAACATCTTATTTTAATTTCTGATTGTATGTCTTATATGCAAGTTTGTTTACTTGATTGTGGGGGCAACAAGTAAAAAAATAACTTATTGACTTCTATGGGAGAGCATTGTGGCCATGTGGCTCTATGACATATGCAGAAGACATAAAGGAGGGAGAAGGAGCTGAGTATTAATTGCCATCAGTCAATAGTATGATCTATTATCTGCCTCTCTGTTTCAAATTCTCCTGCTTTATCATCATTATATTTCTTCTAGTTTATTACTGTGGCAGTTGCTGAGCCATTAGAGTAATCAAACAATGGGCAGCACTCCGATCAACAGGCAATTATAAACCACAAGTCGAGGAAAAATTCAACTCACCCGGTGAGGTATGGTGCATCAAAAACATGGACACCCTACCGCACCTGACATCCACATAAGAGTGCAAAATGATACATGTCGTAAGTAGAGATGAGCGAACCTACTTGGCCACACCCCTTTTTCACCCGAGCGCCGCGATTTTCGAGTACTTCCGTACTCGGGCGAAAAGATTCGGGGGGCGCTCCGGTCCAGCGCGCTCGCGCCGGAGAGCTGGTCTGCGCGACGTCATCGTAGCTCCGCCTCCGTCAATGAGGTGGCTGTATTGGCAGTGGAATGCAAGACAGGAGAAGAAAATCCACAGTGCACCATGGGAGAAGACCCGCGGTGCACCGTGGGAGAAGACCAGCGGCGCCATCTTTAAAAGAAGAAAAGAAGAAGCTGCAGAACGCTGATGCAGGTAAGCGAAATGTTATTTTTAAAAACTAACAAATGCTTTCTTTTTAACAGGGCATAATGCAGGGGTCTATTGAAAAAAAAAATTTCGATTTCGCCGCGGGACAACCCCTTTAAGTTTGTTTTTCTTGTCTGTTGGTCTTAGTGCCCTCTTTTGTTTGTCTGGGTCAATATTTCAGGTAGGGTTGACATTAGGATAGTTTTAGAGATATTTAGAGACAGTGGTGTCTGGTGTTAGGGTCTACATCAGTGATAGATATGGGTAAGACCTAGAGAAAACTAGAATTAAGGCCTATTTAGACACAAGGATTATCACTAAAAATTCGGCCAAACGATGGCTTTTGAGCGATAATCGTTGCGTGTAAATCCTACCATCGTTTGCTTTTCTGCTGAATGATAGGTGTCATGTGGGCATGAAATCCATTGTTTGTGATTGCAGGGACCGCATGCTGAGTTCTCTGGGGGCAGTGCTGATAACATTGTTATTTGCCGGCATCCTGTGGCAAAACAAAGGACATGTATTTAAAGAACAGATCACCTGCTGCTCTGTAAATACATCTCCTGGTGGCTCATTAACATTCAAATGATGTTAATTAGCTGCTAATGAACATTAGTGCCCATTAGTAGCTATGCAAAATGATCGCTCAAAGCTGTCACTCAAACTGTCTTTTGAGTGAATTTTGAGCGATCATCGGTCATCCATTGGTGAGATCCTATTGTTACCTTTTTTGTTACCTATTAGTGCTGATACATGCTTCTTATTATTGCTCAGTCAGCAGTTTGGTTGTTACATAATTTGGCCCTATTGTAAATCCTGGGTGTATTTGAGTACTCTAAACACCATTTGTAGTTGGGAAAGGCTGTAGGTGAAGCTCCACTTCTGCTGTCTTGTGTCTAGCCAATGTTGGTATTTTTGCGGCATCCCAGCAGAGGCGAGCCAGCTGCGGGAGAGACCCTGAGCATAAAACAAGATGGCGATCACAGGTGGCTCTGCAATCTTTCTCCACAAAATGGCTGTGACGGGGCCTCGCTGGGTCACACACAAGGGCAGTCTAACTGGATTTGGGACTTAGCTCTACTAATGTCGAGGGGTGTTGTCACAGGTGACGCCAGTACCTTTGGGTTGCGAACTCTTAAAAGGTGAGGCAAAAATAACTGAGACGGGTCCACAGTTTTTCTGTTGCAAACTGAAGGTACCCAGTTTACTAACTGTCTCTTTTAAGAGCAAATGTGCGAGCCAAAGCAAATACAGGTTTTCTTGTTTTTACATAGGACAATACGCTGAATTTAGTATTTTCCAAGAACAGTTAACAGAGTTATCTTCAATGCACTCTCTCTCTCTCTGTTTAGGATTATTTGTGAACAGGATCCCCATCAGTCCCAGTTATCTGCGGGTTGCGCTCAATAGATTACCATGCGCAGAGGCGGCAGCGTGTGACCGGTTGCGCAGAGGCGGCAGCGTGTGAGCGGTTGTGCAAAGGCGGCAGCGTGTGAGCGGTTGCGCAGAGGCGGCAGTGTGTGAGCGGAGTGTGAACAAGTCTATCTTCACTACTTTCACAAGTAAATTGTAGATCCCCATTAGGGTGAGCTCCATGCCTGGCAATGTCATCCAGTGTGCTACTTGTGCAATGTATGTGGTCCTTGATCAGCCGATCAAGGGTGCATACTGTTGCACAAGATGCTTGCACAAATCCTGGATCTAAATGGGCAACTGGCAACAATGAGAGCCATTGACATCATGGAAAGGAGTTTGGTGCTCACTGAGCAGGCACTCGCTGGGGTAGAGGCGGGGGTGGATGGTAGTACGGAAGAGCAGGGAGAGCAGGCAGTAAGCTGGGTGACAGAAAGAAGGAGGGCTAGAGGGAAGAGAACCAGGGAGGCTGGTCCTGAACTGGCACAACCCAACAAGTTTGCAAAGTTGGCAGATGAGGGGGATGCCATTACAGAGCCAGCACCGGTGCAGCACGACATGCCCTCTGAACGCCAGGGAGATGACTGCTCCAGTGAGACTGGGACGGGGAGCGCAGGGCAGGCTAGACCGGTCCTAGTGGTGGGGGACTCAATTATAAGGGGGGGACAGATAGGGCAATCTGCCATAAAGACCGGGATCGTTGAATGGTGTGTTGTCTTCCTAGCGCTTGAGTTCGACACATCGCGGATCGGATTGACAGATTACTGGGAGGGGCTGGTGAACAAATTAGAGATCAATGGCGGGCCCTCAAAAATGATTTCAGGGACCTAGAGTCCAAACTTAGGGCGAGGACCTCCAGGCTAGTTTTCTCGGAAATACTACCTGCACCTAAAGCCACACTAGAAAGGCAGCAGGATCTTAGGGAGGTAAACAAGTGGCTTCGAAGTTGGTGTAAGAAGGAGGGAATTTGGTTCCTGGAGAACTGGGCTGACTTTGCTGTTGGCTACAGGCTCTACCGTAGGGACGGGCTGCATCTTAATGGGGAGGGTGCAGCTGTGCTGGGGGAGAAGATAGCAAGAAGGCTGGAGGAGTGTTTAAACTAGGGACTGGGGGGAGGGCAAAATGAGAAATAGTGGGTTAGCCAGTGTAGCTAGCGACCCGGGTCTAAGCAAGGGGAATGGGGGTCGAGCAAGGGATGGGGTTAGTACAGTTAGAACTGTTAGATCAGCCATTAGTACGAATAGCAACAAAACGAATTTAAAGAACAAAAAAATCAATATAAATTGTATGACCACGGATGCAAGAAGTCTGATAGGTAAAGTCGGTGAGCTTGAAGCGAGAATGGCCGATGAAAATTATGATAATAATAACGGAAACATGGCTTGGTGATAAGTGCGATTGGGCGGCGAATTTACAGGGGTACAATCTCTTCAGAAGAGACCGAAGGAACCAGAAAGGGGGAGGGGTATGTCTGTACATTAAATCGTACTTAAAGCCGAGGCTACAGGAGGATATAGGAGTAGGAGAAGAACAGGTGGAATCTCTGTGGGTAGAAATAAAGGGAGAAAAAAATAACAAAATCTTGATAGGGGTTTTCTATAGACCACCAAAAGCAACAGAAGAAACTGAAAACTTACTATTAAGGCAGATAGAAGAGTTGTCAAACCGCAATGAAGTAATTATCATGGGGGACTTTAATTATCCAGATATAACATGGGAGAACGAAACCTGCAAATCTCACAGCGGTGATAAGTTCTTGAGAGTAATTAAAGATAATTGCCTGAACCAACTTGTGCGGGAACCAACAAGAGGGAGGGCCATTCTGGACCTAGTACTAACTAACAAAACGGACCGAATAAAGGTGGTACAGGTAGAGGGGCACTTGGGGAACAGTGACCACAATATAATCAACTTCCAGCTGTCATTCAATAAGAAGCCTTATCAGGGAGCGACAAACAAACTAAACTTTAGTAAAGCAAAATTTGATCAGCTTAGAACTACTAGCGGTAACATTAATTGGGACAACATCCTCAAAAATATCAGTACAGAGGATAAATGGGAAAAGTTTAAAAGGATCCTAATCACCTCATCCTAGCAGTTCATTCCCTTTAAAAATAAAAGAATCTCAACTAAACTATTGCCCCTCTTACCTTCTTGTCAATGTGGCACGACAAGAAGGTAAGAGGGGCAATAAACGAAAAAAAGAAACCGTTCAAACTACTAAAGCAAGAAGGCAGCAAAGAAGCGCTAAAATCGTACAGGGAAAAAAAACAAAATATGCAAAGATAGGATCAAAATTGCCAAGGAGGAGGCAGAAGGACTGATCGCCAAAGAGAGCAAAAACAACCTGAAAGTATTTTTCAACTATATTAACAGCAAAAGGATTTGCAGGGAGAGCACTGGCCCTTTAACAAATAATGCAGGAGAAATCATTGAAGATGATGGATGCAAGGCAAACCTATTAAATAGTATTCACAAACGAAAAGGAAATGCCACACGAGATACAGGGGAATAAAATGAACCCCTCACAAAATATGTCATACCTAACGCAAGAGGAAGTGCAGAACCGTTTAAAGAAGATTAAAATCGATAAATCGCCAGGCCCAGATGGAATACACCCAAGGATACTAAGGGAACTAAGTGATGAGATAGCTAGGCCGCTATATCTAATATTTCTAGACACTATCAAGACCGGTGTTGTACCATTGGATTGGCGCATTGCCAACATTGTTCCAATTAATAAAAAGGGAACCAAAAGTGAGCCTGGTAACTACAGGCCAGTAAGTCTCACTTCAGTAATGGGAAAATTTTCGAGGGGATTCTGAGAGACGCCATCGTGACTACCTCAAGGAGAACAAGGGAATAACTCCTCACCAGCATGGATTCATGAAGGGTCGCTCATGTCAGACAAATCTGATCAGTTTCTGCAATGAAATAAGCCAAAGGCTGGACCTGGGAGAATTCATTGATCTCGTATATCTGGACTTCTCTAAAGCATTTGACACTGTGCCACATAATAGGCTAATATACAAAATGAGACAGCTCGGATTGGGTGAAAACGTGTGTAATTGGGTAAAGAATTGGCTCAATGATAGAAAGCAGAGGGTGGTAATAAATGGTTTGTACTCTGATTGGGCCACCGTCGCTAGCAAGGTGCCACAGGGTTCAGTATTAGGCCCCATTCTGTTTAATATATTTATCAACGACCTGATAGATGGACTGCACAGCAAAATATCAATATTTGCAGATGACACAAAATTATACAATATAATTAATGCACCAGAGGACAATGTGCAGCTACAAACGGACCTAGATAAGCTGGGGGCTTGGGCAGAAAAATGGCAAATGAAGTTCAATGTTGAAAAATGTAAGGTTATGCACATGGGCAGCAAAAACGGATGTCACCAATACACACTAAATGGGGTACTGCTAGGGAAAAGTGATATGGAAAAAGACCTGGGGGTACTAGTGGATTGTAGACTAAACTGGAGTAACCAATGCCAGTCAGCTGCTGCAAGGGCAAATAAAGCCTTGGGATGCATTAAAAGAGGTATAGGGGCGAAGGACGAGAAAATTATTCTCCCATTATATAAGGCACTAGTCAGGCCCCACATGGAATACTGCGCACAGTTCTGGTCACCGGTGCTCAGGAAAGATGTTACAGTACTGAAGGGGGTTCAAAGAAGAGCAATTAAACTAATACATGGAATGACGGGACTGGAATACCCAGAGTGGCTATCAAAATTGGGATTATTTACTCTAGAAAAAAGATGGCTGAGGGGTGATCAAATAACTATGTATAAATATATTAGGGGACAATACAAGGATCTCTCCCATGATCTGTTTATACCCAGGACTACGACGGTAGCAAGAGGGCATCCGCTACGTTTAGAGGAAAGCAGGTTTCATCACCAACATAGAAAGGGGTTCTTTAGTGTAAGAGCAGTTAGACTGTGGAACTCTCTGCCTGAGGAAGTGGTGATGGCAAAATCCATAGAGGAGTTTAAAAGGGGACTTGATGTCTTTCTGGAGAGGAAGGATATTATAGGTTATAAATCTTAGGTTAATTGTTAATCCGGGTATACAGGCAGGTAGGAACTATTAGGGGTTGATCCAGGGAACAGTCCGATTGCCATTAGGGAGTCGGGAAGGAATTTTTTCCCCAAAAGGGCTAATTGCCTTCTGCCTTTGGGGTTTTTTGCCTTCCTCTGGATCAACAACACAGGAGGCTAGACAGGCTGGACTAGATGGACATTGTCTTCATTCGGCCTTACGAACTATGTTACTATGTTACTATGAGGTCTGTGTCTGTAATGGAGGCTAGGGTGAGGCTGTGCTTTCTCTGGTTTTTCAGCATAACAGGGGCTTGTAACACTCACTGTTGCTGTAGTAGGATCCCAACCTATTCTTCTCTACACTGCACTGGTATAGAGACACTTCGGGAGCTTCTTTCCTCCCTACTACGTCTTCTCAGACTGCGACTGTACTTCACCTCAGACTCTTACTGACTGATTTTCTCTGACAGAAGGACTCACTGACTGCATGTTACTTCTCTTCTCCTCACTCTTTGTTTGACTGAAAAACTGCTTAACTCCTTCCCATATCCCGACTTGCACTGTTTTCTTTTCCCGGGCTTGGATCCCCTCTACCAATTAATGATCAGAATGACAGTAACCAATCAGGAGACAGATGTTGCCGGGCAAATTAAGACGTCTGTGAAGAAAGGGAGAAATTAGAGTATTTGTGACAGACAACCCCAGAAATGTCTCCTAAGAAGTACATAAATGGGAGTTTTTAAGTACTAGTGATTGTGTGACATCCTGTAGGACCTTCCAGGCCACTACATTCTCTAGCTTCATAATAGAAGTGCTACCTTTAACTGTAATCCTACCTCGATGATAAAGAGATTATTGCTGACCCTGCGTCCAGTGCACACAGCACATGCTGTAAAGTGATGTCTGACTGAGAGGGCCTAGTGGCCAAAGTTGAAGCTGGAATATTTCAGGTTTGCATTAATATAGACAATGACAAAGAAAATGAAAAGAACACCAAAAATATACTCACAATGTAAACTTGATGCAAACAATAGATCGTTCGATCATTGCATCTGATTCCCTTTAAACTGCTGCTTGTCAGTAACTACAGATTTTCCTTACATCCTATTTAAACTTAGTGTGATCAATGTTTTGCAAGAAGTGGAACTCAGAAAAGTGTGAACTGCCTGTCACAGATTTCCCCTCTTCATTTGAAAGAATTAGGACTCCTGGTAGCTCTGCACCTTCCCCGTCAGCTGGCTGTGGGAGCCTGTATAATGCGGTCTACTGTAGTGAGGTGACAGATAAAGGCTGCTGCTGCTTTGTATTCATTCATTCTTTTATTATAAATGAAGTTTAATACCTGTGTATCTTTCATAGGCATCTATGCAAAATGGAGGCAACTACTGTATAACAATGTACCTTGGTTAAGAATGAACATTATGGGTTTGCAGATAAAGGTTATTGCATATTTATGAGTGACAACATTTCACTGTCCAATTTAATGGCAGACAATCTTAATAAATGAACGGTTCCAGGCTACACTGGGAACACACATAGCTTGCAGAGCAGGGAGACCCTTTTGCAAATATTGAGGGTGGCCTTTACTGTCATTGGTATCATTTATGGGCTGGTTTGGACAAGACAGGTTTTATCAGGGGTCACACAAACAGGACAGAGTGCCTCTGTGCAAGGAACATATGTAGGTCCCTTTGCTTACTTGTTACTCAGCAGAATCTCTTTAAGGCCTTAGTCAGACGGGCGTTTTTAGCCGCGATTTGCGCATGCGCATGCGTCCGGCGATTTTATAAAACCATTGCTTTGCAATGGTATCGGACACATGAGCGCTTTTTATGCGCTCGTCCGATAAATTATAGAACAGAAATCGCAGATCGCACCTATCTGCGATCTGCGATTCCTGTTCTCTTCTCTATATGCGCTCAATGGGGCCGGCGGCAGCAGCGCCGACCCCATTGAGAACATATAGAAGACAAATCATTCTTCTCTGCCACAGCTGTAACAGCTGTGACAGAGAAGAACGATGTTTGCCCATTGAATTCAATGGAGCCGGCAATACAGCCGCTCCATTGAAAGCAATGGGCTGCCGGCGTGCGCGGGGTGAATTGTCGGGAAGGGCTTAAATATATAAGCCCTTCCCTGCAATTCATCCTAAAATGTGTTAAAATAAAAAAAAATTGTATACTCGCCTTTCCGCTGCAGCCGGAGTCCAGCCGCGGCCGCTGTCAGTTCTCCTGAACTGCTTCTCGGCACTATTTAGCCGGCGGGGCTTTAAAATCCCCGCCTGCTGAATGGTCTGCCTCTGATTGGTCACAGCCCTGACCAATCAGAGGCAGGTTTCACTCACACACCCATTCATGAATTCATGAATGGGTGAGTGACTGCTGCCTCTCAGCGCTGAGCCAATCAGGGGCAGGTCTGACTCACATCCATTCATGAATTCATGAATGGGTGTGAGTGAGACATGCCTCTGATTGGCTCAGCGCTGAGCCAATCAGGGGGCAGGTCTGACTCACACCCCCTTCACACCCACTGCAGGACGGCCGCGCGGAGCTCCAGCTGCCGGGAGAAGGTGAGTATATATATATTTTTTATTTTTACACATTTTAGGATGAATTGCAGGGAAGGGCTTATATATTTAAGCCCTTCCCGACAATTCATCCCGGGCTCGCCCGCAGCGCATTGCTTTAAATGGAGCCGGCTCTATTGCCGTCTCCATTGAATGCAATGCGCTGGACAGCTCCGTCCCGTTTCTAATGAAACGCGGCTAGGAGCAGATTTTCGGGCGATTTGCGAGCGACTTGCGCGCACCGGTCACGCGATTTGCGGATGCGCATCCGTCATGCGATCCGCAAATCACGTGAAAAAACGCCCGTGTGACTAAGGCCTAAGAATTCACCAATGATAGCAAGTCATGAAATTTATCAGATGAGTCTTTTAAAACCCTTTTACACGGCCCGATGATCAGATGTTCATTTGCCTGGATCATTGGTCCATTTGAATATGCCCTTGGTCGACAAATGAATGAACAAACACTCATTCATAAGCTGATCAGGTCATTTATGCAAGCAGAATAATGTTCACTTCTTGGCAGCAGATCTTCCCTGTGAATGTGGAGATGTGTTGCCAATAATGGCATTCTGCATAGGGATAGATGATCACACTAGCAATCGTTTATCCTCATGCTACAGAACACCTGCCCATGTAGTCAATCTTAACAAGCATTGATCGACATGTTGCTTGTCGGTCGGCGCTTGATACTAGTGGCAGTAGATTTTCGCCTATGTAAAACTACCATTATATGCAATAGACAGTCGAAAGTTGGCAGTGGGCCTCTCTTCAGGGGTGTAATTCAAAGTTCCTGGGGCTCAATGCATCTATTTTATGTGTCTTTTGCAGTACTGGTATCTTTTTATGTAGCAGAAGGGTTTTGGACATCCTTAAGAACTAGGGCTCAGTAGCAACTGCTATCCCTGCACCAGCTAGAGCTATGCCCTTGCTATATTTACCTACTGGGCACCATGCAGTTGCGCAGGTTTTACATACAGTATAGTATGTCTGCCTTTAGAGTACATACCACAGAGGGAAACGATGTGACTACTATGGGGCTCATGGAGAGACTGGACCCAGCGATATTGGGTTCCATCCCTTGTCAACTGGGTGCCTGGAACCGGTGTAGTGCTTTCCTCCCTAGAGGAATTGAATTGCTTCCTGCGTAAATCAGCTCATTGCACAAGCTCACTAGCCCAGACAGTAGCTGATTGGTGGCGGCCCCTAGAGATGGACCCCCTGCCAATCTGCTATTGAAGATCTATCCTGAGTATAGGCCATCATTAGTATACAACAGGATGACCCCTTTAAGGATGCAACATAGTTTGGTTCTTAATGATACTACTATTTTCGGATTTTTTTCATCTTTAGGGCGCCCACCCACTGGCGTTTGCGATTTTCGTGCGTGAAAAACGCAGCGTTTTTTGCGGCTTTTTCGCGGCATTTTCGCGGCTTTTCGCGCCTTTTCCATTGACATTCATGGGTGCATTAGGAGAAAAATAAGGACACATATGCAACTGACAGTTCCTATGTTAAAAATCGCAACGGACCGAAAAAAAAAACGCCAGTGGACAGGAGCACATTCAATTCTAATTGCTCTTGAGAAAAAACGCAAAACGCAAAGAAAAAAAAATCGCCAGTGGGTGGGCGCCCTTACTCTTCAGCAGCCATAATATTTTTAATATTCTGTTGTTATAGCCGCATGTGGGCTTGTTCATTGTAAAGCGAGCTGCAGGGTTTTTTAACTTGGATTTTTGTTTTAGCTATTTGTTACTTTTTCCTAGTAGATTTGAAAATGCAATCCTATGATCGCTCAGATAATACACTGCAATGCTTCCATATTACATTGATTTATCTATATTCTTTTACATTGACAACTATGCCAGGCCCAGAAGACACTGTTAAGGCCCATTTACACGCAAAGATAATCGTTCAAAAGATAGGTTTTGAGTGATTATTTTGAATAAACTGCTATTGGACACTAATGTCCATTAGCAGCTTATCACCTTCATATGCATATAAATTAGCCTTCGGGACCCATATGCAGAGACCAGCAGGTGGTCTGTTCTCTGAATTCAGCTCCTTTGTTCTGCCCCAATGCTGCAAGCTGAATACAATATAATCAGCGCTCAGGGGAGAATACAGTACCATGGACAGCAAACACAGCATGCGGTCTATGTTATCTTCTCTCCGGCTGAACAATGGATTTTATGCTCACCTAAAAATCTTTGTTCAGCCGAAGAGTGAAAGATGGGAGCATTTACACTCAACGATTATCACTCAAACTATGGCTTTCGAGCAAATTTTGAGTGATAATCATTGTGTGTAAATGGGCCTTTACACCTCCAGTTACCATGTCAACTAATCAGCTCTTTATGATCTCATTAGCCCAATGGCTAACAATGAGAATTTAGTCCCTCTGACAACTGCTTACGTGTTGCACTCAGCATTAATCATGGCACTTAAGGAGCTAATGGCCAGAATTATTGTTATTTTTGCTCCCAGCCATTGCAGCAGGACCCTTCTGTCAGCAGAGACATACCTAGAGGATGCTGCATTTTGAAAAAAATGTCATTGAACTAAAACTTTACAAACCAAAACACTTTGGGGGAGATTTCTTATGTGACATTTGACAGTTGCAAAAGCATGTCTAAATGTGCACCTTTTTCATTTTTTATGCTATTCTTGCCACTTTTCTAAAAAGTGGGCAGAGCTTGGTGGTAGGAGCAGAGCTGCCCAGGGCCCAACATATTTACTAAAATTTTAACTAGAATTTACCCCTGGGATAGATGAGAATTATAGCAAAAACCTATGTCATCTCGTAGCCGGTGTAGATTTCAGATTGTGCCAAATTTATTAAATTTGGCCTCCCTCCTCCCCCACACAAAAATGTCTTGGAAAAACCTTCAGCAAAAAGCGATATGTTTAATCATCCTATAGAAGTTGTTTCACTTAGAAGAATTTGCTAGGAAATTTTGAGTAAACGCAAGGGTAACTGCATTACCCAGAAGCCCATTGCTTTAACTGGGCACAATGTAGTGGGTAGCTGCTGTGGGGAAATTCAACGGTTGCTCTTCTAGTCGGACACTATATGCTTTAAAGGGCTTGACCACAATGTTTTTGCTAAGCCATAAACAATTATGTTTTGTTGCAGATACTTCTATGCCATAATAATTCCTATCCTGGTCTTTATTCTAAGGCCCTCTGCTACTTGTATAAATATTAGACTTGATGCTCATCGCATCCATAAGAATGAAGATGATGGCAGTTGTGATTTAACAAAGTGACCATTTCCCCAGATGTCCCCAACCCAATTTTTGTAGATATAGGTGACCAAAGGACCTTTATCTAAACCTTTCTAGAAGTAACCTGAGCCATGAGAACAGCCAAGGAAATGGTCATGTGATTAAATCACATACCACAGCCACCCTCATTTCGACGGTTGGGGAGATTGCTACTTCCCATCCTTATATACACAACACGGGACCTTGAAAATGACAGGGTCATTCATGTCATGGTACAGTGATCCTTGGAATAAAACAACCCTTTTAGTAGAAAGTCGCCAACCTTGTTAAATATCATCAGAGAAATCTATTAAGAATATGATTGAATAAGGACAAAAAAAGCAACAATAGATAATATATATGTTATCTTGTTATTAGTATTAAGCGAACTTTTGAAAAGTTTGGTTTGACGGTACGCTAAACTTCAGTTCCAATTAGTTTGAACCAAAACTTCACCAATACCCTAAAACTGGTATATAAAACTTTCTATGAATGACCCATAAAAAAGCTCTTCCTCCTCCCAAAATCTGCACAGAGTTTTTATGTTTGACCTGTGGGTTTATTAATAATAATAATCATAATAATAATCATATTATAGGGCACATACATTTATTGAGAAGCAGGAGAAACATAAACACAGGAAGAACATACAAACTCCATTCAGATGTTGTGCATAGCTAGATTTGAGTAGAGGAGGAGAAGTAGAAGAACATATTCTTCTTCTCTGGAGCAAGGTGGCTAAGTAGTTAGCACTGTTGCCTTGCAGGATTGGGGTCACAGATTCAATTGTGTCCAAGGACAACTTCTGTATAGCGTTTGTATGAATGTTTGTAGAAACCCACACAAACATTTATGCAGATGTTGCCCTTGGTCAGATTTGAACCTGAGACCCAGTACTGCAAGGCAACAGTGCTAACTATTGATTCATTTTTAAAGGAGAAGGATTTTTAGTGGATTCAACCAAGACAAACCACCCAAGGTTCGTGACAAACTCTTTATGTTTCATATAATAAAAAGATGAAATCATAGTGAGCTACAAATTTCTTCCACATCAACATGTCTGGTGTCTGGCAAGACTGTATCCTGTTGCCATTCCTTTTAAATGTATTGCTCACCTATGTCATGAAACAAGGAATTAGTTTGAATATAGTTAGTGCTGCGGGACGTAACCCACTACAACTACACAAGTTAACTGACTTGGACTTTGCGGATGATATAGCTCTCCTCGCAGGATCACTCTCCAAACCCCAACAAACTGTATCAGCTCTAAAAAAAAAAAAAACCAGGGATGATCAATTTATGGATCAACTGCAAGAATACACAAATTATGCAAGTTGGATTTGCCACATCCACAAATGCCTCAATCAAGGTCAACCAACAGCAGTGGTTGCAAGAGGCCGACCTGTTTGTCTACTTAAGCAGTGCCCTCACCAATGACGTGGATGTGGAACATGATGTCCAGTGTCATATTGAGAAGTTGTGGGACTTTCCAACATCTACGTCCTATATTGTCTACTACTTCTCTCCGATTACAAAGGAAGATACAACTTCTGAACACTATTGTGATCCCATTCCCGAGTCACTAAAGACCAACTCTGTTTTGCTGGACAAACTCTGTGCCTCCCTAAGACAACATTGGCAAGAATCACTATCTCATGAAATCTAAATAATGTGAAGCATCAGTGGAGAACGTAAAAGACCACTTGGCTGGGGACTTGCATACTGTTTACCTTTCAGTGGATGATACCGAAACTGCTGCCTTTTAGACTAAGTTTAAGTAAGTAATCAATGTGAAATCAATGCCAAGGAAGGCTATTTGTATTCTATATCTCATTTGCATATAAGTTTACATACAGTTTATATACTGTATTTATATACACAAACATTTAAGATTTTACTCCGTAACTTTAGCACTGTCTTAAGTCATCTTTAACTACTTCAGTAATAACAGACATTATTATGACACTTATCATAACTTTGGCCTTTAATGCACAAGCTTCAATCTTACTTGCCGAAATCATTGATAAGACTCGAGAGTGAGATCATAAATATGAATTAGGGATGTCACTGTAATAGAACCATGAAGGCATCTATCACATGCAGGCTAATGCCTTGTACTGGGACAAAATATAGATGTTCTTGTTAGGTCAGGTCAGTTATATATAACATCCTCAGCAGCGTTAAACCTGCGGCAAAATTTATTGGATTCCAACATGCTGCAAACCTAGTTATGTTGAATTCAAGACCTATCGGTCTAAAGGTATAAGAGATGAACATAAATTTCCAGAACTGTGTAGAGTCTGAGGGTTCTGTGCCAAAATGTGAATTTATAGATCTGTTGTACAACATGAAGAAGAATCTCTATCTTCCAAACATGTCTCAAATACTACAGAGGTACAAAATACACACTGACATGCAAGATGCCAGATTTTGGAAAAATACATGCAAAATTAGGAAAGTGATGACTGTGTAAGGCTGAAGAAGGTAAAGGGATTTTAAAATGCTTCATGGTTGGCATCTCTACTCAATAGTTACTTAGTCTACTTATTAAAGTCATCATTTTATTAGGAAACTAGCTGATATACCGGGCTTCACTCAAGTTATTTTTTGGTGCGGGTATTTACCTGTTATTCGCACAGAAAATTTTATGAAGTCAGGCTTACTTCAGAGGGACAGAGGAATAAAATATGTATACTCATAGAGGAGCGTTAGATTCTTTTCAGACTGCATATACCGATGTCCCTCTGCAGAATGTGTCACACCTCCCACCTTCCTTACTTTTTACCCTTAAAAGTAACACCCCTTTTATTCAAATTTAACCCCAGACTGGAAGTTGCAGCCCTTTCTTAGCCTTAAAGGCATGCTTTATCCCTGCAGTCCATGGCCGCTTCGTTATGTACCTTACAACCTTTCAGTATATGCACAAAGAGGTGAGGTAGATTCTCCTAGTTAGATTGTTTTGAGTATATACACATAGAGGTGAGGTAGATTCTCCTAGTATATACACATAGAGGTCAGTTAGGGCTCCCACCCACTTGCGTTAGCGAGTTGCATTTTTTTAGCGCTGCAATAGAGTGCTAAAACTTTGTAGTTTGAAACAAATGAGTTGTAATGTGGCTATGCACATTTGCATTTTTTTTCTCACAGTGCGGTTGCGGTTTTTTATCGCTTGCGACTGTGCTATATTAGTGCGATGTCTTATTTTTTTCTCACCCATGCAAGTCTATGGTTGCCGTAAAAACGCATTGCACATGGCAGAGTCGCATGCGCGACTGCGTTGCGATGCTTTGCTCTATAATTAAGTTTAAAGTGTCAAAAACGCTGCGATAAAAAAATGCAGGACAGTCATAATACATAGAGCTTTGCGATGTAAGTTTAGTGGGGGGGGGGGAATCGCAGCGCAATCGCACAAAAATCACAAATTGGCAACTGCGATATCGCAGCGATTTTAAAAGTGCACTATCGCCCTCGCAAGTGGGTGGGAGCCCTTAGAGTCTTCTCAATATATGCACACAGAGGTCAGTTAGATTGTTGTGCCAAATTTCATGCGTGTACAACACAGAGAAGTTACGTTACATAGGGGTGCACTTACTTTTGCACTTAGCATTAAATAATTGAGCATTGACCCCTTTACTTATCCTATTTGGGACCTAAAGAATGGTCGTGCCAAATTTCATGCTTGTACGATACTGGAAAGTTAGAGAATTAGATTAGTACATTACATAGGGGTGCCAATACTTTAGCACTTAGCATTGAATAATCGAGTTGTGACCCCTTTACTTTTTCTATTAAGGTCTGACTAATACTCGTATCAAATTTTATGCTTGTACGACACTGGGAAGTTACATTACATAGGATGTAGTGATGAGCGAGTATACTCGCTAAGGGCAATTGCTCGAGCGAGCATTGCCCTTAGCGAGTACCTGCCCGCTCGAGACAAAAGGTTCGGGTGCCGGCGGCGGGCAGGGAGCTGCGGGGGAGAGCAGGGAGTAACGGAGGGGAGATCTCTCTCTCCCTCTCTCCCCCCCCGCTCCCCCCTGCTGACTGCCACTACTCACCGCTCCCCTGCACCCGCACCCTCACTCGAGCAATTGCCCTTAGCGAGTATACTCGCTCATCTCTAATAGAATGCACTTACTTTCGCAATTAGCATTGAATAATCGAATTAAGATGCCTTTACTTTTCCTATTCAAAACCTAAAGCATGCTTGTGCCACATTTCACACTTGCAATACACCAGGAAATTAGAATACATAGGGGTGCACTTACTTTTCTTATTAGCATTAAATAAATGAGTTGTGAACCCTTTACTTTTCCTATTTAGGACCTAAAGAATGCTTGTGACAAATTTCAAGTTTGTCCGACACCGGGAAGTTAGAGAATTAGATTAGGTACATTGCATAGCGGTGCTCTTACTTTTGCAATTACCATTGAATAAGTGAGTTGTGACCCCTTTACTTTTCCTATTTAGGACCTAAAGAATGCTCCTGCCAAATTTCATGTTTGTACGACACTGGAAAGTTAGAGAGAAAGATTAGGTACATTAAATTGGGGTGCCAATATTTTTGCACTTAGCATTAAATAATCAAGTTTTGACCCTTTTATTTTTCCTATTTAGGATCTTAAGAATAGTTGTGCCAATTTTCATGTTTGTACAACACTGGAAAGTTAGAGAATTAGATTAGTACATTACATAGGGGTGCCAATACTTTTACACTTAGCATTGAATAATCAAGTTGTGACCCCTTTACTTTTCCTATTAAGGTATGAAGGATAGTCGTGCCAAATTTCATGTTTTCACGACACAGGGAGGTTACATTACATAGGGGTGCACTTACTTTTGCAATTAACATTGAATAATCAAGTTGTGATACCTTTACTTTTCCTATTCAGGACCTAAACAATGCTTGTACCAAATTTCACGCTTATACGACATGCAAAGTTACATTAAATAGTAGTGCACTTACTTTTGTAATTAGCATTGAATAATCGAGTTGTTACGCTTTTACTTTTCCTATTCAGGACCTAAATAATCCTTGTGCCAAGTTTCACGCTTGTACTACAACAGGAAATTACATTACATTAGGGGTGCACTTACTTTTGCAATTAGGATTGAATAAGCTAGTTGTGACCCCTTCACTTTTTCTATTTAAGACCTAAAGAGTGCTCATGCCAAATTTCATGTTTTTACGACATCGGAAAGTTAGAGAATTGGTGGCAAGTCAGTCAGTGAGCGAGTTAGTCAGTGAGGGCTTCCTCCTATATATATATATATATATATATATATATATATAAAATATAGATAATAAGATATTGATTTTCCTTTGGGTTTTATATTATGAGGTTAATTATAAAACAATAGCCTAAAGTTATATCTTGATCTCTTATTTTGAGTGCACCTGGATATTGATATGGTAATATGGTATAAGGCGGGAATGGGCCAGCCAGTTGGTTATGAAAGTGGAGGCAACCTGTTGTAAGGCAAGGTATGAGGGTTATCTGCCTGCTGTGATGTGTACCTTGCTCCTGAGAACTTCCAACATTTAGGGGACGTGCATGGCTGAGATCAGCAGGTGAACTAGTGTGGACCTCATCATAGGCTCATCACGAGGTAATGTATATACACAGTCCAAAGTTCTCAGGCTTCTGGCTTCAAGGGTTAATCATTTAAAAACGTTTTTGGTCTCTTTTTTACTGCTATTCCCAAGGGGGATTTGATAGGGTGGCTTTTTCTAGCACAGAGACTCCTTCTACAATCGCAACATCCATTCTGCCAAGGCATTCACTTATCCACCAGTTTGGTGTCTATTAGGGGCTGATGTATAGGCAGAAACATGAAGTCCTGTGAGCCTGCGGCACTAATCCGGATGCTGTCTCTCCTTCTGGAACACAGCTATCTCTCTAATATTAATATAATTAATGTTGCACTACCTATGGTTGTCAACAAATAAATTTCCTGCTAATTATACATAATAAAACATGACATCAAGCAAAGTAAGTTCCATATGAGTGTGCTGTGATTACATTCTGTACAGGTATGGGGCTTAGACATCACCATAAGTATCATTGTCACCTTGGTCATTCTAAGGAGGGAATCTCCCTCTCCACCAACACAAGCCTTGCTCTTTTGTTGGGTAGAATGATGACCTGGGGTTATTCCTTGGCCATTGCAGTTATGGTAAATGCTACTGTTCCACAGGCCCTGGTGTTCTTTTGGGCTGCTACAGCAGGATCTTGTCCTCCATTTCCCCCATTAGGGAGATTAGTGCCCACCATGTAGCATATGCTGCGCCAACAGTAAAAATGGCACCTGCCAGTGCCCTTATATCCTGGCAACTTATCTGTCTGATATCACTGGTAACATGCATTGTACATCTTAAAAAAGGGGGTGGAGCTTCATGATGACTTGCAAACATGTGATCAATTGGTCGGGGTTAATAAACAGTGGTCATAGAAGTGCTACTCATTTTCTCATGGGAGATTTTCCACTTTATTATACTCTGTTTAATTAAAGGGGTTGTCTCACGGCAGGCATCAAAATTTAACATTACCCCATTCTCCCTGTCACACCCCCCCCCCCCTGGCGTAAAATAGCAAATTAAAGTGGTTTTTAAACCGCTTGCTACTCACCGATCTGACGAAATAAGGAGTTTAAAAAATCTTCTCCCTAAGATGGCCGCCGGTCCTTTCCCAGGGATGCACTGCGGTTTTCTCCCATGGTGCACCGCGGGTCTTCTCCCATGGTGCACCATGGGCTCTGTGTGTTCCATTGCCGATTCCAGCCTCCTGATTGGCTGGAATCGGCACACGTGACGGGGCAGAGCTACAATGACGACGCGGTGACCAGCTCTCCGGCACGAGCGGCCCCATTCACCAGGCAGAAGACCGCACAGCGCAAGCGCGTCTAAAAAAGCAAGAAGCCAGCGAAATTAGACGGAGCCATGGAGACGGGGACGCTAGCAACAGAGCAGGTAAGTGAATAACTTCTGTATGGCTCATATTTAATGCAAGATGTATATTACAAAGTGCATTAATATGGCCGTACAGAAGTACTTAACCCCACTTGCAGGCCGCGAGATAACCCCTTTAATTTTATGATATTTTATCGTAATAATTATACTTGTTTCCATAAAATCACTAGAAAGCTAATCTTAACCCTTTCACACAAAATGGTACAGAAGCATGCCCTACAGTGTTGGGAGGTTAATCTGAGCCCCCTTCGTAATTGGCCAGTGTCAGCTGTCACCTGGTCTCAGCAGCCGCAATCAAAAACAATTCCAATCATGTCTGGTGACCATTTAGATGCTGCTGTCAAATATGACTGTGGCATCTAAAGGGTTATTCCAACATCTGAGGATAATCCGTATCAACAAGATAATGGATAACTTTATAGTTGGTGAGGGTCTCACCACTGAGACCCCCCAAAAGATGCTGAGAATGGGGATCCTGTGTCCCTCCTCCTCTCCACTTTGGCCATACTGCACCCTCTCCATAATGAGGAGGAGCTTTAATGGAGTGGCAGTTGCCCATGCGGAGTGCTGCTCTATCCATTTTCAGTGGAACTATTGGAGATAGCAGAGTACAAGCGCTTGGCAATTTCTGTCAACCCCATTGAAATGAATGAAGCGGTGGCCGTGAATGCATGATCAGTACTTCTTTCAATCTGATGTCACTGTGAGGGTGACTACCTACTATAGTTTTTTTTCACTGCGAAATTCGCAGCATTTTTTTTCTGCAGGGGCCTATGGGACTGGTAATGTTTAAATCGCGATTGCGCAAAATCGCAATTTACTGCAAAACTGCGATTTTGCACGATTTTAACATTACAAGTTCCATAGACCCCTGCAGAAAATAAAACGCTGCAAAAAAAAAAAACTGTAATGGATAGTCACCCTGAGTGGGAGAAGTAACCCCGCAGTGACAAGAGTAAGGGGACATGGGACCCCTGTTCTGAGGATCAGTGGAGGTTTCAGCAATGAGACCTCATCGATCATAAATAGAGATGAGCGAGCGTACTCGGAAAAGCACTACTCGCACGAGTAATTTGCTTTATCTGAGTATCGCTGTGCTCGCCCCTGAAGATTCGGGTGCCGCTGCGGCTGACAGGGGAGTCGCAGCGGGGAGCAGGGGAGAGCGGGCGGAAGAGAGGGAGAGAAAGATCTCCCCTCCGTTCCTCCCCGCTCTCCCCTGCAGCTCCCCGCTCCGTGCCGGCACCCGAATCTTCAGGGACGAGCACAGCGATACTCGGATAAAGCAAATTACTCGAGCGAGTAGTGCTTTTCCGAGTACGCTCGCTCATCCCTAGTCATAAAGTTATTCCCCTGTCCTATGGGTAGGAGATAACTTTAGATTTTGGGATTGCTCTTAAAATGGCTCAATAGAGCTCTCTCTGTCTTCCAAATGGCCCTGCACAATGAGATTGAGGGGCATTGTTCTGGTATCATGGCAGCCTAAGCCTTCTGAAGACCCCCAGGGCGGCCACGTATTGTGGCTAGTAAGGGTGCTTTTACATGGAACGACCTGTCAGACACAGATGCCCGTCAGATGCCCGTTCCGTGCTTTTTAGCAGGAACGATCATCGCTAGTGAATGAAGGCAGAGCGGGCCGGGAATCATTCTGATCCACCCCCCTCCTTTCACAGTAAACAGGCAGTTGTTCATAGATGCATGATTGCCTGTTTACATGAGCTGATCCATCATTCGGTTCTTATACGTGCAGAAACTGAATGATAAACAAATTTATAATTCGTTGTGCATGCAGTTGAACTGAACAACAATCATTCAGATTCTCACTGATCGCAGGAATCTGAATGATTTCTCGGCCCGTGTAAAAGGGCCCTAAGCATATATGCGCACGTTTTTCCAGGAATGAAAGTTGTGTATTTGCACGTGTAACTCTGTTTTTTACCGTACTTTTTTTGCTTGCTTGATGAAGTGCTGTAATGTATATCATAACATACATATGTAGAACAGTGTCCAACATCAGAGCACTGTCCTGTATACTGTTAGAAAGATGAGTTTGACCTTGGAGCTTTGCAGGGAAATCTTAATAACGGACGAGGGCCGACACTGGATTGGAAATAATAAATCTTCAAAAAATTGCTAATACAATTGTCATGACGGTTTATTTCTGTGTTTTTGTTGAGTATTTCCAAGGAATCCACAATGCACTTTCCCACCCAAAGTAAATAAGAGCTGTGGAATGTGAGGGTAGCAGGGAAATTGGATTAGAAAGGGTTAATATCCCTTATGCTGGCAGTATAGGGAAACAGAACACTTAATGACAGGTTTACCCTTGATTACAGCTGACTTCTTGAGGTCCCAGTGGGGGACACTTTCTGATCAGCTTATTGCCAAGGAATACTTCTAACAAGTTGGAATTGTCCAAAGTGGAGAACCTCTTTAATTACTGGCGAACGTCAGTACATAATTGTGCTAAACTTAGTCTTTGTTCTATTTTTTCTCATAAGTACTCTGTATGGTGGTTCTGTATGAAGATAATATGGAAGTATTATCTCTCATAAACAGGGCTTCCATAATATGGCGTCCCATGAAATATGGCACAGTTTTTCTCTTCCAAATTAATGCAATGTCGAATATACAAAAAAACCCTCTGTATGACATCAGTAACATAGAGGTATAGTTTAGCCACACAGACTTCTACAAATTATGGCTCCATAGAACTTGAAGCTTGTATAGAGGTGTAATGCATTAATGTGTACGAGTGAAAAAATTTTGATGTTGTCCTAAAAAAACTTTTGAGTTGATGTTTCCATTGATATCACATTTATGTATTAACGTGAGTTATGAGGGTTTCAAATGGGGTGCAGGCAACTCCCGCAGTGACTTTCAGGGAAGGGCTTGAAATATAAGCCCTTCCCTGAAAATCAGCCCTAGCTCGTGTAAAAAATAAAAAAAATATATACTCACCTCGCTGCTGCCGTCGGGGCTCTGGCGTGTCTTGCCTGTGCAATCCCTGCACTGTTCTGAAGCTCTTTCAGCAGGCGGGGATTTAAAAATCTCCTGAAAGGGCTGTGATTGGTCACAGGGCTCAACCAATCAGAGGCAGTGCTCAGCCATTTATTGAATTCAATGCCTCTGATTGGCCTGTAAAAGACGGACATGTGAACACATCATGGGGAACGTATGGCTCTATTAGACACCTTTTTTTTTTGCGCACATAGCCACGCCCAAAAAAACACTCATCTGACTTTGCCCTAAAGGTGGAAACTTTAGACCTCTGTTTCACCTGGTTTCTATTTGTTTTCATTGTCAACTATTCTATTGTGTCCTCCAAAAATAATGGAACTGAAAATTCATGTCTTTTGTCTCCATTTTGCCATTTGCCTATTTAAAGTAAATCATTCTGCTGTGCTTTTTTATTTGAATACTGTTTTTGGGTAATCAAATGGCACCCCAGAAAGGATACGCCCTCTAGCCCCCCCCCCCCCCCTCTTGGCTAGAGAAAAATCACTATGAGAACCCCTCTAGCCCCACGTAAAAGGCAATTTAAGCTCCACTGGGTAATACGCAAATAAGGGAGATGAAATAATACCTCCACAGTGCCACCTATTGGAAGGCAGCAATCCCTAAAGTCAATGTTAGACTCTTTATACAAGCCTCGTAGCAATGACCAGTAATGGAAAGCAAAGTCAGAGCCCAAACAGCTGTCTGTGCATTGCTACAAGGCTTGTATAAAGTGTCTAATGTTGACTTTAGGGATTGCTGCCTTCCAATAGGTGGCATTGTGGAGGTATTGTTTAATCTCCCTTATTTGCATATTACCCAGAGGAGCGTTAATGGCCTTTTAAGTCTCCTCACTCACCATCTAGGTGCTCTTTCTAAGGAGAAGAAATAGCAGTCCTGTATAACACTCTCAGACAGTGGCTCTTAGACAGTGTTATACATTAGTTTTAGTGGTTTAGTGAAATTCCACTTTGGTTCAAACAAATCTTTTTTTGCAAAACTTTGGCGAACCAGCCGAACCAAACTTTTCAAAAGTTTGCTCATCACTAGGGTTTACAGCTCATGCGCAGACCTATATGTTTTCATGGTAACAGACTACAAATGTTGTATCCTGATTAGAGATGAGCGAGTGTACTCGGCCACACCCCTTTTTCGCTCGAGCGCCGCGATTTTTGAGTACTTCCGTACTTGGGCGAAAAGATTCGGGGGGCACCGTGGGTGAGTGGGGGGTTGCAGCGGAAAGTGGGGGGGAGAGGGAGAGAGAGAGGGCTCCCCCCTGTTCCCCGCTGCTACCCCCTGCTCCGCCACACCTCCCCCCGCCCCCCGAATCTTTTCACCCGAGTACGGAAGTACTCGAAAATCGCGGTGCTCGATCGAGTAATTACTCGAAATGAGTATATTCGCTCATCTCTAATCCTGATCCTGCAGTCATATTACTATCCATCTATTTCCTACTTCATTCAAACCTACGAATTTAAGCTAGGAAGCATTAGAGGGACAGATTGAAGGGACTATAACGGTATACAGTTTGTTAATATAAAAATATATAAGTCTACATACTAGCTGTAGACACAAAATTAAAGATTTTTAATTAAAACTTTTGCAAAGTTTCTTCATTTTAGATGCCTTGAAAACAATACATAATTGGTTGCAGCAGTGGACCTTTCCTTTAAGTGTAAAGTTTAGAATTCTCCATAATTATAGCCAATTTAGTTAATGTTTCTGTTGCAGTATTATCATATACATGGCCTTTAAAGTATATTCTCAGTAATACTATTGTCATTTCCCATATTCACCTAGGTGGAACAAGTTCTAAAGAGTTCTGAATGATCACAGCTAAGATTGGCCTCCCCAGCAGGCGCAATGCAGATATGGGAACAGATGGAACAGCCCAGGCATTTTGCAAGACCATAGAGTCCTATTGAAATCTCAAAGCGCTAATATTATGCAAATGTTTAATTAGAATAAATGCTGAATTGGAGGTGGGTGTTCATTTTTTTTTCAGCACCAAAGTTTTTATGTGGGATGGTAATTGGTGACTTGTGGTATAATTAAAATCTTTTCTGTTATCTTTATTCCATTGCATAGCACGGTTAATTAAATGTTTTTTGACAAACCCTCTCCCCATGTTTCCTGCAAACATGAATGCAACAATACTACACGGAAATGAATAGCCTTATTCTGTACAAATGGAACCACAAAATTACATGTTCCCTATTTTCCTGCTCAGCACTTTGTTGAAATTTTCAATTCATGTCTATAGAAACTCAAAAACAGAAAAAAAATTCAATCTGAGGCCAGTAATTTTAAGCCAAACATCCTCATCCTGTTTCTATAAATCAGCCTTGGATACAATAGAGATTATGAGCTATTGTACGGTTTTCTGGACAGGTACTCTCTCCTAATGCTTAATATGTGAGTCTGATGCTCTGGCGATTGCAAGGTGTTATTATTTTCCCCATTCTATTTTGTATCTATTGAATATTCTATAGAAATGTAACATATTGCTCTCCCGCAGTCTTGGCTGACTGAAAAGTACATGGCGTTGTATTAGCATTTCAGGAAGTCTTAGCTGTTGGTGCTTATAAGTGTTATACTACTTCTGTAATCTTGGGAGTGTAAAGGAGAAAATACCTCTTATCAAGGGGTATTGTGAGCGTTGACCAGGCACAGTGCATCACTTTCTAGCCATAGCATCCAATGAAAAACATAGGGCGTTATTTACTAGGACCTGTGTGTTATAGGCAGGTCTTAATATTATCCATACAGGAGTAAGATGAACCAAATATATTAACCCTTTGCAATACAATTTTGGATTCAGCGTTTCCTAGAGGGCTTTCTCTTTCCGCCATTATACAATGGTGCCATCTGCTGGCTAGAGCCAATACTGCGATATGGGACATGCTGGCGAGGCCCCCGACAATAGAGCGGCCAGTAATATACAGTAAGAATACCCTGCCGGATGTCTTCTGACATCGGAGCTGTACAACCTTCAATCAGAATGTCTTTAGATGTCAGACAGTGGATTGAAAAGGGTTAAGAGGCGCAAGGCTCTTAATGCATTATGTGCATTATGTGTATATTTGGCTGTCTATAAAGAAATCAACCCCATATATGAGTAGATTTCCTGTATAATTTGCTCCAGCTCTTTTTTGTTTTACAATTAAAAAAACTTTATTGCTCTTTTTTTCACTTTACTTTTAAGTCCCCCTGGGGGACTACAGTATGCAATACTTTGATCGCTCCTGCAGTATAACGTAATGCTATAGCATTACGTCATACTGCATTCTGACAGGCAGCCTATCAAGCCACCCCACGGGGATGGCTTGATAGGCAGTCTCTCACCATGGGAGGGCCATGCGGGACATCGTTCGGGGGCTTTAAATGCCACTGTCAGAATTCACAGCGGCATTTAAACAGTTAATAGCTGCGATTGGCCGAAATAAACAGCTGATGCCCGTGCTGTATGCAGAGAGGTCGCCCGCGACCGCTCTACATACATACCCCGACGCTTCAGGACATAAATGTACGTTCTGGAGCGGGAAGGGGTTACAAAGGTGTCATGAACGGCATGAATCTAAAAAGTTACACATGATTTGTACACAAGGCTTGCATCAAATTTGGAACTTTTTCATACCACTTTTTAATTTACTTGTGTTGTAGATACATAGCAAGTTTACTGCTGCCTCCTATTAAATCTGCTATTTGTTACATTCATTTAGTTTTTGTTACATGCAGTGTTGGACTTGGGTACATTGAGTTGGGTACATGAAGGTATCTAAAGGTTTAGCTCTGCTGCTATCAGTGTACATGTGTCAACATGAAAGACTGCAAGACGGGTTATAGAATGTTGCAAGCTGCAATTGCTTCTCTCTCTACGTGGTCCACAAGGACTGGAACTCAGAATACAGCATGTCATTGACCTACTGTAGTGACTTTTCCATGAATCTCTTCACTGCCCTAGATCACCATACACTTTACTATTAAACCTTCTTCATTTAGGAATTTTGTAGTCATACTTAGAGGTCAGCGAGCATACTCGCTAAGGACAATTACTCGATCGAGCATTGTCCTTAGCGAGTACCTGCCCGCTCGGAAGGAAAGGTTCGGCTGCCGGCGCGGGTGAGAGGTGAGCAGGTGGGAGCGGGGGGGAGAGAGGGAGAGAGAGATATCCCCTCCGTTCCTCCCCGCTCTCCCCCGCTGCTCCCCGCCCGCCACCGGCAGCCGAATCTTTTCACCCGAGCGGGCAGGTACTCGCTAAGGGCAATGCTCAATCGAGTAATTGCCCTTAGCGAGTATGCTCGCTCATCTCTAGTCATATTATTTGGAAAATTAATGGCAGTTTTATTTGTGCATTGAACGGCAGTATTGCATTGGAAATATATGACAATGTATGTGGGCACTATATGGTAGTATAAGGCTTCTTTCACACGGCGGACAAAGTCACGTGATTTTGTCATGTTGCTACAATGCTACAAATTGCATGTATGTGAAGCCCATGATTTCCTATGGGTTACTTCACACATGCGATATTTTGTAGCATGCGACATCCCGACACAAGGTCCCGCGATATGCACGTGACTCGTGAGGTTTTGTAGGCCATGTTTCCCTATAGAGCCTTCCTCTGTGTTGCATTGCATCGCATGAAAACGCAATGTGTAGTGCGATGCAACTCTAATAGTAGAAATTCCTACTGTCAAAGCCCTTATCTAAGCCCTAGCTGCAGGAAAACATTTTTAAAAAGTATACATCACCTTAGAAGCGGTCAGCCGGCCACATCTTCTCCCCGGGTCCCCGACACTATTCTCCTTCATCTCTTTTGGACAGGGATTAAAAAATGCCCGCCTCCTGGGACCGCTGCCTCTGATCGGCTGACACTTAGCCAATCACTGCCAGCGCTCAATGAACCAATCACAGCAATTCATTGACCACTGGCTCTGATTAGCTAAGCGTCAGCCAATCACAGCCAGCGCTTCCAGGAGGCGGGGATTTTTCAATCCCTGACCAGAAGAGATGAAAAAGACCAGTATCGGAGACCAGGACAATGCTGCAGTGGAGCTCCGGACAGTGCTTCCAGGTGAAGTACACTTTTTAAAAAAAGTTGGGGTTTTTTTTGCAGTCAGGGCTTATTTTCAGGGTAGAGCTTTTATCTCAAGCCCCCCTGAAAATCCTCACATGTTGTGCTACAAAGTCGCATGACTTTGTAGTGCTACAAAATTGCAGTAATGCGGCGAGAAGATGCAGCGATATTGCACGGACCAGGGATGCGATATCACTGCGATTTTCTCGCGGCGATGCCGAGGCACTCATGTAATCGAAGCCTGAGGGTGGTTTTACACACTTTAGCAATTTGTAAAACTCCCTAATTCAATTGCTTGTTCAATTGTTTGTTCAACTATAGCTTATAATACTGAAGGTAGGATATTAAGGATATTATGCTGCTTTACATGTGTCCCCAGTAGCCCAGTGCTTTTTTCTGACCTGTGAGGGACAGACTATACGTATAAAAAAAGTAAAACTTAAATGAAATCTATATATACACAAAAAGTAACCCAACCATCAAAAAAAAGTTTCTCCCACAAGTTGCTACTGTACCTTTAACCAAAATCTGATTAACTTAAACTGAATAGGTAGACAATGAGAAATGCTGATATAAAAAATAAATTTTACGGTATAGAGCAGAATACATTTAAAGTAGGGAAAAATATATTACTAGAAAAAATAGCTCAAATATAAACAAAGCTAAGCCTAACATCTGAAACTAATCAGAAATTGTGTGTATTAAAATAAAATTAAACAATTTCTGCATTGTTCACAAAAAAACACCAGACAAATCACGTTGCTAGCCAACAAATAAAAAGCTACAGAAGTTAAACTAACATGTTAAAAACCTGTAATTGGTCCAAAATACCCGAACCTGAACTGGTTAAATGACTGTAGAAAACAAAATGTTGGAAGAATCTGCCTTTAGCCAGACTCCCATGTTCTATTTCATGCTTGCTGCGGATTTTTTGTTGTGCTTTCCCTGCAACCAAATGTAAAATAGTGAGATGCTTTATGTTGCTGTTAGATTAGAGTATACAGTGTAGTTAGCAAAAATATAATAAACACTAGTGATCTTATAAAATGTGTTAAAGGAAAGCTGTTACGCTATACATGCAGTCTGATTTGCAGACAGTATAGAGCAGGCGGAACCGATTAGATTGATGTATATAACTGTGTAAAATGTAAATGTGTGAAAAGAAAATAAGAAAGCAATGACTTGGAAATGTCATATAACCATATGTTATTCACAATAGAACATATAACACATATCAGAAGGGGGAAGGGAGACATTTTTCCATTTCATTTTAAGAAAGTAATTCATTTGGAAAGTGATGGCAGCAACACATCTCACAAAAGTTGGAACAGGAATAACAAAAGGCTGGAAAAGTAAGTGGTACTAATTAAAAACAGCTGGAGGGTAAACTTTCTACTAAGAAACACATGACTGTGTGAAAAAAGAGCGTGTTAGAGTGTCTCAGAAGCAAAGATGGTCAGAGGTTCACCTATGTGAAAAACTGCATCTAAAAATTGTGGCACAATTTCAGAAAAATGTTCCTCAACATAAAATTGAGCGGACTTTGAATATCCCACCATCTACAGCACATAATATCATCAGAAGAGTCAAGGAATCTGGAGAAATTCATTTGCACAAGGGACAAGACCGCTTGATGCTTGAAATCTACAGGAACTCAAGTGCCATTGGATTAAAAATAGAGTTGAGTGAACATACTCTGCCAAGCTTGATGCTCGTTCGAGTATTAGCGTACTCGATGGTGCTCGTTACTCGAACGAGCATCACGCCGTGTTCGACCCCGCCCCAGTGTTTGGCCCCGCCCCGCCGCAGTGCACGTATCAATGGCAAATTTTTGGGCTGGCTAGTGGAGAGAGAGAGAACCAAGAAAAAAAAAAGAGCTCGGGACCTGGCATCCCACATACAAAAATGCTCGAGTCTCCCATATTAGTCAATGGGGTTCGTTACTCGAGTAAAGCTCTCGAACTTTACGAAAAGCTGGACTCGAATAACGCGGACCCGAGTATTTGGGTGCTCACTCATCTCTAATGAAAAACAGTGATGATTCTGTAATACAAATCACTACATGGGTTTAGGAATACTTCTAGAAATCATTGTCTGTGAACACAGTATACCGTGCAATCCAAAAATACACGTTAAAGTTGTATCATGCAAAGAAGAAGCCATATACCAACAACATCAAGAAACAATGGATTGAGACACAATGGAAAACTGTTCTGTGATCAGATGAGTAAAATTCTGAAATTCCTTTTGGAAACTATGGATGCCGTGTCTTGTGGACTCGAGAGGAGAGGGACCATCCAGCTTGTTATCAGCGCACAGTTAAAAAGCCTGCATCTCTAATCATATAGGATTGCATTAGTCGCTATGGCATGGGCAGCTTACACATCATGAAATGCACTATCAGTGCTGAGCTGTATATAGAGGTTTTAGAACAACACATGCTTCCATCCAGACAATGTCTCTTTCAGGAAGGCCTTGAATATGTCAGCAAGAAAATGCTAAACCACATACTGCATCTATCACAACAGCATGGCTTCACAGAAGTAGAGTCCAGGCACAGAACTGGCCGCCTGCAGTCCAGACCTTTCACCAATAGAAAACATTTAGCTCATTATGAAACAAAAAATTAGGCAACTCCCCCCCCCCCCCCCAGGACTGTTGAGCAGCTAGAGTCCAATATCAGACAAGAATAGGACAACACTCGTCTTCCAAAACTCCAACAATTGGTCTCCTCGCTTCCCAGACATTTACAGACTGTTGTAAAAAGAAGTTGGGGTTGTTACCCAACCGTAGACATGGCCCTGTCCCAACTTTTTTTGAATTTAGGCTGAAGTTTTATCGGGGAAAAAAACTGTATAACTTATCATTTATTATTCTAAAACTTCTAATTTTGGGCTTAGGGGTCAATTGGGCGGGCTTAGCAGTGATTGACAGCCTTCCTTTATGAACCTGTACATAGAAATACCTGTTACTGACTTGGACTGCCTACTGGACTACTAAACCTAAAGTGAGCAGAGTTTTAGATTAAAAAATGGCAAATTATACAGAATCTTTCCCCCCGAAGCTATACTTGTATATCAAGCTACTCAGCTCCTTCTGCTCTATAACGTGCTGTCTACAGATCAGATTGCATTTTCAACATTAAAGGTTCCCTTCAACAAGATTTATGGGGATTAAAAAAGAAAGAAAAGTAAGGCAAATCAAAGCAGAGGTGTTCTGCATAGAGTCCTATCAGATTACAGCTGCATGAAAAGATGAAATCAATGATCTGATCTGGTTGTAAGAGCACTTACTTTATATATTTTTCGCCATTATTTTGTAAATTCGCACACTGTGTTTTCTGTGTGCTATTGTTAACCACTTGAGGACCACGTGTGTTAAATATACGGCGCTTGGACCTGGGCTTTAGGCCTCAGTCACACGGGCCTTTTTGTTGCGCGATTTAAAATCCCCGGCTGCTGAATGGGCTGTCTCTGATTGGTCACAGCCCTCAGCAATCAGAGGCAGCAGTCACTCACTCATTCATGAATTCATGAATGGGTGAGTGAGTGCTGCCTCTGATTAGCTGAGCGCAAGGACCAATCAGAGGCAGCTCTCAGCTGTCACTGCTAACAGTACCAGACTGTGTATGGAGACACCCCTTTGACAGAGGGAATGGTAACACCCAGTTGTCAAATTATTCATAAATATTCAAAAAGAATAGTAGAGGAACAGTATATGACAGAGTTCTAAGAAAAGATGCCCCAGAATTGTATTTTTCAATAGCAATGCAGTTATTTACTAAACAGACATGTCAAGAGAGAGAGTGAATTATATTGTCTAATGGGGTCCATCAGACTTTCTGAGGGTAGAATAGCTCTGAATCAACATTGGGGGATAATAGGCTGAACTGGATGGACATTTGTCTTTTTTCGGCCTTACATACTATGTTACTACTAACATTCAAAAACAATTCATATGGAGTCGGAGAAGAAAAGCTCTGCTTGCTGTTGTATAAAATCAGGATACACAGGTATATTATGGGTACATATAATTCAGGACTTTACAGATTTACTTAACCCCTTCATGATGCTGCCCTTTTTTTTCCATTTTCGTTTTTTCATACCCCCCTTTAAAAAAATCATAACTCCTTTATTTATTCATCGACGTCGCTGTAGGAGGGCTTGTTTTTTGTGGGATGAGTTGTAGTTTTTATTGGTGATATTTAAAGTACCATATAATGTACTGAAAAACTTTTAAAAAATTCAAGTGGAGTAAAATGAAAAAAAAACACGACATTCTGCCATCTTTCAGTGCGTTTTGTTTCTACGGCACACAAACTGCAACAAAAATGACATGACAACTTTATTCTACGGGTCGGTACGATTACTACGATACCAAACTTGTATAGGTTTTTTCTTACTATACTACTCTTTTTTTTCTTCAAAGACATTTAATTTTTTTCAATAATTTTCTGTGGTCATCTTGTGCGCGCAATAACTTTTTTATTTTTCCGTCAACGTAGTACAGCAAGGGCTCATTTTTTGTGGGATGTCCTGTAGTTTCCGTTAGTACCAATTCAGAATACATACAACTTTTTGATCGCTTTTTATTGCATTTTTTCTGGGAGACAGGGTGACTGAAAAAGTGCATTTCTGGCATTATTTTTTTTTTTTTCGGACTACGTTCACCATGCGGGGTAAATAATGTGCTACTTTGATAGATCGGACTTTTCCAGACACGGCGATACCGAATATGTATTTTTATTTTATGATTTAGATTTTTTAATTACAGCTATGGCAAAAGAGGGGTGATTTACGCTTTTGTAACTTTTTTTTTTTTTACAAATAAAAAAAAACTTTATTGATCTTTTTTTTACTTAACTTTTAAGTCCCCCTGGCATTACATCATACTGCATTCTGGCAGGCAGCCTATCAAGCCACCCCACTGGGATAGCTTGATAGGCAGTCTTTCAAGGCAGCCCTGGGGCCTTTCAGAAGGCCCCCGGCAGCCATGACACCTGCATGGCTCCCTTGATCTCACCGTGGGGGGGATGTACGGGACCCCCGAACATCGTTCAGGGGCTTTAAATGCCACTGTCAGAATTGACAGCAGCATTTAAAGAGTTAATAGCTGCGATCAGCCGAACGACCGACCTCGGCTATTGCCCGCGGATGTCAGCTGTAGTAAACAGCTGATACCCGCGCTGTATGCAGAGAGGTCACAACGCAACCTCTCTGCATACATAACTGGATGCTCCAGGACGTAAATGTACGTCCTGGAGCGGGAAGGGGTTAAGAAATGCCTACATTTTTTATTTTTTCAGAAAAGGCTATACTAAGCATTTTTGCAGTTTTTTCTTCAACTAGCTACATAAGAGTAGGGGGTGACTCAGATGAGTCTGCAGCTGTTCTCTATAGAAAAGCTGCAGACACAACTGTTTTGCTCCCATTTACAGTGTATTAATAATTGTTTATATTACAGTGATTCCCACTCTGAGCATTTCCTCCGGAAGCTAGACAGAGGAAATTGCTTTATTAAAGGTTTCAGACAAATAAGGGGATAGAATCATAGAGTTGTCATACTCATTTGAGAATCTGTCTGGGCCCGAGGATTTATAGGCCTTCAGGGAATTAATTACTGTAGATACTTCCGAAGGGGGACAGGAGCACCAAGAGCTACAGGTTGTTCATCTGTAATGCAGGGGAGATTAATTTTTGCCAGAAATTTGTTGATTAGGAAAATGTCAGGTTGAGGGGTATAGGTGTTGTCTTTGTATAATAAATTATATTGTATAGAGTAGAATAGGCTAAGTTCATCTGCAATATACTGTGGATGAGACAGTTTGATCCGTGAGCCATCTTGTTTGTATAGAAATTGAATTTTTGATATAGCGGATCATTGCCTAGTTATCCTCACCATCAGCCTGGAGGGTTTATTGAAGGAGGTTCATTTTGGAGAAATTAACTGATTTATCATATTCCTCGATTAGGGTATTTCGTAGGCTATAACGAGATGTCATTAGTTCTTTATGAAGCGATTCCGAGGGAAAAGTTTATAGAGTTAATTCTAGGTCCGGTATTTGTGAGAGGAGGTTATTAATATGTTGCTGTTTATTTCTTTTATATTGGGCACTAATTTTGAGAGGATCCCTCGCATAAAAGCTTTATGGCCCTTCCATGTGGAGAATATATTCGTGCCAGAGTTTGCATTAATTAAAAAGTATTTGACCAGAATTAGTTATTGAGAGCATGAGGAAAATGTGGGAGGTCCAAGCACGTTTTGTTCCCAATTTCTGAGGCTCAGATTTTGGAGAGAGTCCATCTATTGACCAGAAAGAGGTTGATCTTAGAGAACGATCTATGTCGAGGGGAATAATAAGTGAATTTCCTGGAGGAGGAGTTTAGGCACTTGAGTATGTCATACAAAGCTGCTTTATGTAGCCATGGCGAAAGGACTTGGGCTGTCCTATGAAGCAAACTGGTGAAGTCTGGTTGTTTGTCTGGGGTGATATTAAAATCCACACAAAATTATGAGTTTACCAACATAAGCTTTGCAGATTTTTTGGACTAGCCTATTTAAAAACGCTATTTGGGACAATTCGAGGCATAAACGTTCACCAGGGTTAATTGAGTGTCATTGACCAAACCTGATACAATAACACAGGTCTGCAAAAAAACTTTTTTTAAAATTGTTTTGATTTTGTTAAATCATCTTTATGTAGTTTTTTGCACAGATTTCAAAAATGACATGGGTTTTTTTCTATCACGTAAGGCTTGCCTACAAAATAAAGTTGAAGTATTTGGAAAAAATACAAAAAAAAACGAATTTTTTTATTTCTTTTTATTATTTTAACATGAAGTAAAAGAAAAAAAAACAACAATACCTAGCTAAAATAAGCATAATAGTGATACACATGTGTTGCAAAGTTATTATAAGTCTTTGTAAAAACGTTTTCTTTTTCCATCAAAGCTTCTTTTGGTACTTTTTCGGCTGTGTTCTTGTAAATTTTCCCTTTTTAACATCCAACAGTAGTCTGCCATCATGTTGACATTCCATCGAACCTTGGTATCTGCGCTCCATTTCTTTTAGATCTTGATGGAAACGTTCTCCTTGTTCCTCACTTACAGCCCCAAGATTTTCTGGAAAGTAGTCCAGATGTGAGTGAAGGAAATGGACTTTGACACTCATGTTGCAGCCCAAGATTTTGTAGTTTTGTAACAATTCAGCAACCAAAGTTTTGTAGTTTGGGTCTTTTTTATTTCCAAGAAAGCCTGTTACAACAAGTTTAAATGAATTCCAGGCATTTTTTTCTTCCATTTCCATTTTAGTGACAAAGATTTCATCTTTTAAAAATTTTCTTATGTCAGGCCCAACAAAGACTCCCTCCTTCAGCTTAGCATCTGATAGACCAGGAAACTGTTCACAAAGATACTTGAAAACACTCTCCTTCTTTGTGTAATGCTTTCACAAACTGTTTCATTAGTCCCAATTTGATATGAAGTGATGGAAGTAAGATCTTTTTAGGATCCACTAAACTTTGTCTTTCAACATTTTTAACTCCATGAATAAGAGCCTTTCTGATTGGCCAGGTCTGCTTGACATAGTGTTGTTTCCTGTCACGGCTATCCCATTCACAGAGGAAACATGGAAACTTTGTGTAACCACTTTGTTGACCTAGTAACATGGAAATATCTTTCAAATCCCCACAAATGGTCCATTTATGGTCAGAGTAGCTGAGCTTATTAAGAACAAACCCAAGATTTTCGTAGCATTCTTTCAAATGGGCTGAGTGTCCAACAGGCACAGAATCATATTGGTTACCATTGTGAAGAAGTACGGCTTTCAAACTCCTTTTTGACGAATCTATGAAAAGTCTCCATTCCTCTGGGTCATACGTTATGTTGAACATTTCCATGATTCCAGGTACATTGTTGCAGAAAACTAGTTCACCCTCTTGTGTAAAAAAAGGGACAAATTCCTTTTCTCTAAGGCCTTAGTCAGACGGGCGTTTTTTCGCGCGATTTGCGCATGCGTCCGGCGATTTTTTAAAACCATTGCTTTGCAATGGTATCGGACACATGAGCGCTTTTTATGCGCTCGTCCGATAAATTAGAGAACAGAAATCGCAGATCGCACCTATCTGCGATCTGCGATTCCTGTTCTCTTCTCTATATGCGCTCAATGGGGCCGGCGGCAGCAGCGCCGACCCCATTGAGAACATATAGAAGACAAATCATTCTTCTCTGCCACAGCTGTAACAGCTGTGCCAGAGAAGAACGATGTTTGCCCATTGAATTCAATGGAGCCGGCAATACAGCCAGCTCCATTGAAAGCAATGGGCTGCCGGCGAGCGCAGGATGAATTGTTGGGAAGGGTTTAAATATATAAGCCCTTCCCTGCAATTCATCCAGAAATGTGTAAAAATTTAAAATATATATATACTCACCTTGTCCCGGCAGACGGAGTTCAGAGCGGCCGGCCTGCAGTGGGTGTGAAGGGGATGTGATTCAAACTTGCCCCTGATTGGCTCAGCACTGAGCCAATCAGAGGCAAGTCTGACTCACACCCCCTTCACACCCACTGCAGGCCGGCCGCTCTGAACTCCGTCTGCCGGGACAAGGTGAGTATATAGATTTTTTTTATTTTTACACTTTTCTGGATGAATTGCAGGGAAGGGCTTATATATTTAAGCCCTTCCCGACAATTCATCCTGCGCTCGCCCGCAGCGCATTGCTTTCAATAGAGCCGGCTGTATTGCCGGCTCCATTGAATTCAATGTGTTGGACAGCTCCAGCCCGTTTCTAATGAAACGCGGCTAGGAACAGAATTTTTGGGCGATTTTTTTGGCCCTGGTCATGCGATTTTCGGATGCGCATCCGTCATGCGATCCGCAAATCGCGCGAAAAAACGCCCGTGTGACTAAGGCCTAAGTCGGTACCATGAAAATGAAACACCGGAGGCTAACATATGTCTTTCTTTAAGTCTAGACCCTAACACTTCCGCTGAATCCTTTGGCAGGCCCAGATCTCGTACTAAATTGTTCAAGTCTGATTGAGAGAAAAGTTCAGGGTCATTGGTACCTGGATCATAGCTGTCATCATTATCGCTGCTACTATGTGACATTTGGTCTAAATTGTCTAAAATATTGTCCAGGGTATCCGGAGGTGAAGGAATAGGCAAGTCAGGTCCATGAGGAACAGGGTGAATAGCCGAACGTATGTTGGTTGGGCATGAAATGTCCTTCCTGTTTTTTAAATTGAAACCTTGCACTGAACAAGAACAAAAATAACAGTCATCACTGTGATTTTTAGGCTCTCTCCAAACCATGGGTACTCCAAAACGAAATGATTTCTTCTTACCTTGAAACCATTGTCTCAGTTCTTCAACACACACAGAACACACTATATGGGGAGCCCAAGATTTATCTTGGTCCCCTAATTTCATACCAAAGTATGCAAAATACACCTTCTGAACAAAATTAGAAATGTTCCTTTGTTTCTTCTTGACGGTATAAGACCCACAAATATAACAGAAACAGTTAGGAGAGTTGACACATCTTCTAGTAGCCATTTCTTCTAAATACCGTATCACTAAACTGTTTGATGCGTACACCACAGTGGCTGGCTCCACACTGAGTCACTGACTGCAGTCAAGGTCACGCCTAGCAGACAGTTTAGATTCGTTGTCGTACGCGTACCGAACCTGAAAATAAGAAAATTTCAGGTGAAATTTGTGACTTATCTAGGGGTGATGGAATTTTTTCACTATTTTTACCGTAATCAGCACAAAAAATACTGTTAAACCCACTAAATAAATATGCTACAATTTTTTCATCGCAGAGCTGTGTAATGAATCTGCCAGGAGGATCTTCTACTTTCTCCGAGAGGGTAAAGTTAATGTTATCTCTTAGGGTGATCAAGACCTCGGCTTTCTTTCGCTATGCACAGGACATAAAGATTGGGGGAAAATTTTGTGTCAAAATTTAGGACATGAAATGGCAGCAAAATGTATCTCCTGGATGCAAATAATATTGTCCCTTTCATGTAGAGCATTCCTCCATTCCAAAGATCTCTTAAATGGTGAGAAAAAAACCCCGCAGGGATTTGGGATTTCCTTAAAGCAAGAAGAGTGAGCGGTGCTATGGACGGTTTCCCCATAGCACGGAGAGACAGACCAGGGTGAAGGGTTAATCCCATATTGCTTTGCTCTCTGTTCCTTGCTTTGGGGAAATACCCCATAGGTCCCCTCACTTTCCCTGCTCTAGAGAGATGCCCTATAGCTCCACTAAATCTCCCTGCTATGGAGAAATCCTGTGAAATCATGGGTGGGGCTGTAGGGATTCTCACAGAGAATCCCTATAGCAAACCATAGGGGGTGGGGCTAGAGGCAAGGGGCTAGAGGGTGACCCATCTAGCCCTGCCCCCTCCTCCCATGCTCTTGGAAGAAGCCCTTGTAGAAGTTGTGTAACCCCAGGCCCCTCTCTCTCCCCCTAATAGGGAAATCCCTTGCGGAGAGAGGTGGGGGGAGTCCCCTACTTCTCTCCAATGCTCGGGGAATTGCCAAGCAGGGGGGCAGGAAGAATAACCTGCTGCTTACAGCAGGACACTTAAAAGGTATGTATGGCCATAAGCACCTTTTAAATGTCTAGCTGTAAGCAGCAAGGAAGCTATTCCGTGTGCAGGAGTTTTCATTAACTCCTGCCTGCATAAGAGTCAATGGAAACTCCTGCTGTCGCACACCGAAGATAGTGCATGTTCTATCTTTTTTAGGTGCATGGCATTTTGCGCCCCTAATTCTGCACATATGAACGCTTCTATAGGAACCCATTGGTTCTTTTAAAAGCGCTGATTTTGCGCATGCAAAATGCACGCTCATCTGATCGGGGCCTTATAGGAAGATTGCTTGTATATTGGAACCCTACGGTACTGCCTTCTGAATAGGGGATGTGAGGAGATGGAAACGGGGAGTTTACAACAAAGAAAGTATGCCATGTAGCATAAAGTCCTTTATTATGCCCTTTCCTGGGCATGATGAACTGTGAAGCCCCAAAAGAGTCCAACTTAATAAGCAGGAATCACAAAACCTGTCAACGTAGGGGCTAAAGAGAAAAGAAAAGTTTGCCTGACTGGGTGAAATCCTCCGATGTAAGCTGCTGACTATGGGCTATGGGCATTTCAGCAGGTTGAAGAAGACTGACGCTTCCGTGGAGGAGTCCTGTTGGTTGGTTTTGTTGGCTTGTTTAGCTGGAGTTCTTAAATATGTAGGCCCCATGATGTGAGAATTCTTACGCCATCTGCTGGTTTGGGAAATTATATCTGTGACACGATCTTAGTGTAATATTATCTTTGTAGGGAAGCCCCATTTGTAAGAATTTTTTTCCCTCCTCAGTATAGCTGTTACATGGGAAAATGCCTTTCTAGCTTGTATTGTTGAGGATGATAATTCAGCAAAAAAGCTTGAAATTGGCGAATTGATGTGGTAGTGCGGGGTCTTTGTGGGACGCAAACACAAGTGCTTCCTTTTATATGAAAGAAGTGGATTCTTGCTATGGTTTCGCATGGGACATTATCATGCAAGAATTTCAGTTTTTGCAGACGGTTTGCCCTATCTATAATAAGTTCCTGCAGTGGGGCAGATGGTAGGAGCATTTTTTAAGTTGGGTCAAAAAGTCCTTTAAATCTGCAGGATGAATTTTTTCCCTAAATTTCTTGAAATTTTATATTATTAAATGTGTTGTGGTCTTCTAGGTCTGCGAATTTAGCTTTTATGGAATCTACATCATCCAAGGGCATATTGAGCATCTATTAAGGAATTGTGGGAGCTGGTCAGTTCTTCCATTTTACTTTCTACATGTGTTGTTCTTTCTTCCATTTCTTTTATGGAGCAATTGAAGGAAGCAGAAATGGCAATAAGGTCATTGTGGAGAGCCTCCTTAAACCCAGGGTGGTTAGATGTAGAGACTTTAGTGATGAAATCCTCTGTGTCAGATGAGGAATCCTGTGATGTGCAAGGAGCTTCTAGCCTGGGCCTCCACTTGACTGGGCTAGCTATGAGAGATGGGCTGACTGCTGTGGCTGGGGCCATCTTGGATGAAGAAGCAGCACTGGATGTAGTGTGTGCTGCAGGCTCACTCACCTCTCCCATCGCTTCAGGAGCCACTGAATCATTCTGGGGGTTCCCTTTAGAGCTGGAGGAGAATGATAGGGATTGTATCCCTTCTTCAGCGGCATCATCAGGGCCATCGGCAGAGAGGGAGTGCAGAACATTTGCCACGTGGTCTCTGTCGCCGCGAGCAGAGAAAAAGTCAGGTTCCCGCTTTTAATCGTAGCTTGGAGGAGTATGCCGAGTGGAGCTCAGCGACAAGCGTCCATCTCGGCCAACAGTCAGGCCACACACCCCCTTGCTTCCTTTTTTCTAGCTCTGGTTTCAGAATGTCTTTCTAAAACTTGTCCTGATACCCAAAATTAATATGCTATATTTACATATAACCCATGGTAGCATGGAGAAAAGTGCTCTGAGATTTGTCTTAAAGATCAAAATTTTGTAAGATGGATGAATAAAGAACAGATTGTAATCACTTAACCCCTTGAGTGGCAGGTTTCCTACCACCCTGTCGTGACCACCAGGGCAGGTTTTTTAAAATGGTCTAATTATTGAATTTCAACTAATTTTGCAGTTGCGTCTCAAGAGCCATAACTTTTTCATTTTTCCATTGACATGGCCATATAAGGGCTTGTTTTTTGCGGGACAAGTTGTGATTTTTTAAACAGGGGGGAGGAAAAAAAGAAATGGGGAAAAAAGAAAAAAGGGGCCATGTCATTAAGGGGTTAAATAATGTATTAACTTCCTTCTCTGGGTCATTACGACGCACATGGATACCACATGTGTGATTGTATTTTTGATTTTTTTACAAAGTAAGGGAGACAAGTGTTTTTTTAATTTTTTAATAATTTTTTAATTTTTTTTTTTTTAATTTTTTAAAAATTTTTTTTTTTTTTTGTCCCTTTAGGGGACTTCCACAGGGACCCATCAGGACCCCTGATCACATTCCAGGGGTCCGATGGTGACAGCCCTTTACATGCTGCAGTGACAGCCCTTTACATGCTGCAGTCACATAGACTGCAGCATGTAAAGGGTTAACACAGCAGAGATCGGAGGTTTTCTCTGATCTCTGCTGTAAGAGCTGGTACCTAGCTGTCCTCTGACAGCTAACAACCAGCTCTCCCTGCCACAGAGACCATCGGCTTGCTTCTGACAAGCCGATGGTCTCTATGGCAACCTGTAAACAAAGCAGGACATTGCCGACATGTCGGCAATATCTTCTGCTGGTTTTTCAAAGCCCTTGCTTTGTTCTCTGTGAGTCTGTGCAGGCAGAGCACACTGTCACAGCTTGTGGCATTGTGCTCTGCAGCTCCCATAGTCATACATAGCCCGGAAATCTTCCGGGCTATGTTGCTATGAGCAGTGGAGCTCGTCACGGAACTTTTCCGGGCGTGCCACTCAAGGGGTTAAAGTGGTCCTGTTAGCAGGTCCATCCTGCCCAAACCACATGCAGCGTGAACCCAGAACAATTATGCCAATTTCCCCATGATGTTTTATTCAGAAAAACCATACTTAAATGTTTGACTCCCTCAGGAATAAAGTTCCAAGTCATAGAGGTGGGCTACCCGGACCTCTCCCCACCCGCATCATGCAGAATGACAACTTTCCACCTATGCACAAAATGGGCGAGAACTGTCAGTCTTCATATTGTAGGCAGGGATATGCTGGGTGGCAAAGTATTTTTTCAAATATACAGCAGCATTTTAGGATAAAACATACAAAGGGCCAATAGTACTGTCCCAAGTTCTTGTTTCCTGTGGTTTGGGCAGCATGAAGCAGATGACAGAATCCCTTTAACCTTTGCAACCACAAGTGTCAGGGAGCTCTTAAACTAGTGCTACTAACACGTAAGTTTTAGAACTAATTGCCAGACTATACCTCAAAGTCCTTTATACCCAAATTATCTGACTTGAATTAATTGCATGTTGGACAGTAAGAAAAACAGAACATAGGAGGAAATTCTATATTTTAATTTTCTTGCATAGTTCTTAAGATACTAATGAGTAACTCTGTTCATTCTGCGTTTTAGTCTTTCCGTAGCATAAAATATGTGGGATTATCATGAATCTGCAGAAGGGAGATGTAACAAAATGACAATGACTACATGCAGTGTCCACCCTTAATTGCTTTATTCCTTGCGGCTAAGCTGGTGTCTCTGTTTCCCTAATGAAAATAAATCTCCCTCAATGCAGAAGGTAAATAACACTTAACAAGAATAACTGATAAGGCATGGTGTGCGAACAGCAGATATTCAACACTTCTACTTCCAAGCTTAACTTTGCTGCATAATAGAACTCAAGGACAACAGTTTCATGTTTTTTTCTTGGTGAAGATTATTACTTTAATAAATTAAAAAATACTAACAATTTATTGTTTATTTTATTCAGTACGTTTTGACCTTCGTACTCATTATAGTGAAATACTCGTATGTTTTCTCAAAGTATTTGTATAAATGGGGCAGTCAGCAGGTCTGGACTTAGGGTGGATGGTACTTGTACAGTACCCATATGATGCATGGTCATATAGATTATAAATAGCAATACTACCCCCCACAAGCCCTACAAGCTCAATAATATCATTGTTATTCGTAAACAGGGGAAAGACTCCTCCCTTTGCAGTAACTACAGACACATCTCCCTAATGAATAATGATATAAAGCTGTTCCTAAATTATAGCTCTCCGACTGAGTCCATATATTCCATACCTTATACATGGGAAACAGGTTGGTTTTGTTTCAGGCAGACCCAAGACAACACTATTAAAACCCTATCATTGATTGCAAAAAAAACATAGATCTGGAGAACCATTATGTCTACTATCCATAGACGCAGAAAAGGCTTTCGACAGGGTCAAATGGTATTTCATGGAAATTACCCTAACTAAAATCGGGAAAGGCCCAATACTTCCATGGATCATGTCTCTGTACCATAACCCATCAGCACAGGTACGAGTCAATGGGCATCTGTCATCCTGCTTCCTGATTAGGAATGGAAAGAGACAGGGGTGACCCATATCACCTTATCTATATATATTGGTGATGGAATCCTTAGCCAACACCCTCAGATGTAATGCTTCGGTCAAAGAAGTAACCATAGGGAAACAGGAACATAAGCTATTCCATTTTGCAGATGATCTTTTAATATATGTCCCAAATCCTAGAATAGGCCTTCCTGTGATTTTACAGGAATTAGCAATTTTTAAGTAAACACACAGAAGTCAGAAATACTAAATATATCTATTCCCCCAGATTAAGCCTCCAAGAATTCTTCCCCTTTCGGCAGAAGGGCTCCTCCCTAAAATATTTAGGAATTCAGTTTTCGGCAACCCCAGAGCAAATTGTTTATCTAAATTATAAACTTCTTATACCGACTCTAGAGTCAGAACTCAAAGAATAACAAAAACGTACGCTTTCCTGGTTTGGAAGAATTAATGCACTCAAAATGGAAATTCTGGCCAAAATCCTATATATTTTTCAGACTAATCCCTGGGATTTAGCCAAATGTTATTTTACAAAGAACGTGATCACCAAATTTATCTGGCGAGACTCACCACCATGCCTCAGTTATAACATATTAACTAGACCTAAAAGGACTACCACATACTGAACTGTACCATAAGGCCACAATAGGTAACTATATTCTGGATTTCTTTCACCACTCTGCCACTAAGCTATTGCTTAAGATTAGAGATGAGCGAGCACCAAAATGCTCGGGTGCTCGTTACTCGAGTCGAACTTTTCGCGATGCTCGAGGGTTCGTTTCGAGTAACGAACCCCATTGAAGTCAATGGGCGACTCGAGCACTTTTGTATATGGCCGATGCTCGCTAAGGTTTTCATTTGTGAAAATCTGGGAAATTCAAGAAAGTGATGGGAATGACACAGAAACGGATAGGGCAGGCGAGGGGCTACATGTTGGGCTGCATCTCAAGTTTCCAGGTCCCACTATTCAGCCACAATAGCGGCAAGAGTGCCCCCCCCCTCCCAACAACTTTTACTTCTGAAAAACCCTCATTAGCAAGGCATACCATAGCTAAGCACCACACTACCTCTAACAAAGCACAATCAATGCCTGCATGACACTCCGCTGCCACTTCTCCTGGGTTACATGCTGCCCAACCCCCCCCCCCCGCACGACCCAGTGTCCACAGCGCACACCAAAGTGTCCCTGCGCAGCCTTCAGCTGCCTTCATGCCACACGCTGGCCTCATAGCCACACCACCCTCATGTCTATTTATAAGTGTGTCTGCCATGAGGAGGAACCGGAGGCACACACTGCAGAGGGTTGGCAGGGCCAGGCAGCGACCCTCTTTAAAAGGGGCGGGGCGATAGCCCACAATGGTGTACAGAAGCAATGAGAAATCCAATCCTGTGCCACCTCCATCAGGAGCTGCACACGTGGGCATAGTAATGGGGAACCCATGTGCCACACACTATTCATTCTGTCAAGGTGTCGCATAGCTCAATCCACACTGCAAGGGGAAAGCCGTCTGCGCTCTGCCCCCTACCCAAGTCAGTCAGTGTCTTTGTGCCAGAGAGGTCAAACACCGCGATGGGAGCTAAGTTTGCACCAACAGCATAGGTGGGTCCTAGGAAACCCAAGACATGAACCAAAAATTGATCTGACCGGCCAAACATGGCAGACTTGCACCGCTGCCACGACATAGGCCTTGGCCCCCAGCTTCAGCAATCCTAGGCAGGAAGCGGACTTTTACTGCACCCAGGACATAGGCCTCTGCACAAACCCTCAGCAATCGCGGGCCTACAGCGGACTCCAATGCTAGCATAGCTGTGCACGTCTCATTAGCGCTGTATTGCTCCTGTAGTTTGTCCCAATGCAGTGGCCCGGATAGTAGAGTTGACGTCAGATTAAATACAGGTGGGCTTCGGCCCACGCTGCATGCCCCAGTCAGACCGGGTTTTTTTTATAAATAGTCACAGGCAGGTACAACTCCGCAATGGGAATTCCGTGTGCACCGACAGCATGGGTGGCTCCCTGGAACCCACCGGCGGTACATAAACAAATCCCATTGCAGTGCCCAGCACAGCTGAGGTAACGTCAGGTTTAATGCAGGTGGGCTTCGGCCCACACTGCATGCCCCAGTCAGACTGGGGTTCTTTATAAGTAGACACATGCAGTTACAACTCCGTGTGGACCGACAGCATGGGTGGGTCCGAGGAAGCCACCGACAGTACATAAATATATCCCATTGCAGTGCCCTGGACAGCAAAGCTAACGTCAGATTAAATGCAGGTGGGCTTCGGCCCACACTGCATGCCCCAGTCAGACCAGGGTTTTTTATAAATAGTCACAGGCAGGTACAACTCCGCAATGGGAATTCTGTGTGCACCGACAGCATGGGTGGCTCCCTGGAACCCACCGGCGGTACATAAAAAAATCCCATTGCAGTGCCCAACACAGCTGAGGTAACGTCAGGTTTAATGCAGGTGGGCTTCGGCCCAGACTGCATGCCCCAGTCAGACTGGGGTTCTTTATAAGTAGACACATGCAGTTACAACTCCGTGTGGTCCAACAGCATAGGTGGATCCCAGGAAGCCACCGGCGGTACATAAATATATCCCATTGCAGTGCCCTGGACAGCAAAGCTAACGTCAGATTAAATGCAGGTGGGCTTCGGCCCACACTGCATGCCCCAGTCAGACTGGGGTTTTTTATAAGTAGACACAGGCAGGTACAACTCCCTATTGTGAAGTCCGTGTGGACCGACAGCATGGGTGGGTCCCAGGAAGCCACCGGCGGTACATAAATATATACCATTGCATTGCCCAGCACAGCTGAGGTAACGTCCGATTAAATGCAGGTGGTCTTCGGCCCACACTGCATGCCCCAGTCTGACCGGGGTTTTTAATACATAGACACTGGCAGGTACAAATCCCTAATGTGAAGTCCCTGTGGACCCACAGCATGGGTGGCTCCCTGGAACCCATCGGCGGTACATAAATGTATCCCATTGCAGTGCCCTGCTCAGCAGAGCTAACGTCACATACAATACAGGTGTGCTTCGGCCCACAGTGCATGCCCCAGTCAGACTGGTAATATGTACCTTAACAGTAACTGCATTGGTGGGAATGTGGTGGCGACTGCGGACCTAGTAGCGCGGTTTTATTTAGTTGGTTTTCGGAATGTGGCCAGGATTAAGTGGGCCGTGGCGGGGGGATGGTGGGGGGGCTCTCTTGTTGTGTCGTTAAAGGTGAAATTCTTGGACTGCCACCAGACGGACCGATGCAAAGGTATTTGGCAAGAATGTTTTCATTGTTGGAGGAGAAGGGGGATGTTTTTGAGGCACTACGTGTCCTCTCCACGTGTCCGTGGTTATATGCACCTTAACAGTAACCGCGTTGGTGGGAAATGGCCTCACCACCATCATGTCTTTGGGAAGCCTCTGTTTCCACACCCCAGTGACATAGCATTAGCAGCGGTATAGGCAGAGCCCAGAATTAGTAACATTTCAGCGGTAGCATTAGGGACAGGCCCCAGTAACATATCACTAGCAGCATTATAGGGGGAGCACAGTATTAGTTCCATTTCAGTAGTAGTAGCAGTCCAGACAGGCCCCAGTAACAATTCCGAAGCAGCAGTATAGGGGGAGCACAGTATTAGTTCCATTTCAGTAGTAGTAGCAGTCAAGACAGGCCACAGTAACATTCCCGTTGCAGCAGTTTAGGGAGATAACAGTCTCTTTCACATTTCAGTAGTTGCAGTATAGACAAGGCCCCAGTTACATTTATATAGCAAAAGTGTGGGCCAACCCCACACACCTTGCTGTAGCATGAGTGCAGGCAAAGCCCATAAAAATTACTAGGATTACACTGTAGGCGAGGGCCCACAAAAATTGGTGCACCAACAGTACTAATGTACCTCAGAAAAATTGCCCATGCACAACCAAGAGGGCAGGTGAAACCCATTAATCGCTTTGGTTAATGTGGCTTAATTTGTAACTAGGCCTGGAGGCAGCCCAGTTAAAATAAAAATTGGTTCAGGTGAAAGTTTCAACGCTTTAGTGAGAATTGAAACGTATAAACATTGTTTACAAAAGTCATATGACTGAGCCTTGTGGGCCTAAGAAAAATTGCCCGTTCGGCGTGATTACGTGAGGTTTCAGGAGGAGAAGCAGGAGGAGGAGGATGAATATAATACACAGATTGATGAAGCTTTTTTGAACTTTTTGGGAAAAAGCCCACTGCCTGTGATATGCACTTTTTTTTTCATTGCCCTGTTCGAGGCTGACTTCGCGTATGTAACGCACTGCAGAGGCAGGCAACAATTATGCGCAAGGCTGGGTATTAATTCAACAACTACTACCCCCAGCAGAAACGCAGTAAACTGAAGGCAGTGACAGGCAGGCCTAATATTGTATTTTTTTGAACTTTTTGGGAAAAAGCCCACTGCCTGTGATATGCGCTGTATTTCGATTGCCCTGTTGGAGGCTGACTTCGCGTACGTAACGCACTGCAGAGGCAGGCAATAATTATGCGCAAAGCTGGGTAATAATTCAACAAGTACTACCCCCAGCAGAGACGCAGTGCACTGAAGGCAGTGACAGGCAGGCCTAATAATGTATTTTTTTGAACTTTTTGGGAAAAAGCCCACTGCCTTTATAGCTAGTATACCTCTTTCCCTGCCTCACCAGTACTGCCCCTATACTGAGTAAAATGACTGCAGACTGAGGACGCTATGGTCTGCACGCCCGATATACAAAAAAAAAAAATTAAGCAACACTGCTAAAAGCAGCCTCAACAGTACTGCACACGGTCAGATGTGGCCCTAAGAAGGACCGTTGGGGTTCTTCAAGACTAAAATAACACCTAACACTCTCCCTATAGCAGCAGCAGCATCAGCAGCACTGTCCCTGATCTATGTCAGCATGCATCTGTGGCGAGCCGTGGGCGGGGCAGATTTAAATACTCTGGTGTCATCTGATCTCCCCAGCCACCCACTGCAGGGGGGTGGTATAGGGCTGGAACATCACAGGAGGAAGTTGTAATGCCTTCCATGTCTTTCTATTGGCCAGAAAAGCGCGCTAATGTCTCAGAGATGAAAGTGAAAGTAACTCGAACATCACGTGGTGCTCGTCTCGAGTAACGAGCATCTCGAACACCCTAATACTCGAACGAGTATCAAGCTCGGACGAGTATGCTCGCTCATCCCTAGTTAAGATGGTACAAGATCTAAATCCGTTTCAGATACAAAGGCCTTTCTGGATTCTTCAGGGACTAGATTGGGAGAGAATGGGAATTTCAACTCTATTAACAACATTACTTATTGCGTGGGGCAGAATTCTTAGACAGTACCATGTGATTTCACAACCTGGCCCTCTCACTGCATTAGTGGGTAATCCCCAGTTACCAATTACTCTACCACAGCATTACCTTTCATTCCTCCCAGAAGTGACATCTCCCCAGGTCCCAGGGGTATGAGAACTCTTCTTGAATTGAAGGGGGACTTGGATCTACCAACTGGATTTTGGTTAAAGTATTTTCAACTTTGTAGTTATATCAACACCTTAACCCCAAGATCAAGTTTAACAGTATATCTTACCTCTTTTGAGAGGCTATATATTGCCACTGAATGCCTACACATGTGATTTCTCTAGTCTATGGACTGCTACTATTTGTACAGACTGAGAGCTTTGAACCTAGCTGGTTGGGGAAGTGGGAGAGAATATTGGGTAGGTCTTTCTCTGGAGAGCTCTAGTCTAAATCCTACATATTGACTTATAAGATGACTGTATCGAGTAGGCTACAAGAGCTTAACTTTAAAATAGTCTTGCAATGGTACAGAACCCCAAACAAACTACACAAAATTTTTTTCCCTCTATATTGGACCAATGCTGGAGGTGCTTGTCAGACTCTGGTTCAATGTTGCACATTTGGTAAGAGTGTCCGCTTATAGGGCAGCATGTAGAACCTCAACAGTGTTCAGTGATGAGGGGACTCCCCGCGGCGAATCTTTATGTGCACCGGTTAGGCACAAATGTCCTATCTTTTGCCTGTAAAAGACGGACATCTGACCAGTGCTATAGGGAACCAATGGTTCTAATAGATGCGCTTTTTTGCGCGCAAAGGTGCGCACAAAAAAACACTTGTCTGACTGAGCCCTAAGAGGGTACTCTCCATCTATACATCTATTTAAGCACCCAGTAGACTATCCCTGTTCATGACTCGCGGTCCACCCTTTCAGAGCTGCTTTTTCTTTTCTTTCTTCTCCTTCTTTCTGTCTTTCTTTTCTGCTTCTCTACTCTTCATCTTCCCCATTCCTAGGAACCCAGCTATCCCCCCCCCTCCCCCCATTGTTAAAATGTATTTATTTTTACATTTAGTTCCTTCATTTCTTACTTTAAATTATGTTTGGATTGGATGCAACTTAAGCAACGGGAGAATAACACAACATGTGGATCCCTTTCTTGTTGTCTTAACCAGGGCCTCAGAGGGATATACAGAGAGGTAGCATATGTCTCCACAAAATAAGGCCCCCTGCACACTACAGAGCCATATTCCACATGCAAAATCCTGCAGCGGAATCCGTTTCTGCCAAAGTAGTTTCTTTTCCTTCCGTACTGCGGATGGTCCGCTCGGCTCGCCGTTGGACATGCGCAATACAGATTTCTTTTATAACTATTGCTTTTCCTGTGTCCTCGTTAGGAATTCCTACGATCTTTCTGCATTTTCTGTGATTGCGGAAGGGCAGTGGATTGGATGGCTTCCATTGACTTCAATGGAAGCCATCCACACAGAATCTGTGAAAAAATGGAGCATACTGCAATATTTCCTCCACTTGTTTTGTGTCCTGTTTTATTTTACCCTAAAGCAGTCTGTCTGTGCATGGTTATCTCTTCCTTCTGGAGAAGACTCTAGCTTTGGCTTATGTATTTCCAGTCATTGTTACAAGGCCTGTGAAAAGGTCTGGCATTGACTTGCATGAATGCTGTCTTCTAACTAGTGATGCTGTTGAGGCATTGTTCCATCATGCATGGACTTAGAAATCTCCCCACTTCATCTAGGTGCTCTCCTTAGGGTGCATTCAGACAAGCGTGGTTTACATGCTGCTACAGCAATGTGTAAACCACGCTTCTATAGCAACCAATAGGTTGCTATGGAGGTGCTCACACACAGCTTTTTTACTAGCGCAGAAGCTGGTAAAAAAAGATAGGACAGAGAGTGTCGACTAGCCTGTCAGCTCTGTGCTGAGGTGCTGTCCATCGTGCTGACCACAGGCTCCTATGGGAGGTTTGGCAGCACTCTGCTCGCAGCACAGACATGTGAATGGGCTGCTCTGTGCTTCAGCTTCGTCGCTGAATTCCTGCATGTCAGCAGCGTGTTTTACACGTTGCTGAAGCAGCATGTAAACCACGCTAGTCTGAATGCACCCTTAAGGAGAAACTATTTCCTTCCTGACCCACTTAATTCACTTTAACAATATTAAAATGTATTACTATATGCTAGTATACTCATGCATGACAATATTTGATGTCTGTGCATAAAAATACACAGAGGCACCTACCTAGCCTAACAGGCTTTTGTGAATGAAGCTTTTATCTGGTCCCATGTTGCCTCAGTAGCGATGGCAAGTCTGCTCAACTTTTATTATAGGGATGCGATCAGGCTAATCCTGTAAAAGTGCACTAAAGTGCTCTAGATTCTGGCCATGATGTCATTTAATATAGCATATAAATAAAATATCCACCACTAGGGCATGCCTTCTATCAGGAAGGCACTTCTAGGTGCCACAGAAGTCTATTTTTGCCTTTTCAACCATTCTTGCATACCCTTGGATGTGTGCTTTGGGTTATTATCCTCCTGTAGGACCCATTTTATTCAACTCAAAATATGTCTTTTTACACTTGGGAGCACATTTGGCTATAAAAATCCCCCGATAATCCTCTGATTTCTTTGTTCCTGTAATCATTTAATGCCCAGGTCCCATAGGCAACAAAGCAGCCCCATAGCATTACGGATCTTCCACCATGCTTTGAAGTTTTGAAACAGAGGCTGGACAAACATCCGTCTGGGATGATTTAGTGATCCGGCATTGAGCAGGGGGTTGGACCCAATGACCCTGCAGGTTCCTTCCAACTCTACCATTCTATGACTGCCTTCAGTCCCGCGATGGCATCTCATGATACACAATTTATGGTTCAGATTGTACTGGGCGGTATGGCTTTTTCAGGGACTCGCTGATTTTTTTAACTTGCACTTCTTATTTTCTTGTAATATATCATCTTCATGGCAATTATTCCAAGCTACAGTATTACTATATTGATATATGTAGAGCTATATAACATTTTATTTGCCTTGAACTGTAAGAACTGCGCACATTTTATGCTAATACGCCATTATATTATGTATTTTGATAAAGCCTTCACATCGTGTCTGACTTGGTTTCTGTGACCTTCATGGCTTATTGAAAATTATTTTATTCTGTAATGATATGGAAATAGCTGTATGATTGCCCTACATAATACATGAAAACAACCCCCAGATAATAACAGGACTGTCAGTCGAATTTCTACCTCCTTCTAGAGCCATAAAATGTATGCTAGGATATAGGCAGCGTTTTGGTCATATTGACCCATTTCGTATTTATTACAGAGTTAATTGCAGCTTTCAGGTTAGTGCTATAAAAAAAAGATGACTGTTGTCTTGGAACTGCCAACTCCAAAATATCGAATTGTATATGAAGACAGAAATTCCCCCATACAATTATTTAAGAAGTATTTTCTTTAAGGATGTCATGAAATGTAATTTTCTGGCTGCTGCTGTTCAGAAGATATTGGTACAGTTTTAAAATCATTGCAAAACCGACATAATCAGAGGTTGCTGCGTTAAGTTTACCAGTGATATAATCCAGAGTTGTTCAATAAAATAAGCCTGGCACTCCATGAAATAGATTATTACAATTGGGTCTTGAAGGTTTCTTTCTTCATTCTGTAGGAATATTCTACACAATGAGGCAGAGATGAGCATCCAGTCCATGGAAATTGAGATGAAATGCATTCTACTGAAAAAGTGATGAGAACACATTTCAGATATTCTTGGGCAAAACATATGATAATATAAATAACAAAATGACTTGTGTTACCCCAGAAGGTCCAAGAATATTTTTTTAACCCCTTTAGGCCTTATTCAGACGGGTGTTTTTAGCCGCGATTTGCGCATGCGCATGCGTCCGGCGATTTTATAAAACCATTGCTTTGCAATGGTATCGGACACATGAGCGCTTTTTATGCGCTCGTCCGATAAATTATAGAACAAAAAAATCACAGATCGCACCTATCTGCCATTCCTGTTCTCTTCTGTATATGCGCTCAATGGGGCCGGCGGCAGCAGCGCCGACCCCATTGAGAACATATAGAAGACAAGTCATTCTTCTCTGCCACAGCTGTAACAGCTGTGGCAGAGAAGAACGATGTTTGCCCATTGAATTCAATGGAGTGGCAATACAGCCGCTCCATTGAAAGCAATGGGCTGCCGGCGTGCGCGGGGTGAATTGTCGGGAAGGGGTTAAATATATAAGCCCTTCCCTGCAATTCATCCTAAAATGTGTTAAAAAAAAAAAAAAATTGTATACTCACCTTTCCGCTGCAGCCGGAGTTCTGCCGCGGCCGCTGTCAGTTCTCCTGAACTGCTTCTTGGCACTATTCAGCCGGCGGGGCTTTAAAATCCCCGCCTGCTGAATGATCTGCCTCTGATTGGTCACAGCCCTGACCAATCAGAGGCCGGTTTCACTCACACACCCATTCATGAATTCATGAATGGGTGAGTGACTGCTGCTTCTCAGAGCTGAGCCAATCAGGGGCAGGTCTGACTCACATCCATTCATGAATTCATGAATGGGTGTGAGTGAGGCATGCCTCTGATTGGCTCAGCGCTGAGCCAATCAGGGGGCAGGTCTGACTCACACCCCCTTCACACCCACTGCAGGACGGCCGCGCGGAGCTCCGGCTGCCGGGAGAAGGTGAGTATACAATTTTTTTTTTATTTTAACACATTTTAGGATGAATTGCAGGGAAGGGCTTATATATTTAAGCCCTTACTGACAATTCATCCCGGGCTTGCCCGCAGCGCATTGCTTTAAATGCAGGCGGCTCTATTGCCGTCTCCATTGAATGCAATGCGCTGGACAGCTCCGGCCCGTTTCTAATGAAACGCGGCTAGGAGCAGATTTTCGGGCGATTTGCGGGCGACTTGCGCGCACCGGTCACGCGATTTGCGGATGCGCATCCGTCATGCGATCCGCCAATCGTGCGAAAAAACGCCCGTCTGACTAAGGCTTTAGGACATGGCCTATTTTGGGCATAAGGATGCAACGATATTTGGCAGATTTTAATCTCCATCTTTCAAAAGCCATAACTTTTTTTTAATTTTTCCATCGACACAGCCATATAAGGGCTTGTTTTTTGCGTGGCGAACTTTAGTTTTTATCGGTGCCATTTTTGGGAACATAGAATATATTGTAAAACTTTTATTATTTTTTATGATCGCAGGGAGAGAAAACGCATCTACGATGCAGCATAAATGACACAATACATTTTCTTCTGCGGGACGGTACGATTACAACAATACCAAAATTCTTATACTTTTTAGGTTTTTTCACTTTTCTGCAATAAAAACCCCTTTTTTGGAAATCTTATTTTTTTTCTAAATCGCTGCATTCAAAGTCCTATTACTTTTTTATTTTTCCATGGACGGAGCTCTATGAGGGCTTATTTTTTGCGAGACAAGCTGTAGTTTTTATTGGCTTCCTTTTGGGGTACATATGGCTTTTTTTGATCACTTCTATTGCATCTTTTGGGAGGCAAAATGCTAAAAATTAGCACTTTGCCTCAGTTTTTTTGCATTTTTTAACGCTTTTTGCCATGCAGGATAAAAAGCATGTTCAACCTATTGTACATGTCGTTACAGACACAACGATACCAAATATGTGAGATTGTTTATGCTAATACGAGAAAAGCCCCCAAAAAGGGGTGTTTTTTACATCCTTTTTTTACATTTTTATTTTTTGTACATTTTTATTGTTTTGTTTACATCATTTGTGTCCCTGTGGGGGACTTACACCATACCACTGATGATCACTATGATAAGGCATTGTAGGACTTCTCTCCTGCAATGCCTTATTGCTTATTACAGCGATCATAGGCAATGGTAAATACAGGACACCTGTAGGTGGCATCCTGTTACCATGGCAACCTGCAGGGCTCTCTGTGATTATGTGAACCCTTTCCATGCCGCGGTCCACATAGATCGCGGCAGGGAAGGGGTTAACAGCAGCAGGCCGGCTATCAGTGACAGACGGCCCCACTGCTGGATAGCACGCAATCTCTTCTGATCTCACGCTATCCACATGACGTAAGGGTACGTCCAGTTTCGGGAAGTACCCAGCTGCCAGGACGTACCCTTATGTCATATGGAGGGAAGGGGTTAAAGAAATTGAAAGTCAAAAGTACAAATATATCAATTGAATCAATTAGGTGCAGTTCTCACTCTATCCAACTTCATGGGTGCAGAGTCCTGCATGCTGTTAGTAATACATGTGATCAAATAAGTAGATGACCGATCGCTTCAAGATCGTTTTCTAACTGAAAAAAACCCACTAAGCATTCTACGAACAGTTGGTAGACAGTTTGGAGGGTTTAACTCCTGGGGGACATGGTCATTTTTCGTCTTTTCAGTTTTGTTTTTTACTCCCTATTTTCAAAAATTCACAACTTTTTTATTTTTTTCTGTTGACATAGATGTTTCAGAGCTTGTTTTATGTGGTATGAGGGCTTAGTCACACGGGTGCACCCGGGCGCCGATGCGTCTGTCTTCCTGCATGATAAAACGGCTGCACTGCAGGTGCGGACGAATCTCCGCACCTGATGGGAAAAGAACATATGGCTGGCAATGGAGCTGGTCATGCGGAGATTCATCCGCACGCGGTGCGGCCCTTTTCCCGTCCCGAAACATGGGCGGATCGACGCCCGTGTGACTGAGCCCATACTATGTACCTAAAAAAAATGATTGCATTTTTTTAATTCACCATCTTCTGACTATTGTAACCTGTTTATGCAGCTGCGTGGAGGCTTGTTTCTTGTGGGATGACCTATGGTTTGTATTGGTAACATTTTGAGGTTCATACGACTTTTGATCACATGTTCAGTTTTTTCTTGGAGACAGAGCAAGCAAGAAAGTGCAATTTTGGCACTGTGTAGTTTTTTTCAGACATTTTTCATAAATAATGTATTATTTTATTATTCCAACTTTTATGGACACAATACCGAATATGTTTTTTTCTTTACATTTTTTCTAAATATAGAAAAAAGGGCTTTTTTAAACTTCATTTTTTCATAATAATTTTTTTCTTTCACCTTTTTTATCATATATTTTTAGTCCCCTTAGGGGACTTGAACTTTGGACTGTTTGATTGCTTATACAGCACTGGCGTAACTATAGGAGATGCAGAGGATATGGTTGCACCTGGGCCCAGGAGTCCTAGCCTTAGCCTTCATGTAGGGAGCCCAGTGCTATGAATAAAGCATTTTAGTTAGGGGCCATGTTACAGGTTTTGCATTGGGGCCCAGAAGTTTCAAGTTATGCCTGTGTGTTAAGGGGTTAAGAGAAGTTGGGAGCCCCAGGAAAAACGTTTGCACCCGGGCCCATGAGCCTTTAGCTATGCCCCTGTTATATAGTAGACTGTAATACCATAGTATTGCATTATATTGTGTTTCTATATGCACTTCTAAATAGGCAGATATGAATGGCAGTCCTGGGGGCCTCCACAAGGTCCCTGGCAACCATGACACTTAAATGGTATCCTGCAATCCAATTGCAGTGGGGACCATTCAGGACCTCCAAACATTGATCAGGCCATTTAGGCCTCATGTCCACGGGGAAAATCAGGCCCGCCGCGGATTCTCCATGTAGAATCCGTAGCAGGTCCCTCCTACCCCGCGGACATGAGGCTAAAAATCAGAATAAACTCACCTGCTCCGGACGATGCAGATCTTCCTTCCCTCGCGGTCGGATCTTCTTTCTTCGGCTCGGAACGCCGGCGGCGTGGCGCGCATGCGCCGGGCACATCCACCGGGCCAAAGAAAGAAGATCCGGCCATGAAGGAAGGAAGATCCGCATCGTCCGGAGCAGGTGAGTTTAATTCTGGTACGGGTCTCCCGTGGATCCGGACGGCTTCCATAGGCTTTAAAAGAAGCCTGCGGGAGCCGTCCCCGCGGGAGACCCGCACGAAAATGGAGCATGTCCATTTTTTTTTCCTGCACGCGGATCCGCGCCTGATGGGAAAAATGACACCCGCAGGTATTTAACTACCTGCGGGTGTCCAATGCATCCCTATGGGGCGCGGATCCGCGTACGGGAGAAACGCTGCGGATGTTAAGGCCGTGGACATGAGGCCTTAGGGAGCCTCTGTCAGCACCTTTGAGCACCACAAACTACAGAATGGTGCTCAAAGCTGAGGGAACGGGGAGTCTGTGGTGGTATGATTAATACTCACCCAATCCCCCATTCCTGTGAGCTTGACTCTTCTCAGAGGACTCTGCGCTTGCCCTCTCCCATAGAGATGAATGAGGGAGTGCTTGCACAATAGCTCATTTTTTGATAACACATTCCCTTTAAGCTTAGTCCATTTTATATTCCTTATGAGAAGCTGAATTTTTAACTGGGACCCAAAATATCCTATACATCTGTGGCACTAAATCAAATTTGTACAGTCTTCTTTTTGGAACACTGAGATAGAAAATAAGCCAGTATAATACATATTACCATCTGTGTCAAATAATTCATTGGCAAGCGACTGAAACCCATAGAATGTCATTATATCCTCCTAATTGAAATAAATTTAGCTGATAATATTAGACATGGTGGTAATCAAGATACATTTTGTGGAACTGGCACAGTTTCCTTGATCAATGTATTCCATTAATTCTTCACTGTGTGAATTTGGAAACTTAGGACATAATTGTAGTATGCAGTTATTATGTTCTGTGGGCTCTTTGATGTGGTTAGGGATGGAAAATCACAGAGATATCTCATACTTGCTTTTTTCAGAAGCAGGTGGAGTTGGGATTAGATTGCAGTTTGTGATTTTTCTGGATACATTTTTGTGAGACATCCACAAATTTAAAGCAACGCTCCCGTTTCGGGACAAAATTTTGTCCTAGATCGGAGGAAGCAGTTATATTACCTGCTGCTGAGCTTCTGTGCTAATGCCACTATGATCCACTGATTTCAGGTCCTGTTTTCAGCTGTCCAAGATGGCCGATGCAATCTTCTGACTATCTAATCCCAACAGTGGATTGGCAGTGTTAGACTACCAATGTAGTATACCGGGTCTCTGATAATGCACTGTAGGTAGAAAAGTGGCCATCTTTGACAAAGGAAAATTAATATCGAATTGGTGGATCAGAAGAACAGTGACAGAGAAGAACAGCAGGTAATTTACCGTTCCCCCTTCTGTTCGGGGCCATAATTTTTTACCCTAAACCAAAGGATTACTTCAATTAAAATGGCTGTGCCAAGATATAAGATACTGATCCTGAGAACACAGATCCCAAAGGTCCCTGCATAAATGGATTGGAGATCATGTATGTGTGTATTAGGCCAGCTACTCATACTTGCCTTCCTCCTGTTATTTCTAGCAGACATGGGCATTGTCCTGCTCCTCTGTAGAATGAACTGCTGCACACTTCTCGCCAGCACTGCAGGGGTCACCTTCTTTAGTCTCCCAGCTCAGCTGTAGGGTAATGGGCAATTGTCTCCCTATTTAGCTGAGCTGGAGACCCTCTCTCATTGCCTGAGTGTTAGTATGCTTTGCTTCTGCTGCCAGCACAGGTCCTCTGCCTTACTAATGTGTCTGCACCATTCCCTGCCTAGTTACTTGTCCTTGTCCCTGCTCCGTTACCTACCCATTTGCTCTCTGTTTGTCCTGTCTCTGCTTCAGTTTCTGGTTAAACATCCTGCCTGTTTGCATGGTGCCTGTACCAGTTGTTCTGACCCACAAGGGTCAGCTGCCAACCACACAGGGGCTACCTTAAGAGGTAGCAGCGTGCTCGGCTCTCAGCAGCAGAGGCCAGATCACTGTACAGGGGTTAAAGTGTGAAGACCAGAGAGTCAGAAGGATAATGCCTCCAGGTTTGGCCTAAAGTCAAACCTGTTGGTTGGCACAGTGGGTCCATACTTGCTGTCCCTAACAGTGTGCTGTTGCTCTTTTCACTGCAATCAGAGCACTAAAGATTGTCTAGCACTTGTATTGGGCAATTTTTGGTGGTTCCATTGAAATGAATAGAGTGGTGGCATGCATGAGTGACCTCTGTTGTACTTGTGCAAGGACCTTCAGGACCCTTCTTCTCGGGATCAATGTGGGTCCCAGTGGTGAGAACACCACAGATCATAAAGTAATATCATGGTACAATGCCTTTAAAGTTAAGAACTGTTTTAGAATAATAAAAGTAACATAACGTACCTTTGCATTGCCCAACCATTCCATCACCAATGCTCGGTTCTCCCTACTGGTCTTTATTTCCAGCACTGCAGCTGCAACATCACCGACTACCAAAATAACTGCGGCAGCCAGTCACCAGCCTAATCAGTCAAGTAGATAGTTGGTAATATAATTTCTGGAGCACTGGTCTAACTGCAACGATGACATGCCCTACTCCCCTTATGACCACTGTAGCCAATTACAAATATGGGTAGTTAGATCTGCAGTGCCAGAAAACAAAAGGGTGAAATTGGCTGCAGATCCTTAGAAAATCCATGACGAAATCCACAGCAAATCAGCTGTATGTGAACATACCCTAAATTAAAGGCTAGCTTCACACGGACTCAAGTGTATTCATGCAAATATTTGCGCTGCCTATTTACGTGATGGGAATGCATTTTCCATTGAAGCACACAATTAAGTTTAATTAGTTTTAATATGTGCTATTTTCGGGAGCAATATGCACAAAAATAGAACATGCCGTGTATTTTTTTGCGCAAACGAAATGCGCACACTAAAATATGCGCATGTTAACAAACTCATTGAAATTAATGGGTGCTATTCATTACATATTATGCAAGCAAAACTTGTGCGTGTAATAGCAAATAGTGCAAATACGCCTTTGTGAATTAGCCCTAACTAACCACTTCGACTCTTCAAAGCCTTTTTAGGTTATGTTCGGACATAGGGAATTAATTGTGGATTTTCAGTGTAACTTCCACATCAAACCTCTTGAACACCGTGCAGTACAATAGAAGCTAATGAGGTTTTACAGAACACGTCTAATACCACATTTTCCCATCATTAATTGCAACCGGGGAAATATATGGTCAACCATAGGAATGTCAGATGTTCACCGGGGATTTCACATGCTGTCCGATGGAGATCAGCTGCACTGTAATAAAGAAACTCGGACAAATTCCTTGCATTAAAATTTAATAAAACTTAAGTTAATATCTGGTGTGTGAAAGTGACTTTCCAAGATCGCAGTAGTCCAGGTCATCAAACATGCTATGCTTTCCCTTTTAGATTTCCAATTGTTGTGTCATGCCAGTGTGGGAGTGTATAGGCATCAGGATGTGACATTCCCCATTAGAGAGGAGATATAAAAGACTGATTTCCTGCTAATAGTGATGTGTGCAATAGTTTTGAGCTTGATTTGTGAAGCTGAGAACGAAGAAGCCAAAATGTCAATCTAGATTGTTGGCTGGGAGCACTGTGAGGGGCCAAAGACTGGAGAAGATGGCTAATCTGTCACTAGATGACTTGGGCACCTATAGAGTGTACTATGCTAAATCATGTTTTTGTTGCATGTAGCCCTTAGGGTGACTACCCAATACAGTTTTTTTTAACTGCGAAATTCGCAGCGTTTTTTTTCTGTAGGGGTCTATAGGATTTGTAATGTTAAAATCGCTATCGCACTAAATTGCGATTTTGCGGTAAATTGCAATTTTGCGCAATCACGATTTTAACATTACAAGTCCCATAGACCCCTACAGAAAAAAAACCGCTGCGAATTTCGCAGTGAAAAGAAACTGTAGTGGGTAGTCACCCTTCAGAAGGTGCTACTGGACACAGTAAGGGCTCAATCACATGGACGTTTTTTCGCACGAGTTACAGCTGCGTTTGCAATCCGCATTTACATAGACCCAATGCTTTGCAATGGGAGCGGTCACATGTGCGCATTTTTCATGAGTACCAATGCATATGGTGAAAATTATAGGACACAACGATTCGCAGAACGCATGTAACTGCGTTCTGCGCAAATCGGTGTTCTTTTGTATGTGCACACAACGGGGCCGGCGGCAGCAGCGCCGGCCCCATTGAGAACATATACTAAAGATCGTTCTCCTTTGTGACAGCTGTGGCAGAGGAGAACGATGTTCTTCCATTGAAATTATTGGAGACGGCAGTACAGCCGGCTCCATTGAAAGCAATGGGCTGCCAGCAAGCTCTGCATTAATTTTCGGGGAAGGGCTTCAAATATAAGCCCTTTCCTGAAAACCATCCTAAAAAAGTGTAAAAAATAAAAAAAATCAGTACTCAGCTCTCTGCAGCAACCGGGGCTCAGCCGCATCCAGCCGGCTCTTCTCCTGAACTGCTTTCAGTAGTATTCAGCAGGCAGGGATTTAAAATCCCCACCTGCTAAATGGGCTGCCTCTGATTGGCTGAGCACTGTGACCAATCAGAGGCAGCTCTCAGCTGTGATCCCAGGCCATCCTGTGCCTGGGATCACCGCATAGAGGTACTTAAAGTCTACTGTTTCCTACACGGCTGTTCCATGTCAGGATCACCGTGTAGAGGTACTATCCTACTGTTTGGTTTCCTGCACTTCAACTTTGTGTAAATTGTGCCTTTCACCCAGTGTGGACTCTAAGTAAAGTTTTTCCAGGCCCTGACCGTTCCCAGGGACCTGAGGTACGTTACACAGTCTGTGGCTCACTTATTTACTGCCAAGGGTCATTCCAGTGGGTAACGTGATGATGGTGTCACCCGTGACAACCCCTATACCTGTTCGCAAGTTTATTGGGCATCCCTCTCTGAGGGGTGTCCGGAAGAGGCCCAGCTCTGCCCTGGCCGAGGCTACATGTGTCCCTCCGGGAGGGAGCGTGATAAGTGCTGCAGTGACAAACCGCAATCTTGCCCTCCCAGCTCCTCAACATTCGCCCTGTGTCCATGGTCACCCTACGGGACGCTGTACTAGCCCTTGCTTTCTTCATGTTTCATATTAATTTTATTTAGCTTTTTTCTGTTTGTTTTTTAGTGTAGTTTTATGTAGCCTATCAGCTAATTTTGTAGTATGCAGAACACAATTGTTACAGTAAATGAGTAAAGCCTGGGAACTTTGAACGACATTCTTTTCCGGTATCCAAACTTTCACACCAACAGCAATATGTGTTCTGTAGAATATCTGGCCCATATAACAGACCATGTGTTATACAGGCATATAAACGTGATACAGCTTCTCTGTCCTGTGCTCAACAGTAAAATGGCCACTTGTTATTCTGTGCCTATGTTATATATGGCTAGGCCATGTGATCTAATGAAACTGCTGCCCATATGAAACATGGAAGACACATTTAGTGACATCATCAAAGTGCTCTGGCTGCTGATTGGCTAAAAGTGCTAAAAGTAGGTAACAGTTTCTTTAAGACTAAATTTAATTATGTCACTAAGGGGTTCAAAATGCAGTTAAGGCGACTGAGTTCTGAGTAAAATACTTCAAAACATTAAGTAATTCAAAACCTATAAATAAAAAAATGACATTTTCAGGAGGGGTTTTCCAGTTTTAAAGTGACTATTGGAGGGTTAATATAGGAATTTAGAGGTGATCATTACTGTGAACAAATTTTTCTTATGTTATCTAATGTGTGAATTGTTTGACAAATGTACAAAATTCTACAAAATTATTCTAAGAAAACAGAGAATCTGTGTACTGGAAAATAGAAGATTTAAGAAAATGAGCACTGCAGCATTTTACAGAAATCACTCAAGACATTTCTGCTGATGTTTTGTTGTTGTTTTATTTTTTCTTTCAGTGACATTAGTTAAAGTTTCAACACTGCGCTTTGAAATGTTTAGAAAGGGACATAAGAAAATAAATACAGAGACACCAGCATAGTGCAAAAGGCTTCAACAGAACTTTGTAGAAACTGATTAAAGTATAAGTAAACTTATGGATGACTTTTCAGAAAAAGCTGCCATGTGGGCACATCATGAACAACACTGTTAACACTATTTCTAGCCACTATATGACTTTTATTTTTTCAGCATTTTTTTTACACATTTACCCCTTCTGTAGGATCAGTTTCTCAGCTCCATGATTGAGTACAGACTAGCTACCATGAGATCTCCCACTGCACACATAGGGCAGTAGCATCTCTTCTTTCTCTTCTATATCTCTGTAGAACACCCTTAAAAGCAGTAGCAGCCACATAGAGGACATTATACAGCAGTACTGAGCAGTGTAGCTGTGAATCCCTCACTGGACTGAGTTAAAAAAATTAAAGGGGCTGTACCACAATTGCAAGTTAGGTCCTCTATCCACAGTGCTCTATTCCCTTTCAATGGGACTGTAGAGATAGCTGAATGGCACCCAGTGGGCTCTTTCCATCTGCTCTATTAAAATAAATGGAGCAGTGATCGTGCTTGCCTAGCCATTGCTCCATTCACAATATTGTCAATCTAGGGGTAGATGTTTGTCCAAAGTGGGACACAAGAGTCCCATTCTGGGGATCGGCAGGGGTCTCTGCAGTGAGACCCTCACCAATCAGCATAGAGTAATCCCCATCCTCTATGTCCCTCCAGCTGCTCCCTCTTCCTCCTCCTCCACTCCTCTCCATATGCTTCTATGGGCTGCAGGGGTAATCCGATCTCTCAGTATATGGACATCTGTGTGCAGATTTTTAAAAATTCATTCACAGTAAGTGATCAATGCAGGAGGCAGGGGACAGAGATGAAATAGCCTACATGGAGAAATAAGTATTTTTCTGGAATAAAATATATTGCAATTTTTTTACATTTTTGCTTCAATTATTTATTTATGAAAAACAAAGTTTAGTTACTGCTTAAATAAAAGTTGATATCTAAGGGCAGATATAAACACATTTACACTTTGAGTAAAATTAAGAAGTATCTACTAGTTATTTTGCATAAAAAGATGCATCAAAACTGCACTGTATGAACCCGGCTATTAGTGTCTGTGATATCGCCTGCCAAATGCAGTTTAATAGACCATTTGCTTCAAAGTTTGGAAAGATTAAAATTTTACTTTTTTAAAAAATATATATAACAACTAAATGGCTGAACTAAAATGTAAATTTATTCTATAGTATTTTGATGGATCATAAGTAGAGATGAGCGAACACTAAAATGCTCGGGTGCTCGTTACTCGGGACGAAATTTTCGCGATGCTCGAGGGTTCGTTTCGAGTAAGGAACCCCATTGAAGTCAATGGGCGACCCGAGCATTTTTGTATTTCGCCGATGCTCGCTAAGGTTTTCATTTGTGAAAATCGGGGTAATTCAAGAAAGTGATGGGAACGACACAGCAACGGATAGGGCAGGCGAGGGGCTACATGTTGGGCTGCATCTCAAGTTCACAGGTCCCACTATTAAGCCACAATAGCGGCAAGAGTGGGCCCCCCCCCCCCGCACTGTCAGCATAAAGATCGTTCTCCTCTGCCACAGCTGTAACAGCTGTGGCAGAGAAGAACGATGTTAGCCCATTGAATTCAATGGAGCCGGCAATACAGCAGGTTCCACTGAAAGCAATGGGCTGCCGGCATGCACGGGATGAATTGTCGGAAAGGGCTTAAATATATAAGCCCTTCCCTGCAATTCATCCAGAAATGTGTAAAAATAAAAATATATACCGTATATACCGGCGTATAAGGCGACGGGGCGTATAAGATGACCCCCCAACTGTCACCTTATACGCCGGGAATACAGCGGAGCAAAGAATAAAAATCATTACTCACTTGCCCCGGCGTTCTGCGGCGCTGCTGCAGGCTGTCGCTCCCTCCTGGTCCCCGGCAGAGCATTGCTTTCTGGACGCAGGGCTTGAAATCCCCGCCTCCAGAAAACACACGTGCCTTCAGCCAATCACAGCCTCCATTTTTCTTCCAGCTCCCATTGGAGCTTATGGACACATCTACATTTTGTGCACCAAAGATAGATCAAGACTAGAGTTGAGCGAACGTACTCTGTCGAGCTTGATGTTCGTTCGAGTATTAGCGTACTCGATGGTGATTGTTACTCGAACGAGCATCGCGTCGTGTTCGACGCCGTGTAGTCAATGGGTTTTGTTACTCGAGTAGAGCTCTCAAATTTTACGAAAAGCTCAACTCGAATAACGCGGACCCGAGTATTTGGGTGCTCACTCACCTCTAGTCAAGACTTATATTTTTGTGCAGCAGGGAATTTCAGTTGCTGATGTCCTATCTTTATAGGTGCGATGTTTTTTTTTTTGTGCGTCTACATTCTTTCGTCTGAACACTTCCATAGGAAACCATTGGTTCTAATAGTCATGTTTTTTTGTGCATCTAAGTTAGCTGCACAAATTCCCTTGTGTTAATAAGCCCTTAGGCTAAAAAAAAAACTTGCATTCATCCAGTTCAGCCTACTACCCCTCCCCTTCCAAATGTTGATTCAGAGGAAGGCAAGAAACCTCAATGAGGTACAAGCCAATTTTTCTCCTTTTAGGGAGAAAAATTCCTTTCTGCTTCCAATCTGGTAATCAGAATAATCCCTGACTATAACAGATAATATTCTTAAACTGGAAAAAGGCTCCTCTTGAACTCTTTTAGTGGGTTCACCATCACCACGTCCTTAGGCAGAACGTTCCATAGTCTCACTGCTTTGAGAGTAAAGAACCCCCTTCTATGTTAGTGTAAAACCCCTCTTTCCTCTAGCCGTAGAGTGCGCCCCCTTGTTACAGACACAGTTATTTAAACGTTATATCATAACTCATCACCAATCAAAGATACATTCACAAACATAACAACTCCTTGGGGGAAGGCCTAGCATATCCATACTCGTACACACTCTTACTTTTGAACCTAGCTTTAGATATTGTCAAGACATTAGGGCAATCTAAATAGAAACAGGGAAACTTTAAAAACGCAAATGAAACTTTCACCTCCCGGAGGCTAAATCATCTGGCTATTGAATTCTGGAAGAAATTGTTTTTGGATAAAAGCTTAGAACATGAGCAGCAAATGGAGCTCAGATGAAGGTATATAACTGGCCCATTCTTGTAATGTGTTCGTAATAGTTTCTACTGATTGCTAGACCAAAATTTAGCTTAAACAATGAGGGTCTTGTTACCTATTGATCTAGTGAGGAAAATTTATGAGACCAGAATCCATTGACTTCATCATCCCGGTGGCCAAACAAATCAATATTAATTGTAATAATGGATAGGATTGAATAAAACTAGTTACTAGCAGATCAATGCTGCTCAGCAAAGATAAGTGCCACTGTTTATTCATGTCATCCCAGAATAACCCTGACTTATGAATGTTTCTTTGTTCTTCACTTCTAAAGGCTGCATTCATTAGGGAGAACGATGTTCAGGAGAATCGAGGAACATGGAGAAACTGCTTGTGCATTTTATCATTTGCTTGAAAGTCTCCTGAGATCCGGTTTTCTTTTTTTTGCCTTATGTAGTGGATACTTTAATCCTTTTTGTGCTAATGGTACATTAGTGCCAATTACAACAGTTTACTTAACCGTCATGTAAAATTTACTTCTACAGTGGCATATAGATTACTGCATCGCACAGTGGTTACAAAGTACATCTTCTAACACAAATGTGAAAGTTTGGCTGAATGCAGGTTTGTATAATGCATGTGATCTGTTAATGTTCCGATATTTGTGGAAAACCAATAGAAGAAGAGTAGTTGATGGTATAGTACACGGCTGTAGATATGTTTTAAGTGTCAGTGTTGTTGTGCAAAGACCCTTTAGTATAGGTGGATTTACACAGGACAGCTATCAGTGCCCAACAGTTATCCCAAAGATTATCGCTCCTGTGCTTTTTACAAAGGAGCGATAAGTGCTCATTGAATGGAGCCGGAGAGCATCGGAGATCTCCTCCAGCCGTCCGCCTCCATTCAGAGTAAACAGATAGTCTTTTATAGACTAAAGGCCCATTTAGACGGGACGAATGTTGGGCAAACGTTGACCGACACTCGTTTTTGCAAGTACCCGCTCATGTGCTGCTGCACAGGAGCGAGTGTCATGCTACACAGCGGGGCAGCTGCTGGAGATTTCTCTAATCGTGCTCTACCACCCCTCTCCATTCACTTACAATAGCGGCCGTTCAGTACTGAGCAGCTGCTATTTACACTCATCATTCAGAATTTTAAGCTGCATAAAAACCTGAACGCTGATTGTTCAGTGTAATAGCAGCCGTTCAGTACTGAATGGCAGCTGTGTTAAGTGAATGAAGAGGGGTCGAGGAGCGTGAGAAGAGAAATCTTCTGCAACCACCTTGCTGTGAAGCAAGAATACCCGCTCCTGTGCAAAAGCACGTGAGCGGGTACTTGGGAAGACGAGTGTTGGGTATCGTTTGCCTGACATTCATCACATCTAAATGGGCCTTTACAATTACCTGTTTACAAGGGCAGACTATCGTCAGGTCATTATGCCTGAATAAAATGACGCTGGCTGGGAGGTGAGAATTGCATTTTTTTTCCTAGTATATACTCGATTATAGCTAGGCTTATACACGAGTCAATAGGTTTTACCAGTTTTTTGTGGTAAAACTCATTGACTGGGCTTATACTTGGGTCGGTTAATACTCGAGTATATACAGTAATTAGATCACAGCCTCTAGCTTATTGTTAAAGAATGTAAGAGGTAATCTTAAAGGGTTAAATGCTACGATGGAGATGGAATGTAAGATGTACCCAAAGATTGCACCAGAATTAACTTGTACATCAAAATTTGCACCAAATTTTGGCACAGCAGTGCTGAGCATGCTTGCTGGGAACTTTCTGATGGGATGCTGCCTGGGTATAGAAGGGACAATTTATATTGCACAACAGACTGTGCAGGGACTATTGCAAAGTGAGAGATGCTGCAGTTGGCCAAGCTGAGGGAAGAGCAGGTGCACAGCTGCCGGACAGGGGGCAGCTGACCATGAGAGAGGGCACCTGGAGGACTGTAAGGAAGGCCCAGAGAGCTGCTCTTGACATCTTAAGCTAGAAGGTAAAGAGCAGCTGTGTCATTGCCCTAATCTGGTGTATCAGCTGAATCGGACAAAGGACTGAAGAGAACCATAAGAATTGTACTCCTGACCAAAGGCAAGTTTCGGAAAGTAGCAGCTGTGACTCCCATACAACAAAGTGTGAGTAAGGCCAGCCTCACAAAGAGACACTGCGTGTGTACACCAAATGGTGGTTGAAGGTAGTTAGTCAGCAAGCTGAACCATTCGCCATAGTCTTTGAAAATTCCTGGAGAACAGGAGAGGTCCCAGACGATTGTAAAAGGGCAAATGTTGTCCCTTTCTTCAAGAAAGGAAGAAGGCGGATCCAGGACACTACAGGCCTGTGAGTCTGACTTCTATACCAGAAAAGATCTTTGAACAAATTAATAAACAACATGTATGCAAGTACTTGGATAAAAATGGAGTAATTAACCAGAGCCAGCATGGGTTTGTAACAAACAAGTCATGCCAGATGAGTCTAATTTCCTTCTATGACAGAATCACCGACTGAGTTAATCAAGGAAATACTAGATATAGTATATCTTGACTTTAGTAAAGTATTTGACATAGTATCTCATACCATACTTATTGAAAAAAATGACCAAATATGAGATTGACAAGGCACCTGTTAGGTGGATTCAGAACTGGCTGAGTGATCGTACTCAAAGAGTGGTCATAAATGGCTGCTCATTCAAGTGGAAGAATGTATCAAGTGGGGTACCACAACGCTCTGTCCTAGGCCCAGTGTTGTTCAACATTTTTAAAAATGATCTGCAGGACGGAATTGATGGAAAACTGATTAAATTTGTTGACGACACAAAGCTAGGAGGGAGAGCTAACACTAGGGAAGAGAGAGAGAGTATTCAAAAAGATCTAGAAAAACTTGAACACTGGGTGGCGACTAACAGAATGGTATTTAACAAGGAGAAATGCAAAGTCCTACATCTGGGAAAGAAAAAAGAAAAAACACATACAGAATGCGAGGAATTGGGCTAACAGCAGCACATGTGAAAAATACTTGGGTATACTAATAGATCATAGACTGAACATGAGTCAACAATGTGATGCAGCAGTCAAAACGGCAAACACAATTCTGGGATGTATTAAGAGAAGCATAGAGTCTAGATCACATAAGGTAATTATCCTCCTCTACTCTTCCTTAGTCAGACCTCATCTGCAATACTGTGTCCAGCTCTGGGCACCCCACTTTAAAAAAAGACATAGACAAACTGCAGCAAGTTCAGAGAAGAGTTGCCAAGATGGAGAGCGGTCTGTAAATCATGTCCTATGAAGAACGGTTAAAGGATCTGGGAATGTTTAGCTTACAAAAAGGAAGGCTGAGAGGAGACTTAATAGCTGTCTACAAATCTCTAAAGAGCTGTCACAGTGCAGAGGGATCAGCCCTATTCTCATTTGCACAAGGAAAGACTAGAAGCAATGGGATGAAACTGAAAGGGAGGAGACACAGATAAGATATTAGAAAAGACTTTCTGACAGTGAGGGTAATCAATGAGTGGAACAGGTTACCACGGGTGGTGGTGAGCTCTCCTTCAATGGAAGTGTTCAAAAAAAGGCTGGAAAGACATCTGTCTGGGATGATTTAGTGATCCTACACTGAGCAGGGGGTTGGACCCAATGACCCTGGAGGTCCCTTCCACCTCTACCATTCTCTGATTCTGTGAACAGTTTAGGAAGCATCCATTGCTCAAGCTCCTGTTATGGGCTGAGAAATTGTGAGTGGGATCTGTAATCAACATTTGTAATTGACTGCATTGACTGTAGCAGAGGGTTAACCTTTATAGAGAAACTGAATATTACATTCCAAGGTCTGTATTTCTCTGAGACGGTACAGAAATCTAACCAAGTGTTATTGATCTCATTTACAAGTTAATACTGTTGTAGTGACCCAGTACTTCATCCTGGTCCCCTCCATAAATGTCATACATGTATGTCTTATGTTGATGCACTATGCAAACCTGTCTTGTCATTTCCAGTATGTGTATTGCACAGCTGCAGCGCTTGAGAAGTTAATCTCTAATAAAATCCAAATCCTGCATGTAAATGTATGAAGTTATGTCATGTGGCATTAAAGAGGATATAAATATGAGTGATTGTGAGCGGGAACAAGGAGAGAGTTCATGTCTTCAGGAGTTTGGTGGGACAGGAGGTCCGGGCACATGGGGATACCTTCAGTACTCATGTGCTGAAGCATGGAGGAAAAGGAGAGGTTTCCTCTGCTGCTATGATTGGAGGCTAAATGGAGTGAGCCCCAGAGAGAGAGAGAGAGAAGGAAAGAGCATCAGTAAGTCTGTGGCATTGTGCAAGGCCCAGTTCAGAGATACTACAGTAGGGATTTTACTTGATTTACTGCGGGGCCTTCTGAAGTCTGGATCATCGCATAAAGGTACACCTTGTTTGTCTGTTACACCAATGCATCACTAATTCTGGGTGGAGGTACTACGAGTCAAGAGTCTCTAAAGTTTATTCATTTACCTGCACTGAGAAATCTGACATTGAACTGCCATGTATTGTTTTGATTATTCTCCAAGTAAAGTTATTTCCGGGCTCTGACCGTTCCCAGAGACCCATGGTACTGCAAAGACTGTCTGTGGCTGTGTTTTTTTGCCAGGGCTCATACAAGTGGTAATGGTGGTGACAATTACCCCCCTGTTATCCAGTTTGGTGGGCATTCCCTATCCTAGAGGTGTCCGAGGGGGGTTGCAGTGCTACTCTGGCCTTGGCTGCGTGTGCCCCTCCAGGATGGACATGGTAAGTGCCACTGTGGCAAGTCAGCACTCTACCCTCCCAGCTTCCCACGTATGTCAGGTACCTAAAGATGTTTATTACTACATCTGGTCACAGCGCTCAGCTAATCACAGGCAGTGCTCAGCTGTCATTCAATGTCTGAGCGCTGCTTGTGATTGACTGAGCGCTCAGCCAATCAGCACAGCCTTTTAATGAGGTGGGGATTTTTAAGTTTCCGCCTGCTGAAAGAGCTTTACATCAGTGCCAGGGAGCCAGCAGGAGGACGCATCTGCAGCGGAGAGGTGAGTATATATATTTTTAACTTTTTTTACAGCTAGGGATGATTTTTGGGGAAGGGCTTATATTTCAAGCCCTTCCCCAAAAATCATCGCTGCGGGGATTACCTGCAACCCACTACTTTCAATGGGGCTGCAGCAGCGCTGACCCCATTGAAAGCAATGGGATAGCCTCCTGGACTTCTGCCATAGCCGGGGAATGCAGGGATGAAGGAATCCCCTGCCATAGCTGTCACAACTGTCCCAGCTTTTTTCGCAGATTTTTTCTCTGCACTGCGAGACTTAGAAGTAAAAATTACAAATGAGTATGGAACCATTGAAAATCATTGGTTTCATAATCATGTGTTTTCACTCACTCTCGCATCAGAGGAAAAAATATCACTAGTGGGAAGGCACCCATACCTTAGCAGGAATTTGCTATCAGCAACAAATGGAAATTTATCTGTAATGTATTTTCTGAGATGTTTCATAGACATGTAAGAAAGAATGGCTAAAACCTTCTGATGATTTTGCAGAATAAGCTATCACATGTATGAACATGAGGAACGGCAACATTTCTGACCATTATGTGACTTGTATCTTGCATTCTTTAGCAGTTTACCTCTTCTGCAGGTTCTATGTCTAAATGTTTTCCCTGTGCCTAGCTTCAAAAAGTGAGGAGACCAGCTGCCATATATCTTATACAAAGCATACATCAGGGAGCATGATCTCTTCATCTCTATTCACACACACTCTCAGCACACACTCAGAAGCAGCAACATGGAGGACAATATACAGCGGTACTGATCAGTGTAGCTGTAAATACAGCACTGAGGTGGGAGAAAACACTTACTAGAAGCTGCAGTGGCATCCATGTGTGTCCATATCTCTAACTCTCTCATTGATCCCTGCTCCCTCTTCTCTCTCCACAGTCTGCAACCTGATCTCTGTGTCTCAGGGTGGGGTCTCCTTTATGGATTTTTTTCAGTCAATTGAGATTGAGTGATCAATGCTGGAAGCAGGGAGAGGTGGCTGATAAGTGGAAAAAGGCATTTTCTGTAATATGATATATTACAAACATTTTTGATTTATGGAAAAAAAACTTGAAGCTTTGGTACATATTAATAGAGGTGGTAATATTGAGATTGGATCCCCACAGATTCCCCAAATAAATCAGTAGAGCGCTTTTAGAGTACAAATGCAAACTGGACTGTAGTTTACTCAGTATTAAAATAGGGTTGGTATTACAGTTGAGCGAACATGCTCATCCGAGCTCGATGCTTGTTCGAGTATTAGCATACTCGATGGTGCTTGTTACGAGAGAGAGAGAGACACAGAGAGAGAGAGAACCAAGAAAATTTTTTTAAAAAAAAAAGCTCGGCACCCGGCGTTCCACATACAAAAATGCTCGAGTCTCGCATTGTAGTCAATGGGGTTCGTTACTCGAGTAGAGCTCTCGAATTTTACGAAAAGCTCGACTTAAATAACATGGACCCGAGCATTTGGGTGCTCGCTCATCTCTAGTTGTTATCATGCTCGCAGTCTTTGGTGTAGTTTTTGATGCAGTTTTTTTTTGGGCTAAAGCCAGAAATGGATTTGGAAGGAATGGAAAATATAAAGGCAGGATTTATGCTTCAGTTTTCTGCTGGATCCACTTCTGCCTTTAGCTTAAAAACCTACATAAAATGATGCATCTCATACTTCATCAAATGTGCATCATGTTTTCATCCTTACCTATAACCTGAGCATTCACACAACCACCAATACAGTAAAGCCTCATGTGGCACAGAGTCCTAAGCTCTCACTCACAACCTGAAGGTTGCAGGCTCAATCCCCGCTTGGTTCAAGTAGCTGGTTCAAGGTCAACTCAGCCTTCCATTCTTCTGAGGTTGGTAAAATTGTACCCAGCTTGGTGTGGGGGTGGGGGTGGTAATAAATAAATTACTCAAAAATGCTATGGAATAAGTTGGCGGTATACAAATAACAAGATTTAATTTTTTTATCAATAAGTACTGAAGAAAACTATTTAAGCATATGAAATGAAAAAAATAACTTACTGAAGCAAATGAAAATGTACGGTACAGTGCATAAAGTAATTTAAGTGCAACATCTTTGTGTAGCTGTAACTATACCTATGTTTATTGTAAGAAACTAAGTGCACAAGTTCCATTCAAATATAACCTTAATAACATGAATACCAACTTGTCATATTCAAATAAACATATTTTACGCTTTAGGTAAAATTAAAAGCCAATTCTGCTATTGACTTCAGTTACAATTATAGTCATTGAAACTCAAAGCTAAGTTTCATACAGTGAAGCGAGTAAAGAAGCTTTCAACCATTAACAAATCCCTGTAAACCAGCATTCACTAAAAGTATGTGACATAAAGCATAGATTAAAAAGAAATGATTCAGTTTTACTGTATAGTAATTCAAAACTAATCGTCTAGACTTGAAAAATGTAGATTTCCTAGATCTAGGACAGCCGGATCAAGGTTGGTGAAGAACCCCGGGCCAACAATTTCAGCATTTTCCTGCAATACATGGATCATCTACTTTGTATATAAACAATTAGCTTATTATGGGCAGACCCTCAACAATGTATATGAGGGCACCTCCCTTATCCTTCGCACTGGTGTCTACTGCTGTAGTAAAAAAAAAGTTCAACCTGTTGGATTTTAATTCATTTTATGGAAAGTCAGAAGATAAGTGCTGATATGTGGCAACTACTTATCATCGCCTCCCCACAGCAATAAACACACATGCTTGAATATTGTGCTTCTTCTTGTGGGCACTGTAGGCAGGAGAATGAACGCCACATAGGGTTTTCCAGACTTGTTTTTAGAAAACTGTAGTTTTTTATTGGAACCATTTTTTGGTATATACTGTATTTATTGCAGCAGCACGGGAGCGAGAACACACAGGGATGAGTGTTGGGCATCATTTGCCCGACATTTGTCCCGTGTAAATGGGCTTTAACACAGTACCAAACGTTTTTCTTTTTGTCACATTCATCAGTTTAATGGCCTGTATGCAGCATGAGTAAATGGGTCTGAGCTGTGATATTAGGCACTGCTGCTACAAAATATAAGGAGCTATGCTGCAGACTCTTCAAACACCTGATCAGTGAGGATGCCAGGATTTGGACCCCCACTGATCTCAAATTGATGACCAGTTATGAGGATAGGTGATCAATATTTAAGTCCCAGATAATCTATCTATCTCTCTTTCTATCTCATATCTATCTATCTTTCTATCTCATATCTATCTATCCATCTATCTATCTATCTATCTATCTATCTCTCCATCTATCTCTCTATCCATCTCTCTCCCTCTCTCTCTCTCTCTCTCTCTCTCTCTCTCTCTCTCTATCTATCTATCTTTCCATCAATCTCTCTATCTATCTATCTATCTATCTATCTATCCATCTATCTATCTCTCCATCAATCTATCTATCTATGTATCTATCTATCTCTCCATCTCTCCATCTATCTCTCTATCCATCTCTCCATCTATCTATCTTATATCTATCTATCTATCTATCTATCTATCTATCTATCTATCTATCTATCTATCTCTCAATCTCTCCATCTCTCTATCTATCTATCCATCTATCTATCTCTCCATCAATCTCTCCATCTATCTCTCCATCTATCTATCTATCTCTCCATCTCTCCATCTATCTATCTATCTATCTATCTATCTATCTATCTATCTATCTATCTATCTATCTATCTATCTATCTATCTATCTATCTCTCCATCTATCTCTCCATCTATCTCTCTATCCATCTCTCCATCTCTCCATCTATCTATCTATCTCTCCATCTATCTATCTATCTATCTATCTATCTATCTATCTATCTATCTATCTATCTCTCCATCTATCTCTCCATCTATCTCTCCATCCATCTATCCATCCATCCATCCATCCATCCATCTATCTATCTATCTATCTATCTATCTATCTATCTATCTATCTATCCATCTTCAATTCATATTAACAAGGCTGTACAATATACATCAGCTTATTCATGCAGAATTGCTTTATTGTTTTGCTGTAAACCCACATGTCATTGAAAATCAGCATTTTATTATTTTATACTTTTGCAATTGAACTTGCAGTTCCATAACTAAAAAGAAACGTCATATCTATCTCTCCATCTCTCCATCTATCTCTCTATCCATCTCTCCATCTATCTATCTCATATCTATCTCATATCTATCTATCTATCTATCTATCTATCTATCTATCTATCTATCTATCTATCTATCTATCTATCTATCAATCTCTCCATCTATCTCTGCATCTATCTCTCCATCAATCTCTCCATCTATCTCTGCATCTATCTCTCCATCTATCTCTCCATCTATCTCTCTATCCGTCTCTCCATCTCTCCATCTATCAATCTTCAATTCATATTAACAAGGCTGTACAATATACATCAGCTTATTCATGCAGAATTGCTTTATTGTTTTGCTGTAAACCCACATGTCATTGAAAATCAGCATTTTATTACTTTATACTTTTGCAATTAAACTTGCAGTTCCATAACTAAAAAGAAACTTCATATCTGCATGGAATCCGTCCTTCTGACCTTTGAATTCCTGTTTGGCAGCTTTAGAGGGACGTATTTGCATTGTGTCTGCAATATGGAGATAATAGAACCCATTGATATCAATGGGTCCATTCTCATTATCGTTTGTTGAATGCGCATTTCATGTGCGCACAAAACAATAAGATATGCTCTAATTTCCCAGCGCATTAATGCCCCAAGGGCCCCATAGAAGTCTATGGGAGGAGCGCAAATACACGTGCAAAAGGGGATACATGAAACACTGCAGAAAACCTCAGAAAAAAGAACACATCGGGACCTCATTAGGCTAAATAGTCTTTTAAATCAAGGTGCATGTGAACTGGCCCTGCATGCTCAAAAAGTACAGTATTACGCACAACCACGAACACAAATAAAAGTCGCTCACTGCACAAATAGGTTGTGCTAAAGTGTGTGCACTTGTGTGTACGGTCGTCTGAAATCACTCTAAGGGCTTATTCGGACAACCGTATATCGGCCACGTATTCACGCCGGCTGATATATGACGTCCCTCTCTGCAGGGGGAGGAAGCTGGAAGAGCCAGGAGCAATGCTCTGAGCTCCCGCCTCCTCTCTGCCAACTCTCCACCCCCTTTTTGCCCCTCTGCACTATTTGCAATGAGGGGAGGTGGGAAGGGGCGGAGCTAACCCCCCCAAACTTAGCCCCACCCCACCCCGCCTCCCCTCATTGAAAATAGTACAGAGGGGCGAAGAGGGGTGGAGAGGGGCGAAGAGGGGTGGAGAGGGGGCGAAGAGGGGTGAAGAGGGGGCGGGAGCTCGGAGCACTGCTCCCGATTCTTCCAGCCTTCTCCCCCTGCAGAGAGAGACACTGTATATCGGCCAGCGTGAATACCCAGCCGATATATGGTCATCTGAAGCCACCCTAAGGCCTCAGTCACACGGGCGCATCGGCACCCGTACACCAGCGCCGATGCGCCCGTGTGACTGACACCAGTAGACGTACGTACCTGCAGACGGCCGTCTCTCTGTAGCGCCGGAGGAAAGAACATGTGACCGGGTTCATTGCCGGCCATGTGTTCTTTCCTCCGGCGCTGCAGAGAGACGGCCGTCTGCAGGTACGTCTGTCTCCTTCCTGCAGTCACACGGGCGCATCGGCGCCGGTGTACGGGTGCCGATGCGCCCGTGTGACTGAGGCCTAATAGTGTGACTCAAACAGCCAACATGTTTTCATTTTAATTGTACCTGATAAAGTGCTAGTATGTAAGGTGTAGTGTTTTATGGCTTTTGAATTGCAACTTTTATGGATTTTTGAGTAATCCATAAACTTCCGCTTTTATACTTACTGATATGTATTTTGATGCTTGTCACATATGCATGGGAGTACGAGTTCCTAGGATGACGTCTGTATACTTTTTTTGGCTAACATTTACTCTCAATCGACTTCTAGAAAATCTGCAGAGTCCCTAGAAATGACGCTTCTCCACCACTCTATTAAGATCCACTTTGTAGTCGGCGCTATCTAAGATTGAGCTTCCACTCCCACCTTTATACTCTATTGTGAAGCAATTCCTGCATGGTTTAACATTCTGCATCATTACATAAGGCTGACAAGATGTTGTCCAACAATGAGAGTGGGAGCACAGGTTAAAGCTTGCTCTTACAATGCAACTAATTGATTCTTCAGCCGAGTCAAGGATTTTATATTTCCCTATTTACAGGCTGCCTATTATGCAATAAACAAGAAGATTTCTTCCTCCGATGTTCAGGTGCTTATCTTTAATGAGTTAAGAATCCAGCCAGCTTTCCTAAGGACTTGAGATCAATAAATGATTAAAGACTATTTTTCATCTAGGCTTGTGTTTGACAATGGCAGACATAATTTTTGGCCTTGGTTCTGATGCACATATATTTCAGCCTAGGAGAAAGTAAGAGGCATTGATTCAATACAAGCCATATAAACAGCCTTAGAACAACAGTAAAATGACAGATGCAAAAACGGGTTGGGGCTGCGAACTTCACAAAGCTCTTGTGCCAGTGTGTTCTTTGAATCAGTTCTATTGAGAACCATTGGAGGCGTACAGTATAATAATGGCGCTAATTACTGCAAATTTATCAAAATGGCACATATAACATCATACATTTGATCTCTTTGCAGTTATGGACCATCGAACTTCATCAAAAAGCTAATTGTTAATATAGCCAAAGGCTGCATTCTAACAGGCATAACATGGCTTGGATCCCCGAGTCACGCGGCACATCAATTACGCCTTGTGGTGGTCAGCAAACGAAGTTGACATTTACGAAACTTTCGAAAAAAAAACTCTATGTTGTCAGTAACGACTAATCACAGTGCGGTCTTCATTTCTAAGAGGCCTTTCACAAGGGCAGACTATGAGGCCAGGACTCACCGCAAGATGCAGAGCAATGGAATTCACAGAAAAAAATCGGCAGGTCTAACTGCAGATTTTGACCAAAACTGTAGGAAGATTTACAACATTTTCAATTCCACATAAAAATACGCAGGTACCCTTCGGATTTTGTGCGGAATTTACAGCAGCTTGCGGTACGTCCTTTGAGCTAATTCCCCCTGTGTGAAAGGCCACTTAAGATGCGCTTACACGGAGCGAATTTGGTGCGCATTTTCCGCAGCAGAAAATTCTGCATGAAAATCCACATTATTTGGTGAAAATCTTAACACGGATCTGCAGCATGCTTCATCCCTTTAATTGAAGGTGTGAAGTCTGCAGCGGAACCGTGCCAAAATCCATACCCAGTGGGGCATACAGATTATGGAGCATGTTTTTTTTTTAATCAAATCCACTACCTGTAAACACACCCTCATAGCACTTTTGGAACATGAAACCTGTGCTGTGAGTCGTGGCTGTGGGCAACAAAGGCACTTTCTGTTTTTATAAGTTTGCCCCAATGTCTTTGCCATCAGTTTTTCCTGAAGTGTTCCTTTAAAGGTAACCTTTCAGGTCCCTAGGACTGCCTTTCAGTGGTCTTTCACTTATAAGATCTATAGACAAAAAGCCCCCTTTTAGGAAAATCAGCTGTGGCAGAAATCCAGGATGCTATCTCATTGCTTTCAATGGGGTCGGCGCTGCTGTGGCCTCATTGAAAGCAGTGGATTGCAGGCAACCCCCGCAGTGATGATTTTTGGGGAAGGGCTTGAATATAAGCCCTTCCCTGAAAATCATGCCTAGCTGGGGAAAAAATAAAAACAATACATACTCACCTCTCCGCCGCTCAGGCGCGTCCTCCTGCTAGCCACCCAGCACTGCTGTGAAGCTGTTTCAGCAAGCGGGGATTTAAAAATCCCCGCCTCCTGATTGGCTGTGCTGCAACCTTCAGGTCGTGAGCAAGAGCTTAGGGCCTAATTTCTGCTGCCTTAACACTCTGCACCACACAAGACTCAACCTATGTGATCTAGTGGCAAATAAACTGATACGACCTATGATCTGTCATTAATGTTGTGTTCAATTGTTGCAAAATGCAGCATTATTAACCTCCCTTCAACTTTATCTTCCATTTAGATAGATAAAAACTATCTCTGAAGATTGGCCATATTGCTGGACTGCAGGTCTTGTATCTTGTCATCAATAATCGAGGCAAGAAGGCAGCGTATGAGTCACCTGTTCTTTATGACGCTACATGCACCCAAGGTGTCTACAATGGATACAGTCTGGTAGAAATACCCATGATGTCGAATCACTCTCCACAGTGATTTAGTACACACTTTCTGTCTTAGACTAATATGCATCAAGGAACTGCCAGGAGGTAATGAATTTATCAGTGCTGACCTTAAGGCCACAACTACCTTGCACAAAGACAACTGTCTGCATCAGTGTCACACACTCAATGAATCATTTACTTCATTAACTACAACAAACATTTTCTGTGGTATATTACAATATCTTGAGCCATGTGAATATCATCTCCTACATGTATGGTTAAGTATGATATGATTAAGGCCCAATGTCCACTGGCAGATTTGAATTGCGGAAGTTCAAGCCACCCATAGGGAAACATGGGCGCCCACAACTAATTTAAGCATGGTGATTTGATTTGCAGACCTTTGGGTGCTTAAATCAAATCGCAGCATGCTCCATTTCAGTGTGGTTCCCGCATGGACGGCTCCCATTGAAGTCAATGGGAGCTGTCCGATCTGCGGCCCATCCACAATTGACATTGCGGACTGGCCGCAGATTCCATGGAATAGAAGGAGTTTGAAAAAAAAAACTCTACTGCATATGTGCGGCGGCGTACGGGCCAGCACTTCCGCACACATCCGCAGTACAGAAAAAAGAAGACCCAGACAGGTAAGCAGGGTCCTCGGCTGCGGCACTTGCTGGCCTACAGGAAGCACAGTGCCGCTGGTCAGGTGATGCAGAAGTAGCTACACCTGACCAGTGGCGCTGTGCTCACTATAGGCCACGAGGTACAAGGTGCTGGCGTGAGCTGAGCACACAAAGACTTCGGAGGATTTTGACTCCGTTTTGGATGCGGAAACGCTGTGCTGTGGAAATTTCACAGCATTTCTGCAATGTGTAAACATAACCTTTAAGTAACAGTTTACAGTTAATTTCACCCGTTTCACACCATTCATGTTCTGCTAAATGGTGTCGCCTATGATACCCTCTACTACTACAATTAACTAACAATGTAAATGCAAATGAGGCTTCTACAAGTATTAGCTGTGAAATTGCCACCTGCATTTACACTGCGATGGTATCAAATGAACATTCATGACTTGTCCTTCTGCCCTTTTCATATTCCTGCATATTTCAATATCTATGCACTGTACATTATAAATGTTCCAACTTTGCATGAATGTCATTTGTTTGGTCCAGATATTGGATTCAGATTTAAGAACCAACATTGTGACAGCCAGTGACTGAGTATTCAGTGGTAACAGTTCCATCTGCACTAATCTGAACTACAGAGCTTGTGTGCTCATCAAACAGTTTAATTGTAAGACGGGTTTTGCAAGCTATGAGAGTTTTCTTAAAAGGGAAGGGTCAAAAATCTATTTTTATTATTGGATATGTTAGAAATATGCTTTAATTATTTAAGTAACTGTGTTGTGGCCCAGTACATGCTTTCCTGGCCCGCTCTATATTGTCATACATGTATTTCTTAGGCTTCTTTCACATGAGCACATATCGGCCGGCCGTTTTCACCCCCGGCCAAATATGATTACGTTGGGAGTGAAAAATCAAGCGTTTGTGCGCCCGTTCATATGGCCTGGTGAGGCCTGCGCAAGTGTGCCGAGCTCACCAGGCCATCGCCCTTTTTCCCTCCCTCCCTATCGCAGGCTCACCTCTCGTTCCTCCCCGTTTGTTCTGTGCAATGGAAGGGGATGGGACGGGGGCAAAGCTAAGCGCTGGTCCACCCCGCCTCCTCCCATTGATGGCTATGGACAAGGAACGGGAAGAGGGTGGGCTCTTAGCTATGCCCACGTCCCGCTTCTTGTCCAAAGTCAGCAATGGAAGGAGGCAGGCCAGGTCAGCGCCCATGCAGTGGCTGACATATTCCAGCCCAAAAGATAGTTCCAGGACTATCTTTTGCAATCACAGAAAATGGCCGTTACTTACTGAGTGAGGAGTGCATATAGATGCATTCTCTCACCATGCAGGTAGCTGACTACCAAATGGAGGAGCGAATAACACCTGTGCAGGACACCAATAAGACAGCCACTCACACTGCCTCTTGATAATGAGGGGGGTGGATGCTTGGCGTATACTCCCACACATAGTGGATACAAAGTGCCAGACCATTCTGATATATGTAGTTCACCATGCAGATCAGCAACCTATTAATGATGCCATGATAATTTGACGGGTTGCCCTGCATTACCATCAGTGAACCACATTGGTACTGCCACCCTGGGCTCCCCCTGGAGTCTTAATGCCACACTGCATGTGAATGATAGATAATAAATGCAAGGCATTGGTTGGATGTTGGCCAAGATACATGAGCCCACTAACCACTTCACTGTTCCTTGCGTTATAGTGGGTCTCTACACTAATATAAATGCATCACAGAAGGGGAAATAAAAAATTAAAAACAATCACAGAAAATGGCCGTTACTTACTGACTGAGGAGTGCATATAGATGCATCCTCCTCTCACCATGCAGGTAGCAGACTACCAAATGGAGGAGCCAATAACACCTGTGCAAGACACCGATAAGACAGCCACTCACACTGCCTCTTGATAAAGAGGGGGGTGGCTGCTTGGTGTATACTCCCACACATAGTGGATACAGGGTGCCAGACCATTCTGATATATGTAGGTCACCATGCAGACCAGCAACCTATTAATGATGCCATGATAATTCGGTGGGTTGCCCTGCATTTCCATCAGTGAACCACATTGGTACTGCTACCCAGGACTATCTTTTGGGTCCGACGTAAAAACGTCCAGCGCTATATTGGTTTGGCCGGTGTTTTCACATCTCAGAAATACGCCCAGGTGATCTGATGCATTAGAATCCAATGCATCAGATTACAGCGCATATCCGCCGGCGTTAAAAACGGTGTTTGATATGCGCTTATGTGAAAGAATCCTTATGTTGATGCACTGTGCAAAACTGTCTTGTAATTCTGTTATGTGTATTGCACAGCTGCAGCAAGTGAGAGGTTAATGTTTGCAAAGTGTGAGCTGACTGTCTGTAAATGTAACAATTCTATCCTGTGATGTGATATGAGTGGGACTATAAATGTGAGTGCTTAAGAGCTGGAAAAGGTCTCCCATCTTGAGTTCCAGCTGAGAGAGCAAAGCACCAAGGCACATGGGGGTACCTTCACCCCTCATGTGTTGAAGATGGAGGTGGAGGAGAGATTTCCCGAGCACAAGGATCAGCATGATCAGTGTGTGAGTCCACCCCAGAGAGAGAGAGTGTGAGCCAGTGCTAAGTTTTCTTACTCAAGGCCCAATGCAGAGGTACTCTTTCTGTCTTCAATTGTTCACTCCCAAACGTCCTAAAGTCTGGAACCGTAGGGTGGAGGTACGTTTCTACAATTGTCACACACACGGGCATCCTGAAGTCTGGGATCGCTGTGTGGAGGTACTCATCTTCAAGTCTGCCTGTCTGTATATATATATCTGTAACACTACCTGCACTTGGAATACTGTCTACTTTTGCCTTGTATTGTTGGAGTTACTATCAAGTAAAGTTGTTCCAGGTCCTGACCGTTTCCGGGGACCTTAAGTATTCTGTCACTGTCTGCAGCTCAATTATTTCCCCGCCAATGGTCATGCCGGTGTGTTCCGGAACGGTGGCATCACCCGTGACAACCTCATCAGTGAATTGGCACGATAATGCAAAGGGGTGATGGGATATTCACTGGGCCGATAAAGCTCTACAAAGAATGGAAGTAGGTATTAATGATGTAGCAAAATTTGGTCTAGCAGAAAAGAGAGATGTTCCTATAAGATTGTATGACTACGCGTTTTTGAACTAAGTGGTGTGGGGCAAACATCATATCAAACTCCACTATATTGGGTGGTGTAGTAAAGCTGAGTGCAGACTAAGAAATAAGAGAATACCATCTGCTAATAGAGACAATACCCTCTGCATTGTTAGCCATTGTTCACCTAGTGAGAAAAGACTCACAGTGGCTGAAAACTGTTACCAGTGTAGGTTGTGCTTAACTTTACAGCAATACATTTCTGTGTGAGCAAGGAAGCGAATTATGTGGTCTTTGAACTGAAGTGCCTACATGCTGCAAGATTCTGGGAAAGCCTTGCAACTGAGCCTTTAACAGAAACTTGTGATGTGAAGGAGAAGGAGAAGGAAGTTGTCGATGAGCCCATTGTCTTCCCCACTGCAAGTCTAAGGCAGAACTTGCTCAGGTTACTTTTTTACCATGAGTGGCAAAATGCTTCTGGACAATCGTGGTAGAGAAGGTGCTGCCAGCCCAAGAATGATGAATTCAATAAGAAGAAGTAAAGTTTTTTAATCTTTTGTTTATAATCCTTGGCTTTAACCATATTTTTTATTCATTTCCTTTGGAAAGGCCATCAGTATACAGTATTTCAACATACACGAAAAAGCCACTTTATTAGAGATAGCCATCTAGTACTATGGCATGTTGCACTCCTTCGACCTTCAGAACTGCAGCAATTTATTGTGCATAGTTTCCACTAGGTGTTGAAATCATTCTACAGGAATATTGGCCCATGGACAGAATAGCTTCAGGTGGTTGCCGCAAATTAGATGGAGGTCCTGAAATGTTGTGAACAGCTGACAGGAAGGGTTCATCGATTCATACTGCCCATGACGAATTCTGGCCCTGCCATTTGCATGGTGCAACAAAAAATCTGGACAAGGCGCTGTTTTTTTTTAAACTGCTCAGTCATCCAATTTTTGCGCTATTTTCTCCATCATAGTCTTGTCTTTCTGTTTCTCTTATCAGCAATGGCATTCAAGCTAGTCAATTGCTGCATAACCCATCTGTGTTAAGGAATGACCAGTTGTGCATTTGGAGCAAAAGCATTCGCTTGAACTTTGCTTGACTGTGCAAGCCTGTTCATCAGAATAATTCTTGACATCCTCCTCTTGCGTCGATGAGCTCTTTACATCCCCAGGATTCCCCTTTGACACTATTGCATGAGAAAACCCTACAAGGTTGGCAGTTTTTGAAATACGGCTAGTCTAGTGGTAATGACCGGGCCTTGTTGGAAGTGGCTCATATGACTCAATTTTCCCAATGTGGATACACATGAAAACTGATTCATGCAAAACTTGCTTGCTTCATTTTCTTCTGCACTCCAGAGTCACATGTCTAATTTACATACAAGGAAGCTCTGATCATGAAAGGGCCGATATCTCTAAAAAGGTGGCCATTTAGTGTCTAATATTATGTAAAGTTTTGGGGCCTTTTGTAAAAATAGCTGAACTGTAACAAGTTCCGAGGTAAGTCAGCAATGTAATTAAAAAGTTTGCTCCCCACAGTACGTGAAAAAGCTATGCCACAGGACGTTGTGATTTGTTACAAACTGTTACTATGATGGTGTCAACTTCTTCATGTAGTTAGAATTCCACTGGTATAATTTGGCACAAACATCTGGGATTTAATAGCTTGGTCTACCTCTAAGACAAGGGCATTCGCAGAGAGGTTGACGTGGCAGTTATGAATGTTACTGTAAGAATATGAGCACTCATAGAAGATATTTTCAGCAAGAATATCTGCACCAAAATCAGGAAATGACTTTGTTGCAGAATTTGTTGTGGATTTTTAACTGCAGTTTTTCCATCCCTGTACTCCCCACCTGATTGCCTGTCACACTTTGAAGTTTTTTTCTATGTAATACAGCCACTTCCCTACAGTACAACCCCCTGTCTGATGCTTATCAGGTAGCATCTTGATGGTGATATTATTTTACTTTGAGTTTCACATCAATTTCCATGAAGCATCAGCACAGCATTAGCTAGATGCTATATCATTTTTACCTGTGGGGTGGACAGTTTAATTATGATTACTTTTCCCATTCTTCTAAATAAGCTACAGACCATAAGTATACAGTCAGGAGGATGAGCTGTGATCTCCTCTATTATAACTGTGTGACAGGAGCTGTTTGATCATCATCAGAAACTATGACAGTAGTGTCTGTTTCTCCTTCAAGAGTTTTTGTGGTAGAGATCATGACTAGAAAATTAATGCATAACTGACTAAAAAATAAACGTATAACTCCAAGTAAATCTAAGCTGGTCAGAATTGAAATCACATGACCATCTGAGGAGAAGGAGTCCAGGAGTTTCAGACAGAAATAACTAACTAACCAAGGTAACACTAGCTTACTTATATATACTAAGGGGATAGCTATATGAATGAATAAAAGAAAAAAATCACTGGAGTGGCCCTTTAATTTTATTTATTATATCTGAAAAAAACAAACAAAAGCAAGTGACCGTACTTTTTAATGTCCCATTATACATTTCTTAAAATTCCAGTTTATCTCACAAATTCCTTGAATCTGTGTTGCACAATGATTTTAATAAGTTCAATACCAATAATAATAATAATAATAGCAAACCACAATAAACATATCCATATTTTAGATGTGAATTTATGTTTAATAATGATTTTCACGATGAATCAGTTGTTTCTACGGCCAACATATGTTTCCTTAAGTTACTGTGGAAAAACTCTACCAGCTCTGAAACAGCATTCTCATCTGAAGTCGTAACTCGAAAAATGCTTAACAAGTGCCTTTTACTCTGTCCAGCTGGTTGCAAAAAAAATAAAAATAATAATAGTAGTAGAAAATATTGGTTTAAAAGAAAATATTAATTTATCTAACAGCCGAGGAATTTGGATTTTAACCTCTTAAGGTAGTGGTCAGACGAGCGTGTTTTACACGCTGCTAAGCAACATGTAAACCACGCTGCTGACATGCAGGGAATTCTGCATGTGAACGGGCTGCCCGTAGCTCCAGGAAGCAGCCTGTTTACATGTCCATGGTGCAGACAGTCTGCTTCACGACTCCCATAGGAGCCTATGGTAAGTACCCTGGACAGCGTACGCCACGGAGCTGACAGGCGAGTCAGCACTTGCTGTCCGTTCTTTTTTAGAAGCACAGATTCCGGGCCTATAAAAAATGGGTCCATGTGAGTGCTTCCATAACAACCTACTGGTTGCTATAGAAGCATGGTACTACCTGCTGCTGTAGCAGCGTATAAAACACACTCGTCTGGCCCTTTTTTTTCCTTCATTTTCGGTTTCTCCTCACCACATTTAAAAAAATACATATTCATTGACTTAGCTGTCTAAGGGCTTGTGTTAGGTGTGCTGCTGGAATCTGTAGTTCTAAGCTTCCTAGCAGCACAGACCTCACAGGGTTAATTGATTGAGCTGGCTGGGTGTGGTACTTCCTGCTAGCCAATCTCCTGGGTCTGTGCTCACATTTAAACCCAGTTCCTGGTCAGTCTCTGTCTGGCGTTTCAGGGTGAGCGGTCATGAATCCTTGTCTGTTGAGGTTTGCTGTGTGATTTGTGTCTTGCTGGTTCATGTCCCTCTGTTCGTTTAAATTCTGTCAGTTTTGTGTTAGCTTGCTGTGTGACCTGAGATCTGTGTCTTGTCCTGTTGCGATCGTGACCACTGCGGACGGGGTACGCACACAGGTTGCACACGGTATTTACACGGGTTTCAGGCAACGGACCCTGTTCTACACGGGTCAGATAGAAAAGTAACAGGAAATGTTGCCCCATTCCCCCCCCCCCCAAAAAAAATATACATAACATTATACATACAGTGTTATAACACTGCTCAGATAAAGTGGCTCGGCTGTAGTATACCTCCAACTAATGCAGTCACCGTATAGTAGTAAGATACTAGTTTCACCCAGTGATAGTGATTACAGTGCAGTTACCTCGAATCAGAGGTAACTGCACTGCAATCACTATCACTGAGTGAAACTGTTATCTGACTACTATATGGTGACTTTGTTAGTTGGAGGTACAGCTGAGCCACTGTATCTGAGCTGTGTTATAACATTTATTTTAGGCTGTTCTTGATGTGTGTATATATATATCACATATATATTTGTTTTGGTGGTAGGGGGCAACAGCTCTGGCTACTAGTGCTGCATTGATTGGTCACTTTAGGAGACCCAGTAGTGTATCTGCTATGGCAGCCAATGGTTCATCACAGGCAAACTCTTTAATATTAAATCTTCCTCTGTGATCATCTGATCACCACTGGTCCAGTTCCTGATATCCCCTGCAAATAACTGATTCTGCCAAGGGAAAGTTTCTGTCAACTGCTCATTTTCAGTGGCTGCTACAGGGCAAATATAATATTACACACAATCAATCAAATGAATGATGTGTAATAACATAGATATGCTCTTTCAGATCACATAAAAATGGGGATCCTTGAAATTATGGCACATTTATAGGGGTTATCCAGGATTGGGAAAAAAAAGTTAGATAACTTCCCAGAAGCAGCACCACCCTTGCTTATAGGCTTTGTCTGGTAGTGCAGCTTAGATCACTCATTCACATGAATGAGGATGAACTAAAATACCAGATACAGTACAATGTACAGGAGTGTAACTGTTTCAAGGCAAAATTAGCTTTTACATTTTTTTTCTCATCCCATACAACCCCTTTAAACTCTCTTCAGTTGTTGATAGCATCAAATTAATGAAAACGAATTTAAAATCCTTAATCTGTAAGTCGTGTGCAACTATAATGAGATATAATAGTAATATAACAATTGTAATAATAACATTAATAGTAGAATAACTGAACCTGTAACAGTTTTCTTGGTGCCTTGACTAGAAATCTATAAAAACTAAAAGCAAAGGCAAATAATTTTGTAAAGGTGGAAGGTAAAAATATTCTCCTTTCCTGTGAATTATATGAAAACAAGGTAGGTACCTGGAATCTCAGGTGAACAGATAGTTAAAGTTCTCTTATGCTGTACTTATCTAAAACCTAAACAGCAGCAAAGCACATCACTCTCAGCGTCTTTTACAACTTCTCTTGTCTTGCAGCACAACCGCTAGATACATCAGACTTTATGGCCATAGGCCTCAAATGCCCCATAGGAGCAGTTCTCTTACCCACAGAATGCGTACGCATGTCTTAGACGTCACTAAAAACCAGGGCTTGTAACTTTTTTTTGGCGGTTCAATACATTGCATTACATTACATTACTCGAATCAACATTGGGGGGAATTGGCTCAACTGGATGGACATATGACTTTTTTAGGCCTTACATACTATGTAACATTACTCAAATGCCATGGCATATACATCACACTTATGCATAAGGCTTTACATAATATCACACCACAATCATAAACTCATTAACCCTTGCATTAACCTGATTAACTATGGAAGCATTTTCTCTGCATTGCACAAACGCTATCACAGTCCCATGAGGCCATTTACCCCCAGCCTGACAAGGAATTTTACATAAGATTGTCCCTGGAATAATGTTCCCAAATCCTGTTTTGCTGCTAGCTCTACTGTTTGTCTATAGCATTCCTGGCGCATCCTCGACACCGTGGCCACAGTGTCCAGTATCTCCCCAACCATGACTCCGGATGGCAGAGGGGAGTGCACACAGTGCAGCAGTGCTGTTCCCAGACCAGCACTGGCAAGCACTGTTTTCTCCTCCATTACCTGCCCCCTTTCAGCTGGGTCCCGGACCAGAGGGGGCAGGGCTAAAATTCATGGCTGTCATGAGTAGCTGCCAAAGCTGCTAGTAAAGGGGAGTGGAGCACCACTAAACCCTCTACACAATTACTATCCTTTAATGACAAGCTAATGTCACGTCTGTCTCCCTCTTTTAAAACTGGGGGACATTATGTTACATTCATGTGGGCAAGTGAACACCGGGCCCACACGAACGTTACCAAAGATAGGGAACACCAGGTGAAACAAACACCAATTAACACCTCTCCCTATCTTCTACAAAGGAAGATGACCAGGGACCTACCTGAGCGAGGACATCACCCTAATAGTGGGCGGCCCAGTGGTTTTCGGATCTGGGTCCTTGCTGCTCCTAGGAACCCGCCCACCCAGGCTAGGACACATGCATATACCACCACCAACAGAGACAACAGGACAGGATAAGCTGACACACAGAGCCATAATCACATCATACAGCAGCCAATACACAAACACTAGTAGCTGATGTTAATGCTATAAATGCCAAGTATTTGTTGACATTTTGGCCAAAATATGGAAGCTAGCAGGCCATGTCATGGCTCCTGGCTTTACCACTAGTCCCTACACTAACCAGGAGTCCAGTGACATAACCAAACAAAAACACAAACCTTTCTTGCAGCCACCACACATAGAACCTGCTCACACCACACAAAGAGAGAAATGAGAACAGAGAAAGCTGAACACACCCACACCTGGGAAGACAGCTCTTATGTGTACAGACCTGGAGTGATTGGCTGACTGGAGACACACACCCTCAGCCAGCATAATCCTCACACCTGAGTAGGAGAACTCCAGAGCACCTGTAGAACCACAGGTCTCAGGAGGCAGACGTGACAGCTAAGTCCTCATTTCCAAGCAGATAAATTCATCTCTTCAGATATAGCTAAGTGTTGAATATAACAGACTCTGCTCTGGAGAAATGTAGTCATATGACACTCTAGATCCAGATTGGGAGTATAATAGGCTGAACTAGATGAACATATGTTCTTTTTCAGCCTAACATACTATGTTACTTAGGGTGCTTTTAGACTGAAAAATTATTGCTCAAAATATCATTCAAACAAACGAAAACGAACAATAATCGCTCAGTCTAAATGCAAGCCAAGGGCCGAACGATAAGCGAAAATCATGCACTTCTTGTTCGCCATTCAGTTTCTGCAGGACTAAAAATCATCAATGGCTCGTTCATTTGTAGTTCCATTTAAACACTTCCCGTTCAGTGTTTCATATAGGAAGTATAAATAGTGAGCGAGAAGTTAGGTCTCCTGTCCATGGGCAATATTCCTTTGCGTTATCCACGGCGATAATCTGCACGCGGGTAATGCTATGAACACTTTCCATAGGATAACTATGGAAAGCGCAACCTGATGTACATGAGCGGAAAATCACCGCTATTTTCAGCTTTCGTCTAAAAATCGTGGCATGCCGCAATTTGGCCGTGATTTTCCGCGATGAACGCTTCACTTTAGCGTTATCCCACATCAACTCCCATGGCAGAAATCCTCGGCAGAAAAACAACAGCCGGCCTTAATGATTCTCGTTGAATGAGTCAATGATGAATTTGCCTACCTAAACAGGCTGCACAAGCGTGAATGAGTTAACGATGGCGTCCCCGGGTTGTTCACTAGTGCAAACAAGAATCATGCAGTGTAAAAGCACCCTAACATTTCACCTTTTAACCCACAGTGAGCACTGGATGCAATGTTCTTCCGGTAAGGAGACATTCAATTACATGGGTGCCAAAAATACAAATTTCAAGTCTGCTGAATGTAAGAATCGTTGAATTTCTTCAATTCCAAGAATATTAAGATGTAAAGAATGCAGAAGAACGAATATATTATGAAAAAGTCGATAATATGAATTATATGAAAGTAGATAAAAAATTCACTGGGAGATTGAAAGGCTGTATACTTGTTTGTGCTCGTCCTTTTCTTCTTGCTCAGACAGTAAGAGCTCATTCAAAGGTGGAAATGGAATATAATTTTGCTCTAACAAAATTTTGTTTGAATCTATGTTGTGCAATTATACTGGTATGCGCCTTGGCACAAGCACTTGTAAAGAATGAAGAAGTAACATTATGAGCCTCTTTTAGTTTCCACGGAGACAAAATTATAGCCAGAGAGACTTGTAACTTCAGACTTTTCTAAAGAACTATGCATTCACTAATAAAGTCACACAAGAATTTTGCATGTTCTGATATCTTACTACATGCGGCTGGTGCAAAGTATAAAAGAGCTAGGAATGCCAAATCAATTTTGTAAGCAAAGCAGCATAAATTGTAGGTGAATCACAACATATAATGGCTTGGCCTCAAAAGTCTTTCTTTGCTGCTTAGAAATCTGGACCCACTTAGCCCCCTATAGAAACCACTTTCTGCATAAGTGGATATTGAAGAATAAGAATTTGTAGCTATACCTGAATACAATTGTCCTTTGCCTTACAAACGTTTGCATGTTGATACTTCAGGACAAAGCCATAAGGCAGAAGTAGCAATCGTATGCCGATATCGGTGCCCATGGCCAGCCTTGGCTACACTCCCCCAGCTTGTGGGCACCAGGCGAAGGTAAACTGGGAGTAATGGCCCCCCCTTTAGGTCTACCCAGCTAGATAATCTTCCATTCGAGCAGCATCTTTTGGAGCTACATGAATCATCTCAGCAGTCCTGGGTTTTTAACCAAGCCTAGTATGTATGTTCTTTATCCTATATATTAATGTCATGGGGTGCAGGGATTGTAAAGAGCAGAATCGGGGGCCGATCCCACTCCAATCGGGGGCCAATCGCACATAGCCACAATCAGTGCCCGTTGATATGCTCTGATTGGTATTTCGAGGTCCAGTATGGCTTCCCCTTTGATGAGATTGCGAGGTGCTGTTTAGTTGCCATGGCTGTCTGGGGTCTTCTGGCCATGGTATTGCATTACACTTTATGAGCGATTAAATGATCGCAAGTTCAAGTCCCCTATTGGGAATAAGAAATAATGTAAAAATATGTTCAGAAAACTTGTAATAATTATTAGGAAAAAAGGTACTAAAAGTTTTTAAAAATTCTCATATTTCTAATAAAAAAACAAAAAACATCCTTCGTGCTGCTGTGTCCTTAAAAGTCCGATCTATAAAAGTAATGCATTATTTATCCTACATTGTGAACATTTTATAAAAAGTGATCAAAAAGTTATATGTACTCCAATTTGAAAAAAACAATAGAAATGGCAGCATGTCCCCCCAAAAGTGAGCCCTGACACGACTATGTCGGCAGAAAAATGAAAAAGCTATGGCTGTCAGAAGATGGCGGCAGAAACTAATTTTATTTTTTTCCGGAGATATTTTTTTTAAAAGTAGTACAGCAAAAATAAAAACTATAAAAATTTGTTATCATCATAAATGTACTGATCCAAAGAATAACGTTATCGTGTTATTTTTGCAGCAGTTTGTACACCGTAAAAGCAAGGCCCAATCCCCCGCCCCAAAAACGTCAAAAATGCGTATTTTTTCCATTTCAATCCACTTAGAAATTTTTTTTACGTTTTTCAGTACATTATATGGTGTACTGAATATGGACGTGGAACCACTGTGTCAACCTACCGGTAGGTGATGACCCAATCCAGCATGGCTGACAGCTGACTCTGGGGTTGGAGGCAAAATGCCTGATGTCCAAAACCCCATACGGAGATAAGTTAGGGGAAAGTACCTTGCTCAGAGCTGGTAACAGGGAGGGAAGACCCTGCCCATAAACAGAGATGGCATCCTGAAAAGGACAACCCTGCAGTCTTCCTCTAGGTGCTCACTGACCCTGACAGGACAGAACACCTATAAAACAAAAGACAGATCAGTACCAGGGAAGTATGGAAACAAAGAAGAAAAGACTGACAAGGATGAACAGAGAAGCACATTCACAAGAACGACAGACAGCAGGATACATGGCTGGACGAACAATAAAGCACAGAACACAGGACGATAGCAAAGCAACTGCAGGAGCAGCGGCTAAACATGAACTTATGGAACAGGATTCACAACAACACTGAGGCACTGTATGGAAGGGCCAGGGCAGCTATATAGGGCAGCGATTGGAAAAGTGCATCAGCTGAGCAGGAGACTCAGAGGCAATTAACTATAGGAGTGCTGGAAGAGAATAGATATAAGCTCAGGGAACATCTCGAGCAGGACGACGCCCGCATCTGCCAGAAGCAGAAGCAGAGGACTTAGTCTGAACAGTGCACCTAACATATGGTACATTAAATAGTACCATTAAAAAAATGCAACATGTCCAGGAAAAAACAAGCTCTCAGTTCTCTTTGGGCTTGTTGTATACAATACATACTGTATATGGATAGGCGCATTGGTCCAACAGCCCACAGACAATGGGCTTAGTGTTTCCTTGCTTTTGCAGGAAGCATCAGGCCGAGCTCCATGAGCCAGGTCAGAATCCCCTTTTCCTCATATTTGGGCAGTGGGGACAAAAGGGACTCATGACCCGGTTTCGGCCTCACTAGTTTGGTTTGGGTGAGGGTCGGGTCTTAACATAGGCCTGATTAGCAACTATAGCCCTGAGACTTTGGAGGTAGCTCGCGTAGGCCGGAGCAGATGTCATTACTGAACAAATAAAGAGATTCTCAACATGCAACAATTTTTAACCAGAAAGTGAGTACATCTACAGGGTGCTTTTTAGTCTTTATATGCAGTAGTTGAACATCGGCAATAAACATCAGTTTGTTCTGTTAGAAGGTCCTTGGGCCCATTAACATGGAGTACCTGTAATAATCCTACGCCCAGCTTACTGGGGAAATGCGGTTCTCTTAGACCCGCAGACACAAGTTTGACGTTGTCAGAAAGGCTTGTTTCTGGAGGACACTGTCCATAAGACAATGACTACAGCCCAGTAGCATGCATTCAGGAGTAGCTCCTAATCCTCTATCTCCACACTCTACACTTCCGGTGCCTTCCTGCTCAGCTTTATCCCCCCGTTCCTGCCTCCTCTTAAAGAGACAGTACCATAAAAAAGTAGTGTTTAATATGGAACGATAACAACTTGTACCCTCCTTAAATTGCTGTAAATACCCAAGTCAGAATAAGCAACGTTACATATGCTCTAATCAGCCAATATGGTGCATGCTACTGAAGACAATTTCAATAATTTAGTCCTGCTTAACATGAACAGATGTCAACTTCTTGTTTACAAAAAATACTACTACATTAGTAAATCCACTATTTTTTCCCTTGCTCCAGTAAAAGCAAAACTATTACTGACTGCAATATCTGGGCCATTAGCTTCATTACTTGCAAGGGCTTTAAAGACACAAATGTACATAGAAATGAAATGTCCTCGGTGTCCCACTGAACAACACGATGGTCCAGGGACTCTGTGCAATGTTTTTCAATACAATCCATGCCTTAGTCTATTACAAAGTGACACCCAGCAGGTGCTATCTTGTGACACAAGTGGCAGTTGGTACCAACATGTTCTGACATAATAGGTCAAGTTTGCCGGTGGTGTCTCTACATAGCGGACAGGTGTCCTCACATCAGGCGCATTACATTACTATCACGGTTAGCATCAAGAGTCACTGGCAGCCTCTGCAGAAAAAATCCATTTTGTACTCTGAATAGCTTTTGCTGCCAAAACTGAGCAGCTGTAACCCTTTCAAGTCCAGAGAAAAAAATATTTCCGAGGACTGTGGCCTCCTGTAATTACTGGAACTTGACTCAGGGAGTCAAAGGGTAAAGAACTGCACTTCAGGTGTACAAATAGAATTGTGTAGCCATGGCATGTGGTGGATCTGTTATCTGTTGACTGTCTGGCACTATCCTCCAGCAACAAAGAGAAAATCTACTAAAAATGGCAGGGAAGCTAGTTCATCTGACTTCCTATGGAGTGCAGCACAAGAGAGGAGATACACAATGCCAAATGAATTAAATTACCCCAGGAGTTATCTTCGGCACCTCTACACTATGAGAGTCTTAGCTAGATTTAATACCTTTACAGCCCGGTAGCTGCTTATTACTCCATTGATATGATTTGGAAAAATAGTTCATTGAAATGCAAAAAAAAAAACCTACAATTTTTGGAAAGCACAGAATGTCACAGAGAGAACATCGCTTCAGAAAATGTTATTACGACAATTTGCAAGTTATATCATGAGTTGATGCAGTTCTCCGGAGGAAGTTTGTCAACAAAAAATTGCTTGTGTTTTTATAAAAAGGACATTTCCATTACATAATGTGAGCTATAAGATAAAAATGAGAGAACTCTAAGGAAATGTTCATACAAATAAATGTTGGCGTTGATTTTGATGCAGATTCCACTCCAAATCTGTGTCGCATTCATTTGAAGGGGAATTTGAGTCGAGGTGTTCATGTTTCAGATTTTTCTGCAGCGGATTTCAAATCTGCGTTGCGGGAAAAGGAAGAAGGGACATTTCACTTCTTTATGCGGATCCATACAGAATCCACGTCAGAGATTCCGCAATCAGATTTTGCCCATTCACAAGAGCTAAATCCACAGGTGCAAACAACATGGCTGACCAATGCAGATTAGCCATAGACATATTAGCGGGTTTAGAGGTTGAATCCGCACTGAAAAATTCTTGTCGGATTCTGCTATGTGAATATATACTAACAGAGTACAGTCCGGCTTTGAATGTAAAAAGTGCTGTATGTAAATACTACAAATCTGAATGGTCAGGTAACTCTCTGGAGGTGAAATGTGTTATATCCATAAACTTCAGCCAGTGGCATCACTCCTTACTTTCCCTCCCCGCAGATCGTGGCTAGCAGCATTCTCCTTCTTTGCAAATGATGCTGCTCTATTCCCATAGCTTCTGCCATTAGGGTGTGTGCTCATTCCACTTCTTAAAGGGCCAGTGCACCTAGCTTTCCCCTACACTGCCTATCCTGGCTCTTCCCAGGTTATTTAAGGGACCTTCACATACTGGAAGGTGCCTGAGCAAAAGGTTCCTAGTGCTACAAGTGAAGGTGTTCCAGTACTCTGCATGCTACCCAGTTTGACTCTTGACTGTGTGGCCAGCTTTCCTAAACTCTGCCTGTCTCAACCCCAGCCTGTTTTCTGACTACCTGAACTCCATCTTAGTTAACCCTATTGCATAAGCTTCACTTTTCCTGACCTCTGTTTTTTATACTGATTACGTTCTTGTATGTATCATTGCTTTCAATTGGACTGGTGCTTCTGCAGTCCCATTGAAAGCAATGGGCTGCCGGCAAGCCCTGCAGGGATTTTTGGAGAAGGGCTTTAAATATAAGCCCTTCCCTGAAAAATGATCCCTAAAATGTGTTAAAAATAAAAAATATATATACTCACCTCTCCTCAGCTGCCGGGGCTCAGTTGCTCATTGAATTCAATGTATGGCTGAGTGCTGCCTGTGATTGGCGGAGTGCTGTCACCAATCACAGGCAGCACTCAGCTGTCATTCAATGAATGGCTGAGTGCTGCCTGTGATTCGCTGAGCACTCAGCCAATCAGATACAGCCCTTTCAGCAGCCAGGGATTTTAAATCCCTGCCTGCTGAAATAGTTTCAGAGCAGTGCAGGGAGAAGACAGGCTGGACAGTGTCAGACAGAAGTGGGCCAGAAAATGCCCAACAAATACCATACTCTTCCTACATAGAGTTATAGGAGCATATAACTCTTTAATAAACTTGGCACAAGCCTAACCAGGCCCTTGCACCATACTGAAATAAATGCTAGTTACAAGCTGGCATACATTTCAGCTATAATTTAGGCCAATTTCTGGTAAATGACAATAAATATGATGAGCCAGTGAGGCCTCGCCACCTTTTTACTTACCGTGCGCACTTTTAAAAAAATTGGCAATGGCTGATGTAAAATGCCCCAAAAGTCACAAATTATTATGCAAATATGGCATGCACAAGCATTTGCAACTTTTGTACTCCTTAAATCTGGTTTACAAGAGATACTAAATTCCCAGCATAATGCCTATTTAGTGCCATAAAATGCTCCCACACTATGTATACACAAAGCAGTAAAGGAGGGAATATAACAAGACCAGCATTTCAAACACAAGTCTTAAGGGATGCTTCACGACTGCATTGGAACCTCAGGTCGTAGATTCCTTTGCAGATCCGGCTCAAAATACCATATGCAGCGCTTTTTCTTGTGTCTAAAACCCAGGCAGTTGAGCGGAAACTGAACAGACTCCATTATAGTTAATGGGGTCCATTCTGCACTGTTCGGTTTTGTACAGAGAGAGACAGAGCTGCTCAGCCGCAAGGATTCCCCATTCCTGCTTGCCGAACATAGAAGGAAAGCAGAACTCTGGGTGCAGGCGTGAAACCAGCCTTATATCACCCCCACAGCATATAATGCACCTAATGTATAAAGAGGCACAGGCTGTCCATGTGCTCCATGAAAACTATGACAGCCATGAGCCAGTTTAGATTTGTAGCATAATTTATGCCAGTAGAGACCTTCCAGTCCTGGACTCTGACTACCTGATGTACATGTGAGTAGCACTGGCCAGTCAGAGCAGCATGTAGTGTCTTAGACTACTAATGCATGCTCTACACAGTGTGCATCAGGTAGTCAGGGTAGGCCATCTTTGTTTGTCCAGAACCAAAGGATTGCCTTAAATGTGTTGGCTTCCTCCTGACCAGCAACACCCACTTCTAAGGTGTAAGGTGCTGTAAACTTAAAAATTGCATTTTTTTGCTGAAGCTTAGCTTTTGCCAAAAATTTGAGCTTTTTTGCGCCCTTTTTTAAGGGGTTGTCCAATTACTGGATATTATGCCCCCTTTAGCATGGACGGTGACACACTCCTGCAAAAGTCGCAAAAGTTTTTTGCAAAGATTTTCTTGCACCAAATTTTGTGACTTTTAACACCACAAACTGGCATAAAATCTTTCATGAATGTTATTTGATTGTTAATGAATGGCATACCCCCTTTTAGTGCAACTGTACAAAAATAAGAAGAGGATCAATACTTGCTCCCTGCTGCTGTGATCCAGCGCTGCAACCCACTGTGGTCCCAGTGTTTGTTGTGACAGATGATGTTACCAAAAGTAAGGTAACCATTGCAGCCAATCAGAGGCTGCAACGTCACTGCTAATTCTCCTTGAACGTCCTGAGCGCTATGGTGCCGGGAGTTCAAAAATGTGATGCTCCAGCCTGTGATTGGCTGCAGTAGTCACCTGACTTTCAGTGACATCATCTGTCACAACAAACACTGGGACCACAGTGGGGTTGCAGCACTGGATCACAGCGGCAGGGAACAAATACTGTTCATCTTCTTATTTTAACAATCAAGTAACATAGAGGGGGCATTTATGAAACATATTATGCCAGTTACACGCCTGCAAAACATTACATCCATGTGTTTAAGTCCTTAATAGATTTCCCTCATAGTACTTACAGCAGTTCTATGGAAATGGTAAGTGTCTGCGTGTGATCCCTGAAAACCCCTAAGACTGAATTTTAAGTGAGAGGAGGCACAAGCTTATAGATATCATGCGTGCTAAATTGATAATCCTGGTAAAAGTACCCTGAAGTTATTAAATCTGTTTTGGTAGTTTCCATTTAATGCAAAAGTGTCATATTTAATCCTAACGATAATCCGAAAAAAAGAATAATTCAGTGAATTCTACCGTACCTTGAGTTGTCAAGATTTTCTAACTGTTTAAAAGTATGAATAGTGTATAAAGGTTAACTATAGAAAGAATATAAAACCGAAACACAGAAGGCGAATGAATGGCGCGATGTCACGGGCGTTCTTAATCCAGATAAATTGAAGTCAACTCCTTCAATATAACATGGCAGGAAGGTTGAGGAGGATGAGAGAAGAATAGAAACGGTTTTAGCAGGCGCTGAATTAACTCTGTGTTCTAATTCACTACTTGTCTTTTGTAGAAGTACTGCACTGTTTAAAAACAAATGAAATGCAGATATGTTTTTGGCACATGATTTTGTCTTTGGGGGATTTCTTAGTGTCGGAGCTCAGAAGATGAATGAAATACATATTAAATTTTCATCCTCTAAGACATTAATGGGAAATTCATGCTTTCTGTGGGATGATAAGTACAATGTACTGTAATTTATACAGTTTGAATATTCAGTAGCATTAACGATAATTACCTTTAATTGAATATGGCTGTCATTCACAGGTAGCTTTCAGAAATATGACCTTAGTCAAAAGTCTACAATTCTAGCCAAAATGGTCTTGTACAATAGTTATTTTGAAAAGTAGGAAAGGAAGTTGTACTGTATGTTGAAGTTTCAATTTGCTGTGTGATGTTAACCTTCAGATTGTGTTAAATTATGGGTTTCACCAGGATTCAAAGCATAAGACAGCCTTTGACTTTGTTACAAATGAGAAATAATAGCTTCCCATTTTCTCTAGAAATTGAATTAGGCTGAATTTGCAGGCTTCTTCTGCAGAACTTTTTTTTTCCCACAAGGGATCCAAATGTTTTGGACAATTGATGCAATTTTTTCCTCATTTCATTTTTTTCCTTCATTTCATTTTTTTCATTACCTGTTGAGAAATAATAAAGGGCCCATAATAACGTGCAGATGTAGCAAACGCTAACTTGATATTTAAAGCGGGACAAAAGTCTGTCCAATGACCAAAGGGAACAGGGGAGAAGGTACATTAACTGCATTTCGTCAGAGAAGAGCAACCTCCAGGAGGAGGCAAGCAGGTTAATGTATTCGGCGGAAAAAAAAACTTATTGATGTACTGTAGTGGTGCAGTATCAGAATGGCCTATAGAGGGTGCTAAATAGGCAGTCTGATACCTAGAAAGGAAAAGAGAGGGTTAGCACCTGATGGGTGTAGCAGGAATTGGTTACATATAAGTCAGTTCCTGCCAGAAGCAAAGGGGGAAGTGACAGCACAGCAGAGTTGAGGTGCTGCTGGCTGGTGGTCCAAGGTGGACCAGCAAAGGCCCCGAGGTTGACAGGGATGACAACCCTAACCTCACACCCAGGTGGGGTGTTTATGGACTCTGTATGCCATATAAAAGCTGTCGGGCTCCAGATTATGAAAGAGAATCTACGTCTCCTCCTGAGCATTTCTGCACAGTTGGTGGCCACTCCAGTCTAATTGTGGCCACTCCAATATAATTGTTATCTGGGGCACTATGGATAGGGACATTGTATAGAGGTGTGGAAAACAAAGAAAGTTGTTGGAGAATTGAGGAGCCAAACATGTCTGAGTGTCATTTTGCACAGACAAGTTGTGATCAGATGAAGTTGTCATGGCGGCCTGGTCGGGTGGAGGAGAAAAGGGAAAGTGAGTGACTACAATAAGAGAGAATATCATCTGTTACCGTATAGTAAGCTTGATTCTATTATCATATCTATACAGTAAGCTTGGTTGTGTTATCATATCTATGCAGTTAGCTCAGTTCTGTTATAGTATCTAAGTTATAAGCTTGTCTCTATTATCGTATCTAAGTAGTAAGCTTGGTTCTGCTACCATCTCTATGTAGTAAATGTCAAACCATTTTAAACTTTTTACTCATCAAGGGGCCAATAATTTTCATACAGCCCAGGGCCTTTGGTAGCCTTAAGGTATCCCTGGTAGTATGATGAATAGCATCAATTGATAACCACACCTCTATATGCAATCTATCAGGAGAGGTAACAAAATGTCACAATTTGCCAACAAAAGAAATTATATTTTTGTCTAATACCGGTGTTCAGATTAAAATAACATACAGTACTTAAAGGAGATGTCCCGAGGCAGCAAGTGGGTCTATACACTTCTGCATGGCCATAATAATGCACTTTGTAATGTACATTGTGCATTAATTATGAGCCATACAGAAGTTATAAAAAGTTTTATACTTACCTGCTCCGTTGCTGGCGTCCTCGTCTCCATGGTGCCGACTAATTTTCGCCCTCCGATGGCCAAATTAGCCGCGCTTGCGCAGTCCGGGTCTTCTCCTCTTCTCTATGGGGCTCCGTGTAGCTCCGTGTAGCTCCGCCCCGTCACGTGCCGATTCCAGCCAATCAGGAGGCTGGAATCGGCAATGGACCGCACAGAAGCCCTGCGGTCCATGAAGACAGAGGATCCCGGCGGCCATCTTCAGCAGGTGAGTATGAAGACGCCGGACCGCCGGGATTCAGGTAAGCGCTGTGCGGGTGGTTTTTTTAACCCCTGCATCGGGGTTGTCTCGCGCCGAACGGGGGGGGGGTTTAAAAAAAAAAAAACCCGTTTCGGCGCGGGACATCTCCTTTAAACTTTTTTGTTCAATTTGACAGTAATAAGAAGGAACCTAATAATAAAGAGCCATTTGCAGAATACATATTAACATAACCACTTTAAAAAAAATCCAAAATTCAATCTACTAAAAAAAGTGAGGGTGACTCTGTAGGCAAAAAAAAATAAGTAGCTCGTTGTGTAAGCTTAAATATTAACTTCTAAGACATGTAAATGCATTTTTACAACAATTAAGTACCGTAGCTAAAATATGGCAGAGTTATCTTGCAGATATTGTGCTGTAAAAGCAAAAAAGTTCAATATTATGGTAGAAAGTCATTATAAACCCATGCTTTAAAAGTAATTAGTGAAATATTAAACACAATTCTCTGGGCGATAAGCATTACTTGGGATAATGAAAACATATAAGCAATATTTTACCATAATCAGTAATTAGTAGTCGAAACACGGCTAACTGGACCCTGGGGCCCAATGAGGACTTAATCAAGTCCCTACACTAACATCCCCAACATTAAATGCTATGACTCTCCAGTGTGAATTTTTGGAATACAGTACTTTAGACTTAAAATGGATGTAAAATCTAATTATTACATGAATGTCATATGTGAATGTTATTTAGATTACATGGAGGCCTTTGTAATTTATATAGCGATTTATTCTGCAGAAATAAAAATGGATTAACAAATCTCTAAAATGATTAAAACATGCTAAAAAATATCACTCTCTTAGTTTACTGGGAACCAGTGCACTTTATATAGCTTTCCTGGTCTCCGGAATTGCCAATAAGTTGGCAGATTCTCTTTGCAGGAGAATGTGAAAACTGCAAGGGTAAACGTAGGGTGATTTTTTTCTAGTGCCTGGGACACCCCATCAAAGTAACTTTGCATGAAACATGGAGTTAGGCCTCTTTTCCACAAGCGTATATCAGCCTGCTGTTTTCACGGTGGGCCGATATACACTGTGATCTGATGCATTGGATTCCAATGCATCAGATCACATGGCCGTATTCCTGAGACGTAAAAGCGCCCAGTCGTCCAATATAGCGCTATGCGTTATTACAGCAGGCCCAAAAGATAGTCCTGGAACTATCTTTTGGGCCGGAATACGGGATCCCATGACTGCGGCCGTAGGTGGGAGGGAGTTTAGCAGCGTGGCTTAATTCCCATCCTCTGCCCTCCTCCCCACTCGCATGCTCACCTCTGCTCTCCTCCCCGCTCGCTCTTTGCAATGGAAGGGGGCGGGACAGGGCGGAGCTAGGCTCCAGCCCCGCCCCACCCCCTGTCTACAGCCAGCAATGAGAGGAGGTGAGATGGGGCGGTACTTGTGGGAGGAGAGCAGAGGTGAGCCTGCGAGGGGGAGGGAGGAGAAAGGGGCAATGGCATGGTAGCCTCGGCGTATATGCGCCGAAGCCCATGCTGTGTGAATGGGCCCACAAACGTTAGATTTTTGCACCTGTTCACGAACTTCTATGCGCCAGATGGTAGCATATATCGGCCGGCCGTGAAAGCGTCGGCCGATATATGCTTGTAGGAACAAAGCCATAAAAGGATTTTCCTGGAGTAAAAAAAAAATATAGGTGCAGGGAATGGTTGAAAATTGAAAAATAAGCTATACTCACCTCTTATGTGGGCTCCCTGTTCCCATTGAAATAAACAATTTTGTAATTATCTAATATGTATGCCTAAGCGTGTCCAGTGTCGGTTTGTAACCGAAATACTGCACTATGTGTTTGGATGACTAGATAACATGCTAATACATTTATATATTTGGGCAAATAGAGGGGAGCTTGATACCTACCTGTTTATACTGTAGAGGACACTGTGGCCCGCACTCACCAACCTGGGGAGTGGGGTTGAGGGAAAACAATGCCATGACACTCACTTTCCAGTGTAGGGGAGAGTGGCTCCTACTACGTTCACAGTCAGCACCGACATCAAAGCCCTGTACAGGAATGTACAGTGTGGAGTGGGTTGTACAAAGATGTCTCATCTGAATTGTGCCCTACACTCAGCAGTGTAGCAGAGAACAGCTACACCTACGCTAACCAGGGTATTTGGCTCATCTGCTTTTTCTTCACCAACCTGTGGCCAGCATATATATAGATTGCAGTTGCTGTCCTGGGACAAGAACCTCGCCCTTAACATAATCACCACCTGCGGTCTTGAATAGCATCATCTTTGGTAGCGCTACAGCAGTTCCTTGGAGTAGGCCTGTGCTTGAGTGTTGTATTTACCTTGCAGAATTTCTCCTTGTAAAATTCATATCGCTTTTAAAACAAGCAGCACACCCGGGTTCATCTGGAGGCTACCTAATATGACCTTACGCAGAAAGGGTCCCACACTCGGTGCAAGTGGGGACCACGTGAGCTGTGGACATGGAGAAGTCCCTCTCCCTGTTCATCACCTCCAGCCAGAGCTCTGGAGCCCCTGCACAGTCTCTGGTGGGCGCTTCACTGTGGAGCCACTGAATTCACTTAGCACCCTCCCACCGGAGCTACAGGGGGTTCTCCGGGGAAAGCCTCCTCTCACTACAGTATCGGGGACTGTACAATCCTCCCCACCTATACTTCTGCGGATGCCCCCACTAGCGTTTAATCTCCACACAGCAGAGCACAGGTGGTGCTTTTCTAGTACATGCACATGCACCCAGGGGGAAACTGGTACATGAGGAGGATAACTCCCATCCCTTCCTGTCACAGAGAGGGAATGGTGATGCAGAGCCCCCAGGGACATTGAGAAAAGGAGTCGAAGCCACATTCAGGCCTTCTCCTCAAGTAAGGATGGCGGTGCCCATGGCAGACCTCAGCGGTGATTCATCTCAATCAGAGGATCGCACGGAGAACCCTCCTGATAACATCCCTCAAAATGGATCTACGGATTCAGGTCAGTTATTAAACCAAAAATGAAAATCCTAGCATGGGAACAATTTACATCAAGTCCAACAGCCCACTCACAAGACAGGAAAAGACCAACCTTTGGACAATCACCCTTTTATTATATCTCCCTCAAACAGCCCTGCCAAACAATGCACTAAATGGGATTCCCAAGTGGATATTAATTGTTCAAATACCATCACCAATCACCCTAATATAACACCTACAGATGATTCCTTAGATGCGATCCCTGCTAGCAACCAAACTGCTTCGGAGGTATTGTTGAGGGAAGCCATGCTTGCATTGCGTAGCTCCATTTCAAAGGACATGGCCAAAGCAATAGCCACAGTCTCATTTAATGTTGATGCTTTGGGAAAAAGGATGGACCACATGGAACAAAAAATGGGGGAAAACTCCACAGCCCAAAACACACTAATGGATGCGCATAATTTATTAGAAGATGAAATTGAGGCACATTGACTTTGGTTACCCATAGGCTCCCATGTTAAAAAAATGTATACCATGTTTTTTTACTGAATGCCTCTCTCTTCATTCCTGAGATATCTGCGACACTATGATGAATAAGCATTCACAACTCCTGTAGTTTCACTAATCCATATACCCCTTTAATTTTTTATAAGTAAGAGATATATTTGTGTAGAAGTACTTAATGCTATTGTACCTGTGTCATGATTTAAAGTGTGTACTGCCAGGTACAGGGAGTTCTGAGTCCTTGAAGTCAGGTCATCTTTATGAGTTTTATAAAAATGTTTCATCAGTGGCAAAAATCTTCTATTTTTCAAATTGGCAGAGATACTGGTACAGAGCAAGGTGAAAGATATCAAAACTGCCTTTAATGTTCGTCTGTGAACAAACTTTTCCAGTTACATAAAGGAGCGATGGATTGAAGTTTCCTATTTAATTACTGATAAAAGTCTGTAGTGCTCTGTGCAGCGTGTTTTGAATTTACCATTTACCATTTTCTAAAACTTTTCTGTTGTTTTATTGAGAATTTCTTGCCTATTGTGCATTATGATAAGTTGAGAGATGTTGTTGTATTTGCTAATTTCCTCAGGGAATCATACATACAGGTTTGCTTTTTGCATAGGGTACTGCTGTCGCATTCTCTCACAGGGAACACATGAAGAAGAGAAGAGCCTCTGAAGCTGGGGATTGTGAGTTCAAGTCCCATCTGGATCAGTGGACTTTAAACTGTCAGATGGGCTGTTTTTTGTTTTTTTTTTAACAATATTTTTATTAAATTTTGACAATTTTTTGATATAGAAAAGAAAGCAAAGTTTGAGTTTAGGCATATAGATTAATAGTACAGAGTTTCAATGTTTAAATTAAAGCAGATCAAAACAGTCTTCATAAAAACGTAAGTAACTGGTCAAGTTATGAATTCTCGAATGATGTATAATAGTTCTCTCAATAGGACAAATGCAAACTAAATATAATTACAGTATCAGATGAGGGAAACAGCAGTAGAAGCTCTGGAGCCAAACTGCCCAATCACGTCTGAACCTCCCTTTTTTCTTAAAAGCACTGGAATGCATGCCCTCATACGAACAGTTGTTGTTGACTGCTTTAATTATGTCAGAGATAGAGATGGAATTAGTATTCCAGCGCTGGGACGATGCTTGATCTACAGGCAATCAAGATATGCAGTATTGGAGTGCGTAATATATTTGGGAGTTCGTCTGCATTTAGGTTCAGCAGAGTCAAAGCAGGGTTAGGTAACATTCGAATGTTGATGAGGTTTGCCATAAGCTGGAAGGCCTGTCCCCAGAGACTTGAGACATGAAACATCTGTTGCTCCGCACCTCCAGCAGTTCCTGTAGAAATGAGGAGCTATTTTGTTCAAAAAGCATGGAGTCAAGTACAGTCTATAAAAGATTTTGTGGGAGCTTTTGAAGTGATTGGCGCATTTAGAAATTGAACCAACCATGGAGTATGCCTCATGCTACTGATTCTTGGAAATCTGTATTTTCAGATCCTCCACCCAGTTTTTGTTAATATTTTCCATGGAGTCTATTGGAGGTTGGTTTAATATAGCACAACAAGTGGATAATCCTTTATTGGATCTCTGCAGGGATGAAAGCCAAGCAATGGTTTTTAGAAGATGACTGATTTGTAAGTGTTTGAAGAAATCAAGTTTGGGGATACTGAATCTGTTTGATGATTCTGAGAATGTTAGAAGACTTCCATCCTCCCAAAGTTGACTTATATGTGTTAATCCTAATTGTTTCCATCTGGAGAGGGAGAGATTCTTGGCTGGGCTGTTATGAGTTTTGATGTATTCTTTATGATGAACAACTTTTAAAGAAAGGGAAGTATATATTTGGGTAGGAAAGTGAAAGGCCAGGCAAAGATATACACTTACGGGCGGATTTAGATCATATGAGCAAATACGTTCGCCAGTACAGAACTTATTTTTGCATGAAGAAAGTTCAGAGATGGCAAGAAGCAGGCTGACACATCCGTGCTAACAGATAGATCAGGTTTTTTTTTGCAATCAAAATACCAGTACACTCACAAGTTACATCAGTTACACCTTTCTTTGGAATATAATGGCAATTAAACGCCTAATTTGGGCCAGCTGTCTTCTTTTCCCTGCATTGTAAGCAGGTTAACTCCGTCCACCTCCTTTTTTTTTTTTTAGAAGTCTATTGCAGCTTTCTGCGTAACACAAATAAAGACGGGAAAGGTCCTGTCTTTTCGCAGATAATGATTTTGCACTGAAAAACCCTACCTGAACCAAGTAGGGGTTGAACCCACAACCTTCAGGTAATGAGTGAGAGCGTTTTTGCTGCCTTAAAGGGGTTCTGACATCAAAAAAAAAAATTTGTACTCACCTTGCCTGGCCTGGCCCGATCGCCAGGCATGTCCCCTCCAGCCGGCATCTTCTTCTGTGCCTTTAATGCAGAGCAGGAGCGGTCAAAAAGACCGCTTCCTGCTCTGGTCCGACCGTCAGGCACTTCAGAGGTGAACGGACGGACCGCACAGTGCTTGCTGTGGGCGGCCCGTCCGTCCTGCTGAACTCCGGAGTGCTGCGCATGCGCAGTGGAGACGCAGAACGTCCTGACTCCTGTCAGAGGGCACCTCTCCACTGCGCATGCGCGCGATCCCGGAGTGGCGCGGCTCGTGCAGACAGAAGAGGAGGAACAGCGCCTGCTGGGAGATGACCCCCCCGATGTCAACAACAACAGAAGAACAGGTAAGCGTTATCTTTTTATGCTTTAGCAGCCATTAAACCATGGGTTCCCTGGGTCCATTAGGCAGACCAGGGAACAATGGCTGCTAAAGCATAAAAACATTATTTGTGTCAGAACCCCTTTAACATGCTGTGACACATGCAGCTTTCTTCCCTAGACTTGTACCTTGATACAATCCTTCCTACAAATTATCTGACTCCATAGCTTTGCTTTTGCTCTGACATGCACTGTCAACTTTGGTCAATTATGTAGACAAGCGTGTGCTGGTCTAAATCCTGTCTGCTAACATATTCTGAGGATAGGTCATCAATAGTTTACCTATCGACAACCGTTATAAGTCTCTGTATATAAACAAGAATTCAGTTCACTGACGAATTGCAAATACCTTGAAATGCAGAAAACATGAAAACACAAAGTATATTAAAACATTCCATAATGTTTCACTGAGGATTCTAAAAATGGAGTCATAGGGAAGTACAATAAGGGCCCATCGGTTTGAGCTGGATTACGCATCTGTGTAACACATCCATAATACAGCCAAGTAGTGTACATGACCTCTTATTGTGCATGTCATAGCATTCTATAAACTAATAAGAAAGCAAGTAACAATATGAAATTGGTGACGTTGGCAAAAATGTAATTCTTCTCAAAGTTCCTGCTCCTTTTTATAAGACTTGTGCAGTGAGTGGAATCCTTTTATTTTATTCTACAATACAACTAACTAGATTTTTGTCCTTTTTCCTTTTGCTCAGCAGAAATCATCCCACTGTTCAATACTTCATGGCTCGCATTTTAATTGCCAGCCAGTGGTTTGGCATCGATAATTGCAGCTACAACTCTTTCCATCAAATCTTCTTTCATCATTTTTGATGGGACGCCTGTCAATGGGTATGTTTAAATTGTATTAAATCGTTAAATTATAGCTCTTTAGCCACAGAGAAAATAAATAGCTATCATTTGCTGCTATTCATTATTTGAAAGGCTAAGCAATGGATTTTTGTATTAAATAAAACATACAATTTCACTGTACCCTATATCTAAAGTTAAGTAGAGAGGGCAAAGTACAAAGTTGTAAGCTTGGCTTCAAGAATTAGTGTGAGAAATACAGCTTCAGATAAGAAAAAGTGCCTGTATATACTTCGAGCCAATCCATATAGAAATTGTTTTCTCAATTCTTATAGGTCGACTTCAAAAACACAACTTACCTTGCTTTCATGGTCCGAAGTGATGGAAAGTAAAAGAAATGCTGCCAAGTCCAAATCCTACAATATATACAGGACTGTGGACAAGTTTAGGCAGGTATGGAAGAAATGCTGCAGAGTAAGAATTGTTTTCAAAAACAAAAGCCATCTGATTGACTCCAAATTTCATTCTGCAGTAGGACAATGACCCCAAACATACAGACAATGTCACTAAGTAGAATCATCAGTGTTAAGAAGAACAAGGAGTCCTGGAAGTCATGATATGGCCCCACAGAGCCTTGATCTCAACATTGAGTCTGTCTGGGATTACAGGAAGAGACAGATGGCATTTTGAGCAAGCTTACATCCACAGAAGATCTGTGCTTCGTTCTCTAAGATTTTTGGAATAACATTCCTGCCGAGCTTTCTTCAAAAACTGTGTGCAAGTGTACCTGGAAGAATTGATGTTCTTTTGAAGGCAAAGGGTGGTGTCACCAAAAAATAAAAATAAATAAGCCATACTCATGTCATCCGCTCCCCCACTGCTTCCATTCTCCGGTGCCTGCCCCCCCCCCCCCCCACTAGTCTTCATTACCTGCTGCAGCAAGCCAGAGATAATATCACCAAGAACTAGAACGTGGTTGCGACAGCCAATTACTGCCTTATTTTGGCCAGTGATTAGCTGCAGCATTCACATGTCCTATTGTCATCACTGCCACAGCTAGAAGTGATGGCCAATCAAAAAACAGTAATTAGCAGAACATAAGCGGAAGGAGAACGAATAACTTTTGTGTTTCAATGGTTTATATGAAATGTTAAAATTGCAAAACAGAGGAGAATAAATGGGATAATCATTTTTCATGTGCAAGGATATATACATGTGGCGTATCCTGTAGCATACAGAGTTAGCTGTACAGTAGTCAACAAATCAATTGAAATCTATAAAACATATAATAAGAAAAAAGAAAGAGAAGTCGTAAAATAAAGCTTATAGATCTAAAACCATTACCAGGTATATAAAAGTTGTAAGACCACTATCCCATGCATTTGCCATCTTGCCCTAATGGCTCGTAGGTTTATCCAGGGGATGAGGTCATAGTCTACCCACTATACAGTAGGTGCTAGACAACCATGCTCTCCATAGGTGATGGAATTTAGGAAGTATAATGGTGTTACATGTAAGCATTTTTACATATATATGAGTATATATAGTATTGCGTGTGAGTCAATATTTCACAAAGCTAAAGAAGGGGCCTACAGTACTACACAGCCCACCAGAGAGGATAGCATTTGAGATATAGAATCCTTAGGGCAAAAACACAAGGGCGCATGTGCAATATGCTCGCCTCTATGGAGCGTTTTTTGGCACATGAACTGGGCTTTTTTTGGCTATTCAAACTCCGTGTTAGTGTAGGCGAGTTTGCAAAGATACTATCTTTTCTCACACATAGTATTAATGTGCAAGAATCCCGATAGTGAAAACAAAACCAATGGTTTTGTTTAATCCCGTTATGCGGTCATGATTTTCACATCCACATAATGAGACTAGAAGACGCCCATGTGTTTAAGCCCTTATACTGTTGGAGGAATGGACAACTCTGCACAACATATAGCAATGCACCCCCATTACCACAATTTCTCCAACAGTTGGCTGTACGCTTAGGATACATTTGAGCTAAGCGGACTGGAGTATAATATCATCTCAATTTGATTTCCATTAATGTCTTCATATGTAAAGTACATTTAAGTGCTTTATGTGCCAGATAAAGGGTTTGTTTCCATCCTTTGTCACTGAACGTTTACGCAAGTTCACTCGACCAGGCCTTTAGTGGATATAGTTTTTGAAAAATGACTGGATCATGCAATAAGGTACAGATAGGCTTTAGCCCTTTAGTTCTTTGGAAAATATTTTGAATATGTTTAGGTTACCCTGTAACAAAGAGGGTTTGTGGGCATTTAAAAATGGTGACTCTGTAAATATTTGTAGTGAGCTCTAGAGGTCAATTAGTACTGACACTAAATGATCATATTGTGTAAGTGATTCCCCCTGCAGTAATTGTGGGAGAGTGATGATACCCAATGAGATCCACTGAGAGATATTCAGGTAAGAGATAGCATGGTGGTTCGGAAATTTGGGGAAACATTTGGGTTTTTCCTCAGTTTAGGAAGGGTGATAATTAGTTCTTGTTGGCTTTCCTTTGGAAAAGAACCATCTGTGACTGCCAGTGACTGGTGATTTCCCTGTTAGTAAGAAGTTAATATGTTCAAGCACTTGAGTTACTGTGACTGGAGAGTCAAGAGATTCTCTTTGAGCTACGGAGAGGGTAGGCAAATTAATCTTTTGCAAAAATGTTTGAACATGATGGCCCGCACTTGAAACTGTGAAAGGATTGGCTTTCAGGTTATAGAGGGCTAAATAGTATTTGTAGTCTTTAAAATTATTTGCTATATCTATTGAATTTCCTTGTGTTATTTGGGCCTAATAGATATGGAATCCGAGATTTAAGATGTTGGACCTTAACCCTTTGCAATACACTGTCTGACATCTGAAAACATTCTGATTGAAGCCTGTGCAGCTCCAATGTCGGAAGACGTCCGGCAGGGTATTCTTACTGTATATTACTGGCCATTCTGTTGTCGGGGGCCTCTCCAGCATGTCCCATACCGCAGTACTGGCTCTAGCCAGCAAATGGCACCATTGTATAATGGCAGAAAGAGAAAAACCCCTAGGAAACCCTGAATCCAAAATTGGATTGCAAATGGTTAAGTTAAGAGGCTAATAGCCTCCCAGATTTTTTGAGTAGTATTTGGCTTTGATTTCTTTTAGTTTCCTCTCATAATTCTGAAGCAATGTATTTTGGAGTGTCTGTCTGCATTTACATCATTCTTGTGCTTGTTGTGTTGTTTGAGTTAATTTATTGTGTGTTTCAAGGACCTTTAAATTATCAAATATCTCCTTTAGGCGTTTGGGTCTTTCTTTTTTTACGTAGTGTCTAGAGATGAGCGAACGTATTCGTCCGAGCTTGATATTTGTGCGAATATTAGGGTGTTCGGGATGTTCGTTATTCGTAACGAACACCATGCGGTGTTCCGGTTACTTTCACTTCCTTCCCTGAGACGTTAGCGCGCTTTTCTGGCCAATTGAAAGACAGGGAAGGCATTACAACTTCCCCCTGTGACGTTCAAGCCCTATACCACCCCCCTGCTGTGAGTGGCTGGGAAGATCAGATGTCACCCGAATATAAAAGTCGGCCCCTCCCGCGGCTCGCCTCAGATGCCTTGTGAGTTAGATGAGGGACAGTGCTGCTGGTACCGGAGCTGCTGTAGGGAGAGAAATAGCAGTTAGTGTAGGCTTCAAGAACCCCAAAGGTCCTTATTAGGGCCAGTAATACCTGTGTGTTGGCTGCTGTTAGCAGTGACTTTTTTTTTTTTCCTCAAAATCGCCTCTGCAGAGCGTTGCACCCGGCATTAGGGACAGAAGTGTTGGATAGGCAGGGAGAGTGTTAGGAGTGAGTGTAGCCTTCAAGAACCTCAACGGTCAACGGTCCTTTCTAGGGCCATATTTAACCGTGTGCAGTACTGTGCTGGCTGAGGACGTGGAGGGCCAAGTCAGGGTGTGGGCACAGGCCGAGCTCCTGATCCAGGTGTGTCGCAGCCGACTGCTGCGCGATTAGGAGAGAGGCACGTTTCTGGCGTCCCCACATTCATCGCCCAATTAATGGGTCCACGCGGGAGACGGTTATTAGAAAATGAGCAGTGTGAGCAGGTCCTGTCCTGGATGGCAGAAAGTGCTTCGAGCAACCTATCGTTCACCTGCAGTTCTGCGCCGTCCACTGCTGCAAATCAGAATCCTCTGTCTGCTGCTCCTCCTTCCTCCCAGCCTCCTCACTCCACTACAATGACACCTGCTCAGGAGCGGGAACACTCCCAGGAACTGTTCTCGGGCCCCTGCTTAGATTGGGCAGGAGTGGTTCCTCTCCCACCAGAGGAGTTTATCGTCACTGATGCCCAACCATTCGAAAGTTCCCGGGGTCCGGGGGGAAGAGGCTGGGGACTTCCGCCAACTGTCTCAAGAACTTTCTGTGTGTGAGGAGGACGATGACGATGAGACACAGTTGTCTTGCAGTGAGGTAGTAGTAAGGGCAGTAAGTCCGAGGGAGCAGCGCACAGAGGATTCGGAGGCAGAGCAGCAGGACGATGAGGTGACTGACCCCACCTGGTGTGCAACGCCTACACAGGTCAGGTCTTCAGAGGGGGAGGCACGGGCAGCAGCAGGGCAGGTTGCAAGAGGCAGTGCGGTGGCCAGGGGTAGAGGCAGGGCCAGACCGAATAATCCACCAACTGTTTCCCAAAGCGCACCCTCGCGCCATGCCACCCTGCAGAGGCCGAGGTGCTCTAAGGTCTGGCAGTTTTTCACAGAGACGCCTGACGACCGACGAACAGTAGTGTGCAACCTTTGTCGCGCAAAGCTCAGCCGGGGAGCCAACACCAAGAGCCTCACCACCAGCATGCGCAGACATATGATGGCCAAGCACCCCACAAGGTGGGACGAAGGCCGTTCACCGCCTCCGGTTTGCACCCCTGCCTCTCCCCCTGTGCCCCAACCTGCCACTGAGATCCAACCCCCCTCTCAGGACACGGGCACTACCGCCTCATGGCCTACACCCACACCCTCACCTCCGCTGTCCTCGGCCCCATCCACCAGTGTAGTTCAGCGCACCGTCCAGCCGTCGCTTGCGCAACTGTTGGAGCGCAAGCGCAAGTACGCCGCCACGCACCCGCACGCTAAAACGTTAACTGTCCGCATAGCAAAATTCATCAGCCTTGAGATGCTGCCGTATAGGGTTGTGGAAACGAGTCCTTCAAAAGTATCATGGAGGCGGCGGCCCCGCGCTACTCAGTTCCCAGTCGCCACTACTTTTCCCGATGTGCCGTCCCAGCCTTGCACGACCACGTCTCCCGCAACATTGTACGCGCCCTCACCAACGCGGTTACTGCCACGGTCCACTTAACAATGGACACGTGGACAAGCACAGGCGGGCAGGGCCACTACATCTCCCTGACGGCACATTGGGTGAATTTAGTGGAGGCTGGGACAGAGTCAGAGCCTGGGACCGCTCACGTCCTACCCACCCCCAGAATTGCGGGCCCCAGCTCGGTGGTGGTATCTGCGGAGGTGTATGCTTCCTCCACTAAAGCACCCTCCTCCTCCTTCTGCTCCTCCTCCTGAAACCTCACGTAATCACGCTGAACGGGCAATTTTTCTTAGGGCCACAAGGCTCACTCAAATAATTTTTCTGAACAATTTTTAAAAGTTTTAATGCGCTGAAAAGCGTTGGAACTTTAACTTGAACCAATTTTTCGTTACACTGGGCTGCCTCCAGGCCTAGTTACCACTTAAGCCACATTAACCAAAGCGATTAATGGGTTTCACCTGCCCTCTTGGCTGGCCATGGCCAATTTTTTGGATGTACATTAGTACTGTTGATACAGCAATTTTTGTGGGCCCTCGCCTACAGTGTAATCAAATGAATTTTTAGCCCACCTGCATTACAGCTGACGTTACCTCAGCTGTGTTGGGCAATGCAATGGGATATTTCTATGTACCGCCGGTGGCTTCCTGGCACCTACCCATGCTGTAGGTGCACACGGAGTTTTTACTACATCTGTACACTTGAAAAGAACCCCAGTCAGACTGGGGCATGCAGTGTGGGCCGAAGCCCACCTGCATTAAGCACGACATTACTACCTCAGCTGTGTTGGGCAATGCAATGGGATATTTTTGTGTACCGCCAGTGAGTTCCAGGGAGCCACCCATGCTGTAGGTGCACACGGAGTTTTTACTACATCTGTACACTTGAAAAGAACCCCAGTCTGACTGGGGCATGCAGTGTGGGCCGAAGCCCACCTGCATTAAGCACGACATTACTACCTCAGGTGTGTTGGGCAATGCAATGGGATATTTTTGTGTACCGCCGGTGGGTTCCAGGGAGCCACCCATGCTGTAGGTGCACACGGAGTTTTTACTACATCTGTACACTTGTAAAGAACCCCAGTCTGACTGGGGCATGCAGTGTGGGCCGAAGCCCACCTGCATTATGCACGACATTACTACCTCAGCTGTGTTGGGCAATGCAATGGGATATTTCTATGTACCGCCGGTGGCTTCCTGGCACCCAGCCATGCTGTCGGTCCACAGGGACTTCACAATAGGGAGTTGTACCTGCCTGTGTCTATGAATTAAAAACCGCGGTCTGACTGGGGCATGCAGACACCTTGACAGAATGAATAGTGTGTGGCACATAGGTTCCCCATTGCTATGCCCACGTGTGCAGCTCCTGATGGCGGTGGCACAGGATTCTATTTCTCATTGCTTCTGTACAGCATTGTGGGCTATCGCCCCGCCACTTTTAAAGAGGGTCGCTGCCTAGCCGTGCCAACCCTCTGCAGTGTGTGCCTGCGGTCCCTCGTCATGGCAGACGCAATTCTAAATAGACATGAGCGTGGTGTGGCATTAGGGCAGCTGAAGGCTGCGCAGGGACACTTTGGTGTGCGCTGTGGGGGGGAGGGGGGGCGGTTGGGCAGCATGTAACCCAGGAGAAGTGTCAGTGAAGTGTCATGCAGGCAGTGATTGTGCTTTGTTGGAGGTAGTGTGGTGCTTAGCAAAGGTATGCCATGCTAATGAGGGCTTTTCAGAAGTAAAAGTTGTTGGGAGGGGGGGGCCCACTCTTGCCGGTATTGTGGCTTAATAGTGGGACCTGTGAACTTGAGATGCAGCCCAACATGTAGCCCCTCGCCTGCCCTATCCGTTGCTGTGTCGTTCCCATCACTTTCTTGAATTGCCCAGATTTTCACACATGAAAACCTTAGCGAGCATCGGCGAAATACAAAAATGCTCCGGTCGCCCATTGACTTCAATGGGGTTCGTTATTCGAAACGAACCCTCGAACATCGCGGGAAGTTCGTTTCGAATAACGAACACCCGAGCATTTTGGTGTTCGCTCATCTCTAGTAGTGTCCTAAACTTATAAACGAGCCTCTGATATATACTTTGTGTGTTCCATAGGACATGACAATTTACCTCAGGGGATGCATTAATATTGAAATATCCCCTTAGGTCCCTTCCAGAAGTATTCTTGTGCCCTGGCTGGGATAACAAAAAGTCATTATTTCGCGATACGAATGTTGGTCTTGGGTTATATTGTTCCTCTAAAGATAAGGCTATCGCTGCATGATCAGACCACGTAATTGTCTCAGTCGTCGATTCCTGAGATAGCAGTAATAAATGTCTATTAATTCTGAGCATATTGAACTGTAAGTAACTGTCATGCACATGTGAGTAGTTAGACGGGATGATATTCGGCTAAACGACTACATGAGTGCTGACGTCACCGCTGCTTTATTAGCACTCGTGCAGAGCGTTTAGACAGGCAGATCCTTGCTGGTTTCTTGCTGGCATCTCGCTCAGTGCTTCACATTCTATGTGGAGCCCTGAATGGGAAGTGTTAACAAGCTAGTCTTTAATGCTGGTTGAAAGTGAACGACTAGCGAACTTAAAAAGAATAGTGCACAATGGCTGTGCATTTAGACTCAATGATTGTGCAAATTCAATAGTTTTAAAGAATTTTGCATGATACTTGTAAATGGCCCTTAAAAGAAATAATCCTTCTCAGAGCTATGCATAGCTCACCAAACATCAAAAAGTTCTACTTTCCACTTTATATCACCTAGGGACTGGACATTCCTACGCAGTTTAGAGGAGCTAATGTATAGATTGTGTTATATATGGATCAGTCTAATATGGCATGTCTTCCTTGTGGGTCTACTTCCTTTTTAATAAGCTGAACTGCTACAGAGTCTTTTATTGCAATTTACACTCCTCCAGATTTGGAATTGTAATGAGATTGAAATATTTTGGGATAGCTTGGGTGTTTTATACGAAAGGTATTTTTTAAGACTATATGTGTCTCCCGTGCACAAAACATATCTGGAGACAGTGACTTTGCATTCTCGCACATGTATGACCTTTTTGAGGGCTATCCAGCTCTTCAACATTTAACAATACAATCTTAATCATATTTAACAATACATAGAAAAAGCAAAGTTATGTAGTGATTCATATAGTCACAGTTGTGGAGAGTTGGCTGCGTGGGAGCATCCTTCATGTGCCAAACAGACCAAGGTGAATACCTGGTATATAACAAGAGGAAAAAGTAGAAAACAAAAACATACAATGTTAACATCCAACAGTTTCTCGCTGTACTGTGAGTGAAGAAGAAACGGAACCGCTCCTTCAAAGCTGTAAGACTTGTTTTTGAGGTATAAGTTCTCAGATGTCTCCTGGTTTGTTCATCCATAGTTACATACCAACACGGCATACGAAACAGTTAATGGTGTGATTGTTGCAGGATTTCTTGGTGGACCAATTTCCCGATAGATGTTGAGGAATTTAATTAGGGTTTTGGTAGGAAGGAAAACATTTAAGTTCCATTACTTTAAAAGGCAGTTTCCATCTTCCAAAGACTTGACAACAAAATTGGTGTTGTCCTTAGTAATCAGAAGCCATACAGGAAATCTCCATCTGTACAGAATTTTGTGATCCCTGAGTGTCGTTGTAACAGGGAGTAATTGTCGCCTTTGAGCCAGGGTTGCCGCAGACAAGTCTGTGTACAAAGACAAAAACTGAAATGACGCAGGTAGAGGATTTGCTTTGCTAGCGGCATCCAGTAGTTTCTTTATATATGAAAGAAGTAGATATGCACCAAAACATACATGGTCTTCCAGGTTTTAGGGCGAGGGAGTCTATGCGCCCTAGCAATTGTAAAGTCCTATAGGGGGCATTCCAACAACAATGCTTTGATGAGTTTCTACAGATATTGCAAAAGTTCAGAGTTGGACACATTTTCTGGAATGCCTCGTACTTTCACGTTGTTGCGGTGTCACCTGTCTTCCAAGTCAGCCACCTTAGCTCTAAGACGATCAAGGTTGTAATGTGTAACCAAGAGGGAATTCTGTGATGTTGCAAAGTCTGCGACATTTGTCTCCGAATGGTTGATTCTGTTTTGCCTCAACGATAGCTGTGCTGATTGGTTGGATAAGCTGAGCAAAATTAGATTGTATGGAGATTTGTAGAGCCTTCAACACAGCCTTCATGGTAGTATCTGTGACTGATGTGTCAGTGGCATCTGATGAAACACTCATCATTGCGTCAAAATATCTTTCTGGAGCAGGAGCCTAGCTAAAGTCTGATGGGCCCTGGTGCAAAAGTTTAGCTGGGGCCTCCCCCCCAGCAAGCACGCACCTCCTCTTCAGGCCACCAGCGTGACTTTTATCTGCAATATTGCATCACTATAGATAGATAGATATAAAGATATATGTCTATATATCTATATCTATCTATCTATCTATCTATCTATCTATCTATCTATCTATCTATCTATCTATCTCTCTCTATCTATATATATATATATTTATTTATTTTTTAAGACTCTAGCGGTCCCTCTTACTGCTAGTGCTGCATTGATGCATTATATATATAATATGCACACATGCACATACAAGGCGGAAACATAAGGCAACTTTGATAACATGTCAGGCTCAGGTACAGCAGCTAAGCTCTAGTGTACCTCTAAATACTGCAATCATCAAATAATAGTCGGATACTAGCTCTACACAGTAATAGTGATTACAGTGCAGTTACCCCCCCCCCCCCCCCCAGTGATAATAGGTGACATTTCTTCTGATGTCCATTTTCATTTTCTTTATTTGAGCCAAGAAAACTTTTTCAGTCACAACTTGTTTCTGCAGGGTATACCAAACTTGCTTGTAAGGCAACAAAAGCCCTGAATTTTGTCTACCCTAGCATAAAACATAAATCTTTATTGTAAATAGTATAAAATGAACTAACAGGCACACATGCTATTAAAAAGCCCAACGATGCAGGGAATTCAAGTGTTGAACACGTTCCATGTAGAATAGTTAGATTCTGCAATAGTTATCATAAGTATAGTTAGTATGATACAAGTAGCTCAGACTTGAAGTATAAGAACGTGGCTCTAGTCTGCAGCACAAGAGTCAACTAAATAGTATGTACTACAACTCTCTGCGAATTCCTGCATCCTGCAGTTAAAAGATCGATGCAGCAATTATTGCCTGAGTAAGGACCCTGTGAGGTCCGAAAGCTCGCTCTAACATCATGTATTTTTGTATCATGATATAACATGATGTTATATGGAGTTTTCGACCTCACAGGCTACCTTTCCTTGCCTGAGGAAGTTCCCTGTGAGATATGAAAGCTTGCTATAACATCATGTATTTTTGTTAGCCAATAAAAGGGGTCATATCTACAAGATTACTTGGTTTATCTTACTGAGAACAATCACAAAGGAGAAGCACACATTGCACTGATGGAGAAAGCTTAGAATAAACTTATGCAGGACTCATTCAACTCATCGGTGATACGACTGCCCTTTGCATGCAATGTGTACGCCTGCATTATAATGAAGCAATATGGTGACATGGACCAGAACCAATGGGAATTAAATCTCCTCTCTCACCCTGACGACATCAAACTTGATTGATAAAGTCAGTTACATCGAAAGAAGCAGCATTACGCCTTTTTGAAACAGATACGAAAAAAACATCAGTAACCATTTTGTTAATTGGGTAATAAATGTATTAATGTGTTTTATTATAATATTTTTTATTTATATTAGATTGATTTTTTAATAAACGCCACCCTAATCTACTCCAATATTTATGTTTTACACTCAGCTGTTTAATAAGATGATACTAAGTTATTTATTTAAAATGGTAAAAATAATTAGGAGCACATTTCATGATTCATTTGATTTTATGCCACAGAATGTGTGATGTTCCTGTTAGCAAATAATAAAAACTGATGCTGTCAGCTCCTATTAACCGTTCAAACAGTAACAGACGCCACATGCGTCGCGTGTTGATTCATCTGGAGCTTATCAAAACAATGACAACGGCGAGGTAGTTCTCCAATTTATGGTGTATGCATAGTAGGAATACTTTTATATAGCATGACTACGTTTCCATACAATGGCGCCAAATATTTGTCATGTTCACAAAAGGAAACATTTCAGAATTTAGGTAGCACATTTCATTATCGTTTACCTTGCTCCGAGTTGCCAATGTTGTGAAGCATGTGTACCTGTGGTTTGCAATCATAAGATACTGTAGGAGGCAAGAAAATCTTTGCAAATATGATTATGACTGTATATAGCACAGTAGAAAGGCTCTCGGAAATTAATGCTAATTATTGTGCGTGAGAATTAAGGGGAACCTGTCATCTGTTTTAAGCAGCATAGCCCAATGGTAGCAAACTATCAGTAGAATGGAAACTATCCCACATCTGTGTGTGTTATTACACAGTAGTTCTTTATACCTTGTGATAATATCTTTTAACAAACCATATGCTAATGCCACCCTAGCAGTCCGGTGGGTGGGCTCGGCCATTTCCGGCACCCATAGTGTGTTCCTGTAATGCTGTCCTGCTGATGACTGATGCTGGTGTTCTATTACACCATCCACATCCCAACTCTCGTGTATGCACAGATGATTCTGTTTATAATAGGGCTAAACTTCAAGCATCATGGAAAGAGTATGAAGGAGAAAGAAAACCATGAATCCCTTCTGTCCTTGATGGGTAAACCCAACACAATGGTGGGGATTAGTGATGAGTGAGCATACTCGCTAAGGGCAATTGCTCGATCGAGCATTGCCCTTAGCGAGTACCTGCCCGCTCGAGAGAAAAGGTTCGGGTGCCAACGGCGGGCAGGGAACTGCGGGGGAGAGTGGGGAGGAACGGAGGGGAGATCTCTCTCTTCCCCCCACTCCACCTTGCTGACTGCCGCAACTCACCGCTCCCCCGCGCCGGCATCCGAACCTTTTCTCTCAAGTGGGCAGGTACTCGCTAAGGGCAATGCTCGATCGAGCAATTCCCCTTAGCGAGTATGCTCGCTCATCTCTAGTAGGGATCCATTTATTTGCTGTGTGTCCCCTTAAAATTTGGCTATTTCAATTTGTTTTACTGAATTATGTGATATGGAAAATGCTAACTGCATGTCTTTTCAGGCACCAGAAGATGCCATTAACAATCCAGGATAGAACCAAGATCATTGTGAGGTCTTAAACAGATAAGCGTGCTTTTGCGCCTAGGAAAATCCCACCCACAAAATGCAGAGAATAGAACCCATTGATTTCAAAGGGCTCATTCTAACTTCTTTTTTTGGCACCTGCTTTCACAGGTGGAAAATAATAGGACTTGCTCTACATTGTTCGTGTTTGCTTACCACAGAGCCCTATAGAGATCTATGGTAGGTGTGAAAACACGCTCAACTGCGCAAACGGGTATGCAGTGAACACTGCACATACCCACGATCACTGGTACCATGTTAGGCTAACTAGCTATTTAAATCAGGGTGGGAATTGTCTGGGAACTGATTCAGAAGTTCAGAGAAACTGGTAGTGTCAATGAAAAATCAAGAACTGGTCATTTGCATGGATGCCACTTATGTGGGTCAATTGGTTGGCCCATACCATACTCTAGTGCCAGTCTCCTGAAACCTTTTTGTGGACTCTTTGTGAAAACAGCTAGAAGAGTTGTCATCACCTGGGATTAGAAACATTGCTTGAATGACCACTCTCTATTATCGATAACTGATGTCAGGAGAGATAAGGAATGGGCAGTTAGTTTTTTAACTACCCAATCCTTTGGTCAAGGGAAGGAGGAGGAGTTAGTTGTTAATAACAATGGCAACGTCTTCCATCTACTCTATGATTAACCAATCAGCAGCATTGACAGAAAAAATATGATACTTTCTGTGTCTCAACAAAACTTGGAAGCATCTTCTTTTCAGTGGCTCTTAGCACTGGTATTGAAAGGGTATAGATAGGCAGGGACATACCGTAGAATAAAGTAATAGAAGCATATATTTTCTTGTCCTCTACCGACTCAAAAGAAATTTGCTTTTCTTATGTTCTGTTTATTTTTGAGCTGTGGTTCAAATTCTTTTTGCTTTCTTCTGAGAAGCAGAAGCATTTGGGTTATTGACACAAACCTATTTTCAAAATCTGTGTGATCTGATGTCATCTTAATACAAGTCAGCAGATTACTGGCTGATTATATTCTAAAATCAATATTAATGTACATGTTCATTTCAATGCACAGCTATTTTTATAGGCAGTAACTCATTAGAAGTCAGCTCTTGTACAATAGAAAGTGCCAAGGAGATTAAGGTAATACGAATATAATAATATTGGAAGGTTCAATTTGGTTTCAAAATGCTCCTTTTCACAGCACTTTTAAAATCGCCTAACATTAAACATTTATAGTTTCTTGGGATGTTAGATGAAAATTTAACAATGAAGAAACCTAATATGTAAAGCTGAGATACTGTTCTTTTCTAATCGGTGAAACGTGCTGCTGTGTCTTTATTTGCATCGCTGTGGTGGGGTATAGTCTATTCAATATACCTGCCATTAACCCACAATTTAGATTATAATACCAGATATTTTATTTATTTTCATTACAATTGTTACATTCAAGCCTATTCAATGTTACTATTCCATTCACACTGCTGAAATAATGTTATTTATTAGTCCTTAATAATAATAAAAATGCATGGCCTCCACAATGAACGGAGATGCATTTGTTTAGTCTATTATACCTTTTTGTTACACAGAGGTAGAATTTTAGACAATGATATACACTCCCAGGACATGATGTGGATGCGACTGCAAGCAGTTAATCTATCTCACTCAATCTTCTACTCACTTTCCAGTCTAGTTGAATCTTCTACTCACCTTCCAGTCTAGTTGCAAATTGAGCATAGACCACACCTGTTGCGACAGCGTCGTGGCATGGTGGCCTCGACGCAGGCCAAGGCCTGTTGTCTTGTTATGCAGGACAAGGGTTAATGCACCATGTGCAGAGACTGCTGGGTGCTGTGTCTCTTTGCTGCATGGATGCATGCTGCATTAGTCATGCCTGGGAGAAGGTTGGAGGTGGGGTTCTCTAATTGCTCTGCCAGTCATCAGGTGTAGAGTAGCTTACCCCTCCCTTTGCTCAATGCTGCTTATTCAGCTCCATAGAGGAGTATTGGAGTTTGGAGTTCCTCTGTGCTGAGTGCACTGCTACATCCAGATAAATTGCTGTGGTTTATTTTGCAGTCGTATTTCTGTTTTAATTTCTGTTTTGCTTTGCTGTTTAGTTTGTCTCTTTAGGTATCTCTCTAGGGACAATCACGGCCCAGGAAGAAGACCATGGGGCTGTCTCTATCGAGGGGATTACTCCGCTTCTAGGCAGGCACCTTTCACCACCCTGCTAGGTTAGGGCCAGGCTTCCTTCTCTCTGGAGTGGTTCTACTGTTTATTATAGTGTGGTGTGCACTGTTCTACGGTGCATGGTATTGTCAACTGCAGTAGTTGTGAATGTCACCCTGTGTTAAGCATGGTGCTTGTGTGCAGTACAGACGTGACAACACCCTAACATAGTCTATATACACCTAGATTCTTGCTGCCACCACTTCTGGAAACTGGAGTCCCCCAAATGCACTGAAGCACTGCTCTCCAGCAGTCAAGGGGTTAACAACATTGAAGGCTTCAAGCTTCAGAGCAACAAGAGCTAAGCTTATTAAACTTTATTACAAAGAATGAAGAAAAATATAAAAAGAAGGCAATATAACATACAGGGAAACACAAAATAGTTCTGAAAAAATAGAGAGACATAGAGACCTACACCTCAGAAGGCGGTCTAAGTCTTTGGGTGGATAGAAAGGGGAAGGGGAGGGGGACTTGTTATTTGTATAGTGCCAACTTACTCTGCAGAGCTTTTAGGTAATTTATTTTTTACCCCCACCAAGCTCGGTACTCATTTTACTGACCTTGGAAGTAGGAAGGCTGAGTCAACCTTGAGCCGGCTACCTGAACCATGTGGGGCTCAGGTTGTGAGCGAGAGCTGAGGACTGCATTCTGCTACCTTAACACTCTGCACCACATGAGGCCTTTTATTTCTTTTTTATACTTTCCATTCTGAACTCTAAGCATATATCCACCCCACGGTGCTTTAAGCTAATCCCTGGCCTAGGACTGGACAGCCAAGTAGTAAAGAGCAAACCCAATGAATATTTAGCAGTCCATTTTCTTATACTTCCTCCACCCAAGCTCCTGATGGGAGCAACTTGATTTGGATGACTCAATTTGCATTTTGCTTCCTCAAAAACCAATTTAGCCAGCTTGGAGTGACAAAAAGGACACTGCTTTCCAAGGATAAGAGAGACCCCCTACCGAGTTATTTCCCGCAATAAAAGATGTCCAGCTAAAAGAGCAAGCTAAGTTTGTTCTACGTACACTAAATATAAAAGTTATGTTCCATTTGCATTGCAGGTGACTTTGTGGTCAGCACTGATCCTACAGCACTGGGATTCTAGTTTAATATCTGAACATAGAAACTTCTCTAAGTCATTTTCATATATTCTTGCACATGTGCAAGTTTCTTCTGAGTTCTCCTACTTCAAATATATATTTAAAGATGTTGATCCAACAGAGTTAACCCCTTTCAGTATTTGGCACCCATGGCAAACAGTTGATCATCACAACTTCCGCTCCCAGCACCCCAGCAAACAGCTGATTTTGTCCAGGGTTCCCGTAGCCTTATAGACTTTTTCCCTGTAAGGAGAATTTATGTCTTTATCATAGAGAAGACACTCCCAGATTTTGTATAGAAGTCTGGGACCCTGTAGAAATACATATCACACCAGCGTGTTGTAGTATCACATGATTTCTAATTTATTCTAAGGTGTATGTGGTTTATATACCATAAATTACATCACAGGAAAAGTATATACCTCCAAGATTAATAATAATACATAATAGGCTGAAACTAAAATGATGAACATAAGTTACACCTTCTAAGGTGTTACTATAACATACAATGAAACCCTTATGAATTCAGTGAAAAGGAATGCAAGGGGGGTCTGGGAGACTGTCTTATCTCCTGTCTGTCCCAGTACCATGCACGGCTATAGAAAGCTTTTGTTTAACCCCTTCACTACTTATACTAGCATCATGCTATATCTTTCTAGTCTACAATGCAATAAAATAACAATTAACTGATACATTGATCTACAATTTTCTTAACATTCCCCACTTTAGATCAATACATCAGCACAGTAAGATTTGATAAGACTATCAAATAACAGCAAGAATGTACGTTTCCTATTCACACAAGTTTCTACTAAACTTCATTCATGATCATGTTCATTACAAGTCTATTCATTTCAAGCAAGTAGAGCATCGCTCTCAGACTACTACGTTAGAGAGTCAGTCACACCCCCCCCCCTCCCTTCTTCTTACTGAACTCTAAAGCTGAAAGGTAGCGGTGATAGTGAAACAAGCATTCCAATGTAACAGATGATTTAACCATTTGTGAGCTAACCCCACCACACAGAGCCAGCACTCAAGCCATTGTCTGTCAACTTTATTTAATACAACTGTAAACGTTTATGCCTTCACTGTCTTATCCCAGGACTATCTGCATCATGTAATCACCCCTATTGTCCTGCTGCCTACTATCCCTGATCCTTGTCAGTACTACCGTCATCCATAGCAACCTGCCGCCTCACTACCTGACACTTATCTAAAGGAGACCATACATATTCCTCTGCTATGACTAAATATCCCACAGTATCATACTGACCCTATATTATAGCACACACTTAAGATAGACAACATATCATTAACACTAAGGGGACATGGCATGGAGGCTTCTGACTATTCCTACGCAATTCAGAGAAGACACTAATCACTGGTGTTGTGTACTACACTCAGTGCAAGTATTGGCATGCTAGGTAAAAGGTACATCTATAGGAGGTGAGAAGCCAAGATGGCATCTGGGTGGCGGCCAAAGGTATGACATCAAGTAATAAAATGGCCCCAGGCTATGACTAGCACTAAAATGGCGACCAGGGACATGGCCTGACTAAGAGTACTATCAAGCCAGGCAAGCATCTAGCCACGCCTTATTCCTTTGTGTGCAATGCCAACAAGTCTCTCATCTGACACATATCTATAATAATCTTTATTTGTATAGCGCCAACATATCCCGCAGCGCTTACATAGACAGAGGGAATACAGAAAGACAAAAGTACAAAAATTACAGAACCACGGTTACATAGTAATCAGTTGATGGGAACAATAGGGGTGAGGGTCCTGCTCCAACGAGCTTACATACTACAAGTAATGGGGTGATACAGAAGGTAAAGGGATGGAGATGTGCACGGTATGGCGAGGTGGAGAGTGAGGGATTCTATACACAGACAATGGTCAGACATTTAACTGTGTGACGGCAAAATCGTTATGACTGCAGGGGCGGCTTATGATGGCTAGCAGGGATTGCAGTCAATAAGTCAGGGAGCATATCTACCAGTATGGTGCTCGTCACTCCTTCTATAAAAGTTAAATTCAGAGCTCTACCAGCATCATCCCATCGTGTAGGATGGGGTAATATGATGATGACCTCTGACAATTTCATGCCTGTCATCAATAGCGTTCCCCAGACTCACCAAAACACTGAAAAAAAATGCTATTCCTGTCGTTTATGTCCTTGCGGAGGAGGCCCATGGGGAAGGCATGTGGATTTCTTTACCGGGTTGAGACGGAGACCACCTAATGTGCCCCCCCCCCCCTTGTAGTGGGCTAAACTAGACCCCCACAGCACACTGTCCCTGCTCTGCCTGTGTTACCTTTTTACAGTGAGATTGGTGAATCAAGGTTTGCCGTTCAGCAATCCTTATTCCAGCAAGAGTGGTGAGGAGTACCTCGTAAGGTCCTTCCGACTTTGGGGTCTTCCAGTTCTTTTTCTTTATCACCTTGATGAGGACCCAATCACCGGGTATTATTTCCCTTAGTAATGCTTTAGCCACTGTGGCTGCATCCGCTGACCTGTGGGAAACACTTCTATCTACTTGGCTAAAGTATCCATGATAACTAGTCAGTATTTCTTACCTTCACAGTTGTTTAATTCCATTTAGCCCATACAAATGTGTTGGAAGGGATACTGAGGTGTAGGACAGTGTCCCCTCCTTGGTCTTATATTCCCTTGTGCATTGTGTTTAGCACAAATAATACAAGACAAACAAAAAATCTATTTAGAGTAGTTTGTAAACCCATAGGCTGTGAATACTTTCGATTTGAGTGCTACCACCCCCCCTTTTTAGACATGACACGGGCCATGGCTCAAAACTGCTGCACATCTGAAGAAAGATTTAGGTAAGATAGTTTGTTTCTCTGCTGAGATGTACAACCCATCTACAAAGAGAGTGTATTCCGCATCTACAAGAGATACATCCTGCAGATCTGGTCTGGGTAACACCTTATGTGCCATCTCTCCTAGACAGTTGTATGGAGGACCGTCTGAAGAAATAAGCAGTAAGGTAGATGGATAGAGTGTAGTACATCTCTCCATCGTCAGGTGTGGCTGTGAGAGCAGTAGTGTCCTGCAGGAGGGATGTCTACAAGGACTAAGATATGAGTATAACTAACTGTGTGCGGTATTTTCAGTGTGTGTGGGGGAACAGCACTATAGTGGCAGAAGGTCTGACTGCTTCAGCTGCCGCTACTACCGCTTGTACACAGGGTGGAAATGCTCGGCCACTGGATCTGGTCTGCAAGAGTAGTATGCCAGTGGTCTGTTTCCCACCATGTTCCTGAGTTAACATAGAGGTCATATGTCCTTCCTTTGAGTCAACAGTTAGCACAAAGGGCTTGCTGTAGTTCGGCAGCCCCCAAGACTGATGTGCCCACCAGAGTCTGTTTTAACCCGACAAAGGCTTCCTCAGAGGGTGCATCCCACTGGATCCTGTCAGCTGCAGCCAGAGGTTCATCATAGATGAGTCTGGTAAGAAGTGCTGTCAGAGATTCATAATTTGGGATCCAAGCTCTGCAGAAGTTTGTGATTCCCAAAAAGGAGATAATTTGCTCGCAGTTTTGGGACCTCCAGAATTGCTTGCCTACCTTCATTTGACAGATTATACCCCAAATATTTAACCGTTTGCTGACAGTATTGGAATTTTTACCTGCTTACTTTATGGCCTTGCTCATAAAGAAACCTCAAGGTTGCGACTGTGTCCACCCACAATTCTCTCCACTGTCTGCTGCTAGCTACCAACATGCAGTAGTAGCTGACTACCTCTAGGAGGCTGGAACTGGGCTACGTTTGCTGACATAGCCTGGGGAAAAATTGTTGGAGATCCACAGCAGCCCTGAGGTACTCTGGTGAAGGTATATCTAATTTTGTCATAATATCTCATCTCAACAAATTTACTGGACATATTCGAGACTATATAATCTGACATTTCGCAGGCTTCTTTGTCTTTAGGTCTGTTATAACTGATTCAGAGAGGGATTCCCCGTGGGTCCAGCCATTAACCCCTCTTACCATGATATGACTATTACTACATTTTACATTGGGTACATACTTGGATGTATTAATGCCCTGGTCGCTCCTAAGCCCACCAGGAAAGTAATCCTCTGCCCATTCACCTGGATCTATCTCAGGCAGTAGAAATTGCTAAGAGATCCTCCAAATGTTGTACATCCACCCCTCCTAGTCATTTTTCCCCAAGGTGCCTGAGAACATTGTTTTCAGGGCATTCTCGGGCAAAATCACCAGATTTCCCATAATTCAAATACACATTTAAATCCCTGAGCTGCATCCCACCTCTGCTTCTTCCTCTGCCTCTACTTCCATGTCCTCTAACTGTCCAATGACCTCTCTGACTTTTCTGACCCATTGTATCACATTCCTCTCCCTGTATAAAAGCTCTCACTTTCTCACCCTTTTCTTTGTAAAACTTTTCTGCATATTTTGCATATTCCAAAACATCCTACAATGATCCCATCCTAAGGGTAAGCATATATTTCATTATGTAACCTCCTATTTCCTTCTTTACTCCACTTACAAACGCATTCTTTAATGGCTGATTATATGCAGCATTAGGATCATCTCTCTCCCCCTGATTATCCTATGGAAGGGGTCTACCATCTCCTCCCCTCCCATTCTAATTTCCTTCTACAGAACTCCAATCTGGCCCTAGAATATTTCTATCTGCTCCCTCTATTTTTTCATTCAATTGTAACTCCTCATTAACCCCTTGAATTGTTCATCAAACTATCGGGGGTCTATTTTTATATGGGCGCGACAGTTTGGGGCTTCTTTTAACCAGGCTTCAACAGCGGATAATCCGTATTTCTGCTGATCTTTAGCTGATTTTGTCCTTATTTTATCACATAATTCTTAACAACTCAGAACTTTAAATTTATTTTTAAATCCATATTTTTTTCCCACTTGTCACGATATTTGACATAGTCAGGATCTAACTTGTGCATGTACTTCTTAACTCCTTCAAGGACTTCCTGTCATTGGCAACAACAACAGAGAGTGAGGGATTCTATACACAGACAATGGTCAGACATTTAACTGTGTGACGGCAAAATCGTTATGACTGCAGGGGCGGCTTATGATGGCTAGCAGGGATTGCAGTCAATAAGTCAGGGAGCATATCTACCAGTATGGTGCTCGTCACTCCTTCTATAAAAGTTAAATTCAGAGCTCTACCAGCATCATCCCATCATGTAGGATGGGGTAATATGATGATGACCTCTGACAATTTCATGGCTGTCATCAATAGCGTTCCCCAGACTCACCAAAACACTGAAAAAAAATGCTATTCCTGTCGTTTATGTCCTTGCAGAGGAGGCCCATGGGGGAGGCATGTGGATTTCTTTACCGGGTTGAGACGGAGACCACCTAATGTGCCCCCCCCCCTGTAGTGGGCTAAACTAGACCCCCACAGCACACTGTCCCTGCTCTGCCTGTGTTACCTTTTTACAGTGAGATTGGTGAATCAAGGTTTGCCGTTCAGCAATCCTTATTCCAGCAAGAGTGGTGAGGAGTACCTCGTAAGGTCCTTCCGACTTTGGGGTCTTCCAGTTCTTTTTCTTTATCACCTTGATGAGGACCCAATCACCGGGTATTATTTCCCTTAGTAATGGTTTAGCCACTGTGGCTGCATCCGCTGACCTGTGGGAAACACTTCTATCTACTTGGCTAAAGTATCCATGATAACTAGTCAGTATTTCTTACCTTCACAGTTGTTTAATTCCATTTAGCCCATACAAATGTGTTGGAAGGGATACTGAGGTGTAGGACCGTGTCCCCTCCTTGGTCTTATATTCCCTTGTGCATTGTGTTTAGCACAAATAATACAAGACAAACAAAAAATCTATTTAGAGTAGTTTGTAAACCCATAGGCTATGAATACTTTCGATTTGAGTGCTACCACCCCCCCTTTTTAGACATGACACGGGCCATGGCTCAAAACTGCTGCACATCTGAAGAAAGATTTAGGTAAGATAGTTTGTTTCTCTGCTGAGATGTACAACCCATCTACAAAGAGAGTGTATTCCGCATCTACAAGAGATACATCCTGCAGATCTGGTCTGGGTAACACCTTATGTGCCATCTCTCCTAGACAGTTGTATGGAGGACCGTCTGAAGAAATAAGCAGTAAGGTAGATGGATAGAGTGTAGTACATTTCTCCATCGTCAGGTGTGGCTGTGAGAGCAGTAGTGTCCTGCAGGAGGGATGTCTACAAGGACTAAGATATGAGTATAACTAACTGTGTGCGGTATTTTCAGTGTGTGTGGGGGAACAGCACTATAGTGGCAGAAGGTCTGACTGCTTCAGCTGCCGCTACTACCGCTTGTACACAGGGTGGAAATGCTCGGCCACTGGATCTGGTCTGCAAGAGTAGTATGCCAGTGGTCTGTTTCCCACCATGTTCCTGAGTTAACATAGAGGTCATATGTCCTTCCTTTGAGTCAACAGTTAGCACAAAGGGCTTGTTGTAGTTCGGCAGCCCCCAAAACTGATGTGCCCACCAGAGTCTGTTTTAACCTGACAAAGGCTTCCTCAGAGGGTGCATCCCACTGGATCCTGTCAGCTGCAGCCAGAGGTTCATCATAGATGAGTCTGGTAAGAAGTGCTGTCAGAGATTCATAATTTGGGATCCAAGCTCTGCAGAAGTTTGTGATTCCCAAAAAGGAGATAATTTGCTCACAGTTTTGGGACCTCCAGAATTGCTTGCCTACCTTCATTTGACAGATTATACCCCAAATATTTAACCGTTTGCTGACAGTATTGGAATTTTTACCTGCTTACTTTATGGCCTTGCTCATAAAGAAACCTCAAGGTTGCGACTGTGTCCACCCACAATTCTCTCCACTGTCTGCTGCTAGCTACCAACATGCAGTAGTAGCTGACTACCTCTAGGAGTCTGGAACTGGGCTACGTTTGCTGACATAGCCTGGGGAAAAATTGTTGGAGATCCACAGCAGCCCTGAGGTACTCTGGTGAAGGTATATCTAATTTTGTCATAATATCTCATCTCAACAAATTTACTGGACATATTCGAGACTATATAATCTGACATTTCGCAGGCTTCTTTGTCTTTAGGTCTGTTATAACTGATTCAGAGAGGGATTCCCCGTGGGTCCAGCCATTAACCCCTCTTACCATGATATGACTATTACTACATTTTACATTGGGTACATACTCGGATGTATTAATGCCCTGGTCGCTCCTAAGCCCACCAGGAAAGTAATCCTCTGCCCATTCACCTGGATCTATCTCAGGCAGTAGAAATTGCTAAGAGATCCTCCAAATGTTGTACATCCACCCCTCCTAGTCATTTTTCCCCAAGGTGCCTGAGAACATTGTTTTTCAGGGCATTCTCGGGCAAAATCACCAGATTTCCCATAATTCAAATACACATTTAAATCCCTGAGCTGCATCCCACCTCTGCTTCTTCCTCTGCCTCTACTTCCATGTCCTCTAACTGTCCAATGACCTCTCTGACTTTTCTGACCCATTGTATCACATTCCTCTCCCTGTATAAAAGCTCTCACTTTCTCACCCTTTTCTTTGTAAAACTTTTCTGCATATTTTGCATATTCCAAAACATCCTACAATGATCCCATCCTAAGGGTAACCATATATTTCATTATGTAACCTCCTATTTCCTTCTTTACTCCACTTACAAACGCATTCTTTAATGGCTGATTATATGCAGCATTAGGATCATCTCTCTCCCCCTGATTATCCTATGGAAGGGGTCTACCATCTCCTCCCCTCCCATTCTAATTTCCTTCTACAGAACTCCAATCTGGCCCTAGAATATTTCTATCTGCTCCCACTATTTTTTCATTCAATTGTAACTCCTCATTAACCCTTTGAATTGTTCATCAAACTATCGGGGGTCTATTTTTATATGGGCGCGACAGTTTGGGGCTTCTTTTAACCAGGCTTCAACAGCGGATAATCCGTATTTCTGCTGATCTTTAGCTGATTTTGTCCTTATTTTATCACATAATTCTTAACAACTCAGAACTTTAAATTTATTTTTAAATCCATATTTTTTTCCCACTTGTCACGATATTTGACATAGTCTGGATCTAACTTGTGCATGTACTTCTTAACTCCTTCAAGGACTTCCTGTCATTGGCAACAACAACAGAGATAAGGTTAATGCCTTACAATTTGTATTTCCCATTGTTAGTAATTATGTTCTTGACGTCAATTTAAAAGACAAACAACATAAAACAAGCCTCTGGCCACTAAAATATATAGTGAAAACGCAAAGGTTCCTGACTAGAGATGAGCGAACGTACTCGTCCGAGCTTGATGCTCGGGCGAATATTAGCGTGTTCGGGATGCTCGTTACTCTTAACGAGTACCACGCGATGTTCGGGTTACTTTCAGTTTCCTCTCTGAGACGTTAGCGCGCTTTTCTGGCCAATTGAAAGACAGGGAAGGCATTACAACTTCCCCCTGTGACGTTCAAGCCCTATACCACCCCCCTGCTGTGAGTGGCTGGGGAGATCAGATGTCACCCGAGTATAAAAGTCGGCCCCTCCCGCGGCTCGCCTCAAATGCCTTGTGAGTTAGCTGAGGGACAGTGCTGCTGGTGCCGGAGCTGCTGTAGGGAGAGTGTTAGTAGTGAGTGTAGGCTTCAAGAACCCCAACGGTCCTTCTTAGGGCCACATCTATCCGTGTGGAGGCTGCTGTTAGCAGTGTTGCCCTGTTTTTTTTTTTTCAAAATCGGCTGTGCAGAGCATTGCGCCCTGCAGTAATACTACAAGGACAGAAGTGGTGGTTAGGCAGGGAGAGTGTTAGGAGTGAGTGTAGGCTTCAAGAACCCCAACGGTCCTTCTTAGGGCCACATTTAACCGTGTGCAGAACTGTGCAGGCTGCTGTTAGCAGTGTTGCATTTTTTTTTTTTTTTTAAATCGGCTGTGCAGAGCATTGCGCCCTGCAGTAATACTACAGGGACAGAATTGTGTAGGCAGGGCCAGAAGACATATATTATTGATTGAATATACGCAGTGGGCCTTTCCTTTAACAAAAAAAGGGAAACATTCTATTTGGCCTGCCTCTGACAGTCCTCAGCATTCTGGGTACGTGTGTGGTGGGTGCAGAACGTAAACAGAAATCATACGCAGCCAGCTACGTTTAACAGCAGGCTTGCGCCAATTTCTTTCCTGCCTGGGAAAAATCACCGCTCTGCTGTAGTTAATAACTCTGCAACCCTGCAGTTCTGTGACACATTTGCAGGGCCAGAAGACATATATTATTGATTGAATATAGTCAGTGGGCCTTTTCTTTACCAAAAAAAGGGAAACATTCTATTTGGCCTGCCTCTGACAGTCCTCAGCGTTCTGGGTACGTGTGTGGTGGGTGCAGAACGTAAACAGAAATCATACGCAGCCAGCTACGTTTAACAGCAGGCTTGCGCCAATTTCTTTCCTGCCTGGGAAAAATCACCGCTCTGCTGTAGTTAATAACTCTGCAACCCTGCAGTTCTGTGACACATTTGCAGGGCCAGAAGACATATATTATTGATTGAATATAGTCAGTGGGCCTTTTCTTTACCAAAAAAGGGAAACATTCTATTTGGCCTGCCTCTGACAGTCCTCAGCGTTCTGGGTACGTGTGTGGTGGGTGCAGAACGTAAACAGAAATCATACGCAGCCAGCTACGTTTAACAGCAGGCTTGCGCCAATTTCTTTCCTGCCTGGGAAAAATCACCGCTCTGCTGTAGTTAATAACTCTGCAACCCTGCAGTTCTGTGACACATTTGCAGGGCCAGAAGACATATATTATTGATTGAATATACGCAGTGGGCCTTTTCTTTAACAAAAAAAGGGAAACATTCTATTTGGCCTGCCTCTGACAGTCCTCAGCATTCTGGGTACGTGTGTGGTGGGTGCAGAACGTAAACAGAAATCATACGCAGCCAGCTACGTTTAACAGCAGGCTTGCGCCAATTTCTTTCCTGCCTGGGAAAAATCACCGCTCTGCTGTAGTTAATAACTCTGCAACCCTGCAGTTCTGTGACACATTTGCAGGGCCAGAAGACATATATTATTGATTGAATATAGTCAGTGGGCCTTTTCTTTACCAAAAAAAGGGAAACATTCTATTTGGCCTGCCTCTGACAGTCCTCAGCGTTCTGGGTACGTGTGTGGTGGGTGCAGAACGTAAACAGAAATCATATGCAGCCAGCTACGTTTAACAGCAGGCTTGCGCCAATTTCTTTCCTGCCTGGGAAATCAAATCACTGGTAATACACCATGCTGAGGGGTAGGGGTAGGCCTATAGGACGTGGACGCGGGCGAGGACGCGGAGGCCCAAGTCAGGGTGTGGGCACAGGCCGAGCCAGTGCAGTGGCCAGGGGTAGAGGCAGGGCCAGACCGAATAATCCACCAACTGTTTCCCAAAGCGCCCCCTCGCGCCATGCCACCCTGCAGAGGTCAAGGTGCTCTACGGTGTGGCAGTTTTTCACAGAGACGCCTGACGACCGACGAACAATGGTGTGCAACCTTTGTCGCGCCAAGATCAGCTGGGGAGGCACCACCAACAGCATGCGCAGGCATATGATGGCCAAGCACCCCACAAGGTGGGACGATGCCCGTTCACCGCCTCCGGTTTGCACCACTGCCTCTCCCCCTGTGCCCCAACCTGCCACTGAGATCCAACCCCCCTCTGAGGACACAGGCACTACCGTCTCCTGGCCTGCACCCACACCCTCACCTCCGCTGTCCTCGGCCCCATCCAGCAATATCTCTCAGCGTAGCGTCCAGACGTCGCTAGTGCCACAGTTTGAGCGCAAGCGCAAGTACGACGCCACGCACCCGCACGCTCAAGCGTTAAACGTGCACATTGCAAAATTGATCAGCCTAGAGATGCTGCCGTATAGGCTTGTGGAAACGGAGGCTTTCAAAAGCATGATGGCGGCGGGGGCCCCGCGCTACTCGGTTCCCAGTCGCCACTACTTTTCCCGATGTGCCGTCCCAGCCCTGCACGACCACGTCTCCCACAACATTGTACGCGCCCTCACCAACGCGGTTACTGCCAAGGTCCACTTAACAACAGACACGTGGACAAGCACAGGCGGGCAGGGCCACTATATCTCCCTGACGGCACATTGGGTGAATTTAGTGGAGGCTGGGACAGAGTCAAAGCCTGGGACCGCTCACGTCCTACCCACCCCCCGAATTGCGGGCCCCAGCTCAGTGGTGGTATCTGCGGGGGTGTATGCTTCCTCCACTAAACCACCCTCCTCCTCCTCCTACGCAACCTCTGTCTCGCAATCAAGATGTGTCAGCAGCAGCACGTCGCCAGCAGTCGGTGTCACGCGGCGTGGCAGCACAGCGGTGGGCAAGCGTCAGCAGGCCGTGCTGCAACTACTCAGCTTAGGAGAGAAGAGGCACACGGCCCACGAACTGCTGCAGGGTCTGACAGAGCAGACCGACCGCTGGCTTGCGCCGCTGAGCCTCCAACCGGGCATGGTCATGTGTGACAACGGCCGTAACCTGGTGGCGGCTCTGCAGCTCGGCAGCCTCATGCACGTGCCATGCCTGGCCCATGTGTTTAATTTGGTGGTTCAGCGCTTTCTGAAAAGCTACCCCCACTTGTCATACCTGCTCGGAAAGGTGCACCAGCTCTGCGCACATTTCCGCAAATCACATACGCACGCTGCCACCCTGCGGACCCTGCAACATCGGTTTAATCTGCCAGTGCACCGACTGCTGTGCGACGTGCCCACACAGTGGAACTCTACGCTCCACATGTTGGCCAGACTCTATGAGCAGCGTAGAGCTATAGTGGAATACCAACTCCAACTTGCGCGGCGCAGTGGGAGTCAGCCTCCTCAATTATTTACAGAAGAGTGGGCCTGGTTGGCAGCCATCTGCCAAGTCCTTGGAAAATTTGAGGAGTCTACCCAGATGGTGAGTGGGGATGCTGCAATCATTAGCGTCACCATTCCTCTGCTATGCCTCTTGAGAAGTTCCCTGCAAAGCATAAAGGCAGACGCTTTGGAATCAGAAACGGAGGCGGGGGAAGACAGTATGTCGCTGGATAGTCAGAGCAACCTCATGTCTATATCTCAGCGCGTTGAGGAGGAGGGGGAGGAGCATGAGGAGGAGGGGGAAGAGACAGCTTGGCCCACTGCTGAGGGGACAGATGCTGCTTGCCTGTCATCCTTTCAGCGTGTATGACCAGAGGAGGAGGAGGAGGAGGAGGAGGAGGATCCTGAAAGTGATCTTCCGAGTGAGGACAGCCATGTGTTGCGTACAGGTACCCTGGCACACATGGCTGACTTCATGTTAGGATGCCTTTCTAGTGACCCTCGCGTTACACGCATTCTGGCCACTATGGATTACTGGGTGTACACACTGCTCGATCCACGGTATAAGGAGAGCCTTTGCACTCTCATTCCCGAAGAGGAAAGGGGTTCGAGAATGATGCTATACCACAGGGCGCTGGTGGACAAACTGATGGTAAACTTCCCATCCGACAGCGCTAGTGGCAGAAGGCGCAGTTCCGAGGGCCAGGTAGCAGGGGAGGCGCAGAGATCAGGCAGCATGTACAGCGCAGGCAGGGGAACATTCTCCAAGGCCTTTGCCAGCTTTATGGCTCCCCAACAAGACTGTGTCACCGGTCCCCAGTCAAGGCTGAGTTGGCGGGAGCACTGTAAAAGGATGGTGAGGGAGTACGTAGCCGATTGCAGCACCGTCCTCGGTGACGCCTCTGCCCCCTACAACTACTGGGTGTTGAAGCTGGACACGTGGCCTGAACTCGCACTGTATGCCCTGGAGGTGCTTGCTTGTCCTGCGGCTAGCGTCTTGTCAGAGAGTGTGTTTAGTGTGGCTGGGGGAATCATCACGGATAAGCGTACCCACCTGTCAACCGACAGTGCCGACAGGCTTACACTCATCAAGATGAACAAAGCCTGGATTTCCCCAGACTTCTCTTCTCCACCAGCGGACAGCAGCGATACCTAAGCAATACGTAGGCTGCACCCGCGGATGGAAGCATCGTTCTCTCTCACCATCCAAAACGGGGACATCTCTGCTTCATCAATCTGTGTATAATATTCCTCCTCCTCCTCCTGCTCCTCCTCCTGAAACCTCACGTAATCACGCCGAACGGGCAATTTTTCTTAGGGCCACAAGGCTCACTCATATAATTTTTCTAAACAATTTTTATACGTTTCAATGCTCTTAAAAGCGTTGAAACTTTAACTTGAACCAATTTTTCGTTCAACTGGGCTGCCTCCAGGCCTAGTTACCACTTAAGCCACATTAACCAAAGCGATTAATGGGTTTCACCTGCCATCTTGGTTGGGCATGGCCAATTTTTTCTGAGGTACATTAGTACTGTTGGTACACCAATTTTTTTGGGCCCTTACCTACAGTGTAATCATAGTAATTTCTATGTTCTTCGCCTGCACTCATGGTACAGAAAGGTGTGTGGGGTTGGCCTACACTTTAGCTACATAAATGTCTATACTGCAGCTACTGAAATGTGAAAGAGACTGTTATCTCCCTAAACTGCTGCAATGGGAATGTTACTGGGGCCTGTCTTGAGTGCTACTATTACTGAAATGGAACTAAGACTGCGCTCCCCCTATACTGATGCTAGTGATATGTTAGTGGGGCCTGTCCCTAATGCTACCGCTGAAATGTTAATAATTGTGGGCTCTGCCTATACCGCTGCTAATGGTATGTCACTGGGGTGTGGAAACAGAGGCTTCACAAAGACATGATGGCGGCGAGGCCATTTCCCACCAACGCTGTTACTGTTAAGGTGCATATAACCACGGACACGTGTAGAGGACACATAGTGCCTCCAAAACATTCCCCTCCTCCTCCAACAATGAAAACATTCTTGGCAAATACCTTTGCATTGGTCCGTCTGGTGGCAGTCCAAGAATTTCACCTTTAACGACACAACAAGAGAGCACCACCACCATCCCCCCGCCACGGCCCACTTAATCCTGGCCACATTCCGAAAACCAACTACATAAAACCGCGCTACCAGGTCCGCAGTCACCACCACATTACCACCAACGAGGTTACTGTTAAGGTACATATTACCAGTCAAACTGGGGCATGCAGTGTGGGCCGAAGCCCACCTGTATTAAGCACGACATTACTACCTCAGCTGTGTTGGGCAATGCAATGGGATATTTTTATGTACCGCCGGTGGGTTCCAGGGAGCCACCCATGCTGTGGGTCCACAGGGAATTATAAATGCATCTGTTTCCACTTCTAAAGAACCCCAGTCTGACTGGGGCATGCAGTGTGGGCCGAAACCCACCTGTATTAAGCACGACATTACTACCTCAGCTGTGTTGGGCAATGCAATGGGATATTTTTATGTACCGCCGGTGGGTTCCAGGGAGCCACCCATGCTGTGGGTCCACAGGGAATTATAAATGCATCTGTTTCCACTTCTAAAGAACCCCAGTCTGACTGGGGCATGCAGTGTGGGCCGAAACCCACCTGCATTAAGGACAACATTACTACCTCAGCTGTGTTGGGCAATGCAATGGGATATTTTTATGTACCGCCGGTGGGTTCCAGGGAGCCACCCATGCTGTGGGTCCACAGGGAATTATAAATGCATCTGTTTCCACTTCTAAAGAACCCCAGTCTGACTGGGGCATGCAGTGTGGGCCGAAGCCCACCTGTATTAAGCACGACATTACTACCTCAGCTGTGTTGGGCAATGCAATGGGATATTTTTATGTACCGCCGGTGGCTTCCTGCCACCCACCCATGCTGTGGGTCCACAGGGACTTCACAATAGGGAGTTGTACCTGCCTGTGTCTATGAAATAAAAAACGCGGTCTGACTGGGGCATGCAGACACCTTGACAGAATGAATAGTGTGTGGCACATAGGTTCCCCATTGCTATGCCCATGTGTGCAGCTCCTGATGGCGGTGGCACAGGATTATATTTCTCATTGCTTCTGTACAGCATTGTGGGCTATCGCCCCGCCCCTTTTAAAGAGGGTCGCTGCCTAGCCGTGCCAACCCTCTGCAGTGTGTGCCTGCGGTTCCTCATCATGGCAGACGCACTTATAAATAGACATGAGGGTGGTGTGGCATGAGGGCAGCTGAAGGCTGCGCAGGAACACTTGTGTGCGCTGTGGACACTGGGTCGTGCGGGGGGGGGGGGGGTTGGGCAGCATGTAGCCCAGGAGAAGTGGCAGCGGAGTGTCATGCAGGCAGTGATTGTGCTTTGTTGGAGGTAGTGTGGTGCTTAGCTAAGGTATCCATTGCTAATGAGGGCTTTTCAGAAGTAAAAGTTGTTGGGAGGGGGGGGGCCCACTCTTGCCTGTATTGTGGCTTAATAGTGGGACCTGTGAACTTGAGATGCAGCCCAACATGTAGCCCCTCGCCTGCCCTATCCGTTGCTGTGTCGTTCCCATCACTTTCTTGAATTGCCCAGATTTTCACACATGAAAACCTTAGCGAGCATTGGCGAAATACAAAAATGCTCGGGTCGCCCATTGACTTCAATGGGGTTCGTTACTCGAAACGAACCCTCGAGCATCGCGATAATTTCGTCCCGAGTAACGAGCACCCGAGAATTTTGGTGCTCGCTCATCTCTATTCCTGACCAATATCAGTGTTTCGCTATATACACGAAGACTCCTTCTTGCCTTTCCGAGTAGGGCCTGTGAACATTGAACACAATGAGGGGCTTGTCCGAAAACAACCTGCACAGTGAGGTTGGTCCTTAATGTGTCCTGGAGGTCAGAGCCCACGTATCGGATCCGCTTATCTCAATCACTCACACATTCGCTTCATGCAGTATAAAACAACAATACAAATATTACATTATGTTAGTAGGCGGACGCCCTCTTTATATTCTTAGTTACTCTATAACACAATATTAAAGAAAAAGAAGTAGTAGGAAGATAAGAAGTAAAGTTCCTGGACACCCCTGTGTCCCATGACATCATATAACCGCTTCTTTTACATGCTGCACGGAGTAATTCTTTCCTGTAGCCTTCTCACAATGGCTATGGTCTCACATAGACTACTGCTATTGCCCTTAACAACCCATTCGTCTTTACTTGCATCTCATTTACAATACACATTGCACATAGACTACTGCTATTGTCCCTTGACAACCCATTTCTCTATACTTGCTTCTCATTTACAATACACATTGTAAGTTATACTAACACTAAAGTATACAGAAGAAGAAGAAGAGAGAAGAAACGTTTAACCATTGCTATGCTTACTACACGTTATCTGGGAGGCTTCTCAATTTTCAAGCTAGTTCGGAAAAACGTCACTGTTTCAGACAGGATGCCCGACTAGCCTCTAATGATGTCTAAGCAAGACGGAGGTCTTTTAATAATCGGAGAGTACTTCACACAAACCTTTTCACAGCCAGGCTGGCCTTTTCCTCTGCAGTGAGTCCTTCCGTCTTGAAGGACCAAAAATGTAAGGAGAATTTATGTGTTTATCAAAGAGAAGACACTCCCAGATTTTGTATAGAAGTCTGGGACCCAGGAGAAATACATGTCACACCAGCCTGTTGCAGTATCAAATGATTTCTAATTTATTCTAAGGTGTATGTGGTTTATATACCATAAATTACATCACAGGAAAAGTATATACCTCAAAGATTAATAATAATAATACATAATAGGCTGAAACTAAAATGATGAACATAAGTTACACCTTCTAAGGTGTTACTATAACATACAATGAAACCCTTATGAATTCAGTGAAAAGAAATGCAAGGGGGGATGCAAGTGGGGTCTGGGAGACTGTCTTATCTCCTGCCTGTCTGTCCCAGTACCATGCACGGCTATAGAAAGCTTTTGTTTAACCCCTTCACTACTTATACTAGCATCATGCTATATCTTTCTAGTCTACAATGCAATAAAAGAACAATTAACTGATACATTGATCTACAATTTTCTTAACATTCCCTGCAGCTGCAGAAGATATGTAGTATTAAAGGATGAACCTTATGGCTCAAAAAGGGGGTCCCAAATGGACAACCCTGGCCTATGATGTTTATATGTCCTAGTAAGGCATAAGGACAGGGGTTGTGTTCTTAGCACAAATCCTTTAAATCAATTTTAGATGAGGGTAATTGGGGTGCATTTCTAAGTCTCTAATATAATAGCCACATATCCCCGCCTGACTGTGGCCGTGATCTCCCAAACTAGCAGCATAATAAGTCTTTAGCTCTTTACTCAAAGCAGCTTCAAGAGGAAAAAGAAGTAAGGTAAGGTGTTTCTAAACTGTGAATATTTATTGTACAAATGTCGTTAGAGTGAAATCTGAATATTTTAGCGGTCGATTCTATAAATGTAGCAAACTCCAGACCAGATTATTACTGGCTCAATCATATTATGTTAATATTTTAAATCTTTCATCTTCACCTAATCGAATATGTTTAATTTAGCTACAACTCTAAGATAACCCACTCAGTTATAACTGCTACCTCACCCTTTCCTTATCAGGAAAGTCTTAACCCCTTAAGAACCGGAGTGTTATGGTCCTAAAAAACTATACTTTTTTAAAAGGAATTTTAAGCACCTGTTGATTTCATAACCCTATTTTTCTTCTTGAGTTGCCAAAATTACTTCTGCTGCATCTTGTTCATGACCCATTTTTTTAAATATATCTTTTTTTCACTGAAAATGTTTTAAGATTGCTTTATTAGGGATAATTTGTGCAGAAAGTTAAATACAAAAGATTTTTTTTTAAATGTATAGTTCTAAAACATAGGAATGGGTTCATATGTGTCTCTATTCACTACATAGCACTCGTTGAGCGCTAAGTAAGCTGGAAAAGAGATGGCAGAAGTGGTTATAAACCAATTCTGTGTTTTCTCTGGGTCCTTGGCTCTCTGTGACAGCTGAGAACCCGACCGGCTCCTTCTACTGTAAATTACAGGAGCTTTAAAGCCGGTATGCATATTTATGATGGCACGGGATTAAAGCCCAGGACCCAGCGCCATATATTTACGGCGTTTGGTCCTTGTAAGATTAGTTTGTAAAGCCTGATGGAAAGAAGAGAAATGGAGGACATGATGGAAACCTTTACACGTGTTAAAGTTATAAATAAGGTTTAGGAGGGAAGTGTATTTATTAGGAGGCTAAACACCTGAACAAGGGGGCACATCCTGAGATTAGCGGGTGGTGGTGGGGGGGAGTAACATCAAGAAATTGTCAGGATGTGCTGCTGGGATCTGTTGTACTATGTACTCCAACACCACAGCTACAGGTGGTTGAGGGTTAATTGAGCTGGCTGGGTGTGGTACTTCCTGCTAGCCAATCTCCTGGGTCTGTGCTCACATATAAACCCAGCTCCTGGTCAGTCGCTGGCTGGGCCCCAGGGACAACAGTCATGTTACTTCTGTGTTCTGTAACTTGTTATCAATCATGTTCAGCCTGTTCCCACTCTGATCTGTATTTGCAAGTAGGTCTGTTGTCTCTCTGCTTCCATTGTTTCACTTGGTGGATCCCTGACACAATCCCCTATGTCAGCTCTGTGGCTGACTGTCTATCTCCCCTGGTATGAGGACACATAGACTTGCTGTGAGTTTCATGTGAGTCCGTGCCAGTAGTAGTAGATACTTAGAACAAACGTCCAGCAGACTTGATTGGAAAATCAACAATAAATGAATTCATGCTACCTGGGATAAGCAAAGATCTATCCTAAAAGAGGAAGAACAAGGATATAATATAAAGGTGGGACAGATGGACCATGTGGGCTTTTCAGCTGTCAGTTTTCTATGTTTTTACACACCCACAGAGACATAAGAGCCAAATGGATACAATCATTGATCAAATTATTTCAGTGGCATCTATTAATTAGGGTTATAATTATCAAATCATGTTGTATATATATAGGATAGTTAGTATGGTATTTAGTGATGCATTATATTTGCTGGCTGAAGTCCAATACAATTAATTATTATGATTATGTATTGAAGATTACTTAATAATTCAAAACCTTTTATTGACTCCTTTATTTGATTCTCATTTCATGATTATTCAGCATATCCTTTCAGTATTAAGTCTCATTTCAGACATAGGATATTTTTCATTGTTGTGTCTGCAGGATGAGAAAATATATGAGTGACATCACCATGATTAGTTTTATGGAAATCACTTATAATAATATTATTCATTCTGGTTTAATAAATGTATCACTTTCAAAGTAAACAAAAGTTAACGAAAAGAAAATGTTCAGATAGTTACTTCTAAAAATGGCAAATTACTTCAAATGAAATTTAGAAATGTAAATTCTAACATGAATGTGTATTATACTGGCCTTGTTCTGCAATCTGGAAGCCAAGGTCTACTACACTCAGCTGCACTATAGCTCTGTACAAAATACAAATGTACACCGGCGTGTTACACCTGTAAAAATGAGGCAGTAAATATTTTGGATTGCTTATGCTGTCCGTGTGATGTCTGATGTCTACCGAGCCCTACACATCACATGTCCTATGGACATGCAACAATTGGTCAGTGCGATACATCACATATGTGAATAGCCTCATTGGCTATTGTGGGTCCGTGTGCTATCCATAGAACGCATGGACAGTACATGGAAGTGAAAAACAGCTGTTTGAATAGCAGGTCTTATATGAAAATGAAATTTGGGCCCATATTGTACCTACAGATGACTCTGATTTTATACTGCGACACATGGGGAAGTTCCTCTTGGATTTATATAGAATCCAACAGAATTGTACCATAGTAGATTCTGATACATAGCTCCAAATTCCCTGCATACTGATAGTTGAATGATCGATCCCTGGCTAACTGCAGCACCATTAAAGGGAGCTTCCTCTATATTATCTATGCTGTCCATCTCAATAATGGGGTAATATGTGGTATGCACCTAGACTACCCCAAGTGACAGCTGCAAGTTGAAAAAAGTTTGTTATTTAAAGGTCTGTATCTGAGTTCTGTCTGCTACAAAATATCCTGGTAAATTAATCAATGCAACATTTTGGACCTATTTAGATTTTAAAAATCCCCAAACTCTGGTCCTACTTTTAGTTTGAATTTGGCCATTTTTTGCAGTTGTCATAATTTTAGTCTTCTTTAAATTCAGGTAGAGGCCCATTTTTTCACTTTCAGTTTTAATCTTACATATCAGCTGCTTCAGACTTGTTTCTGTTTCTGCAAGCAGAGTTGTGTCATCCGCATAACAGAGATTGTTGATGTTTCTTCCACCTATTTTCACCCTGATTTCCAATTCGTCTAGGTCCATTTTACACATGATCACTTCCACATATAGGTTAAACAAGAAGGGTGAGGGGATCTAGCTCTGTCGGACACCTTTGCCTATCCTAAACCAAACTGTGTCCCCATACTGTGTTCTCACAGTGGCTTCTTGATTGGTATAAAGTGATTTTATTAACTTAACTAGATGTACCAATACGCCCAGTTCTTGTAGGGCCTGCCATAGCTTGTCATGTTCGACGCAGTCAAAGGCCTTGATGTAGTCACTGAAGCACATGTAGATATTCTTTTGGTATTCTTGAGCTTTTTCCATGGTCTATTACAGGTTTGCAATATGGTTGCAGGTTGTGTGTCCTCCCCTGGAATCCTGCCTGCTCATCAGGGAGTGCCGCTTCAACTATTGATCTCAGTCTTAACTGTATAATTTTGAGAAGGATCTTGCTTGCCTGCAGAATGAGGACTATTCTACGGTAGTTGGAGCAATTCTGGGGGTCGTCTTTCATTGATAGAGGAATGAAGACAGATCTTTTCCAGTCCTGTGTCCATTGTGTGGATGCCCATACTGCCTGGCTTAGCGCTGTGATGGTTTTCACTGGTACTGGCAGTACCAGTGATATCTATGCCTGGTGCTTTATTTTAGTCTAGTTATTTCATTGCCATTAGCACTTCTGACTCCATAAAAGAGGGCTCCAATTTCACAAGTTCGACCCCATGCAATGGTCCAGCTATGTGGTTGCAGGCATATATTTCCTCTGAATATCCCCTCCACCTATCCTTAATACTCTGTTATTCATTCAGTTCCTCCCCATTTTTGCCTTTGCTTGTGCTGCTGCGTGCCAAGAAAGGTTTTCAGGCCATCCTAACCTGTGAGAATAGGCCATATATGGTCTTTCATGGCTTTTGTTTCGAATTGTTTGCAACACTCATTCCAGCCCATTTCCTTGTCTTTCCTTGCCGCTCACTGAAAATTGGTATTTAGTTGCCGAACTTTGTCTTTGTTGTCAGCCACCTTTGCTGCTCTTCTTTCATAAGCTATTCTGAGAATTTACTCGGAAAACTATTAGCGTAGTTTTTTCTGCTTCTTATAGGTGAGATGCTTCCTGGCTGTTTCCTTAACTGTGGCCATAGTTCCTCTGGATGCTTTTCTGATGTGTCAAGCAGTTCGAATCGGTTTGCTGCCTCAATAGTGTATGATTCGGGGATTTTAGAGGTGTCACATTTTCTCAATGGAGCACCTTTCTTAATGCTACAGAATTTGATCTTGATCTTAGCTGCAAGGAGTTCATGATCAGTGCCGCAGTTGGCGCCAGGAAAAGTTTTTATTGCAATGCCCGAACTTTGCCAACGATGATTACACAGGATGTAATCAATCTGATTCTGATGGAGACCATTGGGAGATGTCCACGTGTCGTTGGGGCTTAGACCTGTAAGTTGCAGATGTTCACTGGTTTACCACGTATCCGGATGTGCGCAAATACATAGGCATTACCTATACATACTGTATATAACATGTACAACTTTGTTTGGGTTTCTTCAAATAATATCGTCTATCTATCTACATTCTAAAATTTGGAAAGCTTTTACTTTTTTCAAAAAGAATTGTATTTCAGAATACAGTTCTGCAAAATAAATGAATGCTGCAGTCTACACTAGCCGGTCACAATATGTAACTCTTTATATTGATTTACAGTTGTTTATAAACTGTTCCAAGTACATTAACGTGCTCTTCACAGAGGTTGATATATCCACAGAGGAATTTCACTGAGGATAATGAAGCGACACTGATGATTCAGATTGCCAAATGCATTTTTTTCATCTTTACTATTGTAAAAATATTCTGTGCAAACAACCACAATATAGTAAGCCCCAATAGAGTCTTTCTACTCATCATGGGAGCAAGCCTGCCTTTTGAAGAAGCCAGAAAATTAATTGACTGACTTTTTAATTAGCTCCATATTGTTCAGCACATCAAGGGTTCTATGCTAAATGAGAAAAATAGGATAAACACATTTCGTTTAAGTGAACTAAGTTACAAAAAAGCGAAATAAAACAACTTAGTTGTAAATGGATTCTTAACATACAGTTGAAAGAAAAAGTAAGTTAATAATTGGGAACCACCTGGATTTATGCATTCATTATTAATAAAATGTGGCCTGATTGTTATCAAGTCATAATTATAAACTGATTGTGTCTTGTATTGAGCACATTGAGTAAATAGCCATAAAACAGGGATAAAAAGTAAGTGGACTTCTATGTTAATGACTTCTCCAAGAGCTAAGTGGCAAAAGATGTTTTAGTTAAAGGTGTTTTGTCATAAAAAAAATAAAATTCTATACTCACCTATTCCCCCCCCCCCCCCCAGGCAGTCTACTTACAACATCTTCTCCTCGCTGATCTTCTCCAGTCACCCAGGACACCTCACCGCAAGCCAGCTTGACCCTCTTCTTCTTGTTATGAAGCGTGCATTCCGCGCATTCTTCTTCCTGCCTGGCAATGTACGCTATGTCACTGAAATGTAGCGTTCACTGGCTAGGAAGAAATGCTGATCTATTACAGAGACAGCGCACATGCGCAGTCTCTGCAATAGCATCGCACTCCCTGCTAGGCTGTGAACTAGTGACGTAGCATACATTGGCCCGCAGAAAGATGACTGCCTGTGAACGGATGCTTTATCACAGGAAGCAGAAGAATCAGCCAGTTGGAGGTGAGAGAGGAGAAGATCGGCGGGGAGAAGATGGAGTAAGTAGACTGCCTGGGGAGGAATAGGTGAGTTTAAAAATTTGTTTTTAATCACAGAACCCCTTTAAGGATATGTGATTGCAACTGTGGGTTTCACAGGTGCTTCACCTATCAAATAAAGGCACACAAACCTGATTACTGACTAATCTGAAAGCTTGGCTAGTATAAACCATGCCTCATGGTAAACAACTTTCAGAAGATGTGTAATAGAGATACACGAAGCTGGAAAATACTACAAAAGTATTGCTAAAGACCTGGGTATACATCAATTCATGGTAAGACAAATTATCTACAACTGGAGGAAATTTAGGACTGTTGCTACTTTGCCTAGGAGTGGGTTAAGTAGTGATGAGCGATTATTGAAATCAGGTTGGCAGTGATCAAATCAATTTGTCAACTATAATTGTAAATCAGGACGACCTGATCTCAATTCCCATTAAAGTCAATGGGAACAAAAATTGGGTTCACTAATTCAGCCTGTAGAAGGTCGCTAATGCAGTCAAATGTCCCCAAATTTCATGAGAATACAGCCACACTTGGTGGTGGTGGTCCAATTCAATGAATGTGGCAATTCAATGAGTAGTTAGCACTGCTGCCTTGCAGTGCTGTTGTTCTAGGTTCAAATCTTATCAAGGACAACATCTGCATAGACTATGATAAACAGATGTTGCCCTTGGTCACATTTGAACCGAGAAGTTGAGCAGTGTAAGGCATTAATTTGCATCATTAGTCTAAGACACTTCAAGCTGAGCAATAAAGGATGTGTCTTGGACTACCAATGCATGCTAATGCACAGTGTGCATCACGTGCTTAGAGGAGCAGCACAGTCATCTTTGTCCAGGACCAGACAGTAGCTTTAAATAGTGTTCACTAGGGAAGTGTTTTTAATAAACTGACCCTCGAAAAAAGTTCAGGGATATATGTTCGAATATACTATTTTAGTGTAGGATAGTGTTACTTGTCATGATCGGCCAGGCAAAAAAATCAGATTGGGTCATCCCGACCAGATTTTTAACAAAAATCACTATATAAATGTGGAATGGAAGAGTGTGTGTGTTTTTCTATTATTATTATTGCTCACTTGTTAGCACTGTTGCCTTTCAGCGCTAGGGTCCTAGAGCAGGAGCCTATTTGGATTGGCCCGGAAGTGAAAGCTGGGTGCATGCCCTGACCCTTTAATTGGTGGGCAGAGCACGCTTATGAATAGTGTTCAGTGACTATTGAAATATTCGAGTCGGGAGCGCCCAAACCGATATTAAAAAATTAATTGGAATCTGAACACCATAGTCCAACTTTCATTAAAATGAATGGCAGTAAAAATTGGATTCACTAACATACGTGACTTTGTGTGTTTCCGTTAATGCAGCTTAGTTGATAGCATTGTTGTTTTTCACTGCTGGGGGGTCCTAAGTTCAAATCCCATCAAGACTTTGAAAAACTCCATCCAGGTGTTGCCCTTGGTCAGCTTCGAACCTAGAATTCTAGCACTGAAAAGCAGCAGCATTAACAACTGAGCCACCACACTTATCTGTTCTATTCCAATGGAGAAGAAATAGAAAAACAATATAAACACAACGAGACCAGAAAAAACCATGCAGTTATTGCTATTAGTCAGATTTGAACTTAGAACTCCAGTGGTGCAAGGAAGCAGCACTAACAACTGAGTCACCATGCTTAGTCTTCCTTTTCTGCAGGAGGAGTCGAAGAAACACAAAGAGAGATGTCCATGCAGATGCTGTCCTTGGACAGATTTGAACCTAGGACTACAGCACTGTAAGGCAAAAATTAATGACTGATCCACTTTAATAGAAAGACACACGCACACACACTCACACTCAGAGTTAATGAAGCTAATTTTTATTGCCATTGATTTCAATGGGAGTTGGACCCTGATTCACGATTATTGTTTGAAAATTGGGTAGCACTCAAGTGGTTGAAAACCACATCTCTGTGTTTTTTAAAATTGACTTAAAATTCATCATTATTAATCAACACTCAATTAACAATGAGTTTTTAAAAAGTCATTTTGAAAACTATATCGGCCACATTGCGGCTGTGCTTTTGCTGCTTCTCAGACTCTTGGCAGGCGCTGCATGTGACGATACCCTTAAGAATGTTTACAGCCCATTATATAGAGTTTACAATCGCATTTAATTTAGGCCACCGATATCCTTTCCTCCTGATGGCCTTGGTGAGATTCTTTGGAAATACTGATTTTTTAAAATATTTTGTCTGGTTAGAAATAGCTTCCTTAAGTAGAAGATTATGGGCATTAGAAGATCAATTTCTACTCTACTTGTATTTGTGCTGTGGAATATCTATCAGCCCTTTTCCCAAGAACTACCATTGATTAGGAAAATGTTCTTTTTCTGTTATAGAGAAAACTTATCTGGAAGAGTATATGTGTCATGTCTGGAACCAAAATGTAAAGTTAAGTGACAACAGCAATGACTATCTATGCTGCCAGAAAATTGATGGTAAGAAATGTATTTCTAAGCAATTCATAGTTTTGGTGCTGAAATAACAAATTTCATATCCAGCAAATTATGGCTTGTCAAAGTCTCATTCTACTTCTTACTGTGAGACTAGAAGGCCTGAAAAGTATCAATAACAGTATTTTAAGATTATTTTTTTCCAGGAAATGTTAATGAAAGCATGAAACATATGGGCTTCAAACTTCAAAGTGACTTTAGGACGTGTCTTTTTGATGTAAAAAAGACATAAAATACTTAAAATAGGTGGAACAGTCCTATTTTTCGTCGACAGCTCCTTTGAACACTTATAAAGTTGGCAACTGCTTAAAGGGACCACAAATGTGTCATCAGTGTAGCCCCAACCCCTAGAACCTCTATGAGCTTTGGAATGAAGGAGCTATAAGGCTCACTAAATTCCATGCCCCTCTTAAAGGTATTGTATAAAAAATTTTTTTTTTAATTTAAGGGCAGTTTAAAAAAAAAAGAAGCTATAGACACCCATCTGATCTGTCACTGCTCCGGTATCTCTGCTCTGGTCCTCCACACAGAGCTATGTTTAAATGACTTCAGCGATGATATGCCTGTATACTTACATAGCAGACTAAAGTGAGAAAGGAGGTGGAGCAACCTTGTGAAGGTATATGTAGGCTAGAGATTGTCACTGGAGACCCATGCACTGAGGGTCTATATCCAGAGATTTGTGTGGAGGTGCTGCCAACCAGAGATGTGCCTGTAGGAACATGGCATTAAACTGATAGGTGTAGATACAACTGCTGACACAAACCTCCAAAAAACTAAATGAAGAACAAGTGAGGTAGAAAAAACTTTATATTGGACAGAATTATAAGGCAGCAAAAAACATGTTTCGAGGAGAAAACGTCTTCCTCCTTTTATAAACAGTCATCATAAAATATGAATAGATATACAACAAAAAATATATCGAAAAATTGGGATGGAGGGGGAAAATACAAAATCATAATTATAATGAACAAGAAAAAAAAATATTATAAAAAATGTAATAATATTATAGATACATAAGTATAGGTTTATGGGGGTGGGGAAGGTGGGAGGAGGGAACAGAAAGAGGAAAATAAAAGAAGAAATAAGAACACAGGTAACAAAAGCAAAATAAACATGGAAATGAAGAATAAGGGCGCCTACCCACTGGCGTTTGCGATTTTCGTGCGTGAAAAACGCAGCGTTTTCCGCGCGTTTTTGGCGCGTTTTCCGCTGCATTTTGGCGGCATTTTCGCGCCTTTTCCGTTAATTTCCATTGACATTCATGGTTGCATTAAGAGAAAAATAAGGACACATATGCAACTGACAGTTCCTATGTAAAAAATTGCAACGGACCGAAAAAAAAACCGCAAGTGGACAAGAACACATTCTATCCTAATTGCTCTTCAGAAAAAACGCAAAGGAAAAAAAATCGCAAGTGGGTAGGCGCCCTTAGGGTAAGATAAAAAAAACATGTAAAATGGTATGCACGGAGGCCTAGGTTCAAATTATATCTAAAACAGGTATGAAAACCATATACATGTAAGACCTCCATAAAACTTTACACTAAATGAATATATTGAACATTGAAACAAATGCATAGGAGGTGTCATACTGATATTAACAAATAAGTGCAATGTAAAAAGGCAATAATATATCATAATAACTGTAATAGTAATTGTAACACTAATGATAATAGAGATGATTAAAAACAAAAGTAAAAAACTAAAACTATTGAAAATGACAGTAAAACAAATGTTAACAAACTGGACATGAAAAATAGAGACAGAAAAGTACTTGGAAAAGGAAAGACAGGGCAAGGATATAGAACTGAATGTGAGAAATTAAAGATAGATAAAAACTCATCTATTGAATGACAGCTGAGAGCTGGCTCTGATTGGTCACAGTGCTCAGCCAATCAGAAGCATCACTTCAGAGCAGTGCAGGAAGAAGACCCGGCTGGATGTGCCTGAACCCCGGCAGTTGCGGAGAGGTGAGTATATATATTTTTTTATTTCTTACAAATTTTAGGGATGATTTTTCAGGGAAGGGTTTCTATTTAAAGCCCTTCCCTGAAAATAACTGCAGGGCTTGCCAGCAGCCCATTGCTTTCAATGTAGCCGGCTGTAGCACCGCCTCCATTGAATTCAATGGGAGAATATTGCAATCCTCTGCTACAGCTGTGACAGCTTTGGTAGATGATTTCTTCATCTCCACAGGGAGTCCCCTTGTCACTGAACACTGTGACAATGCTGTCACAGTGTTCAGTGACAAGGGGACTCCCTGATTAAGAATCCTCTGCCACAGCTGCCTCAGCTGGGGCAGAGGATCGCGACATTCTCTGTATGTCAATGGGGCCGCCGCTACTGCCAGTGGCCCCACTGACCAAAGGTGAAACCCCTGGATGTGACAGCATCCAGGGGTTTCGCATCCAAGGAATCCCCTGCTGCAGCTGTCACAGCCACAGCAGGGGATAGCGGGCAGCGCACTTTATGTGCGCATAAATGCTGCCAGGTGCGTTTTTTTCAGCGTGACGCTTCAGTCATGCAGATTTTTTACACATGCATTTTTGCGCACATAAAAACGCCTGTCTGTCTGAGCCCTTATAAAGAATAGTACTTTCTGCTGCTATCTCCTGACCACCATAACGTTTTTATTTTTCCATCAATATTGGCATATAGGGCCCATTGTTTTGCAGAACAAGCTATGGATTCTTATAGTACAATTTTGGAGTACATATGACTTATTGATCCCATTTTCTTAAATTTTTTTTCTTGGACATGTGGTGACCAAAAAAGCACAATTTTGGAGTTCAGTGTATTTTTGCTGATTTTCACAGTGTGGGATAAATAACGTGGCATTTTGAAAGATTAGATCTTTTAGGGAAAGCGGTGAGGCCAAATGTGTTTTTTTATTTCAGATTTTTAACTTTTAATATCTTATTTTTTACCATAATGCAAAACTTTTTTCCCTAATCTTTTCATTGTAATGTAGTACTTTAGGCTGAAAAACAGCCTGTGTCCATTAAGTTCAGGCTATTACTACCCCTATGTTGAATCAGAAGAAGGCAAAAAATCCTAATGAGGTAGAAGTCAATTCTCCTCATTTTAGGGAAAAATTCCTTCCTGACTTCAATCTGGCAAGTCAATAATAATCCCTGGTACACCAAGCCTTCTGAAGTAATCAGTGACTATAAAATGTAATATTGTTACACTCAAGAAAGGTGTCTAGGCTCATCTTGATCTCTTTTAGTGAGTTCACCAGCACTGTGTCCTCAGGCAGAGAGTTCCATAGTCTCACTGCTCTTACAGTAAAGAACCCCCTTCTATTTCGATGTAAAAACCTTTGCTCTAAACATAGAGAATGCGCCCTTGTTACAGTCACAGTCCTGGGTATAAATAGATGATGGGAGAGATCCCTGTATTGACCCCTGAAATATTTAAACATAGTTGTTAGGTCGCTCGCTAATCATCTGTCTTTCCACAAAAAAAAAAATAACCCCAATTTTGAGAACCTCTCTGAGTATTGTACTCATTCCATTTATTAGTTTCCCACCTTTGAACCCACTCAAGCTCCAATATGTCTGTAACGACTGTGGATGTGGTACCAATGTGTCAACCTGCTGGGTAGGTGATCATCCAATCCAGCACGGCTGACAGCCAACCCCGGCGTGGGAGGTAAGATACTGGATGTACAATCCCCGTATACAGATGGGAACCAGGGAAAGTAGCTTGCCCTGAGCTGATAACAAGGAGAGAGAATCCCCTGCCTATAAGCAGGGCTGGCATCCTGATGAAAACAACCCTGCGGTCTTCCTGACAAGGATAAACAAAGAAGCAGACTTACCAGGATAACAAACAGCATGATACATGAAAGGAGAAACAATAAAACATAGAACACGAGCAGATAGCAAGGTAACTGTCGGATCAGCGGCTAAACATGGTTTTGGAAACAAATCTCACAACAACACTGCAGCACTGTCGGAGAAGGCCCAGGACAGCTATATAGGACAGTGATTAGAAAAGGTGCATCAGCTGAGCAGGAGGTCCACAAGCAATTAACCCTAGCAGTGCTGGAGGAGAATAGGTACAAGCTCAGTGAACAGGGAGAGCAGTACGACACCTACGTCTGCCAGACACAGAAGCAGAGGATTGTGTCTGAACAGTGCGCCTAACAATGTCCTTGATTACTGGTGCCCAAAACTGTACATAATATGCCATGTGGGGTCTGTCAAGTAATTTGTAAAGAGGAAGAATAATGTATTTGTCATGTTCATCTATACCTCTTTTAATGCACTCATGATTCTATATGCTATGGGAGCAGCTGCCTGACACTGGTTGCTCCAATTAATTTTACAGTTAACTTAAATCCCCAAGTCCTTTTCCATGTCAGTGTTACCTAGTGGTTTTCCCTTTTAGCATATAATGGTGACATGTATTTCCTCTGCCCATTTGCATAACCTTACATTTCTCATTATTAAACCTCATTTGCCACTTTTTTGCCCCAACCCCCAACCTATCCAGATCCATTTACAACTGTATATTGTCCTTACTTGTGTTAATTACTTTACAAAGTTTAGTAGCATCTGCAAATATTGATATATTACTGTGCAATCTTTCTACCAGGTTATTAATAAATATATTAAAAGTAATAGCACCTATTACTAGCCCCTGTGGAACCCCATTAGTGACGGTGTCCCAATACATATATGTACTATTTATAACCGCCCTCTGCTTTCTATCACTGAGCCAGTTACTTACCCACTTACATATATTCCCTTCCAGACCAAGCATTCTCATTTTATATATTACCAACCTTTTATGCGGCACACTATCAAACACTTTGGATAATCAAGATATACAAGATCCAGTGACTCACCCCATCCATTCTAGAACCTTACCTCCTTATAGAAGCTGATTAGTTTGGTTTTATAGGAGCGACCCCTCATAAATCCATACTGATATGAAGTTATACAGATATTTTAATTGAGGTTCTCCAGGATAGCATCTCTTTGAAACCCCTCAAACATTTTACCAACAATAGAAGTCAGACTTACCAGCCTATAGTTTCCATGTTCGTTTTTTGACCCCTTTTTGAATATTGCCACCAGATTGGCTATGTGCCAATCAACTGGCACAGAAGCCATCATTATAGAGTCCTTAAATATAAGAAGTGGTCTGTCTATCACATTACTTAATTCCCTTAGAATCCAGGGCGTATGCCATCAGGACCTGGCATTTTTTTCTGATTTAATCTGTTTAAGGCGGCTCTGCACTCTCTCCTGAGTTAGACTAGTGACATTTAATTAATAGTTTACTTGTCTTTGTCTCCAAGTTTGCTGCTTTTATCTGTTTTTACATAATTTTTTTTTCCTTATAGGTTTTTAGTGCTTCTTCACTGTCTTCTTGTTTTAGTACAGATCAGGGGCAAAATACCTGGCCGCCAAAGGACATGATGGCTGATACTATCAATGCTGATATTTGCACGGATATCAAACAACTGAAAGAAGCAGTGCAAAACCAAAAAACATGGAGGGAGGGAGCTCGCCTTTAGGGTCGCCGAGGTTCGTGAACGACTAAATGGCTAACAATAACAACATAGGCCCCCATTCAATAATCATCTCGCTCATTGACCCCCGTTCAGTAATAATACCTCTCACAGGCCTCCACCAAGTAACAATACCCCTTACAGACCATCACTCAGTGATAATGCCCCATATAGCCTGCAAGTCAGTAGCGGTACCTTTTGTGTATAGTAAAAAAAAAATTATAATCACCTGCATTGCCCATCAGCCTCTGCAGCCACGCTGCTTGCACACCTTGGTTGCTCACTACTGGGCACAGTGACCATGTAATCACTGAGTCCAGTTCCCAGCTACAGCGATCATATGTGCTCATCAAATGATCGCTCTACCAGGAATTCAGCGGGTGAGCAGTGCAAGCAGCATGGAGTGGGAGGAGTGACACAGGTGAGTATGACTTTTTTTATATTTCATCAGAAATGTCCTCTCCTTCACCAACCCCAGGACTGGTGGATTATGAATAGGGGTAACTTGGATTGCTGTAGGCCTCCCTGGAACCTTGAACCTACAGCAGCCACCCCTATTGTAATCCACAATAGACAACAATACTTCAGTATTGCTGTATATGGTACTTCTGCTGGCAATTTATTAAGACGTCCTATAGGCAGCAATATATGGCAGTCTTGGAGTCTGGAGGAGGAAAAGAAAGTGTTCCGGCTGAGAGGATAGCACTGTTACCTTGCAGCACTTGAATCCTAGGTTGTTTAGACTTTATATGGTCTCTGTATCTTTCTTCTTCTTTCCCTCCTCCGGAGAAGGAAAAAGAGGTGTTGTAGATCAGATTTTAGGGCTGTTGTCCTGCAGTGTTGAAGTCCTAGGTTCAAATCTAACTGAGGACAACATTTGCATGTTCTCTTTGTGTTTCTTCTTCAGAGAGGTGGCTCAGAGGTTAGTGCCATCGCCTTGCAGCACTGAAGTCCTAGGTTTAAATCTGTATGAGGATAACATCTGCATGCAGTTTTTTGCACAGTGAGATTTGGACCTGGAACCCAGCACTGCAAGGCAACACTTTGCCATATCCAATGAAGAACCACTTTTCACATTTTTCCATATTTCTTTTAGGGGTTTTATTAACTTACTTCCAGTTCAACATGATTTTGGGTTCTACAGGATTGGTTCACATAGTTCTACTTTTGACCTTTGAAATGGGTACACTGCCCTGGGCAAAAAAGGTTGGGTCTAACCTAAACATATATTGTTTGTGACTCTTAGAAAAGATTGCTGAATAGATAAAGTTTTTACCGTTTTTTTTTTTTTTGCTGTCCTTTCAAGAGGAAACTCATTCAGGTGGTGCTGTCATGGAGACAACTAGTGAGATAGACTACATGTGATAAAATATGAAAACAGAAAAAAAAAGTCAATTACTTTTCCCTATAGTTACCATGATTCGCACTCTCAGTATGTCACTCCACAATTATGTAGTTGCCTAGAATAATATCTGTTCTGAATGTACCACCAAAATGTCATGTGAGTTAATTAATATCAGACGAGCCAGTGAAATGAACTCATCAAATTACTAACGACTGAATGAAGTCTATCTCAACTGGATGCAGTTAATATGAATACAATTAATTCAAATATGCAGAGATGTACAGAGGTATAACTTGCTACTAGATCTCCAGGCAAATTAACAGGGCTCACAACTTTACATGCAATTTACAGTATATGGATATACCCATATATTGATGACTATTTTCAAAGTTTAACTGCACCTCATGTACTTATGACATGGAAACTGCACACAATGATGTCACTGTATATGAACAATTATTAAAAGGATATTCCATGATTACTGTTGATGACTAGAGATGAGCGAGGATACTCGATAAGGCTAACTACTTGAGCGAGTAGTGCCTTAGCCGAGTATCCTTCCGCTCGCCTGTAAAGATTTGGGGGCCGGCAGGGGGCGGGGAGCGGCGGGGGAGAGCGGGGAGGAACGGAGGGGAGATCTCTCTCTCCCTCTCTCCCCCCCCCCCCGGCTCGCCCCTGCTAACCGCCGCAACTCACCTGTCACCCCGAATCTTTAGAGACGAGCGGGAGGATACTCGGCTAAGGCACTACTCGCTCGAGTAATGTGCCTTAGCGAGTATACTTGCTCATCTCTATTGATGACCTATCCCAAGGACAGGTCATCAATAGTTGATTAGCAAGTGTCTGCTGCTTGGAACCCCTGCCAATCATCTGATCCTCTGGTGCACTGTCAATGCAGCAGAGATAGACGTCATCATCAGGGGTCAGAGCCAAAAGTAATAATGTCAAGGTATAAGAGGAAAGAACATAGTGGTCAAGGTGTACAGGATAATTAATACAGTAATGTCACATGACAGAGGTAACAAAGACAGGATTAAAGCCTAAAGACAGAGTAATACTCATGTTTATGACACTGCAAATATAATAAACTGTGAAGTCACAGGCCCTAGGGCCCAGGTGCAACTGCAAACTCTGCACTCCCAATAGTTACACACATAGAGGTATGGTAAAACAAAAAGTGATACAGTACAAGAATCCAAGAATGTAACCAAGAGTTACAGGTCCGCAACACACCGATCAGGGCTTGAGGATGAGACCCTGAAGAGTAGTTAAAAATCGATAGTGATGATCGTCAGTCTCAACAGACAAAACACTTTAGATAGATTTCCAGCAGAGGAACATTGTGTTGCTTAGCCAAACAAAACATTTTCTAAAAAAAGCTATATTCTGGCAGCTAAAGCCTATTTAACATAATTGCTGCACCTTTTTGCGCATAACAGCCTTGCATGTGACTCCCAATTGGTTCTACTTTGCTTTATTTCATTTCCTGCTTCAGAAGTAGGCTTTATGACCTCAGTCAGTGCTTCATCTTCAACTCCGGTCTCATATTCTCTCTGCTGTATTAGGAGTTTTAAGTGTGGCTTGTTGTATGCATTTACAAAGCTTTTATCTCTTTATGATGTGCTCCACCATTGCTATCATTGCGCAGATTTGTCATGGCTTTGCAGCCATGTTGGCACTTTATCTTTGACTAGATATTCTGACCAAGACAGAGTGGCTTATAGGTGCCCCCCTGACACCATACTCAGGTTGCATACTCTGCCAGTACCCCTTTACTCTCCCTCTCTCTAGGTATATAGCTGGGCTTTCACATCAGAGAAAAGCTTATGGTCTTCTTACACGGGACGAGAATCAATTTATGGGATGAACAATTGCTAATGCTATTGTTAGTCCCTTTGGTCTGGCTGTACATCTCTCGTTGGGCTGGCTGTACATCACAGTACAGAGAACACAAGGGGAGATGTACAGCCAAGCAGAGAGCATTTTTATCCTTGCCTAAATGAGCCGATCAGCTGACAAACAAGTGCTTGCTTGTTCGTTGGCGGACCATTTGTCCTTTTGCCGATTGTTGGGCGAACAAGCATTGTGAGTAGAGATGAGCAAGCATACTCGGTAAGGCGATTTACTCGAGAGAGCATCGCCTTTTTCGAGTACCTGCTGGCTCGTCCCTGAAGATTCGGGGGTGCCGCGGGGGTGAGCGGGGGGTTGCAGAGGGGATTGGGAGGGAGAGAGAGCGGAATCTCTCTCACTCTCCTCCCCGCTCCCCCTCGCTGCCCCGCGCCGCCCCAGACACCCGTGCCCCCCCCAAATCTTCAGGGACGAGCCAGCAGGTACTCGAGTATGCTCGCTCATCTCTAATTGTGAGTAATACTCGGCCCGATAATCGTCTTGTATAAAAGACAAACTGAGTAAGTATAGATGCATCACCATGTAATGAGATGAGTCCTGTAATGTTCCCTGAGCATGTGAGAAGTATTTACATGTGAGGCCAACATCAAATTGTAAATTTTTAAAGGGAGAATTCTTAAAGACATTAATGGCAAAATTCCCTTTCCTTCCCTTCCCGCTCTGTACTATTACTAGTATGTACAGTTGAATGAGTTGCTCAAATGGGGGTTCATGGGTAATAGGATACATCCTCCAAGTTATCCTAAGTACAAATGATGTAATGCATTACCTACGTCTATGATGTAGAAGCTCCTATTAGAAAGCTATGAAGTGAAGTGACTGGTTAGGATTCTATGTAAGCCTTAGAAAACTTATTTTTGCTAACATGAAATAATAATCTTACAAATTTGTAAGCATTACTCACAGCTCAAATGAGAGATGAGCCAACAGCATACTAATGCTTTCTCATCTGAAAGTTCCTGTTCAGTGACTTTTTTATCTATTAAACTGTAGCACAAACGCATAATCCATGTAATCTGATTAAAACAAACATTTTTTTGCTAATGTTACACTTAATTCGCTCCTGTCTTTTGCAAATGTACACACCAAATTTTTCAGCAACGCATTTGCCGCTACAATAGATCATCTTGGAATTGTACACATACACAGCTGTATCACTCAGAATGTTTCAGTATTCCACGCGGGATTGAAGTCAATTCAGAAAATAAAATGGAGCACAGACAATAAAACAGAAGTTACATTGGCAACACACAGGAGACAGGGCACGGAGGGGTCATAACCCGACCAAATAATGAGGCTGTTAAAAACAGTTAACAGAATTACCATAAAATGGTCAATGTAATTGTGAACACGGAGCAGCACATGGATGTCTGGTTAGGATTCTCCGCTGTTGTAACAAGTGAATATGTTATTGCTGCTTGTTTGATTTTTCCATTGATTTACTATCATTTGGTCTTAAAAAATCCGAATTCCGATTTCAGATTCCTATGACATTAGTTTATATAATTAACACCCCAGTCGCTTTAAAATTGGAAAAACCCTCCCCAAAATGTGACTTTTTTGTTGTAAATTTTCAATTTATGAGTCATGTAAATATATTTGGTGCAGAATTTAGTCATCTTAAGTGTATTTTTAAGCCCCTAGTGACAGAAAAAATTTTAGCCTTGAGAACCAGTAAATCATTTCTCCTTTTGTGTTTCAGCAGTCATAACGTTTTTATTTTTTTCGGACAATGTAGCTGTATGATACTTTGTATTTTGCAGAACAAATTTTAGTTTTTCAAGGAATCAATTTTGCGTACATACTCTGTTTCCCTGAAAAATAAGACCTTCCCCCGAAAATAAGCCCTAGCATGATTTTTCAGGATTTTTGAGGATGCTTGAAATATTTGCCGTATGCCATTAATACACCCAAGTTACGGTTAATAAAAAAAGTCAATTTAAATAGTGTCCAGGCAGCTATATATGTAAAAAAGTAAAATCTTTTTGAGCAAAAATTAATATAGGACCCTGTCTTATTTTCAGGGAAACAGGGTATAATGTATGGAGTCATTTTTAAAAAATTTTTGCAGGTTGACAATGGAGAAAAAACCTATTTCACCATTGCTTACTGGGATTTATTTCTATGGTGTTCATCGTGTGGTATAAATATCATGTTAACTCCTATGGGTCATTATGATTATAAAAACACTGCATTTATTAGGTTGCATGTTTTTCTAAGATTGGACAATAGAAGCACTGTTTTTTACAAAGATTTTCTGTGTGGCACCACTTTCCAAGACCAGAGAAGTTTTATTTTTCCATCGCCAGAGTTGTATGAGGGCTTGTTTTGGTTTTTTTTGTTGGCAGGATGACTTTTTATTTGTACCATTTGGCGCTACAAAGAACCATATTATTACTTTTCATTCCAGTTTTGGAGAAGCAATATGAAGAAAAAAATGGCTATTTTGGCTTTTTTTAATGGAAGTTATTCTGCTAGATAGATAATGTAAAATTTTACCATATGAAAGCAATTATGTTTAGCTTTTTTGTCCTTTTAATTTTTTTCAATATTTAAAATAAGCAAAAAAGTTTTTCATCTTTTTTTCTGTAAAATCATTGAAATGCAGCAGTCAGCAATTTTTATACAGCATAAAGGAATGATTAGGTAAGCAAGTACTCATCTTTTTACTCATTTTCTGGGTAAAAAAAAATCCTCCTGTGTGACAATCAGAGAGCAAATATGTTTCCTGATTGATGAGTGGGTGGTTAGCATGTACAAAAGTCCATGTCACTCAACCCTGGGACAGATAGGAGAATCACAGATCAATCTGTGCTGTCTGCTCATCCCCTACTACCCACCATGCTCTACACACAGACATGATAACTGTAAATTCAGTATTTCCAATTCAAACAGCTGTAGCTCCGGTACTATCAGTGTTACTAATATGCCTTGGATGTCATTTTAAAGCCAAGAAGCATGTCAGTAGCATGGATAGAACTGGACACTCAGCTTTATTGAGGTAAACTGTATGGGGGCTTAAAATTATTAACAGCCAACATTCAAAATTATATTTTAAGAAGTTTATAAATGTGCTAAGTAAATATTACTTTCAGAAGTAGCAGAATTTAACATGTACTTTAGGCCTCTTTCACACAAGCGTATATCAGCCCGCCGTTTTCACGGTTGGCCAATATACGCTGTAATCTGATGCATTTGATTCCAATGCATCAGATCACATGGTCGTATTTCTGCGACGTAAAAGTGCCTGGCCAGCCAATATAGCGCTAGGCATTTTTATGTCAGGCCCAAAAGATAGTCCTGGAACTATCTTTTGGGCCTGAATATGTCGGCTGCTGCAGAGACACCTATAGGAGCCAATGACAGTGGCCGGAGAGAGGAGGTGGGAGGGAGTTTAGCAGTGTGACTGCTAAACTCCCTCCCCCCCCCCTGGCTGATTGCAAAAGGAGTGGGCGGGATGGGGCAGAGCTAATTGCCACCCTATCCTGCCTCCTTCCATTGCTGTCTGCGTAGCTCCGCCCCCCTCCCACCCCCTCCCATTGCAATCAGTTGGAGTGGGGGAGGAGAGAAAAGGTAATCCAGCGAGGGGGAGGGAAGGGGCAACAGCATGGTAGCCTCGGCATACATGCACCAGGGCACATGCCATCTGAACGGGTGCACAAACGTTAGATTTGTGCACCCGTTCACGAGGTTTTACAGCTCACATCGTAGTGTATATTGGCCGGCCATGAAAACAGTGGCTGATATGCACTCGTGGAAATAAAGCCTAAAAGATAGGACATTAATAGTTAAACGGCTGGGGTTTACCTCTGGGGACCCCGAACAATCAGCTAATCGGGTGCTCGCTGATAGCACTGCAAATACAAAGTAGTATAGTATATTCCCTGAAAAAAACCCTATAAGTTATTAATAGAGATGAGCGAGCACCAAAATGCTCGAGTGCTCGTTACTCGAGTCGAACTTTCAGTGATGCTCGAGAGTTTGTTTAGAGTAACGAACCCCATTGAAGTCAGTGGGCGACTCGAGCATTTTTGTATATCGCCGATGCTGGCTAAGGTTTTCATTTGTGAAAATCTGCAAAACCCAAGAAAGTGATGGAAACAACACAGAAACGGATAGGGCAGGCGAGGAGCAACATGCAGGGCTGCATTTGGGCTCCGAGGTCTCACTATTAAGCCACAATAGTGGCAAGAGTGAGACCCCCCCCCCCCCCCCGCACTGTCAGCATAAAGATCGTTCTCCTCTGCCACAGCTGTAACAGCTGTGGCAGAGAAGAACGATGTTAGCCCATTGAATTCAATGGAGCCGGCAATATAGCCGGCTCTATTGAAAGCAATGGGCTGCCGGCGAGCGCGGGATGAATTTTCGGGAAGGGCTTAAAAATATAAGCCCTTACCTGAAAGTCATCCTAAAATGTGTAAAAAAAAAAAGAATGTATACTCACCTTTCCGCTGCAGCCGGAGTTCACCCGCGTCTGGCCGGCAGTTCTCCTGAACTGCTCTGAGTAGTATTCAGCAGCCGGGGATTTAAAATCCCCACCCGCTGAATGAGCGGAAAGGTGAATGACAGCTGAGAGCTGCCCCTGATTGGTCCCTGCGCTGAGCCAATCAGAGGCAGCACTCACCCATTCATGAATTCATGAATGGGTGTGAGTGAGAGCTGCCTCTGATTGGTGAGGCTGTGACCAATCAGAGGCAGCTCATTCAGCGGGCGGGGATTTTAAATCCCCGGCTGCTGAATACTACTCAGAGCAGTTCAGGAGAACTGCCGGCCAGAAGCGGCTGAACTCCGGCTGCAGCAGAAAAGTGAGTATACATTTTTTTTTATTTTTACACATTTTAGGATGATTTTCAGGTAAGGGCTTATATTTTTAAGCCCTTCCCGAAAATTCATCCCGCGCTCGCCGGCTGTATTGCCGGCTCCATTGAATTCAATGGTCAGTGCTCGTTTAATCGAGACGAGTACCGCGTGGTGCTCATCTCGAGTAACGAGCATCTCGAGCACCCTAATACTCGAACGAGCATCAAGCTCGGGCGAGTATGCTCGCTCATCTCTAGTTATTAAACATTAAACAAGTTATGCACAGTTGCACAAGATTTTAGCTTGACTTTTCTGTTGGCTGTACCTTTAGGCCAGCTGTACATAGGCATATTTGCATTGTGGAATCCGGGGCGGGCATCCGCAGCTGGATTCCGCAGCACCTACCGCCCATAACATGATATTGAGAAAAAATCTGTACTGCGCATGTCCGATGGTTCGCCATGCAGACCATCCACAGTACAGAGAAATACTGAAAATGCAGGTATGTGCGGATGCAGGCTGGACACAAGGTCAGATTCCGCAATAGCCTCCAGCATGCGGAATCCGACCCGGTCGTGTGCAGCCGGCCTTACTGTCCAGTTTGTCTGCTCTGCTGGGAATAATTATTTTATGTAACATATATTCTGCGTGACAGGCCCATATTAATGCCAAAGCACCTGACACTGATGAATAGCACCTGAGACACAGGATATCTAGAATTGGGTATATGTGGGATTGGAGAGGTGCACATTTTTTGGGGTCGAGAAAGGCTTTTATTAGGGCGCCTACCCAGTGGCGTTGCCAATTTTCGTGCGTGAAAAACGCAACGTTTTTCGTGCGTTTTCCGCGCCTTTTTCGCGGTGTTTTTCGCGCCTTTTTCGCTGTGTTTTTCGTTAATTTCCATTGACAATCATGGGTGCATTAAGAGAAAAATAAGGAGACATATGCAACTGACAGTTCCTATGTGAAAAATTGCAACGAAACGAAAAAAAAAAAACCAAATGGACAAGAACACATTCTATGCTAATTGCTCTTCAGAAAAAATGCAAAACGCAATTTAGCATCGCAGGAAAAAAAATCGCCAGTGGGTAGGCACCCTTATTTTTACATTCTACGCTATTTATTAATTAGTCATTCTATATTTTACTATTGCAGCACAGAGTAGTGGGAAACACATTTATTCCCTATTATCTCCACATACTGATCACTGATAAACAGTGATATATTGGTAACAGCCCATCACTGTTGGTTGTGATCTGTATACACAGGCATACAGAAAAGATGCACAGCTCGTCTTCTCTGCATGCCTCTAAGCCCCATCTGCTCATGGAATGCCTGTGACATCTTTAATGACATTCCCAGATTCCCTAGCAACTACCCAAATGCGGAAGTAGCGTTTCCGCATTCAGGAACATAGCGCTCAATATGGTTGCTGTAATTATGGTCCTTTGTTACAGGTAACTGTCATTGCGGTGTGACAGCCCAATCCTGCTAATGACGCTATGCACAGGAGAGCACAGTGCCATCAAAATAATCATGTAAATTGATGGTCTGCATGCACAAGGACCAGACTGTTAGCTCGTTAATATACATGGGCTGGTTGAGGAGGGGGTTAAAGAAGTGGTCTTACAATGACAAACCTTTTTCAGATTGAAGTCCATCTTTGAGCATCCATAGCAACATTTTGAATGACGCCCACCTGGATCATGAACATCTACTAGTCCTGCATAAAAGTTCATGTAAGACCACACTTTCCCGCAGAATGGCAACAAAAATATACAGGGTGATTCAAAATTCAGGGCCACTCAGAATATCTTCTGGATGAAAAGAAATATAAGTAGGAAACTTTATAAAACAGTTAGATGGGTGGGGGAAAACATTTTAACACTGATTGTGCCTCTCAACCATCTTGTTGGCCAAAACCTTCAATGGGAAGGCGGTCATGACATACATGATTTAAGTGAGTAAAAGAAATGAAAAAGGAGGGTGGAGCAAGACCCAGTGAGGGTGGTGGAATATTTATGAAGTACAAAGAGTTTTCAATGATTGAGTATTTTGAATGGTGGAGGTGTTGCCAACCAGATGACGCTCCACCAGTGTGGGCGTGAGTGTAGCGAAAAGGATGTGAGAAGAACTGGTATGGAGGCGCAACCCTCTAAGCTACTAGAAGATGTAGATCAAAGTCCAATGTGTGATGGTGAAAGCACTTCTTTTTTATTATTTTTTCAGAAATTAAAAACCAGCAATGGAATACGCGTTTCGGGGAAGAACCCCTTCGTCAGTTCGGCTGGATAGGACAACAGGATGCCTAGGGGTGACACGATTCCAAAGATGTATTGGATGTGTTGGAGGTCCTGTGTGCAGGAGGACAGGGGAGAAAAAAAATGGTTAAAGCACTTTTTTCTCCCCTGTCCTCCTGCACACAGGACCTCCGACACATCCAATACATCTTTGGAATCGTGTCACCCCTAGGCATCCTGTTGTCCTATCCAGCCAAACTGAAGAAGGGGTTCTTCCCCGAAACGCGTATTCCATTGCTGGTTTTTAATTTCTGAAAAAATAATAAAAAAGAAGTGCTTTCACCATCACACATTGGACTTTGATCTACATCTTCTAGTAGCTTAGAGTGTTGCGCCTCCATACCAGTTCTTTTCACATACATGATTTAAGGGTAGAATTCCATCAGAAATTGATACTGGTAGGTGTGGTAATTTTATCAATACCCACAACTATTTTTGAGTTATAGATTATTATGTCATATTGGGTATTACTAAGGCTGTAATGCTAAATTATGTTGAATGGAAATCACAAATTGCATGTATTTTCAGGTACCAGAAGAGGCGTTGAACAATTTGGAACAGAACTGAGATCATCCTGATTGTTGGTAAGAGGTTACACAAGTTCATGTGAGGTTGTCATGGTTTTCATTCAAGACACCCTGGAATAGAGCCACTGAGTGCAAGAACTGTCAGGATACTGATTCAGAAGTTCAGAGGTACTGATAGTGTCCAAAACAAACCAAGAACTGGAGAACCTGACTCCCCCCTATGCTCCAATGCCAGTCTCCTGGTGCTTTTTTGTGGGCTCTTCATGAAAACAGCCAGTACAGCTGTTGACATTTGGGGATCAGAAACACTCCTCGAACTACCAGTTTTCAAGTTCGACCTGGACACTACTAATTTTCCTGAGACACGGGTCTAGAAGCAGCCACTATGGGTGCTTTAGCGGTAGTTATGCCCCTGTATGGATATCTCCAGTCCACCAAAGCAAGAGCAGTGTTTGCTAGTAGCTCTTCATTCTGGCTAACAGAGTTGGATACTGAGCAGGGGAACACCTTCTATGGCGTCCATGTGCCCTACTAGGAGAACAACCCCTTTAGAAAGTTCTGTTTACAATTCTGTTCTTTTCTATTAGTTTTCCTTAGTTTTGATAGTAAGAATAAATATCGAGTTGAGATAATTTTTAGATAGCTGTATAACCTTAGGCATCAATTCTCTTCATGAAAAGTTGATATCTAGTTTGTGCCATTAAAACAAATATTGCATGCTATCACTTTAAACAGTACACAATTCGAAACATTTTCATTGGCCAAAAAGAAATGCAGAGACTAAGTCTACAGAACACCTTTTTTATAGATTATGGGCCTGGATCCCAAATAACAGTGAAGAATGATTTAACCTTCTGCTTAGTCCCTCTCTTACGTCAAACACTGTACAGAAGAACAAGGGCAGAGCACCTCATAGGACAGCATGTAGAGTCAGCATCTATCCGTTGAAAAACGAATGGGAACATGCTCACCTTCAAAAGTTGTCTAAAGTCATAGCGTAAGATTATATGTATGTTGAACTTAAGGTGCTGTCTTCACAAGATAGCATATGGTATAATCGAAATGTCCCAGCTGTGTGGGGGGAAATAATAAATTATTTGTTACGGATTTACCACCAGGGCAAAATTAAATTATTACCGCACAGACTAATTAAGTGACAAGTTATGTAAACAATTAAATAACTATAAAACATAACTTTTATGTTCTAGCACAGACATAGCAAACAAACTCAGCAGACCAAACTGACACAAAATAAGCGTACAAACGGACATGAACCGCAAGGCACAGATCACACAGCAAGCTGCAACAAAACACAGATAGCAGGTCACACAGCAAACTTCAACAGAAAAGGATTCATGACTGCTCACCCTAGGGGCCATACAGAGACTGACCAGGAGCTGGGTTTATATGTGAGCACAGACCCAGGAGATTGGCTAGCAGGAAGTACCACACCCAGCCAGCTCAATCAATTAACCCTGTGAGGGCTGTGCTGATAGGAAGCTTAGAACTACAGATCCCAGCAGCACACATAACAGAACACTTATCAGCAGTGCAGGCTGTTATCACAGTCGGCAGCACTGATAAGATTCTTTCAGCTTGTGTCCCACTGGTAGTTCACAGTGGGACACGAGCTGTAAGCACTGAGAACAATGCAGCTGTTTGCTTATGCAAAACAGCTGTATTGTTCGCTGAGCGATAGTAGCAGTGTCCCGCTCCACCTGCATAGCTCTTAAGCAGCTAATTAGCTACTATAGACTATGCAAAGATGATTGCTCAAAACTGTCACTCAAACTGTCGTTTGAGCAATTTTTGAGCGATCATCTGTCAGTGTAAATGGGGTCTAAGTCCCTGGTATCCATACTAATTAATCTGATGTTGTATCTGCTTTCCTAAACTGTTGTAGAATGGTTATTAATATGTGACATTTGCAATCCACTTTTCCATGTTAGGGACCGTTTAGGCAACCCCCAGGTTCCTGACGTGGAGCCACCCTCATCAAGGCAATTGCCCTGCTTTTAGGCAGGATTTTTCCTGTACTAGTTAGATGTGGTGATATTTACCTTCCCCATTGTTTCGTTCTGTTATTTTCAGTTTTTTTGCTGAAAGTTTTAATATAGAGTGTACAAGTATCCATCCTTTTGCACAGCTACCGTGTTTCTCCCAAAAATAAGACACTGTCTTATATTAATTTTTGCCCCAAAAGAGGCACTAGGTCTTATTTTCCAGGAGGTCTTATTATACTTACCTAGCAGGCTCGGTCCAGGTGCCCCCCACTGCTCTCCACAGCTCTAATGCCTTTCCCACCGTACTCGGTCGCTCATGCAACATCACTTCCTGGTTATGGGACTCATAAATCTCGCTTTCAGGAAGCGATGGCTGTGATTGGTTCTTCGACTGCTGCTCAGCTAATTAATGCAGTAGTGAATGAGCCAATTGATTGTCTGAGCAGCGGTGAAAGAACCAATCAACAGCCATTGCATTGTAGAGGCAGAATTGGCTGAGCCGCAGCCAATTGCATTGGTTCATCCAGTGCTTCATTGATTGGCTGAGCAGCAGTCGAAGAACCAATCATAGCCATCGCTTCCTGGAGGAGGGATTTATGAATCCCGTAACCAGGAAGTGATGTTGTATGAGCAGTGAGGACTGCGGAAACCGTGCCGAACCTCTAGACTGCAGCAGGAAGTTCCTGGACCGAGACTGCAAGGTAATGTATTCTTTTTATTTTTTTAAATAGTGTAACTTGGCTTATTTTCAGGGTAGGGCTTATATTTCAAGCCTCCCCAAAAATTAGGCTAGGAAAAATAGCATTCCATAAACAAATTAGCGATCAGGTAGGAGTGGACACATGTATACATGCTGGATAACGAAACAAAACGATACACATGAAAAAATTGAGTACATCTGTATTATTTCTACATCGGTTCAGCTAAATGAAGCCACTTACAGCTTATAAAGTGCACTTAATCACCAGGATATGCTACCATGTCTATATACGAGCAAGAATGTTGGCAGTTCATACTTCAGCATTCTAATTTGTGTCAGCTCCATGCCAAAGAGGAAAAAAACTTCACTGATGAAAAATGCAAGCCATTACGAGTCTTTGAATGCTTATTTACCTTAGAATTAAAAGGAAGGCAACAGCATCCAATAAATTCTTCATTTATTCTTCCAGTGTATTTACATATCAGGTAATATCCCTGCTGGAAGTTCAGAGACTTTTCATGCTCTGTGCTAGAAGCCAAAGCCTTGTTTGATATGTAAACACTTTGGCTTAATAAAAGAGAAATGTATTGGATGCCCTTGCTTCCCTTTCATTTGCTAGAATTTGGACTTTTCTTAAGAGGTCACTTTGCATCTTTCTTCATATTGGCATAAACAAGATTCTGCTCTCTAGCGTGCTTTCCTGATATTTACTTAGTCACCACTTCAGGGAAAAAAAAATTATTTGACTTGCTCCACTTTTTTCTGCACTCGCCACTTTTGAAAAATGATGAGAAAAGTGGGCAGGGTCTTGGGGAGGGGTGTGGCCAACAAGGTTCTGACAAATTTATTACATTTAAAGCCAGAAATTTAGAAAATGCCATTTATTAAACGTGTGCCTAATAAAAAATATGCCGTATTGCATTCCAACAAACTTCGGTTTAAGACTAGCGTTTAAAAAAAAGCCAATCTTATTATATCTCCCCCATAGTGTTTGAAGCTACAGTTCGTGATTTCTTCAAGGCTATCTGCACATAATACAACTAATTAGGGCTATGTAAAGAGACAATTCTATAACATTACATTATATTAAGAATAAGTACAATAAGAATATAAAAGGCATACAATTAATTTCCAGCATGGACAGAGAATGAAATGTGTTAGTAGAAGTTTAATTACATAATCCTACAGCATACCTAACTTTTCTGGTGACTTTTCAGAAGAAGCTGTGGTGGGTGTGCTTGAGAAGTAACATTATTTCTGCCTATTATACGACTTGCATCCTGTTCTTTTTCACATTTTCCCCTCTTCAAGCTATACCTGTGATTCTCAATTCTATCTGGAATGATGGGGGGAGCCTGACTGATATGCTGTGTTCAGAAATTGTTTTCTTAATGTAATACACACACACACACACACACACACATGGACATAGCATCACCATGGAGGACACTACAGCAGTAGTGAGCAGTGTAGATGTGAGTTAAGCAGCTAAAATACAGTAGACAGTCACTCTTAGTTGTAGGCAGTTTCTGCATGAATCTCTTTTTCTCCCATCCCCACCCCCTACTACCCACCTCTGCTCTGCTCTGTATCACTTCGGGGAGCATCATGACTCATCTCCCTTCTTCACTTCTTAGTCCGCCATAGTCCGGTAAGATGCAGGTTGTGTGATGGAACAGTGGTGACAGTGGATCAAATGCAGCAAATAAACTTTACTAAAAATTTACATCCAACTACTTGACACAGAGGAAATGGCAATTTTTAGTAATTGTTCTTCTAGCAATTAACCTTTTACTCCAATTGTCCTTTACGCAAATGACCTTGTGCTATCAATTCCCTCTAACTAAAAATACTTTGTAACTACCGTCATACTGGGTACCACAGGTTTAACATCTTGGAGTAGTCTCTATAACTGGGTTCTTGACCTGAAAGGATACATCTCTCATCAGTTTAATGACAGAGCCTTAGCAACTCAGTGGTCTCTTGGTTCATCTGTTTTTCATTGGTTCACAAACAGTGCATTGACAGATCAAACGATCCCTCGGGTCCTCTGTTTCTGTCCGGTTCTCACAAGCATGCACACACCAACAAGTTTTGTTTTCTGACACACAGGCTGTCATATAAGCTTATGTTTGAAAAGTTAGTGAGTATTTAACATATCCTCATCCAGCCTACCTCATCATCATCATCATCATTATTATTATTAAGGTGACCATACACATAAAATAGCCATCGTACACCAGCTATTTCTACTGACTCAAACATTAACCTGTATACTTGGCTTAGCTGAGTTTGCATATTTATTTCCATAGGGAGAGGGAAATAGGCTTTTGTGAGACGCCCCCTTAACAGCTTCTTACATTGTATTCAACATGCATGATCCTTTGTTTCAGTGGGTAATACAACTGTGATGAGGTCTGTGGTGTACAGACTTCAGGCTGTCAGACATTTTGTGTGTCAGGCCTTGGGCCAATATCAGATTCCATTTTTTGTTTGTAGTTTGTCAGGCCCTAGGACAGATGTATAAATTCAATGTTCTAATTTCCCCTTCCTCTCTTATATTTGGCAAGCCTTTGTTGTACAAGAGGACAGGAAACCCCTTGTCCCGGTGGCCATAAACTGGCTAATGGCAAGGAGATGCTAATTTGAGCCCATGCTGGTTTGGAGTGACACCTTCCTCTGTTAACACAGCCAACTTCACATCAGAAGGAAATCTTCTAATAAAGGATATTTGGGTGTATGAAGGTCCTAACCCGATATAAATTATATTTTCAGACTTGGGCTGGCCAGGGGACAAATCAGCCTGTATTCTAACAACTTCAAGCTTGCAATACTGCTAGAGTGATGGATGACAGGGACGGGATTGATAGGTGTCGTCCCTGAAGCCACACGCGTTCCTGCTCATCCCTCTCCACTTGCTAGGCCTTAGTCTACTCAATCAACTGCTGTTCTTAATGGAGAACCCGGTACAGGAACAAAGTCAGTGCTTTGTACTAAGTTCTGTTTGGATAGATGTCGCTGATGGATGAAGAGTTGGGCTGCTGGTTTTAGCGTGCGGTTGAGTCGCAATGGTGAGTCTCTGTCTGGCCATTGCCTGAGGCAAACTGTCCTCATTGTGTCTGAATATACATAGTTGACTAATAGGTACGAATGGGGTCACCTCAGCTATCAGAGGTTTTGCATACATCTCTGACATAGGTCACTCTACAGCAGTGTCTTAAACTACCTCAGGCATGGAACTGACCTTGCTTGCAGCACCATATGTAAAACTGTGATCAGGATTGTGGGTGGGTTGCTTGAGATGTCAGAGCATAGGGCTTCCTCTGCCAAACTTGGCATTGTGAGGATTAGCATCTTGTCTGGCAGGAGTGGGCTCACTGGTTCCACAAAAAAGGAAGCGCTTGCAGTCTGAGTCTATTGGGGAAAATGCTATGGGACAATAGTGCAGCTGGCTTCATGTGCATCTTAAGCAGAGTTGTTGTAGTTCTTTAGTGAATTCACTAGACAATCTCATATTGCAATGCTAGCGAACTTTACTCAACCTGTAGGAAAACAGTAACTAGTCCCTGTCTCTTACTAGTAATCAGTTGCGTGGGTCAGCAGTGGGTGTCTCACAGGATGGCTCAGTACTTCTTGGCAGATGAATATTAGCGGCACTGTGTGAGGTATGAGCAGAGCTTGCGTTGGCACTTTAACCCATTAAGGATGAAGCACTGTAAATTTACAGCATTGGTCCTGGGCTTTAATCCCGGCCAATTGTAAAAAATATTGTGGGGGATTAAAGCCCCTACTTCTGCAATCAATCAGAAACAGGGCGGGTTGTCAGCTTTTAGACAGCTGATAACCCAGAGAAGGAGGGAAATGTGGTTATTAACTCTTTCTGCCTTCTCCTTTCACTAGTACACAGCGCTCAATGATTGCTATGTACTAAAGAGTGAAAGTGGAATTGTTTCCTCCACTACGCGAGCCAGCGGTCACATGACTGCTAGGATCCCCTGGCACAGCAGAGCTACACGGTCCTAGCAGACTCTGATCAGCTCTGCCAGTGACCATTGTCACTACAGAGGATGTTTTCCCTGTGACTGGGGCTCCTATGGATGCCCCAGCTACAGTGGAAAAATGTAAAAAAAAAAAAAAACCAAAACCTTGTGAATGTCACCCAGAGGTCTTATGTAAAAAAATAAAACAAAATTACAGAATAAAATAAAAATACATACATGGGCAAGAAAATAACCCAAAGCAGACACCAACCAAAACCGTCACCCTGTAATCTAAAACCATACATATGATATACCAAAACATCCATAACAAAATGAGGAACCTATTCTCATACTTTATTTTAGTGTGAATATACTAACTTTAAAAAGCTATAAATGTTAAAAACATCGGCCTACAACGGATCAGTGCACAGCGGCAGCTGCGTAAATTCCTATGGGAGCCTATGCTAGCTGTCGTAGAAGGGAGGTGGGAGGGAGTTTAGCAGTGTGACTGCTAACCTCCCTCTCCTTTCTCGTCTCCTCTCTGCCCCTTGCCGCTGTTTGCAATGGGAGGGGGCTGCGGACAAGGGTCAGGGAGGGGCTTATCTCTGCCCCCACCCCTTCACACTGCAAACGGCCAGAGAGGAGGAGAGAGGAGGTGAATCAGTGAGGGGGAGGGAAGGGGGAATGTCTCCCGAGACCCCATGGCATTGCGGCCTCGGCATATACGCGCCTTGCCCTTTGCCATTCAGGCGTTTTTACGGCGCTGGCGATTGCATGTAAAATGCCTACAGCCATGTAAATAGGACCTCAAAGTCGTTGTGGAACATTTTTAAGTTGTGGGAAAAATCCCTTTAACATAATGAAAAAATATTTTTTTTTCCCCAATAGGTTTTGTTTTGTAGAAAAAGATGGACCTTAATGAAATTAAGCACTACACGATGACTTTGACCATGACAGAGCCAGTGCAGCCAAAGATTGTAATGTAGCCATGTGATATTGTAACACAATATAAGTCAATGCTGTCATGTTGCAACTCACCAGTTGCTGTAAAGGTCACAAGAAGGTCCAAAGAAATACAAATGTCAGAGCTACATAAAAACTTTTGCCAAGACACAGATTGTGCAGCCAAAAACTGCAGTGCAGCTCTGTGACATCAGAGCATAATGGAAGTCAGTGTGGTCAGGTTTTGACTTGCAAGTTGTCACAGCTGATATCCACAGATCTCAAGTAACTCAACAAAATCAGATTTCTTGCAATCTGTAAATTACATCTGTAGCAGCTTGTGTGTTACAATGGGACATATTGACTTCTAATATGTTTCAGAGTTGCAGACTTACGCTACGATCTTTGGCTGCAAGATCTGTAGACCTGTATCATGGGTAAAGCTGCTGTGTAGTACTAGCCAAAGTTGCTGAGTTTCTTGTAATCTATGGGTCACAACTGCGGTAACCTGTGAGCCACTATATGGCCACATTGACTTCTATTATGTTGCAATGTCATCGGGCTATACTGTGCTCTTTTGTTCATGTGAACTGTGTCGTGACTAAAGTCACTATGTAGCCCTAGACTAATGACCATCACTAGGCTTTCCTGTTTGAAGGAGAGCACTATGGTACATAAAAAAAATAATCTCCATTTTTATTAACCCCTCCCCCAAACAATCAAACTAAAAGGTAAACTTACTTGCTATTTTGATAAACATTAGTAAAGAGGTTTTTCAGGACTTAACTATTGATGACCTACCCTAATTAATTAATTCAATGACAGCTGTGCCTGCATTGGTAACTTAGGCCACTGCAATGTAGACAGAGATGTCTGCTTCCAACTCAGTCTGTGCTGACAGGCCCGGTAAACAACATGGATTCCGAGTGGCAGACCCCTGCTGATCAACTATTGCTGACCCGAGGATAGACCATCGACAGTTAAAGGGGTTGTCTCGCGAAATCAAGTGGGGTTATACACTTCTGTATGGCCATATTAATGCACTTTGTAATGTACATCGTGCATTAAATATGAGCCATACAGAAGTTATTCACTTACCTGCTCCGTTGCTAGCGTCCTCGTCTCCATGGTTCCATCTAAATTCGCTGGCGGCTTGCTTTTTTAGACGCGCTTGCGCAGTCCGGTCTTCTGCTCTGAGCACGAGCCGCTTCAGTGTGCTCGCCGCTACAGCTCTTCTGCGCATGCGCAGACGAGCTGTATCTTCTCGGGAGCGCGCTGGATTGGCCATTCTGCTACCATCCTCTCTTAGAGGAAGGTGCAGAGCCGCCCAGCCGAGTCGCCTAGCAGAGCTACCCAGCCCAGCCGCCCAGGTAAGTGATGGGTGACGGACTGACGGGGGTGACGCGTGACGGACTGCCGCTGTGGCCCCGGAGCCTACCGCTGTGGACCCGGAGCCTACCGCTGTGGACCCGGAGCCTACCGCTGGGCCCCGGAGCCTACCGCTGTGGACCCGGAGCCTACCGCTGGGCCCCGGAGCCTACCGCTGGGCCCCAGAGCCTACCGCTGTGGACCCGGAGCCTACCGCTGGGCCCCGGAGCCTACCGCTGGGCTCCGGAGCCTACCGCTGGGCCCCGGGGCCTACCGCTGTGGCCCCGGAGCCTACGCTGGGGAGCCGGGGCCTACCGCTGGGCCCCGGAGCCTACCGCTGGGCTCCGGAGCCTACCGCTGGGCCCCGGGGCCTACCGCTGTGGCCCCGGAGCCTACCGCTGGGCCCCGGAGCCTACCGCTGGGCTCCGGAGCCTACCGCTGGGCCCCGGGGCCTACCGCTGTAGCCCCGGAGCCTACCGCTGGGTCCTGGAGCCTACGCTGGGGAGCCGGGGCCTACCGCTGGGGAGCCGGGGCGTAGCGCTGGGGAGCCGGGGCTAGCGCGGGGAAGCCGGGGCTAGCGCGGGGGAGCCGGGGGCTAGCGCGGGGGAGCCGGGGGCTAGCGCGGGGGAGCCGGGGGCTAGCGTGGGGGAGCCGGGGCCTAGCGCGGGGGAGCCGGGGCCTAGCGCCGGTTACCTGCTGCCTGGCGGTGGGTGACTGGTCGGCCGCGTTCAATCCCGGGGTCCGGTCGGCAGCTGCGGGGCGTCTGGTTGTCAGGGAGACACAGCTGGTAGCGTCTCGAGAGCTACAGCAAGCGACGGGAAAAGAGCCGGCGGCCATCTTGGGGAAACTTTTTATAAGTTGCTGAAACGCTGGAACTGTAAGTACAAACCAGCTAGAAAAGTCATTTACAGGGGGCTTAGTAATGTATGCTTAATTAGGGGGACTGGGCAAAAAAAAATTTCACTGCTTCCTCGAGACAACCCCTTTAAGTCTCAGAAAACCCTTTAATTTGATAATAGCAATTTAACCCTTTGCAATCCAATGTCGGGCCTTCCCCGACATCATAATTTCCCTCCACATCCCCGATGTCAGGACAGGCTCGACACTGCAGTGCAGGAGTGCATCTGCACCCGATCATCAGACACATCGGGTGCAGATACACTTCTGCACTGGTCCTCATCGAGGACCCCCGAGGAGAAGGCAGAAAGGGTTTTGAACCCTTTCTGCCTTCTCCTTTACACATTACATAGCGCTCAATTAGCGCTATGTAATGCACAGACCCCCAGCGGTCACATGAACGCCGAGCCGGGAGCCTGCACCGTGGGGGGGCCTGCTTACCTGTCCAGCGTTTTCCGCATTCTCCCTTCTGTCTCCCGGCTCGGTGATCATGTGACCGCTGGGTGCCACCTGACCCCAGCGGTCACATGATCGCCGAGCTGGGAGGCAGAGGGAGAATGCGGAAGACGCCGGACAGGTAAGCAGACCCCCCCCCCCACAGTGCAGTGAGCATCTGCACCCTCCTGAACTCTGTCAGTACAGGAGGGTGCAGGGAAATGTACTTTTTCTCATCCATTCTCACCAGCTCCAATTTATTTGGAGCTAGGGAGAATGGATGAGAAAAAATAATTGGATTGGAAAGGGTTAAAGAAAATTTTTCTCTTCTTAAAATGCCCTAATTTAACTACTAAACAAGTAAGGCTCGGGCAAAACTGACACTTCCACTGTGTTTATGAGTAAATTCTAGGCAAGACTGATACCCAGCTTCCCTGAAAATAAGACCTACCCAAAAATAAGCCCTAGCATGATTTTTCATGATTTTTAAGGATGCAGCAGGATTTTTCAGGATTTTAAGGATGCTTAAAATATAAGCCCTACTCTAAAAATAAGCCATAGTTATAGTTAATAAAAAAGGCAATTTAAATAATTTCCAGGCAGCTATACATGTAAAAAAGTAAAATCTTTTGGAGCAAAAATTAATATAAGACCCTGTCTTCTTTTAGGGAAAACAGAGTATATCCCATAGGAATGTAGAGAAAGAAAAAAAGATGGAGCAAAAGCCTTGTGATAGGTAAAAGAAAATGCAAAAACCTAAGCGGAGTGGGGCAGCGGGACTGGAGAAGTACCAAGATGTGGCTAAATTTAATAAAAATCATCTTTAATATTTCTTTCATATTTAGAGTGTTGTGCCAAATCACCAGTGCTTTTAATTCTTTCATCCTGATATATCACATGACCCCTTTGCCACTTGAAAAATCTGAGCTGAATTCAATATCGCGGAGTTCAAAATGGACGCCAAAAATGTCTCCCCTACCAAAAAAATGTAGCCTTCATCCTAATATTTTCACACATTGGATATTTCTCATTATTATGCCAGTTAAACAGATGTGTTCAGACTTTTGCCTCCCCCTGTATAATAGATTTCAATGTCATGTGACAAAAGAACATGCATATATAGCCATTGATGTAAAGTTTTACGCAGAAAGTGTCATATGGTTTTTAAATACAGTAAAACATTTTTGTAACCATGGATAATATATATTTTGTAAAAGTACAGCTTCTTGATTGAATTAAAAACCACCACTTTGCAAATACCTTTTAATGCAATATTACGACAGCTTTTCCCTGAATCAATTTTTCCACTATTCAGCAGTGAAAGGATTTTTTTACCATACTTTCCATTGTGCACTGATTTCAATTAGAGATGAGCGAGTATACTCGCTAAGGCACATTACTCCGTTCCTCCCCGCTCTCCCCCGCCGCTCCCCGCCCCCTGCCGGCACCCGAATCTTTAGAGACGAGCGGGGAGATACTCGGCTAAGGCACTACTCGATCGAGTAATGTGCCTTAGCGAGTATACTCGCTCATCTCTAATTTCAATGTAGAGACAAGCTTGGACTTAAAGAACCTATATCAGCAACAATGTTTTGTATTAATTAAAACCAGATAGAGACATATGTTCCATTTTTCTAACCTGTTTTTATTTTCTGATTGTAGAATTTTCTATTCTCTTTTTTGTACATGACTATGGGGACTGCCATCTAGCCTGACCTACATAGGACAACATTTAGAGCTATACGTTATGGGACATTCAAATAATGGACAGGAGGGGACCCATTGACTTCTATAGGAAACTGTTCTAGACCTGGTCTGTGACTTGTGCAGAGGTCACTTTGCAGGGTGGGGAGTAGATGGTCCCAGTTTATCCCAATTGTGAATAGCGGATCCTGTGTTATCTACGTATAGGTGTTACTTTTCATTATCTACCTACCTGTGATGTTAGTGAGATGACTGCTGCAAGGCTTCCTCTACATAATAGGAAGTATCAGCTTATTATTAGGCTCTGAGCTTGATATTCGTGCGAATATTAGGGTGTTCGGGATGCTCGTTACTCGTAACGAGTACCACGCGATGTTCCGGTTACTTTCAGTTTCCTCTCTGAGACGTTAGCGCGCTTTTCTGGCCAATTGAAAGACAGGGAAGGCATTACAACTTCCCCCTGTGACGTTAAAGCCCTATACCACCCCCCTGCTGTGAGTGGCTGGGGCGATCAGATGTCACCCGAGTATAAAAGTCGGCCCCTCCTGCGGCTCGCCTCAGATGCCTTGTGAGTTAGCTGAGGGACAGTGGTATCGTGCTGGAGCTGCTGTAGGGAGAGCGTTAGGAGTTAGTGTAGGCTTCAAGAACCCCAACGGTCCTTTTTTAGGGCCACATTTAACTGTGTGGAGTACTGTGCAGGCTGCTGTTAGCTGTGTTGCTTTTTTTTTTTTTTCCTCAAAATCGGCGGTGCAGAGCATTGCACCCTGCATTGATACTACAGGGACAGAACTGATTAGGCAGGGCCAGAAGACATATATTATTCATTGAATAGACGCAGTGGGCCTTTTCTTTTTTAACAAAAGGGAAAAAAGTATATTTGCCCTGCCTCTGTCAGTCCTAAGGGCTCTGGGTACGTGTGTGCTGCGTGGAGAACGTAAAAAAATCAGACGCAACCAGCTACGGTTGAGTGCAGCCTTGCGCCAATTTCTTTCCTGCCTGGGAAATACCTGCTCTGCCACAGTTAATAACTCTGCAACAGTAAAGTTCTGTGACACTTTTGCAGGGCCGCAACACAGTGTCAGTTATTAAACTTATTATTCAGTGAATAGACGCAGTGGGCCTATCCTTTTAAACAAAAGGGAAAAAAGTATATTTGCCCTGCCTCTGTCAGTCCTAAGGGCTCTGGGTACGTGTGTGCTGCGTGGAGAACGTAAAAAAATCAGACGCAACCAGCTACGGTTGAGTGCAGCCTTGCGCCAATTTCTTTCCTGCCTGGGAAATACCTGCTCTGCCACAGTTAATAACTCTGCAACAGTAAAGTTCTGTGACACTTTTGCAGGGCCGCAACACAGTGTCAGTTATTAAACTTATTATTCAGTGAATAGACGCAGTGGGCCTATCCTTTTAAACAAAAGGGAAAAAAGTATATTTGCCCTGCCTCTGTCAGTCCTAAGGGCTCTGGGTATGTGTGTGCTGCGTGGAGAACGTAAAAAAATAAGACGCAACCAGCTACGGTTGAGTGCAGCCTTGCGCCAATTTCTTTCCTGCCTGGGAAATACCTGCTCTGCCACAGTTAATAACTCTGCAACAGTAAAGTTCTGTGACACTTTTGCAGGGCCGCTACACAGTGTCAGTTATTAAACTTATTATTCAGTGAATAGACGCAGTGGGCCTATCCTTTTAAACAAAAGGGAAAAAAGTATATTTGCCCTGCCTCTGTCAGTCCTAAGGGCTCTGGGTACGTGTGTGCTGCGTGGAGAACGTAAAAAAATCAGACGCAACCAGCTACAGTTGAGTGCAGCCTTGCGCCAATTTCTTTCCTGCCTGGGAAATCAAATCACTGGTAATACAGCATGCTGAGGGGTAGGGGTAGGCCTAGAGGACATGGACGCGGCCGAGGACGCGGAGGGCAAAATGAGGGTGTGGGCACAGGCCGAGCTCCTGATCCAGGTGTGTCGCAGCCGACTGCTGCGCGATTAGGAGAGAGGCACGTTTCTGGCGTCCCCACATTCATCGCCCAATTAATGGGTCCACGCAGGAGACCTTTATTAGAAAATGAGCAGTGTGAGCAGGTCCTGTCCTGGATGGCAGAAAGTGCTTCGAGCAACCTATCGTCCAGCCACAGTTCTGCGCCGTCCACTGCTGCAAATCCGAATCCTCTGTCTGCTGCTCCTCCTTCCTCCCAGCCTCCTCACTCCACTACAATGACACATGCTCAGGAGCGGGAAGACTCCCAGGAACTGTTCTCGGGCCCCTGCTCAGATTGGGCAGCAGTGGTTCCTTTCCCACCAGAGGAGTTTATCGTCACTGATGCACAACCATTGGAAAGTTCCCGGGGTCCGGGGGATGAGGCTGGGGACTTCCGCCAACTGTCTCAAGACCTTTCAGTGGGTGAGGAGGACGATGACGATGAGACACAGTTGTCTTGCAGTGAGGTAGTGGTAAGGGCAGTAAGTCCGAGGGAGGAGCGCACAGAGGATTCGGAGGAAGAGCAGCAGGACGATGAGGTGACTGACCCCACCTGGTGTGCAACGCCTACACAGGACAGGTCTTCAGAGGGGGAGGCACGGGCAGCAGCAGGGCAGGTTGCAAGAGGCAGTGCGGTGGCCAGGGGTAGAGGCAGGGCCAGACCGAATAATCCACCAACTGTTTCCCAAAGCGCACCCTCGCGCCATGCCACCCTGCAGAGGCTGAGGTGCTCTAAGGTCTGGCAGTTTTTCACCGAGACGCCTGACGACCGACGAACAGTGGTGTCAACCTTTGTCACGCCAAGATCAGCCGGGGAGCCACCACCAACAGCCTCACCACCACCAGCATGCGCAGACATATGATGGCCAAGCACCCCACAAGGTGGGACGAAGGCCGTTCACCGCCTCCGGTTTGCACCGCTGCCTCTCCCCCTGTGCCCCAACCTGCCACTGAGATCCAACCCCCCTCTCAGGACACAGGCACTACCGTCTCATGGCCTGCACCCACACCCTCACCTCCGCTGTCCTCGGCCCCATCCACCAATGTCTCGCACCGCACAGTCCAGCCGTCGCTAGCGCAAGTGTTGGAGCACAAGCGCAAGTACGCCGCCACGCACCCGCACGCTCAATCGTTAACCGTCCACATAGCCAAATTTATCAGCCTTGAGATGCTGCCGTATAGGGTTGTGGAAACGGAGGCTTTCAAAGCTATGATGGCGGCGGCGGCCCCGCGCTACTCAGTTCCCAGTCGCCACTACTTTTCCCGATGTGCCGTCCCAGCCCTGCACGACCACGTCTCCCGCAACATTGTACGCGCCCTCACCAATGCGGTTAGTGGCAAGGTCCACTTAACTACGGACACGTGGACAAGCACAGGCGGGCAGGGCCACTACATCTCCCTGACGGCACATTGGGTGAATTTAGTGGAGGCTGGGACAGAGTCAGAGCCTGGGACCGCTCACGTCCTACCCACCCCCAGAATTGCGGGCCCGAGCTCGGTGGTGGTATGTTCGGCGGTGTATGCTTCTTCCACTAAAGCACCCTCCTCCTCCTCCTCAACCTCTGTCTCGCAATCTAGATGTGTCAGCAGCAGCAGGACGTCGCCAGCAGCTGGTGTCGCGCGGCGTGGCAGCACAGCGGTGGGCAAGCGTCAGCAGGCCGTGCTGAAACTACTCAGCTTAGGAGATAGGAGGCACACAGCCCACGAACTGCTGCAGGGTCTGACAGAGCAGACCGACCGTTGGCTTGCGCCGCTGAGCCTTCAACCGGGCATGGTCGTGTGTGACAACGGCCGTAACCTGGTGGCGGCTCTGCAGCTCGGCAGCCTCACGCACGTGCCATGCCTGGCCCACGTCTTTAATTTGGTGGTTCAGCGCTTTCTGAAAAGCTACCCACGCTTGTCAGACCTGCTCGTAAAGGTGCGCCGACTCTGCGCACATTTCCGCAAGTCCCACACGGACGCTGCCACCCTGCGGACATCGGTTTAATCTGCCAGTGCACCGACTGCTGTGCGACGTGCCCACACGGTGGAACTCTACGCTCCACATGTTGGCTAGGCTCTATGAGCAGCGTAGAGCTATAGTGGAATACCAACTCCAACATGGGCGGCGCAGTGGGAGTCAGCCTCCTCAATTCTTTTCAGAAGAGTGGGCCTGGTTGGCAGACATCTGCCAGGTCCTTCGAAACTTTGAGCAGTCTACCCAGGTGGTGAGCGGCGATGCTGCAATCATTAGCGTCACCATTCCTCTGCTATGCATCTTGAGAAGTTCCCTGCAAACCATAAAGGCAGCCGCTTTGCGCTCGGAAACAGAGCCGGGGGAAGACAGTATGTCGCTGGATAGTCAGAGCACCCTCCTGTCTATATCTCAGCGCGTTCAGGAGGAGGAGGAGGAGCATGAGGAGGATGAGGAGGAGGGGGAAGAGACAGCTTGGCCCACTGCTGACGGTACCCATGCTGCTTGCCTGTCATCATTTCAGCGTGTATGGCCTGAGGAGGAGGAGAAGGAGGAGGAGGATCCTGAAAGTGATCTTCCTAGTGCGGACAGCCATGTGTTGCGTACAGGTACCCTGGCACACATGGCTGACTTCATGTTAGGATGCCTTTCTCGTGACCGTCGCGTTACACGCATTCTGGCCACTACGGATTACTGAGTGTACACACTGCTCGACCCACGCTATAAGGAGAACCTTCCCACTCTCATTCCCGAAGAGGAAAGGGGTTCGAGAGTGTTGCTATACCACAGGACCCTGGCGGACAAGCTGATGGTAAAATTCCCATCCGACAGCGGTAGTGGCAGAAGGCGCAGTTCCGAGGGCCAGGTAGCAGGGGAGGTGCGTAGATCGAGCAGCATGTACAGCCCAGGCAGTGCAACAGTCTTTAAGGGCCTGGACAGCTTTATGGCTCCCCAGCAAGACTGTGTCACCGCTCCCCAGTCAAGGCTGAGTCGGCGGGAGCACTGTAAAAGGATGGTGAGGGAGTACGTAGCCGATCGCACGACCGTCCTCCGTGACGCCTCTGCCCCCTACAACTACTGGGTGTCGAAGCTGGACACGTGGCCTGAACTAGCGCTGTATGCCCTGGAGGTGCTTGCTTGTCCTGCGGCTAGCGTCTTGTCAGAAAGGGTGTTTAGTGCGGCTGGGGGAATCATCACAGATAAGCGTACCCGCCTGTCAACCGACAGTGCCGACAGGCTAACACTCATCAAGATGAACAAAGCCTGGATTTCCCCAGACTTCTCTTCTCCACCAGCGGACAGCAGCGATACGTAAGCAATACGTAGGCTGCACCCGCGGATGGAAGCTACGTTCTCTCTCACCATCCAAAACGGGGACATTTCTGCTTCATCAATCTGTGTCTAATATTCCTCCTCCTCCTCCTGCTCCTCCTCCTGAAACCTCACGTAATCACGCTGAACGGGCAATTTTTCTTAGGGCCACAAGGCTCACTCATCTAATTTTTCTAAACAATTTTTATATGTTTCAATGCTCTTAAAAGCGTTGAAACTTTAACTTGAACCAATTTTTCGTTCAACTGGGCTGCCTCCAGGCCTAGTTACCACCTAAGCCACATTAACCAAAGCGATTAATGGGTTTCACTTGCCATCTTGGTTGGGCATGGCCAATTTTTACTGAGGTACATTAGTACTGTTGGTACACCAATGTTTTGGGGCCCTCACCTACAGTGTAATCATAGCAATTTGTATGTTCTTCGCCTGCACTCATGGTACAGAAGTGTGTGTGGGGTTGGCCTACACTTTAGCTACATAAATGTAACTTGGGCCTTGGCTATACTGCAGCTACTGAAATGGAACTTTGACAGCGCTCCCACTATACTGCTGCTTCGGAATTGTTCCTGGGGCCTGTGTAGGCTGCTACAATGACTTAAATGGAACTAAGACTATGCTCCTCCTATACTGCTGCTTCGGAATTGTTCCTGGGGCCTGTGTAGGCTGCTACTATTACTGAAATGGAACGAAGACTGTGCTCCCCCTATAATGCTGCTAGTGATATGTTAGTGGGGCCTGTCGCTAATGCTACGGCTGAAATGTTACTAATTCTGGGCTCTGCCTATACCGCTGCTAATGGTATGTCTCTGGGGTGTGGAAACAGAGGCTTCCCAAAGACATGATGGCGGCGAGGCCATTTCCCACCAACGCTGTTACTGTTAAGGTGCATATAACCACGGACACGTGGAGAGGACACGTAGTGCCTCCAAAACATACCCCGCCACGGCCCACTTAATCCTGGCCACATTCCGAAAACCAACAAAATAAAACCGCGCTACTAGGTCCGCAGTCACCACCACATTACCACCAACGCGGTTACTGTTAAGGTACATATTACCAGTCTGACTGGGGCATGCAGTGTTGGCCGGAGCCCACCTGCATTAAGCACGACATTACTACCTCAGCTGTGTTGGGCAATGCAATGGGATATTTCTATGTACCGCCGGTGGCTTCCTGGCACCCACCCATGCTGTGAGTCCACAGGGAATTATAAATGCATCTGTTTCCACTTGTAAAGAACCCCAGTCTGACTGGGGCATGCAGTGTGGGCCGAAGCCCACCTGCATTAAGCACGACATTACTACCTCAGCTGTGTTGGGCAATGCAATGGGATATTTTTGTGTATCGCCGGTGGGTTCCAGGGAGCCACCCATGCTGTAGGTGCACACGGAGTTTAACCTACATGTGTCCACTTCTAAAGAACCCCTGTCTGACTGGGGCATGCAGTGTGGGCCGAAGCCCACCTGCATTAAGCACGACATTACTACCTCAGCTGTGTTGGGCAATGCAATGGGATATTTCTATGTACCGCCGGTGGCTTCCTGGCACCCACCCATGCTGTGGGTCCACAGGGAATTATAAATGCATCTGTTTCCACTTGTAAAGAACCCCAGTCAGACTGGGGCATGCAGTGTGGGCCGAAGCCCACCTGCATTAAGCACGACATTACTACCTCAGCTGTGTTGGGCAATGCAATGGGATATTTTTGTGTACCGCCGGTGGGTTCCAGGGAGCCACCCATGCTGTCGGTCGACAGGGACTTCACAATAGGGAGTTGTACCTGCCTGTGTCTATGAATTAAAAAGCCCGGTCTGACTGGGGCATGCAGAGACACCTTGACAGAATGAATAGTGTGTGGCACATAGGTTCCCCATTGCTATGCCGACGTGTGCAGCTCCTGATGGCGGTGGCACAGGATTATATTTCTCATTGCTTCTGTACAGCATTGTGGGCTATCGCCCCGCCCCTTTTAAAGAGGGTCGCTGCCTAGCCATGCCAACCTCTGCAGTGTGTGCCTGCGGTTCCTCCTCATGGCAGACGCACTTCTAAATAGACATGAGGGTGGTGTGGCATGAGGGCAGCTGAAGGCTGCGCAGGGACACTTTGGTGTGCGCTGTGGGGGGGAGGGGGGGCGGTTGGGCAGCATGTAAGCCATGAGAAGTGGCAGTGGAGTGTCATGCAGGCAGTGATTGTGCTTTGTTGGAGGTAGTGTGGTGCTTAGCTAAGGTATGCCATGCTAATGAGGGCTTTTCAGAAGTAAAAGTTTTTGGGAGGGGCCACTCTTGCCGCTATTGTGGTTTAATAGTGGGACCTGAGAAATTGAGATGCAGCCCAACATGTAGCCCCTCGCCTGCCCTATCCGTTGCTGTGTCGTTCCCATCACTTTCTTGAATTGCCAAGATTTTCACACAAGGAAACCTTAGCGAGCATCGGCGAAATACAAAAATGCTCGGTTCGCCCATTGACTTCAATGGGGTTCGTTACTCGAAACGAACCCTCGAGCATCGCGAAAAGTTTGTCCCGAGTAACGAGCACCCGAGCATTTTGGTGCTCGCTCATCTCTAGTTAAGTCCCATTTACACGGGACAAGCTTTCAGGCAAGCAATGCCTGCCAGCGTGTTCCAGTGAAGCTCGCTCCAATGCTGTTAAACAGGAGCGAGTATCGCTGGTATTACTTAGAGCACGGCCAGCATAGAGGCAGGGTGGCTGGGGAGCGTTCTTCCCCCACTCGCCTCCATTCACAGTAAGCAGATAGTCATTCAGACTAAACGTCTGCTCTTTACACTGCAGAAACTGAGCAACTCTCACTCAGTTGGTATGTCTCTGTATGCATTTATATGGGACGACTATCGTTCAAATTCCCGCGAGAGTGCAGGAATTTGAACAACTCTGAACGATAATCGTCCTGTGTAAATGTGCCATTAGTGAACCTTTGTGTAAAGGACTTCTACAAGAGCTAATTGGCAAAAAGTGTTTTAATTAAGGTGATGAGATTGGAAGTGTGGATTTCACAGGTGTTTTGCCCATTAAAGAAAGATACACAAAGTCTGGTTATTGACAAGTCTGCTCATCTTAGAAAACAATGCTCTGTGTAAATCATGCCTCAATCCAAATCTCACACAAATATGAACCCCAATCTTTTGAATGGAGTAATATACATAAGTTATTTGGATTATTTTCCCGCATCGTGGTGTGGGAAAAAATCTTGTTATGTCCTACCTTTGGGTATTCCCTCAGAACGCATGTCTCATTGTTTTCAATGGGACAGGAAAACATATGACACAGTGTGCGATGTGCACGCGAGTGCAATGTCAGGTTTCCCATTGAAAGGGGGAAACACTTGCCAATCCTGCTATTAGTCTAGATAATACCTAACTCCACCCAAAATTATCAAACCATTCTGATGAGGACAGTTTGCTGATGAATATGTTAATTCTAAAGGTTTGAACAAAGTCCTTAAAAGGGAACCTGTCACAATGGAAATGTAGCCTATTCTGCATGCTTCATGCTATAGAGCAAGGTGAGCTGAGTAGATTGACATATAGTTTTTTGAGCTAAGATTCAGTATAATGTGTATTTAATTCATTGAAAGTCTGTTCATTCTATGCTTAAAGGTCAAGTGGGCGGTCCTATCAGTGATAGACAGTCTTCCTTGAATATGTATAGGGCCGTCTAAGCTCAGAGTGAGTATAGATATAAAGGAATAAAACACAAGTTGAGCTGAATTTTTCAACAAAAAAACTATATATCAATCTGTTCAGCTCTTTCTGCTGTATAGCATACAGCCTGCAGAATAGAAGATATTTGCAAAGTGACAGATTCCCTTTAATTAAAGAACATTGTGTATTGCATTGATGATGTATACAGTAAATAGCCAATGATACTAAACTATTTCATTATCGATGTGAAGGAGATTATGTCTCAAAATAGAGCATCATTCTTTATAATGAACGGTTCACTAACTCAATTTCTTGATATGATTCCTCTCCAATAATGCTTATCTTGTAAGGGATCTTGCCAGCACTAATAATCTAACATGATGTTATAAAGTGATCAGAAACTTCACGCTGGATAACCAATTGGGTTGGTTGAAGTTAGGTAATAACAAAAAGCTTATGCCAGTCTTGGTTGCCACATGCTCTGTATATGACTTGTGAGCATGAAATTACACAATATCTAATGGCTGCAAATGAATGAGAGCTAGAGATGAGAGATTCGGGGGGCGCTGGGGGGTGAGCAGGGGGTTGCGGGGAGGAGTGAGGGGGGGGAGAGAGCTCCCCCCTGTTCCCCCCTGCTACCCCATGCTCCACCCAGCCGCCCCCCACCCCCTGGCGCCCCCCGAATCTTTTCGCCCGAGTAGGCAGTTACTTGAAAAAAGCAATGCTCCATCGAGTAATTGCTCTAAACGAGCGTGTTCGCTCATCTCTAATGAGAGTATAATGAATGCCGGCCAAAGCATGGATTTAAGAAGTAACTGAACCTTTTAAAAACTTTTGACATGCCAAAACGACATGCCAAAAGTTTTGATCAATGAGTGTCGGGTTCTGAGATTTCCCCTTGCCCCTTTTGGCTGTCTTTGTACCCTGTTGGCTGCTACTAGCAGCTGTAGACAGATGCAAAGAGGTCTATAGAAGTCTATGCATCTATTTTCAGCTACCCGAAGGAGCCAACAAGCAATGAAGACAACTGAAGGGGCACAGCGCTCGAGTCAAAGCTCCAGCCCCTTTATTACAGTGATTAGCGGGAATCTTAGCAGCAGGGCCACCACTGATCAAAACTTTTGACATGTCGCTCTGACATCTCAAAAGTTTTTACAAAATGTGCATTTTTAATTTTGGATACAGCATGACTTTCTCTCCTATATCTTCAGCCTTTGTGCTCAAGAATGTCAAACTCATTGCTTTGTACATCATTGCAATCATATGCCTTGTACCTTCTTCATAATAAAACCTTGTTTCCCCTCCACAATTGGAAAGAGAAAATGTGTTAATGTCAAGCTATACCCCTCTTGCCCCAGTTACTATAATACATCTACAGCACATGTAGGGCAGTACAGTATGTATTTTCTAAAGAGTGGTTCAACATGAGAAAATCTTCCAGAAGTCTTCCAGAAGAGAGAAGCTCCTGATTAATGCTTATATGATGAAGACCATGAAAATCAAGATGCTGCAGCTGGTATTTTTGATTCTGGTTTTCTGCAAATTAGTCTTCATTTGAGAAAGTCGTGTTATATTATGGTCCTACTACATACATTAACCAAAGCAGATAATAAACAAGGCAGTATCCATATAGATAAACAGAATTGCATGACTATACGTGAGTGACTGGAGACTAAAGATAAATAAAGAGTAAATGCAGCTGTCTAGCTCTAATATCAAAGGATCAGCTTTGTATGATTGATATAAAAAGCTGGTGCATAAATCTCAATAAAATTGCCTATGGGATGGTGTTGGGCATATATGCAAATGGTATAATAAGAGAAATATGCCTATTAACATTCAAAGATAAGAAGGGTGATTACAGAAACATACATAACATTTGTTGAAAATACAAAGCAAACAGCTAGCGGAATACCCAAATGGCTTCTATAATGTATCCAATCAGAAAGACATTATCATTATAGGCATAAAATGGAATGCACTTTGTGACTTTTATGGTGTACAATTATCAGTAGAACAAAATTTGGCCTTTTTTCCTTTTTCTAGAAAACAATATACAAGCCCAGTGGACTACTATATATGTATGTGTCAAGCTATAGGCTTGGTGTGCATGACTATGAATTAAAATAGGACAAGTTCTCTTTATCACACTTCATCATAGTGGAGTTTGCCTTAAATTTAATTAAAAAGCAGTTCTTCATACGGAGACATGGAATGATTTAGGGATCTATCAGGCAGACAGAAGATATTTTGTACAGCACAAGATTCACTTGAGTAGTGATGTGAAATAGTCCTAGGTTCCTGGGAGCAAATTTGAATGATGTCAGTCTCAGGCGAAATTCTTTTAAAGTACGCCAGACCTGATCTAAAGGGGCATAGCTGGGGCGAGGTCTCCGCTTGCTGTTTATGTACTTCTTGATTTGGGCTGCCACTTATGACAAGGATTTACTGATGCCTTGAAAATTTTGCAGGATTTCCTTGTTGGAGATGTTTGCTGCTGGTACCTCAAAAGCTGGAAGTGTAGAAAGCAGGACTTATGGATGTTGTATGTAAACAATAAAGAAAGAAGAGACTCCTGCAGATTTATTTGCAGTTAGGCAGAACTCTACTGAAGGTAGTAGTGAGACCCAATTGTCCTGAGGAGAAGATACGAAATGTCACCGATATATCTCAAACATCTAGTTACTCATTCTACCTTGATTAAATTGTGGATGATAAACTGAGCACAAATCCAGTTTGATGTCTAACAGACCATATAGTGCCTTCCAGAAGCAGGAAATAAACTGTACCCCATGCTCAGATGTGTTGTGGGAGGACATGGAGATGGAATATGTTCTTGATGAAGTTAGAAGCCAGTCACATGGCAGATAGGAGATCAAGTAAAGTAAAAAAATGTACCATTTTGGAGAATCTGTTCATGAGAAACCATATCACAAAGTTATTTGAGGAACTAAACTCGTTAGTGATGGTCTATGAAAATGGACCATCAAGGGGACTTCGGCACAGGTAGACGCAACAGGAGACTTGCGGGATGGCAATAAGAAGGTTTATTCCTGGCAGAGGTCTGTCAAGCAGTCACATAATTTTGTACATCTATAGATGCTATCATCACTACTGATAGTGATGAGAAACAAGATCCTTAGTGTTTTTGATACCAGGGTGACCGGACAGTTTGGAATCATGGTCCTAATATAAAATAATGCACTTGGAGAGATGGAATTCTCAGACTGAGCATTGTATCGGCTGTTCCATGTTATAAAGGACTTCGGAAGAGAAGGATTTAGGCCTCATGTCCACGGGCAAAAGAAGAATTAAAATCCGCAGCAGATTTTAACTCTTCTCCCGCACATGGATCCGCACCCCATAGGGATGCATTGACCACCCGCGGGAAGATAAATACCTGCAGATGATCAATAAAAGTGAATTTTAAAAAAAAGGAGCATGAAAAAATCTGGACCATGCTCCATTTTCGTGCGGGTCTCCCGCGGGGACGGCTCCCACAGGCTTCTATTGAAGCCTATGTAAGCCGTCCAGATCTGCGGGAGACCTAAAATAAGAATTAACTCACCCGCAGCGGGCCGGGAGGGTCTTCTCTTCCTCACGGCCAGATCTTTCTTGCTTCGGCTCGGCGAATGTGCCCGGCGGCGTGCCGCCGGCGTGCTGAGTTCATCCGCCGGCCAAAAAAGAAGATCCGACCGTGAGGAAGAGAAGACCTTCCCGGTCCGCTGCGGGTGAGTTAATTCTTTTAAATTCCTATTTTAAGCGCTCATGTCCGCGGGGCAGGAGGGACCCGCTATGGATTCTCCATGTAGAATCCGTAGCGGGCCTGATTTTCCCCGTGGACATGAGGCCTTAGGGGTTCTGATTTCTGACATGCAAAATGAGTCCACAGTATGGATGAGCATCAGGGAAATCAAGTAGGATGCTCGGCTGTATAGCTAGAGGTATAACCAGTGGAAAGAGGGGATTGTGATCAAGCTGTATAGAGCTCTGGTGAGACCACATCTGGAATATTGTGTTTAGTTCTGAAGACCTCATCTACAGAAAGACATAGATAAAATAGAACTAGTCCAAAGACAGGTTATAAAAAATGGTAGAAGGTATGAAGAACAAAACTTATCAGGAAAGACTTAAAAACCTTAATTTGAACAGACTGGAGGTTAGAAGCGGGGGAGCTTGGTCAAAACTTTTATATGTGAATGGTATAAATAAGGTTCAGGAGGGAAGTGGTTCCTTTATTAGGAAACTAAACACAAGAACAGTGGGACACAATCTCAGATTAGTTGGGGGGTTGGGAGAGTAGTAGATGCTTGGAACAGACTTAGTAAATGTGGTTGGAAAATAAACAATACATGAATTCAAGCTGCCTGGGAAAAGCATATATCTATTCTAAAATAAAAAGGGAAATAATATAAGAGCAGAATAAGTGGACCATATGGTCTTTTTCTGCTATCAATTTTCTATGTTTCTATGACCCCAAGACAATATTTGTGAGGAATGTGCAGCAAGGACAACGGATCTCCCAGTTAGAATGTCCATCATACACAATGGAGTCACTGAAACTATTCAGATAGGTTCAATGATGTGTTGAGGTTCAGTTTAAAGATCAGCAATATCAAAAGACCAGGAGAGAGCGTCTACTTTAATATTTTTGTCTGAAGGCCTGAAATACAACTAGAAATTGAACAAAGAAAAATGACCACTGGACATGACAAGGGTTCAGAAGTTGGGATAACTGTAGATAACATTCGATTCTTTTTTGGCAGTATAGATATTAACAGGATGAGTAGCACCCACCAGCAGATGCTGCGACTTTTGGAGAGCCAACTTGGTCGCTAGAAGCTCCCTTTAATGTATGGAATAATTTCTCTCAGCTGAGGTGAAGGCCTGCTTAAGTTTCAGGAAGGCCTTTCTGCCTCAGGAGACTATTGTCTGGCATTTACCCCCCAACCAATTTGCTTAATGGTGAGATTGCCGCTGTGAGAGTAGAAAAGTAGGGTATAAATTGGCAATAATATTTAGTGAAGCTTAAGAAACACTGGGCAACCTTCATATTCTCTTATCTAGGCCAGTCTAGGACCACTGACAGCTTCTCTTGGTCCATCTGGAAATTAGTATCAGATATGATGCATACAATGCAGGGCAGGCTACTCTGCTCAAAGATACACATTTCCAGTTTAATATATCATCCATTTACACAGAGGCATTGAAGAACTGTCTTGACTTGCTTGTGATGTGTAGTCAGATCAGGAGAGAAAATTAGAATGTCATCCAGATATATGACTGCACAGGAGTACAGCAGGTTGTGGAAAATGTCATTTACAGATACTCATAGTATCCATCACAAGTATTGAATGCAGTTTTCCATTCGTTGCCCTGCCGTATCCAGAGCAGGTTGGTTGTAAGCACCCTGTAGGGTGGTTTAGTGAAGACCCTGGCACCTCAGACCCTATAAAACAACTTTGTAATCAGACACAGAGAATACTTGTTCTTCACCATCATGGAATTAAGACCATAGTATTCAATATATTGCAGAGAGATATGGATTGGGCAAACTAGATAATTCTAGTTAACAGGAGCCTCTGGGCTAGAAAATAGACGTCAGACAAGCAAAAAGTTGAGAGACATGGAAGAACAAAAAAATACATATTTTCAACATGTAGGACACGCACCTTTAGAGATGCTATGATGTACAGTATCGTGTTTGGAAGAGGTTCATCATTGACAAAGATGATAAGTCACTTCAGTGGGACCATAGGAATGTTGTGCCATGTTACACAGGCCTGGAGAATTTAGTTCTCAGCAGAACCAAGGTAGACTCAATCCGAGAACTGGATTTCACCACAGGACACGGTGCCCGGAAAAAGAAGCCTCTGAGAGGGATCCTTAAAGCCCAAAGACAGCATCTCCATCTGGCCCTAGGTACTAATAGTTCCCTGTTTTGCAGGGCATACATGAACACAAATATAGTGATCAAGTACTGGTACTACTGTTGATATTAACATCTCAGGAAGATTGTGTCACCATATACATTTTTATTATACTATGTTTGACTATGTCTGTACCAACAGAATCTCTGCTTGGCCTTGGCAACTTAGAAATCCTCAGTTATTGGTAAGTCCCTCTGTGTTACCTGGGCCCTGATTGGCTGATGAGGGATTGATCTGGAAGATGCTAGAAACTTCTGATAGGGGAGATAATATAAGACCCTGCACTTCTTTTTTAGTTCAGTTCACAGAAAAGTTCACATTGAGGCCTTAGTCACACGGGCGTTTTTTGCCGCGATTTGCGGATCGCATGACGGATGCGCATCCGCAAATCGCATGACCGGGGCCGAAAAATCGCCTGAAAAAACAGCTCCTAGCCGCGTTTCAATAGAAACGGGCCGGAGCTGTCCAGCGCATTGAATTCAATGGAGTCGGCAATACAGCCGGCTCCATTTAAAGCAATGCGCTGCGGGCGATCTCACGGTGAATTGTCAGGAAGGGCTTAAATATATAAGCCCTTCCCGGCAATTCATCCAGAAATGTGTAAAAATAAAAAATATATATATACTCACCTTGTCCCGGCAGACGGAGTTCAGCGTGGCCGGCCGGCAGTGGGTGTGAGTCGGTGTGTGAGTCGGTGTGAGTGAGAGCTGCCCCTGATTGGTCCCTGCACTGAGCCAATCAGAGGCAGCTCTCACTCACACCCATTCATGAATTCATGAATGGGTGTGAGTGAGTGCTGCCTCTGATTGGCTCAGCGCAGGAACCAATCAAGGGCAGCTCTCACTCACACCCATTCATGAATGGGTGTGAGTGAGTGCTGCCTCTGATTGGCTCAGCACAGGGACCAATCAGGGGCAGCTCTCACTCACACCCACTCACACCCACTGCCGGCCGGCCGCGCTGAACTCCGTCTGCCGGGACAAGGTGAGTATATATATATTTTTTTATTTTTACACATTTCTGGATGAATTGCAGGGAAGAGCTTATATATTTAAGCCCTTCCTGACAATTCATCCCGCGATCGCCGGCAGCCCATTGCTTTCAATGGAGCCGGCTGTATTGCCGGCTCCATTGAATTCAATGGGCAAACATCGTTCTTCTCTGCCACAACTGTTACAGCTGTGGCAGAGAAGAATGATTTGTCTAGTATATGCTCTCAATGGGGTCGGCGCTGCTGCCGCCAGCCCCATTGAGCGCATATAGAGAAGAGAACAGGAACTGCAGATCGCAGATAGGTGCGATCTGCGATTTCTGTTCTATAATTTATCGGACGAGTGCATAAAAAGCGCTCATGTGTCCGATACCATTGCAAAGCAATGGTTTTATAAAATAGCCGGACGCGTGCGCATGCGCAAATCGTGCGAAAAAACGCCCGTCTGACTAAGGCCTGAGACCTCAAGAGATCATAGAAGAGATGAGAGAAAATGTGGAGCTGGAGCAGGGCAAAGAGGAAAGTGATTTGTCTATCCCTACTCTGCTGGTGAAACCTAATAACTGCAGGATTCTTCCCAGTCTTGTGTAAAGACCAGCAGGAGTGAAGCATGTCTGTACTGGACCTGAAGTGGACCCCAAGGCTTGGATAAGGTACAAGCGCTATTGTGAGGGGATACAGGCCAGTGATAGTACAAGAGAAAAACTGTGACCACTTAAAGTAAATCACTCTGATTAGGCTGCTAGCGGATACATACAGAAAAGCTCCCTGGGCTTCTGCAGAGATACAGCTCCCCCCGCTGCCCCCCGAATCTTTTCGGACGAGCAGGCAGTTACTCGAAAATGCCGATGATCGCTTGAGTAATTTCCTTAACCGAGCATGCTTTCTCATCTCTAGCCTATATTATCCCCAAAATAGTCCTAGTTATATGGCTGCTGATGCGAGCTAGTAGAAATTTCTGTAATGTAGTACCAGAGGGTGTAGCCAGAGACATAGTTATAGAACAATGCTGAGGTCAGAACAGGCTGAATACTTTCATAACAGTGACACAAACCGAGGGTGAGGGCAGGCATCAGAGTAGACATGGTGATGTGAGGAAAGGAAAAGATAGACAGCTGAGTGGAACAGGCATGAGTCAGAACCAGGAGACCAGACAGAACACTATAACACCTTTCCACACTAGGAGTGGGGGAAGGTGCCTCCAATAGAATGGCCAGGAACTGTATTCGGGGGCACAGTGCCAAATAGCAGGTACAGTAGGGGCAGATAGAGAAGCAACAGGCACAGAATTGGGTGTAGCAGCAAGATGAAGAGTTTGTATAGGTTAGTGAAGGTTTTGGGGGTGCTGGAAAAATGAGTAGCTTGAGATGTCTGTGTTACAAACTTGGATAAACAAGTTATGACTGAAAGAGATCATTATGGTGTTCTGGGCTGAATAGAAATGACAGGAAAAGTAAACGATGCCAGTCAGAATGGACATCACCTGTGATCACAGGATCTCATAGTACTGGAATCACATATACAATTTGCAGAGAACCTGCGTAGAACTGATATCTACTAGATGGTCCCTGTATGATAGAAATATTAGTCACTATACAGTGTTTTTTATACTTTAACAATATGGAAGTAATATTCAGTCACTGTAGAGTGGTCATGGTGTGTCAGTATTATTTGGGTCTTGTGTAGTGGTATTAATGGTTATTTTGGTCTTTCAGATTTTTATTCACTAAAATTATGGTGATATTAGTCAGTCATTATTGATTACTAGCGGTCATGGTATGACGGTATTATTTAATCCTTGTATAGTGGTAACATTAGTCTTTGTAAATTGTTTTGTTCAGTTAGATTATGTAGATAATATTTACTATATGGTGGTAATATTTTTGTCTGGTACAGCGGCATCAATGTTATATGGAAACTAATATGTATAAAAAAAATTCGGGCAGGGGTGTACAATATATGCCTTAGGACTTCTGCCCCATATCTTTTAAGACCCTAATAATGCCCCTGACTTGTTGCTCCTTTAGGGCTTAGTCACACAGGTGCATCGGCACCCGTACACGGGCGCCGATGCGCCCGTGTGACTGTGCCCTTACTGCAGGAAGAGGCCGGCCGTACTTCAGGACAGACGACTCCCCGCAGCGCAGAAGAAAGAACACATGACTGGCAATGAAGCCAGTCACGTGTTCTTTCCTCCGGCACTGCAGAGAGACGTCTGTCCTGAAGTGCGGCCGTCTCCTTCCTGCAGTAATACATGCGCATCAGCACAGATGGGCTATAACAGCAGATAACCAGTTTGAGTGGGAGGGAGAGACTCAACTTATTCTGCAGCGCTTTTAGGTAATTTATTGCCTAAGGGTAATGGAAAAGCAAGACTCCAGTGGGGAAAGGGGCAAAAAAAAGTTATGACTTAGCAGTGGAAAAACATCGCCTGCTCAGAAGAATCCAAATTTCAGTTGCACCATGATGATGGGAGGATCAGAATTTGGCACAAGCAGCATGAATCGATGAATTCTTCCTGTCAGCTGTTCAGAACATGTCAATACCTCCATCAAATCTGTAGTAACTGCAAGAAGCTATCCTGTCCGCATGGACCTATTGAAATCTATGGTATGTCCAATTGCTGCAGTCTCGAAGAACAAAGGAGGTCCAATGCACTGCTAGATGGATGTCTCAAATAAAGTGGCAATTCAGTGCATGTTCTAATGGTAATATATTATGTTAGGCTGAAAAAATGAGCTAAACCTAAAGTATATCTTATCTGCAGAATGCCATCTATTACTTCCTGTTATCAGCCATTTTCTGGAGAGGTAGTGGCTGACTGTATTGCTCTTTAATAGGGATGATTGATGCTAAGTGCATAAACATGTCTGCCCTCAGATTAGACATGTTGATCCAGAGGAAGGCAAAACCCCTAATAATGTACAAGCCAATTTTACTCATTTTAAGGAGAAAAAAAAATATTTCCTAACTCCAAGTCTGACAATCAGGATAGTCTCTTGATCAACAACCCTTTTGATTTAATTAGTGACTATAACATGTAATATTGTAATTCTCAAAAAAGACGTCCAGGCCCCTCTTGTACTCTTTTAGTAATTTCACCATCACTACATCCTCAGGCAAAGAGGTTCTTTGACTCACTACTCTTACAGTAGAGAACCCCCTTCTATGTTGGTGCAGAAATCTTTTTACTTCTAGACATAAAAGATGCCCCCTTGGTACAGTCACATTACTGGGTATAAATAGATGATGGGAGAGATTATCCTCTGATATATTTATACATTGTCATTAGGTCGCCCCTCAGACATCTTTTTTTTTATATAATCCCAATTTTGAAAATCTCTTTGGGTATTGTAGTCCACCCATTCCATTTATTACTTTAGTTGCCGTCCTTTAGTTATACCCACTCAAGCTCTGGTATGTCCTTCTTGAGTACTGGTGCCCAAAATTGTATACAGTATTCCATGTGTCGTCTGACTCTTTACGTGACTTGCAAAGAGGAAAAACAATCTTCTTGCTATGTGCCCCTGCAGCGGGCTAGAGTTGGCAGATGTAACTCGAGCGATTTGTTCGAACATAGGCCTAGTCACGGTGGTGGCTACTCTGCTTAGAATGAAGGTCCGATCCACAGGTTTCGGCATACCAGTTTATATCCGGATAGCTAAAGTCTCCCAAAATAATTACCTCATTGTGATTTACTGCTTTATCAATTTGTCTCCATTGTAGAATTTTAGTGGCTTGTTTTCTGGATTTTTACCAATAGAGACTATATATCTTCATTTCCCCCACACATATCTTTACATAGTGTGGGCTTTAAACACGATTTTACATTAAGACAAACCCCTCCACCTTTCCCATTTTTACTATCCCTTCTGAACAGACTGTAACCCTATACATTCACTGCCCAGTCACAGCATTCATCCAACCAGGTCTCAGTTATTCCCACTATGTCATAGTTTTTTTCAGGTTTTATTACTTCAAGTTTGTCAAACGTATTGGTCAGACTTCTAGGATTTGTCATGTTACAGTTTAGAAAGCTTTGATTATTTATATATTAATTTTATCCCTATTAACTTGCCATTTCTTACTATTCTAACCCTTTCCACCATTCTAGCCCCATTTTTAATGGGGTAATGGAAATACCCGATCAGATGCCACTTGGGTATTTCTGCAGCCCTATTGAAAGTGACCAGCACTTCATTCATTCTCCTCCTCACTGCAGGGGGTACAGTAATCAGCATCTACAGACAGGCGGGGATCTCAGTAAGTTATCCCCTATCCTAACTTGCAATCTTGGTACAACCCCTTTAATAATCTTTTATTTCATAGGCTTTAGTAAGAAAGTTTTCATAGGATGTTTGTGCCTTAAACTTCATATATGTCATTTCCTCAAGTTCTCGGGCATGTAGCTTTCCCACATCAATGATAGTTAATTAATTACCACAATGCATATCTCAAAGTAAAATGACCCATGGCTTCTTATTTCCAGGAGATTCAGAATGTTTACTTATATCGGAAGTCGAATAAACAGCAGCTAGAGTCTTTATTGCCAGGACTGTCATATGGTGATACAATGCAGCCAGCACTTTGGTTTCGATACAAATATATGAATTATTTAATTAAGCAACCTAAGAAAAGCAAATGCACTGATTTCAATGGACATTTCTGACCAGCATGATCAGATTACAGAAAACGTAATGTTTTAAATCTCAGAAATATCCGGCATCCTGATTATACTTCTGCAGCACACTTCTATTTTATTCATGGAGACTTGATGAGTGAGAGATTATTCGTTTAAATAACACTGCCACCAGCTTTTAACTATCATATAACGATAATTAAGATTTTTTTCTAAGCACAGTTTGGTGCTGATGCAGCTGCCTGAAGCCTTAGCATTTATTGAGTGCAAAGTAGTCATTTATTGTCCTTTGTACGCTCAAAAGCCATCTTCATTATCCAGTGAGTCTGAAATACAGAACAAATATATCAACCACTGAGTTGTTGTAGGCTGTAACAGCCTTGGAAGTGAGAGTGCCCTGGGTCTGTTATAAAAAAAAATAGGCATACAAAGCTATTTTTCCCCTCTAGTAGTCTTACTATCCTATTACTATTCTATTGACTAGGTGGCTTTTCTATTAATTTGCTCATTGTCATTTCATTGACTTACAACTGGTGTACAAAAATGATATCTGTCTTTATTGGATATTTCTGTTGATGTTCCTTGTCATATCAATTAACACGATGCAGTTATTTTAATTAAACTGAGTAGCCTTCGAAAATCCCTTGAGCATTAAGGAGGGGAGGGGGAAGGAAGCACATACCAGGAAACCTTGAATCTCATGAAAGGTTTGTAAGAAGTATGATGAGGGTTTCAATGGAGAGGAATTAACTTGGCTCGGAAAAACATAAATATGCATAGACTCAAATTAGGTATGCATTTTGGATCAATCCTACAGAGCTCAGAAATCCTAAAACAGATAGCTTTAGTTTAGGAATAACCCTAATTTTTACACCTTTCATATCCTCTCTACTGGAGATTATAATAGCAATGATGTGTTACATTGTATACCTGGAGTTCTCAAGACGTCAAGGACCACTAGCATTCTACGAAGCTGCATATTGTGATTTATCTAAGCAATGCTTTCTCAGTCTTTTATCTAGATATATTCAACATTGAGTCTCATATATCTATGACACAATAGTGGCATGAATATGTTAGGAAATATGGCCCAGGAAGTAAGCACCAGATTTATCAAACTATTGGGCCATATTTTCCCTCGAATGCCAAAAGCTCTGTCAGTTGTTTAGTTTGATGCTGCAAAGTAACCACTACATTGCCATATATAGTACTGGGCAAAGGTTTTAGGCGGGCGTGGAAAAAATGCTGTAAAGTGAGATTTTTAATCAAAATAGAAGGCATCTGATTGGCTCCAAAGCTATTCAACAGCAGGACAATGACCCCAAACATCCAGCCAATGTCATTAAGAACTATCTTCAGTGTAAAGAAGAACAAGGAGTCCTGGAAGTGATGATGTGGCCCTCACAGATCCCAACATCATCAAGTCTGTCTGGGATTATATGAAGAGACAGAAGGATTTGAGCAAGTCTACCTCCACAGAAGATCTGTGGTCAGTTCTCCAAGATGTTTAGAAGAACTTCACTGTTGAGTTCCTTCAAAAAATGTGCACAAGTGTACCTAGAAGAATTTATGCTGTTTTGAAGCCAAAGGGTGGTCACTTCAAACATTGATTTGATTTAGGCCCCCTGTCCACAGCCAAGGCGGAATATCACTAGCGATATACCGCTGTGGGAAAGGAGGGGGGAGCACTGACAGGTCTCCGAGATGAGCCTATCTAATAGATAGGCTCACCGTGGAGAATCGCAACATGCTGTGATTTAAATCCCACGAGCGGAGAGTCACTATGATTCTCTGCTCATTGATGCCAGTGCTGCGCTTTCCATAGTAATCCTGTGGAAAGCTTTACAGAGCGTGATCCACGGGCGATTTCTCGCAAGCGGATCATTGCCCGTGGACAGGCAGCCTTAGATTTCTCTTTTCTTCATTCACTTTGCATTTCATTATTTGTCAAAAATAAACTATTAACACTTCTATTTTTCTTGCTTTGAAACATTTTTTCTATGCCTGCCTAAAACTTTTGCGTAGTCCTGTATGTATGAATAGATTGTGGCACATGAGACTGATCCTTTAACTATAAGACAAATATAAACTACAGGGTGATTCAAAATAAATGGTGCAAAAGTAAAGCTGATTTATTCATATATGAACTGACATAAAACAGCCAGAATGACATGAAAAGATAGAACTCTTCAAGTTTTTAATGCACCTTACAGATGTTCTGTGGCCCCAATGCAACAGAACCTAGTCCTAGACGACCTGAAACCATGCATCTCCGCTGCAGTTGGAATGCGTATAGGCAGAACTGGACTATCAACTTGACATCTGCCAAATCACCAATGGCACCCATATGGAATATCTGTAAGGTGCAATAAAAACTTGAAGAGTTCTTGTATCTATTCTGGCCGTTGTATGTCAGTTCACGTATGAATAAGTCAGTTTTCCTTTTGCATCATTCTTTTTAAATCACTCTGCATATCACTTTTGATGTTGCTTGTCCTATGACCTAGAAAATAAATCACAAATAAGATTGTCTGATCTGAGGGCAGACATTTTTATGCGCTTATCATCAGTCATCCCTATTAAAGAGCAATACAGTCAGCCATTACCTCTCCAAAAAATGGCTGATAACAGGAAGTAATAGATGGCATTCCGCAGATAAGATATACTTTAGGTTTAGCTCATTTTAAAGCTCTTAAAAGTCATACCGTATAAGGAATGGATTTTACTTTTCAACTATTATTCCAAGCCTGATTTAGAATTTTGTGTAATTGGTGGTCAGTCTGTTTGCTATGATGTCGAGAATGGAAAATACAAGGGAATATAAGGTGGTGCTGTGTGAAAAATCAAAGTTTAGATACAATTCAATAACAGAAAGTTATAAGGCATATATAAGGACAAACATATAAACACTCTTAGTAGTATGTCAAATGAATATACTCCAATCACTTAGGGTTAAAAAGAAAAAACTTACTTAGCAAGGGGGGTAGTCTAATACAACCACCTTCTAAATTCACCTATAATTACACTATTCACCCCCCCCCCCCCACCTCCCCCACCTTGCCAAGTAAGTTCTTTCTTTTTTTAGCCGTAAGTTGTTGGGTTCTATTAATTTGCTATATTACAGTGAGTGCTATTTATACGTTTTTCCTCATATATGTCTTAGTGCTCCACCAAACCTGTGGGATTCTTGGGATATCTTTTGTTTCCTCCCCAGTGGATGTTCTGTTGATGTGATGCATACCTTGTTGGGTTTCCTTAGATGTAAGGAGGGTTCCACTTCCGTGTCTTTTTCTGGAACCCCAAATGAGTTTCAGGTCTTTATTCTTTATCTTTGTCCTTCTCCATCTTAGAGTGCCACCCCTTTCATTAATTATACTTTTTTATGTTTTTATTGTAAACTTTTTTTCGTATAGCAATAATAACTAAATAAATAAATCCATCAACAAAAAAAACTTGTGCACTTGGCTATGTCATATGTGCTCAGTAAGGGTAAATAGAATAAGATATCTGAATTGAACATCCAATCTGTCTAGTTGAGCCCAACCAATCTGCTGGAATAAAGGCACGTGTGGTATGTATACATACACGCATGATATAATTAACCTATTGTTGGGAACAGAAATTACCTTGCAATTGGTCAATTTGCTCTGGATCATATTCCGGGAAGTCTTGAGAAACTTTAAAGAATCTGGCCGTTGGGCGGAACCCGGTCCGGTTACATATAATCAGACTTTTTCAATAAGAACGGAAAGCTTCTATTTTAAATTGCATTACTCAATTAATTGTGCAAGCGAAATGCATTCTGGAGATATGATTCCCCCCACTCCCGCCTACCCTGTTTTCTCCATTCATTTGTGGGTATTTTGGCGAAGATGGTAGTTTTAATGATGTTTTAATTTCCTATGAAATTCTGCAGTTCTTACACACTTGGTGGGAATGCTGTTCTATCAACACTCTTTATATTGAAAACGCTAATGAATAAAATTAAAAAAGTTAAAAATGAGTCATACTGTAGATGTTTATTGTATAAAACGTCCACATTTATGCATTTGTCACAACATTCATATCATATTACTTAATTTAATACTATTCTATGATCCGTAAAACATTATTTCTATCTAGGATAAGACACAATGATAATAGGACTTCTAATAATGACGATAATGATCATCATCTAATAATGGTAATTATAGATAAAAAGAAGACAAAGACTAAGAAGAAGTGGAAGAAGTGTCATTTCAAGGATTTACAAAGCTTCCTATCATATAGGGGATGTATATGTAATATACATGGGGTACTGAGCTACAATACATGTGTCAGTTATTACTTCCAAACATTTATTATTTTCTAAGTATATACCAGCAATTATTTTTTAATGCATATCAAGTCAACAATCGTGTACACATATCAGTCATTAACGGTGTAAGTGTTCCAATAATCGCTCGCATATGAAGTAGGCAGCAGACTGGCATTGCTGGCAACGTAGGAGCTGTCCACTCCAGCCGCTTGCTAGTTAAAGCTATTCCTAGTGCTGACGCTAGGCGCTGTCCGTGGTGCTGAAGGCTTCAGGAGGTGCTGAGAAATCTAGAGGCAGGCAAGCAATCGTCTCCCAGCAAGCACTGAAATGTAAGCTTCTCCTCACTACAGCTGATTGCAATTACACCAACAAACAACTGCCAGCCTCTGCCACGAGAGCCACAACAAGCTATTTCTTCCTGTTCTCTTTTATTTGGGTAATTGCTTTTTCCCTCCCCTCTTCAGCCAGCACTTCCAGCACAGGGTGCTTCTATCAATGCAGCTCGCTTCCACAGCTTGAACAGTATATGTGTCTGCTTCCAAAGTATTAGGGAAATCACACACACACACGGAAGGTAGAAGAGAAGCGGCTGTTTAAAGAGACTGCACAGAGTATTAAGGAGATTATCCAAAGACCATGTATGCTTTGTGCTTTATGGTAACAGCTATGGTGCATATCCATTCTCAAGGTAAGAAGTCAGTCATTTCATTTAATACTGCTGAATTATGTCTGTCAAGTAGCCATTCAATTTGTCATTGTTTGAAGACCATGCTTGTGTAGAGGTCAGTTCACTATAGATTATGTACCTTTTAAGACTTCCCCACTTATCTGAATGGCTTCCTGTTGGCTTAAGGTTCGTGGAAGTCAACTGAAGTTTGTTTATTCTCAGTGTCTTAATTATTGCTATACTTCTCTAAACATGCTTGACTAATGCCAGTTGGTTGCTCGCCCTTAGATTAGAATGAAAAAAAATTGTATTTCAGTGAATGTCTATGTCCTTGACAGATATGTCTATTCTAAAAGTAAAGTGCCTGGGGTATCTCATAATTACTTCTTTTCGATAATCTCATTTTGTTGGAAATGAAATGCCATTTAATCGTTTGCCTTGAAATAATAGAATTTTTATGCAGCAATTCGTTTCAACAATGAACTCTGCTCCCACTCTGGTGCACAATTAATTAAGTTATTGGCAAATGATTTACCTCATTTGTGAAATATTACATCCTGTTTTTTAAGTTCTTTTTATGGGATTTCCCAAGAGAACATCTGGTTCGTGGAGAAAATGAGTCTAGGTGGAAACAATTAAAAGTATTTGGCAGAAGACTTGTTGTCAAAGTTTCTGAAGAGTTTCCAATGAGACTAACTTTGTGTTTAGGTCACGAGTGTGGTGTAGGGGTGTTAATATAGAATGGACGAACTAGCTTGGGCTTATGGCATTTTGTTATCATCCTATGATCCTATCTCGACAAAACACACTCTACACTTTCAGTAAACTTTGTAACGTGACTGCCTGAAACTTTTATCTTATACCTCCCTGTTCTTGTCTTGTGCTTACCCTGCTGTACAAAGTGAGCTGCTTCTGAACCGTATATAACTCCCAAACTATTTAAAGGTCTTACCCATGTTCCTTTCTTTCCTCCACATACAGATGTAACAATCTTTAACTTGCCATTTACCCCATTTTGATAACTTACCAACAATCTACTAAAATGCTGTGATTCGAGTTATCACGATGTACCAGTCATGTTAAAAATGGCTACATCAGTAAAGCTATTCAAATTGAGTTGCTCGTGAATTTCTTGATAAGTTTCATGTCTTAGATCTTTCACCATTCTTGTCATATGTCTTTGGATGCTCTTTAAATTATTGATGGCTTTTACAGCAGGTACACCGAACCTCATTGGCACATAAATGGGTCAAATTTACAACTACTTTATTTAGGAATATCAGATGTATCTAAGCAAAACATCCTCCAGCAATAACTTTATTCCCTATGTTCTAATGTATTTTAAGATCTGCAGTTGACTTGAGTGCGAATACTTTTGTTGCCTATTTCATGGCGGATACTGTAAACCTTATGATATTTCAGTCGTTGCAAAACTAAAACTCCCAATATCCCCTAACAGCAGCAGGCTTAGATTTAGAGTTACTGTGTGATGTACAGTAGTTTGGCAACAACCGGAGAGCCACAGGTTGATGGCCATTGTTATATGGTATTACAACTGCATTACATAATGTTGGGGACATTTCAAAAACCATATACTAGAGCCACTTAAACCGTAGATGAATGACTTATCTGCTAAGGAACACATGCGATGTTGATTTAACCTCTTAAGACTCACTTCTCTGTTTTCTCACTTTTCTATACAAGGAAGAAGCCACTTCATATCTTCATTTAATGTGACATTTTATTTCCAACCGAAAAGTATAAATCATGATTTGTGACCGCTGCTATATTCTGCCCCATGTGGTTAGTCTCACTTTACTGTGGATGTTTCTACTCTCTTGTAAAAATATGAGTTGACAGGAGGCCAGCAACTTTAGCTGTAACTGGAAAAACTGTGTAATGCGATGTACTTCAGCTACACCATCCTGAAGCGGGCTGTGCTTGGAAATACAGCTTGCTTTGAAAATGAATGTCTCTAAAATATACTGTAGTTGGTTTTTCTCTTGCATTTTAATATTTCGGCATAGTCTTTTTTTTTTTTTTTTTACTTTAAAGTTAAATGCTTTTGCTTTTTTCATGTACTGAAACTAATTTAAAAAAACATCCTTCAAAGCAAATCTGAAATTAGTGTCCTTCTAAAAATGTAATAACCCAAGAAAACAGTTGTCAGTCAGAGTATCAGTTGTATGTAATTTATTAGTCTCTCTGCCAGCTGAGCTTGGAAAGCTGATTATGAACACATAGCAAAACAATTTTCTGAAAGAATGCTGGGCACATTTGTTAGACCAATAAACAGGAAGCCAGCGTAATAGAATTCCCCCAAACATGATTACATTTTAAAGTCACTTTGCAAAGAATATATATAAATCGGGTCTGCCGTGGTCGCCTTATTGCTGGATGTACTTGGCAGATGTGTAAGTGCGATGAATGCATTGTTTATTGTATATTAAAATGTGCGTGACCATAAAGTAGGATATGGTCGATGCAACGTACGGTTACAGTTAATGAAAATGTTCAGCCGCAACCAGCAATACTTTGGTATTGCGGTAGATCATTATTAGGGACCTTTCACATTGGACGAAATTACGCAGCTGCGGAGTGGCTGTGGAGTCTGCAGATTTTGGTGCGGAATTACAGGCAGGTTTTAAGTCATTTTCAGTTCCGTATCAGAATCTGCAGCCTGCCTGCGGATTTTGGTGCGGAGGTAACTGCGGCGTTGTACGGCCTATTCTGTCCTGTGTGAAAGATCCCTCAGGGTTTGTATATATCTCCAATTAAACTTTCTCCAATATAGTTAAAATCCTTTTTCCTCTTTCTAGACTTCATTCATACACGCATACTCATTAAATAGCTAATGCACTTCCACTGCAAACTTGAAAATTGAACTTTACTTCATGTAAATATTCTTCCATGATCTATGAATGATCATGCAAGCTTTCACCCCCGTATGTGGGAGGCAAAGCTTCTGCCCCATTAAGAATGGAAGTTTGTACTTCGAGCTTAACCCCTTCCTGACAGCCATACGTTTATATACATCCTAACTGCACGTACCACATGCAGTTAGGAGATATATATAGACGTCCACCACATATGCTGTGTATGCTCCGTAGGTGAGCTTGCCCCATACACGGCAGGTATGAGCTGTTTTTGACAGCCAACACCCCCCTGAAACACCTGCAATTAGGGGTAACTCAGATTGTTAACCCTTTAAATGCCACTGTCAATTCTGAACGACCCCATCTTGATAAGGTCATGGGGTTGCTGTCCGGGTTTCTTTTTGAAGGCCCCAGGGCTGCTATGATTGTGATTAAAATGTGCTTGTGACATGCCTTTAATAGGCAGTCTTTTAAATTAGACTATAATGCACTATAGTATTGCATTATACTGTATAAGCAATCAAACGATCTCAAGTTCATGTAACCTATGGGGACTTAAAATAAATAAAAGTAAATAGAACTAAAAATAAATACTTTTCAAAGGTTACAAAAAATGTAAAAAAATATTAAAATTTAAAAAGAAATCTCTTTTCCCAGTTGTCGCATCCAAAAATTTAAAAAATCTGCTATTTCTATAATGCCTCGTTCACACGAGTGTTGTTTTGCACACATCTGTGCAAAAAGAAGTGCTGCACGGATGTGTAAAAAAAAGGCGTGAACAAAGCTCTGTTCCCATTGAAAGCAATGGGCTGCAGGCACCAGCCACAGTGATTTTCGGGGAAGGGCTTGAAAAATCCATGAAAATCATGCCTAGCTTGTATAACAATAAAAAAACATATATACTTAAATGAATGAATGGCTGAGTGCTGCCTGTGATTGGCTAAACGCTCAGCCAATCAGACGCAGCCCTTTTAGGAGGCAGGGATTTAAAATCCCTGCCTGCTGAAAGAGCTTCAGAGAAGTGCCAGGCAAACAAGTGGCTAGACGCGCCGAGTCCCGACAGCGGCGATGAGGTGAGTATATATATTTTTATTTTTGTACACAAGCTAGGAATGATTTTCAAGGAAGGGCTTATATTTAAAGCGCTTCCCCAAAAATCACTGCAGTGGTTGCCAGCATCCCATTGCTTTGAATGGGGCCACTGCAGCAGCAGCAGCGGCCCCATTGAAAGCAATAGGAGAACATCGCGGTCCTCTCCTTTACTCTCAGCGGGGAGTGCCATCATCACTAAACACTGTGACAGTGCTGTCACAGTGTTCAGTGATGAGGGGACTCCCCGGTGGGAATATTTACGCGCAGCACGGACCTATGCAGTGCACGCATGTCCTATCTTTTGTAGCTGCGTGAATTTGCACGCCTGTAAAACATGGAGATGTGAACACACCATAGGAAAGCAATGGTTCTAAGAGACAAGTGGTTTTGTGCGCACATGGGTGTGTGCAAAACAACGCTCGTAAGAACGAGGCCAAAGGTCCAATTTATTAAAATTTCACATTATCCCACATGGTAAAGACCATCAGAAAAATAAATATGCAATGCCAGAATTGCGTTTTTTTGATCTCCAAGAAAAAACACACAAAAAAGCCATATGAACCCCAAAATGGTAACAATAAAAACTACAGGTTAACTGGCAAGTATGAGCCCTGTCACAGCCTTATCCATAGAAAAATAAAGTTTTGATTATTTGAAAATAGGAATGCCATAACTGCAAAATGTGCCCTGGACACAGGAGCCTCAATGACCCTTGGTCATGAAAGGGTTAAAGCCTTTTTTGCACCATGTATGTGAATAACAGAACAATTTGAAAAGTGCAATCCCCCATTCCTCTGTGCTTGCAAACAGCTGATTTAGCAAATCACAACATCTTCTCTGTGGTGTCGTAATTTTCATTTAGCATCGCTCATTCTCAAGTAACTGCTTACTGGTCCGAGCGTGATGGGGGGAGGGGGGGCGGCAGAGGTGCGCTGCGGGGGGTAGCGGGGTTGGAGAGAGAGAGAGATCTCTCTCACTCTTCCACCCGCTACCACCCGCTGCTCTCCCCCGCCCCCCGCCGGCCCCGAGCATGCACGGACCAGTAAGCAGTTACTTGAGATGAGCGATGCTCGCTCGAGTAACTGCTGTATCCGAGCGTGCTCGCTTATCTCTATTCATAATGCAATAGTGTCTGGGGCTAAAAGGTCTGGATGTCAACTTCCATACAACAATGGCTGCGGTTTGTACCTCAATGACAGAGTTTTTTTTAAAATTAGGCCACTTTCAGATGAACGTATTGTAAAATGTCCATATTACAGATGTGTTGCAGATGATGTAACAACCATATGTCATCAGTATTTCATCACTATTTGATCGGCATTTCCCTCCATATAGTTTATTTTCTACTGGGCGAAAACTGATACGTATTTACCGAACAGAAAAGAATAGAAAAATAGGTCATAATGAGTTTTTTTTTAAATGGCCATTTAAAAATAAGGCCATGTGAATAGATCCATAGCTTTACATTAACTCTGTATTATGGTTCACAATGACCAATCACAGAGCTACAATACACTCATCTGAAAGCAATTTCATAGATAAAATGGAAATCAAAAGATGTTGATAAAGTTTATCAAACTTCTGTCATCCCAAAGTTATATATTTTTATTATATACAGAAGTAGTAGGGCTGAACTGTAATTTCAAAGTTTATTCTGTACACCTACTGAGGCCGTATTTAAATGGGTGAGTGCAAGAAACTCTGGGCAGATATTGCGCTTTCAAATCAGCGGTTTTCCTGAAGAAAAACACATTAGCATTGCTGCAGATGTGAAACTAATTTCACCTGGCCTTACAGATACACTCCATGATGATTACCAGTAGAGATGAGCGAACCTACTCGTTTCGAGTAATTATGCGATCGAGCACCGCGATTTTCGAGTACTTCCGTACTCAGGTGAAAAGATTCGGGGGGTGCCGGGGGGCGGGGGTAGCAGCGGGGAACAGGGGGGAGCCCTCTCTCTCTCCCTCTCCCCCCCACTCCCCGCTGCAACCCCCCACTCACCCACGGCGCCCCCCGAATCTTTTCGCCCGAGTACGGAAGTACTCAAAAATCGCGGCGCTCGGGTGAAAAAGGGGCGTGGCCGAGTAGGTTCGCTCATCTCTAATTACCAGCAATTCAGTAATAATTTGTAACACCACAATGAGTTGGGCCAAATGACAAGACGGACCCTGCTGCATTGGCAAACCCTATTCTGCTCCGTCTGCGTATTTAAAGTTGCATATATTCCGCTACCCCCATGCGATATGTGGCGATATGCTACAATGGTGTAACTACGAATAACATTTCTGGTAATAAAAAATCCAAATGATCTAAAATGTTCTTAATAAAGAGCAGTGAAATTATCTCCTGCAATGGTTTACACATCCGTGATGACTTTATCTGGCAAGTAAATGACTATGTGTTAAACCCATGGGCCAATATTTACCCCATAATTCGTACCTGTTGCTGTAGTATCACCACCTATAAATCAACGCATTCACATTTCATGCTGTGGCCCCGGGTTATATTCCTCATACTGTAATATTTCACTTTTCTATAACATCTCAGGTGGCTCCATTTCCATTGATTTGTTCCTATTACTGCCACTTGTCTCCTTTTCGCATTAACCTTTTTTCCTCTATAGAATCTCAGACTATATGTCTTAGCTTCTTTTTAGTCATAGTCACTTCTTACAAGAACATTTCCACCCATTAAAAAAGTCTAGGAGGTGATAGCGCCTTAAAACTCATATTAGATAGTGATGTGAAACAGCACGGTATGCCTTATTTGAGGAGACGGAATAGAAAAGCAGTATGGAAATAGTAATATTATCGTCTAATGTGAAGAATAGCCCGAATTATTAAGTTCCTCGGCAATAAAAGTTCAGCTCTGGTCTATTTAGAAGAATAAGAGAATACGAAGTTATCCATTCTTCATAGTTGAAAGACTTATAAAATTGTCTGCACTGTGGGAAGCATAAATAAACATCTCTTTATTTCGGTATAGAAGGTGGTGTACCGCCATAGTATCCATACCATAGATAGGCTCTCTTCCCTGCTCTGGTATGTCCAGGTGTATGCTTTGCAGGAATGTCTTCTATTGACTCCCATTGTAAGCAGACATACTGATGTAGCAAATGTTAATTTGACACTAAAAAGGGGTATTCCAGTTGCTGTATACTGATAGATCAGTGGGGCTTGACCGCGATCCCAAGAACAGAGTCCGGTTTCTCCTGTCCTCCTTGCTGTAGCCAACAAAGTGAGGAGGAGATTGACTGGAGTGGCAATAGTGCTTGTGCAGTACAGTTCTATTAATTTTCCATAGGACTATCAGAGATAGTTGAGTACAAACACTTGACTATTTCCATCAGCCCCACTGAAATGCAAGGAATGGTGGCCGCAGATGTAGGACCTGTGGTCCATTCAATGGCCTCTCTGCAGTAGGGAGAAGCCAACCGAAAATGAGGACGAATAGGGAAATGGAACCCCCAATTGCAGAATTGAAGGAGGTCCCCAGTTTTCACCCATTGGACACCATCAATCTATCGGTTTTCACTTGAAAAGACATGCAGTAACCAGAGTACCCCTTTAGTGCTTAAATATGCTTTCTCTGCAAAATTTAATTTGACACTCAACACAACAGAACCCATTGAAAACTCAAGTTAAAGTTTTCTGCAACAATGCATTCAACGTGCTGAAGGGATTGTCTGCTCACAGAAAATAAAGCGTTAAGGTTTCTATATACATTTAGTTACCTAAAGGAGTCAGTTTTATATTTAGGAAGGAATAGCAGATCTGTCCTTCCCCCCCCCCCCCCATCATGTGGTAGGTAACATCCAGCGCTGCTTGCAATAGTATGACGACCCATTTACTGATCACATAGGCTGCTCTCTGGGTACCACAGCTCCCTCAGATGGGACAAGGTCCTTGAGTGAGGAATACACCTGGGGCAAGCTGGAGAGCTACCCATGGGATCAGTAGATTGGATATCAAGCTATTGCAAGCAGTGCTGGCTGTTAGCTATCACGGGGAACAGAGCTGGTGTTCCTGCACCAACGGATAAGTGTCTGCCATCCAGCCTATAGAAACACTGACTTTTTATTTTCTGCGAGCAGACACCTTTAAATAGCAATTCAGACACAAAAGGTACCACTCACCATAATACACCACATAATAGGGGATCGATTCGCAAAAGACGATGGTGCTTGACAGTCTCCTGTGAGGAGTGGGTGGCAACAATGAATCCACAGTAGAACAAGTCAAGCAATTTGTAAAATGCAAGAGTTTAAAACTCATAAGCTGAGGAGAATGTCCTAATTTTACCATTTTGTCATGGTGCTGACTGCACTGTGACTTCCAGGTTGCTGGTACGGGTCTGGAATGACGTCACTATGGCAGCCCAGGATTATATGAAACACTGGGTGGCACATGCGCTTGACATCGAAGGAATAACATCTCCCCCTGGTTCCAGTGTTGAAAGGCTGGCTGAGTTGTTTTTCAGTCCAGTGAACCTATCGATTCCCATGTAAGGGTATTTAAACCGGCCCCTTGGTGCAAGGGTTGCTGGTTATACATCCTGTATACTGGCCACTGTGCCAGTGTGTTCTGTGACTTATTGCTCAGTGGTCTTGCATAGTTCTGTTAGAGTTTGCTCCATATTTTATTTCTCAAAGCCTCTGTGATTTACTCCTAAGCTTTAGGTGTCACCATTCGCAGTGGGGTCACCTTTTTTGGGGTGGGTGCTCTGCATGAGGGGCCGGCCTGCTTTGAGCGGTTTTGGTTATCTAGGTCACCACTTTCATAGCTCCTCATTGCATTTCACTAAAATTCTCTTAGCTAGCCCAGAAAGTCTGGGATTTCTGTCTCACCGGTTTGACTCCGTGATAAGACCCAGAATTTATCACCTGAGGTTATATGGTTATATTTTATATGTCTAGCCACTTGCAGTGCTGGACTTTTATACTGTTGGATTCATTGTGACCAGCCCCTTTAAATGTCAAGTTAACGTCTGCTATATCTGTACTCAACAGTATATATTTTTGAGACACCTAACTATATTATATATTATATGCTTCTAAATACACGTTTGTCACCATACTGGTGCATAAAAAAGCATAAACCCAACGGACACTGTTTGACACATATCAAGCCAACAGATTTCTATGGACATGTTAGACTAATGCATTAAGATCACTTCCTGTCATACTGTAATACTTCAAATGGAAAGCCCAAATGTAATGTGAACAGGTCTAACAAACTATAATGTATCAATTATATCACTATGATAATAGGAAGGTTTATTAAAAAAGCTACATTTTGTATCACACCAGGCATTTCCATCCAGGGTATACAGTATCAGTCTTTTCTCTCCAAAAGCCCACGCAATAAGCCCATATGAGCTACAATATTCTGGCAGAGGAAAAGAGTCAAAAAGAATATACTGTCATTGAATTGGATTCCAAAAAACACGTGTAGGCGTTGTTTTTTTGGAGCCTACGAATTGGCACAGCTCGCACCTTTGGACATGTGTTGCAGTTTAGTTACGCCAATTTCGATACATTATCATTTCTCTGTTGTCTTTGATTCTTTTCCACAGTTATTGACTAAAGTAAGATTAGCAAATCTATCATTGATCACGTTCCAGTAATGGCAGATATCAAACAGGAGGAACGTGATTGACATATGATTGGGTCTGTGTGGAGATTTGTGGATTATCTTGTAGGCGACACTAATTGTATTTGATAAATGCAATGTTTTCCCTTCAGTGATCAATTCTACTTATGTTCCTCAGAGCAGGTTTAAGAGCGTAGACCAGGAGCATGGATTCCATTAGCAGGGACACTAACATCTGTAAAACATTAGTGCTATCTTACAAATGCGCTGGAACACTAGATTGTAGTCTATTACATGGAGAAAAGCTTTTTTGTTTGCACCAAACCTTTAAAAAAATTATAGAATTGGGGTTTATCTTGGGACTTGATGTTAAAGAGAAGCTATCAGTTCTCCTGGCCTTTCTGGTTTAGTAAATGCTTCAAATCCCTGTGAAATGTTTTTCTGTTCCTCTGTTATTCTTCCTGGAAACGTGTTATAGTGATAACTGGGCATTAGAACGCACCTTGTAAATATGGAAGGTCCTGACACAGTAGAACACTGCCGGCAATAAATGGTCTGGGTAAGGATATCTAGCAACCTACCCCTTTGATAAGGGGCATGGTAACACCTTGTTGTCAATTTATTCCACATTTCCAGGAGGAATAACTGAGGAATGTCACAATGCAGAATTATGCAGAGAGCAAATGTACTAAAACAAATGTTCAGGAGAGCAGACAAGTCTTCTTCAGGCCAATGTAGATAGCCGTGTGCAAGTTGCACCTGAGATTCTCAGTCGCAACTCACATGGGACAGCACATGGACACACGACTATGTGCTGTTCGATAACCGCAGGCAACGAACATATCATTTCTGATTCTGGTTCATGAATCAGACCGGAATAGATAATGTCATGGTTTTCTTACACGGACCATAAGGACGGTTTCACATGGCCGTATGTGAAACTTCGCTCACCGCTACAGAGAGTAGGTGCACATGTACGGCTTTTTTTCCTCCCTTCTTGGGCTTTTCAAACTCTGCGCTTTAGTGCAGGAGTTTGAAAAAAACTGCGGGAAGATAGGCCTTGCCCCATCTTTCCCACACGTGGTCACAAGACTACATTTGGGAATGATAGGGTGGGTCCTAACTTTTCCTGCCCGTACTATTAACAGCGAGAATCCCAATAGTGAAAACGAAACCATTGAAATCAATAGTTTCGTTTTATCCCATTATGCGGCCGTCATTATCACGCTTGCCTAACTGGACTTAAACACGCCCATGTATTTAAGCCCTCAGATTATGAGAAAAAAAAAAAAGTGGTCGGAATAGCCCATTGATTTTAATGGGTCTAAGTTGTGTCTGAACTCTTCTACAACTTTACAATAGGTATTAGGGCGCATTCAGACGACCGTCTATCGGCCGGGTATTCACGCCGGCCGATATACGACGTCTCTCTCTGCAGGGGGAGGAGGCTGGAAGAGCCAGGACCAGTGCTCTGAGCTCCCGCCCCCTCTCTGCCTCCTCTCCACCCCCTGCACTATTTTCAATGAGGAGAGGTGGGACAGGGGCGGGGCTAAGTTCCGGAGAATTAGCTAATTCGCCGGAACTTAGCCCCGCCCATCCTGCCTCCTCTCATTGCAAATAGTGCAGAGGGGCAGAGAGGGGGTGGAGAGGAGACAGAGAAGGGGCGGGAGCTCAGAGCACTGCTCCCGGCTCTTCCAGCCTCCTCCCCCTGCAGAGAGAGACGCCGTATATCGGCCGGCGTGAATACCTGGCCGATATACGGTCATCTGAATGCGCCCTTAACTTTAGGCTAAAGCTTGTGTCACACGAGCGTATGCGTATTTGCATTCGCGCTCCATTTTTGCAGATCCGGTGTTGTGTATTTGCGTGCGCAACAGCGTTTTTTGCTACTCCTTTACCACGCACCGATGCGCTAATTGAAACGGTCAGTTAGTTTAAGGAGTTCAAGATGTGCAGGAAAATGGATCATGCTACTCATTTTTTGCGTAACCGAATTGCGCACAGCAAATACACATATGTGAACGAACCCATTTAAAACAACTGGTTCTATTTTCTGCAAATATTTTGTTCACAAATACATCCGTATGACACTGGCCTCAACAACCTATTTTATCTTTAACCTCTTCAGGACCGCCCACTGTAAATATACCAGATATATAGCAGATTTTTGTCCCATTTTGCGGAACTGGCGTATATTTACATCCAGTCTTCAGTTGCTGACTGTGTCCCCCACAGCAACCCCAGCATCCAGATCCCGATCTCACTAGCAACCTCTAGTCCAGGCGTCATTACTGGGACCTCATTGGTTTGGATCCCAACTTTGTAATCAACATGAGAAGAACCACTCTTAGAAAATATAGAAAAAAGTTGTTGTAGCCACAAACTTTAATGGGTCTGTGATGTAAAAAATCCTTTCGCTCCTCATGTATCCTGAGATTGGAGGAGGCAGAGAAGCTTTTACACAGCAGACACACACCTGAGTGAAATGAATGAGTTTTTAACCCCTTCCTGCCTGCTAATAGAGCATTCCTCACTATTTTCTGCTCTCTATTGGCCGGCACTACCCCGCTCTTGTGGGCAGGGCCATCGGCTGGTTTGGTAAGTCATGACTGATCAATCCTGTACTGTGATAGCAGCAGAAAATATGATTTCCTTGTCTGCAGAGAGGACTTATAAGAAACCAAAATGTAAGCTTTGTGCTTGTAGCGCTATATTGGCATTATATGTATTGTATGCATATTTGGCATTGCTGCACACAGGAGAATTAGGGAATAATTTTTAGGCTAAATATTATCGATTGAACCAACTGCTTTAGAATAGAATATGAAAATAATGAGAAAAATGTGTATTTTTTTTGCTTCTACCCATTTATCACTAAATAAGGGCTTATTCAGATGATTGTATGCGCAAAAATGTATTTGAGCATGAATGAGGTTTTTGAGGTTGATTTGCGCAAATATCTGGGCATAGTACTATACTTTTTGCCCACACAGGGCTAGTTCACAGGTGTATGTGACACACCCTTTCTGTGGATTAAAAAACTAATTAGCCTAATGAGGTCCAGATGTGTTGTTTTGCACAGTCTTTTACATGTCCCCTTGTGTATTTGTTCACTTCCGTAAGACTTCTATGAGGTCTTTGCTGTGCAAAACGCAGGGAAAAAGAGCAGGACCTACTTTTTTTTGTTGGTGCAAAACACTATCAGGGCTTATTCACACGAGCGTCTATCGGCCGCCGTTTTCATGACTGGCCGATATACACTACCATCTGAGCTGTCTGCCTTCTTCCCTCCCCCTCGCCATCTCTCTGCCTCTCTCCTCCCCTCCGGCTGTTTGCAATGGGAGGGGTGGAACGGTTCGGAGCTAACTCCACCCTGCCCCTCCCATTGCTGCCTGCAGATAAGGGGCGGAGAGGGAACAGAAGCTTAGCTCCGCCCCGTCACGCCACCTCCCATTGCAAACAGTCGGAGGGGAGGAGGGAGGCAGAGAGCCGGCGAGGGGGAGGGAAGGGGGAAGACAGTTCAGATGGTAGCGTATATCGGCGTGCCCGTGAAAACGGCTCCCGATATACGTTCGTGTGAATAAGCCCTCATGAGACCAAATCCATTGAAAACAATAGTTTCTGTTTGCTGTGTTTAGTGTGCGCAGATTTTGTGTGCGTAAAAACGGTCTTGTGAAGAAGGCTTAAGACGTACAAAACAAGACATCCATTGCAATCTAAAAGAATAAGAAAGCTGCATGTTTTCCAGAAAAAAAAAGTATTTGAACACCAAGAAATAAAAGAATTCTCTGAAATTTTCCTCTGGTCATCAAGACCCAAACCATTCTGGTTACGGAAGGATTAATTATTATCTTTCATGTGGGCGACTAGATCACTAATCCAGATTATGGAATGAGGATGACAACTATTGTTCTGAGCACAGTGATGCTGTAGCACTCCTCACGCTGTACAGTATCTATGCTGCATGCTAGGTTTAGAATAATGGCCTGTTTTACTGTATTTATAAGTGCAGGTTTCTATTAGTTCTATGTACATTCTTTCAGCACGTACAGCAGCTTCTCTATGGACATAATGGTCATGGAGGGAAATAGAAAGCATGATGAAACAGAAGTAGTGGTTAATGCCATTAAAATTAAAGGGCCACTCAGGTGAAAAATCATTTTTGCAATCCTGTATCCCTCATCTGATTGCCCGTCAGTTTTCCTCTGTGTATTGCAGCTACTTCCCTGCAGTGCAACCTCCTGTCTGATGCTTATCAGGCACCATCTTGATGGAGAGATTTTATTTTCATTTCCACATCTATCCCATCATACATCAGCACAGTTATACTAGTGGCTATACCATTTGTTCTTGCAGGAGGAGGGCAAATTAATTATCATTACCTTCTATATTCACTTACAAAAGCTACAGACAACAAGTATAAAGTCAGGGCTCAGTCACACGGGCGCCGATCCACCCGTGTTTCTGCACGATCAGACCACTGCACTGCAGGTGCGGACGACTCTGCGCACCGACCGCAAAAAAGAACACATGGCTGGCAATGGAGCCGGTCATGCAGAGAGTCGTCCGCACGCGGTGCAGCCGTCTTATCCTGCAGAAACATGGGCGGATCGGCGCCCTTGTGACTGAGCCCTCAGGATGATGAGCAGTAATCTCCTCTATTATAAATGTGTGACAGGTGCTGTGCGATTATCATCAGTAAGGGCTTCTTCAGATGGGTGTGTTTTTGTCATGTTTTGCGGCCATGAAAATTACGGGCACAAAACATGACGAAACGAACCCATTGATTTCAATGGTTTTGTTTTCACTAACAGGATTCTTGCACGGTAATACTACGTGCAATAAAGATAGTACTTGCAATTTTTTTTTGCACATGGATTCTGCGTAGAAAAATTATCTTCTTGCTTTTTTTTTTTAACTGGCGCAATAGCGAGAAATTTGAACGATAAAGAAATAAATAATTTTACCTGGTTCATGCACCAATACACTCCGTATTTAGCCCTAACTGAGAGAGGAATGACTGTGCCTCCCCCTGAATGGGCGCATGATCGGCTCACGGCTGCCTCTTTTGTTCATGCGATATTTGGTTATGCTGTCGCCGTAACACGGCCGGCCAAAAATTGCAGCGTCCGTGTGAAAGAGCCCTTAAAGAATGAAAATAGTAATAAAGTAATTAACAGATATTCATCTTATTAAAACTATTGAGATGAATAGTACCCAAATGAATCCAGATACTGTAAGCCAGTAATACATGAGATAATACATGGGACTTGGTCTCCTATGGTACATATTAAGAAACTATGGAGGGTGTACTGTGTAGTTTAATTGATAATATTCGTTAATATAATATAATATAATATAAATTATGCCATAGCTTACTATCCATGGAAAGCCTAGCTAGTTGTGGAGAAAGTAGAGAGGCTCTACTGTAGACTGCACTCATCCTGCTGCTGCGCTTGTATGCCTTGCACTGCTGTGTTGGGTTGGCATGTGCTTGTTGGTTACCATCCTATTTTCCAAGGCTAATATTTGTTTGCAGTGATCTCCCTGCACAGCGTTGTTGCACCACTGGATCTGTAGTTTCAGAACAGAGCTGTCACGGTGTTTGAGCTACATATTTAGCAATCATCAACTTGACATTGAATGCATTATGATAGTTTAACTACAATGTACATGGAGTCATCACAATGCGCCAGTCATGTCAACAATTGCTATATCTGTACATCTTCACATCAACCAGCTGCTGTATAAATAATGGGGGTCAATATCATTGGGGGGGGGGGGATGAAGTAACCCCGATGATTGTCCTGCCATAGTATGTGAATAGTGTTGAAAACAAAAATGTTTTATTGTATGTTAAAAGGCGTGCTGCTTCTTTTAAAACGCTGATGGCGCCATTTTCTTCTCTGAAAAGAGCCAAGTGATAGGGTGTGGGGATTATTCTGCACCAAAGCTATTAATAGAGGTCAAAATTGGGCTTAGCTCTTTGTAGTGTCAGACCCCTGGAGTGAAGATGTTACTGTGTGTCAGGCATCTACATACCAGGTGATAAGGGTGCGCTAAGTGACTATGGGCCTCGTGTACCTCATTGACACAGCTTTCACAGGACTAAAGGAAGACTGGCCATTAGAGATGAGCTAGCGTACTCGCTAAGGCAAATTACTCAAGCGAGTAGTGCCTTATGCGAGGACCTGCCTGCTCGTCTCAAAAGATTCGGGTGCCGGCGGGGGAGAGCAGTGAGTTGCGGGAGTGAGCAGGCGGGGCGCGGGGAGAGAGTGAGAGAGAGATCTCCCCCCGTTCCTCCCCGCCCTCCCCCGGCGCTCCCCGCCAGCACCTGAATCTTTTGCGACGAGCGGGCAGGTACTTGCATAAGGCACTACTTGTTCGAGTAGTTTGCCTTAGCGAGTACGCTCACTCATCTCTACTGGCCATGCTAATCCGAAGGGTAATGAGTCCTGTTGAAAGGATCTCCGGTAAAATAGATTGTGTGACTCTAAACTCTTCTTCTAGGCGAAATGAGGCTAAACGGGGAAGTGATATTTGTACTGCATCTGAAACATTTCGCCCAGTAAATGTTTTAACATGCAACATGGTGTATCTCATGACCTGAGAAACTTTCCGGCTTCAGCACACCCCGAGTCACCTCCAGTACCGGCCCATTGTAGCTCGTCCATCAATAGACCTCTCCATGTAGAGGTATGTAATGTCTCCCCATGTCCCAACACCCATGGTAGTGTCCAATCCGACAAACCTGGTAGCCCGGCTCATCAACATAGTAATGGCTAGTAGAGAATAACACATTACAGTACCTTTCACTTTCGATTAAAACCTTATGTATATCATCAGCTCTATTCTGATATGTCATTCATTTATATAGGCTAATGTAAATTCATTCTTTCTACTGTGAGAGCTGATTTAACCACATGAAGCAAGTTCTTAGAAGCATGTGCTTTGCATAGTTATTTCATTTTTATCAATGCGTAATGTATTTTAGCAGGTATGTCTAAAATTAAACTGGTGTGGTCATCAGACAATGCATTACGGAGGTATTTTAAGATGTTTCCTGTTGATATTCACATGTAGAGGTGTTCATTCACATCGTGTTGGAGTGCGGCTGAGGTGTTGATGAATGGAGACCTCTATAGAAGATTTCAGCTCGGAGGGATAATGTTGTGGAACGTGAATAAGGAATAGTCTCAGTGTCGACCTGATTTCCCTAATTCCCTGTCTGCTTTGTTACATATTGCCTATTGCACCATGCCTTGAAAGATAGACCCGGGCTTCCTAATGAGCTTGGTGACAGTGTGAACTACAGTAATATAGATGGAGACGATCAGCCACCTTATATAGGTTTAGAAAAAAAATAACTACTGCCTCGCTGGCTACAAGAGCCGTTCAGCTCCTATGAGCAAAGACTCCTAATCATTCACTTAGGATGGCTGATGCTAATGCGTTATGCCACGGTGAGTACAAGGAGAAGAATAGAGTTGGCAAAATTTGGTTATTGATGAGAATACCTCTTAGAAAGGGAACAGACTCCATGTACGGTTGCACTCAGCCAGCAGAGGGAAGTATAATGTGAAAGTTAATACATTTGGCTAAAAACACTGACGGCTTATGAGCACAAAGCCTTTAGATGGAAGGAATTGAATCAAGCATTGCTGTAAACACAAAGAAACTGTGTCATTCCTGGCTAACGTCTACCAGCTTTTCTCAGTTACTAAGTATATATTATAATACATGGGACATTGTGTTATATTTTATGAAGCTCTATCATTGCCATCCACTAATATTCTAATATTGGTGTACTATCAATATGCAATACATAATCCTATAATATGCAAATCCTGTATATGGAATACACTTAAAGGGAGTTTTTCAGGTGAAATATTCCTACCAGACAACTTCTAGGGAGGATACTTAGAGATGTGAACACATACATACATTTTGTGCAGTTTACAGTTTTTGATTGAAGAGGAAAAGGAGTTAAATGTAGTGTGTAAACTACATCACGAGTGCCGTGATGCCAGTGCCCAGTGCTCTAGGTCCCTCTGGTAAAGCCCACCCAAGGAATTCTTTTTGGCTTTGGCTGATGGTGCTAGTCTTAGGCAGTGTCCCTGCTTGCTGCTTTGAAATCTCACACATGCGCCTTTTAATTCACAGAACGGCACATATGCCGCACCCAATCACAATGAAGCATTCAAAGACATCCCCTGAGGCTGGCACTACCAATCAAGCCCAAGTGAGATGTTAATGCAAAACACCAACGCGAGGCCCAACTTTCCTTTGACGAAAACAAATGGCGGAGTCGCAATGTGACACTGACTCTCAATTTTTTGAACAACCAGCATATAATGCGTTTCAAGGCCACATGCCTCTTCCTCAGATAACACTGGACTGTGTACTGAGCTACTTTGCTGTGGCCCACCATGCATATTCAATAAATTGAAGAGTCAAGATCAACTCAAGACTCATTTGTTTTTATCAAAGGAAAGTAGTGTCTAGTCCCTATGCTTGGGCTTCAATATCTCACCTGCTTCCAGCCCCTTTCTATACTATGGCATAAATCTGGGCCAGAAGCACTTCAGCCACTCCTACCAGCACCACCACTCACTGACCTCTTGAAGTCTTGTGTTCTGATATAATATTACTATGGTTTATCATAGTACTTGTATTACGGATGCTCCACCCTCATAGTTCTCCTCGTTCTTCAATAATTAGGACTAAGGGAGAGGCATTGAATTGGTTTGTCCAGTAAGACCTGGAGCACTTGTCTTGCTTGGTAGCACCGTCTGGGCACTTGCAACATAATAATAATAATAATCTTTATTTGTATAGCGCCAACTTATTCCGCAGCGCTTACATAATTTGCACACCACAATAGACTTCTTTTCCTCTACAATCAAAAGCTGTAAACTGCAAAAAAAATGTGTGTCCACATGATACTAAGTGCCCTATCAGTTGCTGCAAGTTACTTGTTAGATGTATTTCAACTGAAAGACTCATTTTAAAGGGGTTTTCCTACTACCTAAAATTGCTTCACAATCAGGCCTCAGTCACACGGGCGCATCGGCACCCGTACACTGGCGCCGATGCGCCCGTGTGACTGCAGCAAGGAGACGGACGTACCTGCAGACGGCCGTCTCTCTGCAGCGCCGGAGGAAAGAACACATGACCGGCAATGAAGCCGGTCACATGTTCTTTCCTCCAGCGCTGCAGAGAGACGGCCGTCTGCAGGTACATCCATCTGCTGGTGTCAGTCACACGGGCGCATCGGCGCTGGTGTACAGGTGCCGATGCGCCCGTGTGACTGAGGCCTCACTCTGTACTTCCTGGTTGCTGTTGACCAGGACATGTGATTTATGCAGCCAATTGCTGCCTATAGAATGTCACTGTTGTGAGCAGTGATTGGTTGCAGCAGTCATTGATCCTGGTCAGCAGCAGGAAGTACAGAGTAGCTGTGAAGCAATTTTAGGGAGTTGGAAAGCCCCTTTAAGGCATCATGTATATTTACTATGCTTCAGTACTGTACTACCTCCAAGTTGTATAGATCTGTAATTCTGCACCTGTTGACTTCTGTTTGGTCTTCCTGTACCTCTTTGCACATTTTTTTCATGCAGATGCATATGGTTGGCTTCTCAGTATGAATTTTAAAAAATCATGCTATGTTCAATTGCAAGTGATGTGACAAAAGTTTTCAGCACCAGAAGCATTGTTTCTAGAGGAAACGATCTCCATAACATGGCACCGTATGGAGCACCATATGGCGGCACACAGGGTGCCTTTGGCTTCGTGGTATGAAGCTGCAGGGGACTCTTGTGCAGGCTCAGTGCACATAGCTCTGATCACAATGACTCTTCAGATGGTTGATGATATTTTAAAGGTCTAGAACATCTTTCTATGTTTAAGGACTATGTAAGATTGCCTTCAGTTCTAGGAGTACGCAGAGTTTTTTAAAAAGTTTACTAAATATCCCTTTTCAGCTAGGAGGTGGAGAAATTACTGTAACAGAGGAAGCAGTCACTACGAGCATGTTAAAAGTGGGTGATGCCTGTAAGAGGAAAGGAAATGTGTTGTAAGGATGTACAAAGAAAAGAGCATACAGCTACAAAACAAATAAGTGAACCATTTGGAGTTACTTGGATTTCTGCATTGATTACTAGTAAAATGTGGTCTGATTGTTATCTAAGTCACAATTATAGACAGATACAATCTAACTAAACTAATAGCACTCACACGTGTACTGTCCGTGTCTTTTATTCAGTACATTGAGTAAATATCTAAAGTACAGGGTGGAAAAAATAGATGAACTTCTGTGTTAATGACTTCCCCAAGAGCTAATTGGCAATTAAGGAGATGAGATTGGAAGTGTAAGTTTCACAGGGGCTTTGCCCATTAAAAAAGGCACAGAAAGCCTGGTTACTGACAAATCTGTTTTTAATCTTCTCAGTAGAGATTAGTAAATGTGAACTATGCAACTATACAAACAACTTGCAGAAGACCAAAGAAGATGTGTTATAGAAACACATTTTACTAGCTATCAGTGAAGAAATCCAAGGAACTCCAAGGGTTCTCTTACTTTGTATTGCAAATGTAAGAATCTAGAGGAACAAAATCTGTCTGGCTCATGTAATGAGCACACAAATGCATGGCTCATGACAGGACACAACTCTGAGAACTCTGGTATAACTGTTAGCCCATCACATGACCAGGATAAATTTTCATTCCCTGGATGTAACCAATGAAAGTTCCTGATACTTGTATACTTGAAAGTTGAATAACTTTTTAGAACCCAATAAATACTTTATGCTTTATTTGTTGACATGCAAATCCTCTTTAGGGTATATTCACATATAGTGGAAATGCTGCAGATTGTCCGCAGCGAAAAATTTTGCAGCATCTCTACATCAAAATCTGCATCATTGCTGCAGCATCTACAGTGCTTCCCTCACCGTAGAATACTTTGTGCTGTTTCACCAACGCTGGTTAGGTGATGCATAAGTGGCATCATCTGAGCAGTGGCACAGCACGCACTAGTGGCTGCCAGGTAATGAGAAGTGTGGCTAGTTAGTGCAAAGTATTCGGAGGCAAGCAGAATCAGCTACATTTCCACTATGTGTGACCATACTCTTAGGCCTCCCTCACACGGGGCGTTTTCAGCAGTGTTTTCAGCCCTGTTCTAAATGCTGTACTAGGCTCCCATTCTTTTCAATGGTGCTGCTCACACAAGACTGAAAACGCTGCTTTGAAAAGCGCTGCATGTTCTATCTTTGGGCATTTTCAGCTGAGTCTCCCATTAAAATAAATTGGCAGTGTTTTCAGCTGTGCTGAAAACACAGCTGAAAACGCAGCGTTTTGCAAACGCCCTGTGTGAGAGAGGCCTTAAGGTGTTTTCTACTTTCTGGGTAGATCCCAAGATATTGTAGAGTCTGTGCCTAAGTCTTTATTCCCACGAGCGCATATACGGCGCGTTTTCACACCCAAGCATATATACGCTACCCATGTGAAGCATTGGTTCGCAATCCTGTCGTTCACATGGGCGATTATACGGCGTGTAAATACACTGGCAGCGTGAAAAATAGAATATATACATGGCCGACGCATATAACGACAGCCAAATGATAGTTCTGAAACCATGTTTTGGCCAATATACGCCAGTGGGCCCTATAGACTCCTATGGAAGCAGGGAAAGAGAAGGGACGGGAAGGCATTTTTGTAGCAGCCAACGCTGCGAAAAGCTTGCTTCTAAATAGGCATTGGAAGGTATCCTGAGGTTTTTGGCAGAGCGAGGGTTTTCCGAAGTGTGGCGTACTTTTTTCGCTAAAAACGATGCTCGAAGTCATGTGAATGGACGTAAAAACGCTGGCCGTGATCGCGGAACAACGCCCACTCAGGTGCTTATACGGAGCAGGTGTGTAAACGTAAAAACGCCGTCACTGTATATCCACTCATGGGAAAGAGCCCTTAAGGCTACGGGGACAGAAGTCCAGAACTTGCATCTAAATTATATTGATGGGAGTAAAATCCTTCTCTCTGTACACTTATCTTTAAGCCAGTTTTTTCATTCACATTTATAATCAGATCACATTTAACATTATTACTTTCTGGAAATGGAAGCGCCAGTATATCAATAATTAGTGTGGAATAAAAACTGTAACTGATTTTAGCCATCAGGAAGATAAAAATGATTATGTTAGCCAATACAAGAAAATGTGTCTTTCGCTGAACTTTGAGCATTATGGCAGTGTACATCCTATACCACTAAATCCAATGCCTACATGCAGGCCTTGTTTAGGTGTTCCTTAAAGGTACAGTACGTCCCAACCATGATGTTACCTGTAGTAACAATGATGAAAAGTTATCTTACACTTACACTTGTAATAGCCAAATTTTCAATAAAGTGACTATCCGGGTACCTCCCAGGGCAGTCATTCTGAGTTCCCATACAGTGTAGTAATCATTGTTGAGTGTGTTTTTTTTTAAAAAGAATATCTAAGTAACGTTCCTGGCAAGTGGCTCCTTTATCCTGCCAACACTTCAGAATGAAATGGGCTGCTGAGTGGCATCTATGCCCTCCACCCCAATTCACTTAAACTGACAGCCATCGGCGCAGTCTGAAACTAAAGCTTTTCTCCTATTGCCACTGGAGAGAAGTGGTAAGCTTTATAACAACCCTTTTAAAAAGGGTGTGAGGGCAGAGTATATTTATTTAATCTTGATTTCATATCCAAAGCAACTCTTATATAAGATAACCTCTTTAAAGACAGAATATTTGCAGGGGGAGGAGGTGGGTCGAGCCAAGAGCAGTGCACTGAGCTCCTGCCCCCTCTCTGCCCATCGCCACTGTTTGCAATGGGAGGGGCGGGGTGGGGGCGGAAGTAAGTTCCGCCCCCTTCCATTGCAAATAGTGACGAGGGGCGGAGAGAAGGGGCGGGAACTCAGTGCACTGCCCCCGCCCAGACAGCCTCCTCCCTCTACAGAAAGAGAGAGTGTATATCGGCCAGGCGTGAAAACCTGGCGGATATACGCACGTCGGAATAAGCCCTTAGACTGTCTAGTCTAACTTTATACCACTTGACTTAGCTTATGACCGATTTTGTACTAAAATTTGGTACAGTTTTTGCTGAATAATATTGCATTTAGGCCACGCCCCTTCCGACGGAGCTTTTCCCCTCTTTTCAGACATGCTGATGAAAGTGTCTGAAAGAGTCCAAAATACATCATGAATGTGATGCCAAGCATATAGATGCATCCTCCTTTCAGTAAGTAACAGCCATTTTTCTGCGATTGTTTTTAATTTTTTATTTCCCCTTCTGTGATGCCAAGCATATAAAACAGTTTTCTGGTGCAATTTGCACCAAAGAGTTGATGCATTTTCAATAGCAATTCTGCCCCAGTGTTTTACGTTAAAACGCTGTAGCTTTTTGAGCCAAAAAACAGAAACATATTTAAATGGAATGGAAAACAAATGGAAGGACTTATACTTCTTCCTGCTGACTCAAAAACTGCACCAAAAATGGCAATCACATTTTTTTCAAAAACTGTAAAACTATCCTATCAAAGCAAAGTGTACAAACTCCCTGAGGATAAAGCACAGGGTCCAACACACTTCAGCTACTACCCTGTTTCCTCTGTATATGCAGATGACTTTTTGTCTACATGCATGTGCAATACCGAGTCCTAAATCTCCAATAACGTTGGTTCCTTGGGTTATTATACACTCGGTTAGCTGGATTGTATGGAGATCTGCTCATTACCATAACACTCAGCATGACCCAAATTATATATCACAGCAATGAATTGCCAATTAGTTCATCTATTATTTTTTGATGAGTCTGTGGATGTATTTATAGCCTTCTAAACACATAAGTGGCCTTTACATCTACAGACAGATCTCATTCTAATAGTATTCAGGTGAGAACTGGTCAAACTATTGGCAAAACTGAAATCCATCTCAGCAATTCTTTCCTTCCTGCTTTAGAAGAGTTATCTGATATATGTGCATTATGATCAGTCTAGTTGTCTGAAAATATGTTTAAAGGGGTTATTCAGTTGAGAACTACTGATGGGCTATCCGTAAGATAGGTCACCAATTGTAGATCGGCTAAGGCCCTCCATCCAGGAACCTAGCTGACAGGCTGGTCGCAGGGCTGCTGAGCTCATGCACTAAGCTGGTTTCTTACAGGAAGCAGACAGCTCTGTTCTCCCTGCAGTGGGCAGGCTTGGTATTGCAGGCGCAGATTCAATTCATTCCAATGTGAACGTTGCCTGTAATACTTAATCAGGTCACTGTAGTGGGAATGGAGTTGTCTGCTTACTGTAGAAATCAGCTCAGTGCACAAGCACACCGGTCCAGAAAATAGCTGATCAGCAATGGTCCTGGGGCAGAAGACCCCTACTGATTTACTATTGATGACCTCAAATTTATTGAGCCCATTGATGGTATGATGCAAGTGCTGCAGTACAGGACATCAGTTTAGAGGATTTTATCGCAATTGACCTATCTTTGATTTTGGATAGGCATGCAGTGAAAGTTCAAAAAGTTATCACAAGGCACAAATGCTGCGAAGTAAGGGCTTGTGCATGTGGCACATGACTTTGTGCACCACCCATATATTTAGTGCTAAGGACCAGATGTAATCAAGTCTTAGTTATGATAAACTGCACATAAGGCTTCTACACAGACAGTCTGTATGAAAAATTCAGCTTTGTAGCATTAATCAGGTACGGAGGTAGCTGCAATGAGTTTATTCAGTCCCGGTAAATGTGTCTGTCTTGGTGCAGTTTCCACGGATGTGCAGTTACATTTTCTAGTGCAGATCATCCCAGAGATAACATTACACTCAGAGTGATATTAATAGTGTAACGCTAACCTCTTTTTGTTTGTGGTCTTCTCATTTAGCTAATTAGTCCCTGAGTAGACATAATTCTAATCTCCTACCAGCTCAGACAGGAAAGCTTCTTCTTCCTCTCTCGTAAATGCAGGAACCTGATGGCTGAAGATTTTTCATTCTGTTAGCAATAGTTTTTCTGCATCTACTGTTCATGCACCGGCACAAGTTTCCGGTGATTTTTTTTTCATTTGATATAATTAGTATTTCAGTTGGTAAGCCACCTTGTGAATGGGTTTAAAAACATTTGCCAGGTCAATGAGATAACATCAGCTATACCGTTTATTGCAGATATTATTTAAAGCGGTATGCCAGGACTTTTACTATTGGTGACCTATCCTTAGGATAATTCATCTGTAATTGATTGGCCACAAGTAGTTCATCCGTCAGAGACAGACGTGTAACAGGAGGCATTGCTCCCATTGTACTCCGAATAGGACTAAGGGCTTATTCACATGAGCGTATATCGGCCGCCATTTTCACGGCTGTCCGATATACGCTACCATCTGAACTGTCTTCTCTTCTCCCTTCAGCTGTTTGCAATAGGAGGGGGCTGGATGGGTGTGGAGCTAAGTCCCACCCCCACCCCGCCCCCTCCCAATGCTGGCTACGGACAAGGGGAGGGGAGGGGGAAGGCGCTTAGCAAATTAATATCCGACCCTTTATACAAGTCATTGAAACAATGATTGTGAATTGAAAACCAAGCCTGAATCCATACACAGACAGCTGTTTCAGGTTGTTTGCCCCTCATTAGTGTGCAGTAGGATCCTGCCTTGGCTAGTGAGAGACCTATAACGTGAGTCGGGAGGGGGAACATCTCTCCGTAAAGAGAGCACCTAGGAGGTGAGTGAAGAGACTTATAAGGCCATCCGTGCTCCTGTGGGAAATATACAAATAAGGAAGATGGAACAATACCTCTGCAGCGCCACCTACTGGATGGTAGCATTGCTGCAAATCAATGTTTTAAATACACACATATTTTATAGGACCATGTGAAAACCTCAATAGATTAACGTTAATTCCGCTATATAGATCATATTCTGTAAATGCACATGAAAAATACTCTCCATGTGAAAGCAGTCTAACATAATAGTCAGCTGGAGAACAAATTAGGAGAAGATGTTCTAGAAGCTATAAATACCTGTTAGTTAATGCGAGAAGATATTAATGATAGTTGGCTTATAAATCCTTATAATCTTTTAAAGAAGTTTCTAGCACAATATTAGTGTAATAAAAGCAGATCATTGATTTAGTATTGCGGATGAACCCGTGAGCCAAAAGCCTCAGGAGATTTGTTCACATGAAGTATACAATATCTTTTCCTGTAGTCTAGGAAGTTTAGAGCGCTGCAAACTATGAGAAGAGGCAGCAGCATGGTTCCCAGCTGTTAATAATTAGACACTCATTAAACTTTCAGTCACAATTTAAAGAGAATTTGTCATGGAGAAAAATGTCTTCAAATTAGCGAATTGATCCAATATCCTAACAGTGCTAGGTTATTGGGTGCAGAACTCTTCACCGAAGAGTCCTTGAACTTCTAATGAGGCCAAAAAACATTATGGGTGTTTTCATGTGCCCTCATGAATTGCCAATGGAAGAAAATCTTTTCTTGCTCCTATCTAAAAAGTGGTCTCATCATCACAAGATCTTTCAATATGCTATTTAAACATATAGAAATCATACAGGCAGCTCTCCTATCTTTTAGCCAGAGCACAGAGAACATAACAAAACTTCGTAACCACATATTACAGTGCCATTCCATACTACAGCAACAGTGCATTGTGGCTTCTAGCAGCTGGATCCTTCAGTACTCCGCTCATTGTTAGGGCAACCCCATTAAGACATATCCTGATTTATAACCCCTTCATAAGATAACTCAGCACTGAGCCATAAGGAAGACCAAGAAGTAATAACAAGCAAACGAAGTATAGTAAAGTTCTTCATACCCTATGCACTCTATGGCACGTCTTCTAAAAGTTGAAAAAAAAAGTTTTGCTACGGTGTTAGCCAGTAGAGCAAAATGTGATTGTTCTCGGCAAGAGAAACCAAGTAATCTTGTAGATATGATACCTTTTTAATGGCTAACAAAAATACATGATTTTATAGCAAGCTTTCGGATCCGGATCAGATTCTGAGAGGATCCAAGAGCTTGCTATAACAGCATGTATTTTTGTTAGCCATTAAAAGGTATCATATCTACAAGATTACTTGGTTTCTCTTGCTGAGAACAATCACATTGTAAAAGTTGTTTGCATCAAGCCATGGTTCTTTCTTGAGAAGAACATATTTGACAGTAGCCAGGTTTAACGGGCAAAGCATTTATGGCGGCCACACTTCCAATCTCATCCCGATTCAAATATTTTTGCCAGTTAGCCCTTGGAGGAGTCATTAAAGCAGAGCTTCCCTTCCTTTTTCTCCCTGTACTGTGGATGCTCACTCAATGTGCTCAATAAAAGACATGAATTGTAGAATTGCTTGTGTCTTATTAGTTTAGTTAGATTATGTTTATTAGTAATCAGTATAGGTATACAGGTAAATCCAAAGAATTTGCTTACTTTTTCTTGCAACTGTACACTATCCTATCAAAAGTATTTGGACACCCCTATCAGTAAACTGTATCGTGTCTTATTAGCCTGTCATGTGTTCTAAACTATGCTACATAAGATGCAGACCCTTGGAGGTGTCAGTCGTGCTATTGAATATCCGTTTATGCCTCTGTACACAAGACGTCCATAAGGAAGTGCAATGCATCGGCCCGTCTACAATGGTGCAAGAAGTGTTGTCACTGTACAGTTGAGCGATGGGAAAACATTCTATGGAGTGACGAATCACACTACTCCCTATTCAAATGAGATGGAGGTACCTGAGTGTGAAGGAGTCTGGGGAATGCCCTTGGCCTGAGTGTGTTCTGCCAACACTTAAGTACAGTGGAGGTTTGGGGATGTTTTACGTGACATGGTCTTGGTCCTTTGTTTGTAGAGGCAAGAACCATGAACATGGAGGTGTACCTGAATAGTCTAGACAATAATGTGCTGCTGACAATGTGGCAATACTCTGGGAATGGTCAGCAATACGTCCAACAAGACAACAGGTCTTATTCCAGGTCCAACACTGTTTTATGTTGGTTTTAGGATATGGATGTTCCATAATTGGACTAGCTTGTACAGAGTCCGAACCTGAACCCTACTGAACAACTTTGATATAAATTAAACCATTAGGTCAGGAAATACGAACAGCGTCCAAGTTCTTTGAGAGAACCAGCCAGACATTTACAGTATGAATGGAGGGTAATACCAGCTGAAGTGCATCAGATGTTAGTTGTATTCTATGTCACTAGGGCCAAAGGAGGCCCCACTAGGTATTACCATATGGCAATAAATCCTACTTTTGATTCTTGCTGAGGTGTCCAGTTACTTTTGGTAGGCTAGTGTATATGTCTGTATGGTAAATGCAGACTTTGCAATACACTGATTAGATGCAAAGCAAGTTATCATGAAGTTAGTGCCAAAGTGAATAATTGATAAAGAGGAGGAACACTATTTAATGTATTTCAGATTTGGAATTTATATACAGGATAAATAATAGGCAGAGTCGGTGACACCCCCGTAACAAAAGAACACCACTTGGCCTCTGGATATAATTTATGAGAATTAATTTCCTTGCTTATTTTAGTCATTAGTTTGCAGCTACCGGCAGAAGCTCATGGCACCTCATCAATAGACATTATTCAGGAAAGAGCAGGATCATTTTTTAACTTTGCAGAGAACATCCCTGCCTTTTGAGATCTGAGGAAATGAATAATTAGCCCTTTCTGTTGACTATGAAAAATGGGATATAAGGCCTATGTGTGTGTATGGGTGTCAAAATGTGAAATTTAATTATTTTGCAGCGTACAGCCAGTAGCCACTATACATCACAGAAGTCTGAAAGTGGTAAAAGGCCGAAGTTATTTGTGTATCTTCAGGTGCCCTAATGAATATGTCATTGTTATTAAACAGTGTTAAAGGTTATTGTATAATTGGTTATTATACTGCGGTATTGTTCATTAAACGTATGGTAAGACTTGCCTTCAGGACGGTTGGGTGACCTCGCGGTCGCTGGTTAAGTGAGCTGAAACAACCCAAAGAGAGGTTAATTTGTTCTGAATGTTGGAACACTTTTCTGCCCATAATTCCTATGACAGAATAACAAGATAACGCATATAAAATCTAACAATAAAAAAGAATTGTGCCATATTGTTTCCATAAAGCCTTCACCTGAGCAGCTATTAAAATGACTTGTGAAGCATCCCTTTTTCTACATATGCCCTTCATTCCTGCTGTGGGTAACCTCTACATTTAGATTCCGTTCACACTGTCGCTATTAGAAAATGTGTCGAGAGGCTCAGAAAATGAGCAATATCAAGCGTTCTCTTACCTATGCAAGGTGTCGCTTACCTGACACAATAGTCACATAGTTTAGAAAGTTCATTCTTCATATGCTTTAAGTGGACGGGTCCAAAGGTTGAGCTGACATGTGATATCATTAAGGCATAATGCACCATTTGGCATCAAGTAGAAATTGGCTCAAGTTATGTTATCACTTTCTTGGTTCAACAGGTGCATCTCCACCGCTATTTGAGAAGACGCTACACTGAAGGGTCACTTTATTAGAGACACATATCTAGTAATGCATTGGACCCTCTTTGGCCTTCAGAACCGCAGCAATTAATTGTGGCGTAGATTGCACTAAGTGTCGAAAACATTAGGCAAGAATATTGGCTCATGAGAACAAGATACCTTTTTGCAGTTGCAGCTGATTAGATAGATGCATTGGCATGCTCTGAACAGCTGACAGGAAGGGTTCATCGATTCATGCTGCTTGTGCCAAATTCTGACTCCCATCAGCACGGTGCAACTGAAATCTGGATTCATCCGACCAGATGATATTTTTCTACTACTCAGTGGTCCAATTATTGCACTCTTTTGCCCATTGGAGTCTTGTCTTTCTGTTTCTCTTAGACCACAATAGCACTTAAACTAGTTATTTGCTGTTATAGCCCATCCATGCTATAGTTGTGCATTCAGACATGTTAGTTGGTGCACTAGTGGTGTATTCAATTGCAAACTGGTTTGACTATGAAAAGCCTGTTCACTAGAACAATTCCTTACATCCTCCACAGATACCTTTTGATCATGAGTTCTTTACACCCACAGGACCCCTTTGTGCTGGATGTTTTTCCTCAATCACACCATTCTCTACATACTCTCAATGACGTTGCACAAGAAAACCCAACAAACTTGTAATACTGGCTTGGTAGCACCATTGTTTGAAGTTGCTCAGATCACTCGATTTAATTTTTTCCCAATCTAGCATAGATTTGCACTAAAACTGATCCATGGAAAACTTGCTCACTTAATTTAAAGCTGCACTCCGGGGTCACATGTCTGATTTCAAAAGATGCTCCATTAAGTGTGTATCAGTGCTATACAAGGCTTCTATGGACTTTCTTGTCCTACTACCTGTTGTCCATTATCCAATATTAGAAGCTAGATTGTCCTTTATACGTGAAATCATTGCGCCTGTCATTACAGCCATATGCTAAATGTCTGCCCTTAGCTATAAAAATGTTATGTAATTATGGTAAAAGCAGTTAGAACATTACAACAGTTTTATTTTTCTTAATAGGTTTCTTCCGCCTCTGTGGGTAATGTGTGCCCTCAATAATATTATGGGAAATTAGCCAAAATCGTAGATATAATTCTGTTTGAATATATAGGTAAAATATATATATTGTAACATTTGCAAAGTACATTACTAATCGGCATAATTGCTCTTTGCTCATCTACTATTAGGGCTTCAAATTTCATTTTATAATTGTGCCTCCAGAACTAACTAGAATGCTTGCTATTGCTGTCTTATAGCTTGCTGCGTTTGATCTTTCCAGGTAGTTTGCTTGTGTCGGCTGCGTGTTTTAAATAGATGTAGAATTAAGATAATATCCACAGGAATTTACTGTGTTTTTTAGTTGTGTACAATTTATCTGTACTATAAAGTGATGTGGGGGATGACACAGATTCATCGTTCACGGAGTTGTTTTTTACTGGAAACTCCACTTTTTGGGTATGGTATGTGATATGTAAAGATTTAATGGTCCTTTTACCTGGGCCGATTCCTACGAACACTTGTTTGCCCTGTAAGAGGGATGAGTGGTGCCCCGCTCCCCTTTTACCAATTACAATTGCTAAGCTGCTCTGATAAGTGGGCGCTTCAGCTGCGCTAAGTTCGACAAGCTCTTTATGAGATGGGGCAGGGGGAAGCAGAAAAAGAACATTGAGCCATGTGCCTGAATCTGGTAGCACATTTTGGAGAACAGAAGTGACAGAAATTGTTAGCACTCCTCAGTGCGGAAGTGAGAAGCCTCACTTCTAGCCCGAATGTTGGGGAACATTCTTGGTACTAGATAAAAACTGGGTACTGTGCCACAACTAGAGAGTAGGAGCTCAGGGACTAACAAGTGATGTTGCAGGAGCTGCTGGAGGAGAGAAGATTCTGGACTGAGGTGGGTCAGAGCAGCAGCATAAAGGAAAGCGGTACAGGATCACTGTGATTTATAGGGTGTGAGATTGGACAGAGGACAAAGAGGAGTGCTCCAAACACACCCCATGCAATGTGGACCAGTGAAGTTGGTGGAAGCTGTGACCTTCACACATCGACCTGTAAGTGAGGTCGGCCTCAGCTGAAAATTGAAACATGCACAATAATAGCGTTGATATGGTTGACCAGCAGGCCTCCGAAAGGGAGAGACAAAGGCTAAACTGGGGAATTGAACTGTTGCTAAATTTCCACAGCTTGATAGGATAGGACATGCCACGTTTTTTCACGTACCGCGATGTGGGAAAAAAAAATCGCACATGTATGATTCCATTCAAAAGAATGGGGATTATATTTGTGCGTCTCGCAACACACAAATCTTGTGCGATTTTTCTCGGCCGTGTGAAAACAGTATTAGTCAGTGGTTGTTGGCATGGGCAAACTAACTGCCCGTGTAAAAGGACTATAACTTGAGAGAAATCTGAACTTGACCAGGGAGTTCTCCATCTTGATCACAGGAAGTTGCAAGAGGAACATAGGAAAACCGAAGTTTCATTCAAAAACAGTTTCTTTATGGAAGACTCAGAGGGCCGCGACACAGCAAGCAGTCTGTTGCACTCTTGGTCTTCCGGCCTACACACGTAGGTGGCGGTGCCATCGGCAATGGGCTGAGATAGGCTGTACGCAGATCCTTACACTTCGCTGCTCTAGCTGTTGACCTTTTTAACGCCCCCAGGTGAACTCTCTGGCAGGCTTCTCACACATTTCTGTCTTCCTGTTCCTTGGATGTTTCAGTGGTCCTACCATAATGCTTCTCATATGTGGAGCCAGCTGTGTCTCTACTTGTTATACCCCACACTATGATAGTCAGTGCCATCTGTGCCCCCGGTTGCCCACACTAGTCTGGCGATCTCCTAGCAGCCTATCTGTACTCTACCCAGGCCTTCAAATACCAATGCCTCACAAAATGTGATGACCAGAAATTCCAAAAATGTGATGACCAGAAATTCCAAAAATGTGATGACCAGAAATTCCAAAAATGTGTTTCACTGTTAATGTAAACTGCTACAATGTGTTATATTGCTTACAGTAATGTTTAACGCCAAATGATATGTTTTGCCTATTGTATTTTATTATACACATACTGTAGTGGTTGAGATTGTTGAGTGGCACGTTAGGGGTTAATAAGCCATTTTGTGTTCACACACTGTCAGCCAATGAAGGCTAGGCAAGTGGAAGCAGCTGAAGTAAGAAGAAAGCAGCAACTTGTACAGATTACCTGGGGAAAGGGAAGCAAATCTGAAGCCCGATTCAGTCAGACGCACAGATTTACCTCAGACAGTTACCACACGGAGGAGCCAGACAAGATTATCTGAGAGATTACCTCAGAAAGAGAGTTACCTGAGAGAGAGAGAGAGAGAGAGAGATTACCTCAGTGAGAGAGATTACCTCAGAGAGAGAGAGATTACCTCAGAGAGAGAGTTACCTCAGAGAGAGATTACCTCAAAAAGAGAGATCATCTCAGAGTTACCTCAGAGAGAGAGAGTTACCTCAGAGAGAGAGTTACCTCAGAGAGAGAGTTACCTCACAGAGAGAGATCACCTCAGAGAGAGAGTTACCTGAGAGAGAGAGAGAGAGAGAGAGAGATTACCTCAGTGAGAGAGATTACCTCAGAGAGAGAGAGATTACCTCAGAGAGAGAGTTACCTCAGAGAGAGAGATTACCTCAAAAAGAGAGATCATCTCAGAGTTACCTCAGAGAGAGAGAGTTACCTCAGAGAGAGAGTTACCTCAGAGAGAGAGAGTTACCTCACAGAGAGAGATTACCTCAGAAAGAGAGTTACCTGAGAGAGAGAGAGAGAGAGAGATTACCTCAGTGAGAGAGATTACCTCAGAGAGAGAGAGATTACCTCAGAGAGAGAGTTACCTCAGAGAGAGAGATTACCTCAAAAAGAGAGATCATCTCAGAGTTACCTCAGAGAGAGAGAGTTACCTCAGAGAGAGAGTTACCTCAGAGAGAGAGAGAGTTACCTCAGAGAGAGAGAGATCACCTCAGAGAGTTACCTCAGAGAGAGAGAGAGAGATTACCTCAAAGAGATAGAGATTACCTCAGAGAGAAAGTTACCTCAGAGAGAGAGATTACCTCAGAGAGACAGATTGCCTCAGGGAGAGAGTTACCTCAGAGAGAGAAATTACCTCAGAAGAGAGAGTTACCTCAGAGACAGTTAATTTAGGAGAGAGTTACCTAAGAAGAGAGTGTTAGCCCAGAGAGGGGTATCTGGTGAGCAGATAAGAGAGGGGTAGTAACTAGAACCAAGAGGAAAGCAGGAATAATAATCCCTGCAGTCCTTCTATTTTGAGTACTGGGTCTGGGGAGGAGGAGGTCTGCTCATGTCCTGCTATATGACTCTGAGAAGCAGGGCTGTGAGTGCAGTAAGGAGCTTACCCCCTTCTCTCTCTGCCGCCAGAGCTTTAGTAGTGCGAAATATAATAGGAGCAATTAGGATGGCCGTGGGCCCCCTGGAGCCTCGGGCCCGCCATGATCACCCCATTTGCCCCTCTTATATATTCCGCCGTTGATGGTGACTATTAGGTTATGATAGTCAGGCCTTAATTACTAAACGTTAAAATGTTGCATAACAATTACCATTTATCAGCTCTCTCGTTTAAATACATTTACTTGTAGTTCTAATAAAATTCTATATTTTTGTATGCCTCACATGCTGAATCCTGTGCCGCCTGCCGCAACGCACTGCAATCCATACTAATATCATAAATGCCAAAGTAACTGTCTGTCTGTTACCTTTTCACGGCTAGACCGCTGAAGCGATTTTGATGCAATCTGGCAGGGAGATGGCGGGCATCCTGAGGAAGGTTATGGGCTACCATTTTATCCCCAAAATGTAAAGAGTTCTCTAGGGAGCGCGACAAGACAGATTAATTTCATGATGTGCAGGCGCACCTCTGCTCGGCGCTGTGACGTGCAGCGAGGCGGAGGGGAAGGGGGTGCACATCATGATCTACACAAACGGGCAGACTCATGAGGGCAGACATCGTTGCCGCACGTATGCGATTATTAAGCTAGCAGGAATACCCAGTGTTACATATATGATGCACCCAATCTATCAAGAGGAGCTGCTGTAGATTTCTAGATTTAGAAAAACCCTTCGCGTTTCGAACACAGTTTGTATTCATCATGAATAGGATTTGTGTTTGAAATGCATAAGCTGCTTTTCTTATCAGGTTTTTACTTGTTTTGTCTAAATAAAGCCACTTTTTATTCTGCAGTCCCAAGGTGGGGGATATTTTTGTTTCTTTGGGTATCTATGGTGTCTCTACACAATACCATGCACCTGACGGGAATCTACAATCTGGGCAGCCATGCCTACTTTTGATAAGCCACGCCTCGTTTTGGGAATGTGTTGTACAGCTCCATACCTGTCAAAAAGTTGCACATTGTTTTTGAAAGTGGAGCTTTTGCTAAATTCTGTGACTTTTTAATGCTAATGTCTGGTGTAAAAATATAAAGTCAAATATTGATCAGGGTTCTCAGCTTCTTTTACATTATCTGTCTATCTATCTATCTATCTATGTCATATCTATCTATCTATCTCATATCTATCTATCTCATATCTGACTATCTCATATCTATCTATCTATCTATCTCATATCTATCTATCTATATCATATATGTATGTCTATCTATCTCATATCTATATCTATATCTATCTATCTATATCCCATCTCATATCTATCTATCTCACTATCTATCTATCTATCTATCTATCTCATATCTATCTATCTATCTATCTATATCCTATATGTATGTCTATCTATCTCATATCCATATCTATCTATCTATCTATATCCCATCTCATATCTATCTATCTCACTATCTATCTATCTATCTCATATCTATCTATCTATCTCATATCTATATCTATCTATCTATCTATCTATCTATCTATCCATCTCACTATCTCACTATCTATCTATCTATCTATCTATCTATATCCTATCTCATATCTATCTCACTATCTATCAATCTATATATCTATCTATCCATCTCATATCTATCTATCTATCCATCCTCATATCTATCTCATATCTATCTATCTATCTCATATCTATCTATCTCATATCTATCTATCTATATCCTATCTCATATCTATCTATCTATCTATCTATCCATCTCATATCTATCCATCTATCTATCTCACTATCTATCTATCTCACTATCTATCTATCTCATATCTATCTATCTATCTTATCTATCTATCTATCTATCTATATCCTATCTCATATCTATCTATCTATCTATCTATCTATCTATCTATCTATCTATCTATCTATCTATCTATCTATCTATCTCTCACTATCTATCTCTCTCACTATCTATCTATCTATCTATCTATCTATCTATCTATCTACTACTATCTATCTCATATCTATCTATCTATCTATCTATCTATCTATCTACTACTATCTATCTCATATCTATCTATCTATCTATCTATCTATCTATCTATCTATCTATCTATCTATCTATCTATCTATCTACCTACTACTATCTATCTCATATCTATCTATCTCATATCTATCTATCTCATATCTATCTATCTATCTCATATCTGTCTATTCATAGATTAGATAAACTATATAGTATTAAATAGTAACTTGTATTAAACGTTTAACCTCATTTTTACCCGTTTTATGTATAAACCCCTAGAACTCTTTCCAGATAAAGAGATATTGTAGACCTTGAACTTTTTAACCCTTGCACAAGATACTTTAACACGCACCCTTTGAACATTTAAGTTGGCATCTATGTCTTACAGGCAGCAAGAGGTGTAAATGGTGTTACAATGTATACATTATGTAGGGTTAAGTATTCGTGGTGGATTAGAAGTGTATGATCCAGTGTAGACCTTCACTTCTGTTATCAGCAGGTAGTTGACTGGAGACACTGCATCTTCCTCTGCTGTTTATTTGGGTTCTGTACAGCCATTATTCAAACACCATATGGCAATCAGGACAGCTCAGCACAGATAGAGAGAGCCTTAAGCCAACCATATGTCATGAGCCCTATTTTCGCTCCAAAGGTTTATTTCAGATTTCTGAGTTGTCATAGTCCATCCTCTATTCCACAGACTTTGCCTGACAGGGCTTATTTCCCGGAGAGAAGAAAAACAGAATTTTTTTTTCGACTTATTGAGGGATAAATCTATAATGTGCAACTTCCTGTGAATTATCATTGTTTTTCTTTTGCATTAAGACCCTGTTACACAAGCGTATTTGTGCGTGCAATACACAGAAAATAGAGCCCACTGATTTCAATGGGTTAGCATGCGCATTTCGGTCACAAAAAGCAACCTGCTTTATTTTCCTGCACAGGAAAGAATACATAAACTCATTACAATAATTGCCATTTCAATGGCTTAGAGCACTGTTGTGTTTTTTTTGTTTTTTTTTGCACGTGCAAATGCAGACTACTTATGAGCGCAAACAGTACAGTAAAAAACTCAGCTGCGAACGCAAATACGCAAGGGCAATTCAGCAAAAATGCTGCGCAAATGAGCATACACTCGTGTGAATCCGGCCTTTAGGCATTCTGTTCTTCCACTTAAGTTTCATTAAATCCCCTCTTTTTGCTGTGACATTCAAAGGAATATATGTTATTCTTATCAAAGGATGCATCCATGTCAAACACCACATTCACAGGACCGTAAGCGGTTTTACGTTCACCTCCGTACGTGCCGTATATTCGCAGATTTGCCACGATCAACTCCCGAACTTTAGCCATGCTTTTTTTAGCCATTCACATGGGCCACTGCTGTGTATGGGCAAAAAATATGCGGAAGCAATGAAAACCATCGATCGCTGTAAAATGTTCGGAATAACCAATAATGGTTAATTAGGGCCAGCTGTGTTCTTTTCCCGGCGGTGTATGCAGGAAAACTCCCTCACCCTCCCTTTTTTCCAGTTTCCAATGAAGCCTATGGGAGCTTCCTGCATATTTCAGTAAAAGATGGGGTAAGACCTATGTTTTCACACGGCGTATAAAATCAGTGACCGAAAACAGTCGCGTATGCGCTATTTTTTCCGGCGCAATTTATTTTACATGGCCAAAGGTTGTTCTTCTGAATAAATGCATTGGAATTCAATGCTTCGGATGGTTGCGATTTTGGGGCGAATTATTATTATTTTTTTTTTTTTCATGGCTGAATATCTGTGTAAATACGGTCATGTGAATAAGCCCTAACTAAACTAATAATTATATGTTTGTGTCCCATTCATGTATTTCATTGAGCTATTTCAAAATGGCTGACCCACTGAGTCCGGGGAAGTAAGCACTCAGATCCATCATTGCAGTTCATTGAACGGCTCTGCTAAGTTGTCCGTCCATTCTGTTTGTTGAATGCTTGGACTTATTGGTATGCTTCTGAGTGTTTGAGCGCTGACAGACGCGGGAACAGGGGTAGAGGTGAGTCTAAAACTTACACCCTTGGACTCAGCGGGTCAGCTACTTTGAGCCCATAAGCTTAGGACTTAAAGTAACTGAGAGATTCCCTTTAATTGTACTGCACAGAATGTACTACACTTCTGCTACAAGTGGTCACCAATATATATGAAGGCATTAAAGGGAATCTGTAGTAGGTTCTAGAGCTATTTAACCCCCTACACTTATACAACCATGGTGAAATGCTCTAAAGTTACTTTGTTGGACTTCCTTGGCAAAGTAAACCTTAAACACAAAGATATCTGTATCTTCAGTGTCGCATGTAAATTACTGGCGAGTACTCCAATGTATATCTCCCCTAATGCTGCCCCTCTCTGCCATTGTGAGGTGAGGCGATCAAACTCTCACGCATGAGCCGGATGTACCTTGACTGGCAAGTAGGCAGTTTATCTGTCCCTTTTTGTGGGCAAAGTCAGTAGACTCAACTGCACATACACCAGTCCTGGAGCTCCTGGCACTTGCATGAGAGCTTGATTGACACACTGATGATGTGGAGGACATTTGCACATGAGAGTAGCAGACAGGGGTGGCATTAGGGGAGGTACAGAAGCCTGCAGAGACGCTCCGGCCAGCCCACGAGAGATGGTCCAGCCCAACAATTGGACCACTCAATGGTAATTTACATGTGGCATGGTAAATGTAAATATCTTCTTTTTGAAGGTTTGCTTTGCCCAAGAAGTCAAACAGAATAATTTTAGAGATGTGCATGACTTAAAGGGGTTGTCTCGCGAAATCAAGTGGGGTTATACACTTCTGTATGGCCATATTAATGCACTTTGTAATATACATTGTGCATTAAATATGAGCCATACAGAAGTTATTCACTTACCTGCTCCGTTGCTAGCGTCCCCGTCGCCATGGTTCCGTCTAATTTCGGTGTCTTCTTGCTTTTTTAGACGCGCTTGCGCAGATGGATCTTCTCCCTTCGGCTCGGAAGCATCAGCGTTTTGGCTCCGCCCCCTTGTACGAGTCATCGCGTAGCTCCGCCCCGTCACGTGCCGATTCCAGCCAGTCAAGTCATGGGGCGGAGCTACGCGATGACGCGTACAAGGGGGCGGAGCCAAAACGCCGATGCTTCCGAGCCGAAGGGAGAAGATCCATCTGCGCAAGCGCGTCTAAAAAAGCAAGAAGACACCGAAATTAGACGGAACCATGGCGACGGGGACGCTAGCAACGGAGCAGGTAAGTGAATAACTTCTGTATGGCTCATATTTAATGCACAATGTATATTACAAAGTGCATTAATATGGCCATACAGAAGTGTATAACCCCACTTGATTTCGCGAGACAACCCCTTTAATGGTTTTTTCGGTGTAGGGGGTTTAATAGCTCTAGAACTGGTTCCCTTTAACATGTGGAGAGAACAAGGCCATCAAGACATGCAACAATGAGGTCCTGAGTATGTAGCAATGTATATTATATTGTTATGGGGAGTTTCAGCTCCTTCTAGGGATCCATTAACTGCATGTTACCAGTACATTTATTTTAATCCTCTTCAGTTAAAAGAAAGAGCACACACTGGTCCTTAGCTTCTCTTCGCTAACATTGTCTGTATATCGCCTATTGATTTTTGCATTATATCGTTGTAAGAATTGCTTTGTTTATGTCCCATTTGATTGCAACAGATAAAACCATGATGAATCGTCCCAGGTCTGACCTTTTACTAACCCTGTAAATTGAGATAAGAGGCTTCCCAATACAGGGGGGTTTATGTTATTTATTATGTTACTTATTTGTTATACTGTATATGTTTTCATTAGGTATTCGGTACCATAAGAGTCATTCTGGGATGCTCACGGTCATAAAATACAGCTTCCTTATAGTGTCCAGAAAATGCCAGGATCGCTTATCCTATGTATTTTTACATCCTACTATATAACCTGTAGTAGTGATTAAAGGGGTATTCCAGGTATGAACTATTGAAAACCTATCCTTAGAGGCGTAACTTGAAGCTTCTGGGTCCCAATGCAAAATCTGTAACGGGGCCCCCAACTATAATGCTTGATTCATAGTACTGGGCTCTCTACATGGAGAGCCCTTATGGGCCACCTAAACCTCCTGGGCCCGGGTGCAACCACATCCTCTGCATCCCCTATAGTTATGCCCCTGCAAGGATACATCATCAATAGTTGATCAGCAGGAGCCCGCTGCTAAGGATCCCTGCCAATTAGCTGATCTTCTGGCTGCTATCAGCGCAGCTGATGAGGATGTCGGGATCGGTGGTCTGAGCCTGTCAATTTATCTTGCAGACTTTCACTATGGATTTCATCCCTTGCAATGCAAATGGGTATAATCTGCAGCAAATTCCCATCAGTTCTGCACCAAAAACCATTTCTAACATGCATATTTGCTGCATGTTTTGAATCCACATAGCCTATAATGTATAGAATATACACCAAAATAGGACATGCTGTGTTTTTTAATACACATATGAGAAAAATGCAGGTCTAAATAGCCCATGTGAGTGAGGCCTTACATTTGGAATTTAATCTTACATATTAACTAAAAGTGAAGGTCAGTCATAGTGTAGAGCAAACCCAACCAGTAGAACTTTGCTAAAACTTGGGTTCGGCACAAAACCTAACCGACTATTCAGCAAAGTTCTACCTGAATGTATATGATGTCATGCAGAATGTTAAGTATGATGGCTATAATGCTGTAGAAAGGCACCTGACGAGGAGGCCATATATAAAGTGGTATATGATACAATGGTAGTGCCTCATGTCTTCATATGAGAGACCCTAGTACTAGTGGCACCAACAAGGTCGGGCGTAAAACAAGTATCAGGCAGTGATTAGAGAAGACTTGTTGTGCATGTACCCCACTGCAGCCGCCTGGAGGATATGATGTATTTAACACTTTGCTTCGCATTAAGATAATTCAGTACTGTGGCTTTACGAGAATTTCTGAAAAGTTATTTCATAACATTTCAATAAAAAAAACTCCCATGGAGTGATATAAAGTAAAAGCTGTTGTTAAGTAAACTTTATTTTTGATTTTAAAAAAATGTGCTGCCGCCGTCTGTCACCGCCGCGCCATCACGTACCGTCCACCTGCTGCACCTTCTTTGTTGTGCTTTGATTTAGAAACTTTTTGCACTGTCTCCCATCTGTGTCCATCTCTCCGCAACTATTCTCCAAAGGGCTGCCCCCCCCCCTCCCCCACCCTCGCAGAACTCTCACAAATCTTCCAAAGGATGCAGTTTTGATATTAAAAAAAGCATTGTAGAACGGCTTATAAAGTAATTCCCTAATATCTCAAGTCATTCTGTATTCGAAATTCTACTGAGAAAAATAATGAAATTTGCAGAAAGATTAAAAAAAAAAATAAGCAAAAACTTCTCTTAAGCCTCCAAATCACAAGCTGTTCTGTAGAGCAGGTAGATTTGCATATTTAAATTACGCCAGATTCAAATACTCAGAAAAGCTTAGTATATGATAAAATGTATATTTAACATATGAGGTTATACATATTAAAATACACCAAAAATATCAAAAGGAGAAGCATATGTGGGGGGGTGGGGGGGGGGGTGAAGGAGCGGAATCATGTGTATGCAAATCACACACATATATGAGGTTTTTATGACTAACTTGTTCATCTCTTAATCAAGGCAAGGGAAACATTTGTGGTGGTATTGTACAGCTGATTTGCATTAAAGCTTACTTGCAATGGCTGTTATTTAGCATTGTAAAGCTGTCAGAGCCACAATTGCCTGTGTGTGCACATATATCTGTCTTTCGGTATATTTAGATACAGTTGAAAGGGGGTATTTATGTTTAAGATCTGCGGTAATTGGCCTGAGTCATTTGGTACTTTGGTGCTATAAAATCACTAAGGATTAATTAGGCCTTATGGTTTCCTGGAAGAGAAAAAAAAAAGTGAGATACAAAAACCTGACAATGATAGAGAAATTCTCTCCACTTTCATTTATCTTCATAAAAATACAATAAAAATATGTGTTCGAGCCTCTCCCACAGGAGCGAGGAGGGGCGGCGGAATGCGAGTGCAGAACATTAAACGTACCTCACATGATACCATTATACCTTTAATTAATCATTCGCCTTCTGTGTGTTCAGCTTAAACTGAAAGCAAAGAAAAAAGATAGAATTTGGACGGATCCACATGAACCGTGATGCTGCGGTTTGGTCAGCGTATTCTGCACAAAAAAATTTGCGCACGCAATATGTAGTGAATAGAAACCATTCATTTTGATGGGTTGGTTCACATAAGTGTTCGCACAAAAAAAAAAAAAAAATACATACTCTATTTTCCTGCGTATTTGTGAAGGGAAAGCGCTAGAGATGAGCGAGCATACTCGTCCGAGCTTGATGTCCGAGCTGTCATTCAGCTGAGAGCTGCCCCTGATTGGTCCCTGCGCTGAGCCAATCAGAGGCAGCACTCACTCACCCATTCATGAATTCATGAATGGGTGAGTGAGAGCTGCCTCTGATTGGTGAAGCTGTGACCAATCAGAGGCAGCTCATTCAGCAGGCAGGGATTTTAAATCCCCGGCTGCTGAATACTACTCACAGCAGTTCAGGAGAACTGCCGGCCGGCCGCGGCTGAACTCCGTCTGCCAGGACAAGGTGAATATTTTTTTTTTTTAATTTTTACACAGTTTTGGATGATTTTCAGGGAAGGGCTTATATTTTTAAGCCCTTCCCGAAAATTCATCCCGCGCTCGCCGGCAGCCCATTGCTTTCAATGGAGCCGGCTGTATTGCCAGCTCCATTGAATTCAATGGGCTAACATCGTTCTTCTCTGCCACAGCTGTTACAGCTGTGGCAGAGGAGAACGATCTTTATGTTGACAGTGCAGGGGGGGGGGGGGTCTCACTCTTGCCACTATTGTGGCTTAAAAGTGAGACCTCGGAGCCCGAAATGCAGCCCTGCATGTTGCTCCTCGCCTGCCCTATCCATTTCTGTTTTTTTTACATGACTTTGGTGATTTGCTAAGATTTTCACAAATGAAAACCTTAGCGGAGCACCAGTCATATACAAAAATGCTCGAGTCGCCCATTGACTTCAATGGGGTTCGATACTCGAAACGAACTCTCAAGCATCACTGAAAGTTCGACTCGAGTAACGAGCACTCGAGCATTTTGGTGCTCGCTCATCTCTAGAAAGCGCACATATTGAACTAATTATACTAATTGCCTATTTTTCAATGAATGGGAGCATAGTTGCATGTTTATTGCATTTCCGCGTGCACAATACACTAAAAATGCGCTTACGTCCATGTGACAACGTCATTTGATTGTGAACTGGCCTGTAAAACATAAGACTCACATGGAATAGAGACTAACATGAATGTGGATGTGTTATAGAGTCGTATCCACTTTAAATAGACAACCATACAGGGACACCGTAGGAAGCAGCCAAATTTGCAGCTGTGGAATTCAGCGCCAAAATCCATAGGTCTAACTGCGGATTTTGGTGCAGAATTGCAGGCAGGTTTCAAGCCATTTTCTATTCTGCATCAAAGGTAGCCTGCAGATTTTGGTGCAGAATTTACCAAAGCTTGGGGTGCATGTGCGGCCTATTCCACCCTGCGTGAAAGGTCCAATATAATATAATTTTGTCCTATGTCAGACAGGTCAATACATAATATTTGTGGTCAGTGGAACTAACAGATTACTTTATCATCTAGATAAGGAATGATTTCTTTGTTTGACACTAATTCGAAAGACTTCCATCACCTCTTGGCCATCCTATAGTATGTTCCCATAGAAAAGTAGCCGGCTTTTGACAATAGTGCGATAGGAAGAACAAGCAAGTGGATTGTTTTTAAAAGATTTATTGATTTACCCATATAAAAACAGGTGCTGGAAGTGGTCCCTGTTCACTTACATGCACATCCAGGCCCATTGCAATATGTTGGTTGATACTGCCTGCAGCTCTTCAACAGTGATGATGCGGTTACTGTTTTTGATGTTTTCCTTCATCCAAGATATTCAGATTCTGGTGTACATTTTCTGCTTCAGATTTCCTCACAGATAAAATTCACATGTGGACCAGTCTGGGGAACATAACCCCTTGCTCTCAGTTCGCTCTTCCTCAGTTCATGAACCTGTGTCAGTGAGTCGCGGGAGGTGGGGCATGTTACCCCATCTTGTTAGAAAAAAAAGCAGCACATTCTTTCTTGTGGTGTTAGTTGTTTGTAAAACTGTTGAAAAATGTCCAGATAAACTGCGATATTCACAGCTGATTTGAAGAACATTAAGCCCACTATTCATGTCAATTATCCTGCGCACCAAAAATACTTGAGAGCACTTTAACCCTTTGCAATCCAATTTTGGATTCAGGGTTTCCTAGGGGACTTTCTCTTTCTGCCATTATACAATGGCCCCGCCTGCTGGCTAGAGCCAGTAGTGCGGTATGGGACATGTTGAAGAGGCCCCCAACAACAGAGCAGCCAGTAATATACAGTAAGAATACCCTGCCAGATGTCTTCCGGCATTGGAGCTGTACAGCTTTCTATCACAATGTCTTCAGACGACAGACAGTGTATTGGAAAGGGTTTAGAGTGTGGTGCCAGGATCAGAGGCTCCATGGCTCACCCTGTAGAATACTCTACATTTTCTAGGCAATTTTCTGTTCGCTAATGACATTGGTACTTCTGACTCTAACTTTGAAGAACATTTCCACCAAATAAGTTAGATTCTATTCTGTTATGTTAACAGAAGAATGAAAAGAAAACTGCTGCTGGATCTGTCAAAATGATTGGTCCTAGTGGTGCCTTTTTGACCCCTTTGTCTATAAGGGGTTCCGGCTGGTTACATCAGTTTTGTTTTTTCAATCAAACAGTGTTTATTGAGTTTTTACCAATAAGAAGCACAGAGTACAATACAACAAACCCAAACACAGCCATATAAAGCCATATTTCAGAAAATTAACACCCCTCACGTAAGCGGACCCATGGAGCTCAGGATAAAGTGGACAAAACCATAGTTAGAATACTGATGCATATATATAGCATTTGTAGGGTAGACTAACGAAAAATCATAAAATGATTACTCAATCTTTGATAAGGTGTTATTTTTTAACCGTGTAGTCCTATTAACCCCCATTGTCTGGTACCTAGTAAGTGCAGGGACACTTACTAGGTACCGGGCAATGGGGAGTAATAGGACTAGATAGATATTTTTTTGGCAGCATCTGGATGAGATTTAGTAAAACCTTAAAGAGTACCTGGTCTTTGACCTTCAGAGTGCTTCCTCTCCATCAACTGTTTTTGGCTCCTTTCGGCAATTGAACACGGCCCCATATAACGCTTTATATATGGGGCCATCTTCAGCTCAAGAAGAAGCCAAAAATGGCCAATGGACCAGAATTGCTCTGAAGGTGAAAATGCCGCTACTCTGTAACCACGTTGCTCCTACTGTAAACACTGTGGATTGTCCACATTCAATTCCACTGTAGAAAATTCGCAACATATAGGCCCTGGGTGGATGGACCCTTATGCCTGCATCCGCAGTAGATATAGATGTATTAGGATTTAGTACACTTTTGGAGAACTAGCTTTATGAGTTGAGGATTTTTGTATTTGAACACAACCAGAAGCAGAGAGACATGTACTGCACACTCTCAAAATGACTGGTCATTTGCTAAACTACTGTAATCCAGGCAACTTCTAGAATATTCCTCATTTATTTTCTTCTTACATATGCAAAAACAAAAATCCAGCATCTGGAGATCAATGTATCAAAGTAATTTAGTGGAAAAGCTGAGGCATTTCTGACATACACCTATGCATTAGTGTAATTTGCTCCAATTTTCTAGCATTATCCCAGGCTGTACCATGTGGTGTCAGCAGGAACAGATAGGGAGGCATCGCATATAGTAGAGATTACAGAGAAGCAGCGCTGTGACCCATTCTGATGGTGCTATTTGCTTTATCTTTGCTTTAAATAATCATCTAGTTTCAAAAATTGATTTTAGAGTGAGGCTGTCATAAATTCACTAGCTTATACTTAGGAGGACATTTAATTTCAGACATATTGCGTGGTGCCAGATAAATATTGCCACACTTTTGCTTATATTTGTGGGACATCATTGACATTTCTATGTATTGTCTGCTGACCCAGTCATTATATATAAATGCTCTTGTCCAATGTAAAGTAAGAGTAAATTGTTTCATCTCACTGAATGTGTTAACTATTTATTTCCCGAATTCCCTAGCAGAATCTTCTGCCTTTCTTTGGAATATTTTGTGCCATTAACAAAGCCAGTTCTTCGTTTAGAATGACAGCACCAGAAATAGCTCAGTAAAAGTGGTCCACAATCTCTAGAGCTGTCATTGAAAAGAATGGAGTATGGGGTGGCGGGGAGGGGGGGGGGGGAGGGTATACACAACCTCCACTCTATTCATGCAAGGAAGACTGGGACCCCCATTTTGAGATCAGTGGGGGTCTCAGAGGTTGGACTCCCACCAATCATAAAGTTATCCCTTATACTGTGGGTAGGGGATAACTTTAGATCTTGGTACAATGCCTTGAATCTATTTTCTATGTAATCGGCTCCAAGAGAATTTTAGGAAAAGACAGTAAAATTTGGGCAAGGCTTGAAGAAGTGAACCAGTCAATCAAGAGCTTTCCTACAATCAAATGTTCTACTTGATCTTGACTCGCCATTAAAGCCATTTTGCTGATGTATTTTACCTCAGAGCTTCAAAGTGTTTCTGTTATTATGTTAAACATTGGTTATTTCACTACTCCAATTAACTGGGGCAGTGATTTCCAATGGGGGTGCTATGGCCCCTAGGTGTGCTGCAAAAACCTACCAGGGCGGAGGTTGGAAAGAAATATGCAATCGGCCAACCTACACATTCTTCCCCTTCCAATCATCTATACTTATCCCCAACAGGAGATTGTGACCGGTTGAAGTACCACCCATGTCTGGCTGACCTCTAGTAGCATCCAAGTAGAGAAGGTGCCAGGCAGAAGTACCAGCTGTGATGTCCTCTGTCTCAGATGCTGGTAGTTTGCCTAGAGAAACCCCATCTGAGAGAGGCTGTTCTTACAACTTCGTCAGTGTCCAGAAGTAAGGAGCAGTGGCAGTACCTTTATATAAGAAGATAATTGATTTTATGTAGAAAGAAATCAATTACCTTCTGTGGGCAGCATAGTAGACAACAGTGAGCTGCAGGGTGGGGGAGTGATAAAGAACCATGGTTATTGCTTTTGAAGGAGGGGTAGTGAGGCTTGCACATGGCTGCTGCCAATTTAAAAGGTTGGAAATAAGGGCTCATTCCCATCTGTATTAGGGCTTTGTTAGAGCTTTCCATCCCTTGTTCTGTTTTTGGAGCAGAGAAACCAAATTAAAATGGAATTAAACATTTCACTTTTTCCCCATTGATTTCAATGAGTTTAAGAAAAGCCCTAAACATATTCAGTTTGTTTCCATTCCATTACGTTTCCTTTTTTTTATCAGAGCAAAAAGTGCTGCAGACTGTGCTATTCGTTCCATTAAAAAGAAAAAAAGAAACTTTAACAAAATGGGAGCAAACTGAAAGCTTTCTGTTTTTTTAAAATCTGTTGAAATCAATGAGAAAAAAGGGAAATCTTTAATTCCATTTTAATTCTGCTTCTCTGCTCCAAAAAGGGAACAGAGATACAGAAAGCCTTAACAGAACCCTAATGGAGATGTGAATAGTTACACGTTTTTAGCTGTAATTTGTCTGTTGTGAAAACATTATTGATGGGATTTTTCCAATATCAAAACTTTTTCCCAGGCTGAAAAGCTTGAGAAACACTGGGCTAGGGTGATATCTCCTGTTACAGTCATATCCATCCCTTGGCACCATCTCCTGACTATGATTTTGGCTTCTAAATCTTGACTCTCTTGTCACCTACAGATTCCAATTGTTCGTATATCTGGTGCTCGGTAATGTCTCCACTTACTTTTTTTGACTACATTTTCATCTCTACTGCTCTTGTGTCCTTTTAGCTTCTACAGATTAAGTCCATCTAGTTAAAGCTATAATCCTAATGCGTCGCTCTAGTAGGGTCCCGGTGGGCCTTCGCAATATGTGCTCATTAATTTGATGGTTTATTTATTAGTAATGTTACTTTTTAAGCTTTTGTTTCTATTAGTGCCAGGGTGTAACGTTAGAAATGCAAGGATAGACTACGGCGCAGTGCAGATGGAGCCAGAACAGAGAAAAGATCTGATGAGTATGTAAGTTTGCGTCGGATGGAACCAGTTGTATGCAACTGGGAGAGATGCTGAACCAGCAGAAGTGTACAAGGAAAGTTTCCTTCATAAGCGAGGCCTGTAGCTGCAGTGTTAGCCTCAAGAGACAACAACATCAGCCTTTGGTGGGGTAACCAGGAGGCACTTCGATCAGCTTACAAGTACTACTGATCAAGTTAAGGTCTTGCATTTCCTTACCTGAAACTTGGCACTATGAGTAGAGCGAATACTGCATGTACCTGCTATATTAAGAGACTGTTTCCAGTTATCTTGAGAGAATTAAAGTTGGTTGTTGGAGCAAGTCCAAAGTTCTTTTTCATGCAGAATTTTTGGCATTTTTAGGTGCGTCTTGCAGAAATCTTCTGCATGTGTGAAAGGTCCCTAACAGTACATTCTGTGGTTAATACTGATTACATTTAACAATTCTATTTATAATAGATGTAAAAGGAAGCTGTCATCACCTATGATCACCAAAAACTAAATGATGGTGTTCAAAGCACAGGTTCCATGCAGTCTAAGGATGTATATTTTAAACTTGCCATGCCTACCATTCCTGCACTGTCAGCACATGGACAATGGAGCGGACCCTTCTCTATAGGCTGTATTCGCACGCATACATTGTTCTCTATGGGAGTGCGCATGCACAGCCTGCAGATTCGAGTCTGCTGGACTGTTTACAAGCCAACTTCCACAGATGACAGTGCAGGAATGGGGGACCGGGTAGGTATAAAACATACATCCTTGACTCCATGGAACCTGCCCTATGAGCACTATAACTTAGTTTATGGTGCTTATAAGTGGTGACATGTATGCTTTAAGAATAGACCCATCCATCATTGTGCAAAGGAAAGCTAATTTCTTATTTCACTTTAAACCCACATCTTCAACTAACAAAAGTTACAAAAAGTTTTAAAAAAATGAAACTGGAATTAAAACTACTTTATAATCACAAGTAAACAGCTATGTAGAAGGATTACGGGATATGTGACTGATTCTTTTATCTCTTTAAGATTCATTTTTTTCTTGATTTTCTACTAATGATTGAAAAAAAATTGTTTTCCACTGCGCATTTCAAGTGGTTATAAATGGTTATAAACAGAAAATCAAGGTTAGAGGAAAAGACACATTGGCGTAAAGAGACTGCAAACACAAGTTTGTTTTGATCTGTTTTTCCATTATCTAGTTGTGTTTCTGTCAAGTGTTCCTTGCATGTTTTGCAACAGTAACAGGATTTATTCCCTGTACTCAAGTAAAGCCTTACACTATCTCCTACTGTCTATTTCTTTACATAATTAGTTCACTGGTGTACACAAGTTATCACATACAGTTTAGAACATATTGAAAGCATCTAGTGAGAATATGATCTACAAATGGATCCTACAACTTAAAACTAAAGTTGATTTCATGCATCAATTTCTTTATCTCCTATCAATAACTATCTGGTTGTGGGGGTCCAACTGCTGGGATGGCAATGAATGGGTCAACCCTTTTAAAGGGAACCTGTCTTCAACTATAAGCACCATAAACCGAGTTATGGTTCCTGCAGTTTGGGTAATGTGGAGTCCGGGAGCTTCTTTTCTTATTCAACCATGTACCCCATTCCGGTGGTAACCTGGGTAAAGTCAGCTTACACCAGGAAGTTTGACTCTTATCAGAGGCTGTGTCTGTGTATTGCTATTCCTCTATGTGGGCATGCAAGAGTCAAGAGAAAAGAGTCAAGCTGTTGAGCGCATTGGCTTTTGCTGGGGGACACCGTAGGAATGGAGACCAAGCAAGTATAAAAAAAGGCTCCCCGGCCGCCACCTTACCTTAACTATTATAGCTTAGTTTATTGTGCCGTATAGATATTCAGGAGGGACATTTCTTTCTTGAGTAGGATCAGGATACAAATTACCATTAAATATAATTTGTCAAGAATTATGGTGCTTATAGTTGATGGCAGGTTTCCTTTAAAGTAGTTTACTAGTTTATCCAGTAATTTTGTAGACTAGGCATATTAAGTCCTAATTGAGAAATGATTTTTAGAAATTCCTTCTGTGCTAATTAGTTTTTTGGCACATAGAAGAAGTACTGGTGTGAAATATCAATACCAGCTGTACTTCTAGTCAGTATGAGTGGCACAGATTTGAGCATTGAGATCCGGATGCGTCATCTGCTTGTATTGCTGGTGTTCCTGAATCAATTATTTCTATACCGGGTAAAGGGCAATAGTTTTTCTTGAATATTGGACTCATCTTGAAGATACAATATGCCCCCACTGCCCTCTGAGATTTGTGTCTTTTTTCTATAGCTGTCACTGTTATTGTTGCTATACTTTGCTGTTGCTATTCGTCTATCACAAAAATACAATGGGTGGAATTTTTCATTCCGCTTCCTCCAGGATTCTGATACCAAAGAGATGCAATTTTGGTGCAACTATAGTTTTCAACAAAAATTGCAACTTTTTGAAGCTTTATGCAGCAATTTCCTGCATAATGGGTTGTGATTAGTAAGAGGGACATGGCTTTCCGCGGTCTGGGAAATTGACAATTTACTTCAGAAATTGGCATAAATTATAGTGCATGTCTATACCAGCTCATAGCCTAGATTTGATTACTTTTGCACCAGTCAGCCGGAGATGCTCCTAATTTATTAAGAGACACATGGCCTCTTAATAAATTAGTCCCATTTCATTTCAGTGCATCTTATATCAAGATAAGCATATAAAATGCCTGCCTTATCATATTTCTCCCTGTGATTCTAGTGGGGTGTTTGTCAAAATTATAAAAAGCCTGTCAAGCATATCTTATGCAAATAAGTTAATTCTTTTAAGATGAGTGGTGACATAATTTTCTTTGGTGCCATACATTTTGGTTACATAAACTGTGGCGCATGGCTTTAAAGATGTCAGCTTCAATGTAGACCTTGCAAAATTCTGGACATGGTTATTAAGTTGGAGTTGCGCGTCTTTAAGATGGGATGACAAAAAATAACATAAATATAAGACTAATGCTGCCAATATATATTAAATGGCTTGGTCGACAGCTATCTCGCTGTATACCACCATACACATGCATCCTCAGCTCAGCCAAATGGGATTATGCTCTGAATTTAGAAACAGGAGAAAGCCACTGCCACATACCTATGGCGACGACTTATCTCCCAAGAACAAAAGGATCAAGCAGATGAATCCTACTGCCTGATCCTTATCTCCCTGGAATCTGATATCAGGGGATGACAGTCAGAAGACATTCATACACATTAGATGATTGGCCAGGCCCGCTGAAATAGGTCAATCTACATCTAACATGTATGGCCACATTAAGGGTGGATGGAAACAGCAGGTAGTGCAAGAACATTCTGTAGCTCTCTGCTCTCCAGTATAGATTTGCTGAGAGTGTTGTGCTTTGTCCTAGAGAGTGTAAGATATGGTGATACTCCCATCAATTATCAATTCAGTCTTCACATTGAGACAGCCTAGAGGATAGGTATGTTTGTTCTGTCTTTGCCTACTGGAAATTTAACTTCTGAGGGGCACCCTCTAAAATTTCACACTAGCATCTTGACTAGTGATAAGCAAACCTTTGGAAAATTTGCTTCTGCTGGTTCAGTGATTTTTGGCAAAAAGTTTGGCCCAGTCCGAATTAGTCTGAAATGAGCCCAAAATTTACTGATGTGTAACACTGTCTATGAAAACACGAAAGAAGAATGAAAAGAAGGAGTAAGAAGAAGCGGAAGAGAAGGAAAAGGAAGATGAAAGAAGTAAAAGTTTTACTCTATTCTTCCTCCTCTTCTTCTTCATCTTCTTCTTCCTCGTATTCATCTTCCTCTTCTTCTTTTAGTGGGTTCAGCTGAGACCATCCACCAGAGGTTGGGGTTTGCGTTGAAGCACAGTTTTCCCAAAGTTAGATTCACTAAAGGGTTCAACTGGTTCAACTGTTTCAACTGTTTCAGTTCACTCAGCACTAATCTTGATTGTCGGACCTATCAACAAACTTAATAAGGACGTCATCCATGGACAGGTAACATAGTGGTGGTGCCTTCCAATGGCACCTCGGTTTATCTGTACCAGCTACTTGGGTAACCCACCCATCTTTAAGCAAGCACTTCACTTAGCTTCAACTGGTTCTTTTATATCTATGTATAGTCTATATAATTCTTCTCTGTATAGGTATTCAATAGGAACATTTCTTTATTGAGTAGGATCAGGATACGAATTGCCTTTAAATGTCATTTATCGAGACGTGAAATGTCCTCTACTAAATACAGAAAGTCAAAGCAGATTGTGTATTTTTTGCATGTGTCCTTGACATTCTCTTACAACCTATGCTGAAACATCGTTGGACCAGCAGTGACTCATTCGGGAAGATGGGAACTGTAGTACAATATCAGCTTCATGTGGTTATGTAAATTATCCCTGTGTCAAGGTGATATCTGCCCATATTTCATATTATCTGTAAATCCGCACCATTAACACATTCATACTTAATGGTAATGAAAAACCATTTTTTTCATGCCTTGCTTTTGTGCGGAGAAACTGAATTTCTCAAATTTAGCTGCCTCTATGTATCTCATGATATTAAGTTGCGGTCTGTATAGGATCTTAACTGATCTCATTCCAGAATTTATGAATGCTACGTTTTACTCAAAGGGACATTTTTCTGCCTGTGCTGCAGCATATGGGTTAAGGGTGTTTACGGATGGTTTGTTATCCCTCCTGCTGCGTAAGTTAATGATTTCTCCATCTTCCTACCCTCCTAATTTCTAAATATCAATAAAGTTAATTAAATGCCACACAGGGGGTCTTTTGAAGAGACATGCTAAAGGGATTGGCAAAGACTATTACAAAGGTGCTGAGTTACATTGCTGATAAAACACAGGCACGAGGATGGCGAAGAAAAAAATCGGAAATGCAGATGCAAGAAAAAAAGTTATTTTTTTTATATGGAAATGGCTCAATATTTTAGGCCTACAATATATTCCTGCTTTAAACTTTTGTTTCAATGGCTTGTTAAGGTGGGAAGTAAGAGAGCAAAACCTTGTCTATTCGGATGATGCGAAAAAGGAAGCTGATCCTTTTGCTCTACAGGGTACATAGCTTTCAATGGTATTTATTAATGGGCTGGTCTCAAGTCATCACCAACAACCTCTTTAACCTGAAATATGCAGCAATTGCAGTCAGTTATATACTCCCCCTGTGGGATGTGCTACTAAAGAAATGTAATATTACAAGAGTAAGAGCTGCTGCTTCTTAATGGATCACAAGTGAGGGACAATGGCGTATGCATTCATAGGATATATGGAAAGGAGCTGTCAAGATAATACAAGTTCTATACACATATATGTCCATCCAGTTTCTCATGATACAGATTCAGTACATTCCATCAATATGCTTCTAAAACCCTGCGATTCACATTGCCCCACTGGGTAGCTACATTAACATACACTATTCTACTATAAGTAATTGGACACCAGTGTAAAAATCAAAATCGGCATTTATTTACATATGTTAATACTTGGTGGCACTTCCTTTGGCCCTAATTACATCAGATACTCCCTCTGGCATTATTTGTACTAACGTCTGATACACTTTAGCTGGTTTTTCCCTCCATTCATCCTGCAAACGTCTGACAAATTCTCTGAAAGAAGACGGATGCTTCATATTTCCTGGCCTGATGTTCCAGTTTGTCCCAAAGATGTTCAGTAGGGTTCAGGTCTGGGCTCTGTGCAGCTAGTCGAATCGTGGAACATCCATATCCTCAAACCAATGTAAAACAGTGTTGGATTTGTTTGGAAGTATTGGCAACTATTTCCAAATGATTCCCATTTTGTCAGAAGCATATTATTGTCTGCAATGTCAAGTTACACCTCCGTGTTCATCTTTCTTGCCACTACATCCAACTGAATCAGACCATGCCACGTAAAAGTCAGTTAGTTGTTTTGCTCTGCCATCCCACTAATCTGCTTGTTTTAGACCCTATTTGTGGCTAGTTCTGGGTCCTGTTTTTGGCCTTACAAGATGAGCACCATAATTTTCTAACTAAATAATGCACAATAAGCACTGCTCTCTGATTGGCCAATGATGTTCATATGAGCAACCCTGGCCAATCAGAGAGCAGTAGTGCACTGTGGGGATTACGTAGTCTGAAGATTGTGCTAGTCATCTTGCACAGCTAGCTACATTGAATGGTCTCTTTATTGGAGTCACCTAGTAACATGTTGGAACTCCTTTGGCCTTCAGAACTTCAGCAATTTGTTGTGATATAGTTTCCACTAATTGTTGAAATCATTCTGCATATTGACCCATTTAGACAGGAAGCTTCTTGCAGTTGTCATAAAGTAGATGGAGGTCCTGATATGCTTTGAACAACTGACAGGAAGGGTTCATCAGTTCATGCAGCTTGCGCCAAATTGTGAACCCCCTTCAGCTTTCCTTCATTAGCATGGTGCACCAGAAATCTGGATTCATCTGATCAGGTGATATTTTTTTCACTGCTTGGTAATCCAGTATTTATTCTCTTTTGCACACTGGAGTCTCGTCTTTCTGTTTCTCTTAGAAATCAATGGTATTCAAACTGGTCCCCTGCTGTTATAGTCCTTCTGTGCTAATACACTATAAGTTGTGTGTTCACATCCATTAGATGGAGGACCAGCATTGTATTCATCAGTATGATTCTTGACATTCTCTTTGACCACATTCGTGAACAAGCTTTTTACAAGATCCCCTTTCGCTGCATGAGTTTCCTCTATTTACACCACTGTTGGTATACTCTTGACACAATTACATAGGAAAAACCCACAAGGTTGACAATTTTTGAAATACTGGCCCCGGCTAGTCTAGCACTAGTGACCAAGTCTGGTTGGAAGTCACTCATATCTCTTGATTTCAACTATAGATTATCATATTAACACTTGCCAATCCACTGTCTGACGTCTTCCTACATCCTGATTGAAGCTTGTACAGCTCCAATGTCAGAAGACGTCCTACAGGGTATTCTTACTATCTATTGCCAGCCACTCCGCTGTCGGAGCCTCTCTGGCACACACACACTGGCTTTAGCCAGCAGATGGCACCGTTGTACAACAGCAAAAAGAGAAAGCCTTTTAGGAAACCCTGAATCCAAACTTGCATTGGAAAGTGTTAATGGTTACATCTGTAGTCAGAGGAGGAAGGACCCTTTATTACAGTAGTCAGATTGCTCCATAGAAGTTGCACATTTTTTGTTATACGGTATTCTATACTGGAAGGTGGGCCTGCACTATACACTGGCGACTACTATATGCTTGAATATTCGTATGCTCCTTTAACCAATACCCTTCATTACTCAGTTGAGTACAAGTATGTGATAAGGTAGAAGAACAAAACTGAATTTAATTTCTTTTGGAATTTAACCATGCTGCCCCACTAACTTGCAAAAATAGCGCTGAATGACTATATATTTGTTGAATTATACATAGGATGAAATTACTAGCTGGCAGCCATTTAAATTATAAACCTTTCAGTGAATACATTTGTTACACTGTATATTTTGAAATATATATTTACTGCTTGGATTTCACACTAGTATTTTACCATTTAGTATCCCGTGTAGCTTGCATATAACCTGTCTTGAATATTCAGAATTTATGTAACACCTATTATTTATATAGCACTTACATATTCTATAATGATGTTTATAGAACATACTAATATGCATTACTTTTTGGCCAGTGGGGTTCACAAACTAATTATAGAATCTCAATTACTCTCAGACACATTGTACCTTGTTTTTGATACATTTAGTGCAATGGCCTGCAGAGAGAGGAGAAACTGTTGGAAGTGCTGAGAAAGGGCAGTGACTGGGGAATGCCTTTTGCCTTGAGCTAAAAGAAAGAGAGAGTCAGTGTTGCTTTCTCCAACGCAGTAGGACATCTGGACAGCAACAATGCTTTAGGAAAATGTGGTAGAGGAGCATTCCTTATGCTGAACTTGCCTAGGTTGGTCTAATTGACTATTCCTACATGACATACTGTAAGTGAGGCCAGCCTCAGTAAAACCGTTAGGCATTAGAGATGAGCGAACGTACTCGGTAAGGGCGATTTCGCAATCGAGCACCGCGATTTTCGAGTACTTGACTACTCGGGTGAAAAGTACTCGGGTGCGCTGTGGGTGAGCGGGGGGTTGCAGCGGGGAGTGGGGGGGAGAGGGAGAGAGAGAGGGCTCCCCCCTGTTCCCTGCTGCTACCCCCCACTCCCCTCTGCAACCCCCCACCCCACAGCGCACCCGAGTACTTTTCACCTGAGTAGTGAAGTACTCGAAAATCGCGGTGCTCGATTGCGAAATCGCCCTTACCGAGTACGTTCACTCATCTCTATTAGGCATGCAAACCAGTAGGGACATTACCAGCTGATCAACATGCCTGTTGTATTGAAGGGCACTATGACCAGTGGACTGATGCTATTAGTGAATCTCATTTGCTCACATACAAGGGCTAAAATATTGGTATAGGGGCTTAAGTCTATGTAGGAATGACACTTGTATTTGCTATAGACTTTTCTGATTATATTGGAATGTTAATCCTTCAAAGAAGGACTGTGTGCTTAATCAAGTGCTCTGCATTTCTATACAATGGGACTGAACCACGCACAATGTTATTGACATTAAAGGTATTATGGTTATTTTGTGTTGTACACCAAGTGACATCATTTCTAGGATTTAGTTAGCCATCGCTAGCAATATGAGATTCTATGATAATTGTTTATTTGCTTACTTGTTCTTATTACATTACTCACTTTTGTTCCTTTGTTTGTAAATAAACATTGCATATTTTTGTAACTCCATCTGCTGCATCGTACCCTCAATCTGTGTTACAATATCACCTACCCATGACAGCATGAGATGGACAGTTTTGGAAAAAAAATGGATGATTTTGCAATACTCTGTCAGGAGATGTATATTATAAATTTTGTGTACAGGGTGGCCACCCGATAGTTTTAATATAGGTTGCAGTCCGTCAAGGGTTTTTATAGCATATTCCACTAATGTATTGTATTTTCATCATGAGAAATATGAGTTCTTAGTGAAATTCATGGAAAGTTAAGGGTGGACACATCTGTATGCCCTGCGGACACACTTTTGGCATAAGTGGGCCAAACACAGAAGCATATGGATACTGTACAGTAAACATCTGGATACTTTCTATACTCCAAACATGGCGAAATGGGATGTGACCTTAGCTACAATACTACTACATAGGACTCACTGGTTTAGGAATGGACAAATCATTTTCTGAATTGATTTTTTATTTATTTTTTATTCTTATTTTAAGGCCGCCATCTAGATATCATCACTTGCTTGACGGTAGAGGTAGTACTTTGCTGACAATTAACCACATTCACATTTCATCAGCATCTTCACATAGAATAACATCTTTTTTATGTTCTCATTTGTCAATCAGCGAATACCAAACTTTACCTGAGTCATTTGCTAGTGGATGATTTGTGCTTGTAGATGTCTACAGAAATACCTGTTTTACATTGCAGATATAGATTGGAACAGACAGAATATGCTTCAGTTGGGAATGAAACACCTAGAAATAAATTAAATTTGCAATGTGGATTAACTCATAAATTCCTGGAAAAACGTTAGCGCTTTTATAAACGCAATTGATTTTCTATGTGTTTTTCAGATAAACTTTTGCATAGTTACAAGACCGTTTACGTAAAGAAAACCTGTCGGGGAGTTTCATCATTTTTTAAAACACATTTTATACATGAATCCATGGAGATGACACAGCAAGCTGAATGCAAATAAGGATAAGTCAATTCTCTCTTCTATGATGCTCAATATCAGCGCTATTTCCGTCAAATAAGTAAGAGTGCTTAGAATTGAGTATGATGCAAATGAGATTTGACTCACAATGTATTTTATACAGTGTCAGATGTATTCGGTGCATAACAGGGTTGTCCCACAAAAAGAACATAGACAGGATAGGGGATAGGTATCAGACTGGTAGGGATCTGACAACTGGGACCCTCACCTATCACGATAAATGGGACTCAAGTGTCCCTGACTGATTGGAGCAGTGGTTACTGCCATCGTTTCTGCAATTGCATGGCAGCACAGCCATAATGATCCCATGCTTTGCTCACTCAGCTCTACACTGACAAGTGCAAAAGGAAGGTTCCTCCTCGTCACTCTGCTGCAGCTGCACTTAGAAAAGCAAGACGTTTATGTGCAACTGCAGTAGAGAGCTGAGGATGGACATTCCTCCTACACTGTCCACCAATGAGAACCTCAGGGAGAGAGGGAGGAATAGAGAGACAGAGGTTCTCCTAGCACCAATCCGAGTCTACTCCTGTCTTCATGTATGTTCAGGAGACCCCCCCCCCCCCCCCTCAGCACAGTAGTCAGACTAATCAGAGAGGGGGAGATTGTCTGCAGCCTGAAGATTGCCATGTTGTTAGAAGGGCTTTGTTTAGGCAATGTCACATAAACAACATATGAATGCTGGCCTCAGTGGTGCACAGGGTTGCTACCCAGCCAGTAAACCACCAGCCCAGCCAAAAATATACTCTAGAGACCAGTGCCAGTATTTAGTTTTTTACTGGCCACATTACTGGTGTGCGTACCTCTAGCCGAGCAGTAACCAAGACGTCAAGCATTATAACTCACTCTGAAGGGCTCAGAGAACATCCTATTGTATGCAGCACAGATGGTGGGGGAGGGGAGATCTGCCCTGAACACTGCAGTGGCGTCCCAGCAGGAACTTCAGAGTGAGTTATGGCAGTTTATGACTTGGTTGCTGCCAAGCCAGAGATCAAGAGGTGGGGAGGGCACCAAGAAGGATCACTATTACTGCTGTCCACTGAAGGGAGCCCTATAACCATTAGGGACAATAAAAAGGAGCTATAATACTACTAGGGTCACAAAATAGAGCCCTATTACCACTGGGGCTATTAGAGGGGGCCCTAATACTACTGGGGCCACTAAAGGGGGGACTTATTCTACCGGTGGGACTATTATTTCCAGGGGCACTAAAGAGGGCACTATTATCTTAGGTTCACTAACAGGGCAATAATAGTACTGTTGCCACTAAAGTTGACAATATTATTACTAGAGGCACTATTACTGTTGGGGGCCACTAAAGAGGGCACTATTAGTAATAGAGCCACTGGACTAACATAGGTAACAACATCATTAGTGATAACCCATGCTCCTAACCACACCCCTAAATCATGCCCCCTTTTACCATGGCTGGCATATTTTGGAAGCAAAGGTAACTCTAGTGCTACACCACAGGGACCAGTGATTGCCTACAGTGTTAATATGTTGTCAATATAACATAAGCATTGCAGCTGAGTAAACAAAGCCTGGTGGGGAAAATCAAAGTATTGATCTAACAGGCAAGAGTTGCTTGTTTTTGTGTTGTACAATTTTGCGCTGAAACCAGACAAACCCTTTAAAGGTTTTGTACCAGAATTTGAAGTTCTGCTCTATCCAGAGGATAGGAGATAACTTGCTGATTGATGAGGGTATCAACACTGAGACCCCCTGATCTTGAGAACAGGGCTCCCGTCCCCTTCTCCTCAGTGTGGGGTTACTGCACCCCATGCAGTGGGGAGGCGCCTGAAAGTACTTGTCACGCAAGTGCACCACTGCTCCATTCACTTTCAATGGGACTGCCGAGATACACAAACCCATCAGTCACATGAATGAAGCACTCATTGCACATACTCGGCCAGTGCTCCCTTCATGGGGACATCACTGCAGGGGAAGAAGTGATTCGCACAGTGGCATGAGAAGGGGAAATGGAAGTCCCATTCTAAAGATCGGCGGGGATCTCAGCAATGAGACCCCCACCGATCTGCAAGCTATTCCCTATCTCGTGGTTAGGAGATCAATTAGAATTCTCATCCAACCCCCTTTAACCTGATATTCTTCTCCCTTTACACTCAAGTACTTCATGAAGAGAATTCATTGGAAGATCAGACGTGAAATCTACAACAAACGCGATAATCCAAGAATGTGGTCAAATACCAAGATAAACGGTAGTTAAAACCACTAGTCTGATAATAAATCCCATTATCACAGCAGAACATAGGACGTTCTGGAGCTTGATATTACCAATGGTGCCATCCATTTGTACATATTCCTCATAATGAAAACAATAGATGAATAATTGAAGTAGTCGTGACCTTTAAATCCTGATGTATGTCAGAAACTGGATCATGTACAAATGTCAATCACATGCTGTTCCCACCGGTCTCAGTTATGCTGTTAATTAAATGCAGGGATAAAAACACAATTATGAATGTGATCAATAGTCTTCAAATAGGCACGATGTGGTCTAGCAAGTAAATGAGCCAACTTGAAGAATCACCGACACTGCAATGTGGTTTTGTTGCTTTAAAATGAAGATAACTGTTGAGTTAAGAGCTATTTTCTAGTTTCTGTATTCCTCATCAGCATGTCATGACCTCTTATGAATTTTGCTAATTGTCTAATGAGTTTGTAAATGATATATCACACAATATTACTACCCAAGTACGTGACTCACAGTTTTTTCTATGTTATGGCTGATTTTCCAACTGACAGGATGTGTTCTGCCAAAACTCAGCTGCCCGCTAGCCTCTCTGCCCTATGGCAGTATTTTAATGAGTTTTTCCTGAGGGACGTATAGATTGTATATGCAGCGAGTATCTGAGACCATTCTATGGAGAAGTGCAGTTAGTGTCAGAAAGGCAGAATATCATGACCAGAGATGTAGGATGCAATTTAATCCTTTTGATTCTAAACAAGATAGAGTATACAGTACATGAAATATAGCAAACAAATGATACTTCTACAGCTTGGATTGATACCTTATTCTATAACGATGCTTAAAAGGGAATCCAAAAATTGGCATAAAACATAATAATACCTGCTCATGTTATAGTGGATGCAGGTGACCCTACATGTATCACTATACCTTAAGTAGCTTCATCAGAGCAGTCTCCCCTGATGCAGCTACATAGGGTATAGCAATATAATGTATAATGTGCTTGGGGTCACCTGCATCCACGATACCATATTATTATGTTCTCTCAAATTGAACATCTCACCTCCAAGCACACTGCCACTACACATCACCTCCCTTTCCTGTGCAAAACTTCTACCCAGAGGAGCATAAATGGCATTTTAAGTCTCCTCACTCATTCACCTTCTAGGTGCTCTCCCTAAGGAGAAAAGATAGAGTTTCTGACCCACGTCCCAGGCATCTCTCTAGCAAAGCCAGAATCCTGATGAAGGGCAAACACCCCAAAATAGCTGTCTGTGCATGGAGTCTGGCTTTCCTTTCAATTCCCAGTCATTGTTACAAGGCTTGTATAAAGAGTCTAACATTGACTTGAAGGAATGCTGCCTTCCAATAGGTGGCACTGTGGAGGTAATGTTCCATCTCCCTTATTTGAAAACTTCTATCCTGTCCACCTCGATCCAGACTCTGGCACCCTTTGCTGTGGAATAAGTGTGTGCCTAATTAATTTCAAAGACTACCATGTGATTCTTCATTTTACCTGTGGTGGCGCTGCAGCAGAATTGATCACTCGCTGCCCATTTCCGGGGCAGAATTATATCCTACAATGGTACATGTTTAGTATATATGACTGATAAGTTATCTTATCGCCGTCTATTTTGGTAGTTTTGCTGTGAATTTAGCATAATAAAATGAACTAAGAAATCTAATAGTTCTGCCTATACCTGAACGTACAAAGTTGTAGTTTTACCATTCTTTTGGGAATTGTGGTTTTATAGCCTGTAGAATTTGTAATGAACTCTTAGATACGGCTAGAGCAGGTTTTCTGAGTGGGTCACTCCATTTCTCTTAATTATTAAAGATATTACAGTGCATTGAGTAGGTAATAACGAAAACCTGGGACCAAAAGCAAAAGACGTCAATTTTCCTTGCTGCTTTTTAGCCTAAAACATTCTATTCCAGAAGCATAAAAAAGGTTACATTTCTTCTGTAAAAGTAGACAAAAATGTCAAAAAAATTCTATAATAAAAGATAAAATACATAATATTCTATAAAAATTCTTTAATGTAAGATAAAATGTAATTTCTTTAAACATTTTTTAATGATTTATGCATTGGAGCCTTCAACATTAGGAGGCCTGAGGCAATTGTATCCTGAGGGGCAACTAATTATTTTGTATGCTTTAATAGACTGGCTATAGATGAATGTAGAAAGTTTGGACAAAGCTGTGCACTATTAACCCTTTCCAATCCAATTTGTATCCTGGTTTTACTAGGGGGGTTACTCTTTTTCTGCCATTAGACAACGGCGCTATCTGCGGGCTAAAGCCAGTACTGCATGAGGTGACACGTTGGATAGGCTCCGACAGCAGAGAGGCTGGCAATATACAGTAAGAGAACCCAGACAGATTTCTTCCAAAATCTGAGCTGTACAGCCTTAAATCATAATGTCTTTAGAGGTCAGACAGTGGATTGGAAAGGGTTAATTAGGCTGCTTTCACATGGACGTTTTTTCTGCCCGATTGGTCCAAAAATCAGAAATAGAACCCATTTGAATGGTTGTATGATAGTTTGAGTAAAAAAATGCAACATATGCTGTTCTTGTCCAATTTCCGGGTGAGAATAGCACATGTCAATGTGCGGTGTTCAACACATCGGACAGTAAAGGGATATCTGAGTGCTGTCTGATGTGAGTTGCGCCTGAGAATCTTGCGCACAACTTTTAAAATGCCCATGTGGAAGTAGCCTTAGTGTTGAGATGACTGATGAGCAGGAGACACAGCTTTAATTTCTACCTGAAAATGTCTTGCTCAATCTGGCTAAAACATAGTTAAAATTTTATTTTATGCACACACATTATTCTGTAGTCCTCAGAGTAACTTAAAGGGGTTGTCCCGCGCCGAAACGGGTTTTTTTTTTTTTTAAACCCCCCCCCCCCGTTCGGCGCGAGACAACCCCGATGCAGGGGTTAAAAAAACCACCCGCACAGCGCTTACCTGAATCCCGGCGGTCCGGCGTCTTCATACTCACCTGCTGAAGATGGCCGCCGGGATCCTCTGTCTTCATGGACCGCAGGGCTTCTGTGCGGTCCATTGCCGATTCCAGCCTCCTGATTGGCTGGAATCGGCACGTGACGGGGCGGAGCTACACGGAGCTACACGGAGCCCCATAGAGAAGAGGAGAAGACCCGGACTGCGCAAGCGCGGCTAATTTGGCCATCGGAGGGCGAAAATTAGTCGGCACCATGGAGACGAGGACGCCAGCAACGGAGCAGGTAAGTATAAAACTTTTTATAACTTCTGTATGGCTCATAATTAATGCACAATGTACATTACAAAGTGCATTATTATGGCCATGCAGAAGTGTATAGACCCACTTGCTGCCTCGGGACAACCCCTTTAATTCATAAGCATGAATTGAAGGAACAATTAATATAGAAAAGGCATAACACCCTTGTCAATTTCTCCCTTAATTTCTTTCTCTCCTTTGATCCCATTCTGGCTCATTTTGCAATCAAAGTTTAGAGAAATATATAAAGAATTTTTCAGTATATTTTCAAGGAGTCCATTCATTTCCCCTTCCTTCAAAGGGACCTTTCACGCAGAATTAAATATTCCGCAACAATGTTGCGGAATATACCCTCCTGCGGAATATTCAGCACCAAAATCTGCACTGCTAATGTTCATGTTTTGATGCAGAATTGAAAATGGCACAATTTTGCCAGCAATTCTGCATCAAAATTTGCAGCTAGCCATGTGGATTCGGGTGCGGAATTCCAAGACGACATATTCCGCAACACTATTTCAGAATATTCCATTCTGAGTGAAAGATCCCTAACAAACCTCAGAGCTGACCTGTCTATATCTGTAAGGCTTCCTTTACACAGGCAGGAAACGCTGCGGAAATTCTGTAGCGTTTACAGTACAAGGCAAGTGAATGAGATTTAACAAATTTCCGTTGCAGATTAGCCACTGGCTGTTACAGCCAAGATTCCCAATCGCAGCCATCTTCCTCACTTGACGGTAGTGCCACACTTTCACTGCGCCTCTGGGCACAACTACTGGATTATTCTAGTTTCCTGAAGGGAATGTACATGTAGCAAGAGTGTGTGCCTTACAACATCTCCGACACTAGACAACGCTTCTGAGTTACTGCATCTCATATGATTCATGACAACTCTTACACTATCGACTTGGTGGGAAAACCACCTCCCAATATGCAGTAAGTTATGACACAGGTCCACATGAGCAATATGGCACTTTCACACCCTTGCCTTCTCAAAGTGGTTGAGGCTAACCATCATGTGGTTCACCACCATTCATGATGTCTATGGCTATCTTCCCAGTACCCTATTGCATAGGGCAGCAATGAAATCACACACCTAAGAGCTATTGCATTCTACACCTAACACTTCTTCAGTTCACCTAAGGTTCCTAAACAGGTGAAACACACATAACAAGAAGTCTTTTCCCTGGAAAGTCATAAGACCTATCTTCAGAATTCCATCGGTAGAAAGAAAACACATAAAATACATTATAACACAACCATAAAATCAGAACACCAGTCCCGTATTTCCACGTGGGCCTCTTTCGCTCATTACACAGCCCCCTTTTTCCGGTAGAAATATCTTGAAAGGTGCAACCGTACAGCAGAGATGCTGATGAGGAACTCATCCGAGACGGAACATCAAGTTGGTCAGTAAAGCGAGAGCAGAATGTGTCTGAGCTTCGGTAGTTTATCATAGCAGACATCCAGTAATCACCTCTTGTCACTCACCACATGTTCCTCGACCTCTTGTTGTTCCATTATGAAAGGCATTGTGAGAAGAAGACAGGGAAGGCTATGCAGATGATTTTGCATGTTGAACATTTCTTGCCTGGAAGAGTATATTTTGTTCAGAGGTGATATATCCAATGATCTACATCATAACATTAACAAGGTCAGGAGAAAAATAACCAAAGGCTCCTCTACAAATATATGAATTTACGTCCCTCCTAAATCAAAATGGTTCATGGATGAAATTATGTTCTAATGAAACCATTTAAGGTGACCTTGTTGATTATGCATCGTCCTTCTAGAAGCCGTCAATAGCACAGCTGCGTCACTAATAGGGCATGTGCTATATAGTTGCAGCTTTTAGCGATGATGTCCTTTATTCCATAAAGGTCCACATATTATTTAACTCTTTAGGTATTGAGAGAACCTGCTATACAAGAGCAGTTATGTCACTTTCTCTCTCTAGCAAAGGGCTGTTATTATAATCTTCTTATGGGCTTGTCAGCTCCGGAAATGATTGTCGCATTTGTAGGCATTGATTTAATGACATATGGCACAGCTCTCCATTACTGGAGACTCTAGTGCTAGAGATAGAAATGTGAAATGACCCCGCTCGCATTGTCAATAGGAGAAATGAATAAAAGTTGACGTGTCTTGCTGTTGTTTGGCAGAAAGGAGGGCATTTTATACATCTATATATACCAAAATAGCATTTGAACCGAACTTCATGAAAACGTATGAATTAACCCTTGAAAAGCATTGCTCTTAAGTAAAGCTGTTTTCAACTTAAGTCGATGTGTCAGGGCAGCGGCGGTCCCTCAAATAAAGTTGCATTCCTCAGATAAGGGCGCCGACCACTCTATGACCCCGGGCGCCCTAAGGGTTGCGCTATCTTTCGGCCGAGATATGCTGGCGGCTCCCATAGACTTCTATGGGAGCTGAAAAAGGGAGGGGGAGGGAGTTTATCAGCGTCCAACTCTGCAAAAAGATTACAGCTGCCTCTAGTTAAGCATTAGAAGTCATTCCGAGGATTTATGCTGACTGAGGGATTTCTGGGCTGCGGTGTATTTTTTTTCGCTAATACGCCGCAGCCGTCTGTGTGAATGCAAGAGAAAATGCTAATGAAGAATAGGACTTGATCGTGGGAAAATGCATTTTCATGCAAGTAAACGCTGCGTACGGGCAAACGTAAATACGCAAATGCTCGTGTGAAAGAGGCCTAAAGCACACTATCCTACCAAAAGTAATTGGACACCTGAGCAAGAATTAAAAGTAGTATTTACTTACATATGTTATTACTTAGTGGGGCTCCTTTGGCGCTAGTGACATTGGATGCTCTCTGTGGCATAATTTCTTCTAATGTCTGATACACTTTAGCTGGTATATCTATCCATTCATCCAGCAAATATCTAGTGCTGCTCATATTTCTTGACCCAACATTTCATTTTATGTTCATTAGGGTTCAGTTCCTGACTCTGTGCAGCCAGTCCAATCGTGCAACATCCATATCCTCATACCAATAGATTTGTGATAAGGAGCGATGTCTTGTTGGAAGTATTGCTGACCATTCCCAGAGAATTGTCACATTACTGTCTAGAATATCAAGGTACACCTCCATGTTTATGGTGCTTGCCACTACAACCAAAGGACCAAGACTATGCCACGTAAAACATTCTTGGACCATAATGAAACCTCCGCCCTAGGCCAGCTGCACACGGGCATATTTGCATTGCGGAATTCGGAGCGGTCATCCGCCTCCGGAATCCGCAGCAAATACTGCCCATAGCATGCTATCAAAAAATGTTTTTTGCTGCACACAAGCGGAAATCAATTGCAATTTTCTGCTCACGTAGAAAAAATTGCTGCATGCTCTTTTTTTAAGTGGAATCTATGCGGACAGCTTTCATTGATCTCATTGAAAAAAAACTGGACCGCGCATGTCCGACGGTTGCTATGCAGACCATCCGCAGTACAGAAAAGAATAGATTGAACTTAATATAATAATCTTTATCTATATAATGGCAACATATTCTGCACTTTATAATACATAGGGTACAGATAAAAAAAATCCCAGAAAATAGGAAGATGGAAAAATGCCTCTGCAGCGCCACCTATTGGAAGGCAGGTCTTATAAGTCTCCTCGCACCTAGGTGCTCTCCCTAAGGAGAAATGATACCCTTCCGGACCCAAGAAAAACAGAGTAACAAACTAATCAGTGTTTGTTCAACCGTCTTCTATTATAAATAGAGTATTAGGGCTCCCACCCACTGGCGATTTTTTTTCCTCTGCGTTTTGCGTTTTTTCTCAAGAGCAATTAGAATTGAATGTGTTCCTGTCCACTTGCGTTTTTTTTTTCAGTCCGTTGCAATTTTTAACATAGGAACTGTCAGTTGCATATGTGTCCTTATTTTTCTCTTAATGCACCCATGAATGTCAATGGAAATTAACGGAAAAGGCGTGAAAAAGCCACGAAAAAGCCGCGAAAAAGCCGCGAAAAACGCGCAGAAAACACTGCGTTTTTTACGCACGAAAATCGCAAACGCCAGTGGGTGGGCGCCCTTATACATAAAGCTGCATGAAATGCTCATCAGCCAGTATCTTTATATGTATAGTGTAAAATGCGTTATAAATAGAGATGAGCGAACGTACTCGTTTCGAGTAATTACTCGATCGAGTACCGCCATTTTCAAGTACTTCAGTACTCGAGTGAAAAATACTCGGTGTCGTCGGGGGGCGGGGGCGCTGTCGGTGAGTGGGGGGTAGCAGCGGGGAACAGGGGGGAGCCCTCTCTCTCTCCGTCTCCCCCCCCCCACTCCCCGCTGCAACCCCCCACTCACCCACGGCGCCCCCCGAATTTTTTCGCCGGAGTACGGAAGTACTCGAAAATCGCGGTATTCGGGCGGAAAAGGGGCGTGGCCGAGCATGTTCGCTCATCTCTAGTTATAAAGTGTGAATGGAGCATAGAGTGTCGGGGTTACTGATAAATTAAGGGATCAGGTAATAAGGAATAAGGAAGTGAATGGAGAAGCGTTAGATTAAAGATAATGATAGGTCTTCCTAAAAAGATGTCTTTTTAGGGCACACTTAAAGCTGAATATTGGGAATTAATCTGTATGTCAGAGGTAGCACATTCCAGAGAATTGTTGCAGCTCAGGAAAAGTTCTGGAGACGGAAGTGGGAGATTCAGATTATGGAGGAATTTAGCCCAAGGCTATTAGCAGAACTCCGAGCATATGTAAGATGGTTGACAAAGATGAGGGAAGAGATCTAAGGCGGTGCAGCACTGTGGAGAGCTTTATGGATGACAGCAATGAGTCTATACTGCTTACTACAGAGGATGAGCAACCAGTGGCATGGCTGGCACGGGGTACAGTCATCATCATTGTAGTAGTTGGCTAAAAAGATGAGCCTGATAGATTGAAAAGGGGAAAACTGATAAGTAGTGAATTGTAGTAGTCAAGACAAGAATGGTTCAGGGAAACTACGATCATTTTTGCTGTTTCCTCAGTAAGAAAATGCAGATTCTGGAGATGTTTTTGAGGTGCAGATGGCAAGAGCATGCAAGTGATTGAGCATAGGGAATAAAGGACAGATCTGAGTCAAACATAACCCCAAGACATTTGCTGTATTTTGTAAAGATTGGTCACCGTATGTTCAAGATTTCTTGTGATCAGTCTTTTCAGATGCATGCTTACAGTTGTAGCAGTGCATAACTGATTGAAGTAACTGATGTTATGCTGTGGTCTTTGGAAGTATTGTATTGTGTTCTGTTTTGGTGAGTGATTAACTTGTCTTTTGAGGTTAAAGAATTTACACTTGAAAGAGACACAACCCCTTGGATAACCTCAGATTCTACATTGGTTTTAAATACATATCTCAACATTGCCAATGAACCTATGTTTTCATGTAGAAACCTTAGATGCACCATTTATAGATGGCTCTTGAAAGCTTCAGTGCATAATACTAGACTATGCCAGGGCTTTCAGATTAATTATTATATTATGCTGCACTTAAAGGAGTTTCCCTGGGAAAATACTATTGATGGATGACCTATCCTCAGGATAGGTCATCAATAGTTGATTGGCTGAAGTCCATTGCCGGGGATCCCAACCGATCAGCTAATTGTGCTCCCACTGGCAGCGCCACAATTACACAGGGGTTGGAGAAGAAGCAGCGAAAGTCCCTACTCCGATCTTTGTGTACTGGCTGGCGCTTGTAACTGTGTGTTGATTTCAATGAGAGTATAGCCTGCAGTTACAAGCGCCGACCACTACACAGAGGTCGGAGCAGAGACATCTAATGCTTCCGCTCTGACCCCTGTGTAATTATGGCACTGTCAGTGGGTGCAAAATTAGCTGACCGGCTGGAGTCTCAAGCCAATCAACTATTGATGACTGAGCCTGAGGATAGGTCATCAATAGTATTTTTACCGGAAAAGCCCTTTAATGTTGAGATTTTTGCTTTCACTTTCACATCAATCCCATGATGCATCAGCATAGCATTACATGAGCAGCTAGACACTGTACCGCCCCCACTGCAGGTGAAACACTCCCATTACATTCTGCATTCACCAAAATAAGCTACAGACCATAAGTATACAGTCAGGAGGATGAGTTGTGATCTCCTCAATTATGACAGGAGTTGTGTGATCATCATCAGTAACCATGATAAGAGTGTCTGCGTTCTCCTCTAGGCAGTTTCTGTGGTAGGTTCCATTGAACAACATCACACAGACTGAGAAACTGACTAGAAACTGAACACATAACCCCAAGTAGATCCAAGCTGGTCAGAATGAGACCACATGACCCTCTAACTAGAAAGAAGCCAGGAGTCTCAGATAGAAAGCAATAACTAACCAAGCTAACACTAGCCGACACACACACACACATATATATATATATATATATACTGGTGGACTAGTTATACAATGAATGGGGGAAAAAATCACCAGAGTGCCCCTTTAAATAATTTAACTCTGCTTTCGGCCGCCTGCAGACGAGCGGGTCGGATCCGGCAGCGAGAATTCTCGCCGCGGGACCCGACCCGAGAGCCTGCAGAGACGTACTCACCCGCACCTGGCGGCCCCGACTCTTTCATGTGCCGGCTGCCGCGCAGTCGGCGCATGCGCAGACCAGAGCCGGCGGCCGGCTGAGTGCGAGCCCCGCACAAAAATAGAACATGCCGCGGTTTGTTTGGCGCGCGAGATTTCGCGCGGCCAAACCGCGGCCGTCTGCATAGGAGTGCGTATTGTAATGCACTCCTATGCAAACTTTCAGTGGCGGAAATCCCGCGGGAAATACCGCCGCGGGATTTCCGCCCGTGTGCAGGCGGCCTTCCTTTGATTACCAATTTGCCTTGACTTTTTAGAAACAGCTAGCATTTTAGCGATACTTAAAATGTGAAAATTGCAGTATGTGGCAATATGCCGAAATATTTACTGCAGCACTGATCAAACTGTAGATATTATTATTATTATTACTGCTAACAATCCCCATCTATGACAACGTGTGGGAAGCCTCGCCGGTAGGTTTCTAGCCTTTGTTACTTGCACTTAAAAAAAACAATAGATGTGAATGTTACGTTTTTTCTTATTTCATTATATGCTAACTTGACACTGGTTATTTACACAGGGTGAAATATAATGGAAATGTGAAAGGGGCCTGCATGACGGTGGTAGGGAGAGGGGGGAATGTATACGAATGGTTTCCCCCTCCTCTTTCTTTCTCAGCTTGCTTCTCTTGTCATTTCCGAAATAATGCTAGTTGTTTACCACACACTGTTTGAAATTTTGACCGCAGGGGAAAATGATATGGCTGAGCAGAGAAACATACAGAAGGAACTCAGTCTGACAGAAGAGCTGGGGTACAGTTATTAGGTATGTCAGTATGGCAGAGAGACACAGCAGGGAGGAAGGGGGGAACGTTATGGAGGAGGCGGAGTCTGTTTAACTGTATTAGGCGATTCGGGAAACCAGACATATCCTCGCTGACAGTCACTGACACGGCTCCATACAGTAATGTTTGTAGAAGTAGAGTATATAATGCAAGTATATATATATACAGTACGCAGACCATCTATTGGTGAGCTATAAAAATCCCATCAAGGTACGGCGCATACGGTGCCACACAGCAACGCTGGCAGCATTTCTTCATGGTACGATGAGTGAATATGAGCGCTGTGGGATTGAAATGAAGACAATGCACTTCGATTTGCTGCAAACTCAATCTCTACTGTATTTGCTACATTGTTTCCTGTAGATTAGGCATTCTGTGGCTGCAAAAGACAAAAATGTAGAGAAATAAGCACAAAATAGGAAGTTACAGTGAAAGTGAATTGAACCCTAAGGGCGGCCTCACATAGGTGCACTTGTGTGCGTATTTGCGACCGCGAAATCTGCACCGAATGCGCAGCAAATAGAACCCATTGAATTACATAGGTTTCTTCACGGTTTTTTTTTTGCACACGCGTTTCAAGCACAAAGAAAAAAAGCAACATGCTCTATTTTTTTGCGCAAAATCGCACAGTTCACTGGCTTAATTAAGAGCAACTGAGCCTATTGAGTCAGCTGTCTTGCTTACTAAGTAGGCTGCCCCATCTACTCTGAGACCAGTGGTCCCCGCAGCGCAATAAAGTATAGTAAAAATCGCCAATACGGTCTAAATAGCCCACAATCGTGCGCTTTACATAGTGTATATGCACCCTATGATAGCGAGCGTATATGAACTTACACCCATGTCTAGCAAGAAAATACTGCGAGTTTTGTGCTCTGCGAGACGCAAAAAACACGCGCCAAAATACAACCCATTATTTACAAAATCGTAGCATGTTCTATTCCCATACAAGTCTCACATGAGAATAGATCTTGCAGACGTGCGGTCTACCACACATTGCACAGCCCATGGACAGAGTGTCTCTGTATTGTGCGATGCGAGACGCGCCAGAGAATGTCGGACGTGACTCACTCTTGCCAGTGTGAATGCGCCCTTAGATATAGTAATGAATATTTGAATCAAGTCAGGAATGACTAATTATTAATATAACCAGCGTTCAGATTAAAAGGAAAAAGATTTAAGGTCCAGCTTGTCACTTTAGGAAATGTGTGCTTCAGCTCTCCGCTCTGTGTCAGCAGGTATCGCCTATAACCCGCAGTGTTCCCCTGTCAATGCAATGATAGCGGCGCACTGACAGGGAGTGCAGCCGAGAAACCTGTTCCAGTCAATTGCCGCTGGAAAATAGGACAGCTGGCCATACAGCCCTAAGGTGAATGGAGTCACTGCCAATCTCAGATAACACAGGCCTCAGGTGCTGAGGGTAAAAGATCATTTTCTGGTGAAAATTCCCTTTAAATATTAGTTACAATGTAGAGTATACAGAACATTAGCTTCACAGGCTGGCCATGCCACCTTGGCAGCGCAATACTGGGATTTTACTTTTGCCTGAATAATTTCTATATGCTAGTGACAACGAAGTAAAGGAATAATATAGCCATAATCCACACAAAACACTTCCACCAAAACTTTAGTTCTCTAATCTATAGCACCCATAAATAGTCATGAGCGAACCTTTGAAAAGTTTGGTATGGCCAGTTGGCTGAACCTTTGCAGGAAGTTTGGTTTGGTCCAAATTAGTTTGAACTGAATCGGAGGTTCCCCTAAAAATTGCGTATAACACTGTCTAAAAGCTTTAAAAGCCCGGTATAATATTCTGAGAGTGTTATACATGTCTTTTACTGCTCTCAGACAGTGTTATAGACCGGTGTTCAGGACTAGTGTTAAGCAAATCGAACCACTAAGACCCTGTTTTAGGTAGGGGTTTGCTAAAAAAGTTTGGTTTGGCATGATACTGAATTGAGCTTTTAACAAAGTTGGACCCGGAACTGGATTTTCCTGGTTTGGTTCGCTCCACACTACTCATGGAATCATCCATCCTATGAAACGTATAATTTCCTACATGTTATACTACACACCTTAATCCAAGATTAAGCAGAATCATCCTGACTCCTATTCCAAATACATGACATTAAGTAATACAGCGCCCGAGCGAGACGCACCAAAGTGGGGGAGACCACGCAGATTGCAAGATGGATGTCACGGGTAGCTCTGCAATTTCTCCCAACAATGGCGTAAAAGGTGTGCCACTCGGTCACAGCACAGTGGCACAAATAACAGATATATTTCCTTCTATAATGAACAGTAGTTTGTCACGTAACGCCAGCACTTCATCTGGGAGTGTAAGAGTCAATGGCGGGAAATAACGTGACACGAGTTATGATAGCTTTTGAATAGTAAACTGGAAGTGCACGGTTTCCCTGAAGCTTTAGGTTGGTAACAAAGTACAACAATGGCAGTCTTGCGGAAGTTTAGCAGAGCACTAGATTTTGCAGTAAACAACACGGTGCAATACAGTTAAACCTGAATAACCATAGTTTTCTCTTCAACACTCTCTCTATATATCAAGATGTGACACAGTAGAAGCTCTCACAGGCCTAGTTATCTGATGGGATTACTGGAATTTGTTAATGCAGTTATTGGAATTAAGGTTTTAGTGGATCTCTTGACTATTCCTGGCTTTGACTTCACCGGGTTGTGTGTAACTCACTGTTTTAGTGGAATAGATCCTTCTCTTCTCATCACTGCTGGCAAGCTAGGGAGCTGATGAATCCTAGCTTCCCTGCTGGAAATCGCATATTGTAGCTTCTCGCTCTGCTGACCTTCTCTTACATGTTCTCCTTCGACAACCCTCTAATCTGACTCTCCTCTGACTCCTCCTTCACTTCCTGTCTTGTTCCCGCACTTTCTCTCCTCTCTTTTCCCTCAGAATACTGGCTCACTATACAGTTTCCTTCTCTAAGCTCTTACCACACCCCTTGACCATTCAGTGACATACAGCCAATAAGCAGCCAGCTGTTGCCAAGCTTTTACACTTAAGAAGAAGGGGAAACAAGGTTTCTCAGATGTAAGGCACTTTCTATGTCTCCTGGAATCACATAGCAAAGTGTGACAGGACTATGAATGTGTGGCTATTCTGGAGGACTCTCTGGGCCACTACAGTAAGACCGTTTATATTCCACTAAACAAAATAAGCATTGCGGATAGCATGTACATAATTAATCAGGCCTACATTTCCATATAGATTTCCAAGATTAGTAATATGGTATTATGCAGAATAGTATCTCCTAAGGGATGAACTTTTGTTCTTACATTGACTTTTCTTATAATAAAATGAAAATATACTATAGAAAATGCATCTTACAGTATTTTAACACTACTGTCCTAAACCAGGGGTGTCAAACTCATTTTCACCAAAGGCTACATCAGCCTTATGGTTGCCTTTCAAAGGCCGATTGTAATTGTATAGAAAGGGTTTGTTTACATAAGCATATTTGCGCAGCATATTACACGCACACGTTTTGTATGAAGTTTTTCGCAGTGAATTAAACCCATTGATTTTAATGAGTTTGTTCACATTCACATATTTTTTCACACGTTATGACTTATTTTGGTTCATATTATGCACCACAATAGGCATATTTGTGTGCCATTTCAATTAGCCTGTCCGCTATATTTTTTGCATGCGCAAATATGCAATGTATTTGTGCACATAAAAACATGTCAAAATGGACGAAAAAGCTGGCTTAAGAGATTTTTGATTGTGCAAATATGCAGCGTAATTGCACGGCTGTAATGCACTTACGCCTGTATGAATGAGTCCTAATAGTGACCCCCATAGTGGCCGCAGTAGTAATAGTAACCCCCATAGTGGCCACAGTCATAGATGACCTCCATATTGGCCCTAGTAGTAGAAACAGTTGCCTCCATTGTAGCCACTGTAGTTTTAGTGTCCCTCATAGTGGCCCCAGTAGTAACAGTAATCCCCATAGTGGCTTAAGTAATAACAGTGACCCCCATAGTAGTCCCAGGGATGCTGCTCAGCCAGAGGTCAATAGCAACCCCCCCCCCCCCACTGGCCTTTTGCAGCATTCGAGGAGTGGGCCCATAGCTGAGGAGATAGCGGGGTAGATTGCATCCTTGTCACAGGGCTCTACCATCTTCTCCCCTGGGTGTAGCACAGGACCCGTCCAAGTTACCACTGGGGTAGTTTCATGGCGTAACCCAATATGTGGTTTACCTTAAAGTCCTGTCACTCATGGTGCAACCGTCGTGTCCTCTGTGGTGAATTCAGACGAATGAAATAGCAATAAACAGTCTGAACAATTTACATAGGCCATCAGGACACTGATGCAAGTACGATTAGTGGTGTGACAGGGAGGAATCACAGGATGAAAGATGAGTCCACAGTCCAAGTTATCTGCGGGGTTCTGTTCCCAGCCACTCTCCTTCTCTCTCTCCAGTTTTCTACTGGTCAACACTCACTTTTGAGAAGTAGCACTCAGCACTGCATGGCGACTCCTCTCACTCTCTCAGTCCTCCGGGTCAACAGCAGAAAAGCCTGGGTGAATTGGGCCCAGGGCGCACACAAGGCAATCGCTCAGCCTCTTCCATCCTTGGGCACCACACAAAAGAAGGCACAGTCTCTCCTACTCAACAGAAGTCTCTCTTGCAGAACGTCTTCCAGTACTCTGGCTTAGACTCAGTTTCTCTTGGACTCCTGCAGGAAGACTAACCAACCTTCACTCACCTTGCAAAAACATATATATATATAACATGGTCACATGACATACAACAAGATACATCTTCCAGACGTAACCCAGACGTTAACCCATTCAGTGCTGCAGAGGTGGAATACACATCAAATTCATGCACACAGAAGACACTGACAATACAAATGCACAAGACAAACACATTCATACTTCAGAAGGGGCCCCATTAACTCTGGGCCACTACACTTTGGTCAGGCAGCATCCCTACAGGCTTTACATTTACCGAGTCTGCAACTCTGGACCGGTGCTGAGTCTGTGACCGCTGACTTCTCACCTCAGTGTAGACGCCGATGGGAAGAGGTAGCTGGTCACAGACTCTGCACTGTGCTGCCGGCGTCTGTGCCAACATGAGAGGTCAGTAGTCGCATACTCAGCAGCAGGCTGGGGGAGTTTAATGTCTGTTATTTTGATGCACGGCCAGCGGGTCACATAAAATGATGCTGCGAGTCGTATTCATGTTTGACATGTATGTCCTAAACTAATCATGATCTTTTGGTAACCTGCAGGAAAATGTCTCATATTCTCAATGGTAGCAGAAATCTTGAGCGCAGCTGCAGATAAGTACAGTATGGCACTGAAACACAGTCAATACTGACCATGTAATCTGTCACCAAACAAACCACTCCAATAAAGAGTATCTCTAAGAGGCTCATGATGTGTTTCTGCAAGTATTGTTGCTTTTAACATCTGAAGCTAATTTCATATACTAGTAATGGCACCTTCTGACCTGATTAGCATTGAGGTACACAAGTGTCATGGCTAGTGTTGAGCATCCCGAAATAGCCAAACCCTCCTTTGGGTTGAACTTTGCTAAAAGTTCAGTTCAGTGAGAACCAGAACCTAGGTTGGTTCATCTTGGCTGAACCTGCTAGAAGAAAAAGGAGAAGGAAAATGATGCAAAAAGATAGAAAAAAAGGAAAAATAATATTTCTCCTTTTTGATTCTTCTTTTTCATTCTTTTTCTTCTTTTCCTTCCTCTTCTCCTTTTTTCTTCTTAATTTTTCTTAACTTTATTCATAATCTTTGCCTTAAAAACAGCTCAAAAGCACTTAGATATACTCCTAGATGACCCAAGAGTGTTATACAGGCCATGTATGCCTTTTAGATATACACCAGTCTTAGGGGTATTGGCGATGATATGGTTTGGTTTGAACTAATTCGAACCAAACTGAACTTTTTACTGACATTCAGCAAACCAACCGAACTATACAAATGTTCACCCATCACTAGCCATGGCCTTTAATACATGATTCCCTTCAGCAAACTGGACGTTCACTGCATGTTGATGTATAGAGAGCACTAGTTCTTTCAATTATCTGTGCACAATAAGTTTGCACCCTTCATCTCTATTTGACTAACTATCTTTTCACACAGTTTATGCTCATCTAACAGCCTATGCGTAGATCATCAATATTGTGATATAATTGCATTAAATGTTTTTTGCTTTACCACGTTTCACCACTGAGAATCAAGTGTGTACTGGCTGTCACTAGGGGTCTCCCTTCCAGTACTCTTGCATTCCATTGTCTTTCCTTAGGCATTTGGCTTCTGTAGCAACGGCAACATGGGGACACTGCTACCGTGTTTCCCCGAAAATAAGACAGTGTCTTATATTAATTTTTGTTCAAAAAGGTTTAACTTTTTTACATGTATAGCTGCCTGGACACTATTTAAATTGACTTTTTTAATTAACTGTTAGCAGGGCTTAATTTTGGAGTAGGGCTTATATTTCAAGCATCCTCAAAAAGCCTGAAAAATCATTTTGCATCCTCAAAAATTCTGGAATATCATGCTATGTCTTATTTTCAGGGTATGTCTTATTTTCAAGGAAACAGGGTAGTTACTACATACAATACATACAACGGAGGGGTGGGCATTCAGATGCTGTCTTGCAGGTGATTGGAGCAGAGCTATGCAAGGCAGCATGGGAAGTTGTGGAAGAGGAAGTCCTGGCCACTATGGTATGGCAGAATGGCTGACTTAGGACCCTTCCTACACACACACACACAACTGTAAGTGGATTGCAAACATCAGGGCAGCAGTAAAATAGCAAAATCTCCCTGGAAAGCTCAGCTGATTGAATGCAAACTGGGTGCAAGCCGAGGCAAAGCTGTAGCCAACAAAGACCTAGGCTGCTTTTAAAACTCAGGTGTGCTTTAAAATCAAAGGTTCCATTCAAGGCTTTGCCTGAATACCATTTTTATCAAATCAGAGAGAACCCCCAGGACAGATAGGGTGAACAGCGGCAATAACGCTATTGCCTGTCAGGCATTGTAAATGCTATATGTGACTGCGCAAGAATGTATCAAATTACTATCATTCGAAACTGTAGTTGTTCACAAGAATCCTGGAAAGGTAACGGTAGGCAGTCTGAATTGTGGTGGTACCAAAAGTGAATTAATAAGCAATGTATGTGACTACAGGTAAAACCTTTGCATAATTTATATATTACTCATTCCTTAAGATGTTCCCATTTAATCAACCACCTCACAGGAGAATACATTTCAGACCACAATAGATCCCATCCATGTTTTATTGTAGTTACATCATCATGTATGAAAGAATATGGGTTTTGTGATTGAGATGATGTGAGAGTAATGGTAATTAGCCAAGCCTAGCTGCAGTAAGAGTATAATGAAACCCCTCATGATTTTATCTTTAATTAATTACGATGAAGTTCTATGTGTTTTGGGCTATGTGTTAACATGGAAGAAGGTCAGAGAAGCCCCAGGGGTTCTTTAGCCCTGCAACCCATATGAATCATTTCTCATCATTTCCTGATTCTTAATAAGATTTCCTATAATTCCTAGGGAGACGGTTATTGTATAAATACTGTCCTGCTATTGGCTCTAATAGTGGTGCCTGCTTTCTATATAACTTGTTCTATACGATATCATATCTTGGTAATACAGTAATTAGTCTAGCAGGAAAAGTTCAGAGCAGAAAAGAGTTCCATTCTTAGACGAGAACTTAGCTGGGAGGAATATAACCCAGATGCACCTCTCTTGGGATGTTGCTGTTTCCCAGCTTGGCTTTCTGCTCCGTGTTACATCAATCCCGGTGCTAATTTAAAATGATCCACCTTTCATAAAAATAACAATTCCCCTCTTGACATGCTTTTGCAAAAAGAACCGTCTAACTCTTATTTCCCTCAATTTCTTTCCTGCCTAAGAGATATTAGTTATTTCCCATGGAGACAAACAGAGGTAATGCATATGTTTATCACATCAGACATTTAAGTAGTCTGTACTTTTTCTATGGTCATATCTACTTTTTCATAGCTACTGTTTTCCACTCTGTGTGTTGCAAAGAGAGTCTTCATATACTGTAGCCAGGGTGATACTCTGTGATATTCAAATGCCACTTTCTTGACTTTGCCAGTTATTCATATCCTATTCCAAGACAGTTCTACACATCTGCAAAGCCCCGTGTCACATATATAACGACTAATGAGGAATAGCAAGGAGCAAAGCTTGCCTATAAAGTACAGGCATTTCAAAAGCAGCATGCATTATTGGTGGTTAAGCTTGACATACCAAAAGGAGTAAAAGGAATATTTTAAAATAAACTTACAGAGTGTAATGTAAATGACCAAGAAGAGCAAGAGGTTGGGTTTTCTATTAATTTTAAGATACTACCGTATTGCAGTGGTTTAGAAAACTCATTTGGAAATAAGCAAGGAAATTGTCAGTTAAAGGAGTTCTCTGAAGAAGACAACCCATCTTAATATGCCCTATTGGCACCTATGAATGTCATTTAGTGAGGCTTCCCACTTGAGATTCCCTCTATGAGCTAGAACGGACAACCACTGTGGAAGACCGACTTCAATTCCAATCGACTTTGAGCTGTGCTTGTGTAAGACAGGAGAGTAGTTCTCCACTCCCCTCTTACCAGTGATGGTGGCTCCTTGACACACTAAGCTCTGTCAGGCAGGGCAGGAGAGCGGACTGAAGGAAAAGACTGGCTGTGTGCCAAAGTGAGGCATATGGGAGAAGATTCAGGCACATGAGAATGTCATAGAGTTACAGCGCTTATCAGAGCTGTGAAGGTTAAGCCGTGCCACCAGAGAACAAGCCAGAACTTACTTAGTGCCCTGCAGGTGCCCTATAAAAGGAATCTAAGCTACACCCCTAGGGAGAGCAGCAGGGACTGTGGTAGAGCTTAGGTGCTTCTGGAAGCCTTACCAAGCGGGAGTGTTGTGTGGCGCAGAGTGCTAAGGCAGCAGATATGCAGTCCTAGGCTCAATCTATGCATGGTTCAGGTAGCTAGATCAAGGTTGACTCAGCCTGGGAGGTAATAAATAAATTACTTGAAAGCGCCGCGGAATAGGTTGGCGCTATATAAATAACAAGATTTATTTAACAAGATAGTCTGTAGAGGGAGGCTGCTGTTCAGGGGACGAGCAGCTTCAACATTGTTGGGCAAGGATTAAGGGAAATTGTGGTAGAATTACACTCTGGAAATTGGGTCAGTCGTAGGGCACAGTCACACGGGTGCATCGGCAAATGCAGACGACTCTCCGCACCGCCAGAAGAAAGAACATGTGACCGGCTCCATTGCCGGTCATGTGTTCTTTCTTCTGGCGTTGCGGAGAGTCATCCGCACCTGCGGTACGGCCGTCTCCTTCGTGCAGGAACACGGCGCCGATGCGCCCGTGTGACTGAGCCCTCAGCCTTCAGACTGGGTGTTCACAGAAACCATACAGGAAAATTGGACCACTGAACCCATCGATACCCCTTCACTAAATCTAATGCTGCCTGGGGTATTGAGTGAGACTCAAAGAGACATCGGGAATGTTAACCTTTAAAAAGTGACTGCATATTATATTGTGTGTATATTCAGAGATATTCAGAGATATTCCAGTTATTTTGAGTTGTACATAAAGTAATTTCAATGCTAGGATTTTGTTAGCAATAGCTAGCATCAACTTATCAGTTGTCGAAGTTTATTTGTTTACTTGTTATTACACCATTATTCTCTTCTGTTACTTTTTTCTTAAATAAATATTGTATGTTTTTGGCACTCCTTCTGCTACATCATATCCTGAATCTGCAACATCACCGACCTCCAGCACTTGTATTACATGGAGAGTGATTTATCTGAAGGGCCATAAATTAATACTATATTTCCCTCTGCAGGGTAAATACCTGTTTGCTAGGTGTGCCTGGTGCAGGACCCGTAACAATTACATGTTATGCTCATGAACAACATTCTCTAAGACATCATCTTTAATTGAAGGGAGTTCCACATTCAACATCTCCATCATTCAGCAGGAGTGGACACTGATTATGAATAGTGCCTTTGTCTATAAGGTATCAAGTATATTCATTGGCACATGGCACCATGTAATACTTCATTTCACCTGTGGTGGCGCTGCATGGCTATCTAAAAAATACCACTAATCTCTATGAATCACAGGGATATCCTTTTATCGGTTTATTCTCTATTTTTTTAACGCAGCGGATTGTCAAAAGCAGACTCGCCCTTTAAATAAAAAGATATGGGTGTTGCAGTAGGAAGATTAAGCAAACATTCACAGAACAGAGCAAGATGTTTCCTTCCATTCATTTCAACATTGAATGTATGCTGTTTGCAGTTAGAAGTTCAATATGCAGATAAATGTCCCATTACATTAAATGAAAAAAGTGAATTGCCTGAAAGGTCTATTACAGACGATCTACGGTGCTCAATTGTTTGCATTTGTTGTTAGCAACTTCATTCTTAGCTTAGCTCAGGTCCCTCTTCCATGTGTGTACCCTCAGACAGCCATAGGGGGTGCAGAAGTTTTATTCATACCTTCAGGTCCTGCCGGGGCCTAAAGGCCTCTCTGCTGCATGACAAGACTCCAGTATTACACATGGTGCCATGGGTGATGGTATTGTGCTGCAGGATTCAGGATGCGATGCAGCAGAAGGAGCAATGAGAAAAAACAATATTTATTTAGGAACAAAGGAATACTGGTGAACAAGGTTATGGGAACAATTAAGTAATTATACTGCTAATTACAGCTAACTAAATTCCAGAGAAATACTGTACTTCATGCACAATATGAGACAACAACAATACTTAAACATGGTCGAATTGAAATACAGCATGCAGGATCCACTCACAAGGTGTCTGTCACCTACGGTTTGCACCCTTATATCATTTATTTCAGTCAAGTGACCAATGGCGTGAGCTACGACAGTTTATTAAATAGTCCAAGTACCCTTGGCATAGTGTCGTCCTATATAACAGGCTTGTTGGTTACTAATTGTGTCCCTAACAGAATGCACACCTGATATTTGGTTTGAGACCGGACACATTTATGGTTCCATTGGATGGGAATCATCACTACTACCGGCCCAGGCTTGTTCAGGGCTAGGAGCTACTGCTCTCCAAGATCTCTATAGCAGTCCAGTTACTTCCTCCATCCTGGGGCTGTAATGGAGACTTCCTTTCTCTTTGAGGATCTAGGCAGTAAGCAGTATCTGAGCAGCACTTTCACCTCCAGGCTCTGTGCTCCCACTGCTATTCTTCTCTCTCACAGGCAGGCGCCCCTCTGCAGACTATTGCCCCTCTCCTGAGAAACTCTCCGGCAGCAGCTCCTGCTCGTTGCACTCTCCCTGTAGAGCAGCAGACATTGTCCTTTTTATATCAGGGCGACATTCACCCAGAAAGTTCATAGTGAGCATACTCTGTTTCATTGTGCCAAAATTTGGTGTAAACTTTGGTGCACATGATAATTTTGGTGCAGTTGTTGGCACATTTTACTGTCCATCACCATGGCAACAACTTAACCCTCTAGGGTAACCTGGTATTATTGTACTTTGACGCCACCAGAAGTGGTGGGTGTGGTCAATGGTAAGGCTGTTTGAGGGCCAGGTGACGCCCCCTGTTTCTGATTGGCTGCAGAGCTCCCTCCACTGTCACATGCTCACAGGTCCCGGCAATCCCCACTGGTGGAACTGAGCAGTCGGGTTAGCAGAGGAGAGGGTGCCACTGACATCTGCCTTGCACAGCCCACAAAATTGAGTGTCCCACTGCCATCTCCCCTCCTGCGGCCACTGTAATTGTCCCGGCTACAGCGTGCATCTGCTGCAGCACCCCTGCTCCTGGCCCTGCTCTGACTGTAGCCGGCAGCACCGTGGGAGCTGCGCTGTCATTGTGCTAGACGGCGTACTCCAATCTCTCCATACTATGTCCCCCTACCCTCCCCGGTGTCACAGTGGCCAGAGGCGCCGTCACAGTGGACGGAATATCCCCTAGCGGCCCGCAGTCACACTCTCCGCCATGTCCCCTAGCGGGGCTGCTGCCACTGTCCCCGGCAGAACTTTTACACAGCCTGTCACCGGTGAGCGGAGTGCTGAGGGGGAGCAACTGACAGGCCGAGGACCCAAGCAATAACCAAGACCGCAGTCATTACTCACTTCCAGGACCTGTGAGCCTGAGGAAGGGGAGCGCAGCGTGCAGCCAATCACAAACAGAGGGCAACACCTGGCTATCAAAGAGCCTTACGCTTCACTGTACCCACCATTTCCGGTGGCATCAAGGTAGAATAATACCGGGTAACCCTTACATATGGCACATTATAGATTACAGATTTTGCCTCTTTAAACACCCAATGAACAGGATAAGGTTATCAGAGTTTTTAGGGGAAAAAAACAATGATTTGGACAACAAGACTGAGGGCCTTTTTACATTGGCCAGTCATCGTTCAGATTCCTGCTGCATCGTGGAAATCTGAGCGATGAGATCATTCAGTGTAAATGCATGCAGCAACTGACCAACGAACAATAATTCATTCACTCATCAGTCATCATTCAGTTTATGCATTGTGGGAGAATAGCTCGGTAGCGTGTGGCTTTCGCGCTATTCAGAGACGGAACACCAGCGGATGCAGTCCAAAAGCAGGCGTGACCTGTGTTTATTTTTATAACAGCAACACAAAAGTCCAACCTTAACTTTAGGCAAACAAATAATAGTCCAAGAATCCAGTTATCAGGCCATCCCGGCCTGATCATGCTGCACTGAGCAGGTGCGAAGCACAGCAGGGCTTCTATCTCCAAGCCAGTCACACAGGCTGCCAGGGTCCAGCAGCCATCTTAGCTCCCCTGTGTCCGTGCACCTGCTATTTATGTGCACACTAGAACTGGCTCAGCCTCAGCACCTGGGCTGATTGAACTCGCCCACACCCTGCAGTGGAGGAGGTGGAATGGACAGCCCCACTACCAACCTGCCATCCATTCCAAAAAAAACAGGCCCAGATATTTTTAAAGAACAGATCTCCAGCAACTACTTGCTGGAGACCACATTACACTCCTGGTTTCCTACGTCTCCAATAGCAGAACGTGACCTTTCTCCAGTCCCCTTATGCATAATACCGGAACCGAGGGGCGACGTAGCGACCATCCACTATTACACCCCTCAGTATCTCACAGCATATATAAAAACTGAACAATGATCGGCCTGTGTCATTCATCTATGTACAACTGCCTGTTTACTGTGAAAGGAGGCAAGTGGGTTGGAACGATGTTTATGTGCCAAATGACAAGGAGCATGTGGGCCAGGGATGACCCTGTGATGTCCACCCCAGACCCACTTCCTGACCAAGGTCAGTGCTCTGCAACAATGGAAACTTTCAGGAGGTTGATGGGGTCCAGATAGGTATAACTATATGTTTGATTGGTACTTTCCCTCTGGGCAAGGCCACTACATTTTGTGTATTTGACATAACCGTCATCAAACCATAGCGTTTATTGCATATGCTCTACTACTATTCAATGAATTCTTGAGTTCTTTATTTAACTCACTTGAATACTAGAAATGGTTCTTTATAGTTAGAATAGTCATATAATGCCATACACCAAGAGGTTGTAACAATAGATATTACTTCAGCATCTAATAACTAATGACATTGAGGCTTATAATTAATCTAACAATTAGTGTTATGTCATTGATGAAGTGGAGAAAACTAGAACTTGATGGACCTGTTTCTTTTTTCAACCTATGTCACTATGTAACTATGAACTGAACCATTTCATTAATTGCGCTAACACCATGAATATTGAACTATTTTCAAGGACCGATATTAACGATTTCAATAAGATTAATTAGCAAGCCATAATCTGTAGCTCTATGCTTCAGCTATTACACAGAAATGAATCTACCAACCATATTTCTTGACTAAATTATTTATGCTAACAGTGAAATATACATCATTAATTTCTTAGCATTGCCATGCAGCATAAATGCAAGTGATTTTATTCACCCATGTAAATACAGCAACATTTCAGCCTATACACCGGGGCTTTTCTCATGAAAATAAAGGCTCCAGTGTGTGGGCTGAAACGTTGATAATGCAGTATTTAAAGTAGATGGGTGAATAAAATTAGCCACAAATCAAATACTAGGAGATCAAACAAAAACACGCTTACACCTTCACGCAGTGTAATGAATGATCGTTTAGACACCTGCTAATAGGCAGAGTAACCCTAAGGCCTCATGTCCAAAAATCAGGCCTGCCGCGGATTCTTCATGTAGAATACGTAGCGGGTCCCTCCTGCCCCGCGGACATGAGGCCTAAAAAGAAGAATAAACTCACCTGCTCCTGACGATGCGGTTCTTCCCTTCTTCGCGGCCGGATCTTCTTTCTTTGGCCCCGCGGATGTGCTCGGCAAGCCGGCAGCATGCCGCGAGCATGCACCGGGCACATCCGCCGTGCTAAAGATAGAAGATCCAGCGGCGAAGAAAGGAAGAACTGCATCGTCCGGAGCAGGTGAGTTTTAATTCTGGTACGGGTCTCCTGCGGAACCGGACGGCTTCCATAGGCTTCAATAGAAGCCTGCGGGAGCCGTCCCCACGGGAGACCCGCACTAAAATGGAGCATGTCGGGATTTTTTCCCGCACGCGGATCCACGCCTGACGGAAAAATGACATTTGCAGGTATTTAACTACCTGCTGGTGTCCAATGCATCTCTATGGAGCGAGGATCCGCGTGCGGGAGAAACGCTGCGGATTTTAAGGCCGTGGACATGAGGCCTAAAGAGTCTAGGTCTTGTTGATTGCTTAGGAACTAGAAAGCTGCTTGCACACATTGGTATTTTAAGAGACAGACAGGGCATACATATGCACCCTTGTTGGACCAGAAAACTGACAAGAGATGCAATGTCTGCCACAATCAACACTGGGGACACAATGTTGGATATGCCACAAGGCAGGAGGACGTAGCTAACACCACTAGTTATGACCACTGGCCATAATACGTTTGAGCTTGTGCTGCAGAAAGATAGGTGAGCAGGAGCTCTTCTCTACTGCTGTGTACAGGGGACATAACAGCAGCTAGTCTCCACCCACCAGCTTAAGGAAGCTTGGGAAATAGAGATAGAGCCTGCAAGCTGGTGAAAAATCCAGAGTATAAGTCATATAATAGCTAGTAATAGTGTTATTCCTCATGTACACATATGATGAATAACACTGAAAACAACAAGTTTAGTTCAAAGGAAGCAGAGGAGACAGAAGTGTATTGCCTTGCCCATCCACTATTTTTCCATAACTTCAAACATATACAGTGTATATTTGGCTCATCTAAAGTACCCACTAGCGGATGACTACAAGATCATTTAATGTCACAAATGAATAATGAAAAGGATGTGCGGTTTCTAAAATTATAGATAGATGTGACTTCTTTAAAGCAGACACAGCATTCTACATTTTTAAGTGATAGATTCCCTTTAAGATTACTTGAAAGCAGTCACCTAATTTACTTGCAGTAAATTATTCAAACATTTCTAATTATGCGCCTGCAGCAGTACGTTAGCTACAGCCTTATGATTGATTACCATCAGCAAGTCTAAAAGTATTGGCAAAGTGAACAGGCAGACATACAACTTAGTGATCTGCAATCCAAGTTTCTCATTGAGCAACATTCATACTAAACCACTAATCAGCTTATCAGGTCTTCTTTACCATCCCTTTGCCTGGCAAACCTATGAATGTATATGACTGGATACCACAAGGGCAGGCAGCCTATTATACCACAAAACATTCAGTTGTTTTATTAATGCTCCACCTCAAATGACGAGCAGCCATGACAGTACAATACAAGCTCTTCCCTGAAAATAAGCCCTAGGTGAAAGAAAAAAAATAAATTAATACATCACTTGTTAAATTAATACATCATCAATCATAAATACATCATCAATGAATGGCTGAGCGCTGCCTCTGATTGGCTAAGCACAGGGATCAATCACAGGTAGCGCTCAGCTATCATTCAATGGCTGAGCTCTGCCTCTGATTGGGCACAGCGCTCAGCCAATCAGAGGCAGTTTTCTTCTGGAGGGGATTTTTAAATCCCCTGCCAGAAGAAAATGCTTTAGTACACTGCCAGCTTCACAGGAAGAAGACGCGCCGGCCCACGGACAGCGCCACTGGGTGATGTATTCATCTTTTATTTTCTTTTACCTAGGGCTTATTTTCTTCACATCCAAAGAATCCTGGTGCCGCTGTTAGTTGTACTTTGCAATTTGCTGTCCTATTTTTCCCGGTGCAAATTGCACAAAAAATCAGACATGTGACCGCTTCTATTGAAAAGCATTGGTTCTAATATATGCAAATCACAAATGCAAATAACATGCACAGCAAAAAACGCCCGTCTGACTGAGCCCTAAGGGACGGAATATTCCGCAAAAGCTGAATTTTCAGCACAAAAATCCGCACTGTTAACATTTGTATTGACTATTTCAGATGGTCACAAGGCCTTGTGATACTCTCTTCCCACCATAATCTGCAACACGTGCCAATAATGTATACTCAAACCCCCCCTACAAACAGCTATTTCTAAGTGTAAGACTTAAGGCCCGACCAGCTGTGAATTATAGCCCTGGTTTGACATAATGCTCACATGTTAAGTCATAATTATACACATTACTGTCTTTTTCAGCCCACAATGTGCGGCGCTGCATAATAGGCTGACAACATCTAAATAAATGATGCCAGCAGAAACCATTAACATGTCTATTTATGGGTTGTGGATTGAGCTTCTTTTGATCTTACAAATAAAGAGTCAGAAGCTCTTAATACTGAAGTTTAGACAGTGCCTTTATACAATAGCTACGCTCTGCCTCCTCGGCACATGCCTCAGATACATTAAGTGTAAAAGAAAGAATAAAAGGTAATACACTTAATCAGTGAATAAAGAAACAGAGGGACAGAAGCATAAATAGGTAGAATTAATTAGGATTTAATAAATAGGTAGAATTAATTAGTTTTAATGATGTGAAGAAATAGACCAAAATATATAATGATGATGAAGTATAATTTTCCTCTTGCTTGAACATTTCTCTTTAGCAGGTGGACTACAGATATTACCATCACTGCAAAAAATATTGTAATGGTTTTATAAATTGCAATTGCCATACACCATCAACGATGTGTGTAAGTAAAAGCTTTGCAGATCAAGACAGTTGGGTTGAAGACATAATAATTCATATGCCTTGCCAGGGTGAAGAGATACTGGATCTTAGGACTCATTCATGCGGAAGTCTTGTGTGCAAAGGCTTAGCAGCGGTATGCGGGATTACTACAACTCCATAATGTGAAGCCTTAAGGCCCTTTAACCGGGCCGATATAATCGGGCATGAAAGTTCGCTTGAATGATTGTTTGCCGGACTGTTGGCCTATGTTATACCCGTTGGCCAAGAAACAAGCATTTTTTGTGCCAATTAAAAAAAAACATTGTTGTCGACAGTACTTCTTCTTTGGGAATGAGGCATGTGCTGCCGGCAGCAATGGCTCTCTATACGGGATGGATGGTCACATGAGCGAGCGTATGCCACTCATAGAGTCTGAATTGGCTTGTATAAAGGTCTGATAGATGAGCACTGATCCCGTTGATTGAAGCTTGTCTACAGAAGCAAATCATTCCATGTCAAAGGTACTTCAGGTGTCTTTGTACACTACTGTGTAAGGAAGTTTTGACTTCTGGAAGCCATGATTTTAGGTAGAATTGTTCCTATCAGGCTGACATCATTTTTCGGGATAATGGCTGCATAAAAATGCCAAGAAAAATTCTACTGAAAAGTGGAGTTTTGCAGCATTATTATTTCTGTCAAAGACTGTTGTGGTGAGATGTTAAATGAGTAAATCCATCTCAAATGTTTACATCATTTCAGACGTTACAGAAACAGTGCAGCTTGTTGTTCTACTCTGTTTCTGTAACTCCCACTTACTTCTATTGGAGTTACGTAAAGGATATAGAACAGCCAGTTTGACTGTTTCTCCAATCCCAGCCATCAGATACTGTATATATTCAGATGGTTATTCCCATCAAAAGCATGGTAACATGGTATGTAAGGCCGAAAAAAGACATATGTTCATCCGGTTTAGCCTATTACTTTCCCAATGATGATTCTGAGGAAGGCAAAAAAACCCTATGAGGTTAAAGACAATTTTCTTCATTGAAGGGTAAAAAATTCCTTCTTGACTAAAATCTGGCTATCGGAATAAGGAACAACCCTTTTTTAAAGTTATTAATGATTATAGCATATAATATTCTATCACTCAAGAAAGGTGTCCAGGCCCCTCTTGGTAACTGTAGGGCAATAGAGAACTATGAAATGCACTGCAAACAGTGCATTATTGTTTTGCGGTTTTATGGTGTTTTCTTCAGTTTTGGTGTATTTTTTTGTCCATGCTATTTTTTTTTTCCTCAAAATGTATGTTGTAGGCTTGTTTTTTTTTTGCAGGTAGTTTTTTAATAGGGAAAAAAGTTAGCAAAAAACAAATTAAAAATGTGTCACCAAATCCCCCCAAAAAAGCGTTTGGGAAAAATGCATGAAGTTCATAGCATTTTTTACAAGCCCTTCTAAAGGCCTAAGACACAGTGGAATCTTCTGTTTATAAATTCACCACAGTACCAAGTCCAAGTCAGAGTCTTGCATTTTTTGCTGTGGATTAGCATATTGAAAAAATGACCCCTTCTGCATGAAGATTTAGACCAATTCAATGGAAGAAAAATCTGTGTGCAGCCACCTGCCATAGTTACTATAGAGAAACTGTGGCAACAATTACTGTGTCAATTCTTTTTATCCACAATGCAGATTTCAAATTTGGGCTGTGTGACTTATGGTCTGCATTCTCATTGAAAATCATGGGACACAGAAACCTACTGTTCTACTGTGTGAATGAGGCCTAACACTGTTTCTGATATATTTTTTTACTGCTGGATTCAATATAAATTAGAGCAAAAAACGGTATGACTCCATGTGAAATCAAGGAAGGTGAATGTACAGTATGAACCCATATATGTCTGATGTTGGAAAGGGGGGGGCTTTTGTCATTTTAGGAAGACAAGATACTTTACACAGACCGGCAGTGTGGAGAATCTCTACTTCCGGCCTAGACACACCAGATAATCTGGCATGGTCCCTCTCTCTGTTCCCATCCCGTCATTAAGGGGATTGAATGGTTGACTCATTTTAATAACTCAGCCAACCCTCTTCTCTTTCTTTGTGCTAACAGAGAAGCGGGCTTGTTTAGTTATTAAGAGGAGCCAAATAGCCAGCGCTCTTTAAGACATGACCCAGTACCCAGTACCGGAACCAGGTCGAAAGGGGAGGTTCTGACACTTCGGGTCCATGTATGTAATTAGCCTTCCTGGACAACTCCTTTAACTCTTTCCAATCCAATTTCTATCCTGGTTTTCCTAGTGGGCTTGCTCTTTTTCTGCTGTTATATAACTGCGCTCTATGCTGGCTAAAGCCAGTACTGCATGAGGTGATCCGTTGGATAGGCTCCAACAGCAGAGAGGCTGGCAATATACAGTAAGAGAACCCCGACGGACGTCTTCCAACATCGGAGCTGTACAGCCTTAAATCTTAATGTCCTCAGAGGTCAGACAGTGGATTGGAAAGGGTTAATATGTATAAATGATGCCTTTAGAATGCATGTAAATGCCATGTCTTAGAATGGTACGATAATACATAAATCTGTGCCACCAGAGGACCAAACGTAGATCATTTATCAGGCTAGCTGCTTTGATACAAATTTAATTCAACATTACGACTATCTGCATAGTCACACAATACATCTACAAGAAAATCCAATGAAATGACCAATGCCGCTAAGAATTCATAGTGCATGGTTCCACCTAGTAAATAGAATACATACTAGTCTACAGATGTGAAGGTGAAATGGTCGGAGAAACTAGCTAAGCTCACGCTATTCTAATGCTGAAGCTGTATGGTATCTCCAGCGTTGGCAAATGAGGAGCGCAGCGTCTGATTACAGGTCTTTGTGTTGCCTGCAGACTGTGCTCTGAGCACTCCACTTCACAATGTTAGCTAAACAAAAGAGACTTCAAATTTAAAGGGTGCCTTCACCATACACAAGGATTTGGATCATCCATCTGGAAAGAGCACAATAATTACAGTACTGAGAGAGAAGGTAAAGGGCTGTGGGATAAGGATGAGCAAAAAAAGCCTTTATAGTGTAACAAAGGTGGGAGACACTGAAATATTTACTTGCTCATGATGCTTCTATGGATGATACATTATACTGTTTACCAACAATCAGATTTAGAATTAGGACTTTATGACTGACGTTGCCAATTTCTAATAAAATAATAATTTGTTCTAAAATTAACTATAATTTTATAACGTATTGTTGAACATAATTTTACAGTCTCTATATAATTTTTATGAAAAGTTTCAGTAGTTTTGTAAATCCTGGACATTGTGTTACTGAATGTATACGGATCCTGAATTACAGCGTATAGCAAAAAGGAAACATTAAAGAGAAAAAGTGGGCGCTATCCAATGAATGAGAATGACGTTCAGCCGTAGAGTATCTAGCAACTGTGCCTTAAATAGACAAGCAGACCCATAAAGAAATGGAGCCTCTCCAATGTCAAAAAGGGGACCTCTTCTGATGATATTATGTGCTGTAGATGGTGAGATATTCATTTTACGCTGATGAACATTTTTCTGAAATTGTGCTACAATTTTAGATGGAGTTTTTTTACAGATTGGTGAACCTCTGACGATTTTTGTTTCTGAGAGACTCTGCCTCTCTAACATGCTCTTTTTATACATAGTCATGTGCCATTGGGCTCTTTCCCATGAGCGTATGCGTTTTACATGCGCCCGCTGGCGCTGTTAAAACGCATGAACGGGTGCACAAATTTAACGCTTGTGCGCCCGTAAAGGCTGCACGGTCCTGGCGCATATACGCCAAGGATGCAATGACATTGCCTCCCTTTCCCTCCCCCTTGCTGGCTCACCTCCTCTCTCCTTCTCTCAGGCTGTTTGCAGTGGGAGTGGGCGTGACGGGGGCAGAGCTAAGCACCTGCCCCCTCCCCGCCCTTTGTCAGCAGCCAGCAATGGGAGGGGGCAGAGCACGGCAGAGCTCAGCTCCGCCCCATCCCACCCCCTTCAATTGCAAACAGCAGGAGGGGAGGAGAGAAGGGGGAGGGAGTTTAGCAGTCATGCTGCTAAACTCACTCCCACCTCTCTTCTCCAGCCGCTGTCATTGACTCCCATAGGAGCCTATGCAGCGGCCGACATATTCCGGGCACAAAGATAGCTCCAGGACTATCTGTGCGGCCCGGCGAAAAAGGGCCTGGCGCTATATTTGTCGGCCGGGGCGCTTTTACGTCATGGTAATACGCCTGTGTGATCTGATGCATTGGAATCCAAAGCATCAGATTGTCGCCTATATCAGACGGCCGTGAAAAAGGCAGCCAATATACGCCGCGTGAATAATCCCTTAGTAGAAAATTGACCCTCCAGTTATTTTTCATTAGTGCGACTTACTTTTCCAGCCTTTTGTTAATCCTGCCCCAACTTTTGTGAAATGTCTTGCTGCCATCAATTTTTAAATGAGTTAATTTTTTTGATGAATGGAAAAATGTCTCCCTTTCACCTTCTGATTTGTGTTCTATGTTCTATCGTGAATAAAATCGAAGATTTCCAAGACATTCCATTATTATTTTTTAATACTGTATGCATTTACATTTTATGCAGCACCTCAACTATGTTGAAATTGGGGTTGTACAATGTACTGATGTGTGAAGACTACATCTGTGACAGAGACCCACAGAAGGGCTTATTTGGAGTGTGAACCGGCAGCATAATATCTAAATGTCCACGGATACGGCAGATTGTGACTTTTACTAAGAAGTTCAAGTTGTTGGTTGGCCTATATCCCTGATTGCCTTGAGAGTATAGAAATGAAGTAAATGAAGAATAAGAATGTCAGTGAAGTCATGAAAGTATCTTCAGCTGCAAATCTTATTTTGCCCAGTTTAGAGTAAATCTCTAAAAAAGAAAACTCCCATCAAAATCATATTAGCTAAATCAATACATATTTTATGGATCCTCTAATAACTTCTAGATGGAGTTGTTTATGCAGAATACAGAGTAGTCCATTATAGTATTGTTAAAGTGTCAGTGATGCGTCAATATTATTACTTTTTTTTAAAATAATTGCACTTTTTTTTTACCTGAAACTGTAAGTCAGCAAATGAAAAAGGAGAGTCAACTTACCCTTCAAAGCTGTAGGGCCGGACCATGCAGGTGCTGAGCTCCCTAAAGAATATCAACTCTGCAAAGCCACGGTAAAAAATATATTGGTGGGCATATTATTCTCTCCATGTCCGATGGAACAGCTAAAGCAGTTCTGCAGAGGCAAGCCCACAAGAGTAGCAGAAGATCCTCCGGTATTCCGAGGTTCTGACACAATAATGAACCTCAAAGGTGCACCAGAAGCCACCTCCATTTAGATCTGATGTTGGAGCCAATCACTTGCCACTAGAGTCTGCAGAAGAACTTTTAAGAGAAGGCAAAACTGTTCTTTAGTTAGACCTGAATTTCGAGTTGCCCATTAAAACCTATATAGCCGACTTAAATTTTACTATGTCCGCTTTTTAAGAAACAGTGTTATTCCTTAGGTATTGGACATGCGCTTGGTGGTAAAGGACTTGAAGAACAGTTTAAAAACCACAGGTATAAGAAGAGTTATTGACCAGCTTGGTCGTGAGCCATTTAAGTAGAACTCTCTCCAGGTCTTCATGCTGCTGGGGCTGATGCTTTTACTTCAATATAGAAGTAAGATAAGACACCTAATGAGCATATTCTCAAGGACCCGAGGATTGCCTTCACACAGTTGAAAGTGAACCTTGAAAGTGAAAACAATGTGCAATGTTATAAGCTAGAAAATCCTTTTTAGTTCTGGAAGCTTGGCTTCCACTGACATTATGATCTAAGGGCATATTCAGACAACTGTATGCACAAATACGCTCGCCTCAGCACAATGTATTTGCGAAGTGAACGAGGTTGATTTTCACGCATACTGGTGCATAGAACTGTACTTTTTGCACACGCAGCTTTTGAAGTAAAGATGCGCAAATCTTAGCAGGTGCAGAATTCAAGTCCCATGGGAATAACTCTCTGATACAGAAATGTCCGTGCGTCCTAATTCTGCCCCGTGTGAAAGATCCCTAAAACTCCAACTAATTTCCCTTATTGCTCTAATTTCCCCCATGTTCCGATTCTGTGGCGATGACATCATACTCAGTCCAGCGCACCACTGTTTCATTACTAATTGTGTGTGCCAGGAAATGTACATTAAATGTTACAGTAGCGAGTCTTCAAAGACGGGTGAAAGTTCAGTCTCTTTTTGAAAGGCGACATTTGATGTATTTAACAACATGTTTTTCTCCGTATAGTTGTAGCATTTTATTGATATTCTCTGAGTATTACACATTACTTGCTTAAAAAAGAGCAATTTGTCTGCACTTTTAAGTGCTTGAAACTAAACTGTTTCGCATCTTCTGTGTTCATGTGATTTTCAGCTACTATTGCATCTGCTACAGCAATTACGTTAAGGTCATTTCTAAAGAGAGGAATGGGATTTAGGGCTCCTTTAAACGGGCGTATTTGCACCCGTAAAATTTACGCTCGCAGTACGCAGAAAATAGAACCCGCTGATTTCGATGGGTTGGTTCACATTTCTGTTTTTCTCTTACGCATTTTGGTCGTGCAAGATCCCCATAAAAGTCAATGGATGGAGGGGTGCGCAATATGCAAGGAGATGCGTAATACACTGCGAAGTTCTGCTGATAAAAGAACACATCAGAAACTAATTTAGCCTTTTTTAAGCAGTTTGTCCTCTTTGCCACGCGCAAATGTCCTGCAGGCAGAAAAAGTGCAGTAAAATATGCCGACATGCGCACACAAAGCCTTGTTCATAGTGCAAAAAAGTTGTGCTAAGGCATGCGCAATTACACTAACACTCGTGTTAAGCCGGCCTTAGGGCTTATTTACACGAGCGTATATCGGCCGGCGTTTTCACGGGTGGCTGATATACGCTTCCATCTAAGCAGTTCCCCCCTTTCTCCTCCTTACTGGCTCTCTGCCTCTCTCCTCCACTCCGGCGTTAGCAATAGGAGGGGGGGGGAGGGGGTGGCGGAGCTAAGCTCTGCTCTGTCCCGCCCACTCTCATTGCTTGCTATGGACAAGGGATGGGAAGGGAGCTTATCTCGCCCCGTCCTGCCCACTCCCATTGCAAACCGCTCGGAGGGGAGGAGAGAAGCAGAGAGTCGGTAAAGGGGGAGAATGCTCAGATGGAAGCGTATATCGGCCGGCCGTGAAAATGCCGGACGATATATGTTCATGTAAATAAGCCCTTAGATAGTTTTTTTTTCTTTCTATACTACTTCTAAAAATCAAAATACCTTTGAAGGAAAACTATTTTCCGCGACCATCTTCTGACCGCCATAACTTTTTTATCTTTCCATCGATATAGCTGTGTGAGTTCAGTTTTTTTTTCAGGGATGTCCTGTAGTTTCTAATGGCACTGTTGGAGTGCATATGGCATTTTGATCACTTTTGATGACATTTTACTTGGAGACGTATTAAAACTTTAAAAGCGCAATTCTGGGGTTGTGTTTTTTTTCTGATGACATTCACTGTGCAGGATAAATAATGTGTTACTTCGATAGATTGGACTTTTATGGATATGGCAATACCAAATATGTTTTTTGTTTGATTTTGTTATTGTAAATACAGAAAAAGCTTTTTTAATATCTTTTATTTTTTATGATAATTAAAAAAAATAATTTTTACTTATTTCTATTTTTCCTTTTGCTCACTAATGCCATATACTGCAATACTTCAGTATTGCAGTATATGGTATTTCTGCTAGTATTGTATTAAAACTGGCAGAGGCCTGTCTTGATAGGCAGAAATACATAGCAGCCCTGGAGGTCTTCACAAGGCCCCCAGCTGCCTTTACAACCTAACAGCACCTCATGATTCCATGGCAGCATTTAAATGTATATTTTATTATATATATTGTACTTTTGGGTTGTCATAGTCATTGTCTTGTGTGTTGTATTTGTATGTGTTTTTAGCCTGAAGAAAGACAAAAGTCCGAAACACTGCTACTATTTATGTATCTGCGAAACCCTGTAGAAATAGTAATGCTTACTAGGGGCGTAACTAAAGGTTCAGGGGCCCTGATGCAAAATGTGAGCTGGGGTCCCCGCTCTATCTGTATCTGTACCAGTACCCATACCTAAACCATAACTTGAAGCTTCTGGGCCCCAATGCAAAACCTGTAACAGGGCCCCCAAATATAATGCTTTATTCATAGTACTGGGCTCCCTATATGGAGAAGAGAGGCCTTATGGGCCCCCTAAGGCTCCTGGGCCCGGGTGCAACTGCATCCCCTGCATCCTCTATAGTTACGCCCCTGATGCTTACCTATTTTTATGTGCATCTAAAATCCTACACTTATTGCATATGTACTTTGGTGACTCCAAGGCAGTAGGGGTCCAAAATCGCAAATCCACAGCATCTCAATATCTCCAGATAGATGGGTGCACCCAATGCTCAGATTGGTTACCACTTGCATGTCTTTGTGAAAGCTTCTCAGAATTGACTGTTTTACTTCTGGTATTGTTCCTATTGTTACAAGTAGATCTGCAGCCATGTCTATATTATATTCTTTCAGAGTTTCTTCCAGTTGAGACTTTGCCTATTAGCATGCCTTCTGCATACGCACGAGAGGATTGAGATATTGTCAGGGTCATTATATTGTGCATGTTTAATACATCATAAATTATTTTTACACAATTACAATTAAAAACTCCTTTTTTTTCATTTTTGACTTGAGGTTCTCAGGGGTTCTATTTCCAGACTCTCTCAGATTCCCTTAACTATGTATCTTGTTCATTGCCCCAGTTACAGCCGTCAAGATTTTCCACCAACTGTAGGATCATTATGAATATTAATTTAGAATACATTTTAGGGTCATTGTCTACTAATGGAGGCTCCCAAGAAATGTGAACCTTTACAATGAGGGAATATATCCTCCCCTCTTCAAGCAGCTAAAAAAAAACTCGTACGTGATTTGAAATCCTATAGTATTTTCTACCACTGAAATATGAAAAATCTGGTATGAAATTCACTACAGGCATTAAATACAAGGCATATGCTCTTGTTGTTCTCAGCTTAAAGAGACAGCTGATAGTTTTCGGCACCCGTGGCAAACAACTGAATTTCCCAAGGAAGTCGTGGCCAGCCAAGTATTTTCGTACAACAGCCTCTGCAGGAGAAATGTTGTATTGCAAGATGGCCTCAAAGGAATAGCCATCCTCTAGTACTAGTACGGCTTAAAGTCCGTAAGATTGGGTGCCATTCTCACAGAGCAGCTCTCCGTTGCAGTTCATAGAAGCAAGTAGATCCTGCTGTATAAGGTTCATATGCTGTGATGGAACATATGATCAGCGGTTGTGTTCTTCGCACAACCAATTTAAGGATCCCTTCACACGAATGTATTTGCAAGCGCAAAATTTGTGCTTGCAATTTGCAAAGAATAGGACATATCGATTTCAATGGGTTCATTTTCATTTTTTTTTTTTGTGTGCGTGAAAAATGAACATAGCATTTGCACACCAAAAGTCCCCATAGAAGTCTATGGGAGATGCGTAGATGTGCATGAAATATGCATGGAAATGCACCATTCAGTGAAAAAAAGAAGACCTCATTAGGCTAAATAGCCTTTCACATAATGGCGAGGAAGGGGGGGGGGGGGCGCAGAACCATGTGAACTGGCCATGTGAGTACAAAAAGTATAGAAATATGTGCCAACATGAGTAAAAAAGCACATTGTTTACGGCGCAAATGCATTGTGCTTAGGTAAAAATTCTAGCACATACACTCATGTGAAGGAGAGCCTCATGCGCTGCAGAGTGTTAAGGCAGCAGAAATACAGTCCTAAGCTCTCGCTAATGACCTGAAGGTTGCGAATTCAATCCCCGCTTGGTTCAGGTAGCCGGCTCAAGATTGAATCAGTCTTCTATCCTTCCGAGGTCGGTAAAAGGAATATCCAGCTTGGTGGGGAGTGCTAAATTAAATTACCTGAAAGCGCTACAGAATAAGTTGGCGCTATACAAATAACACGATTTATTTATTTAGGTCAATGGTACCTGTTTCTCGCTCCTTCTGATATGTGGTGTACATGTATTTACGTTCTGTTCCTATTTTTTCATTAGTGATGGCGAGTTGTTACGGGGCCGTAGCATCTTAGGTCATTTTATCTCCAAGCATTCAGCTGGGCTCTTTGTAGATTGTTTTCAGTCAGCATAAAATCTCTACATGTTTCCATTCACGCATATTTTTCAAAGCAAATTAACTCACTTTTGTTGCGAATGTCAAACCTGGTGAATTAAGTTTACTACTCAGGAGAAATAAAAAGGCTATTTTTATTGGATATGTACTGGCATTAAGAGGCACCTGTGAGTGTGATATGCATGGCCCATCAGCAGATATTGCACCCTCATGTACTATGCAGAATAGTCTCACAGTATTTAAATAGCACCCCTTATATATGGAATCCTTCATCCGGCAGATGACTAGAGCAGGGCAGCCAAGGATATGTCAGCTTTCTAGTATTTGCCCCAGGTCTTGCCAATAAACTATGCCCACCTTTGAAACCATACTGTGCATTAAATTGAAGCAACTTTTAATTAAAAATAAAATAAGTGAAGTGGAGCCTGTCATATGGAACATGCAGTCTGATCTGCAGGCGACAGGATTTGCTGTGTAGATTGATATATATAGCTTTGTAGGAAAAGATTCAGTATAACTTGTATTTTATTCTTTTAAATCACCGCTCATTATGAGTAGTCTTGAGCAAACCAAAAAGTTGAACCCAGTTTGGTTTAACGCTTTCCAATCCAATTTGTATCCTGGTTTTCCTAAGGGGCTTACTCTTTTTCTGCCGTTATACAACGGCGCTATCTGCTGGCTAAAGCCAGTACTGCATGAGGTCACACATTGGATAGGCTCCGACAGCAGAGAGGCTGGCAATATACAGTAAGAGAACCCCGACGGACGTCTTCCAACATTGGAGCTGTACAGCCTTAAATGATAATGTCTTCAGAGGTCAGACAGTGGATTGGAAAGGGTTAAATGTGCAGTTTGGCATGAACCCAAACTTTGGGCAGTTTGCCTCAACTGAATCCGCTAACATTTTTTCTTTTTCATCTTTGCCTTTTTCTTCTTCCTTTTCCTCTTCTTTTTCATTAACATTGCATTATAAAAAGCTCAAAAGTACTTGGAAACACTTCTCGCTGACCTAAGAGTGTTAAAAAGGGCTTATATGGCGGTTCATTTTAGGGGTGTTGGTGAAGTTCCGGTTTAGTTTTAAACTAATTTAGAGCAAACCAAACTTTTTGCTGAAATTTGGCGAACTGGCCAAACCGAACCTTTGAAATGTTCGCTTATTACTAATTACAAGAGTCCAGTGGGAGGTCCTACCTGCTGATTGACAGCCATCTCTGTATGCACACTTAAGGGCCATTTAGACACAATGATTATCGCTCAAAATTCGTTATAACAATCAAAAGTGAGCGATGGGTTTGCTTTTAAAGAAGGACGTTTTAACCTGACAAAGATTGTTAGAAAATAGACCTAGCGGTCGGCATTTCAGTCGTTAGATTATTGTTTGCATAGTTTGTTTGATAGGCGTGTGCATTTAGTGAAGGGAAAAAAAGGGCTTCTTTGTATTGGCTTGTGAAAATCGTGGCTGCGCTTATCTACCAAGCTGTTTAGCAGTGACAGAAAGAAATTAGATGTCTTTAATATAGAAGTAAAAAAAAGACGCCTACTATAGGAGATCTATGTTACGGAATTGCGAAAGAGTTATGTGAAAAAAACTAGGTGGTACAAGCGATAGCATTTTGTCATTGGAATGTCTAGCTCAGAAATCTGTGCGAGCCTAAATAAAAATAATTTGTGAATCCGAGACCTTAGCACGTGCGTTTAAAATGGTGAATTCATTTTTTAGTGGTCTTGGTTGCTGCTTGCAGGGTACGTCACAATGGCACTGCCAGTGGTGGAGCACTAGGTCGGCATGATAAAATCAAAGCTTTGTCCTCCAGACAGCCAATCGCTCTGCTTCTAGCCAGGTGACTGTACACCCCGCCAAACGATTAAACGCTCACCTCAAATCGCTGAACGAATGTCATTTAAAGCAAACGAAAAACGAACTGCCGAACAATGAATTTTAAGCGGACTGAAAGACAACGATGAACAAATCGGTAACGAAAAAATCATGATGGGCGCACATTTACACGCAATAATTATCGCTCAAAAGATGGCTTTTGAGTGAATCTTAAGTGATATTGGTTGTGTCTAAATGGGCCTTTATACAAGGAAGGCTGTTAATCACTGATAAAACCACCAACTGGACTCCTAAGCCAAGAATGAGCAGAGATTTAAATGAAAAAATACAAGTGAGGCTTCTTTCCCACGACCGTATATCGGCTGCTGTTTTCATGGCCGGCTGATATACGCTACATTGCGAGAGCTAAAACTGGTGAACGGGCACACAAATGAAACGTTTGTGTGCCCATACAGATGGCATGGGTCCCAGCGCATATACACCAAGACTACCATGCCGTCACCCCTTTTCCCTCCCCCCCCATCGCAGGCTCACCTGTCCTCCCCACTCGTTCTTCACAATGGGAGGAGGCGGGATGGGGGCGTAGCTAAGCAGAGGCCCATCCCACCTCCTCCCATTGATGGCTATGGACAAGAGGCAAGACATGGTGCTCAGCCTCACTCCCCGTGGGGATGAAGAAATCCTCTCCAACAGCTGTCACAGCTGTGGCAGAGGACCGCAATGTTCTCCCATTGAATTCAATAGGGCCGGCACTACAGCCAGCTCCATTGAAAGCAAGGGCTGCCTGCAAGCCCTGCAGTGATTTTCGGGGAAGGGCTTTAAATACAACACCTCTGTGCGTAGGCAATGTGTGCAATCCCCATGGTGTACACGTGTCCTATCTTTACATGCACATGCCTATAAAATACGGACATGTGAACACACCATAGGTAATGCATTGGTTGTAACAGACGTGTTTTTTTGTGTGCGCGAATGCACGCACATAAACACGTTCGTGTGACGCCACCCTAAGGATTATTTTTTATTCACAGCCCAGTTCTAACATTGGAATTTCTAACAACATACGTGACATAACGTAAACATCACATTTACATGTGTCCATGTTCCCATTTGGGTCTTTATTCACTATTCATTTTCTTTTAGTATTTTTCCCATTGGATCTGTTGAGACGCGTAATACTAAGGTATACGCTAGTAAAGTTCCCAGAAAGGTCTTTAATATAGGAACGTTATAGCTGATTGATTTCCTTAGCGATCTATCTACTATCTCCTTTATTGGAGCCGCATCACCCTTTATATGGAGCACAATCCCAGAAGAGAATCTATTCACTCAGGGTATTAACGGAGATAATTCTATATCTTTGATTGCTACTGTCTTTTCAGTGACCCTATTTCCTGGGGCAGGCTGACCTGACTGATCTCATTTGGTGAAGCTCTTCAAGGAAAGATGAACCAGCGTGTTGTCACCAAAGTGTAGACGTAATCCTCTATTCCTCTTTTCTATAGACTTCCTTCTTAAAAGCTAAAACCTTTTTTCTATGCTTGGTTTCCAATTGGTTTAGAAATATAATTTCCTTCCTAGTTATAATATAATGGATCCATTAGTACTTCTGAAAGTTTAAAATGTACTTCTATCGCTAGAGTTTCTCTAAAGCCTCATTCACACTAGTGCTCTGCTTCTAATGGAGCAGGTGCAGAATACGGAGATAATGTTATTTTATGGAGGATTTCACCTCCTGTGTTTCACTTCCAGCATGTTCCATTGGATGTCATATTGCACTAGGCATTATGGACTAACATTCACATACAAGTGTAAGCCCGCTTTCACACGCATGTATGTGAAGCCCATGCTTTCCTATGGGTTTTCTCAGATTAGCGATGTTTTGTAGGCTACATTGCGAGAAAAAAAATAGCAGCATGCTCTATACAGCCGCGATTTGCGATGCTTTGTAGCCCGTGTTTCCCTATGGAGCCTTCCTTTGTGTTGCATCGTAATGCATGAAAACATGGTTTTCGTGCGGTGCAATGCAACTTTTACAGTAAGAAGTCCTACTGTTTGAGCCCTAAGATAAAGTCTAGCTGCATTAAAAAAAAGAATATATCACCCAACAGGCGCTGTCCATTCCTCCGCAGCTATGGTACTTGTTTGTAGGATTCAGCCAGTGCTTCCTGGTTCAGGGGTTTCAAAAACCCCGCCTCCAGGAAGCTTTGGCTTTGATTGGTTTTTGAGTGCCATGGCTGAGCCAATCACTGCAGCATTGAATGGCTGTGATTGGTTCATTGAGCGTTGCAGTTATTGGATGAGCCACGGCGCTCAAGAACCAATCAGAGACAGCGCTTCCTGAAGGCTGGGTTTTTGAAACCCCTGACCAGGAAGGAGCTGAAGACAATAAGCAAGTGTCAGAGCTGCGGAGAAGAAGTGGGGCGGAGAGAACAGCACCTGTTAGGTAATGTATTGTTTTTTGTTTTTTTAATGCATCTAAGGTTAATTTATGGGGTAGGGCTTATATTTCAAGCCCCCCAAAAATCCTGGCAAAAAAGCGCTACAAAGTGGCGTGACTTTGTAGCACCACAAAATCGCGATATCCCTGCGAGAAAATGCTGCGATATCGCACCGAACACAGCTGCGACATTGCTGCAATTTTCTTGTGCAAAATCTCTGTGTGAAAGAGGCCTGAATGAAGACCTGGAATTTGGCTACACTGTAATGTCCGGCTGTAAGCAGTGGGGTATTCCTTCTGCCCCCCTGCAGGAAAATTCCCCAGCAGCGTGGGGCAATAGGGACTCCCCCCACCTCTCTCCACAAGAGATTTCCCTATTGTGGGAAGAGAGAGGGGAGGGCTTTCCTCAAGAGTGTGGGAGGAGGGGACAGGCTAGATGGATCACCCTCTAGCCCCACCCACTCTCTCAAGCCCCACCCTCTCACTCTCCACTATGGGGATATCTCTCTGGATTTTCCCATAGCAGGGAAATTTAGCGGAGCTATTGGGGATCTTCTCAGAACAGAGAGAGTGAGCGGACCTATGGGGGATTTCCCCATAGCAAGGGACAAAGAGCGGAGCAATGGGGGATTAACCCTTTGCCCCGCTCTGTCTCTTTGTGCTATGGGGAAACCGCCCATAGCTCCGCACACTCTGTCTGCTTTGGGGAAATCCAGAAGCCCTGCAGGGCTTCTACTCTTTCTTCCTGGAACAGCTGCACTTCTCCAAGCACAGCTCCAGTGAACAAGCAGTGTTTTATGTGATGTGCATATGAAACATTGTCTGTTCATGTGTTTTCAGTACATGCGAGCGGAGCATTTTTTTGCGCACCTATAGGCACCCAAAAAGCACACTCGTCTTTCAGTAAAAAAGGAAACAGTCAGTAAAAATACTTTATTTTATATTTTGTATCCATTTTCATTGGATAAGAATGTAGACTAGAACGAGAAACTAAAATGATATTGCAATAAGCAAATAAGCAAAAGCAAAAAACATCATTTAGACTTAGGGCGCCCACCCACTGGCGATTTTTTTTCCTTTGCGTTTTGCGTTTTTTCTCAAGAGCAATTAGTATTGAATGTGTTCCTGTCCACTGGCGTTTTTTTTTTCGGTCCGTTGCAATTTTTAACATAGGAACTGTCAGTTGCATATGTGTCCTTATTTTTCTCTTAATGCACCCATGAATGTCAATGGAAATGAACGGAAAAGGTGCGAAAAAGCCGCGAAAATGCCGCGAAAAAGCCGCGAAAACCGCGCCAAAAACGGGCGGAAAACGCTGCGTTTTTCACGCACAAAAATCGCAAACGCCAGTGGGTGGGCGCCCTTATGGTGACTACCCACTACAGTTTTTTTTCACTGCGAAATTCGCAGCATTTTTTTCTCTGCAGGGGTCTTTGGGACTTGTAATGTTAAAATCACGATCGCGCAAAATCACAATTTATCGCGAAATCGCGATTTTGCGCGATTGCGATTTTAACATTACAAGTCCCATAGAACCCTGCAGAAAAAAAACGCTGCGAATTTCGCAGTGAAAAAAAACTGTAGTGGGTAGTCACCCATACAGTATTAAAAAGACTAATAAAAGATAATGATTTAACTTTACTATTTGCTAGACTTGAGCCTACAATTATATAACACATTTGCTGGGTAACTTGGTGATTAAAATATCCACTTCTGAGGTCAATACCACCCAAGAAAATCTCCACATCATCCACTTCTTAAAATTAATTTTTGGCCTGGTTTACATAGTATACAGGGGGTGGACAAAAATATGGAAACACCGTACGAAATGCATGCCTTAAAATTGGTCTCTACGCGTCTTATTGAAATATGATTTATAATCCCATGTAATATAAGTGGATCTAATATGACACAGATGCTGCCGGGCAGATGTTCACATCTGCCTGAGCAACAAAGTTCCATTGGTCAGGGGTTTGAGCCAATCAGCTGCTGTTACCAGCTGGCTCCCAAAACCACCCAGAGCAGGGCAAGAGGTGAAGTAAACACAAATCTGGCAGGAAAGCTCTCAGCCAAGCAGGAGTCAAAAGGAGCAGCTCAGTGCTAATGGTTAAAATCCCATGTATTTCGTACGGTGCTTCCATATTTTTATCCACCCCCTGTATCTTTGCCACAGATTTCGCGCTCAAATGCACCCCCAATATATTTTACCATTTTGTTGGATGCTGTGAATAGGAACTACAGCACAGATTTTTATTTTTCCGCATGTGGATTCAGCAATCCACATTGCGGAAAAAGAATCATCATGCCAAGTCTTGGTGCAGTTTAGGCGCTGAATCTACATTGGGCCGCCTCAAGCATATATATCCCATTGATTGGGGCTAATTCCAAGTGTGGATCTGTGTGAAGATCCATGGCAGAGTCATCAGTTGATACTTCTGGTGGAGGGATACATGTGAGTGATGTGACTTAGTTCTTGATCCTGCATAGACAATAGTTGCTTTGTTTCAGCTCACCTAAAAATAGTCACTGGATTATTAATTATCATCTGGTATAAACAGGCAATCATTTGTCTTTCGGCAATTGGCGAATAACTTTGCAGGGAGGTGTTCGCTTCAGCGAACGCGAAGATGAACAAGTGAACAACAATCTCTCTGTGTAAAAGTACGCAAATAACAACTTACACATCGAAATTCGACAGACAGAAGGTTCTGCTTTCTATCATCTTGTATTACATTTTACCTGAAGTCCAATTTTCATACCGATCTATTTTTTCTGAATGAATCCATGTACCATCCTACTCTGTAGAAAGCATAAAATGCGCAGCTCGCTGTGAGCTTTATACGACTACTGCTCTGTTATTGCTCACAAGTGCACTTTGAGTGATAATTGATATAAACATCCTCATTAGTTTATGAAAGCATATTTATTACATTTTATGTGAATGGATTAGATTATGGATAAAGCACTTCTCTCTGCACTAACCGCAGTATAAGTTGTTGCTGACTCAGCACTTCATTAATGGACAGAACAATGGCTTTTTTTGGTCAACTGAGCTATCCACATCCCTGACAATTGATAAAGTTTATACTCTGGTCTCATTAAGTCAAGCTATAATGAAGATACATTAAACCGAACAACCTATTGCGTCAAGGCCAAAAGTTTTTAAAACATCTCTCCACTAGTTGGAATTGGTTCTCAAAACCTGTTAGAGACTAATAGAAATTGAATGTACCTTTTAACTGGTTTTACACATATTTATCATTTTTCATCTATGGATAAAATGTCATCACTTTAAAGGGAAAACAAAACATAAACCCCGGATGGAACTATATTTTTATGGCATAGCACATGTCCCCATTAAAATAGTTTCACCTCAATATTTAATTAAAAAGACTATTCTCATTTGCATAAAGAAAGACTAAAAGCCATGGGATGGAACTGAAAGGGACGAGACACAGATTAGATATTAGAAAAACTGACAGTGAGGGGGATCAATGAGTGGAACAGGTTGCCACGGGAGGTGGGGAGTTCTCCTTCAATGGAAGTGTTCAAACAAAGGCTGGACACACATCTGTCTGGGATGATTAGTGATCCTGTACTGAGCAGGGGGTTGGACCCGATGACCCTGGAGGTCCCTTCCAACTCTACCATTCTATGATTCTATGACTGTCTGCCTTGGACTTTTTGTCTTGCTAGAAGGATACACTAATGTTAAATTTATCAAAGAATGTCATTCAGACCTTGCTAAGGTCTGTCTGTTGGGTGGTCATGATAATATGAATTAAAGTTTTGGTTTTTATACTCTGTTCCAAACTTTTGGAGGAGCGGGATGTTTCGACATTTGCTACTCTATACTGTCTGGTTGGACATCCGTGCTCTCCTGTACGGTTTGGAGGTGGCTGGTGAGCTGGTCTTTTTACTCTATATTACTGCAGTAAACTTTTGTACGCTGCAAAGTTAATAGCAACCCCTGCCTCGTGTGGCTCAGAGTGTAAGCTCTCTCTCACGACCAGAAGGTTGCAAGTTCAATCCCTGCTTGGTTCAGGTAGCCGGCTCAAGGTCGACTCATCCTTCCGAGGTCGGTAAAATGAGAACCCAGCTTGGTGGGGGGGAATAAATAAGAAATTACCTGAAAGCGCTGCGGAATACGTTGGCGCTATACAAATAACAAGATTTATTATTATTATTTATTTCCACACCATCCACAATAACTTGCATCTTATGTCTCCGCAGCTAAAATCTAAAGCCTTTTTTTGAAAACTTTGCTCTATAAATGATACTTGCTGTGCATTTGTTGATTTTACCTTACTTGAGAATTTCAAAGGGATTTAAAACATTACATCCTGGCAATGTGTTGGAAAATATTCAGTCAATCTATTGAGTTTGCATTTTTAAACTCAACCATTTCTTTTCAGAATTCTTTAAGTACGGATGGAGTTGAGCATAGAAAACATAAAATGACTTGACATGTCTGAGAAGATGAGGATCAGGTGGCTTCCTGACTGTGAACTGAGGACAAGGAAATGCAACATAACCTCCAGGGAGTATGGCTGACACAGCTCTGCTACACCTATGTATGTGTCAAACCATTGCAGGCCAATATGCATGTGTGAGAGAGTGCAGACGAAAGAAAGAGATTGTGCTTGTCACTTCTGTTCAGCCATCACCTGGGAAATAACTATAGACATGTAATTTATCTTGGAGCGCTTAGTTTAAATGGCTGCAGGAATACATTATCTTTTTGACATCAGGAGAATTCTTGAGTATGAACACCAGAAACTTATACAAAAAAATCCAAGGCCTATGTGAGAAGGTTATAAATGATGCTTACTAGTTCATATTTAAGGGGGATCTGTCAGCTCAAACATGCTGTCCAAGCTGCAGCAATCATGTTGTAGAGCAGGAGGAGCTGAGCAGACTGATATATAGCTTTATGGGGAAAGATTTAGTACAACAAGTATTTTATTCATGTATATCTCTGCACATCCTGAGCTGAACAGTCCAATGGGCGGAGCTATCAGTGATTGACAGCTACCCCTGTATATACAGTCATACACATGCAGCTGTCAGTCACTGATAGGACCTCCCATTGGACTGTTCAGCTCAGGATGTACAGAGATATACATGAATAAAATACAAGTTATATTGAATCTTTCCCTATAAAACTATATATCAGTCTGCTCAGCTCCTCCTGCTCTGCCATATGATGTCTGCAGTTTGGATGGCATGTTCAAGCCGACTGAATCCCGGTAATCCAGATTCACACTGTCTTATGTGCTATATGAGTCTTCAGTAATTCAATAGGTACAGTATATAGGAAATGTGCTTATTTAAAGGGTTTTCAAGGGAGGGGAAATACTTACTTGGACCAGCAGTGATAGAACCTTTACTTTCAGTCCAGTTCTGACATCAGGACATGTAGCCCATGAGATTATGTCAAGGGTCTGGCTTAGTTATTAAAAGGGTTATCTGGGATTTTTTGGATTTTTTTCTATTGATGATCTGTCCTGAAGACAGGTCATCAATAGATGATCACTGGATCCACTACTTTGGATGCCCGTCAATCAGCTGATTCTATGTGCCTGGTGTCAATGTGGTCAGTTCTGGAAGCAGATTGCGTTGTTTATAGCAAAGCAGCCTGAGTTGGTATTGCAGGCACAGCTCCTATTGAATTCAATGAGTACCAAAGTACTTATTGCAGTACCAAACCATGCTGCTGCAATGCCACCAGCACTGCAAGCAGTGGCAGCAGTAATCAGCGAATCGGCAAGGATCCCGAGCAGTGGAACCCCAACAATCATCTATTGTTGACCTATCCTAAAGAGAGGTCATGAATCGAAAAAACACCCAAAGCCCTGGAAACTCCTTTAATACCTTAGCCAGCCCTCTTCTCTATCTCTGCATCAGCCATGACAGAGAAGAGGGCCAGCTTCACTATTAAAATTAGCTGAACAATCAGCCACCTTAGATGACACCATGGGCACAGAGAAGTCCATGCCACATGATCCAGTGTAAGAATCAGACCGGAAGTTGAGGTTCCATCACTGCTGGCCCCAGTATTTCCCCTCACTGGACAAACCCTTTAGATAGGGGATACATTTAGAACTTGGCAAAACCCTTTTAGTGTATAGTAGATGTGTCTGTTCTGTTAGATGTCATACCTCCTGAGAGCACTATGCATCTCGAGAACAAGGGTCCTGAATAGGATGGTGCGCTCTGTCACTCCATTCATCTCTACATGTACTGACTGCTAAGGCCATTGATTTGCTGCAGCTATCACCTATATGTGTGGCATGTCATTGCTGTAGAAAAATTAAACAAAGACCGGCAGTGACCATCAGTGATGGAGTAGCACTGAATTCGACAGATGAGTAATGGTTGGTTTGTTATTCTAAGACATTTCCTGCAGGTGCTTAAATATATTATTCTCTGTGACAACTCCTTTAACTGCCAATCTGCAAAATTCTATTCTGCATTGATTCTCCAAATACAAACCACTTGGTGAACTGACTCTACCAGTTCTAGTTGTTAAACATCACAACAAGTGTGAATACAGCATTGATTTTCCCCTGTAAGCCAGTTACTTAAAAACATTACATACATGACTCTATCTCATTCCTGCCAATTGTTTGTTATAGTGCAGAGGAGGCTATCCAAAGTGGAAATCAATTTTAAAGGCAGCACTGCAAGAGAAAAGTGTCTCTTTGCCCCATTTCTCTGACCGCCATCAATTTTCTTTGATTACAAACAAATCAATCAAGTGGAAGATGATACAGAGATCGCAAAGAGCCTCGGGAAGTTCTTTTGTTATCAACATGTACTATTTGAAGTGCATTCATATAAGTTAGGTTGCTTAAAAGGGTTGTACAGTTATTATATCATTTTTTAATGATAGGTGCACCTAGGTCAAAATAAAAAGATCCAAGAGTAATTAGCTGTCCTGTGCTACTGCCCCGCGGTCCTCCCGGTCTTTGTCGTGGAATGGCTATAACCTGCCTCTTGCAGCCAATTAGAGGCCCCAATGGTCAGGCGTTGTTCTCCTGTTTCACAGGATCTGAGTAGAGAATGTGGGCGCTGTGGCCTCTGATTGGCTGTGGCGGTAAGGTGGTGGCCATTGTAAATCAAAGACCAGGATCGCTGGCTGCAGTGCTGGATCGCCAGGACTTAGGATGGGTAACTATTACTAGATTTGTTAATTTAACCCATGTGCTCCTGCCATTAAAAATATATAGTTACTGGACAACCCCATTATTGGATATCCGGATTACAAAAAGAGCAGCAGGGGTTCAGATACCCACTTTTTGCCTGGTCATCTCTTGGTTGCACTAACAGTCTCCATATGTTGACCTCTGCTCTTATTCATTTTGTTTTTTCATGCAGTATAGACTGTATATGTGTGATCAATTTGACACCCAAACTTGTCTGCTATAGGCCAAAGACAATCATCATGTTGTGTTTTAAGCTAAAAATTAAGAACTACCAAAAGAAAATTAAAAAGACCGACTAGTGTTCATTAAAAAGGCGGAAACCAGTTTTAATTGTTTACTCTTTAGCTGAGCCGGCACGATCGCTTGAAGTTACAAAGACTAAACCGGCACTGCTGAGAGATTCTGATGACAACGTGTATTATTCTAATTTCTGACAAATGCGCTATTGTCATAGAGATACTATGGATATAAATCACCAAACAGAAATATCCACGGTACTTCCTTGCTATAATTAAAAGCCAAGAGCATCTTGAATCATGTAGGCATAAGATATCTGTGCCTTTTAATTTTCCTATGGTAGTTCTCCTTTATTTATATATTGCAGATTAATTGTTCTTCTCATATATTTATATGGAATCTATTAAAAATAAGCATGGCGTGTTTCATTGTAGAACATATTAGGAAGGTCTTCGCCACTTGATACATTGTTACAAGAGAAGAATATGGTGCTGCCCAGAGGCACAATATGGCAGCACATGAAGTGTCTATAGTTCTGTAATACTGAACAGTAGGGACTCCTTGGGCTGCCATACAATCCCCATGGCTTTGCCATCTGCAGGCTTCATTAAAACGACTGTCCTAAAAAATTATACATAAGTTGGTACCTATAGGTGGTGCTTGCCTTCTATTTATTTTCCTCGGAGCCTGCTCCTTGGCTGCATTTAGCTTACCTCCATTAGGGCAGAGGAGTGATCTGTGACTAAAGTTTATCTATAGTGTCTGCAAGGAGTTTGTAGTAGTCTAAGACACACCCCCTGTTTTATTATTGGTTCAGGGAAACACACCACCTACCTTATCATTGCTTCTGGCAGCTATTCCCTAGCAGCTCTGTCTCCTCTGATTTGCTCCAACTCTATCACATGCTCAGATGCAAAATCTGCCCATGCAATGTGCAACAAATAGAACCCACTGATTTCAATGGGTTGTTTCACACGTGTTTTTGTTCCACGTGCATTTTGAAAAAAGAGGGAAAAAAACGCAATATTGCCCCGTCTGCCTAGAAGTGCAATTTCACTGAGTTAAATTATAGCACCTGGGACTACGTAAGCTGGCCCACTTATTAAGTCCACTGCCCTGCCAACTCAAACATGGCACCGCCAAGACCATGCCGATGTGAATAAAACACAATCATATGCCCTGTGTAACCCATATACATCAAATGATAGCAAGCATATGTGTGCTTACGCCCCTCTGCAGCCGCCCTTAGTAAGGGATATTCTGGAGGGTCACTTTAATTGAAATGCCTGTGTTTATTGCCTGCATTGCTGTAAGCCCTGCTTCCCATCGGCTATAACCTTAAGGGGATTTTACCATGAAAACAAGTTATTCCCTATCTATAGGATGGGGATAACTTGCTGATCAATGAGGGTCTGACTGCTGGGACCTCAACTGATCTCGAAAATGTGAACCAGCACATCCTTCAATGAATGATGCAGCAGTCGCACCTATGCGATCACAGCTCCATTAATACAAGGAAACTCCGTATCCCCGAACAGTCAGACCATTCAGCAAGTTATTCCCAATTCCGTAAATCGGAGATAATTTGTTTTTTATGATAAAACCCCTTTAATGAAAGACCAAAAAACATTGTTCTTAGACAAAAAAACATGGTTACAAGAAAGTGTAAACAAAAAAAGCACAAAAACTGTGAATGTCATTTTTATTAGTATGTTCTGCACATGGTGTCACCCAATTATGGTATACGGTATCTATGTAGCCCAGCCAAGGATCGGCTTCGGACTTCTAATGAAGCATTTTGTATAGGTATATCCTTCTCAATCAACATAATATCTTATTTTATATTGTATAATAGAATCTTATTACATGTTGTATATGGGTCGTAGTGACTGGAAGCCCATAAATCTTGTCTGTATCCATTTGCTAATCAACAGAGCTCCAGATCCCAGCTACAGGAGGGGGTCTAGACGTCCTCATGGATGACAATGAGAGCAGCCAGTTTTCAGTATTGCTGTAGCAGATTCGGGAGGCTGCTCTCATGGCTCGGTGTATGAATGTGAATCCTCTCTGCACTGTCTGCTTCAAACAGCACAAACATTTAATTTAATATAGACTTTATTAAATACTGAAAACGGTCTCTGATTTTTAGCCATTTTGCCTGTTTAATCCTAGCAGTGGTAAGCATTTTAGAAACAATCCCAGCAGTGCAAATTGGAAGCAGGAATTAGAGACAGCTTTGTCCTCTGTGTGCCTGAGATAAGTGCGTGAGTGACACAGAGGTTGGGAAAAAAGCTTTGACTTTTAATGGCACCCTGGAGAACTGCAGTGTGGGAATTACTGTAAAGCTCGTTTTTCAATGATTTGGGTACATAATACCATTTATCATGAAGAAACCGAAAGGCAGAGCTGTGATGTGAGCAAACAGATAGGGATGTGGACTATGTGGACTGAGCTTTTTCAGCATGTATGCAACAATATGTAAGCAACGGTTTCATTTCTAATATTTGTCATAAAATCAAAATATGCATAGGATGAGCTCCTGGAGACGGTGTGCTAGGGTTTTTTCCTTAAAGGCTTTGGACCCCTTTCGGGCTTTTTTAAAAAAAACTTAAATGCCTTTATTTTTGGCTGAAAACTTTTGCAATAAGGCTTTATTAAAAAATTTCTGCCGTTTTGGCTTCTGCCGTTTCTGTGTATCATATATAGCAAGCTGAAGAAAGCTTTTCACCAGCAAATCCTACAATGAACCCCTTCTGATGGCTCAGTCTCCAGCCCCTCTCTCCTCTCTCCTGAACAAATGTCTAAACTGATTTACGGTCAAATCAAAGTTCAAATTTTTAAATAAAACAGTATTGCAGTAACGGCCTGCAGACAAAAAAGTAAGTAAAAAATAAGGCAGAAAATGCCTCGAAAGGTGTCTATAGCCTTTAACCCTTTCCAATCCAATTGGTATCCTGGTTTTCCTAGGGGGCTTACTCTTTTTCTGCCAGCATATAAAGGCGCTATATGCTGGCTAAAGCCAGTACTGCATGAGGTGACATGTTGGAAATGTTCTGACAGCAGAGAGGCTGGCAATATACAGTAAGAGAACCCCGACGGACGTCTTCTAACATCGGAGCTGTACAGCCTTAAATCATAATGTCTTCAGAGATCAGACAGTGGATTGGAAAGGCTTAAAGACTGTGTCAACCTTCCCAACGAATATTTTATTAATCCTTTGAACCTAAATTGGATAAATGAAGCAACTTAAAAGTTTTGTACGTATGCTTATCACCATATCCATAGGATAGGTGATAAAAGTTTGATCGGTGGGGGTCTCAATGCTGAGATCTCCACCAATCCGAAGAATAAGGGTCTTGTACCATCCCCCCATGCCCTTTCTTCCTTACTGCGGGCTAAATATACCCTCCACAGAGAGGGGGAGCAATGGCGACAAATGTACAGCGCTGCCCAACTCATTTTCAATGGGACTGCCAGAGATAGACGAGCGCTCATACTCCAGCTCCATTGAAATGAATGAAGCGGCGCTGCACATGTGTGACCACCACTACAGTCAATCTGATACCACTACAGGTGGGTGCAGAAACTCCTCAATGATGGGAAGAAGGGGACAAGGGACCCCTGTTCTGGGGATCGGTGGGGTCTTAGAAGTGAAACCCCACCGCTCAGGCTTATATCACCTATTTTATGAATAGGTTATAAAAATTGTTCTTGGTGCAATACTTAAAAAAAACTTACTGTTTTTTGTCTACAACGTCTTTGCAAATCTACATGTTTCCATTGTAACAGACTAGAAACAAACCCTGTATACCCTGATCCTGCAGCCTTACTGTCCACCATCTGTCCACTAATGCAGGGAAACCAGATCTGCAGAATCAGACTACACATGTTTTTTGGGGCCTGTTACCATGATGAAAAATAAGTCTGCATAGGAGATGTAGACCGGATACTTTTTATCAAGACTCCTTGAAAACGTGTTTCCTATCTTTTTTTAAATGGCAAATTGGAACAATACCTCTATAGTGCCACTTGTTGTAAGGCAGCATTCTTGCAAGTCAATATCACATTTTTTTTAACAAGCCTTGTAAAAATGACTGGGAATTGTGAGCCAAAGCCAGAATAACCATGCACAGGGAGCTGTTTAAGGGTGATTTCCCCTCATCAGTGTGCAGCAGGTTTGTGGCTTGGCTAATGAGAGGTCTATAGATGAGGGTCAGCAAGGAGATCATTTCTTCTTAGGGAGAGCACCTGGAAGGTAAGTGGAGACTTATAGGACTGTCTATACTCCAATGGTCTTATACGTCTCCTCAAATCTTCTAGGTGCTCTCCCTAAGAAGAAACAATACCTCTTTTTTGAGCATGGAGAAATAGAAAAAAATGGGTTGATAAAGTGGAATTGGCCTCCAAAAACGTAAACGTATTTAGTACAGTGTATGGCTTGAGGTTACAGCTGTCTATTGGGTGGAAACCAAATAATGGTGGGTCACTACGATCTGCATGAAAGATGGAGCAATATTCCAATAATGTACATTATTACATTAATCTATAATTTCATGTCTGTGGTTAGCAATATGATGGATAGGAAGATAGATAGATTTCCATAATGAAAAAAATGGAAGAAATAGAGCAATTTGCCCCCCCCCAAAGTAATTTCCTATATATTTGGGATATGTAGCCATATGAACTATCCACATATCCCTTTATTTACTGAAGCAAATTTTGGAATGAATACCCTGTTCCCTTCTTTCTGTTTAATATATACCAGATCCACAAGATTAAAAATTCTCTCTAGCCGTATCTCTTAATTCTAAATACTATCACAAGCCAAGAAATTCAGGAAGTCTTCAGGTATTTTTCTACATCGACGTCTCCTGTCATCAAGTCCATTATTATTGGCCATATATGTACAGTACTGTAATAACTATGTGGAAATCGCTGCTTCCAATAAAACCTTGAAATTACACACACAAGGTCAAAATGACCTTCTATCTGCACATAAGTAAATGTGTGCCATATTCCCTGTCTATTTAATATAGCCAGTAATGGAAATGGAAATAAAATGCGGCATATGCTAAAAGCATGCTTATGTGTTTCCCACTGGGCTTAAAAGCTCTGTTGTATTTTAAGTAAATTACTACTAAATATTTTGCATATATCATTACTTTGTCTTGGTTTCACATCTAGGATGCAATAGCAAACCCATTGTCAGTGATTTATTAAAATTATCTACACAATTGTAACAAAATATTACATTCTGAAAAGAATGTTTATTTCTTTTCTTAACAGAAAAAGTAGACTTTACATTTTTTTTCTCCAAAATGTATGCTATTGTTCCCTTTACTCAATTAGCTTCTCACAATGACTGTGTAGTAGATATAAAGGGAAAGGGTCCCATAGCAAAAGATCAAAAGGTGCCTCCAACGTGGTGCCAAGTTTTGCCACCCAGGAAAAGGGGTGCGGTCAACAAGGACTGAGACCCCTCTCTCTAAGGGGCCCATAGCAGATACATTGGCTGCTTTTATGGTATATTTGAGCTTGATAAGTTTTAAAGGAACACGCCAAGAATAATCACACTGAGGCCCATTTTAAGAACCCCTGGATACCAGAATTCTGACATACTGGGACCTTCAGTGATCCCGAGATCTGTGCACTCTAAATGCCCCATATGAAAGAAGTGATAATGCACATACTCAACTGCCTTTCCATTCACTTCTATGGAATGGAAAGAGATCAATGTACTTGGAAGTTTTCTTCCCTTCTACAGAAGTGAATGAAATGGTGCCCATAAATGCACACCACCACGCTATTCATTGGGGGCATTCAGAGTACGTAGATCTTGGAATTGCTGGAGGTCCCAGTGGTCAGACTCCCAATGATCAGACATTTATCCATTATTCTGTGGATTGGGAATAAAAGTCTTTACAGGAAAAAGCCCAACGAAGTAAGAGCAAAGTTCTTTGGACCATTGAGAAGCATTTTATGGTTATTATTTGTTCACAACTGGAGAAGACCCTGTTTATTCATAACTACAGTTAAAGAGTTGTAATCCCTCAATCACTGGACCAGACCCTAGTGATAGTGTTGAGCGAACCAAACAAGTAGAACCCTCTTTCAGTTTGAACTTTGGTTAAAGTATGGTTCAGTACGAACCCAAACCAAGCTTTTAATAAAGTTGTACCCGAAACAGGGTTTTACTGGTTTGGTTTGCTCAATACTAGTCCTGTACACTGGTGTATAACACTGTCTAAGGGCAGCTTTACATGGGCGTTAGAGATGAGCAGGCATACTCGTTAAAAGGGTTGTCCCGCGAAAGCAAGTGGGGTTCAGCACTTCTGTATGGCCATATTAATGCACTTTGTAATGTACATCGTGCATTAAATATGAGCCATACAGAAGTTATTCACTTACCTGTTCCGTTGCTGGCGTCCCCGTCTCCATGGAGCCGTCTAATTTCAGCGTCTAATCGCCCGATTAGACGCGCTTGCGCAGTCCGGTCTTCTCCCTTCTGAATGGGGCCGCTCGTGCCGGAGAGCTGCTCCTCGTAGCTCCGCCCTGTCACGTGTGCCGATTCCAGCCAATCAGGAGGCTGGAATCAGCAATGGAACGCACAGAGCCCACGGTGCACCATGGGAGAAGACCTGCGGTCCACCGGGGGTGAAGATCCCGGCGGCCATCTTCGCAAGGTAAGTAAGAAGTCACCGGAGCGCGGGGATTCGGGTAAGTACTATCCGTTTTGTTTTTTTAAACCCCTGCATCGGGTTTGTCTCGCGCCGAACGGGGGGGGCTATTGAAAAAAAAAAAAAAACCCGTTTTGGCGCGGGACAACCCCTTTAAGGCAAAATACTTGAGTGAGTATTGCCATTTTCCAGTACATGCGTGCTCGTGAGAAAAGCATGCACAAATCTACCTAGTTCATGGCGCATATGTGTTGTGCTTAAACATGCGCAATTGTGCATACGATTGTCTGAAAAAGGCCTTATACAGGGCTTTTATTACTTCTATGGGGGCCTTCGCTGCCCAATACGCAGAAAGATAGAGCAGGCCCTTTTATTTTTTGTGGGCACGAAATGCGTGTGAAAAACATGTTTAAGGGTACCACTAGGGAAAAGTGATATGGAAAAGGATCTGGGGGTATTAGTGGATAATAGACTAAACTGGAGTAACCAATGCCAGTCAGCCGCTGCAAAGGCAAATAAAGTCTTGGGGTGCATCAAAAGAGGAATAGGGGCGAAGGACGAGAACATCATCCTCCCACTATATAAGGCACTTGTCAGACCTCACATGGAATACTGCGTACAATTCTGGACACCGGTGCTCAGGAAAGATGTCACAGTGCTTGAGGGGGTTCAAAGAAGAGCGACTAAACTAATACATGGAATGACGGGACTGGAATACCCAGAGAGGCTATCAAAATTGGGACTATTTACTCTAGAAAAAAGAAGGTTAAGAGGCGACCAAATAACCATGTATAAGTACATGAGGGGACAACACATGGATCTCTCCCGCGATCTGTTTACACCCAGGACCACGACGGTAACAAGAGGACATCCGCTACGATTAGAGGAAAGTAGGTTTCATCACCAACACAGAAAGGGGTTCTTTACTGTAAGAGCAGTTAGACTGTGGAACTCTCTACCGGAGGAAGTGGTGATGGCAAAATCCATAGAGGAGTTTAAAAGGGGACTTGATGTCTTTCTGGAGAAGAAGGATATTACAGGATATAAATATTAGGTTAAGTGTCAATCCTGGTATATAGGCAGGTAGGAACTATTAGGGGTTGATCCAGGGAACAGTCTGATTGCCATTAGGGAGTCGGGAAGGAATTTTTTCCCCAAAAGGGCTAATTGACTTCTGGCCTTGGGGTTTTTTGCCTTCCTCTGGATCAACACAGTAGGATAGACAGGCTGGACTAGATGGACAATGTCTTCATTCGGCCTTACATACTATGTTACTATGTTACTATGTTAATAAAAAAACAAACCTTTTGACATCAGTGGGTTCCACTGTGCGTTGTGTGTGTATATTTTACGCCTGCAGAAATGCGTGCAAATATGGTCTCCTGAAAAAGCCTTTAGACAGTGTTATGCCCCAGTTTTAGGAGTTTTGGTGAACTTTCGGTTTGGTTCCAACTAATTCGGAACAAAACAAATTTTTGGAAAAGTTTTTGTGAACCCGCCGAACCAAACGTTTCAAAAGTTCACATATCAATACCTAGCAATCCCACTTGCATTGCCTGAAGTATAGAGCATCCATGTATATTCCTATAAAACGCCATTAATGATACTTACTTACTCTAGATTATATTAAACAATGTTACACTTGAAAAACATTTACACGGATTGAATCCTTGAACCGCAGCGCTGCATTTTTTTTTCACTTTCCCAATATCTTGCTAACGCACCAGTAAGCGACGACTTCTAACTCTACCACTTCTAGCCAAGATGTATGGCTATAGGGAGGAAAATCTGTGCAAGACCATAAAAAAATCTCCACGTAGCAAAAAAAGACTTGTATATAATATTTTGCCTTTGTCTTCGAAGGGCATAATGTCAACTAAACACAAAAAAAACGAAAACTCATGAGTTCCATTCAATTTTTCACAAAATCCAAAGTTTAAAAAACAAAGCAAAGTGTATAAAAAAGAGAGAGGCCGCTTTTATCATGTCCTGATTAAAAAAAACAGAAGCTTTTAATTCATCATTGTAATAAGGAGCTGGTTTGACAACATCGAGGGAGTGAAGGTGTTGCGTGAGCAGAATAACGGGTGCTCTTTTGTCACTGATGACAGCAGTAATTCCTCTTGACAGAGCTATAAGAAGCAGGCACTTTGTGATCTGGACTCTATCAATTTGTGATTTACCAGTGAGGTTCCAGGAAGAGGCTGCAGGCAAGTGAAAGGCCAGAGTACAAGACAAGGAGGCAGGGACAACATGCAAAGACAGAACGCTCTGAAGGGCAAACCATTTTTTTTTTTTTTTCTGTTTGCCATTTCATCTTGATAGCTTTCAAAATGTCTATTTTACATTAATCTCTGTTCTTCCATTTCATCAACTCAGGTTAATTACGTGGATGATTCTTGTCATTACAGCAAATTGTAATCTATAAAATGGTAACATGGTATCAGCTTGTTCTAACCATTAAAATGTCCCTTCACCCTGGAACAAAATTTATAGCGCGCAATTTCAGCCAGACTTTGGAAGTGACAAGTGACAAGCGCTGCCCTAAGGATAAAATATTCCTTTTCCACATGTTGAAGTCGTGTCAAACAGAATTCATAAACCCCGGCCATGAAAAATGATCATGGCTGCTATCTGATAACAAGGCGAGAAGAACAATAGTTTTCAGTGTAGTTGGGCGAATGTAATAAAATCGCTAAATATTGCTAATTTCCTATTGACTATCAATGTTCTTCGGTTGTGATATGAATTTGACATGAGAACCTGAAAAAAGAACATCAGTGAGTGAATAGAGATGAGAAAATTGGTAGAGGAGAACAATCTTTAGTATATGTTCTCAATGGGGTCAGCGCTGCTGCCGCGGGCCCCATTTAGCGCATATATAGAACACAGCGATGCGCAGAACGCACATAGGCGCGTTCTGCGAATCGTTGTGTCCTATAATTGATCGCACATCCGCATAAAAAGCGGACATGTGACTGATCCCATTGGGATGCATTTGGTCTATAGATCTGCAGATCGCAAGCGCGTCTGCAGATCGGACCAAAAAACGGTCGTGTAACCAAGGCCTTAGGCTGGGCTTATACTGCACTTTAGTGTATTCTATTCTTTCCATCCTCTGTGGATAAACCAAAACAGTGTTCAAACTTTCCCTAGAGTGAAACAGAAACCACTCTGGTCTCCTCTTGGTGAGTTTTCCGTTCTTCCATATTCAACCCCAATTTCAAAAATGTTGGGACGCTATGTAAAATATAATTAAAGGTATATATAAAAATAATGCAATGATTTAGAAATCTCATCTAACCATATTTTATTCACCACAAATATCAGAAGGTGAAAGTGATTGATTTTTCCTTTTCACTTACAAAAAATGATGGCAGCAACACAGCTCAAAAAAGTTGGGACAGGTCATGTCTACCATTGTGTAGTATCTAGAGTTGAGTGAACGTACTCTGCCGAGCTTGATGCTTGTTCAAACATTAGCGTACTCGATGGTGCTTGTTCCTAGAACGAGCATCACGCCGTGTTCGACCCCGCCCCAGTTTTTGGCTCCTCCCCACTGTGACAAGAGAGAGAGAACACACGAACCAAGAAAAAAAAAAGAAGCTCGGCACCCGGTGTCCCACATACAAAAATGCTCGAGTCTCCCATTGTAGTCAATGGGATTCGTTACTCGAGTTTAGCTCTCAAATTTTACGAAAAGCTCGGCTCGAATAACGCAGACCGGAGCATTTATGTGCTCGCTCATCTCTAGTAGTATCTGTTTTTTTTCTTTACAATAGTCTGTAAACAACAAGGAAGTGAGGAGACCAATTGTTGGAGTTTAGGGAGATGAATGTTGTCCCATTCTTGTCCGATGTAGGATTCTAGCTGTTCAACAGTCCCAGTGGCCTTTGCCAGACTTTTCGTTTCATAATGCACCAATTGTTTTTTATTGGTGAAAGGTCTGGTTCAGCACCCGGACTCTTCTACTGTGAAGCCATGCTGTTGTGATGAATGCAGTATGTGGTTTAGCATTGTCTTGCGGAAATATGCAAGACCTTTCCTAAAAGAGACATTGTCTGGATGGGAGCATATGTTATCCTAAAACATCTATATACCGCTCAGCACTAATAATGCCTTTCAAGATGTGTAAGCTGCCCATGCCATAGACACTTATGCAACCCCATACCATCAGAGATGCAGGCTTTTGAACTGTGCTCTGATAACATGCTGGATGGTCCCTCTCCTCTTGAGTCCGCAAGACGTTGCATCTGTGGTTTCCAAAAAAGAATCTTAAATTTGGATTTATCTGACCACAGAATTTTTTTCCATTTTGCCTTTGTCCATTTTAAATGAACTTTGGCCCAGAGCAGATGCTGGCATTTATGAAGGGTGTTGATATTTGGCTCCGTCTGTGCATGCTACGGCTTTAACATGCATTTGTAGAATGCATGGCAAACTGTGTTAATAGACAATAATTTGTTGCAGCATTACTAAGCCCACACAGTGATTTGCATTACAGAATCAAGCCTATTTTTAATGCAGGGATACATGACTGCTGTAGACCTCCAGCATCCAATATTAACCATCAGCCTTGTCCCTTGTGCACATGAATTTCTCCAGATTGTCTGCATCTTTTGATGATATTATGTACTGTTAATGGTGGGTATTCAAAGACTTCACAATTTTACATTGAGGAACATTTTCCAGACATTTTTCCACAATTTTAAGATGCAGTTCTTCACAGATCGATGACCCTCTGACCATCTTTACTTCTGAGAGACTCTGCCTCTTTAACGGGCTCTTTTTATAAACAGTTATGTGACTTAGTAGAAAATTGACCCTCCAGCTGTTTTTTATTAGTACCATTTACTTTTCCTGCCTTTTGTTAATCCCATCTCGGATAAATATGCAATCACATGGGCTGGGGCTGACATCTTGCTGCCGCCCTGGCTCCACTTCCTGATTGCAGCTGGTGTGCTGCAATAGGTCACTTCCTCAAACTTTTGCAAAAAGTGTCATTCAAGACTACTGTTGAGTGAACTGAAGCAGTAGAACATTGTTTTTGGTAGACCTTCGTTCGGGTTCACGCCGACCCAAACTTTTATCAAAGTTCAACCCAAAACAGGGTTCTACTGGTTTGATTTGCTCAAAACTAGTCACCAAGTTCTACTAACTGAATATATAGTTTTATTACATTTTTTTTTGGTATTCTTAGATATTCAAAATCTCCTAATTAATATTTTAACCAAGTCATGGGTAAATTCTACAATGAACAATGATATACCTAACTTTATACAGATCTAAGATAATATTTATACTCTGAACCAGTAGTGGCCAAAAATGTGACTCTCAAAGTGATGCAAAACTACAGAATGATCTGGCAACCTCTGATTGTCAGGATTGTAATTTATCAATGACCGGAGAATCAGATGTTAGAAACTACTGCTCTAAACTACTGAAGACACTATTTTGGCTATAGGCTGTATAGAAATCTGTAGATTTTTATTTGCCCCTTATTCATCTTCTATTACATGTTTGGTTCTTTTTTTCTCTATATCACTTCTATATACCTATTTAAATTCATTGTAATGCCCTTTTACTTTGGTGATGTTCTCTACCTTGTGTCAGACACTGGCTCACCCGCTCCTTGCCTACACAGCTTCACTATCCCATCATCTCTCTAGTGTTTGGACTTTTAATGTAGAAAGTTTGGGCCTGTGAGTGTTTTTTTTTTCCTTTTGAAAGGTGAAAATGACATTTCCCTCAGGGGAATTACAGAGAATTTCCAATCGAGCACCTGAAAATGAAAGGGAGAAAGAGGAGTGATTAAATTCAGCAATATAACTTGGCCCAAGGTGACCTCTGACTCTAGATCAAAGGCATCTATGGAGCTGGTTCTAGTTTTCAATCTCCATTGGAAATGTCTGCGTGAGAACTCATGCATGCGAGTTAGATGTATGGACCACATAATTCAAGAAGGGAGTACGTTGGCCTATATCGCTCACAGCGGTGTATTTTAACTATTAAACGGAGTCTATTCATTATCTCGGTTTTGTTCGATCATACGTATAGCGACACAATGTCCTTCAAAACTGTATCCCTCTTAACAGGACGTATTTCACAGATTGTAAATGTCAACTATAACAGATATCCATATTTCCCAGCAATGAGCGATTTGTCAATCCCATGTACAACATGAATTTTAATAATTCACATGTCCTGAACAATTTTCTCAGAATAGAATTAGTTTCATACCAGTTTCAGGAAAAGGTGGCTGCATCTGTCTTCTTCAGATTCCTTTTCATTGTAGATTTTGTTAATTAAAATGATGAATTATTTTAATTTAGGTTTTCTTTCCAAAGTAGAAGAAAGTCCCAGTGACAAAATATGAAAGTATGGCTCATTATAGCATATCACCAAATTTGGAGGTATACAAGTTAGTTTAGGGAATAGCATCCATTCAGCAGAAATTCCGTAATATAGTGATCCATCAAGTTAGACTGGCCTAAGAATGCAATATTTTCAACATACAGTAGTCTTGTAACTTGAAATGAGACTCAGGATATTCCATAGACACTCCAGATTTGCAGCATGTGCACTTTGCTGCAAAATATAGCCAATCAGAATGGCTATTTCACTGGTAATCCCCTGCATTACTGAAGTAAGTACATTTGTAAGGGACTCAGCCTAAGGGTGGGGTCACCCAAGCGTGTTTTGGTGCGTGCATAAAACACGCTTGTTTTTACAACAATGCATTCCCTATGGTGTGTGCACATGTCCATACTTTGCAGGTGTGTGCCTGCAAAGATAGGACATGCGTGCACCATTGGGAATGCACGCATTGATTTCAATGGAGCCGCGGCTGCTGCCGGCAGCTCCATTGAAAACAATGGTCTGCCCGCCCCCTGCATTCTTTTTCAGGGAAGGGCTTTACATATAAGCCCTTCCCTGAAAAAGAAACATTTTAGTGTAAAAAATAAATACTTACATCTCTGCCGCTGCCGTGACCCCCGCGGGAGATGTTTCCTTCACCCCCGCTAGTTAAAAGAATTCCATGCTGCTACATCTGCCACATCTGTGACAGATGCAGCAGAGGAATTCTCAACCGCAGCTGTCATACATGACAGTTGCAGTAGAGAATCATGCTGCCAGCATCCCTGTCATTGGATTTCAGGGAAGGGCTTTAAACATAATCCCTTCCCTGAAAATCCAAGAAAAGCAGTGTTTAAAAAAAAAAAAAACTCACTTCCCTTTAGCCACCGGGGCTCAGCTGCAACTTCTGAAGCTGTCCCCAGCTCTGTAGTTCTCAGCTATCAGCAGGTGGGTATTTAAAATCCCCGCCTGCTGGTAGCTCTTATTTTGATTGGCTGAAGCGCAAGAAGGGAGCTTCAGTAGTCCAAAGTTAAAGGAAAAGTGAGGAAAAAAAGGAAGGGGTGCCATAATCCACCTAATCATACCTAAACCTAATAATCAATATAACAATCAAACAATCATGGTGTACTATATCTCTCATGAAACCTAGATCTATATACTATCAGAAACGTTAAGAAGTTCACATGAATGTTACAACCTGAAAAGAAAAATGTCCGTGCTGCAGAAGACCATTGCAAAAAAGACAGGTAAATTGAAAGAGTCCCTCCTTTTGACGGATAACAGCAATCAAGGCAATTAACTCAAGGGATCCAAAATTATAGATTTTTTAATGTTTTCTACTTGTAAAAAGCAAAAATGTTTTCTTAAACAAAAATTGCTTTCTGCCGCTATATTGTTAGAACCATACATTTTGGGGAATTTTTTGGCCGTGCAAGAAGTCGTTTTTTGCAGGGTGGGCTGTAATTTTTTATTAGTACCATTTTCGGAAACTTTTGTTTTTTTATCACATTTTTTGGGAGACAGGATACCAAGGGAAAAAAATCCAATTATGGCATTTTGTCTTTTTGGGTTTTTGTACAACCTTCTCCATTCTGGGATAAATATTGTGATTTTATTTAAATAGTTCAGACTATTATGTACAGAGCAATACTATTTTTTTAAATTGTCTAGATTTTTTTGTGGGGAAAGTGGGCATTTTTTTTTCGGGGGAGGGGGGGGGGGTTGGGAGCAAGATACCAAGAAAAGTATTCAGAATTCTGGCATTGTGTCCTTTTTGTTTTTGTTTTTTTATAGCCTTCACCGTGCAGGCCCTCAGTAGGCTCAGGCATCTACAGAGTTAACTGCCATAATCAGAGCTAACTCTGCTCCTGAGCTCGCTCCATGCACCCTTCATGACCACCTGCGTAAATTTACATTAGGCTTTCATGAAGTCATTAAAGCTACTGTTCATAGGTCCATGGACAGTTGTAGTGTAAGTCATTTGCATGCTCTAAATCAGTGTTTCCCCAACTCCAGTCCTCAAGGACCCCCAACAGGTCATGTTTTCCGGATATCCTATAGTAAGAACACCTGTGGCACTGTCTGATTTACCAACAATAATTACATCACCTGAGCAACACTGAGGAAATCCTGAAAACATGACCTGTTGGGGGTCCCTGAGGACTGGAGTTGGGAAATACTGCTCTAAATGGTGTAATACCAAAAATATATTATGGGTTTGTATATACGCAGGTTCCTAATATTTTTAGGTAAATTCAAAGGTCAGAAGTAGATCAGGGAACAACTGTACTTAATTCTATTGAACAAATGGCATTATGCTAATTTATGGAAATTATGTCAACCAGACATTATGGAACTTTCTTTAATATGCCTATGCTTTTGAAATACCCTACTGAAGTTATGAGGACAATTCTCAGCTAGAGTAACATGCTTGGAGTTTCTAAAATAGCAAAATGAATGATTTCAAAAGTAGCACTTATCACAGAGCATCTATATGCAATATACGTATATACAGTAGAGGGGTACAGAATATACAGGGGTACAGTACAGTATAGTAGAGGGGTAGAGTGACTATCGGCATATGGTATAACAAACTGTCAGACAAGAGAAGCATACACAGATTGTATACTTATATTAAGAACCAATTCACATCCTCACATGATGTCTCTTATGAAGTACAGGGTTTAAGCTAAGTCCTATATAATCCAGGAAAAATATCGCCTTCTACCCTCACTGACAAGCAATGAGCAGGAGCAGAGAAGTAACAGACAGCTCTGCTCCTTATCTGTGAGAAGAGCTGCAGGAAATTTTATCATTAGAAATGTATTTATGAGGTTTCAGCACTCTCTGTAGAACATCCGGAGGTGAGAGATGGTAAAGAATAATCTTGGGAGTTATTTGTCACTTTCCAAAGTTTAAAGAGAACCGGGAGTGAAAGACACGGACTTTATATATTCAAGTGACATAGTAATGAAAAACAGATAAAAAGAAAGTTGAGACAGAACAGTTTGAGCAGCACAATTGAGGTAATTGTAAGTGTACAGCTGCTCTAAATTCCGGCATAAACTTTACCCTTCCTCAAAATACTTGACCAAAAACTTTATGAAAAACTTTTCCATTTTCAAGAAGCTCTGCATGTAAGCTTCACATATACTTATAAGGTTCACATTGGACTCCGATGTTCCTCTCGCTGTATGACTCATATGGAGAAATCCATAAATGAGAAAAAGTTTGGAAAAAAATTGTTTAAACAGTTCTGAATTGCTCGAGCATTCACTCTCCTTCGCACTCTTTTTGTCTCAATGGATTCAACATAAAGACATTAGGCGCCTGCTTAGTCGCTGCAGGAGTAACCACCAGGTCTGTAGGACTAGAGCAGTTTTATGGAACTTATATTATTATCCTTAGGATAAGTCATCAATACTCACTTGGTGATGGTCTGACTCTTACTACCCCGACGATCAGCTTTTTGAAGGGCTTTGGTGCTTGGGAAAGTGCTATGACCCCATCATTGTATACCGGGCACAGCGCTGTACATTTTGCAGTGACCATGCCTTGCATTGCTGCTCTATCCCATTTACATGAATGGGATAAAGTTGGAGAAAGACTATGTGACCGATAGACATGATGTTACAGACCGATGAAGAGGCCGTAGCACTTGCCAGAACACTAAAGCCTCTTCAAGCTTTTGAGTGGCAGAAGTGCTCATCTGAGGATAGGTTGTAAATATTTAATTCCATGGAAAACCCCTCTAAGGGGGTGCATTGGCAAGTCAAGGTCCAAGATGGCAGAATAACTCTAGAGCTCGTTCTTATCTTCATAATCTGTCTAAGCAGGATCTCTCCAACTTCTCCAGCAAAAGGGATTAAACAATCACTAATCATGACAATAGAAAACAGGAAACAGAAAAAGTGGTGAGGATCAATAATTAATACTCCAACTTTCACCTGCTCTGAAGTGCGCTCCACTGCATTGTATGTTCCTTAGCTTTTCGCCTGTGCTCTTGCCTCACCAGACCAGTTGGATTCAGCCTACACATCTGAGCAGCAGCGGATTGGTTGTATGCTCTACATGGTGAAATCCTGGTAGACTGGTTGGGTTTAGGGCCAGTCTGTTTAGACAGGGTGGCATCAGCACTACAGTGGGTTCATTGCAGCTGTATTAGGGTTGATGTAAGATGGACCTGCTACAGACTCCACTCCCCCATCAGGTGGAAACAGACATAGACAACGAGGAAGGGGAAAGACAGCATCATTTAAAGGGCCAGTACTATGACCTCACAAACTTTTCATACTATCTTTCTAGGCCCCACCTATGATCAATATGGCTGTATGTAACCCAACCTACTTGTGTTGGCCCCATCTGCTAGTATGTTGGACCCACCTACGACATGAGGCCATTTTTACATTTTTTTCCAGCGACATTTAAAAAGGATTGTCCAGTTACCAACAGCAATCCCTTGAATAGGACTGACTGTAGTAAAATAGCAAAGAGTATTAATTACCCCTCCACCAATGAGATCCCATGCTGCAGTCCTGCTGTTTGCTGTGACAGCTGGAAGTCAGGTGACTGCTGTAGCCAATCAGAGGCTGCAGTGTCACCTCTCATTCTCCTGGCATTGGCACTCACATTCTCAGCTCCATGATGCCAGGAGTTCAGGAACATGATGTTGCAGCCTCTGATTGGCTGAAGCGGTCACCTGACTTCCAGTGTCACAACAATTTTTGGAACCACACCAAGGCTACAGCAGTGGATCCTGGCACCAGTAAAGGGGTAAGTAGTGCTCTATTTGTTACTTTACCACAATAGGCCCTATTGAAGTGATATCCGGTAACTGGACAACCCTTTTAAGTCACTATTACGCCCGTGCCTCTGCGTCCTTGGTCTGGGATATTTTGGGCTGAATTTGTCTAATTTCCAATATTCCACTTTCTTAAATAATTTCTTGTAACTCATACAGAATAGGGAACACCTGAACAGGAATAAATACTCTTCACACAGCATCGCATCTACGCGGTTTATCGCCCCAATAGATTCTTATTACTGCTGGTATACTTCTCAGCGTGTGAGCTTCCAAACAGGTACATTTTCGGCTCCGCTAATAAGTATTCATGCCGTAAAGTAAACAAAACTATACGTCACGTCTGAAGCGCGATTACTTGTTCCTCTCTTGTATTTCTCAATTATTGCCTTTAAATATTTTATGCTTTGAACATAAAATAAATACAATATAATTAAAAAGTAGATAAAGGAAACCACAGCTAGTAATGTTCCTAATAATTCTTAACAGGCAGCGAAGGAACCTAAATATTTTCAGGGCACCCATGCATAGCTGCTAAACACATTACGTCGCCGTGAAGCTGTACGTCTTATTTCTGACACTTCATCTGGCTTCTTAATTCTTGTTATATTTATAAGATAATAAAAAATCTATTTTTGTTAGTGCCGAGTCTGTTGTGCTGCGCTTTGGGTGATATTCTCATTATAAAACACTGTGGATGTTCGTTTTTGGCACGGCAGCTGACATACTTCCTTTTCTTGGCATATGTTGCACTCATTTGAGATTGTGATATATTTTAATAGGCCAACAAGAGACTTCTTGAAGTAACTATTTGGAAGTAGTAGGGTATCTCCAGTCTCTTCTTCATGCTTAATGTAGCAGCACAGATGGATAGCAGCATATGTTAGATGGACAAAATTGTACTTAATAATGATGTAGACTGTTTTTTCAATGGTAAGTATTCGGGTGGTCAATGTCTATTAGATTTCTCAGAGCATAAAAAACCTATTTAATATGTACATCAAGATTATCAACGGGCATACATATTCATTATAATAATTAGATGCCAGCGGAGTCTGATCTGAATCTTACCGGTACTGCAATCCTTTAATCCTTTCATGCCCATAAGCAAAAAAAAACAGCAGACTGCACAGAGTGATTCCAGTCCACAACTTTTAGAGTCTTTTATTAAGGTTTACACCTAAGCTCTACTTGCATTCAGGGATGTACACGAAACTTATGGGGCCCCAAAGCGAAACTTAGAATTGCCCCATCCCCTAAAGAATTATATTGGAGACAACATATCTATAACACAGAGGGCTCAGATATAGCAGCTCAACTCTAAATAATGCAGTCACCATATAATGGTCAGATACTATAAAGTTGTATACAGTGATAGTGATTACAGTGCAGTTACCTCCAATGATCATAGGTGGCATATTCTCTGTTCAACGTCACCCATTTTCGTTTTTCTTCTTTATGTGGTGGCAGACCACTGTGAAGACATCCTCCAGCCATGACTCATCTCTGTACACTATCCTCATCCATTTGATACCCCCAATGCTTTTCTCAGTAGTAGCACCCTCACAAAGTACTAGTACCCTCTCTGTGACCCTGCAAATTACTAGTGCCACTTCTGTGGCCCCTGAAACTTATATAGTGCCTCCTAAGGTTTACACCTAAGCTCTACTTGCATTCAGGGGTGTATATGGAACTCATAGGGCCCCAAAGCAAAACTCAGAATTGCCCCATACCCTAAAGAATCATATTGGAGACAACATATCTATAACACAGAGGGCTCAGATATAGCAGCTCAACTCTAAATAATGCAGTCACTATATAATGGTCAGATACTATACAGTTTTATACAGTGATAGTGATTACAGTGCAGTTACCTCCAATGATCATAGGTGGCATATTCTCTGTTCAACGTCACCTATTTACGTTTTTTTTCTTTATGTGGTGGAAGACCACTGTGAAGACATCCTCCAGCCATGACTCATCTATGTACACTCTCCTCATCCGTTTGCTACCCCAGATACATTTTTCAGTAGTAGTACCCTCACGAAGTACTCAGACCCGCTCTGTGACCGTGCAAATTACTAGTGCCACCTCTGTGGCCCCTGAAACTTATATAGTGCCTCCTCTTTTGCTCCGGAAACTTACACAGTGCTCTTACACTGTGGCTTCTGAAAAGTATATAATGTCCTCTCTGTGGCCCTTGAAATTAATATAGTGACCCCTCTGTGTCTTTCCTGGCCAGCAATACAATTCTCTCTGTCACTTTGGGTACCTTTACAGTGAGCAACTACTGTTCAGGTAATCGCTCTGAAAAGTCATTGAAGCATACGAATGACAGTCACTTGTTTGCTTTTACACAGAGTACTGGTTGTTCATTAGTTGAATGTTAATGTAGTGTTCATAGGAGGATTTCTATGCAAATATGTTTGCAAGTCGTTCAAGTATGAATTGCTATGACTTTACACTAGATGACTTTTAATCAACTATTTTTTTAGTTGAGCTGAAATGACTAGTGAGCAAATTATCACTTGTCACCTTGCTGGTGGCTGTGTTACACAGAACGACTGTCATCTGCATTTGCTTGATTGAGCAATTATTCAGATGATAGTTATCCCACATAAAAGAACTTTTACAGTCTTGCTAGTCCTTTGTTATGTCTAGTCACTCCTATTTGTGTACCTTGTAATAGTGTCCTCCAGGGGGTAGGGGCGGCAATGACACACTGGACTCAAAAGTGCATAAAAAACTTACTTCAGTCTTTATTTTAATGTATGCTTCCAGGCAACGAAAGAGCAACACAAACGTCCATGCAATATAACATATGCAATGCTGCACCACGCAGGGTGCTCTGATGTTTCTCCACGTCCTGCTGTAAAGTAGTATTCCCACCTCAGGCTGTCAGACACTGACTCCTTAGGAGCTGCAGACGTTTAAGCCTCAGTAACGGGGTCAGTGCCTACAGCTGAGCTTCCTAAGGACTAGAGTGAAGTTGTGGACTGGACCACCATCCTGTCCAGACTAAGAGCCTGAGAGGGAGATATACTCCATCCACAACTTCACCCTTTAACTGCCTACAATGTGTACATTCTGTTATGTTCACACAAGAACTCAGGAACTCAGACAGAATACAGAAAACTGCAAACTGGACTCAAGGACAGACATACCACAAACTTATAGGAGGGACCCGAATGAAACGCATACCTCCCACCTGAAGTGTGTACATTCTGTTACGTCCAGTCATTCCTACCTGAGTATCTGTACATTCTGTTAAGCCCAGTTCACACAAGAACTCAGACGGAATACTGTGAACTGGACTCATGAACAGACATAGCACACACAGAGGAGGGTCCCAAATCACACACATACTTCCAACCTGAAATGTGTACATTCTGCTATGTCCTTCAGACTCACAAACTGGCGAAACTCTGGTGGAACTCGGAAACAGTGGACATAACTCACAGACAGACATAACACACTGACTGACAAACGCCGAAAACACAAGCAAGCATACCCGCACATATAAACAGATGTAAATAGATCCAATGCAAGGTATTAGTTCGTATTTTGGCCAGATTACCTAAGATCCCTACCGCAGATCCCTACTCTAACAATCCAACTTCTATATGAAACCTGCCTGCATTCATGGGGATCGTGCCGACAGAGATGGCCCCGCACTGGAACCTATGGATCTACCTAGGCCTAGATGACAAACGAAAGACAGCAGGACTGAACGCAGCTCCGAGCAACACGCCAGGGATTTGCATGCAACACCGAACACCATGCACCCTGAACAGGACTGAACACAGGCATGCAGGAACATGATACTTTTTACACTGAACATACTGAACAAACAGAGGAAAGCTCAACAACTTCTAGCAGAAAAGTTGGAATATATGAGCAGCAGACTGGTGGTGATTGGCTGGCTGCACTGGCTGTGGGGCTTCACTTCTGGAAACCCATGTAGAACAACAGATCCCAGCAGCACACTCTAACATCCTTTCCCCTTGGTGTCAGTATAGTACTATCAGGGAGAGAGGAAGGAGTTGCCTCTGCATTGAGAGAAGCAGCATCCAGCCTGGCAGGAGTATATCTAAGAGGTTTGTGTTGCTGCTGGATGGACATTTTTGGAAGGGCTCAGCAAAACAGCAGTGGGACAGGGGGCAAGGCCTTTTGTCCTCGAGCTCCCTGTCCCAAGGGCCTCTTAGTAGTTGTGTGGTTTTCTCATTGCAACTTGCCACTTGCTGGCATGAAGCTTTGTGAGACTGGCCTGTTGTTAGCTCTTAGTTTTGTTTTAATCATGTAAATATGAGTATAACTATAGGAGGTTCCTAGGCTCCCTTGTGCCCGAGGGGTCAGGGGGGCAATGTGGCTAACCGAAAAATCACACCAACACTTAAAGAGCTTGTGCCAACTTTAACACTTATCCCTTATCCACTAGATCCCTATCTAAAGGATAGGATATAAGTCTCAGATCAGTGGGAATCTGCGCTACTGCAATCATGGGGATCCCATGTGCTCCACTCCCTGAATAAATGGAGCAGTAGTTGAGCATAGCAGGCAGGCGTAAATACTGTATTTGTGACATGGTTCATTTTTTAAATCAATGCCTATTGATTACTAGTGTATTGATCGCCTATTTTCTCCAACTGTTTCTACTTCTCGAAAAGTGCTAGCTGTCACTTGTCACCAATACATTCCTCTGATGCTTTTCGGGAACAGATCTAGATGACGTATGATTTGTGTCAGTGACTAAATGGCCATTTGACTGACAAATAATCATGACAAGGTCATCCACTTTGCCACATCTCCTACATGAATATTAACAGTGATTTCCACACCATGGCAGCACAAGGCCATCAAGAGCCTCCTACTGTGCTTCTTCATTCTTTCATTTATTTGCTTTTTGTCCTTTGGGTATCCCGGGCTTCTTTCTTGACTCGCTTTTAGCTTATGCTACATACTTCAATGCTTCACTACCTCTTCAAGTTAATCCACAAAGTGCAGGGTAATATTTTTAGATAGAATCATGAAAGTGTGTGGAGTTAGATGTGAACAAACTTTATATGTGGAATTTAACTGGTAAAACAATCTAAATCTTCCAGTAGTTTTTAAAGATACCATTAATTAAATGGGTTCTTTTGGGGAATGATGTTAGAGGAGTAATGTATAAACATGATGTCAAGTAATTTGTTGGTCTGAAGCTCACATGTTATTTTAAAGGGGTAATGTCCTGGTTAATTGGTATGTAAATGTGAAAAACATTCCTTTCGCAATTTAAAGAAACTCTATAACTATGTTAAACACCTCCTAATTAGTCGGATATGTGAAAAGACACTGATTCAGAAGATGCAATTATTTTTTGGGTACTCATTTGCATTCCCCTGTTGTAAGCAGGCAATTGGTTCATGCAGTGAAGCACTTAGGACTCCTTTCTATTTATATCACTGAGCTTAGGAGTCCGTTGTATGCAAATAGCCCGAGGCAATCCCCAGCTATCCAATATCCTTGCAGCTCTTAAGCCTTTCCAATCCACTGCCTGACGTCTGAAGACATTTTGATTGAAGACTGTACAACTCAGATGTTGAAAGACGTCCGGCAGGGTATTCTTACTGCATATTACTGGCCGCTCAGTTGTCGAGGGCCTCTCTAGCATGTTCCATACCGCAGTACTGGCTCAGTACAGCAAATGGTGCCATTGTATAATGGCAGAAAGAGAAAGCCCCCTAGGAGACCCTGAATCCAAAATTGGATTGCAAAGGGTTAATACATTTGTCACATTTAAACCCCCACAAAGTTTGTTTAAACCAGCATCAGAAAACTGACAAATTTTCAATAGTAAATCTACCCCAATATGAAATACAGTCATATTGGGGCACATCTATCTAAGACTGGTGATTTACACACTGGTCATAGACAAGTGATAATGGAGTAAGCCTCGTTACATTTCTCATACCTTGGCTCGCTCATCTCTAACTATAGATTATAGTTAGAGATGAGCGAGCACGCTCGGTAAGGTCAGTTACTCGAGCGAGCATCGCTCTAGTGGAGTAACTGCCTTCTCCTCCGAGCATGCTCAGGGGAGGCAGCGGGGGGCAGAGAGTGAGAGAGATCTCTCTCCCCCCCGCTACCAGCCACTGCCCCCCACTTACCACCACCGCCCCCTGAGCATGCTCGGAGGAGAAGGCAGTTACTTGAGAAGAGCAATGCTTGCTTGAGTAACTGACCTTACCGAGCATGCACGCTCTTCCCTAATTATAGTGCATTTGATGGGCCACAGGCAGACTCAACAAGCCTGTCCACTTTATAGAAAAGTGGGAAGGCCTGTGTAAAATTAAGAAAAGTTACACATTTGTGCACAGCCATGACACAGCGCAAACAATTGTGTCTTTTCAATACCAGAATTCTGGCATAAACTCATTTATGAATTCTCCACAGTGTATTTTAAAGTAGACTTTAAAGAATTCAATTAGTTGATGGCATCTGTAGTATCCACTGGGTTGTAGTAATTGCTCATCTTTTCTGTGATTAGCTCAAATTTAACTCACAGTACTCCAATAAAAAAGTTATTAGCATATCATAATAGAAGGAGCATAGCTAGGGGCATGACAATCTGTTATGGCTTACTGGCTACATCAAATTGGGACCAGGGTGATATCACAACTTCAGCCCCGGCCCACATCATCCTCACGCTAGCGCAAGCTCAGTGTTGTTTCCCAGCCAGCCAATCACAGTGTATCGGCACACATTTATTCTAGCTCCTCCTTGTGGAGGAAGCCAGTTATTTATCTATGAAGGTATTTCTAGTCTCATGGCGGCCCCTGTCCAGACTCAGCTTTCAGATTAGTCTGTTTGATGTTAGAGATATCTGCGGTGTTGACTATTTTCGGGATCTGCTTGTGTGTAACATCTATTTATGGTGTATTACTTTACATCCATATTAAAATATTGATTATTATTGTAGCATTAATTTTTGAATGTACAATTCGAGAGAGTCAGAGTTCACTCAGGTTCCTGAGGTGGGGTTGCTCTTATCAGGGCAAGTGCTCCGCTTTTAGGTTGGGTTTCATTGCATTAGAATCAGATTTCCCTATTTTTGGTTTAGTCACAAATAATTTGCATTATTTGTGTTTGTATAATTTGTGTTTATTGGTCCAATTTGGACATAATATTACCTTTGATCTGAACAGGGTTTATTTTTTGTGTTCAGCTCGGACATAACACAAACATTCTGTATGTACTATACTGTAACTACAAGGCAAGGGCAGATAACTGGAAAGGTGTGCCTATGCACATATGTTCCTGCCATGAGTTCCATTCCCGGTTGTTATATGGGATGAATTTCTCTACTATTTTGAAGGAGTAGGGGATAATTTGCAAAGTTTGCAATATTTTTCCTAACCGCCTTCCATGCTCAGCTGGACATGGATTACAACTTTGGGTCTTAGATTTTTCACTGTAATAATTTCTCGCTCCACAGTTTAGATGTGACCGGTAAAAGATTGTAGCGCGTAAAAACCAAGGAATGGAAAGAGTGCTGTGTGTGCAGCTGTTGTATAATGGATGAGAACAATGATCACCTGCAATCCTTTTTTTTTGCATTTTGTTAAGCACATTCTGACGGAACTGTTTTTTGTCCTCCCATAATAATGTACATTCCCTCGAAAATGCCCTGACGTGGCACAACCAATGCTGCTCAATCTTGCCGGCTCTTTCTTTACAAGTCACTAGAACAATAAACCGCGTTCTACATCTCCTGGAGGTCTTTACAATGGTAATAAAACAGCATAGAACAAGGGAGTAACACTGGGATACCACAGGTCCAATAAAACAGCTAAGTAAAATCATAAAACACTAAGTAACTAGCGGAACTTAAACAAAACATAAAACGGGATTAAAGCAAGCATGCTGCTGAGACACGCTGTCCGGCAAACCCGAGAATAAAAAGCATAGCCAGGAGCACCATGTGGCACACACCATTTTAGAAGTCGCTCATTGTTTGTGTTTTTCAAGCCCTTTCAGTAATTTATAGCACTATCTTACAAGCTTTGTGGCTGCTGGAGCTGGCCGGGTCTCTGTTCTACTTGCTACAATACAGGGCATCCTTGGATAGTATGTAAAGTAGTATCAAAGAGCATGAAGGTGGCTTTGTACACTTTAGTTTTTAACTACCGCGTTTCCCAGAAAATAAGACAGTGTCTTATATTAATTTTTGTTCAAAAAGGTTTAACTTTTTTACATGTATGGCTGCCTGGACACTATTTAAATTGACTTTTTTAATTAACTGTTAGCAGGGCTTAATTTTGGAGTAGGGCTTATATTTTAAGCATCCTCAAAAAGCCTGAAAAATCATTTTGCATCCTCAAAAATTCTGGAAAATCATGCTATGTCTTATTTTCAGGGTATGTCTTATTTTCAGGGAAACGTTTCAATATATCAACTGGAGCGATGATGACATTGGTAATAGCTGTAGATGTCTAGATAGGGGTTTTGGTCTATTTCTGCATAGATGCTCATTAAGGTCACCTTCCACAGTGTTCACAATACAAGCCATGTAGGGGAGAATTCAGAAATCTCCATCACATGGTGCGGAAATTTTCCACAATGAATCCGCAGCATGTCTATTTATGCTCTGTTGAATTCTGGCTGTAAACTAGTGTGTTTGTGCACGGATTTGCACATGCAAAATCTGCCCGTGGCATATGCAGCGAATAAGACCCATTGATTTCAATGGGTTCCTTCACACAGGTTTTTTTTTTCTCATTTTGCGCAAGAGAAAAAAAATGCGACATGCTTTATTTTGGTGTGCAATTGTACCCAAAAGCCTCACCGAACTGTGCAATTTTACACCGAAAATAATAACACCTGGGACTAAGTAGGCTGGCCCTCCTACTCAAATATGGCATTGCTGGGACCGCGCTGATGTGAGCGGTGCCGACAGCATCAAAAAGTATGGTAAAAAAATAATTTATACGGGTGTGATAGCAGGCGATCACACTCCCTGCACAGTGCATATACGTCACGCTATCGCAAATGTATATGCGCTTACGTCCATGTGCAGGCTCCCTTAAAGGGGTTGTCCCGCGGCGAAAGTGAAAATTTTTTTTTTTCACTTACCCCCGCATTCTGCCCTGTTAAAAAGAAAGCATGGGTTAGTTTTTAAAAAGCACATTGCACTTACCTGCATCAGCGTTCTGCAGCTTCTTCTTTTCTTCTTGTGAAGATGGCGCCGCTGGTCTTCTCCCACGGTGGACCGCAGGTCTTCTCCCATGGTGCACCATGGATTTTCTTCTCCTTCCTTGCGTTCCATTGCCGATTCCAGCCTCCTGATTGGCTGGAATCGGCACACGTGACGGGGCGGAGCTATGATGACGACGCACTGACCAGCTCTCCGGCACGAGCGGCCCCATTCACCAGCCAGAAGACCGGACTGCGCAAGCGCATCTAATCGGGCGATTAGACGCTGAAATTAGACGGCACCATGGCGACGGGGACACTAGCAACGGAGCAGGTAAGTGAATAACTTCTGTATGGCTCATAATTAATGCACGATGTATATTACAAAGTGCATTAATATGGCCATACAGAAGTGTATAACCCCACTTGCTTTCGCGGGACAACCCCTTTAAATCCTGCAGCAGATCTGCAATTAAGAAAATCAGACTAATCACACCTAAATGGGGCAGATTACAGCGTAAATGCTGCGGGTATTTAGTTGCAAAATGCTTGCAGCAATTTATGCCCATGTGAAGGTACCCTCAGGCTGGCTCCACACGGGCAAGAAAACTGTGATTTTTGCCTGCTGTGATAGTCAGTAAAAAAGCAGAATATGAAACCAATTGTCTACAATGGCTTCATTCCCATCTGCAATATTTTTAGTGATGCGATGTTGAGGGGATAACAAATCGTGGCTTGCTCTATCTTCCTGCGATGTGCGATTTTTTTATCTAACATGTATTCCTATGGAGGCTTCTTTTTATCGCATCGCAATGCTACAAACGCGCATTTGGGAAACAGGCATTACTCCCAGATGCCCCCCATACACATGCCCGCTTGGCTGACTCCTCTGTCAGCAGCATATTTCTCTTAAGGCCTCATGTCCACGGGCAAAAGAAGAATTAAAATCCGCAGCGGATTTTAACTCTTCTCCCGCACGCGGATCCGCACCCCATAGGGATGCATTGACCACCCGCGGGTACATAAATACCCGCAGATGGTCAATAAAAGTGATTTAAAAAAAAATGGAGCATGAAAAAATCTGGACCATGCTCCATTTTCATGCGGGTCTCCCGCGGGGACGGCTCCCGCGGGCTTCTATTGAAGCCTATGGAAGCCGTCCGGATCCGCGGGAGACAAAAATCAGATTTTACTCACACGCTCCGGTTCTTCTCTTTGCCGCGGCGCCATCTTCTCTCAGTCGCGGCCGGATCATTTCGCTTCGGGCCGGCGCATGCGCGGGGCACGTCACCGACGTCATCCTGCGCATCCGCCGGGCCGAAGAAAGAAGATCCGGCCGCGACGCAGAGAAGATGACGCCGCAGCGAAAAGGAGATCCGGAGCGGGTGGGAGGTGAGTTTATTCTGATTTATTCTTATTTTCAGCCCTCATGTCCGCGGGGCAGGAGGGACCCGCTACGGATTCTCCATGGAGAATCCGTAGCGGGCCTGATTTTCCCCGTGGACATGAGGCCTAAGCCCCTCTGCAATTTTCTGTTTGTCATTAGCCATTCAGCTTCTCTAGTAATTGGGGGTTTTGGTTGTCTTCTTAGCTGTGGGGTAGGGGCTGCCTTCAGAGACTCATCTTTAGAGATGAGCAAGCATACTCGATAAGGCAAACTACTCGAACGAGTAGTGCCTTATTCGAGTACCTGCCCGCTCGTCTCTAAAGATACGGGTGCCAGCAGGGGGCGGGGTGCGGCAGGGGAAAGCGGGCAGTAACGGAGGGGAGATTTCTCTCTCCCTCTCTCCCCCCCGCCCCCCCCCTGCTCACTGCCGCAACTCACCTGTCACCCGCGCCGGCACCCGAATCTTTAGAGACGAGCGGGCAGGTACTCGAATAAGGCACTACTCGCTCGAATAGTTTGCCTTTTCAAGTATGCTTGCTCATCTCTACTCATCTTCCATGCACTCACACAGCTCTCAGATCTGCATTCAGTGTGTACATAATCTTCGCCTCTCCTGACCTGCTATGTGCATGTTTTTTATGTTGTATACATTAAATGTGTCTCCAGTTTGCTGTAGAAAAAGCTGCATGCGTTTTATTGGATTGATCTTTATTAGCTACTTTACTAGCACTTGTGTGCTTGCATGGTCACAGCATACAGTATACATAGCATATATAGAGAGCTCTATATAGGCTGTGACCATGCAAACACATAAGACCCAGTAAAGCAGCTAATAAACATCAATCCAACAATAATTATGCTGCTTTTCTTACAGCCAACTGGACACACATATAATACCTACAACATAAAGATACTTGCACATAGCAGGTTAGGAAAATGTAATATCAGGAAATGCAGAAATTGTGTACACACTGACTGCAGATTTGAGAGCAGTATGAGTTTAGGGAAATTGAGCCTATGACAATAGTTCTTCCCCCACAGCCAAAAAAGACATCCTAATGTCCTAGTTACTAGAGAAGCTGAATGCACAACAACAAGCAGTGGATTGCAGAGGGGATGCACTTCAGACTTGATTTATAGTGGTAAAACGAAAACAATGTTAGTGAAAGTATATTACAAGACTGATGAGACACACACAGGCTACTGGATGAGCATAAGTTGCCTGAAGTGTGTTCTTCACCTACTATCTAGCTTAGAGGTTAGGCTGGAATTCTCAGCCAGTTCAATGTAGTATCCAACTATAAAAGTAGCATCCAATTGAAAGCTCTTACACGTTTTGCAATAAGAGAGCAATGTCAATTTCCTTCATCCGGTATGAATAATAAGGACCGTATATAAGAACATCCTGTCATAATTATGCTTTGTGTGCCTAAAATATTCTTTCAGAACAGGAAGAAATTTGAAATAGCTGATTCATGTATTCCCAGAGAAAAATCGGCTCATTCATACTACAGTATATTCCAGCGCAAATTGGGATGGGCACTAAAGCTGGACAACATCTAGGATTTGTCTAAAGGTCATAGCAGAAGTCCCAGGTCATAGCACCTTTGGTAGCATTGTAGGAATACTACTTAGGTCCGAAATATTTTATGGTCTTCCTAATATATTGTGGATATATAAAGCTGCATTGAGCAGCACCTCTATATTTAACACATTTCTATAAGCATATGAATAATGCAATGCATGCGAAGATATGGAGATTTCAATGTAAACAATGTCTCAATATACAAAACATATTGTATTCCTCTCCAGAATCAGAATTTCATCCTGTTTTGAGATGCAGTGCAGCCCAGCGAGCGCAGAGCATGGAAACTGTGTAGATCCATTAGGATGGCAACTTGGCAGCTCAGCAGTAAATTGGTAACCACTGTACTGGGAACACAGCGATAAGTGTCAGACAGCTGTCACACTCGCTTCACCAGATCTAGAAGATACTGCAATACCTTATGACATAAAGCTACTTTATCACCAACTTGCTTAACAATTTGCAGGGTGGTTCCTGTAACGTACCAACAATGAACTCAGTAACTTTCCAACAAATGAGACTGTTTTTTTTTAAATTAGAGCTTTAGATATGCGGAAAGCCATATTCAGAGATCTATGAGTCTATACTGTACCATTGTGTGCGTTTGATCTCCCATGCAATTACAACTGGAGAATTAATGTTGTATTTGGCTGCAATTTGTTTCACTGTGCACCGTCCGTTCATAAAACCAATTCTCAACATCCTCCTATGACCCCTTTTGTCATTGAGTTGTTTATGGCCACAAGATCTTCTTTCGCTGGATGTTTTTCCTCAACCATACCATTCTCAGTATATGTATTCCAAAAACTCCTGCACAAGAAGACCTGACAAAGTTGGTAGTTTTTGAAATATTGGCCTAGTGTATTCTAAAAGTGGTGATCAGGCTTTGCTCTAAGCTGAAGCACTGGTACTCAGCATTTTCCAATGCTGTCATTAAAATGAATGGAGTGGTGGTGCACATATGCATCCTCTGTTCCATTCATGTGGGAACCATTGGGGCTCCTCTTATCCAACTTTATGGAGGGTCCACAGTCAAATCTCCACTGATTATAAAATTATTGCCTATCCTGTGGATAGGGGATAACTTTAGACTTGGGTACATACCCTTCGTTGCATTTCTTTGGAATGGCTTGTGTTCACTACAAGCAAGCTTCTTATTTGGTTACATGCAGAGTTCTGAGATTTAACAACCAGAGTCATAACTTTGATTTCTTGAGCCTCCGTGGACACACTATATGTAATTTTAATACTAGAGATGAGCGAGCATACTCGCTAAGGACAATTACTCGAGCGAGCATTGTCCTTAGCGAGTACCTGTTCGCTTGGAAGAAAAGATTCGGCTCCCCGCCACTCCCCGCCGCCGGCAGCCGAATCTTTTCTTCCGAGCGGGCAGGTACTCGCTAAGGGCAATGCTCAATCGAGTAATAATTGCCCTTAGCGAGTATGCTCGCTCATCTCTATTTAATACCAATACCATTATAAAATTCACTCTCATAGTGTGTTCATGATAACTGCTTGCAATTATGGCCAAATTGCTCTTACATTAAGCAAGAAGATCTTTTCACGAAAGTTCTGAGTTATATTAAAGTGGTTGACCAGTTGTAAACTACTGATGGCCTATCAGCAGGATAAGCTGTCTATAATAAATCGACAGGAATCCCACCGATCAATTGTTTGCTGGGTAGGTTTGCTCATACAATGAGCCGATTTCTGCAGGAAGCAGACAGCAACTTTCCCACTGCAGTGGCCAGTCTTGGTATTACAAGTCAAGTTCTTGTTCATTTCAGTGGGAACTTTGCCTGTAATACCAAGGCTGGCCACTGCCAGGGGAATAGAGCTGACTGCTTACTGCAAAAATTAGCTCAGTGCACAACTACATTGGCTGAGCAAACAGCTGATTAGCGGGTTCCCTGGCAAAGCACCCACGTTGATCTACTACTGATGAACTATCCTGCTAATAAGCCATTAAATAGTTTATAACTAGACAACCCCTTTAAACCTATATTGTGTTTTGCTAAACATTAACGTCATTGTACTCAGTGTAGTCTAGGGTATGTGCACACATAGAGGAAACATTCGGCTATCCGCTCTGAAATCTGCACATGACTTTGGTAACAAGAAATAAGAAGTGTGATAGAATCCGCCGATCCGTGGTAACACAGCTTGCTGATCAGAAGATATGACAGGTCCTTATTTAATTGACCCCCATCATCCGAATAGTAATCGTATATGACAACTTAACTAAACCACTACATATTATGGTGCAGCGATAAATATAAAAGTGCAGTAATTACCTGATAATCAGCGAGTACTGTTCGCCAGGGTACATACTGTTCTAGCCTTGATTTGTAGCATTTCAATAAATGCACACAAGATGAATATAGTTAAAACCACTTTAAAGGCAAAAACAAAATCGGAAACCACTTTCCTCTGAGTTAAGTAAACCTTAGGTATGCAAAAAGGTTAAAAAATGAACATTGGATTAAAATTATTAGGTATGCCTGTTCCGGAAATAATAAGGGTTAAGGAGCTTGTACAAAGGAGGTCAGCCCCTTTACAGCTGAGTCTATATATTATCTTTTCATCGTTCCATACCCACAAGCAATAACACTCCTGAATTATAATTTATGAGCAGCAGAGGCAACTACAGCGAGACTTACTATGTTATTTAAGTAAACAGGCAGATCTGCGTGAGACAAAAAAAATGTACGTTTGCACTTGGCAAAAACAGGTTTGAGTAAAGTCTGGATAATTCTTAGCACTTATGTTTCCTGTATTGGTAGCCTTGAACAAGGATCACAAATACAATTGCACTATATTTTTATTACTTTTCTTTTCATTAGAGAAATCCCCATGTTTAACCCTTTGCAATCCAATATTGGATTCAGGGTTTACTAGGGGGCTTTCTCTTTCTGTCATTATACAATGGCGCCATCTGCTGGCTAGAGCCAGTACTGCAGTATGTGACATGCTGGAGAGGCCCCTGACAACAGAGGGGCCAGTAATCTACAGTAAGAATAACCCGCCAGATGTCTTCCGACATCAGAGCTGTTCAGCCTTCAATCAGAATGTCTTTAGATGTCAGACAGTGGATTGGAAAGGGTTTTAATGTTAAAGGGGTTCTGACACAAATAATTTTTTTATGCTTTAGCAGCCATTGTTCCCTGGTCTGCTTAATGGACCCAGGGAACCCATGGGTTAATGGCTGCTAAAGCATAAAAATCTTATACTTACCTGTTCTCCTGTTGTTGTTGACATCGGGGGGTCATCTCCCGGCAGCATATTAGCACTTTCTGCTTAGGTTAAGCAGCCTGACTAGAGCCACCTGATTGGTGCACGCTGTGCAGTCACGTGGTGCCGAAGAGCCAATCAGGTGGCTCTAATCAGCAGCGCTGCTTAACCTAAGCAGAAAGTGCTAGTATGCCTCCCGGCAGGCAGTCTTCTTCCTCCAGCAGCCGCGCCGCTCCGGGATCGCGCGCATGCGCAGTGGAGAGGTGCCCTCTGACAGGAGTCAGGACGGGCCGCGTCTCCACTGCGCATGCTCAGCACTCCGGAGTTCAGCCAGGACGGACGGGCCGCCCACAGCAAGCACTGCTTGTGACGTGCTTGCTGTGGCGGTCCGTCCGTTGACCTCGGAAGTGCCTGACGGACGGACCAGAGCAGGAAGCGGTCTTTTTGACCGCTCCTGCTCTGCTTTAAAGGCACAGAAGAAGATGCCGGCTGGAGGGGACATGCCTGGCGATCGGGCCAGGCCAGACAAGGTGAGTACAATTTTTTTTTTTTCATGTCAGAACCCCTTTAAATAGCAACAATCAGCATGCAGCTGCTGATGGATCTGCTGCTTCAACTGTATGGCTGCTTGTTACGGTTTTCAGCGATAAGCGGATTAATTTCTATACTTCTCGGAATCAGAGACATATGTTGACACTTCTGGGCCCCAATGCAAAATCTGTAATGGGGCACCCAAATATAATGCTTTCTTCACAGTACTGGGATCCCTGTATGGAGAAGAGAGGCCTTATGGACCCCCTAAGACTTGTGGGCCCGGGTGAAACCACATCCCCTGCATCCCGTATAGTTACGCCCCTACTCGGAAGCAGTCTAACAAGTGAAAGCAACATGAAAGGTGCTAGATATAACAAAGATGCTGTTTCACATCTGCATTAGAGCCTCAGTTGCAAATTCCATTAAAATAACAGAAAAATTGTGTAGGAAAATGTTGGACCCCATTAAAGTTTGAGTTTTTTGGCCACAATTGGTGTCCATTGTAAGACAAACTTGTCACCAGAGTGGATCAATAATAATGAGAACAAAGCCTTATACAAGTGTAGCAAAGATGAGTTTGTCCTTTGATATTGCACAAGTCATATTTATATTATGGAGTGTGGTACTACATAGGACTGGATGTTAACCTTCTACATTAAAAGGGTTTTCCAAGCAATTTTCATTGATGCCCTATTCTTAGGATAGGCCATCATTAGTCATTGTCTGGGGTCCCCAATTCGGGATCTTGATTGATCAGCGGTTTCGACGTTTACTATCAGTGCCATAACATACGTAAGGAGTGGGAGCAGATAGCTCTGACCCCTGTGTAATGGCCGATGCTGTTAATTGCAGACTCAACTCCCATAAAAATCAATGACAGCTGTGCCTGCAATTACCAGCCCTGATCACTACACAGGGGTTGGAGCTATTTGCTTCCACTTTGTACCCTGTGTGTTGTGGCACTGACAGTGGGAGCCTGAACAGCTGATCAGTCAGGGTCCTAAGCTGTGGATCCCAGGCGATTAACTATCGCAGATCTAAGCTGAGGATAGGTCATCAAAAACAATAACCTGGAAAACCCCTTTAAATTGTGGACAGATACAGGTTTAATTGTGTAGCAAAGGCTGTTATACATGAAGTAGGATGGTCAGTGGATGGATTAGTCGGCAGGGCTGTTTTTTAGGGGGGTTTCAATCGTTTTTTTAAATTTACTGTAAAGTTTTCATTTTTAAAATAGGATACTCATATAACATGTTGCATAGTAGATTATGCAGTACGAAATGTAAGACCAGTACTAGAGATGAGCGAACGTGCTCTTCCGAGCTTGATGCTCGTTCGAGTATTAGTGTACCACGCCATGTTCGACCCCTCCCAGTTTTGACCCCTCCCCGCATTACCATTTCCTGCTGTGATGTGCCAGCTTGCACATGTCCACAGCAGTATGTGGCTGGCTGGGGGAGAGAGAGAGAGAGAGAGAAGAAAAAATAAAAAGGCTCGGCACCTGTCGGGTCCATTGCAAGAATGCTCAGGTCTCCCATTCACTTCAATGGGGTTCGTTACTCGAATAGAGCTCTCGAATATTACGAAAAGCTCGCCTTGAATAACGAGCACCCGAGCATTTTGGTGCTCGCTCATCTCTAACCAGTACATGTGCTAAGAAAAGGAATGTTTTGTACATCTGTTGACTTTTAATAACAGCTAGAAAAACAAGATAAGAAAATAAGAAGCCAATATAACGCACAAACCAATAGTCCAAGTGTAAAAGGATATTTCTATAACTAAGTGTGACCATACCAGGTAACCCAAAATCTAATATTTAAGACCCCTAATATTTCTAGGTTTCTGGGTGTTACAAGAAGTTGACCAAGGGCAGAAAATTATATAGTCAATTTGTTGTGAAGTGGTTGGAAGAAGTCCAAGTCTTCCAGATGTCTCACAATAACTAAATTTGGTAGGGTAAACACTTCAGCTCCTAGGATTCTAAATCTCGATGGAATTACATAAAAACATTGTTTATTAACTCCACAGATGGAGATTTCTGGATTGTTTGACCATACAGAGAGGACAGCAGCTGATATTACTGGAGGGATGGACATCTCCATAATATATGCGTTCCTCCAGCAATTAGCTTGGCAATTAGGGTACATTTGAGTTAAGCGTGTTGGTGCATAATACCATCTTATTCATTATTGTTTCAACACGTGTGCTACATTTAAGGGCTTTATGAGTCAAGGTCAGGGCTTGCCTCTAATTTTGCCATTGAATTGTCGAGCAAAGTCATTTTCCCACTCTTTCAGCTTATATGTTTTTTGGAAGCAAGCTCGACTATGTATCAGGATTAGGGATGAACGAGTATACTCGCTAAGGCACTACTCGCTCGAGTAATGTGCCTTAGCTGAGTATCTCCCCGCTCGCCCCGAAAGATTCGGGTGCCGCCGCGGGGCAGGGAGCTGCGGGGGAGAGCAGGGAGGAACGAAGGGGAGATCTCTCTCTCCCGCCCGCTCTCCCCTGCTCCCCGCCGCAACTCACCTGTCAGCTGCGGCGGCCCCCGAATCTTTAGGGACGAGCGGGGAGATACTCGGCTAAGGCACATTACTCGAGCGAGTAGTGCCTTAGCGAGTATACTCACTCATCCCTAATCAGGATATATATAGGCTAAAATGTAACAAGTATTTGGGTTACCTCTGAGTAGTGAACGTTTATGAGTATTTTAAAAATGTTGTATTTGAAAATGTTTAGCATCATCTGCGGACGGTAAAGGATAATGAGATCTTAGTTGTTTGTAACACGTAAGAGAGTTCTCTTGTATCAAATGTGGGAAGGTTATAATTCCTATTGAATGCCATTTTAAGATATTTAAGTAAGGAATAGCATAATAAAGTACCTCCAGTATGCTTTGAGGGTTAATGCAGCTATGACATTTTTACCAAGCTTTTAAATATGCAAGTCAATGGAGAAATTTGGGATGGCAGCGATAGATTCCACAACAGAAATATAAGTAGGGCTTTGGTTGAGATAGGAAATGCTAATAGTTGTTCTATATTAACCCAGTGCTTCTTGGTCTCTGCCTTCCACCAAGGGGATAGTGGAGAAATTTGTGTAGCTAAATAATAATCTTGGATGTCTGGAAGGCCTAAGGCCCATGCACATGGGCGGAAATTCCACGGCTGGATCTCCCGCAGAATTTCCGCCCGTGGAAGCGGCCATAGGATTACGTTAGAAAACGAAATCCTTGGCAGACGGCAGTGATTTATCCGCGTGAAATCACACACGGAAAACAAATTGCGGCAGCCGGCACATCAAAAAGCCGGAGCCGCCGGAGAGGTGAGTGCCGCGCTGGTCCCTGCAGGGGCTCGGGTCGGGTCCAGCTGCGAGAATTCTTGCAGCGGGATCCCACCTGGCCGTCTGCAGGCGACCTAAGACTCCCATCCATCTTTCTTTGTTGAGTATTGTGTTAGTTACTTGTGGCTTGTGATAAAACCAAACAAATTGAGACTGAATCTTCTCTATTTCTTTGAAAAAGCCCTGTGGCAGTTCGATGGGAAGTGTATGGAATGAGCATAATAATTTTGGTAATAAAAGAATTTTGAAGATGGCTATTCTACCTAGTCACAAGATATCAAATTTAGATAATTTTTGGGAATCTTTGTGTAATATTTTTAGCATGCGTCCAAAGTTGTGTTGATATAGTTTTTATGTGAGGTGAGTATGGTTGCACCCAGATATGTTATGCCAATTCATTGCCAGTCAAATAGGTGTTTGTTTTGCAAATATTGCAAAACATCATTCAAAATATTTATCAGCGGTATTTGGGATTTTTGTTAGAGATGAGCGAACGTACTCGGTAAGGGCGATTTCGCACCGCGATTTTCGAGTACTTCACTACTCGGGTGAAAAGTACTCGAGTGCGCTGTGGGTGAGCGGGGGGTTGCAGCGGGGAGTGGGGGGGAGAGGGAGAGTGAGAGGGCTCCCCCCTGTTCCTCGCTGCTACCCTCCACTCCCCTCTGCAACCCCCCGCCCCACAGCGCACCCGAGTACTTTTCACCCGAGTAGTGAAGTACTCGAAAATCGCGGTGCTCGATTGCGAAATCGCCCTTACCGAGTACGTTCGCTCATCTCTAATTTTTGTGTATTTATTTTGTAATAGAAGATTTGCACAAATTCTTTTATGACCTCTAGTGCCTTTCCCAAACCGGACACAGGGTCTGTTAGTGTCAGAATGATATCGTCACCACACAGTGAAATTAGGTGGGATCGGTCTACTATCTCTGCTAAAAGTCTACGCTAAAGGCTCCAAGGACAACAAAAATATCAGTGGAGATAGTGGACATCCATGCCTGGTGCCATTAGAGATATTAAATTCATCTGATTACGCCCCATTTAAAAACAAACTCATGCCAAAGCGTTTGAATATACTACAGACACACCTATGAAGAGATAGCCATTAAAACCCATATTTCTTCCAGGGCTGCAAAGTTGCAAGTCCAATTTATGTGATCGAACACTTTTTCAGCATCCATACTCAACGTAATGTCCAAGGTTTAAGACTCTTCTAGTGTTATCCGAAGCTGGTCTTCCTTTAATAAAACCCACTTGGTCTTCTTTATTCAGGTCTGGTAAAATAGATGCCAATCTGGATGGTAACAGTTTTGCGTAGATTTTAATGTCAGTATTTAGTAACGATATTGGTGCAAAGTTTTGGGGGACATCTGGTTGTTTGCACAGCTTAGGATCTGTGATAACCAACTCTTTGATTTTCTTTGGTGAAAGAGCCTTCCGTTAATACTAGCTGAAAGGTTTTGCGCATATGCAGGGACAAAACATTGTGTAAGATTTTATAGAAAAGTGTTTGTTAGTCTTTCCAGACCCACTAATTTGCTAAAAGGTAGAGAATTAATGTTTTTGAGTACTTCTGCTGAGGTAATTGGGGCATTTAGAGTCTCTCTCTGAGATTCGGAAGGAATAGGTAGAGTGATTTGTTGTAAAAAGTTTTGGATCTGTAATTTTGTACTCAAGAATATTAAGGGGTCATTTTTTCAATTGTATGATGCCAAATAATAGTCTCTAAATCTATAGGCTGCGTCTTTGGGGTTTGTCTTTCCTTTATTATTTTGACCTGACAGATATGGAATCAGCAATTTAGAGTGTTTGGCTTTGAGTCGAGAGGCCAACAGTTTCCTAGACTTGTTATTTTGGGAATAATATTGAGCCTTGTATCTTTTTAATTTCTGATCATAAGTTTGAAGTACATAGTTTTTACATAGTTTCCTATTCTGATAAATGGGCTTCGTATGTATGATTTATGAGCATTCCATATAACATAAGGATTTATATCAGGAGAAGTATTATATGCAAAGTATTCTTTTAAATCCCTTTTCAAATTAGTCTTGTGATCTCAAGATATCATTAAGAGGAATAGTATCAAAAATGTCTGCTGCAATGGATGATGTAGCATTAATGGCATCTCACCTCTTCCTCAGACTGCTCCTCTTGTGGATCCATTCTTTGTCTCTGCTTTGCTGGTCTGGCAGAGAGAGAAGAAGCAGTGTCTGACATGTGGCCGGAAAGATGATGACTTGTATATTGTGAGAATTCCTGCCCCAACTTTGCAGGACTTTTCCTCGGAGTTGTGAGCAAAATTGCAAGGACTGGTGGACAAGTTGAAATAATCAAAGGTTCAGAGCTGTTCCTTCATCTTATTCCTATGTTGTTTGTTCACTTAAACATACACTTAGTCGGTTGGGAGGCGAGGGAGCTTCCCTAAGAGCTTTCGGCTGCGCTATCTTGGTCCAGTGCTGGGGACTCTGGGGGCTTTTCAGGTCCAAATGTTGTCCTCTTCCCCTTCTGCAGCATTTTGGACCTCTAGACAAGTAGGTGAAAAGGAATTATGTCTAGGAGTCACTGTAGTGCTCTGGTGTGCAAGGAACTCAACAGTTATGTAGCCATGTACTTTGGCAAACAAGCTATGCCCATGACCAGTAGGGTTGTTTCTGATCAGTCAGAGAGGACTTCAGCTGCACAGGTTCACTTACTATCTTGGCTAAAGAGTTTCTGCTGAGACTGCAATGGGGAACCTCTGGTCAAATATCTCATCAAAGGCCTTTCCCCGGCCTTTTGATTGGCCATGTTGATTGGCATCAAGGGAAGAAGTCAACTTCATTTTTTTACTGCAGCCAAACTTTCAACTTTATTGAACAAAACTTTGTACTTCTTTTCCCTGTCGCTCAGGAACTAAGGCATATGGCTGCTCAAGTGCCTTGTTGACCTGGCGGTGTAGACTTCACACCAAAGAACCAACAGCATTTGTTGCTAACTTAGCGTAGCCTTTTTTTACGTGCCTGTATTAACCAGGCAAAACCCAACTTCCTTGCGTTCTCTCTACTGGTGCTCTCTTGCACTTCACTTCTGGAATAACAGTGCCTTTTATCACCTTCCAGGCATTGTGTAGCAGTGCCCAAGTCCAGACCCTCCTACCAAGGTCCTGAAGACACCACAATGCTTGAAAGTTTCAAGGAAACAATAACATCAAGAAATAAAACATAAAGACCATACCGGTCACCTTCTTATATACATGCGATTACATCATGTCTAGGAAGTGTCCTCTGCGATCATGGAAGTTGCTGTAATATAGAATATGAGCTTCTGCATTTACTGCATATTTCCCAGAGACATTATAATGAAAGGTGTAATAAACCGGGTAGGAATCTACGTAATCGGTCATAAACCTTGTGCAGGTGTATAACTATAGGAGATATATAGAAGTAGAAAACACTACTGTGCCCCTAAGGAGGACACCAGTAGATGGTACGTGGTGTTGAGGGCTCAGCTACAAATATTGTACTAGGGCCCAGGATCTTCAGGTTATGCCTTTGATTTTATACTTTCTGCACCAAAACAAGTATAGAATGAGGTGCATGTTAGAAGTTCCTCCCTGGCCTGCCTCTAACCTATGTAGTGCTAAAACTTTTTTGCTTAAGAGTTAAATGTGGTTCTTCTACCCTTTATATGATAGTAATCTCAGAAGGCCGTGCAACAATTTGCTTCAGGGATTACAAAAAGAAATGACCAACTGTGCTAAGGAACATATAGGACAGCTATGTTGCATATCTGCAGATGAATCTAATGGTTTTGGAATAGCTTTTAACTTCCATCAGGAAACTCATCGCTATGAACTTACCCTGCAATGCTGAGTTACCATGTGCAAAACGGAAGAAACTCCAGGCAATTTTCTAACTGCTTATTTTCACTGCCGTTTGTAGTGCAGACCCTGAAACATTGATCCCTTGCCCTTCTTACAAGCCATTCACTACATGTAGTTATTGTGATGATATAAAGAGCTGGGCACTCAGGACTGTCTTGCAACAATATCAAGATTTGCTGGTAACTCAAAAGTTATTAATGACATATGATACAAGTTTCATATCTCTGCAGATTATTGCTTACGAAATGTAATTTCTTACAAAGTTTTCAGAATGTTTTTGTTTTTAATAAGGATTATTTTTAGAATAACACAATTCAATACATGCAAATGATACATTCCACTGCCACTGCTCCAATAGTACTATACACACTGGCATACCGCTAGGGGTTGCAGGGTCGCAATTGCAACCTGGCCCTTTAGCTAGTGGGACCCACGGGTTCCTGCCATATAATGTTTAACTGCTACGGACGCATTTTCGCTCTGGATTGCACTCAGGGATGGGAGGGATCGTATGCCTATGGTACATCTATCACTAACTCTTAAAGGGGTTGTCTCGCGAAAGCAAGTGGGGTTCATCATTGCATAGCTCCGCCCCATCACTTGTGCCGATTCCAGCCTCCTGATTGGCTGGAATCGGCACATGTGACGGGGCGGAGCTACGCGATGACGCGTAGAAGGGGCGGAGCCAGAACGCCGCTGCTGCCGAACCGAGCCGAAGGCAAAAGACCCTTCTGCGCAAGCGCGTCTAATCGGGCGATTAGACGCTGAAGTTAGACGGAGCCATGGAGACGGGGACGCCAGCGCAAGGAAGGTAAGTGAATAACTTCTCTATGGCTCATATTTAATGCACGATGTATATTACAAAGTGCATTAATATTGCCATACAGAAGTGTATAACCCCACTTGCTTTCGCGAGACAACCCCTTTAAGAGTACAAATGTAGCAGGCGTTAACACTACTGGAGTATTATTATAACTCAATTTACAGCATTGTACTATATTGTAGTTAAGTTGCCATAATGTATTTAAATGTAAAGTTAACTTTTGCTGCATCTGTACCTTCAGAAATGCTGCAGATTTTCTACAGCAGAATTAGTGGAATTTAGAGTACAAGCATTGTAGATTATATTTTAGAAATCCAATTAGCATGCTGCATACAAAAATCCACATCGTAAATTGACCGGCACTGTGGATTTTAAATCTGCAGGATGTCAATTTATGCTGTAAATTTTCACTGTGGACTCCAGTCTTTCATTTGGTGCAAATTTAGTACAGATTTTTCACTACAGATTTGATGCGGATTTACTGCTACAAAAAATCTGCAGCAAATCTGTAGTGTGGGAACTTACCCTTAGAATGCATATTTCTTTTTTTGCATCCGGTTTTATTGAAAAGTTTAATTGACTATGCTTTCAATACAGCCGGGGCAACTTTATTTAGATAATTCTCAGCTAAATGTATGCCACAAGTCTAAGGCACATGAGAAGTAATGTGTCAACTTTTTAAAAGTTTGGTTTGGCCGAAACTTCACCAATACCCCTAAAACAGAAGGAGGAGGGGTAAGAGAAGGAGGAGAAGAAGAAAAAGGAAGAGGATAAATGGTAAGACAAGGAGCAGGACAATGAGAAAAATAAGAATGAGAATAAGTAGGAGGGGAAGGAAACATGAACAAGAAGATGAAGTAGGAGAGGAAGAAAATAGAGAAGTTGTTCAGCCGTGACAAACCACCCAAGATCCGAGTTGTCACCACACTAAACTTTTGACAAAGTTCAACCTGAAGCAGGGTTTAACTGTTTTGGTTCACTTTAGTGTTAAAGAGAAGTACACATGGGACAGTTTCCCCACTTATATACCAAATACCATGGCAAAACGTGATATGAGCCTAGCCTAATATCTGCACTGAGAAGTTCCTTACAGTTTTTTCCAGTGACACTTCCCTCTTCTAGCACCTCATTGAGAAACTTGAGACAAGTCATATTGTGTCACAGGACTGGTTGTACAGTGAAAGGGTTAACATCTACGTTTTTCGTTACATCTAGATGTCTGTGATCTGTTCCTGTCTCATTTACAGAGTCTCTTTTGTGTACACATGGGGGGGAGTTTTCTTTTTATACTACGTGTATTCAATTTACACTCAGGGATGGATAGAAGGAAACGATGAGAGACATCCGGCATTAACCTATCTAAGAATGATTCTCTCTCTGAATGCATGCAGTTCTCTAATTGCAGTGGCAGGTGACTTCAGCACTGCAGAGATGGCACAATTAGATGCTTATATACAATACTCAACAGATAAACACTACAGTGGTTACCATGGCAGTGCCATCTTTTAAGTGGTGACAATTGGTTTCCATAGCAGCACTGTGATTACAATAAGAGACCAGTGAATTGAACGAAATCTTTCCAGCTAGCATGGTGTTTCCATTGTCCAAAATACATAACGAGTAACATTTCAGAAGGATATATCTGGGGTAAAGTTATATCCGTATTGCAAGGTTCTGACCTTTCCCAGCATGCACTGCTTCCACAGGTACCTCTCTGTGAGTTATGTGATATTTTTATCTTGCTGTGACTCCCGGAAATTCATGCTCGAAAGAAGAGCAGGCTGGTGACTCTTTGCGGGAGCGAGAAGGTTAAACCTTTCAGGCGCAATTTCTTGCTTAATTGGCTCCAAGACCTTGGCAGGGCCTAACAGACAAGTGCTTCTGCCAATCAGCGCTCGTTAACCTCTGCGCTAACACCAGAGGCACACAGAAAATGAGGCAATCAGGAAAGCATCTGTTCAGGGAGGAGAAGATGGAAAGGTAGAAGAAGAGGGTGTTGGTACTGTGAAAATGTCTGCACCATCATCAGATAAAATGGCCTTGGTCGCTGTCCATCAGACCTCAAAAAGCCAAATAACATCACATTAACTTGTCCAAAGTTTTATGTATATATTTGCAATAAATAACTGTTCTGTTCATCCCTGTGCATTCACAAGGCAGAACCGAGCAGTTAGCAGAAAGTAAGAGTTAAGCTATGTCAAATACTGAAGCCTTCTTGTCGTATTTTTACCATTATTCAAAATAGGCAAGAAACAAAAAACATACATATCATATAGGGGCCAATTCCAGCTCCTAAGGGGCCTAAAAAGTTCAAACGCCTAGCTTGGATTGTCTCTATGCCATTTTCTATTGGTTGGTTGACAACCTGCATAGTTTCCTTTTTCTTGGCCACTGTAAGGGCAAAAACACATGGCCATCTGTGCAACTATGCTCACTACTATGGAGCATAGTTGCACATGAATGTTTTTTTTTTCCTAGACTTTGAGCTAGTGCGGGAAGATAGGTCCTGCCCTATCTTACCCGTACATAGTATTAACTACGTGCGAGAAAGATTGGGCAAGTTCTATCTTTTCTCACCCCTACTATTAACGGGCAAGAATAGCTCTAGTGAAAACGACACCATTGAAATCAATGGTTTTGTTTCGTCCCGTTATGAGGCCGTGATTATCACGGCCCCATAACGGGACTAGAACACACCCATGTGAAGAAGCCCTAAAGTTGTGCAGAATTGCTTCAAGGATAATGGATAAAGGGAATGGTGGAGGCAAACAACCAGCATTCTCTAGTACTCCACATGGGAACGGCATACAGAGAACTAATTAAAAATAGCGACACACTGGAGTAAGTAGAACCGGGTCCATGCAACTCATAAAATGAATGTACATATCAGCTATCCTCAGGCAGGATGATACCTCAATAACTTACACAGCTGGGTTGCAGCTCCAGAAAGTTCTTCTTGTTCTCATTCAGTTTCCATGAAAATAAACACCAAAGTATCCGCATTGGTTTTACCATGGCTTCAAGAACACTTGAAACCTCTTAAGGTCATGGGGAAACCAAGTATACTCACAATCTCTCAATGCCCTGAGAAAATCAATGCGGATACTTTGTTTTTTAGATTGTTTCCGGCAAACAGCACAAAGTATGCTTCAGATTTCCAGGCAGCTACAGACTTGCAAAAACAGATTAATGTGTGCAATGACACGTTTGTGTACAATCTGCCACGATTGGGTGTGATAAGCACAGTGATTTGCTGGATAGAGTATGGGGCCAGCTAAAATACCTGCTCAATTAGTACAAAACCAAAGTTATGACTTAATAAAAGCACACTACCAGTTACATGTAACCTAGGCAACACAAAACTAGTTTTATATTCCTGAGAATAGAAAAAAAGTTGTTACCTTGTGCTACTTGTGTATAAATAAATGTTATCGTTACTTGATTTACATTATGTTTACTGATTTTATGCAAACAAGAAGAAGGAAAAAACATAGGTTTTATAGCATAATAGGAATGTTTCAAACAAATTGTTTTTCTAGCCACACCCCCAAAGTTTAAAGCGGATGTGTATTGTGGATTCCGTGATCGCCATCCGCACAGTTGATCCATGGTAAAATGCGGGCATTGAAAGGCATGCATTTTCGATTTTTTTTGTTTACACTTGCAGATACGAATTGCGTACTCCGCGAGCAGAAGAAAAAGTTGCAACGTGCTCTATTTTTCTGCGGAATCTGAGCTAATGGCCGTAATTGATGTCAATGGAGGTGTCTAACCCGCACCCAATTAAGATTGAGTACGGGCTGCAGGTACATAGCGTCATCGCTAAGCGATAGCACAGGAAATACAAATAAACAAAAATAAAAACCTGCACTGCGCATGACCGCCGACGAGCCGCCGCAGACATCCGCAGTACAGTTTAGGGAGTTACACAGGGTCACTGGATGGGCTCACAGCCAGAATGCGCTGTGGGAATTTGACCCGCTTGTGTGAGCTCGGCCTTACTGATAGATATTTTCCAAACGTCTGTGACATTAGACATCAGGAACTAAAGGGTTACAACATGGGATCAAAGTGTTACAGGCTGTTACCAGCTGGTTTTTTTCTTAATTTCCCAGTATGTTTTATTATGAAAAGTGATGCACAGAGAAACAGAAATAATCCCATTGCCTTCAATCTTTAACTTTGTTCCATTATTCCTTCTTTACATAGATGACAGATGGAAAAACTTACATGACAGATAACTACTTTATCACTAGGTACATTTTTTCACTCATTTGTCATTAAAAGCAGTGTAAACAGAAAACTTACAAATAGATCTGAATAAAGCTTTAATGTGTGAACATTTAAAAAATATCAGATATGTCACAGTGACTTGTCAGAAGTTTTGAGCTGAAACTAACTACAATTGCTAAAATAAGCAGGCTGAAGTTTTCATCTCAGTGCTGTAATCAGCGAGTGGTGTATGGCCTCCATAGACTTTCTATTAAACTCATACACCATTCTCTGACGTCTAAAGACATTCTGATTGAAGGCCGTACAGCTCAGATGTCGGAAGACGTCCGGCAGGATATTTGTACTGTAGATTACTGGCCGCTCTGTTGTCGGGGGCCTCTCCAGCATGTCCCATACTGCAGTACCGGTCTAGCCAGCAGATGGCACCATTGTATAATGGCAGAAAGAGAAAGCCCCCTAGGAAACCCTGAATCCAAAATTGGATTGCAAAGGGTTAATAGTGATGCCCCATTAGCAGAGGAGTTCCAGTGTCTCCATCCAGATACATAGATAGATAGATAGGCATGAGAGAGACAGATAGATAGATAGATAGATAGATAGATATAAGGATAGATAGATAGACAGATAGGAGATAGATATATAGATAGATAGGAGATAGATAGATAGATAGATCGATAGATATGAGGATAGATAGATAGGAGATAGATAGATAAACAGATAGGAGATAGATATATAGATAGAGAGATAGATAGATAGGAGATAGATAGATGGATATGAGATAGATAGATAGATAGATAGATAGATAGATAGATAGATATGAGGATAGATAGATATGAGATAGATAGACAGATAGGAGATAGATAGATAGATAGATAGATAGATAGATAGATAGATAGATAGATAGATATGAAGATAGATAGATAGATAGATAGATAGATAGATAGATATGAAGATAGATAGATAGATAGATAGATATAGAGGGATGGAAAGATAGATAGATATTGTGGAATTTTCTAATTAGCATCGCCTATTCCTATTTTTGAACAGTACCATGTCTAAAAATAAATGCTGCTACATAATTGCTGTAAAAGTTCAGTGAATGCCTATTATATGTGGCTGTGTAGTAAGGAGGTATGAGAATTACACATATCGACAGTGTAATCAGTGCTTGTCACATTGGCTGCAGACGCAGCAGTCCAATATTTCTCATCCAGCTCACAATTGTTTCCAAATAACTGGGTTTACATAAAAGAAACAGTAAATTGCATATAACAATTTCGTAGACATTTAATTATTTACTGGATATCTACAAACACCATGTTCAATGTTCCTCTGAGCAGATTATTTCTCATCCCTCGCCATATTGCCAAATACAATTTCTAAATCCAATCAATACAACATTTGAAGAATCCGATACATTTGCCTAATGATTCAAATGATCCAAAGACCCAAAGCTGATCATTACAGTTGATTACAGTCATTTTCATTGCCATTAGCTTTCCAGCATTTGATAAAATTAAAGTTGTCTGTTTGTTTCTGAGAAGCTTATTTAAAGTCAATGTCAACCTTTTAACACCATTTGGCATTTAGGCTCTAGGAAGAGGAGAGTTTGAAGAGTCAGTATAAGGGTGCGTTCACACATAGCGGATTTGTTCCGGATTTTGTCTCGGGATTTGGTGCAGCATTAAACACCAATAGTTGAAATGGAAATATTAACTTTGTGTCTGTATTGGCCAACTTGAGTTTTCCCATTGGACTATTCCCCTCTAAAACCAATATGTGTAATTAATATGAACTTGAGTTATTCTCTTCCATCAAGTTGTTAAAGAGCAACTGTGGCGAAAACACATTTTTCTATCCATGCTCCCTCACTTGATTGCCTCTCACACTCTGGGCGTCTCCTATATATATTGCAGTCACTTCCATGCAGTGCAGCCTCCTGTCTGATTCTTATTAGACACCAGCTTGATGCTGAGATTTCTCCCTGCTTTCTCTTTCACTATTCTGTGTTATCAATCCCATGATGCATCAGCACATTAAATGAGCAGCTAGAGGTAGTACCATCTCTGTCTTCTGGGAGGATACTGTAATTATCACTACTCTGTATATTCCCCTAAATAAGTGACAGGCCATAAGTATACAGTCGGGAGGCTAAACTATCATCTCTTCCATTATAACTGTTTGACAGGAGCCTCTAATCATCACCGGTAACTGTGATAGGAGTTTCTGTATCTAAAGAGCTTGTGTGGTAGAGTCCATTACACAGTATTTGTGCTGACTGAAAACCTGACTTTTTGGAAGAACATAAACTCAAGTAAATCTCAGGTGGTCAGAATGTGATCATATGGCCCATCCAAGGAGAATGACTCCAGGAAGTTTAAGATAGAAAGGAATAACTAAACAAGGTAACACTAGTCGACTTATATATACTGGGGAATAGCTACATAATGAGTGAAAAAAAATGAAAGAGATTGGCCCTATAAATGTACTTTCTGTTCTATCTGTTTAGAGAAAGTTGAGTAATAACCCAGCTTAGTAGTAAAAAAGGCCTGGATAAAAGCATCTTGAGTCCCCTGTTGAGGATGAGTGCAGGACGAGGCCCTTTTGTAACGGCGGTTGTTGCAGAAGGAAGGGCCCAATTAGGGCTTAGTAGGAAGGCCATTCAGATACCCAGCAGTTCAGTTAGCAGTCATCATTGCTACTGTGGTAAGAGGGTGACCGATACCAGTGAAAGTACCCTTGTATGGGAAGAAATTGAGCCTCCCTCGTTTCTCAACTAAATGATTATGCTTGAGGTGCTGACTAGCTTGCAGATCAGGACCATGACAAAGGAGCTGTAAAGATGCTCCCTTCCTGCTATACTGTCACATGAGAGAGTCAAGGTTCAGGAGGAAAGACATATAATCAGGTTTAGTGCTGCCAGGTCAGATAAATTAAAGGGTATTCCAGGCATCTAAGCCCTTGCAGTATTGCTGACCTTTCCTCGGGGTAGGTCATCAATAATTGATTGGCGGTGGTCCACTGCTCAGGACCACTCCCAATAGGCTGATCTTAGCTCCTGCTCTCACTGCAGTGGGTGTACGTCGTCTGTTCCATCAGAATTAGGGTCAAAACCACAACTTTAATACAAGGCTTTGCTCCCATTGAAATCAATGGGGGCTATATCTTCAGTTGCACTTCCAGCCCCAACCCTAATGTGGACATCCGGCCTCCTGCACTGCATGCAAGAACTTGAGATCAACTGATTGCTGTCCATCCCAAGCGGTTGACTCTCACCAATCAACTATTGATGACCTATGTTGAGGATAGCTCATCAATACTGCAAGGGCTTGAATGCCTAGAACACCACGGGATATTAATGGTTTGACCATTCTGTCAGCCTCCAATGGACAAAAAACCGTGAGGATGAGTGAATGCCCTAGGTGAGTAGACACTACTATAAGAGCGGATTACCTAAGCCAAGTTAGCCACCTATGGCATTGCCCCTGTATCAAGAAGGTCCCTCTTGGAACTAACCGTAGACAGAGACACATGCATAGTTGACCTCTGCCTGCCTTATTGCTGCACCATCCAAACAACCTGTATATTATATATTGACATTTCTAATTGACATACAGCAAACGCGGGCTTCTGATGTCGCCAGCTATTCTTTCCATGGTAGTCCCGTATGTTACAATGCTTTAATGCCAGAAATGTGATGTCTACAAGAAAACTCTTCTTCTGAATTGACAGGCTGTGACACGGCGGGCAAATCTATACAGAATTGCTTAGAGAAAATATTAGCGGAACGTTCTTGCTGACACAGGAAAAGATTTCCGTCTTAGGAATTTGCTAGCGCTGTATGCATATTTCCTATTAATCTCTCTCGAACTGAGCAAGAAGATTATTTGGCAGGCGGTTCTCTTTAAGCTTTTAGTTGCGCTGAGTACAATCACATTGAAATCACTAGGCTTAGTTGTCCTTAAACCAAATGACTAGGTACGTATTGTTGGGTAGCAGTTTTCCGCAGACAGCTGTAGACAAAGTGTGTAACTGCTTCTATTTGTAGTGAAATCCCCGAGCTCCTTGAAGGCAGTCACATGACAAGCAACGCTGGGTACTTGAGTCAAAGGGTCCTTGGAGGGAAAGCTAAAGACGGTTGTGCCAGGCCTGCAGTGAGGCTGCATGAGGCAGATAAGCAACCGCAATCCGTAGAGAGACGCCGGACACTAGCAGATACAAATTGCTTAACACTTTCACCTCTGAGAGAGGCTTTGGTGGCAACATTTGCAAGTTCTCAGTGATTACATCCTGAAACGTTCACATGTCAGATGTGGTGGCTACAGCCAGCTGACCGTCAGATAATCCCTTATTACGTGAAGATCCTCCGGTGAACTGCGTCTTTGAATGCCGCCGACTGTCTCAGTCCTTTCTTGCTGTGCTGTTATTTGCTTGAGATAGACAGAAATGGCATTTCATCCCTTTCTTCTGCTGAAGTACACAATGCACAATGTGTCGTTTCATGTCTTACGTCTGCCATGATTTATTTTAACATTCAGATCGCACAGATTCAAAGGCTTTCTGGTCTACTTTTTTGTCACTTGTTCTTGACTACCAACAGGATGCGGAAGGACATCATAAGGAGAGATGAATCACGTAGTGCACAGCTCTGGATATAGGCTTATGCTTTTGTTGTGCACATTTGATATAAAGAATTACATTTTTCCTATTACCCAAAAAATGAATTATGCATTTGTTTTGTGGCCGCTGTTGCTCTGTCAGCAGCCTGTTGGCCGTCTGATAATCAGGGCTGCTGTGAGACGTCTATAAGATGTGTTCTTGAATGGTAAAGTTTGTAGTTCGTAGTCTAATATTTATAATCCGGCGTGACGTCCAAAAGATGGATCCGGCGCTATATCTAAGTACTGGTGTCCTATATTGAAATAACAATAGTGCACTTGAATAGGAAGGCATGGATGCACTACATGATGGGATGGCACACAGGCCCCTGGGGGCCCCAGAACATGGATTTCAATTTTGTGTTGTGGCCCCTGTAAGCGACAGAGAGTAAAACCCAACTGTAAAGTTGAAGAGTAGTATGTGAGAAGCAGAAATTCGCTTGGTGTCCCGAGGAATCGCTGCAATGACTGAAGTAGGGAAAGCGTTCTTGAAGTGGTCTCCTTCTGCTACAATAGGGGCAGATCTTCCAGGAAGTCTGCAAGAGATTCAGGTATTGATCCAGGTTGAGAGTCCCTGGAATGAGCACAGATCCATCGATGGCTCCATGCATGTATCGTGGCAGAAGGAGGCCACTTCAAGTACGCTTCCCTTCAGTCATAGCAGCGGTCGCACGGGATTTAGAAAAATATGGAAAGCGGATTTCTGCTTCTTACATGCTACTCTTCAACTTTGTAATTGGGTTTTACTCTCTATCTCTTACAAGGGCCACAACACAAAATTGAAATCCATGTTCTGGGGCCCCCATGGGCCTGTGTGCCATCCCATTGTGTAGTGCATCCATGCCTTCCTATTCAAGTGCAGTATTGTTGTTTCAATATAGGACATTGGTATTAATATATATAGCATTGGAACTGTCTTTTTGACTACACCCTGTATAGGGTAACTCATATATTTCTATATTCCAAATGCCCAGTACATGTTACACACAGGGTTGCCATCCAAATATGTTTTTATGCACATACACTGTCAGTCACTATATACAGATTTAGCAGAGCTGAGTCTCATTGTGCATCTGTTAAATGACACATTCAGCTCTTCTATATCTAATAATTCAAATTTACTGTATCTTAAATATTCATAGCCATTACAGCCTGTAAAGATATGGGGCTCCATGGTGTTGGCCAAAAAGTTGTATTAAAATGTTTTACCCAGAGTTGACCTTAAAGGGGTATTCCCATTTAAGACTTTCATGGAATACTTACAAGATATGCCATAAAAGTCTGATAGACGTGGATCTCACTTCTTGGACCCACACCTATCTCTAATTCTGACCCCTGCCACTCCCATCCTGGCTGAATGAAGTGGCTGTTGATGATTGGGAGTGGTGTAAACAGGGTGATATGCGGTTTCTGTATCTCCTATTGACTTCTAGGGCTATTTACATAAGTGCGGACAACTCCCAGCTACAGCATTCAGCCAGGCCATGGGCAGTGGAGACTAGAAGTAGGGATAGGTGTGAGTCCCAGAATGGAATCCATATTTATGGCATATTCACTAGAAGGGGGAGGAACAGAATGGACAGGATTCAGGCATCCAAAAACCATTTGGACAAAGGGAGAAAGATTGGACAGGACTATGACATGGACAAAACTGAATGTAGACAAACAGATAGAGATCTGCACAGCATGCATGTACCCAGAAGAATACGTAGCGCCCATGAAGGGATGGGACTGGAATAAATACACAATCATTATGACTGATTGGCTGGCTAGGGGAATCAGCTCATAGAGGACAGAAGAAAGAGGAGCAGAGAAGAAGGGAACATAAAACACTGAGGGATTTCTGAAAGGCAACACCTAAGGAACCTTCTGCAGTGACAGGAAACACTGAGGGATGTTTCCAGATAACACCTAGGTGCCTTCTGCAGTGACAGGACGTATGCGCCAAATTCGCCATCACATGGGCCAGGGCTGATGTCTTGACACCACCCTAGCTCTACTCCCCGATTGCGGTCAGCAAACTGCAACAATATATATGTATATATGAAACCTCAGTTTAGTACATATAATATGCTACAATAGCAGTACATTCCAATTATCAACATCATAAACGGTCCTATTATTTAATCTGTACAGTATATCCTGATTATTTACATACATTGCAGAATACAGTTACAAAGCTGGATAGTAAAGGTGTTTCACTTCCCCTCTGGAGACGGTAATGGAAAAAAAAAATCTCATATTAATAAATTCAAATCAACTTAATTACTGAACGGCACAACTTGACTACAAAAATGCATTTGGGAATATGGTCATGATTGTGAACTCCCTTTTCAGCAAAGTCTCTCATTCTCATATTAATTGCATCCAACTTATCTATTAGCATTCCTAATAAAATCTGATGTCTTGATGTTTTGTGATGGGCCACAACCTCTCGGATAGGAAAGGAACGTGCGTAATTAAAATGATGTTTCAGGCGTTTCAGCTAAACAAACCCAAGGTACTTCTGAGTCCCGACTGAGAGGGGAAAGTAGATTACATTTCCTTAGATTAAAAAATGAAGTGTGGGTCGTCCCCTTACTTTATTATATACAAGGATTCATGTGGAAACTATTGGAAAACTGTTTACAATGAAGACTCTGACAAGGCGAAGGCTGAAAAAGCAGAGGTGTGCATCGTGTGCTGTTAAGGGAGAAGCCTGGGTGGAAGTGATAGGTCAGCCTAGCGTGGGAGACGTAGGGCGCACAATGCGCTATATTACTCTGAAATTGAATTAAATGCTCCAAGAGCAAACAAACATAAAACATGTGCATTATAGTCTGTCCAATAGTGCACATAAACCTTCGACTGGACTCTTAAAATCCTGTTACATTACTTTAACCCTTTCTAATCCAATTTGTATCCTGGTTTTCCTAGGGGGTTTACTCTTTTTCTGCCATTATACAACGGCGCTATCTGCTGGCTAAAGCCAGTACTGCATGAGGTGACACGTTGGATAGGCTCTGACAGCAAAGAGGCTGGCAATATACAGTAAGAGAACCCTGACGAATGTCTTCTAACATCAGAGCTATACAGCCTTAAATCATAATGTCTTCAGACATCAGACAGTGGATTGGAAAGGGTTAAAAGGTTCTCTATTTAATGGGTGTTTTTTTTCTAAGGCTGACTTCATACGAGCGTATTTGCGAATACAAAACGCTGTGAATAGAGCTCATTGATGTCATTGGGTTTATTCACATGGGCGTATTTTTTCTGCATATTTCGGTCGCGCAAAGAAAACGCAGCATGCTCTATATTCCTGCGCACCAAAAACCCCCATAGAAATCAATGGGGATGCGCAAATGTACGCAATACTGTAGGAGATGTGTGACACTGCACAGGGATAAGAACACATCTGGAACTCATTGGACTAATTAGCTATTTCAATCTTTGTACTGACAGGGCATGTTCATTTGCACATGGCAAACAAAAAGTACAGTAAAATACGTTGCTGTGCGCGCAAAAAAATTGGTCAGTCCGCAAATATGCTACATTCAGGCATGAGAAAATATGCATATTCTCATGTGAAGGACTTGTAGGTGGCTTTACACAGGAGAGCTATTGTCCAAATACTCGCTTGACCGAGCAAATGTAAGTGATGGTTGCTTTTTTCGTGTATACACGGCCATAGGTCAGGTGATGAGTAAGAATTCGTTCACTAGTCGCTTAGTTTCAGCTTACCTAAAACTAGTCACTGGCTGATTAAATATTGTGTAAACAGATAATCTTTGTCTTTCAATGGAGGTGTGCGCTTGTTCAATGTGCCCCTCCCACCAAACACTGATTGGCTCCCCCTTTTTTTTAAACATTTTACCCTCCCACTTAACATTCATTGGTTTCCAAAAACACATAAATACGGGTGAGTGATCTTCAACTGAACAGTCCCTGCTGGTCCTCAAAAGAACACTTGCTGTTACAGTCTCTGGTTGGTTCGGATCTCCAAAGATACACTTGCTGTTGCGGTCTCTCACTGGTTTGGCCTTCGACAGAACAGTTGACTCAGCAAGCAATAAATATGCATTGGGGAGGAGTCAAAATTTCAAATACAAGCCCACCCAAAACCTCACACCCCTTAACTATTTGATGACTGATATTTCAGCCTGTGTTTCCAACAATTCATTCAGTGAACTCAATGTCCTACCATATGGAAAAAATATATAGTATGATGTATGGATACTGATGGCATTCAGATCAATGTGAGTGCTGTTTTAAAAAAAATAGATTTTCATAGTTTACCTAGCAGAATGTATATGGAGTAAATAAGTACCTCAAGTCAACACCATAAAGGAAAAAATACTGCACCCCACACTGGAACTTAAAGGGGTTGTTCAAAAAGTTAAAATGATCCCCTATCCATATAATAGGGGATAAGTATTTGATCGGGGGGGGGGGGGGGGGAGGGGTGTCTTACCCCTGATACCACCCATGATCATAAGAACAAGGCTCCTATCTCTTCCTGTATGAATGGAGCAGTAGTTGAGTATGCACGCTTCCACTCTGTTTATCTCTATGGTATGGTCCTGCCAGAGATTGCCAAGTGCTTGCATTGGTCTTTCTTTGGTAGCCGCAATAAGATGAATGCAGCAGAAGCATAGATGCTTGTCTGCCACTCCATTCATATGGGTTGACATGGAATTCCCGTTCTCATTATCAGTGCAGATCCCAGACACTTATCACCCATCTTGTGCATAACTTTCAATTTTGGGTTAACCCCTTAGGCCATATTAAAAACTATACAAGTTGAGGTCATGCAAAACGGAAGAAAAGAGCATCACACAGTATGTGGACTCCATCCGTGTGCTCTACAATGTCCCCAATGTTCCCACAGCCCATAAACGTCATGTTCTACTTTCATATGGCAAAACAGATGAAAACTGGACATGCAGTATTTTTTTTCTCACATGGATCATTAGTTCATGTGAAAAATCAGCCATCTAAATAGCCTCACAGACTATTATGGCACAATTTTCTGTTTGTGCAATACACGGACAGCACACAGCCCCAAAATACAGCCATGTGACTGAGTCTTCAAAGTGTTGCAATTTGCACAAACTTTTCTATAAAATGGTCATAAGGGCTTGAATAGATGAGTGCATACGTAAATACTGATCATATTTGCACATGAACAAGAAAAAAAAACATTTTTTTTAACCGTTTAAATTTCTCACTATTGCGCACAGTTGAAAAAAAAGCCAAAAGATAGGGCAAGTCCTATCTTTTCTCGTGCATAGTGTTATCGCACGAGAATCGCACTAGTCAAAATAAAACCATCTAAATCAATGGTTTTGTTTCATCACATGCATTTTTTACATGTGCAAAAAAAGAACTCAAGAAAGCCTGATTAACCCTTTCCAATCCACTGTCCGACATCTTAAGACATTATAATTTAAGGCTGTACAGCTCCAATGTTGGAAGACGTCCGTCGGGGTTCTCTTACTGTATATTGCCAACCTCTCTGCTGTCGGAGCCTATCCAACGTGTCACCTCATGCAGTACTGGCTTTAGCCAGCAGATAGCGCCGTTGTATAATGGCAGAAAAAGAGTAAGCCCCCTAGGAAAACCAGGATACAAATTGGATTGGAAAGGAGCTGTCCAGTTGTAAACTATTGATGGCCGATCCTCAGGATAGGCCATGAATAGTAGATTGGTGGATGTCCCCTCCCCGGTACCCTCTCCAGTCAGCTGTTCTCTGGGCCATTGCGCTTCTGTACTGAGCTAATTTCTGCAGGAAGCAGACAGCTCCATTCTCACTGCAGTGGCCAGGCTTGGTATTACAGGTAAAATTCTAATTGAAGTGAATGGGAGCTTTACCTGTAATGTCAAGCTATGTCACTGCAGTGAGAATGGAGCTGTCTGCTTCCTGAAGAAATTAACTCAATGCATGAGCACAATGGCCCGGCGAACACCATAATCAATAGTAGTCCTGTGCAGTGGACCTCCGCCAATCCACTACTGATGAGCTGAGGATAGGTCATCAATAATGTGCAACTGGACAATCCCTTATATGCACAAGTGTTGTTTGCATCTGTAATACGACATCCATAGAAATCTATGGGCCCATATTGTATCTTTGCATGTCTCCAATTTCTCGCAGAAGATTCTCTCCATTGGTCTGTAAGAAAAGAATAGAGTCATGTCTGAAATTTTCAGATGTATCAATGTATTACTTCTTCCATAAGCAGAAATGAAACTGTCTTGTATGTGAGATCATTTCCTCCATATCAGGATATATCCACCGTAAACATATGCAGTGCATTTGTAGTTATTGTATATAATTTAGGATATACAGCATACTTCCCCATGTCTTTCACGCCTCAGATTTCCAAGTATCTGTGTTCCCATTTTTACGAAATCTTCTTATACCCGCTGTTTGATTATAGTCTATTTTTTTCTGGTTCCTTTACTCAACAACCTTTTACTTCTGGACGTAATGACATTTCTATAAATGGCAACTTGTGTGCTGGGCACCTTCTATTACCCTACTCTGTCTGGCTGGACTTGTTCTGTTGTATTGGCACAATCATTTGGAGCAGGATAGCCGCCTTCACAGATGCCATGACATTTACAATTTTAAAAGAAAATCTGACATTTCTAAAGTCTGACACGCGCACAACTCTTGATTATTTGATAAAGTTTTCATCACACTTTGACTATAACGTTAAACTCTGGAAAAGACTGCAGAGCTGAACTTTCTGGGTACAGCATCAAGGTGGCGTGTGTCCAGTGCATGGACCGTGCATGGACAGGACCAGAGACAGGTTTGCCATAGGAATCTCTGTAGGCCGGTCAGATCATGAGCCGGTCTGTTTATGCAGAACTGGTGTCAGCACATCGGTAGATGCTTGTACCCGCTGCACTCCTGGGGGATCATTGCAGCTGAATTCGGGTTGATGGTGGATGGAGCACTTGCTACAGATCCCGCTGGCTCTGGGAGCAGCTGCAGGCTCGCTGCGGTGGGGGACCTTTTATTACAGAAGGCCGAGTAGCTGCGTAGCATGGCGGTGGGGCTAGTATCTGTGTCATCATCAGGCAACTGTGGTATCTCTTCAATTTTACACATGCCCTCTACTTCTTTTTTGGCACGATAAAGAGCTGAGCTGTGCCCACTGTCAACTGTGCTCAGATTAACAAGCAATGAACGGATGGTATCTTAAAGCATATAGATCCAGCATCCAGTAATAGTTGCGTTCAACCCTTCTACATGGACCCTTCTACAACATAAGGCCACTTTTAAACAATTTTTCCAAGGCCATTTTAAGTTCCCAATCCACCCTAGGATAGGACTTTGAAACTAATAGCAGCTTCAAACGGGCGTATGTGCGAATGCGCAAAGCCTCAACGCAACATATTTGCACCAAGAATGAGGTTGATTTGCACACGTATTTTAGCGCATTCCCGTTTTGTTCATATGTCCAAGCAGAATTATTTTTACTGGTGGACCCTATGCACCCCAGTCTGACATTGAATACATGGACTTTGCAATTTTAGCAAGACTGCAGGGGCTGCAACCATTTTTTTGATAATCTTGCAGTTCCAGTAACCACAAATAAACCAATACCCTAAATAAATATAAACCGTAAGTTTAAGTAAAGTGGGAGTGGCCACAGCTTTATTAACAAAGCAATTAACTATGTCACTAAGACTGCACAGAACAACGGCTAACCATCTTGCATTCTATTGCAATTGCAAGATGCTGTTCAGGTAGGAGGTATGGATCCAATACCTTCTTCAGGGCAATTCCTGCCACACATGAGAAAAATAAACAAAACTGCCAGAACCTTGATAGAAAGGCATTTAAGTTATACACCGCTGCAGATGGTCACATAGGCTTTACTCCCTGCAACTCTAGGTATTTAAAGGGGTTGTTCCACCAAATGCAGTTTTCCCCTAAGGAAAGGATAGAGGATAACTATCTAAGCTAAGGGGCTTCAACTTCTGGGACCTTTACTGAATGATAGAATGAGGATCCCAAAGATCCCTGAATTAATGGAACAGTGGTCCAGCATGGACATCACTAATTCATTCAGTTCAGTGGGACAACAAGAAATAGCCAAATGCTCCATTCATTCGAGAACCTTCAGGACCCCGTTTGTAAGATTTGTGGGGCTCCTTACAGTTGGATCCCCAGCAATCAAATAGTTATCCTCTATTCTGTAAGTAGGGGATAATTTTAATTGCTGGGACAATCCCTTTAACCCCTTCTTACACCCAGCAGCTAGCCACATGAAGCAAAACACACATCTGAACAAGGCAGAACAAGTTTGCTCCTACTTCTTCCTTCTTGGGTTAAAGCACTACAAAGACTCTGTTGTGGATCACACTTTCTCCATAAGTTTTATTGCCTAATATATTTACTAAAGTCTTGAGATCCACTTTAAATATTATTGCGTTTTATATATTTGTAATATTATTGTTGCTCATTTTCTTGCAATAATAAATATTTTGTTTAACTTTTCATTGCTGACTATATTGTAGGATATTCAAAAAAAAAGTGATCGTCATAACAGCCATACTTAGTCACTGCCTACTATATAGCACCTACTAGAATTACCTGTCCGAACCTCTTCTATTCTCCTGTAAGGGGGGAGCGCTGCTCTGTTCTCCCTATTACTAAAACGAATAGCTCTGAGCTTAGTAGGAAAAGGAAGGGGTTAACAAAAAGAACTTAAGAAATCTCTGAGTTAGGTGACCACACTAAGCCCCACCCCCTCTAGGACAGAATGGTAGAACTAGACTGCCCAATGTGGGAGACTGAATGAGAACCTAAGCTCCTCCCCCAAAAAAGGTTCCAAAGATTCTAGGGTGTTATAAAAAGTAATAATGCGGCACCACAGAGCAGAACAGCAGGGACAAGGAGTGAAGCAGAAATATAGTGGAGATCTGGGAGCGGTAGCCCGCAGGGATTCTGCAGGGTGGCAGACTGAGAAGCTTGTGTTGTTGCTGAAACTCCTGATTGTCCAACTAGAGGCTGCAAGGAACTGCTGAGGGGTCACCACAGAGATTGCTAAAGCCTGCCAAAGAGCTGCCTATTGAAATTTAACATTCTGCAGCCCAAGGGAAAATTCGGACTGCACTATGGATCCCACAGATCTTGATCCACAGGAGCACATTGAAGATTACATTAGCATTAGGTTGTAAGTGAGGCTGGCCTCATTAGAATTCACACAGTATGCACACCAATAGCAAGTGGTCAGGGGTTCAGCAGGCCTGCTATTTGATTAAAAACACTAACACTAATCTCTGCGACAGAAGGCTCGAATATTATCAGTGAACTATAACCTTTAGCAGGATTGAGCTTGGAACTATTGGACGCTAGTACTAGAGACTTTGCAAATCCACAGGTTGTGGAGAGTATTCTCATTATTTATGAACTGTGTTCATTTAGCATTACTGTTTTAACAGATTGTATTGGAGTTCACTTAGTCTTATCACAGGTTTATTGCTAATGTTGTAATTTCGTAATAGAAAGTGTGAAATATTGCTATTCCCGGGTATGCAAAAAAATGAAAAATGTGTTAGGCCTTAGTTAGTCCTAGACAGGATTATGTCACGATACTGTGAAACATGTTTCTAACCTACTTTCTAAATGGCTTAACACTGTTCCTTTGAGTCATTTGTTTAAAATAAAGTTTCCCATTTTGTAACTCCATCGTCTGCATTGTATTTTCACATCCTACCACCCACAACGCTCCCTTTTTAAAGTACATCTTTTTACTGGCATGTGTAAATTAACAATATAGTTTTCTCTATGGAATAGAAAGTCGATTGTACTCCGATATGTGAAGACGATTTCCTAAAACTAGATTGCTAGAAGCTCTCTTGTTGCATTTCCTATCTTGCCCAATAGGAGCAGTATGCATTGCAGTCTATAGGTACATTAGGTATTACCCTTGATTTTATGTCCATTGTGCATAAGAGAGAAATGAAAAGCCTTATTGCAGCATGTTTGGTGAGAGCAAGCCCTGCTTATTATGACATCTGCATTGCTTCCGTGGATCTACGATTCATTTTCAATGTTTCCGTCTATAAATCAGCAGGATTTATTTGTTTTGTCTCAGGTAATCTCCAATACATATTAACTAGGTCATCTGCTGCCCTTTTCCACCGTCTTCCTGGTTCCTGCTTATACGCCTGCACTTGGGTAATATTATATCTGGGTGACCAGGATGACACGGATCGGACTGCGCTAGGGCTCTTTTTATTCAATGACTGAGCAGACGTCCGCCTGTCCCCTCCAGGGCACAGTTGCATTACATCTCTGTCTGCCTGGCTTATTGTGCAACGTGTTATTTCTTTATACACAGCTCTGTATTGATTTAGGAGTTATACGATGCCTTTTTTTTTCTTCTGCTTCTTCCTAATTTTTTTTTTCCTCTTCCTACGAGACTAAATTGATTTCTGAGAATGGGCTCTCTCCTTGCTCCCTCCCACCCCTCCTCCACTTTCTTCATTGAAAACAGCAGTATGATGAGGATTATTTCCTAGCTCCTCTAACTTTGTAGATTTTAAGTCCTCTCCATCAGGCGGGTTTATGCACTGGATTAGTACCTTATGCTGGCAGCTTTGTTTGTGCGAATAAAGCTATAGTGCAAGATTGTTGAAATAAAGCCTGCTCTTATTTCAGTCTATAGGTCTATACGTTGCCCTTAATTAGTCCCAAAGACCCCGTCGTTAGGATGCTGAGAAAGCTGTTTTACTTTGAGCTGGGATAAATGTTATTGTGCATATGTGTTTTAGCTAAGTTGAATTACATTAAGCTTTCACGCTCTGCGCCATTCCAATTGTCCTCCAAGTACGGTTCTGATACTAAATGCTCTATAATGATACTTTTACAGGACCACATCATTGTATGGCTTGGCATATATCTATAAAGGAATGCTTTAAGGCAGATAGATATGAGATAGATAGATAGATAGATAGATAGATAGATAGATAGATAGATAGATAGATAGATAGATAGATAGATAGATAGATAGATAGATAGATATGAGATAGATAGATAGATATGGGATAGATAAATAGATATGGGATAGATAAATAGATATGAGATAGATAGATAGATAGATAGATATGAGATAGATAGATAGATAGATAGAGAGAGAGAGAGAGAGAGAGAGAGAGAGAGAGAGATAGATAGATAGATAGATAGATAGATAGATAGATAGATAGATAGATAGAACGAACATAGATAGATATGAGATAGGTTGATAGATAGATATGAGATAGGTAGATAGATAGATATGAGATAGATAGGTAGGTAGATAGATAGATAGATAGATAGATAGATAGAACATAGATAGATAGAACATAGATAGATATGAGATAGGTTGATAGATAGATAGATATGAGATAGATAGGTAGGTAGATAGATAGATATGAGATAGATAGGTAGGTAGATAGATAGATATGAGATAGATAGATAGATAGATAGATAGATATAGATAGATATGAGATAGGTAGATAGATATGAGATAGGTAGATAGATAGATAGATAGATAGATAGATAGATAGATAGATAGATAGATAGATAGATAGGAGATAGATAGATAGATAGATAGATAGGAGATAGATAGATATGAGATAGATAGATAGATAGATAGATAGATAGATAGATAGATAGATAGATAGATAGATAGATAGATATAGATAGATAGATATGAGATAGATAGATAGATAGATAGGAGATAGGTAGATAGATAGATAGACATGAGATAGGTAGATATGAGATAGATATGAGATAGATATGAGATAGATAGATAAATAGATAGATAGATATGAGATAGATAGATAGATATGAGATATATAGATAGATAGATAGATAGATAGATAGATAGATAGATAGATAGATAGATATGAGATAGATAGATAGAGTATCCCTTGACTGAACAGAGAGGAACGATGGCTTACATGGACCAATGATTGGGCAAGAACATTTATAGCAACATACACCTGCCGGATCATCGCTTTGTATGAATCTGCCACTGTTCATTCATCAGTTGATCACATCTTTTGTGCAACTTAAGAAAGTATTGTTGGAAGCACATATCCCAATGTAAATCGGGGATTTGCTGCCAACGATGATAATCCTATATGAGGATAAACAATTGCGTGTTTCATTGTTTGTCTTTCATACAATATGAGTCGGCCTGTATAAAGATGAGGCAAACAATTGCCAATCTTATTGATAGTCGCTCTACATTCAACTCTCTATGAGCCATTGAAAAAAACGCGGCATAACTGATTTTCTAAATACATTTTCTAAGGGTACTGTTACATTGAGCAACTATCGTCCGAATAGTTGCCCAGAACAGTCATTGAAGAGTGTGAATGATAGTTGGTCGAAAGCCTTTGATACCGAACGAGAAAGGTTCATTATTGAGAAAGCGACATTTCCCAAGACAGTTTTGTTCGCAAGTTGTTTAAATACAGTATAAACAACTATGCCATTAGACTGGGCGACCTTTCATCGATGAAATGATGAACGAATTACCGCTTGTCATCCGGTTGGTGCCCATATTTACATGGAGCAGCTGCCATTTGCATTCACTTGTTTGAGCTATTATTTGGCGGATAGTCATCTTTTGTTAAGGTACCATAACTTGATAGCAGACGACTACAAAGCTAATATTTGTTCACATTACTTTAGCAAATCTGTGAGGTTTCCCTCCTGCAGTGAGCTCAACTTCCATTTGCAGAGTCTTTGTATTTACAAGTAGCGGAGTTTAAATATAGCAGTTTATGAAGCATACAAGAGGAAATAATAAGATATATTGTAATCCAATGCATCATTGGCTGTTTCCCTGCCGGACAATACTTTTCCCATAAGGGGCTACCTTATACTACAGCCTCTTACATTAGTTGCTTTTATACTAAACACATCTTTGGAGGGGTGACCTAAAGCTCCTTTGTCCCAATGTAGAATCTGTGACACAAACTTCAACTACAAAGTATCATTTATACAAGTAACCTCCTGATATAGGGTAGAGGAACCTTATGGATCCCCGCAGGTCAGAGGGCGAGGCCGTAATTTCTTCATGTTCTATAGCCACAACCCTGAAAATGTACTATAAACAGAATCTTTGGCCTCTCTTGTCACAAAGTAAGGATAATGTAAGGTATGGATTATTCATTTATCTGATATTAGAAAGTACAAAGATCTCAAAATTGTAAATATGTTGGCACACTGAGCCCTCCCAGTACAGGAATGCCTACTCTCCTCCAGCATTTCTAAAGTGAAGCCTGCATTTTTTGATATTGAAACTGCAGGATTGCCTCAGAATTATATTTGTATGTTTGAAGCCCGGGAATCTATTGACATGGTTTAAAAATTGAAATTGGTGAACAATATTTTGTGTCACCACTGTCAGTTGTACATATTCCTTGGAAATGTGAATCTAAGTGTCCTAGGTAGCCTAAGAATAAGTTTGGACCTCTACTTGCAACTGGCTCAATATTTAAAGTTTAACCACACTAGATCTTTATAATCAATCCTACCAAAAGTAATTGGACACATGACCAAGAATCAGAAGCAGTGTTTATGTATCTGTATTAATACTTAGCTGAGCCTCCTTTTGGTCCTACTGGCCTCATATACTCTCCATGACATACTTTCTAACATCTGTACACTTCTGCTGGTATTTTTCTCTATTTATCCTGCAAACACTTGGCAAGTTCTCTCAAAAAAGATGCTCATATTTTCTGACCTGAAGTTTCAATTCGTCCCAAAGATGTCTAGTAGGGTTCAGGTCTGGATCAATCATGGAGCATCTGTATCCTCCAATCCGCGGATCATAATGGAATCTTTGCCATACTTAACTGCTGGCTCAACACACTCAGGCAGAAGGCGTTCCCCAGACATCCTCCACAGCCAGGTACATCCATCTGATTTAAAGATGAAGTTGAGTGATTCATCACTGCATAGAATGTTTTTCCATTACTCAACTGTCCAATGATCACGCTCCTTGTACCATTGTAGAGGGGCCGATGCATTGCACCTAGTGATAGATGGCTTGTATGCAGCTGCAGAACCTATATATCCAATTGCATTAAGTTCCCATCACAAACTATGACTGACACCTCCAAGGGTCTACATCTTTTGTAGAACGGTTTTGGACACATGACATACTAATAAGACCTGATCCATTCTAATGATATGGGTATTCAAATACTTTTGGTAGAACGGTGAAGATCAAGCACTTTGGATTTCCATGATCTTGTGAAGATTGCCGTGGACAACGTCTTTACAGAGGAAGTGCTGGTGGAGCACATTGCTAGCACACAACTAGAACGTCCCTCTTGTATCATGCAACTGTATAATATATGAACTGTGAACGAATAACTTGCACTTTGGTAAATGCATTTTTGGGGATAATGGGATTGCACAATTTATATCAGACAGATGTGAGATGAAGTACAAATAATCTTTATCTGAACAATAAAACCAAATGTTCTGGAGGCTTTGATGCTGGGAAGTAGGGTAAATTTTACATTTTGATGACTATTAAACCTACAAAATAGGACAGAGAACAAAATTCAAATAAATAATCTTTATTAGGATATCTATAATTAGAAAGTACAAGCTTGAAACGAGGAGCATCACATCCAGAAGAGGTGGCCATTAGGCCCATGTGTAACGGGGATTAGAAACATTTAATCTAGCGCAGTTGAGTAAATGATATGCTTGCTAAAGTTAGTTAGAAAAATGATATAGGATGCTGCAGAATATTATACAAAAGTAATATAAATATGAATGTTCAGTGAGAAAAGTAACTTCACTGAGGCAAAGAGTGTCCAGAAAACACTAAAGAGCTTTCACTGACCATTAAAACATAACCTTTAATATTTAATTAAAAATCAGTCAAAAATTGACCAAATGAACAAACGTATAGAAACAATAAATTCCTTCTGGAATCAGATACATGCAACGGGGTGGGCACAATTAGATGTTCTTACATTAATTGCACCTCACTTTCTATTCGGTGGGGTAAGAGATTGCTAAATTGTGTGTCAAAGCAACTATCGGTGACACAAATTTCTTTAGGGTCTAAAATTCTAGGTGAATATCTATCAAAATATTAAGGCTGTCACTACCTCCCCATCATTCAGTAATGAGGAGGTGGACAGCATCTAAACCCTTAGCCCAAGAGCTAAGGGTTTAGAGAGCTAGCAGTTAGAGAGCTCCAATAGCCTGTGGGAGGGTTGCTGGTTACGCTCTCTCTACTATGCCTATTTAGCTTTCAGCTAGGCAGGGCTACCATGCCTGGAACTACTTTAGACATTGTGTCTCTGACCTAAATCATTTTTACGACTTACTGCCGCTAGCAGTTAGGATTAATGGACACTTCTTATTCTCTTAGTTCCTATTTAGGTAGGACCTCCGTGCCTGCTATGGGTTATTAACGTTGAACCATTGACCAGAATTATGTACTAGAGGGAGACATCTAATCCGTATTCCGTCCTCTTTGTCTATACTAGCTATCTCACTAATTTAAGAGGGTCTATATCTTTCTAGCCTTCGTGATCCCATCATTTGTAGCATTTAGCAAGTCATATTTTGGGAACATCTAAGCGTTCTTGACTCTTGAAATGGCACCAAAAGTATACACTATGTATGAGGACAGATCTACTCGTTAACGACTTGACTCATTGACTGGTGACTAGTCGTTTAATAACTATATATTTCCCTATTGTGATTGGTGTCTTATCATAGGCATCAAATCACTGAATGGTGCCCTTCTTACTTCTTGTCCATTTTTTGATTAAGCAGGCCTTTTCCATCCTGCAATAACCATTCCAATATTGAGAAAAACTAATTGTTGGATGTTTGTGTGTAAGTCTTATCGCCATATGTTTAAATGACTATCTAATAAAGTTGATTTTAGTGCCTATACTGTGAAGGCCTTCAAGTATATAAAGAGCCCATGAATATACAGAGAACTTGTAAATATATCAGACCGAGACTTGATTCCTCAAGAGCCAGAAAGCCAAGAGAGTTTTGCTGAGTAGTAAATCCAGCATTGACAAAGTATGTGAAACTGTATGGCAACGTGCTAATTCTTTGGTGCCAAGTTAAAATGACTGCACTGCTAATTCAGCTGTCACCTACATGTGAGGAACCCCTAAGCATGTATTATTCATTGCAGCAGTAAATGCTACTAGACGGAACATTACGTAAACATAACATGCACAACAGGGAGGTACCTAGATAAAACGTATATTCTATATTTCATAATAAATGTCATTTAAGTAGATGATGATGATTTATCCTTTCAGTCGTTGCCTACTTTTGGTCACCTTGTGGATCAGCCTACGCCATGCTTCCCTGTCTTTGGCCGCTTCCTTCAGATTTTCCATAATCATGTTCGTGTCAACCTTGATTGTGTCTAGCTGGCGTGTTCTTTGGTGTCCTCTTCTTCTGGACCCACTGACTGTGCCGAGCATTAATGTTGTTTCCAGAGGATTGACTCGTATGACATGACCAAAGTATGAAAGCCGTTGCTTGGTGATTTTGCTGTCTAGTGATACTTTTGGTCTGACATGGTCTAGGATCTCCTTATTTGTGACCATCTCTGGCCATGGTATGTGCAGCATACGCCGCCAGCACCACAGCTTAAAGGCCTCGATCCTACTTCTGTCTACTTTCTTGAGTGTCCAGCTTTTGCATGTATACGTTTAGGTAGAAGGGGTCTTTAAAGGGCTATTCTGGAAAAAAGACCCACCTTAGGTTACAGTTGTAGGTGCAGGATTGCATGCTATTCACATTTAATGAACAAAACCATTTTTATATTATTCTAGTGCATCTACATTGAAAAATAAAGCAGCGTTGCAAATAGTCTTGATAAAAAAAATCTGCAACTCCTATGTAAATGCATGAGTCTCCATGGTAACAGACTACAAACAAACCTGGTGTAGTCTGATTCTGCTGTCATAGTCCTTGGATCCACCTCATACTTTTTGATAATTTACATACAATAATTTACAAAAAGTAGGGTCCAGATGGAATAGAGTGCAACTGAAGGATCAGGCTACTCAGGGATTGTTTGTTATCTGTTACCATGGAGACTCATAAGTCGAGAAAGGAGTTCTAGTCACAAAACAGTAGGAGATTTATAATCAGGACGTCTTGCAACATGGCTTCATTTTTCATATTAAGTTCATTGCAGCAATTAAAAACTGTTTTGCAATATATATATATATATATATATATATATATATATATATATATATATATATATATATATATATATGTTTTGACTCTCTGTATCAATACATTACAGGGTATGTAAAAAACCTTTGAAAATCCAGCAGGTTAGACTCAATATCGTTGATCAGAATATGAAAAATAGTTTAAGGGGGTTATAATTTCTATATGCATTATAAATCTTTATCATTAAAGGGTTAAGCTTCTGACAATTCGATGAGCCCAGACTTGGATCATGCCCAATTATTACTCAATAGAAGCATAGCTTTGTTGGTAGCTTTAGCTGTGACACCTTCTGAAAGCACTTAATGTGAGTATAACACTATGTTCAGTGATGCTGCACTTCATATATTGATCAGCGCTTACACAAACACAAACAGCTTCACCTTATTATGATGAAACCGCATGAACTCTACACCTTCCTCTAATGTATTTCATAGAAGACAAGGTCTGTTCTCAACAGATAGAGATGAATTGTCCAATCTTGCCTCCGCTATTGTACCTTAATGTGTATCAAACTGTCTATTGAGGCTTGTGTACAATTACATAAATGATCCCAGATAAATAAGTTATGATAGGACAAAGTCATTTACCATTATGAGATGTACATTACAGGGTTGCTTAGTAACTTTTATTATTAACTAGCTTACCCGTCGCGCGTTGCTGCGAAGACAGACAGACATTCATTAGTTTTTATATATCTAGATAACAACCAATCACAGCGCAGCTTTCATGTTACCTCAGTGGTATAATATATAACAACCAATCACAGCGCAGCTTTCATGATACCTCAGTGGTATAATATATAACAACCAATCACAGCACAGCTTTCATGTTACCTTAGCAGTATAAAATATAACAACCAATCACAGCGCAGCTTTCATGTTACCTCAGCAGTAAGAGAAATAACAACGAATCACAGCGCAACTTTTATTCTGCCTCAGCAATATAAAAAATAGCAACCAATCACAGCGCAGCTTTCCTGTTACCTCAGTGGTATAATATATAACAACGAATCGCAGCACAGCTTTCATGCAACCTCAGTAGTATAAGAAGTAGCCACCAATCACAGCACAGCTTTCATGTTACCTCAGCATTCTCAATATCCAGCAATTGTCTTACGAACCGTTCGGCGGATGCATCATTTTGTAGTTGAACACGCATCCCGTTGCTCGTAATGCCTTTTGCTTTCGTGCTTGAGATGGAAATCAAACGATCTTTGTCTGGGGGGCATAACTGTCGACGATGCTCGCACGCGCGCCACCTATCGTAGAATAGTTGTACTATGCCTATAATCTTCCCAGGAGTGTACTCAACAACTTCCCAAAGTCTCATGGCGATTGGATGAATGGTGTAGTAAGCCAAAAAACAGATGAAACAAGGTATGGAGTCCATACGGAACATGGACTCCATACCTTGTTTCATCTGTTTTTTGGCTTGAAAAAGACCTTTACAGGTCGAAACGTCACCTAATTTTTTAACTATGAAACAATAAAGCATGTTCCTTTAGACAAAGAGTTTTTTTTGTGCATCACTATATGCTGCCACCTTTTCTGCTATACGTGTTTCCCCAAGGGGCTTATGTCCATAGCCCTGTTGGTGGCTCTGCATCTATCTAAAAAAAAAATTTTTCGCTACAGAGAACTAAGATTCTCCTCTACTTATAAATACTATTTTTCTCTAAATTGCCTCCCCCCTAGTATTTTACTCTGGTGGGGTAGAGTGAGTGCCGTGGTCTTTTTCTTACTGGTATAGTAATGCATAAAGCACAGACAGACAGACATACATTCATTTATATATATCAGGAAGTGAGAGAATTAGATTCTGTACGTAAAATTTGGACGCTAATTGTTTTGCGCTTAGAATTGAATAATCGACTTGGGACCCATTAACTTTTCCTATTTATGGCATAATCAATGCCCGTGCCAAATTTCATGTTTCTATGTGAGAAAATGACATTCCGTACGTAAAATTTGGACGCTAATTCTTTTGCGCATAGAATTGAATAATCGAGTTGGGACCCATTAGCTTTTCCTATTTATGACATATTCAATGCCCGTGCCAAATTTCAAGTTTCTATGTGAGAAAATGACATTCCGTACGTAAAATTTGGACGCTAATTCTTTTGCGCATAGAATTGAATAATCGAGTTGGGACCCATTAGCATTTCCTATTTATGACATAATCAATGCTCGTGCCAAATTTCAAGTTTCTATGACATTGGGAAGCGAGAAAATTAGATTCCGTACGTGAAATCTGGACGCTAATTCTTTGGCGCTTACAATTGAATAATCGAGTTGGGACCCATTAACTTTTCCTATTTATGACATAATCAATGCTTGTGCCAAATTTCAAGTTTCCATGACATTGGGAAGCGAGAAAATTAGATTCCGTACGTAAAATTTGGACGCTAATTCTTTGGCGCTTAGAATTGAATAATCGAGTTGGGACCCATTACCTTTTCCTATTTATGACATAGTCAATGCTCGTGCCAAATTTCACGTTTCTACAACATCGGGAAGTGAGAGAATTAGTGGCAATGATGGAAATCGAACGATCTACGTGGGGGGGGCATAACTGTCGACGACGCTCGCGCACGCGCCATTTATCATAGAATATTTGTACTATGCCTATAATCTTCCCAGGAGTGTACTCAACAACTTCCCAAAGTTTCATGGCGATCGGATGAATGGTGTAGTAGCGCATAAAGGACAAACAGACAGACAGACAGACACACGCAGACATACATTCAATTTTATATATATAGATGACCTATCCTCAAGATAGATCATCAATAGTTGATCATCAGGGGTATAATCACCTAAATTAAAGGGGTTGTCTTGGACTTTTACTATTAATAACGTTTCCACAGGTTGAGTCAGCAATAGTTGATCATTGGAGGTCCACAACTTGGGATCCCCACCAACCAGCCAATAGTCGAGCTTGCTGTCAATGTGAATAGTGCTGGAAACATAGCACTGTCAACATTGTGGTGGCTCGGTTTGGTACTGCAGACACTGCTCCTATTGAATTTAGTGGGAGCTGTGCCTGCAGCACTATACCAGGCTGCTGCAATACTGACAGCCATATCTGCTTCCAGCGCTGTACCTACTGACAGCATGCCCCACAATTGGCTGGTCAGTGGGGATCCCAAGTGGTGCACCCTCAACGATTAACTATTGATGACCTATCTTGAGGATGGGTCATCAATAGTAAAAGTCCAAGACAACGCATTTAAGTTATGTGGTCTACCAAGGGGCCAGGGAGACGTACATGTAGCATTGTGGATACTGTTGCAGTTTTTTTCATGCAATTTTAAGATGCTCTAGTGCCCCCATAAAATTATTAGCAATCGGAGTTAGTTTAAGGGGCCTTCCAAGACTATAAAAAAATTATGGGTAGAGAAGAGGCTAAAATAAAAAAATAAGCAGTACTTACCTATTAAACACATCCTCTACTCCAGCGCAGCTGCCTCAGACCCTGCTGCTCCAGTCCCAGAAGCTCCTGCAGCATCGTGTGCCTGACAGCATGTGCCATCAGTGATAAGTATCTGCTAAAGCCTGTGATTGGTGCAGAGGTCATGTGAACAATGAACATCACTTGAGCACTTTAGGAGATTCTAGGACTAGAGGGATGGGGACTGGGGAGTCTGCATTGGACCAGGCAGCATTTGATGGGTAAGTACTGCTTATTTTTTTATTTTAGCTCACTCCATGCCAAAACCTTTCTTCTCAGTCTCAGAAAACCCCTTAAAGGAGCTTTCCATGACATTGAGTAAAATTCCTGCAGGCTTAAAATTGTTTGAAATGGGGAAAAAAAAGAATACTCACTTACTCTTCAGTCCTGTACTGCAGCCTTGCTGCCTACCACATGAAACCCAGAAGAAGCAGCGGGCGGTCACGCACTGTTTATTGTGCATGTGACCACCCTGTCACTCACAGGCTTCAGCCTGAAGAAATTTTTATTAATCTCCCAGAAAATCCCTTCAAAGTTATCTACTTGCTCCACAACATGTCTCTCTCGTACATAACTCTGTTGGTCCTCCAATCTAAATAGTCAAAATACTAGAAAACCACCTGTCTGTGAGTGACTGACTGACTGTGTGATGATGTCACCGTCATGTAATCAGTCACCAGGGCCCTGAGCTCCGTCCCTGATCACATGATGGTGACGTCATCACAGGTCCTAAAACATGCAGAGCCTGACAGCAGCCGTGAGCTTACAAGACCTGTGATGATGTCACTATCATATGATCAGGGGCAGAACTCAGAGCCCCGGTGACTGACCACATGACGGTGACATCATCACAAGTACTGTAAGCACATGGCTGCTGTCCGGCTCTGCTGGTTTAGGACCTGTGACCAACTCCAATTCCTTTCACTATATTAGATTAGCAAGTGGCGCATTGTGCCACTAGAAACACTGGTACTAGTTGTATGTTAAAGGGAATACTAGCTGTGAGACCTTTACTTGATAACAACACTGGTTATAGATATGACAAATAGGATTTTGAGTTTCAGTTTCAAATGTCTCTGTTAAATTCATCGATGAGTCTTCTACCAGGAAATGATGGTAAAACATAACAGTACGAGGGACCTTTCACACAGGATGGAATTATACCTCGGGATGCAGCCAAATCCACAGCTGAGGAATTCCACACCAAAATCCACTGATCTAATTGCAGATTTTGATGCAGAATTGTAGGCAGGTTTTAAGAGATTTTCAATTCTGCATCAAAATCTGCAGGTAACCTGTGTAATTTGGTGCAGAACGTAGCACGGCTTGCAGTGTGCTGTGCAGTCTATTCCGTCCTTGAGGATGCAATGTGTTCACTTCTGTACGACAACATAGGTGTCCAACATCAAGATCTAGATGTGATGTCTAAACATAGATTGTGTGATCTAATAGTTGGGAAACACTCGTTTCCATTGTAGATCTGATTATTCTGATATTGAGATCTTTCTTAAGCTTTATGGGAATTCCCAACTGTTAGACCCTTCATTATGCTAGTATTACCTCCATAGCAGGAACACAAGCGCCTGAGTAACAGTGGGGCATTATTAATAAATTAAAGGGGTGGTCTCGCGAAACCAAGTGGGATTATACACTTCCGTATGGCCATATTAATGTACTTTGTAATATACATCGTGCATTAAATATGAGCCATACAGAAGTTATTCACTTACCTGCTCCGTTGCTGGCGTCCTCGTCTCCATGGTGCCGTCTAAATTCGCTGGCAGCTTGCTTTTTTAGAAGCGCTTGCGCAGTCCGGTCTTCTCCATTCAGCACGAGCCGCTTCAGTGTGCTCCCCGCTACAGCTCTTCTGCGCATGCGCAGACGAGCTGTCACTGCTCGGGAGCGCGCTGCAGCGGCCATTCTGTACCTTCCTCTGTTAGAGGAAGGTGCAGAAACTGGAGCTGCCCAGCGGAGAAGCCCAGCCCAGCAGCCCCGAGAAGCCTCCCAGGTAAGTGATTTGTCGGGGGGGGGCTGCCGCTGCGCCGGGCAGCGCCGGGGGGGGGGGCTGTCGCTGCGCCGGGGGGGGGCTGCCGCTGCGCCGGGCTGCCGCTGCGCCGGGGGGGCTGTCGCTGCGCCGGGGGGGGGCTGCCGCTGTGATGGGGGAACTAGCGCTAGGCCGGGGGGGCTGTCGCTGCGATGGGGGGGCTGTCGCTAGGCCGGGGGGGGCTGCCGCTAGGCCGGGGGAACTAGCACTGGGCTCCGGAACCTAGCGCTGGGCTCCGGGGCCTTCACCTGGGCTGAGGGTCTAGCGTTGGGGAGCCGGGGGCTAGCGCCGGTTACCTGCTGCCTGGCGGTGGGCGTCTGGTCGGCGGCTGCGGGGCGTCTGGTCGGCGGCTGCGATGCGTCCGGTTGCCATGGAGACACAGCTGGCGGCGTCTCGGGAGCGCGCACGTCGGGCTGCAGCGAGCGACGGGGAAAGAGCCGGCGGCCATCTTGAGGAAACTTTTATAAGTTGCTGAAACGCTGGAACGGTAAGTACGAACCAGCTAGAAATGTCATTTACAGGGGGGCTTAGTAATGTGTACTTAATGGGGGGGACTGGGCAAAAAAAAAATTTAACTGCTTCCTCGAGACATCTCCTTTAAGTTACTAGGATGTTACTTGAGCCTGCTGGACCCCATGCAAAATCTGTGAAAGAGCCCCCCAACTGTAATGCTTCATTCACAATACTGGGAAAGAAAGACCTTAGGGGGCCCCTAATCCTCCAGGGCCAGGCTGCAATCACATCCTTTGCAGCTATTATAGTTACTCCCCTGGACCAACAATATTTCATGGTTTTATTCTTTGCACATACAACTCATTAATGCCTGGTTTAACCCTTTCCAATCCACTGTCTGACGTCTAAAGACATTCTGATTGAAGGCTGTACAGCTCCGATGTCAGAAGACGTCCGGCAGGGTATTCTTACTGTAGATTACTGGCCGCTCTGTTGTCAGGGGACTCTCCAGCATGTCACATACCGCAGTACTGGCTCTAGCCAACAGATGGCGCCATTGTATAATGGCAGAAAGAGAGAGCCCCCTAGGAAACCCTGAATCCAAAATTGGATTGCAAAGGGTTAATTGGGCCGGTTTCACATCTGCGTCAATACCTCCGTCCAGAGGTTCCGTCACAGATCCGGATCAAAATACTGGAAGAAGAAGCGTTGCATGCACCACCTTTTTCTTCCATCCAAAAGCCCATCGGAAATCGAACGGATCCCATTAGAGTTAATAGGGGCTGTCCGCTGCTGTTCACTTCCATCCAGAGATGGAGCTGTTTGGCGGTGGGAATTCCCCTTTCCTGCCCCCTGAATGGAGCAGGAACGTGTAATCCGCAATGCATTCTTATTCAATTTCTGTTAAAAGGGATTTTGATATGAAATTAAACATAATTGTCAATGAAAAATGACCATAATTTCCATGTAATATGGAACAGCCACAAGGCCACCTTCTACCTGCATTACATCGCCGGTATCTTTTTAGTCACAGATCCAATTATAAACCCTTAAACTTGCTGCTGCTTGCTACATTTCAGCAAGGTTACTGCAGTTAGAAGCAATTCCTTCTATCCAATTTCCCACTGTATCTGTTTCTGCTTGCTGTCCTTCCTTCCTTTCCTTTCTTTAGGCTACAAAGGCACAATGTCAAAAGTGAGCTACTGAAATTAACTCCTCGGTATCTTGGCAACTCTCGATAGAACATTTTGCCCTAGATTTCACAATACTTCAAAAAAGTTTTGTGATTGATGGAAGAAATGCACCTAATATAATAGTATTATATCTAATAATATAATAGCTTCAATTTCTTTAAACACAGCCATCAATAAAATAGCGATATCAGCAAGTCCTGACCATGTAATGATGAATGCCAGGTTTCTGGTGGAGTAGGAATTCTTGCCATTTGACAGATGATTGAAAGATTAAAATCACAGAACGCATTCCGCAGTTCAAAAAAGCAACGAAACCCACACTAATTGACAAAATCCGCATCTGCGCTGTGTCCTGCGGACATTTCCGTCCCGTGTAAGAGGACCCTTATTAGGGTGAATTCACACATCCGAGATTTGCTGCAGAATTTATGCTGCAGATTTCAGGCTGAAATTCCGCAGCAATGTATAGTACAATGTACGTAAACGGAGTTTTAGCGAACCCAATTCGCTTGTAGTGTAAAAATTGCGCAGCGGGATAGAGTACTGAGTTGGATTTTGAGATCTGCAGCATGCTCTATTTGTTGTGGATATGGTATGTACTTTTTCACCATGGAATTCATTAATTGCAATGGGTGAGTGAGTGAATTCTGTGGTCAAAATCCACACCAAAATCTCCATCAATACCCGAATGCGGATTTTGTTGAAGATTTTCTCATCTGTCACTGATAGCTGGCCTCCTGCTGCAACAGTAGATCGCGATAGGGAAAGGGTATACAGAGGGAGCGCGCTCCCTCTGTGACTTCAGCCAGCTCTCGCGATGTTATCGCAGAGAGCCCGGCTGGCTGTTATGGCAACAGGACGCCAGATACCAGCGTCCTGTATTGCCAGAGCCTGTGATCGCTGTATAAGCGATAAGGCATTGCAGGGCAGAAGTCCTGCAATGCCTTATAGTAGCGATCATCGGTGCTGCAGTGTAAGTCCCTCAGAGGGACACAGATGGTGTAAAGAAAAAATAAAATAATGTACAAAAACTAAAAATGTTAAAAAAAAGTTTAAAAAACCCTTTTTTATGCTTTTTCTCATATTAGCATAAAAAAATCTATGGCAGAATTGATGCGTTTTCTCTCCCTACGATCATAAAAAAAAATAATAAAAATTTTACAATAAAAACTACAGTTCGCCACGCAAAAAAAAACCAAGCCCTTATACGTCCGCATCGACGGAAAAATAAAAAAGTTATGGCTTTTGAAAAATGGAGATGAAAATCTACCAAAAATCATTTGGTCCTCAATGCCAAAATAGGCCGTGTCTTTAAGGGTTAATAGCTGAGTTTCTGCTGCGACTTCTTGCTGATAGAGAGTTGCCCTAATCATAGCCTGGACTAATGGTAGCTTAACATGGGGCGACTATTGCCCAAAAAGTTACTAGAAACAGCTAACTCAGGTAAAAGGGTACGAAGCGAGAAACTGCGCACAGGTCAGAGCCGCTTGGTTTCAGCTGAGCTAAAAACCAACTGACTGTCAGTTATCTATAACTGTTCGCAGTGAATGGAGGCTGGAGAGCAGAAGAGATCTCTGTCCGCTCCGCCTCCATTCACAGACGGACTATCGCTCCTGTGTGAAAGCACATGTGTGTCCTGTGCGATAGTCACTTGGACAGCTGTCGGCTGCTTATGCACCCAACAGTCGCCCTGTGTAAAGCTAGCTTCAGGGATGTCCATATGGCAGCTATCAAAAAATTAACAAATCTTTTAAAATTGTGATTAATTGAGGACGGCAGTGAGAGCATGGGATTAATTGTGGTTCCTCCTGTGCATAGTCCTGGTATATAAAGGCTGTAACTCTTAATGTGCTAGGATGCAAATTGCGCTAAAGCTGCATAGAGGCTCCTTCATTCTCTCTTAGGCCACACGCAGACGGCCGAGTCGGATCCCCTGAGAGAATTCTCGCAGCGGGATCTGACCCGAGCCACTGCAGGGACCAGTGCGGCGCTCACCTCTCCCGCGGCTCCGGCTCTTTAAAGTGCCTGCTGCCGGCCAGGAGGCGCATGCGCAGAGTGGAGCTGGGGCGTTGGGAGAGACATTTCTGTGCAGGCCTCTGCGAGACCCGCACAGAAATAGAGCATGCCGCGATTTGTTTTCCGTCTGCATAGGATTGCGTTTTGCAATGCAATCCTATGCAGGTGTCCAGGGGCGGAAATTCTGCGGGAAATCCCGCCGCAGAATTTCCGCCCGTGTGCAGGCGGCCTTATTCTTCATTCAGCACTGCAGTTAAAAGGACTTTATAATCTATATTTTTAGTAAGTAAATTGTGAAACATCCCATTTTTGTCATATGTTTTGATTTTCTGATTATCATTTTTTCATCCTCTTGTCTCTACATGACTATGGAGGTCGCCATCATTTAGAGATATGCTTTACAGGGCCATTCACACAATGGATAAAAGGTGACCCATGGACTCTGTGGCAAGTGCTCTAGGCATGCTCTATGACGTATGCAGAGGTCATTGTGCAGAGCGGGGGAGGAGGTAGGCCGTCACTATCGCCTATTGTGAATATTGGATCCTGTTTTAACTTTATATACTGTAGGTGTTAACTTTCATTGTAATCCTGTTGGTCGCGATAATGAGATAACTTCTCAAAAGTTTTCTACATTACTTAGTGAGATAAAAAAAATAGGAAAGGAATATATCTACCCTACCGGCATCATTGGAGCCCAGTCAGATAAATACAATAATGCAGTATTGTGCCAGTGGCGGTCTGCATCAGTCACTTTGTTCTCTCTGTAAGCAGATATATGCTTACTGTTTGTTTGTTTTTTAGCAATTTATGGGAGCGAAGCACATATTGTAAATAATGTATAAAAAGATTGTGCCAAAGTCATAGTGTTGAAGTCTTCCATAAGCACATGGCAGCTATTCTTCACTTACTCCCTGGGAAGTCAGACATACAATGTCCTCAATACACTATAGTTACTGTAGCAAACAGCTCCTCATGTACCGCAACAATGTAGCAGCTAGAACATCAAGTAATTGATTCTATGATATCTTCTCTGTGCATATGTTGTTGATTCATCGTACACTCCAGAGAATTCATTCACCAAGTCAGAATGTATTACATTCATTTTACAGTCTGGAGCAAAGAAGATTTCTATGAATTAGCCCAAACTTTAACATTATTATTTTTTATTTGTTTCAAAATGCACCGATCTGAGGGATTGGTTTCCAATGCATTCGTTCACATTGGCGAATTTGGGGTACGTAAAAACGTTGTACCGTAAAAAATAGAAACCACGCTTGCTATTATACGGTGATAGTTCTGGTTCTCTCTTTCGACAGATATACGCTGGTGGCTCCCATAGACTACTATGGGAGCTGGAAGAAAAAGGGAGGGGAGGCACTTTAGCAACCTCCAACGCTCTGAGAAGCTTACAGGTGCCTCTATTTAGGCATTTGAAGTCATTTCGAGAATTTATGCCAAGCGAGCGATTTCTGAGCTGTGACGTATACTTTTTGAAAAATCACACCCAGCCGTGTGAATGGACAAGAAAACGCTAATTAGGTTCTGGACTTGTTCAGGAAAAATTGCCCATTCATGCGAATTTACATCACATCCGATCAAACATGTGAAGGAGCCCTTCACTCAGGCGGCTTCACTTATGTGTAAGTGCAAATGCACACACCTCAGCATAAGAATTTGCACAGTGATTTTCACGCATATCGGCACATAGAACTGTACTTTTTTGCACACGCAGGGCCTGTTCATATATGTGCGTGACACCCCCCAACTGATTTAAGATGCTATTTAGCCTAATGAGGTCCATAAGTGTTCTATTCTTCACAGAAATGCGCAGCATATTGTGCATTTGTGCAACTCCCATAGACTTTTATTTGGCCCATTGGTGCACAAATACGCAGAAAAATAGAGCAGGTGCTATTTTTTGCGCACAACCGAAATGCATGCAAAAATTCTTTAACAAGAACAAACCCATTGATATAAATGGCTTCCATTCTCTGCATATGGTGCGCACTAATTCCGCACAAGCAATGTGTTTTGGACAAATATGTCCACGTGAAGCGGGCTTTATTGAGACAATGAGAACATTATATATGTATTAGAGTTTCTTTAAAGCAAGAACATACCTGGTTTTGCTTTAAAAAGCTTCACAAATAAGTTTGGCCCATCCTTTTGTGTATTGTAGTTATTAAAGGGATCTCCTAATTGTGATTATGTCACCAGAATAACACATTGCTTTTCGATCTGTGGGGGTCAGAATGATTTAGCTCTGCATCCCCTTCATTGTTTCTCTCTGTGTAGCAGCAATCCTTTCCATCCGATATGCAACCCGTCTCCATTCAAGTGGTGTGTCGGGAAAACTTTGCAGGGAACATAACACTAAAACACTGCGATGCCCCCTTCATTCTCAAGATTGATTTGGGTTGTGGCATGTGGAAACTGATAGGAAAGTGATAGCATATTCTACAAGATGGGAAAACCCTTTTTAAAGGGATTGTCCAGGATTAGAAAAACATTGCTGCTTTCTTCCAAAAACAGCGCCCCTCCTGTCCTCAGGTTAAATGTGATATTGCTGATCAAGCTCATGCATTTCAATGGAGCTGAACACCGATACCAAACAAAATCTATAGGCAACTGTGGCGCAATAGTTTTTTAAAAAGAAGCAGCCATGCATTTTTTTAAAATCCTATATAACCCTTGTAAAGAACACAATACTATACACACTGCATATTGTTATCTAGGTTTAACCATTTCCTCTATAGTACAATAATATCATCATATAAATCCACAGTATATGCTATCAATATTCAAGAGGTACTGTAACTTATTAGGCCCCCCCCCCCCCCCCCCCCCCCGATAATATTTTTCTGGACCAGCAATCAACTTAAGCAAAGAATAAAGTCTGTTTAAAGAATGTTTCCACCTACTAACTTTCCACCTAAGAGCCATATACAAGTTAACGAGGAGTTACTGTGGAAGGGACAACCATTATAGTAATGGATCCTGATGTGACTTTTTCAAATATGGAAACTGCAATAGAAATGAAGAGATGAAAAGGTCTCCAGGCGGGGCATCCTCAGGCAGTGCTTTTCTAGACTCACCATGGGGAACACCACAGTTCTGTCCAGCTCCTTTCATCACACCAGTCCTGGGATTCGCCTGAAGAAAGCCCAGTCACAGGTCTGCCTTGCCACTATTCGGCTTTTCAGTACATATTCCTGGACAGACAACATACCTACTCAACAAAGTTTTATGAACAGTCTATTTCAACAGGAACAAGCATCAGTAGTATTTTTCTGTTACTACAATCACCCAGTGCTGAGTTTCATGAGCAGATTGTTCAGGGTTTCATTAACAAAAACTGCTCCTATTTCGCTGCTTTCCTTTCAGGAATGCTCAGTCACCATCAATCACGGCAGCCCTCAGGACGTTGTTGTACTCCCTTCTGCCCAGACCATAAACTCCTGCGTCATTGGCCCTGACTTGTGTGTTCCCTGCAGAGTTTTATCACTTTGGGGACCATCTAGTTTCAATCGGTATTGGCGCAGAGTGTTAAGGAAGCAGAAATGCAGTCCTAAGCTCTCGCTCATGGCCTGAAGGTTGCTAGTTCAATCCCCGTGTGGTTCAGGTAGGCCTTCCATCCTTCTGAGGTCAGTAAAATGAGTACCCAGCTTGCGGGGGAGTAAAACGATGACTGGGGAAGGCAATGCACCACCCTGTAAAAACAATCTGCCAAGAAAACGTCATGATGTGACGTCACCCTAGGAGTCAGTCATGACTCGGTGCTTGCATCAGGTGACTTTACCTTACCTATTCCCTACACATGCCATGCATGATCACTCCACTCTATTCAGCAGCCATGCTGGAAAAAAGCTTAAAGAACAGTTACAGTAAAAAAAAAAAAGTATTTTCTTGGGCTAGGTGCACACTAGCTGTGTGTTCAAGTTGTGCCAAAGAGGCTTGCACATCAGTAGAAGACCTGGGACCAGAAGAAGAAGGAGGTACATTACTTGCAGCTGTTTTTCCCTGCCGTTCCTCCAATACATTAGTTTCAAGGTACCATTTTAAGTCATCAAAGGTGGCTGATGCAGTCTTCTGACTACTGAACCCCTACATTGCACTGGTAGTGTTAGACTACTCATGCACTGTACCTGCTCTCTGATTGGCCAGTGTCGCTCATATGATCAGTACTGACCAGTCAGAGTAGCGTACAGTGTGCATTGGAAACTAGAAAATTGCTACAGCTATCTTGAATGGTGAAAAACAGGGCCTAGAACTGGTGGATCAGAGGGGCAGCAGAGAAGAACAATTGCAGGTAATACACCCTCCTCCCCTTCTTGTCTCAGGACAGAATTTTGTCCCAAAATAGTAGGGTTGCTTTAATATATTAAATTGCCAACCACAGTTGCACACAGTTTCCACCTGTGATAACAGCTTATTTTCTTGGGATTAAAGTCTGAAAATATCTCTATCCTAAAAAAATGGTTAATTCTTTTAGAAATATGAGTCTCCAATCAATGCCTCCTTCTATTGGCCAGTGTAGGTGTAGCAACAAAAAATGTTTTTCCTTCTGAAGGTTCTAGCGTAACCTGTCTGTGGATATGCAAATGGGAAGATGGAACAATGTCTCCACAGCGCCACAATTGAAGGGCAGCATTCCTGCGAGTCAATGTCAGACCTTTTAACATACTTTGTAACAATGACTGAGAATTAGGAGTCAAAGCCAAAATCTTCTAGTGAAGGAAATGATAACAAAAACGGTTATTCCATTAGCATCTTTGCATTTGTATATTTCCCAGAGGAGCATGCATGGCTTTATAAGTCTCCTTTCACCCTCTAAGGGCTCTCCCCAAGGAGAAATAATACCCTTCTCGACCCACATCTATAGACCTCTTACTAGCTGATCTAGAAAACCTATTGTACACTTATAAGGGGCAATCCCCCTGAAATAGCTGCCTGAGCAGGGAGAAGATTTGTCTTGCAATTCCCAGTCATTGTTACAAGGCTTGTTAAAAGGTCTGATATTGACTTGCAGGAATGCTGCCTTCCAATGGGTGGTGCTGTAGGGGCATTGTTCCATTTTCTCATTTGCATATTTCCAAGAAAAGCTTTATAGGTCTCTTCATATGTTCTAGGTGCTCTCCCTAAGGAGAAGCAATACCCTTCCTGATCCATGTCTGTGAATTAAATGGACAGCACATTGCTTTCACTATTATTTAAATAATTCCTCATTTACCCTGTGATAAACCTGCTAAGGAATTGGACATTTGCTACAAATGTTTTCCAACAGATCTGATTGCTGGAAGTACTATGTGTAGAGATGAGCGAGCACGCTCGGATAAAGCAGTTACTCGAGTGAGCATCGCTCTTCTCGAGTAACTACTTACTAGTCCGAGCAGGCTCGGTGGGGGGGGGGGGGGGGGGGGGCGGGGGCGGCGGGTGTTAGCGGGGGTAGAGAGAGAGAGCTCCCCCCCCCCACCGCACCCTGCTCACCCCTCCCCCCTGCTGCACCCCTGAGCCTGCTCGGACCAGTAAGCAGTTCCTCGAGAAGAGCGATGCTCACTCGAGTAACTGCTTTATCTGAGCGTGCTCACTCATCTCTAACTATGTGGTCAATTTATAGTTAAGCAACCTTTCTACCACCCTTCTCAGGGAAAAGGATACTGACTGATCATAATTCATACCTGTTTCCATGAAAATAAGACATTGCACGATTTTTCCAGAATTTTTGAGGATGCAAAATGATTTTTCAGGCTTTTTGAGGATGCTTGAAATATAAGCCCTACTCCAAAATTAAAGGGGTTGTCCCGCGAAACAAAGTGGGGTTATACACTTCTGTATGGCCATATTAATGCACTTTGTAATGTACATTGTGCATTAATTATGAGCCATACAGAAGTTATTCACTTACCTGTTCCGTTGCTGGCGTCCCCGTCTCCATGGTGCCGTCTAATTTTCAGCGTCTAATCGCCCGATTAGACGCGCTTGCGCAGTCCGGTCTTCTTTCTTCTGAATGGGGCCGCTCGTGCCAGAGAGCGGCTCCTCGTAGCTCCGCCCCGTCACGTGTGCCGATTCCAGCCAATCAGGGGGCTGGAATCGGCAATGGACCGCACAGAAGACCTGCGGTCCACCGAGGGTGAAGATCCCGGCGGCCATCTTCACAAGGTAAGTCAGAAGTCGCCGGAGCGCGGGGATTCGGGTAAGTACTGGACGGTTTGTTTTTTTTATGCCTGCATCGGGTTTGTCTCGCGCCGAAGGGGGGGGCTATTGAAAAAAAAAAACCCCATTTCAGCGCGGGACAACCCCTTTAAGCCCTGCTAACAGTTAATTAAAAAAGCCAATTTAAATTGTGTCCAGGCAGCTATACATGTAAAAAAGTTAGACCTTTTTGAACAAAAATGAATATAAGACACTGTATTATTTTCGGGGGAAACAGGTAGTTTACTAATATTTTGTTTCTAGTAAGATGAATTTCCCCTACAAACAACTTTCGTAGTTCTAACTCTTCATTTCCAAATGTTTGAATGTCCACTTTAATACCTTGGAAATTCCAGATGTTCTTGTAGTTCAGGATTAGAATAAACTTTTAGGACAACCTTTCACAAAGGATAAGGGTTTCCAAAATCAGGGCTACCAGAGGCTGTGAGTCTGATTATAACATGTGATACTGCACACGAGGACATAAGTCGGACTCCCGAGACATACAGTATCTATTTGTCTCTATTTGTTATATATTTAGTTCTGTGTGCATTCGCTTTTCTCTGACATTCTTCCACAAAACCAGAAATTCAATAAGTAATAAGTGAAAATACAACAGAGAGACATTTTCCAGTACACTTATCTTCAGCTATTAAATTGTCAGTCTACTCAATTCTGAAATGTTATATATCATTATCATAATCACTCGGGCCCCTGTTCAATAAATCTTCCCATCGAGGAAAATACTGTTTAAGAGCCATTTATTTTAATAGGATTTCTATATTGCAAAATGGGGAAGACCACTTCATAGCACAATAATTAGCAGCCTGAGAAACTAAGACATATAAAAGACAATTCCATCCAGTGTATATGGCCACCTTGCTAAACATTAATATTGTATTATTCCCTGCTGTAATGCTCTCATTTAGTTATTTCCCATGCAGACTTCATTATGTATGTGGCTCAATATAGCATCCAAACTTGATATATGATTATATTAAATTCTCCCATCTGCAGAAATGGAGGACAAGACAATGGCAGTCAGTGCCTGATTTTATGTCTCAGGGACCCTGTAGGCAATGATTGTCTGGCACCATAACATAGTACGGTATGTAAGGCCAAATGAAGACAATGTCCAGCTAGTTCAGCCTGTTTATCCTTCTATGTTGTTGATCCAGAGGAAGGCAAAAAACCCCAAGAGCAGAAGCCAATTAGCCTTTTGGGGGAAAATTCCTTCCCGACTCCCTAATGGCAATCAGACTAATCCCTGGATCAACCACTATAGGCTACACCTTTTAGACATCTAAAGTCATGTACAGCTTTAAACTGCTTCACTGAATGTATGCAATAAAGCAGAATAAAGCTTCTCCCAACATCTAAGGACTACTTTACGCCTGCGCTAAGGGGTCTTGTTTCCCTGCCCTGTTATGGAAGTAGGAAAACGGCATCCGTCGGCCAAAGAGATCCGTCTTACGATGACACTGAAAGAGGCCAAAGGAACCCCGTTGACTATAACAGGGTCAGTTGAGTTAAAAGACATCCATCTGGCTTTTGACAGGATGAAATAGCACCGCATGTAGCACTATTTTGGCCTGTATTTTAATGGAATTCAATGACACAGGTTCTGAACGTAACCTCCGATACTGATGTCGACAAGCCCTAAACTTTTTGCCCCTTCAGGAGTGTCTCCTCTTACAGCCTAATAACCATATAAATACACCAAAAGTACATTCACACTGTTTGGTGCATTTATATAGAAATATTCTTTTCACCAGGGCCATTATAGGTAAATCTGGCCTGGCTCCATTCCTATAAAAAGCCCAGATACATCCTCATATTGCACCACATTGTATTTAAAGAGGTCTGTTCGAATACAAATGTGGGCAATGTTTTAGTGGTCATTATATAACTCACCATTTACACTATATTTTTACCAAAGGCTCTTAACCCTCCCCCCCATTGTACCCCAATGTCACATGACTCAAAGATTGCAGCAGCCATCTTTTCGGTAAGATATTCCGTTTGCTAATCATGTGATCTTCTCTTCTGCTCACCCCATCCCATATACAAAACAGACAGCAGAAACTATACACAAACTGCTTGCTTCTTCGTACAGCGCATGCGCATTGTATGCTTCAGCTGCAGAAAGGAACAGGCAGCTGTCATATTCTGCCTAAGGTGGGGGGGAGGAGAAGATCACATGGTAAGCAGATGGCATGTCATTCTAAAACAATAGCCGCCACACTAAGGCTCATGGGCCCGGGCACAAAAGTTTATCTTGGGGCCCACCAACTTTTCTTAAACCCTTAACGCAGAGGCGTAACTTGAGGCTCCTGGGCCCCAATGCAAAACCTGTAACAGGGCCCCCAACTATAATGCTTTAGTCATAGTAGTGGGCTCCCTTTATGGAGAAGAGAGGCCCTATGGGCCCCCTAAGGCTCCTGGGCCCGGGTGCAACTGCATCCCCTATAGTTATGCCAGTGCGCCACACACTTTGATTCACGGGATACTGGGGTATAACAGAGTCAGAGCCTTTGGTCAAAATAATTTATATTTGGAAAGTCTATTATGTAATAACCACTAAAACATAGTCCCATATTTTTATTCGACTGGTCCTCCTTTTCAATCACAAACTAAGCTTTGACTTATTTGTATCATCTCAGGGTTTTGCATACAGAAAAATAATTCCTATTTAGCTATTATGATGCACAAGGTATACAGGTGAAATCTAACTGTCGCTTCCACTTACTATGAATTAATATAACAGAAGTAATGACCTTGACAATCCATTAGCAGTACAAAGCATTCAGCCCAGGGTCTGGTTTGTATTTACGGTTCCTGAACTCTTTTATATTTATTTTACAGTTGGAGATGAAGTACTGCTGCTATATATGAGGGGTTACCTAATAGAAACAGGAACTTATTTATTAACCCCTTAAGGGCATGGCCTATTTCGGCTATAAGGATGTAACGATTTTTGGGGGATTTCCATGGCCGATTTTCAAAAGCCATAACGTTTTTATTTTTCCATTGACGTGGGTGAATGAGGGTGCGGCGAACTGCAGGTTTTATTGGTACCATTTTTGGGTGCAAATAATGTATTATAAAACTTTTATTAACCTTTTTTTGGAGGGCAGAGAGGGAAAACAGATCAATTCTGACATTTTTTTTACAGCATTATGCAGCATAAGTGACATTTTTTCTGCGGGCTGGTGCAATTACAACAAAACCAATGTTTTGGGGTTTTTTTATTAGGCTTTTTCATTTTTGCACAATAATAGCCTGTTTTTGACATTTTTTTATTTTTTTACATCATTGCATTCAAAGTCCCATAACTTATTTTATTTTCTCATGGACGGAGTTCTGTGATGGCTTGTTTTTTGCATGACGAGCTGTAGTTTTTTTATTAGTACTATTTTGGGGTGCATACAGCTTTTTTGATCACTTTTGTTGTGTTTTTTGGATGGCAAAAAGTTAATGTTTTTACATTTTTTTATGCCCCTATAGGGGAACTTGAGCCATACAAGCTCTGATTGCTATGATAATGCATTACAATTAGAGATGAGCGAACCTACTTGGCCACGCCCCTTTTTCACCCGAGCGCCGCGATTTTTTGAGTACTTTCGTACTCGGGCGAAAAGATTCGGGGGACGCCGTGGGTGAGTGGGGGGTTGCAGCGGGGAGTGGGGGGGAGAGGGAGAGAGAGAGGGCTTCCCCCTGCTCCCCGCTGCTACCCCCCGCTCCACCATGCCTCCCCCCGACCCCCGGCGCCCCCCGAATCTTTTCACCCGAGTACGGAAGTACTCGAAAATCGCAGTGCTCGATTGAGTAATTACTCGAAACGAGTAGGTTCGCTCATCTCTATTTACAATGTTTCTGTACTGTAATGCACTATCACTCACAATAGCGACCACAGGACATGGTAGGCCTGGGCACCAGTGTATGGCATCTGGTTGCCATGGCAACCCATCACGGACCCATCACTGAGAGCTGCTGAAATTACATAGGGACTGTGCTCCCTTCGTGAACCCTTTATATGCCACAACGTACATTGATTGTAGCATGTATGGGGTTAATATGGTTGCTCATCACACTTTTAAGGGACACTGCGCATTTCTCCTGAAAATTAGTGCCAGCAACTTACCTGGTAATAACAGCACAATATCACGGTCAGATGCATTAGGAAAGATGGCTGCATGGAGCAACTCTGCTATGCTGACTGCTATCTCTCCCAACCTTCTCATGACGACATATATGTCCTCCCATAAAGTGAGGGCTTAACTCAACAGATCCTGAGAGGCAAAAGTAAAAAAAAAATGCATCCGTTTCATGCATGACCATCGGTAGCCATTAGAGATGAGCGAGCGTACTCGCTAAGGCAAATTACTCAAGCGAGTATCGCCATTTTCGAGTACATGCCCGCTTGTCTGAAAAGATTCGGGGGCTGGCGGGGTTGAGCGGTGAGTTGCGGGAGTGAGCAGAGTGGAGCGGGGGGGGGGGTGGAGAGAGAATCTGAATCTTTTCGGGCAAGCAGGCATGTACTCGAAAATGGCGATACTCGCTCGAGTAATTTGCCTTAGCGAGTACGCTCCCTCATCTCTAGTAGCCATAAGTGCTCAAGTTAAAAAATGTAGACATTTAACGTAAAGACTTTTTTTTACTGGATTGATGTGATGGATGCCTCCAACAGACGTCATCTGTTGCCCGTATTGTTCAGATATCACGAAGAGTTGAAGTCCTTAACGAAATGCAAACCCTACTAAGGCAGGACACATCTGTCCTCTCTCCTAAGAGGGGAGCAAGGGACAATCCACTGCCATACATTTCTTACAAGTACAGTATATAATTAAAATCCAAAATACCCAATTCTTCTTACAATCTGCTATCAACGAGAGGGTGTCTTATACCAACGGGCGAAAGTGGGTGGATCAGCATTAGAAAAGGGACTCCTTCTGCTCTGTTCATGCCACTTTTAAAGTTTTTATAGATTAGATCTGATTATTGATATAATTGCTTATACACAAAGTATTATGGGGCTATAATGTTTGTAGTATAGTGAGATGGTTTGTCATATGGGACATGGTGACTCAGTGGTTAGTACTGTTGCCTTGCAGTGCTGGAGTCCTTGGTTCAAAATCCTACTAAGGACAACATCTGCATGGAGTTTGTGTGTGTTTTAAAAGTATTTCAGCGATCCATCATTTCAATATAGATACCACAATTGGTATTATAATAATATACTGTATAATATTCAATAACTATAATAAACTAGTCAGCTACCGCGGTTTCACGTCTCGGTTTGGGACCTCCGCCTTCCTGCTCCGTTTGGGAATCCTCGTGCACAAACGGTTCCGTTTCTGGACAAAAACGAACAGCGGTGGGCAGACCCCATTGGCTTTAATAGGGTGCGTCCGCTTTCTATCCGGCTGCCCGGCTTTTGGAAGGCACGCAGCATTTTTTCTTTCAGTGTTTTTAGCCGGATCTGCGACGGAACCTCCGGCCAGAGATTCCGACACAGATGTGCAACCATCCTGTGTAGATTGTAGAAGGGAAATCTAGATACAGAGCACAATTACTGATGTTGTGTAGCCTGCCACATCTGGACTAAACCTTAAACAATGGCCTTCAGTGACTTGTTGTACTGCGGATTATTGCAGTGCATTCACCTAACTGTGGAGATTGTCATTGGCATCTCTAGCATCTGTTTTTATGCTTATTGGATGGTTATGACTCTTGATCATATAGAAGCATGTCACCATGCTAATGGGGGATGTTGCTTAATTATATTTTCTGCATGATATCCACATGCACAGTAACCCTGTCATTATGCAATTAACATATTTAATTTGCCTACATTTAAAAACCAGATAGTTTAAGACATAGCACAGTTGTAAAGTGCCAGCACTTTTTTTTTTATCATGGAGTATGCACACACATTAACCGTTTCCACCCCAGAGCTGACTATTCATGCCCTAATAAGACTTCAATAACAATCTTCCTTTTCCTCCGCTTTCCAGTGTTCTACCTGAGGATTTTGCTGCTGACATGAGCTTTCGCACTTGCCCAGTAATAGCCAAGCGAATAGACATACCAGCATGTGATCACTATGATTATGCCTTTTAATGCTGGTCACGTTGCTGACCAAGGGAGGGGGTTCCTTTATCACTTGCCTTCCAGCCTCAACACTAAGAATGCTGGGTCTCAAGGTTTTATACAAACAGCCCGAGGCCCAACAATGGTCTCCAGGGTTGTCCAGAAGTAACTCATGCTAGGACACACTTTAGGCATTGCCCACAGATAACTGCATTTTATAGGCGCAGGCAATATTATAGTATCATCTGAAAATATATCGTTATATTATCATTTAAAAAAAAGATATGTAGAAAGTAAAATTTGCATATTGGGATTTTAAAAAGGCTCGAGATAATTAAATAAAGTTTGTTTAATAAAAAGTAAGAATGCAAAAGTCAAAAATTAATGAGCATGAGTTTCTTTTTGTTTAGAATTTTAAGGTAATAAAAGTTAGTAACATATTTGATATCCTCATATTCTTAAAGGGGCACTAACTTTTCAGGCAACTTCAGCTCATCTACTAGCTTGTGTTAGTCCCATTATTTCTGTAATATACTATTAAAAATTGTGGCTTTACCACTTTTAATCACGTTTGAAATGGCTACCACTAGGGGTCTACTTTCCAGCTTCTCTGCAATCCTCTTTCTGTGGTTAGGCACAGAGTGTCCTTAGTAACAAGGATATGGGGACATTTCTATAACAACAGGTTGAGGAGCTAACTTCACAGGCAGCTCCCCTGCAGGCCAACAGATCTGCAGACACTGTACTAAGGATCTCCATAGTCTCTGCCTCTCCTGCTATTACAGCATGTGGATGTGTATCTATTTGTGTGCACACATTACGCACACACATTATAGTGGGTTTACTAACCATTTGGCCAGAAAGACTGTAAATGCCTGATTATCCTGGGAAATCAGATGGGTGAGCATTCAGATTGCCTGATTGGACAAGAGATGTGCAATGTAGCATGGGAAGTAAGAGTAAGCAAGTGCTGGACAGTGAACTACTGGCAGAATACTAGGTTTCCTACATCTCGCCTCTTGAAAGTGCAAAGCAAACAACAGGACAGCAGAAAATGGGAAATACCACCTTAAAATTAAAACTTACAGACATGCAACAGGGTGCAAACAGCAGCAGATGAGAGGGTAAGGAAAACCTGGTATATTTTGGAAAACTTGTTGAAAAGTCAGGTACTTTTTAACAAAACCTTCAATAAATGTATTATGAGAATTATGGTGCACACTAAACTGTGTAAAACATAAAATGAAGAAACAATCATGGGTTTCTTTTTTTCAAGAATTATAAAAAATATATATATATTAACTTCAAATTATGTGTAGCCTAAAATAAAACAGTATATGTCACAATAGATTTATCACTGCACTGTTCACGACCGGGTTGATGTGATGGTGTCAGCCTTGGCCCATGCTATCCTCACACCAATGTATGCTCAGTGCCATTGTGGCATTGGACACCAACATAAGCACTTTTTTGCTGGTGTGTGGATGGATTGGTTGGCCATGAGGTGTGAGCCTCAGCCAACCAAACTGCATTTGTTTGTACATACTTCTTCCTCCTCCTCCTCAAGGAGGACACCAGTTATACTTCTATTCTGAAAATGCTTCTAGTCTAGTCAGTGGCTCCTATCCTGTTCCATTGTCAGATTAGTCTGTGTGGTGTTAAAAGCATTTGGGATTTAGTTTTATCTGTCTTCTGGCTTATTCTGCATTGGTATTACATCTGGATTATTACATGCTTGTTTAACATCTATGCTTCACCCATAGTTATTTATTGTAGTAAATATTATACCTGTTTTCCAACTAGGGAAAGTCAGGGTCACCCTTATCAGGGCGAGTGCTCCATTTTTAGGTAGTGTTTCATTGCATTAGTAAGGTAGGGTCAGATTTCCCATCCACCCAACTTTTGAGTTTGGTTCTCAATAATTTTGTGTTCTCCATGCTAGTCTATTGTGTGTATATCTATACTTTTAGGACAATAAATATGTCTGATCTGAATGAGGTGTTTTGCATCCAGTGGACATTACAATGCCCTACTATACATCACTGCCATTAACTTTCACAATGGGTAAAATTCCAGCACTTTTAGTATGCCAGCTTCTTTGTGAAGTAGAGATGTGACTTTTTCCTAATGTTTTACTTGTGTGCATCTTTTTAGAAAGTTGCGGTTAATAAATGTGCCTAGGACTGGGCTCACACGTATTACTAATGTGCTCTGCAGCCAATAGAGGAATTTATCAGCAGAGGAATTTTGCATGCCACTTTTCTTGCATGGTTTTTTGCCCTCTCCCGTGCAAAATGTAGCAAATTTATCATAGCAGTGGAAAAGTTGTAGGATTGGACTTCTGAATTAGACAGTGCTTATCACAGCAATGACATCGGGGTAAGTAGATTTCTCGTTCTACCCACTAGATGGCGTTTTGTTGGGAAAAAACCTTTACAGCAACACATCTTCCAATCAGAATGTAAAGCGCTGTGTACATTTTAATATACCATATAATGCTTCCAAATACTTTTACAAATTTCTAGGGATGAAATGAAAAAAATGCTATTTTTTTATTCACGGAAGGGTCATTGTGCTTTAACAGGGTTCACGATGCAGTAAAAATGCCATGTTACCTTTATTCTGTGGGTCAGAATGATTACAGTGATACAACATTTATTTTTTTATATTATACTTCTTGAAATACATTTTTTTAAAGAAAAAATTGCTTTCTGTCGCCATCATTTAAAGACCATAACTTTTTTATGTTTCTGACAGGCCACTGTGAGTGGTTGGTTTTATTGCAGGGCGACCTGTAGTTTATATTGGTATTTTTATGGGTTCAATTTTGGGATATATATGACTTTTTGATCACTTTTTATCCATTTTTTTTCCTTGGAGAAGAGCTCACCAAAAAGAACAGAATTCTGGTATTCTGTATTTGCTTTTTATTTGCCATGCAGAATAAATAATGTGATATTTTAATAAACTGATATTTTACAGACACATCAATACTTTTTTTTTGTAATTTTTTTACATTTTTGATGCAATGACTTTAACTTTTAACATTTTTTAAAATGTATTAATAATTAAAAGATTTTATTAATCTAATTAACTTACTTTTTAGTAGTTATAGGAACTTGAACTGATAATTTCCTGATTGCCTGCAGAAAATACTGCAATACTTCAGTGTATCATACATTTCAAAGCATTTTATTAAGCCCTGCCACAGGCAGAGCTTAACCCTTTGCAATCCAATTTTGGACTCAGGGTTTCCTAGGGGGGTCTCTCTTTCTGCCATTATACAATGGCGCCATCTGCTGGCTAGAGCCAGTACTGCAGTATGTGACATGCTGGAGAGGCCCCTGACAACATGGCAGCCAGTAATCTACAGTAAGAATACCCTGCCAGACATCTTCCGACATCGGAGCTGTACAGCCTTCAATCAGAATGTCTTTAGATGTCAGACAGTGGATTGGAAAGCGTTAATAAACTGGAATCCATGGCAGGCCAGTGGGTCTTCACAACGACTTAGGTGGCTATGGTAACCAAAGACAGTGCAGGATCATGTTATGATCGAGATGTTGGGTAACAGAGGGAGCCCCTTCCCTGTGTTGGGCCGTTTAAATGCATCTATCATACTGAGAACGGCATCCGAAAGGTTAACAGCGGGGTGTCAGCAAACTTCCTCTATTCTAGAACTACATTTCAAATTCATAAGACAGTTACAATTCTTTATCATTATAATTTTACTATGTTTCTTACACTTTTTTTTATAGCCACAGAGGCTAAACTTCCACTTGTGGGGTAACTTCTTCACTTTTTTTTTAATTCCCTCTATTATTTATGAATTAATTATTAGAAATCTCCTAGTAGCACGAAATCCTTCTGGCCAGTACAAGTTAATTGAAGCCGGAAAGCTGTTACATTTTTTACCAGAACTCTGCTGACCGGAGGTATCACTTTATTGAAAAATAGACGTCTGGTATTGTCTACCTGATGTTTCAAATACAGTAAGTCTGTGAAGAAAGTCCCTGGAGTGGGACAGCAAGCTTAGTTTCAAACAGATTCTTACATCTTTCTCATAGGGTTCAGCATCAGTTTATATGATGACTGTTCTTCCAAATAAAATGATACGCCTTCCAACAATAATAAAAATGTTGGGGAAATGAATAGACTATAGATATAACACATGTAATATGTGCTTGCTGTAGCCATACTTGCTGATATACCTTGTGCTGAAATTTGGTTCATGTGATCTTTTACTGCAAACTGTTTTTTATTGTTTTTGTTTTTTTTATTTTGAAGCTGGTTATCTATACGGACATCTCTATGGATGGGTATATCCACAACCCTCATAACATATACGTTATGTCCGTCATCCTTACTGCTGCCTGGAAAAGTACAGATGTAGAAAAAAATTAAAGGGAACCTGACCCTGGGTTCAAGCTGCCTGAACTCTGGGCAGCATTATTCTGGGACAGCTATGAACAGTGTCCCAGTACATGTGTTATTCTGAAAAGTTGCAGTGTTTACTTTAAAGTATGACTTGGAATGAAACTCTGAATGATGCTGGCTTCTCCCTACCCACATCATGTTGATTGACAGCTTTCTCCCTGCTTGTGCATCAACATGATGCTCCTGGGAAGGGGCCACTGCAGCCTGCCATTTTGACTTGGAGCTCAGTTCCAAGTCAAACTTTAGAGTGTATTTATTCACATCCACAGGGGCATACCTGTCCTGGGTTTATGCAGCCCATGGTTCGGGCAGCATGAACCTGGTGACAGGTTCCCTTTACAGAATCACTAAACATAGAACAAGCACAAAAAATAAAAGCAATATTCTAAATGTAAATTCCTTCATTTTCTCTTTTTATTTGATCCTATCTTCATTAAACTGAGAAATATATGAAGAATTCTTTTTTATGTGTCCCAGGAGTTCAGCCATGTCAATCCTCCTCCTCACAACCTAGTGTCAAACTACTAACAATGACCTGTCTGTCCGTGCGTGATTAGGTTACATGCTCTGTCCCTGATCACATGATAGTGATGTCCTCAAAGGTCCTTCATCCCCAGTGAGGGAGTTACATGCTCCGCCTCTGATCACATGACAGTGACATCATCACACGTCCTGTACGCACACGGCTGCTGCCCGCTAGGTTCATTAGTATTAGTTCATTAGTATTCCATAGCAACTGAGGCCACAGGGGGTTTGTAGTCCGCCCGTAATATGCACAAGGATGCAGGACCTTTGTTGACATCATCATAATGTGATAAGGGGCGGAGCATGTAACTCCCTAACTGGCGATGCAGGACATTCTATGACATCCCTGTCATGTTATCAGAGGCAGAGCATGTAAGTCATTCACTTGGGATGAGCGTCACTGTCATGTGATCAGGGGCGGTGCATGATGGTGACATCATCACAGGTCCTTCATCTCCAGTGCTGTGCTGCTTCTTATCTCTGTTATATAGGATGAAGAATGTATGTAGCCTTGCTGTGTGTGTGACGTGCATGTAGCAGAGTTGTGTGGCGCATTGCACCACCAGAAACACTGGTAATATAATTTCCTAATAATTACTAGTGTGACTTAAGACAACTAGCTGCAGCAGGAGCCTCCCCCCACTGATGTGTTTGCAGTAGGACACAACAACTCTTAAGCCCTGCCCATTGGCTTAGTCCCACCCCCAGTCATTCACCAGACAAAAATGGGAATAGATCAGCAGAAAATTAAACCCTGTTTTCTCTGCAAGATTTCAAATAGACTGTTTCTAGGTTTAGTGATTCTTTAATTTCCCAAATTTTAAAAATTGAAGCCACATTTAGACTTGAGGACTTGATGACTAATTAAGGGTTTGCAATCCAAATCCCCACATTGAACACCCACAATACAGGATAATAAGGGTCTACAAAATCGTGGCAGACAGAAGTCTGTGTGGATTTGTTGCAGAATTTCGCTGCAGATTTGACCTTCGACAATAGCAGAACTGGATAACAGAAAGAATGTGGTTCCAGCTGCTTTGGGGTATTGTAGCAGCTGTTTTGGCTACAGTTATATCTGTGTATTGTGTTTTTGTATCTCGTTGTTTACTTGTTTGCGTTGCACAAGCAACTCATTATCAGACAACAGTAAGCCTGACATAAAGCTGTCCAGTGTTCTCCTTGTCTTATACTGTAGATTTGATAGTAATTAACTTCCTAGTCCTAGAAACAATTAGATTATTTATGAATTTGCCTGTTTTGCTTGCATTGGTTTTGACTTAATCACTATTAATTGTTGAAGAAAAGCCATAGCTAATTGTGCCCTCATCTTGTATTAATTACTTTCTCATTCCTTGTCATTTACTTCTTCTTCTCAAGTACTTCCTTTAATCTAGGATGATTTTGAGAATAAAAACCTACAAGGCTTTCAGCTTTTCAGTGTCAGTCAATCTCACCATGACTAATGTGTTTATTATCAGGTACTTATAGAGATATTGACTATTATTACCTATATTACATTTTTCCAGTAGTGAAGTCGATAGTACAAAGAGTATATTGCACTGTAGCATTTTACTGCTCCGTGTTATTTTCCCCTCTTATATCAGCATTGTCCCATCTGGTAAATTGGATTTAGCTTTTTGATATATTGAGTCAAAAAGCTGCCAGAAAACTGGTGTCAATATACGCCCTTGTGAATAGGCCTTTACATCAGTTTTCCACGCACATTTTCCTTTGCGTGCTTTTCGTGTGAGTGAAGAGCCTTTATGTGGCTTCAATATTAAAATGCTTTAAAAATGCATCACATTTGCATACAACTCGCGTGTCATACAAGTGCGATATGTTTTTTTTATGCTCTCATGGTAAATGGGCAATTCTTGAACAAGAATCGCCCAAAAATATGACATGCATGCAATGATTTTTCTAACTTGGACTACTGTTCCGAGCAGAGGCGTAACTTAAAGCTCCCGGGCCCCGATGCAAAACTTGTAACAGGGCCCCCAACTATAATGCTTTATTCATAGTACTGGGTTCCCTATATGGAGAAGAGAAGCTTTATGGGCCCCCTAAGGCTCCTGGGCCCGGTTTCAACCGCATCCCCTGCATCCTCTATAGTTACGCCCCTGGGTCCGAGAGGAAAACCGCTGAATGGGTTCTTTGACCATACAAGTCCTGTCTTGGAATTGGATAGAACACTGGAAAATCACACGTGTGAATACACCCTAAAGACTTTTTTTTGGTGCAAATGAGTTTAGACAAATTTACTATTGATTTGTGCCAAAAAGAACAGATGTCACACCTTTGAGGGCTCAGTCAGAAAGGCGCTTTTTTTGTTGCATTTGTTTAGCGTGAAACGAACGGCACATTCTAAATATTGCACTTAGGTGCATTTAAAATTCGCATATAAAGTGCGGTGCCATCGCTATCCCCTGCTGCAGCTGTGACAGCTGCAGCAGGGGATTCCTTGGATGTGAAACTGAAATACATTCAAAGAATGGCTGAGCGCTGCCTCTGATTGGCTGAGCGAAAGGGACCAATCACAGGCAGCGCTCAGCTGTCATTTAATGGCTGAGCGCTGCCTCTGATTGGTCACAGCGCTCAGCCAATCAGAAGCAGAGTTCTCTTCTGGTGGGGATTTTTAAATCCCCTGCCAGAAGAAAATGCTTTAGTACAGTTTCAGCTTCACAGAAAGAAGACGGACCACGGATTGAGCCCCTAGAGGTGTGACATCTGTTCTTTTTGGCACAAATCAACAGTAAGTTTGTCTAAACTAATTTGCACCAAAGAAAGTCACAATTTACTCCAGAATTCTGGCATAGCACCAGTAATATATGTGCCTATACACACATTATATTGGCCTCCAGTAACTGATTTTGGAGATGTTGGCGGGAATTTATCATCAGGGGAATTTTTACTGACAGTTTTCTGGCAGCTTTTATTCCCTTCTCCAGTTTAAAATGTGACAAATTTATCAAATGTAGAAGGATGTTGATAAATTTGTCCTGTCTAGAGATGTAGAATCACTTTGTATGCCACCCAGCTACTGGAAGGAGATTGAGACACATTTGGAGACTTTCTAAAAAGTTGCAACGCTTAAATCAATCTAAAAACCTCAGCCCACTCCAACGCTGCCTCCTTTTTAAACACTTTTGAAAAGTGGAGTTTGAGGCATAACATCTGATCTTTTCAGTGCAAATCAATAGTAAATTTGTCTAAATTGATTTGCACAACTTTCACCAAAATTCTGGTCAAACACCAGTAATAAATACTCCGCATTGGATTTCACGGTAGAAGATTTGTTCAATATTCCTTAAACAAAATTCATAGTAATTCATGGCAAGCATGTGTAAAAAAAACTGCTTTCCTCCAGGCACAGCTACAGTCAAAAAACAAGTTATTGCACATACGTTTACTTTTACATGGCAAAGACAGGATGGGCCTTTCCATTGTAAATGTTGCGGCAGGTTTTGGTTTTCGTTCACGGAGGTCTGGTTTAGGTTAGTGCTGTTTTGCATTTTCCTCTCAGCTTTCTCCAGCACTGGTGGGAGTGTCTATGGGAGTTTTATGATACCTGTTGCACCTGCCTAGCTATTAGGGAGGGCTTTTATTCCTGTTTTGGCTGTGGACCTGAGCTGATTATTCTCGGTCTTCATCTGTTGGTTGTTGGAAAGAGCTGGACCTTGGTCTACTGTTTTTTTTTTGCTCATCTCAAGCTAAGTACTGTGGTTATTGGTGGAAGTTGTATTCTTTTTTTTTTGTTAAAAATTCTTTTTTATTACATTTTTTCACATTAGCTTTAATTGTCAACATAGAATAAAATAAATAAAAAAAGAATGGTTAACCAACAGTGAATATTGAGAGTATAACCTTGTGTCTCTTTGGTTTTTCTTTTTACTATTTTACTATATGCTATAGCGTATCAATATACAAAAATTTCTATTTGTTGACTGAAAATATCGTCTTCTCATCTCCTATGTGCTTTAATAATATTGCTTTATGTTCTTTTTAATCTTCCTAATCCATCGGCTCCTGCTTGAGTGTGTTACCAGGATGTGTTACTAAATGTTTGCATACATTCTGTGATCTCATTTGGGTCCATGAATCTTTTTATGAAAACTCGCCATTTCCCCAAAAAATTCGATGCTTGGGACGTTTTTCTGTCTCCAGTGTCTCCAGAAGTTGTATTCTTACTTAATTGTTTACTTCTGTCCCAGATAGGGACATTGAGTGTCAGAGGATCGTGGGTCGGGTGCGTTCTAATCAGGATGGGACATTCACTATTAGCAGGTATGGTCTCTTATTCTGAGTCACCTGTGGTGGTTTATTTTCTTTGCTCCACATGCCCAGGATCTATTTAGGGGACCAGTTTTGGTACATCCTGATCACACAGGACACTAAAGTAGCAGTAATAGTACAAGCAGTCAGAACTATACCTGCAGATCAGGACTTAAGTCCTAAATAAGGGCACTTAGTGGTGATAGAATGATAATACAGAGTTAGGCTGCCCATATATTACAACGTCACGTCTCCTGACCCTCCCACACACACGTATACACATGCACACGCGGCCGAGCATGTATGTTTTCTGGATTTACAAAGGAAAGATAGCCGCTTCCCAACCCCTCTGCAAATGATTTATCTCTTGAAATGAGACCGCCTAATCCTTATCTTCCCCATCTTCTGTTATCAAGGGAGAGTCAGGGGGCTTCCATTCACATTAGATGATTGTCCTGCCGAAATCAGCTGGTTAGACTGATCTGCATCTAATATGAGCACATTGCCCCATTATAGCCTAGGAGCAATTTTTCACAAGGATAGGTGGTCCGTGTAAAAAAGATTGTTCTATATCCTATTCTCATCCATTTTCTGGATCATGAATAGGACATACAATGTGCACTGCCCGTGCCAATCAGATGTGATTTGTGCCCGAGATCTTCAGGCATAACCTGCAATATGGCTCTATGAATCCAGTCTTAATCAGTTCTGCTTGGTGTTCTATCTTATAGTAGCACTTTCTTTCTCTTCGATCTCCAGTCATGACCTTTGTGCTTGAGGGCCTCTCTGCCCTGTAAGACATCAGCAGTATTATATCGGCAATTGCCAAATAAGGTGTTCGGCCCAGGAACTTCAAGCTACCTCTATAACCCACACTCCTCTATGTACACCTCTATTTGCAAAGACTATACGCAGGAACTATGAGTCCGCTATGCAGCAAAGCATTGATGTAGCTAAAGCCTCATGGGCCCTAGTGCAAAAGTTCACCTTGGGGCCCCCTTTGGAACTTTTCTTCACAGCTGCTGCCCTTGACGTATCCATAACTTTCATCTGCAACAGTCATAGTTGCCCCTTTTGTGTGCATACATGGTGAAAATGTATTGTCGTGTTCCCCTCTAAGTAATAATACCTTCCTTGTGCTCTGCAGTAGGTGCCCCCACAGAGTAATAATACCCCTTTATGCCTCCCAAAGTATTAAGCACCCTTTACGGTCCCCACAATGTAATAGTGCCTGTGAAAAGTAACAATGCCCCAAAAGTAGAGTTCCATAGAGTGTCCTTGTGTTGCATAGTAGGAACTAACAAGGGCTTAATAGGTAGAGTAGACAAGAGGAGAGCAGAGCTTAGTGTGGCAAAGACGGACCGAAGCCCCCCCCCCCCGATTTAGCGGCCCGATTCCAACTGTGTCTGCTATGACCCCTATAGATAAAACAGTGTAGCACACAAGTCGTAATAATGATGGCTTTTCTTCATTTAACCCTCCAATGGAGGAGAAGCTTGTGTTATCAATACCAATATCTGTCAGAAGTGATGCCGTGAATGCATCTGGGCAATGGTTAATGCAAGGTCACCTATCTATAGCTCATCCCTTTCTGCACATACACACACCGCTCAGCTGGGTCTTTGTCTGTAACCTCTTCCCCCCCCCCCCCCTTCTTCCCATTCGCGTCAGCCTCGACGGGACACAAAGGGATGCGCTCATGCTGATGAGGTCGCCCGGGTCATGAAGCGAATTTATCCTGCTGTTGTATTATTAGCATTTCAATTTATTTACACATTCTGCTGTAGATTCAAAGTACCCATCCAGCAGCTCCATCTCGTTACAGGAGCCCATCCTGTTAGCAGCAGGGGGAGTATTGCAGCCGGAGTGTAAAAATTCTAAGAGGAAGCAAACCAACCAACTGAAACCAACAATCAGGCGGAGGATTTTATGTTATATTTCTTAACCAAGAGCAATGACCGGGTAGGAAGAGCGAGGAGCATCCTGCAGGCACAGGATTACCTCTCTTTATTCCGTAGGCAGTATGCCAGCGTACGAGCACAGGAACAGACTGGATACTGAGGATTCCTAGACAGTTTTCTATCATCCATCCTCCGTCTGTAATCATTTTTATATCCTTGTGAAAAGTTAAAATCACATCCAATTACTCTAATTGCATTTTTTTTTTTTACATTTCTCAAATAAACCAGTTTTGAATGTAAATATTTAATTGATTCCATCCCACGTATTTTGTAATGTGCAACTAGAGAATACATCTCTGGTTAATGACAAAATTGCTCAAAATAGGGAGTGATAGCTTGGATTATGAAATTGGTCAGTTTGCCAAAGTATAAATGCATCGGGAATAGGGATGAGCGATCGTACTCGTTAAGGCAAATTACTCGAGCGAGTATCGCCATTTTCGAGTACATGCCTGCTTGTCCAAAAAGATTTGGGGGCCGGCGGGGGTGAGTGGTGAGTTGCGGGAGTGAGCAGGGAGTAGCAGAGATCTCCCCCCCCACCCCCCCGTTTACCCCCCCGCTCTCCCCCGAATCATTTCAGGTAAGCAGGCATGTACTCGACAATGGCGATACTCGCTCGAGTAATTTCCCTTAACGAGTACGCTTGCTCATCTCTAATCAGGAAGCCCATTTACTATCAGAATGTTCCCACATGTTTGACTCCCTTAAAGGGATTCTATCATCAGGTTCATGCTGCCCAAACCACAGGCAGTATGAACCCAAGTCAGGGATGCCTATTGCTGTCATGTATGTTTTATTCTGCAACGCTGCAGCAATTCAGAGTAAGTCCTCTTTCCCACGGGTGACAGCCATATCGCCGCGAGAAAATTGCAGCTGTGTTCTGTGCGATATCACAGCGTTTTCTTGTGGTAATATCACGATTTTGCGGCCCTATGAAGTTGCGTAGGGCAGACTATATGTCCTATGATACTGCAGCTTTCTGAATACTTTTTGGTTTTCCAGGACATAGATATTACTTGCAATGTACAATGGTGCTACAATTTCTGTGGGACATGTATGTTGGATGTTGCAGTAATCCAGGTGGGAGATGATGAGCGCATGCACTACGTTGACTCTACATTGAGCAAGGATTGTATCCAAGACTTGCAGGTATCAGAAGTTGGAAAGTTAGCTAGGTCTTGTACGCACAATTTGAGGGGCAAGTCGAAGACAGATGTTACTCCAAGACAGTGGAGCTGTGGGATTGGTGAAAGCATAGAGTCATTGATTGAGATTGATAGGTTTGGTGAGGTTGATGTAGATATTGATGTAGATTAGCCAAACCTGCCAATTTTGGATGGACCAGCCGATCATCGAATGTTCATGGCGGTCTCCCAACTCACCCAACAGCAGATGTTAGTTGAGATCCAGTTGAAATCCGACTTCTGATCAGCACCTTTACAGATTTGTACCCACTAGAATTACTTGGATATGAAGATTTACATTTTATTAGCAACAAGTTGTCTGAGTTACTGAATAGAGCAATAAACTGTGAGAAGATCAGAGCATGTCGGTGACACATCTTTCATCCCTTGTGCTGTACTCATAATATAATTAACAAAATGACAAGATGCCTGGAAGCCTTCATAATGCAACTTGATTGCCTTTCAAGAATCCCATAAAACTGCAAACAGATCTAATCAGGTGTTTCGAGATTGATTAGACCATCTACTGTGATTTATGTCTGGAAGAAAGTGACAATGACTTTCTGTAAATGTTCGTGAATTAGAAGATTTCATGTGATCTGTAATGAGATAGGGAGGGATCTCTAGGGCTTGACACAAGGAGGTAACGGAGCTATAGTCATTTTAAAGAGGTGATATAATTTGAGTAACAACCATCATGTGACAGTGTCAACCCGATGATGTTTTAAGCACTAGGGAGAAATTCATTAGACCTGCCCTATAAACGCCAGTCTTAATATTATTTCCTCAGGTGCCCGATGGTGTACGATGCAACTAATATGTGAGGAAGCGCATGTCTTTTCATATATTAGTTGGATTTCTGTACCCCCATGTGCCTATACAGAAATGAAAACCAGATCCGACCTGGCGTACATTTCTAATATAATTGGCACTAGGCAAAATATATATGAATATGTTGATCCGGGGCGGCCACACCCCTTGCCAAGAAGCCAAGCTCCCTTTTTGAGAAATTGGTGAACAGCAACAAAAACCACCAAAAGTCGGAAAAAGTTGCACAAGCAAGCCTTGTGCAAAGTTTTGCTACTTTTTCATGCCAGAAATTGGCGTAAAATGTTTTATATGTTTTAACGCTTTCATTTTTCCCTCGGTGTTGATGGGTTGTATTTTTCAATGCCAGCATTCTGTGTGGTAAATGTAACTTTTTGGTTAGCTACTATTATTTTGTATCCACAAATATATCTTGTGAAAAATTCTGACTTTTTTACACCAGATTTCTGTCACACACCTCTTATTAAATCCACCCCCCCTTAGTTTTTACGATGCCATATTCCAAGAAACATGTGTTTTCTATTTTCCCATTGATGTAGCCGTATGTGGGCCCATTTTTTGCAGGACAAGACATACTGTATTTCTTACAAGAACCACTCTGCAGTACTTATTGATTACCGGTAACTTTAAATATTTTTTTGAAGGGGGGATGGAAGAAAAAACATTCCACATTTTTTTGTATTATTTAATTACACTGTTTACCGTAAACTTTAAGAAGCATGTTAATTATATTAAACAGATAGTCATGGTAATAACATATGATGTGTATGTCTTAAACTTTTTTATAAAATCAAAACACTTCTTAAGGAACATAAAATATTTATTTTGTGAAGTTTTTTTTTCTTTTAAATAAACTTTTTTCTGCTGAGTACATGTAAAAAAAAAAGTCCAACTCAGGACTTCACAAGTACTCAGAATCCAAAAGCATTACTACCTGTCAGTAACAAACTGACAAGAAACCTAATAGGCATATACTGTTGCCATGGCAGGCCTAGTGATCTTTTGTTAGGCCCCTAGTTGCCATGGCAACCTATTAGTGTCCCATGATCATATTGTGGGCCGCCAATGGAATAACAGAGGGAATTCCATTCCCCAGCTAACCACCTAGATACCATGGTAGCTATTGACTGCTGCAACTAAGGTATTAAACTGCCAGGATCGGCTGTTTCAGCAGCATGTCAGGTGTAATATACAGCTGACCCCCCCTTGAGCATGGTGCGGACACAGCTCCGGCATCCCCACACTGTCCATGCGCGGCGCTACAGTATATCTATGCATTAATACTTCTGTTGTTCAAATGAACTATTTCAAACTCTTGGTGGTTTGTGTTCAGCAACCCGAATGAATCAAACCCTGTTTTGGATTGAGCCTTGGCACAAACTCGAACCTCGGGCAGTTCGCCTCAGCTGAACCCGCTGGGATTCTTCTTCTCCTTCTCCCTCTTCTTCTCCCTCTTCTTCTCCCTCTTCTTCTTCTTCTTCTTCTTCTTCTTCTTCTCCTTCTCCCTCTTCTTCTCCCTCTTCTTCTTCTTCTTCTTTTTTCTCTTTAAAAAGGTAAAAGAAGAAGGAAAGGAAAGGATAAGAAGAGGGACAAAAAAGGAAAGATAAAAAGGAAAAAATCTTTCCTTCTTCTCCCTTTTCCTCCTCTTCCTTCTCTTTCTCTTTCCTTCTTTTCCTTCCTTCCCTTTAGCTTCATTAATTTTGCCTTAAAACAGCTAAATAGTACTTAGATATACTCCCGGGTGACCTAAGGATGCTACACGGGGTTTTTAATATCTTAGACAAAAGAGTGTTACTCACCAGTTTTAGGTGAATTGGTGAAGTCCTAGTTATATTCAAACCTAATTCGGACTGAAGCTAACTTTTTGCCCAAACTTGGCAAACCAGCCAAACTGAAATTCTGAAAACTTCACTCATCACTATTAGTGGTATTCCAAACTGTGCACTATGAGGAGTGTTATAAGAGCACATTGAATATAACTATACCCCTGGTCTGTAAGTGTCATAAGGGGTGGGGGAGCTCTAGTGATTGATTATGTATATTACCAGAACTGGCTGAAATTCTTGCCTCATATAGTCAACCTCATATCTGGGGTGGGTATATAAGACACAATCCTGGTTATGTTGGTGATGGATTTCAATAGGGTCATGCAAACCACTAGGGAGAGCTTTATAAAATAACAGCACACTCCATTCAATGCTATTACTTATTTTAGGATTTCCCCTAGAAGCACTGTTGAGTGCCAAATCTCAACACAGAGCTATGCAGCCTGCAATGTGGTGACATAGCATATCATAGCAGATCACAGTCTGTGATGGCTATTGATCATCTCTTATCCTACATGAACAACTAAGAATCTTAGGACTCCAAAAATTGGGAAAAACAAAAAAGAAGATAAAGACTCACAACTAAATGTAGTAATCACACACCATGACAAATACAAGAAATATTTACACCTCTTATCTGGTATGGTTGTACTCAGATGGGCACAACCCCAACAGAAGCCCATTGCTTAGAACTAATTGTTTTTTCTTCCCATCAGCTGCTAGATATGATAGGTATGGAGAGCTGTGGTTAAAAACACCTCCAAACTGGCTGAATCGGAAGAAAATACACCACCAATGATTCTTCTGGACGGAACCACCACTGGAAATTCTCGAAACCAGAAACAATATCCAAAGATAGTGCATACTGTTTAGTGCAACTTGTTTCAACCCTCTCAGGGGTCTTCATCAGGTACCTGTCAGACAAACGCTTCTTTAGCCCACAGCTATTCCTCCTGTTTCCATCATACACATGAATATTTAGTCTTGTATTCAGTGGTCAAAGATGCCTGGCAGCGATTTATCTCCATGGAGAACTAAAAGATCGAGCACTGAAATTAATTTCCACTCCTTCTTTTTCCTGACATTATCTGTCGGGGAAGCGTTAGGAGGCCCCATATACAGTCGATAATCATCCGGTCAAGTTGAAATCAGTGGGTTCAGATGACTTTGCCTTAATGTGCATGGGGTCTTTATTCTTACTTCCCATTTCCAGTAGACTGTACCTGCAATCAGCCAGACAGAAACATTTTACGCAGTCTAATTTATACATGTAAATTGCAGATACATTTGTATTCTGCAGCATAAAAAGTGATTTTTTTGTGTGTTTCAACTCATTTTATTTTAAGGTTATTGGGCTGCAAATCCCAAATTGCTTTAGGGTATGAACATGAGAAAGTGTATCCATCTTTCATTATAGTTGCAGACAGAGTTCCCTCCCTTCCTTCCAACTTCTGACACAGGGGGAGGTTAATGAGGCATTGTGGAGCTCCTGCACAAGTACTAAACCCCTATTATAACATAAAAGGAGGTTTGGCATCTTTCAGTATAAACTCATTAACTTTTATGGCATAATAAATTGATCACATTAAAAAATAATTCTGCTCCTGCTGGGTGCAAGTTAACCTTTCGTAACTTTCGCAACATGGCATCTTTTTTCCAAACAGTTCAGTGAGTCGGGGCTGTTAGTATGGCTGTTGGCAAAATATATATTAGGATAGGTTGTTTTTGTAAGGCATTAGACAATTAGTGACCAGAGCCGAGTGCGGAGTACTTAGTACTGGATAATAACTGATTCGAGTTCAGTCTAAAGATCGTCACTGTGCTCCATAACAATCTGATTGACATAACAGATCACCACTATTGGCTTTTGTGTAATGCTCTTTTATCATATCATACCTATGGTTGAAGAGTAATTCCACCCTGCATGGTCCAAACCTTGAGTTGCACTAGATGAATAATGGCCATGAGGGGTGTAGCTATAAGGGGCGCATGTCTAAAGGGAGGAGCCAAGGCCTCTCTGACACATAGGAAGACGCTAGTATCATAAATATCACATGGTAAGTGAGAAACATTTGAAGCTTTATGTTACGTCTCTGGTGGTTATTAAATGGGTTTTTTGGAAGTATACTATTGATGACCTACCGTCAGCATAGATCTTCAATAGTTGATTGGTGGAGGTCCGCCATCAGTGGTATGGGATCCCCACTGATCAGCTGATTGCAGAGGCCATGGTGCTTGGGTGAGCACTGCGGCCTCTTGTTAGCTCTGTGATGAACATTGATCACATGGCCCGAAAGCAACTCAGTCCCATTCAAGTGAATCGGACGAAGCTACAATACCAGGCACAACTGCTATACAATGTATGGCGCTGTGCCTGGTATGGACTGAAATGACAGCCACGCTCACCCAGGTGCCACTGTCATTTTAATCAACTGATCGGTAGGCATCATAAGCAGTGGACCCCCACCGATCAACTGTTGACCTCTCCTGAAGATACATCATCAACAAGGTAGTGCTGCGAAACCTCTGTAACCACAACTGGATACTATATATTATCCTCTATGCACAGACCACATATGTATAATTTGCAAAATAGATATTTGTGCGTAAATCCATAAGTCCTTAGTGTACAGCCAAATTTCAATAATTTATATGCCGCAAACACAGAGTTATAGGGGGTTTTCATGGCTTTAAAGTAATGAAGCTAAATCGTTGTATAATTGAAAGTTCTACAACTTTCTAATATAATTCATATTTAAATTCCTGAACATTTTAATAGAACTGCGTTTGCTGTTAGTGGATGAAACACAATTATAGCGTTTCAATCCAGAGGCTATAAAATGTACCGATTTACAGAACTGTTCAGACGACTACCATTCACTGACACTAAACTGAGAACTTCAAAACTAAGAGAAATTAAAATAAATCCTGTAAGAAAAGATACATTTACATAAAACTAGAAAATTCTGTTAAATTGCTTATAAACATAACAGTCGAAACAAAAAAACAGAAGTACCATTGTATCTCATGACCTCCAGCACTTCGGGAAGGATGCACACGCTCAACCCCACCTGGCACTTCACTTTCCTGATATAATCCCTTATGATACATAAGGAAAGTTCCAATGTAATCAACAATCATTGCTGGGTGGTGATTAAAGTTGATTGGATCTCGTAATGTTGACTTAAATTATAATTTACAGCATAAAGCTTGGCAAGTATTCATATAAATGGCTGTCACATGCAGATCTGACAAAGGTCTTACTTGGGTTACAAGATTTTCTTCCTCCCCTCTTCTGTACAGTATTGAGCGAATGATATATTGTATTACTGCCATTCTGCTTTTCACTGTGTGATCAGTACTACAAAAGTTAAAGGGGTTGTACCAGAATAGATTTCCATCACCCATATGAAGGATAGATGATAAAAGTCTGACCGTGGGGGTCTCACCGCTAAGAGCCTCACTGCTCCTGAGAACAGGAGTCTCGTATAACCATCTTCTCATCCCCGTGGGTTCTCTGCACTTGCCCACAGTGACGTCAGATTGCATGGAGTGGCCCCATTCATTTTAATTGGGCTGATGGAAATAGCCGAGTACAAGCAATCGACTATCGGCAGTCCCATTGAAATGATTTGAGTAGCAATCGGCTTCATTCAATCCTCTGCTCACTGTGGGAGGTGCATTGAGCCCGCAATGAGGAGGATTGGAGGACACAGGACCTTCAGTTTCGAGATCGGTGGGAGTCTCAATGGTGAGATACCCACCAATGAGACTTTTATCACCTATCTTATGGAAAACACCTTTAAGGTATTTTCATATGTTGCGTATCTTCTGTAGACTTTCTGCAGCAGAAAATCCACAGCAAGTCTGCAGATAATCCACAGCGGCAAAACCCATAACAAATGGTGTGCATTTTGCTCAGATTGGTTGGAATTTTACCCCCTCATTGGAAGTGGCGATAATCTGTAGCAAAAGTTGACATGCTATGGATTTAAAACCCCTAGTGCAAGTCCATTTATGTTGTGATTTTTTTCTGCAGCATGTGGATGAACTTTCCCAAAACCTCATCCATATTTCTGGTCCTGTAACATGCTGCAGATTTTCTCCAGAAAATTCATAGCATTTCTGCAACGTGTGAACATACCACTTCAGACCAGCAGTATATATTCTGTTTCTATGCAACAACTCAGAGAATTTTAATCGGCCACGTGGAACTGCATTATAAATTATATTCTATATTCTGCTTCTGTTACGGCCCTCTGCCCCCCGAGCGTCAGGTGGGGTGCCCTGATCTTCCCGCACCCCACTGTCCCTGCCTACTTGCCTCGGCCCTGGCTAACCCCAGGTGGACAACTGGGCGGCGGTCCCTGCGCTGGCTAGGGACCTGGCGACTACCTAGATGGAACTACTAACAGGGGACAGAGTGCCGACAGAAGAGGCAGGTGGAACAGACCAACAGAACTTACAAGCAGAGTAAGGCTGGAGATGGAGCTCACAGGCAAACTGACAGGACACTGACGAGCAACTAGAGCAGACTGAGACAGACCTGACTAGAGGCTAGCAGAACCAATAACTGGCAGTGAGCTCAGGTCACTGCCAGCCTTTTAACTTAAAGCCTTCGCCCAGGGGTGGAGAGTGAGAGGAGGCAACTCTCCCACTGTTGCATATGAAGGGTGGAGGAGAGCAGGCGGCACCCTATGGGCAGACACGCCCACACCGCTGCACGCTGGCTGCTCCACGCCGCCGGGAGAGCCCCGACAGCAGAGCTCCGGAACGCCGGAGCCGACATCGGAGCGGCGCGCGCCGGCCGCGGGACCCAGCGCCGCCCTGCATGGTAACAGCTTCCTGAAAGTAGTCTATTGTAGACTACTGATCTTAGAAGCTTGTTGACCAGATGTAATGGTAACTGTGGAGTTATTTTTTTTCTTTGAATAGCCATAGAAATAGTAGTATCTGCAAATAACAGAAACTTGAAGATTTTGGGCAAAAATGCTAAATTTGTAATTGTGCCCCCACCTACCATATATCATTTATAGAGATGAGCGAGCAGGCTCGTTTAAGGCTGATGCTTGAGAGAGTCTTTTCTGCTTACTCGTTCGAGCAAATGTGGGGGGACAGTGGGGAGGAGTGGGGGAGAGAGTGGGGGAGATCTCTCTTTCCCCCCCTCCCACTCACCCCCGCCGCCCCCCGCATTTCCTCGGACGAGTGTACATTTACTCAAAAAAAAACAATGCTCTCTCGAGCATCAGCCTTAAATGAGCATACACGCTCATCTCTAATTATTTATCATATCTGGGGCACTTTGGCAGATAGACCTTTAGACCTCCCTAAGGCCCCATTCACATTAGGGAAATGTTATTATTTTTAACTAGGACCAATCAAATATTTCAAATGTATGGGGGCCTCCCAACTCTCTCCAATATGCCAGGGAAAATAAGGATCGGGCATGTTGAATTTCAAAGCCTGATTATTTCACTCTTTCTGAAGATAAGCCACTGCAGTGGCCTACCTCCTCTTCCCATTGAAAACACATGGACTTTTGGCTGAAATGAGCATTCATGTGTATGGAGGAGTCAGGAGAAATAGCTGTCAGCTAAACAAGCATTCCATTAACAGCTATTGAAGGTGTATAGGCGGCTTCAGACACTGGTACCAGTGTGTAACTGCTCCCTGTCAGACCTCTCAGCAAAAAACAGCAAACAAATACAGACACAGACGGCACGGACAGATGAATTACATGAAGAACAAAGGGTAAAACAGAGAAGGAAGGGAAACCAAAACATGGTCAAAGGTAGAAGAGAAAACCAAACCAAACCTAGATACTTCCTCTATATGTGCCCTAAATGCACCTGCCAATAGAGCGGACTACCCATCCTGAAAAAGGCGAACCTTAACTAGATTCCCTAACATTCCCTTGATGGAAAATGGAGGAAAGGGACGATGTAGAGACCAGGCAAGACAGAAAAGTCAAATAAACTAAATAAAGGTCTGTGACACCACCTTTAAAACCCTACAGCTTTAAGCCTGCTATGAAAATTTCTTTCAAATCAGAGTACATACAAAACTATTTAATGGACTGAATAGGAAGTAAAATGGTCATAATGAAGTAAAAAAGCAGCATTTTCTTAACAAATATTCATATTTCTTGGCAAATATGAAAACTCATCCAGTAATACTTATCATGGAAAATATAAGCCAAATCTCAGCAGTGGTTTTTATGAAGAGTCTAGTCCGTATATGGTCATGTGCAATATTATCACTGGAGGTATTTAACTATTCACTCTCCTGTATAACTGGATTTACAAAGTCATATTCAAGATGTATATTCAAGTGAAACACTGAAATAAGGAACAAAGGACTACAAGCCCTGATACCTGCCATCCTTGGATCACCCTCCACCAGTTCTCCTTGTCTACGGCAGTTCTAGTTACTACTCACAGATCTTTCCCGGTCAGGGCATTCTGTCCCTTTTAGGGTACAAATAGATATCCATGACGAAGTAACATGTGCTAGCCATGATTGATGTATTACATCTATATATAGAATTAGCTTGAAGCTTGCTGGCTGGAAGAATATGGCCATATGGCAGAACTTCCCGTGTGTTCAGTCCCCTCTAAATCAATTAATATCAGGATGAGACGGAGAGAGAAAGTGAAGGAGAAAGCTGTATACAGTATATATTATACCAGTGGAGACAAACTCAACCGCAAGGTGATTTTAACATATTAGTTGGCCAAATGCAAATATTTCATGAGTGGAGAACCCCTTCTATGAACATTTTCATTACCTTCCCCCTTTCTAAGTGCAGATACCATAGCACTACACAATTTGGTGTGAGCAGTTTTCATTATCTTTCTTGTAAGCATATCATTCTACATTAAAGGTTCTGTCCACTTGTAAGTTGTTGATGGTCTATCCTCAGGATAGGTCAGCATCAACAATAGATCGGTGGAGATCCATCGCTAGTCACCCCTTCCAATCAGCTGTTCTCTGGGCCTGTCTGCTCATACACTGTGCTGATTTCTGCAGGAAGAAGACAGTTCTGTTCACATTGTAGTCGCTAAGCTTCGTATTGCAGGCATTGAAATGAATAGGAACTTTACTTGTAATGCCAAGCCTGACCACTGCAGTAGGAACAGAGCTGTCTGCACATTGAGCTACTTTCTGCAGGAAGTAAAGAACAGCTGATCAGTGAGTGGCAGACCCCACTAATCTACTGTTGATTTCCTTACCTGAAGGTATGTCATCAATAGTTTACAACCGGACAAGCCCTTTAACAGTGTTTCCCTATATGGTGACTCATGTGCTCCTATACTCTGCCTCAGGTGGTTCCACAATATATTCACTAAGAACACAGATGCACACAAATACCTCCCCTCTATGTACATGGATGCACACATGTAAATACTGATCATGTACATGAAGGTGCAGGCTTATCATATACATGGATGTACACATACTGTATGCACGCTCACTACAAACATTGATGCACACAAATGTATACTCTTTATATACAAGGACACACACATATAAACTCCCATCATATACATGGATGCATAGATATCATATACAAAGAAACTCAATGTATACATACTCACCATGTACATAGGTGTTCACATACAATACCATATGCACACTCACTAAATGCATGTATACAAATGCATGCTCATCATAAATATGGATGCTGCATATGCACACTCTGGGCCCCTTCACATGGGGCATATGCGCAAAAACGCTTGCCTTGTGCTGAAGCGTGCACAAATGTGCCTGTGGTCATCTAAAGAAGCCCAGTGAACAAAATTGATTTAGTAGATTTGCGCACATATCGGCGCATAGTACTGTACTTTTTGACATGCAGGGCCTGTTCACATGGGCACGCAAAACACCCCTGCCCTCATTTAAAAGGCTATTTAGCCTAATGAGGTCCAGATGTGTTCTGTTTTTCATGGAATTTCACAGCGTATTGCTCATGTGCATTCATTTGCGCACCTCCCATAGATATCTATGGGGGCCTTTGCTACACAATACACCAAAAAACAGAGCAGGACCTATGTTTTGCGCATGCGCATGCACTAAATGTGCGCAAGAAACATTCTTGAAAACGAATGAATTGCCATCAATGGTTTCTATTCCCCGGCTTCCTAGGGCAGCTTCAGACCAACGTATTTGCTCGTGCAAAATATACGCGCGCAATACGCAGAGAATAAAACCCATTGATGTCACAATGTTCACATGAACAATATTTTTGCATGCACTTTGGTTGCGCCCCAAAAAATCAGCCTGCCCTATTTTCCTACATATTTGCACACCAAAGGAACCCCATAGAAGTTTATGGGAGTTGCACAAATGTGGGTGCAATAGGCACAAACATGTGCAACACCGCGGTGTTAGCGTTATGCATTATTCACACAAGCGTATAGACGCAGCTATGTAGGCACATTTTCACGGCTGGCCGATATACGTGACCCACCATCTAAGACATTGGTTTCCAATGAATACATTCACATGGACGAATTAACGGCGCGTAAAAATGTTGCACTGTAAAAAAATAGAACATACGCAACCGAAATCCGTGCCTGTTATTATACGCTGGGCAAAAAGATAGTTCTGGTTCTATCTTTCAACCAATATACTCCGGCAGCTCCCATAGACTCCTATGGGAGCTGGAAGAAAAAGGGAAGGTGAGGCAGTTTAGCAGCGGCCAACGCAGGGAAAAGTTTGCAGTTGCCTCTATTTAGGCTTTTGAAGTCGTTCTGAGGATTTATCGCTAAAACATCACACCCAGCCATGTGAATGGATAAGAAAACGCTAAATAAGCTCGGGACTTGATCGATAATTGTGGGATAGACTTAAGAATAACCTCCATGCTTATTCTGCCTAAGAACCATCAGCAGAAGACGGGCTGTTGACTTTGGCCAATTCTAGCCTACCTATGGGCTACAGACACCAGTTACTGACTAACAGCCTGCTGACAGGTCTACAGGTTGCCGCATGTTACTACTGCCATTAAAGGGAATGATTGCTCTAATAGCATTGAGAAATTGCTAGCTGTACACCGGATCTATTTTCAAAGTAGCTCTAAAAGTCGAACTTCACTTTAAAGCCCCGTATTCATGGGCTGCATTCTCATGCATATTACTTTAGCCTGCAGATGGTCGCTTCTTAAATGCTGTTCTGTAAATAGAGGCTCTATTCCCATTATGTTCATGCAGCATGACATCAAGATTGAATAGGATTCCTGTTTAGTTTTGAGGCCCTTTTCTGCTCACAACTGTTAACGGGGCATTGTTTATGGGATATTTAGTTGTTTTATTACATGCATTTTAAAGACTTTCCATTCGCAGCCATTTCGACGTCTCGCAGCGGCAGCAAAGAGGCAGGTACAGATAGGGTGATAGAATTCGCGGTGGCAAATGTTTACATACTGTATGCCATTTTCCTATTAAAAATGACTGCACCACTTCTCATAGTAGTTTTATGGGGCCTGTTATTAACCTAATCCATTAAATAGCATATGAAGTACAACGTGAATTCGGAACACTGCTAGAGATGATGGATCGTCTGTCTCTGCCACCTTAAAGTGGAGTTAATACAAACACCACTTGTCAGGAATACATTTCAATATTCGGTACGCAGCAGAGCTGGAGCTGAGATTACAATTCACCGGGACACAAAAAAAATGTTTTTTAGTTGAAGGCTGATTTTTAGTTTTCCTTGGCGTAAAACAATGTTATAAATTAGAGGTTTTAAGATATCCACTAAAGCCACAGCCGGCCAGACGGCCAAATCCATCAGATCTGTCAGAGTAGTGGGTAACGAGAGTGAAATGGTATCCATTTGCCGTAGCCCTTATTAGATTAATTTGCATATTTGCCTCGTAGGATATTTGTATCACTAGCATTACTGAATATTTATTGAGTACAGGGGGACAATTGTACATAAAGGTCAAACAAGAGAATTACTGTTGTTGGTTGCACCAACTTTCAATGATTTTTTGCATTAGGCAGGGTTGTCACAGTGGAAAGCGAATGTGTTTGACTACTGAGTCCTACTTATAACATTAAAATGTACATCTGTACATACACCGTCCTACCAAAAGTAATTGGACAACTCAGCACCAATCAGAAGTAGGTTTTAATTACAAATGTTAATGCTTAGTGGGGCTCCTTTGGCCCTATTGACATCAGATACTTTCTGTGGTATAGTTTCTACTAACGTCTGATGCACTTCAGCTGGCATTTCCCTCCATTCATCCTGCAAACATCTGGTGAGTTGTCTAAATAAAAAAAAAATACATCAGCCCATCTACAATGGTTCAAGGAGCATTGGACAGTTGAGCAATGGAAGAACGTTCTATAGAGTAATGAATCACGCTATTCCATCTTTACATCAGATGGATGTACCTGGGTGTGGAGGAGCGTGGGGAACGCTTTTTGGCCGAGTGTGTTGTTCCAGCAGTTAAGTATGGTGAAAGTTCTGTTATGGTTTGGGGATGTTTTACGTGGCATGGTCCCGGTCCATTGGTTGTAGTGACAGGAAACATGAACATAGAGGTGTACCCTAACATTCTAGACAATAATGTGCTGCCAACAATGTGACAATACTCTGGGAATGGTCAGCCATACTTCTAACGAGACAACGTGCCTTGTGGTTAGAGGATATGGATGTTCTACGATTGGACTGCACAGAGTCTTGACCTAAACCATATTGAACATCTTTGGGTGAACTGGAACGTCAGGTCAGGAAATATGAACAGCGTCCATCTTCTTTGAGAGAACTTGTTAGACATTTGCAGGATGAATGGAAGGAAATACCAGCTGAAGTGTATCAGACATTAGTAGAAAGTATACCATGGAGAGTATCCAATAACATTAGGGCCAAAGGAGCCCCACTAAGTATTAATATATGTAAATAAAAAAAGTACTTTTGATTCTTGCTCAGGCGTATAGTGTATAACACTCTAAACATAATATTTGACCTTTATGTTCTGGGTTTATGTAAGGTACAGGTGGATGGGCACCATAGACTTGAACGTCTATGCGATCAATTATTTCTTTACTGAAGTGGATTTGCAAATAAATTTCAACAATGCCACTGTAAATTTGGTGCACAGCCTACACCCCACTGGGGCAGCCTCTTTACAACCAATGAGAGGAGTGACAGGGATAACAGGATTAACTCAGACTCTATGACAGCCTTTTGTAGGTAACTTGTTACCGGAGAAATGCCAGCTCACCCAACTTCACAGATCTTCCCCCACTGAGTGCACGGGCACAAGAAGCTGCTGTTTGAATACCATAAAAAAGAAATTAATTCCAGCACCTCAGAAGTATAAAAATAACTTTATTCCTTATGCATAATAATAGAATTAAATTATTCATATAATACAGCAGACCTACATGCTTTGAAGAAAGCTTTTAATATGCCATGATTAAGAGCTTTGCTCGAAACATGTAAGCCTGTTGTATCCTCTGCAGTTTTTCTCTATGATTAGGATGTGGTTGGGAAAAAAATCATTGCATGTCCTATCTTTGCACATTCCTTGGTACTAGAGATGAGCGAGTGTACTCGGCCACGCCCCTTTTTCGCCCGAGTACCGTGATTTTCGAGTACTTCCGTACTCGGGTGAAAAGATTCGGGGGGTGCCGTGGGTGAAGTGGGGGGGAGAGGGAGAGAGAGAGAGGTCTCCCCCCTGTTCCCCGCTGCTACCCCCCGCTCCGCCACGCCTCCCCCCGCCCCCCAGCGCCACCCGAATCTTTTCAACCGGGTACGGAGGTACTCGAAAATCGCGGTGCTCGATCGAGTAATTACTCGAAACGAGTACGTTCGCTCACCTCTACTTGGTACGCTTCACCCATTGTTTTCAATGGGACAGTTAAACACATCGCAAGGCGAGCGATGTGCACGCGAGTGTGATGCGAGGTTCACCATTGAAAACAATGGGAAACACTCACCGATCCTCCAACATGGCTGAAAGCCGCGTTACTTCATAAAAGTGATGGGAGGCGTTTTTGACAGAAAAATGCTTTGCATCGGAGTGAAAATGCATGCTGGCGAGTGCAATATCGAGTCGAGAAACTCTGCCCAAGATCACCCTCGCCCATGTTTAGGTAGCCTTACAGAAATTTCAACTTAGTTGAAAGGGTGAACGTAATATGCAAAACTCATTGATTTCAGGAGGTTTGTTCTCATTTCCATACTTTGCACACGCATTTCTCGTGTACACAAAAAAACAGGACTTACGTGATTTGCGCATTAAGGGCCCCATAGAAATCTACTATCTCCTGCAAACAGGTGTAAAAAGCGCAGTGAATATGCATACAACCGTGTGTTTGCTACATTTTTACAAGATAGACTCTAATGGGCAATTTCAGTCCATAACACGGACCACAATAGAACTCACTGCGATTGTTTTTTTTAATGCGCGTATAATACAAGCAAAAAAACACATATCTGGATAAACCAATGCAAATCAATGGTGTTGTATCCCTAAAAAATGCGTATGGAATACAGACAGGAAATATGCCTGCGTGCGTGAGGCCTTAGCACTTCCATTTATTTTAGTGGGTGACACCCCTAACAAGTTTAAAAAAAAAAACTTCAGGGCTTATTCAGACTACCATATACGCAAAAACAGTCACCGCAGTGCAACATATTTGAATGTGAATGAGGCCGGATGAGGTTGATTTGTGTGTGAATGGTACTATACTTTTTGCACACGAAGGGCCAGGTTACACTCCTTCCTTTCTGTGGATTAACCCTTTGCAATCCAATTTTGGATTCAGGGTTTCCTAGGGGGCTTTCTCTTTCTGCCATTATACAATGGCACCATCTACTGGCTAGAGCCAGTGCTGCGGTATGGGACATGCTGGAGAGGCCCCCCGACAACGAAGCAGACAGTAATATACACTAAGAATACCCTGCCGGACGTCTTCTGACATCGGAGATGTACAGTCTTCAATCAGAATGTCTTCAGACGTCAGACAGTGGATTGGGAAGGGTGAAAAGGCTATTAAGCCTAATGAGGTTCAGATGTGTTTCCCTTGAGTATTTTTGCACATCTCCCATAGGCTTCTATGGGGGCCTTTGCTCCGCCAAATGCAGAAAGATGGACCAATAGTTTTTTGCGAGCACAAAACAAGCCAATTAGAATAAATCTATTGGAATCAATGGGTTCCATTCTCTGTGTTTTGCGCATTCAGATTTTGTGCACGCAAATACCCACACAAACACGATCATGTGAAGCCCTTAATCAGCGCATACTGACTTTTTTGACCGTGCAGAGCCAATACTTCTAGTGGCAGTGATGATGAGTTCTCCAAGTTTAAGCACCCTACCAATTATCTCACCTGCCCCCCTATAACAGCCAGTAGAACAATGGAGTCCAATGCAGACTTTTCAGATTTCAAGTAGAATTGGGCAGAATACGGAGTGAGGCTAGAAACTGTACCAACTACCATCATAGAATGCAAGAGTAGAGTCATATAAACTGACTGTAATATCCCGATGGGATAACATTTAGGTTTTTTTTCTCTTTTCATTTCACTTATCTACAAAAGCTTTCATAATTTCTCTGCAAGTTTATGGAGCATTTAACCTCACTTGGTTACCCTACAGTGGGAAATGATAATCAGCAATTCTTTGCCTTTATTTATTATTAATTCTAAATACTAATTTTGCTGTATGCTCATGTATATTACTTTATTAGTGGATTACTCATATATATGGAGGCTCTTCAGTGCAGCTCAGTAATTAAAATTAGGTCAGATGGATTAAATACCAAGCACAGCTTTTATTATAATTTGCAGCATCTGGTAGGAGACGGTATTATAGCAATGAAGTGACAGATTGGGGCACATATTTCGCTAAGTGGTACTCTTCCATAAGACAATTTTCAGAGCAATAACATATATTATGGCTTAGCAACAACATGTAAAGTGGACTCTGATTCTTTCTGATGTATAATTGTCCATTGTCTTCAAAATCAGAAAGGCACGACACACTGGGGAGGGCTGCGTAATATGCAATACTCCAGCTGTTGCAGACAATTCCCATGCTGTTCTCATGATGACCAGTAGTTGAAGAAGAAGAATATTTTCTGCATCCAATAACTTTTGGATCATAACCGGATTTTATGCATATGACTCACATTTTGCTTTGTAAAGAGTGAATGGAAATATTGATGTAAAGATAGTTCAACTAGTTATGAGCGTGCGTGCTAATACACTTTGTGGCTCTGCAAACTATGTGACTGTCTCTGGTCAATGGAAACCCAGGAAGGAGGTTGTAGGAAAGACCGTAGCACTGGTACAACCTCTAGATGGTAGGATATTCAATTTGATTTTGGAACATGGTTGTCAGGATTCATATCCAGTCAGTGCTATGAAAGCTTGAGGTTGGGTACCAATGTTGAGCGTTGCAAGTGTCTTACAAACTCTTAAAGGGGTTTTCGAAGTTTTTTTATATAGTTTAGGGCCCCCCATCTCCCAAACTATATATAATCAATATACTCGCATCGGACTGCTACTTCTGGCACCACAGCATCTGGCAGGTGATGTCATTGGTCAACAAGACCCAGTGATATCCCCTAAACCTGTCATGTGGGCTTCTAATGAAGAAGCCCCAAGGCAAGTTTACAGGACGTCACTGATGATGTCCCTGTCCCACCTTAAATTGCTTGCAGCGGTCACATCGACAAACAACCCCGCCACTGCTACAGACCAAGTAAACAGAAGACCAGAGGTTCCGGGAGTGACAACAGGGAAGGAGGGACGACAAGCAGAGAGGTTTTCTGTAATATACAGTTTGTCTCCCCATTGCCACCAAAGATCTAAAACATGGAAAACCCCTTTAACGTTTGATGCCAGAAGAGTTTAATATATCCTCTTCTCTTGTGATAAATCCAAGCCTACCAGCGATTCCTATGTATGGTGAAACCTCTCTAAAAAAAACTTTTTGAGAAGACCACCCCTTATCCAGACCAGATTTCTTATGACAGATTTCAGATCCACCATATATTATGTACTGTATACTGGCTATATTGGCTATTTTCAATGAGAGGACCACCCATTAGAAGAACAATTTTCAATGGATTCTTGGGAACTTGTCTCAAACATGCTTCATTTTATTTATATACTGTTATACATTTTACATTTATATATATATATATATATATATATATATATATATATATATATATATTGGTGTAACTATAGGGGATGTGGTTGCACCTGGGCCCAGGAGCCTTAGGGGGCCCATAAGGTCTCTCTTCTCCATATAGGGAGCCCAGTACTATGAATAAGGCATTGTAGCTGCGGGCCCTGTTATAGGTTTTGCATTGGGGCCCAGGAGCTCCAAGTTACACCTCTGTATATGTATATATATATATATATATATATATGTAACTAAACTATTGCTATATTATTAAATCTATAACTCATATATCAATGTGCACCTACCTGACTCTGTCTCACTGATGCTTTCTTTATGTGTGACCTTTATTCTCGCTGTGTTGTCTTTGTACTGACTTCTCTTTTCTTTGCCACATCTCATTTCACAAGTTTCTTATTCCCCTCACCTTCTTCATTTCTATTCTTCTCTACCACATCTTTAAAGACAGTTTAATTACACATTTTCCCCAGCCGTTCTTTTTTTGCTCTGCATCCTCTGTCAGTTCTCTATAATTTTTTTCCTTGAATTTTACCATCAGTCTCCATCAAAGTACTTGCAGAAAAAAAATGATTGACAGAAGATGAAGGGAGGTGGAGGAGAGCTAAAGTATGCAGAGAGCCAGGCAGAATCACACAATTTCAGGCCAACAAGATATGTAAAACAAAGGGGTTGGAAACAATCATATATGATATTTTAAGGGCTGTTTTAAAGATTTTTTTTTCAGAATATAGCCCCTATTGGTGCATGCTGAGCTAATAGAGGACTCTCACATTTGAGCTTTCCCCAGAGTGGAAAGCCACATCAATAAGTGACATCCAATGCCTCATATTCCCTACAGCTAAAATAGTTCATTGGTAACTTCTCCTTTTAGCAGTAAGAAGTCACAGAAAAAAGGGAAAATTTAGCAAAATCACAGAAAAATGGCCATGTTTGTTACCAATGTACTGATAGGATATAGATGGGCAGGCACCTCCCTTAAATGCAAACAGCCCAAATGCTAAATGGAGTAGCATATCCCAAGTGCAAAGTACTGATGACTACCCTGTAATAAGGGGAGCGTCTACTTAGTACTACACTTGCGCATTACATGGTGAGGGTGCATTCACACGAGCGCGTGCATGTGCCATACATAGGTGCGCACAAAACTGCGCATCCACATACGTGCACAAACACGGGTGAATACAGGCCCATGCCCATTGCCTTCAACGGGGCAGCGGCTGCTGCCGCCGGCCCCATTGAAAGCAATGGGCTGCTGGCAACCCCTGCAGTGATTTTCTGATTTCCCTGAAAATCATCCCTGTTTGTGTAAAAAAAAAATAAATAAATAAAAAATATATATATATATACTCACCTCTCTGCCCCTGCCGTGTAAATATTCCCCAAGGGGAGTCCTCTTGTCATTGAACACTGTGACAGCACTATCACAGGGATCAGTGCCAAGGGGACTCCGTGTGGGAAATAAAGAATCCCCTGCCACAGCTGTCACAGCTGTGGCAGAGGATTTCTTCATCCCTGCGAGGAATAAAGAATGTTCTCCCATTGCTTTCAATGGGACCGACACTTCTGCAGGCCCATTAAAAGCAATGGGTTGCTGGCAAGCCCTGCAGGGATTTTCAGGGAAGGGCTTTAAATATAGGCCTTTCCCTGAAAATCATCCCTAGAATGTGTTAAAATTTTTTTAAAATTATACTTACCTCTCCTCAGTTGCTGGGGTTTAGGCGCGTCAAGCCTGTCTTCTTCCTGCACTGCTCTGAAGCTCTTTCAGAAGGCGGGAATTTAAAATCCCTGCCTGCTGAAAGGGTTGTATCTGATTGGCTGAGCACTCAGCCAATTACAGTCAGCTCTTAGGCATTCATTAAATGACAGGTGAGTACTGCCTGTGATTGGTCACAGCACTCAGCCAATCACAGTCAGTGCTTGGCCATTCATTGTCCCACAGATTATAGCTTATCTGTGGGGTCCCACAGAGGGCTTAAGGAACTAAGCTAATGAAATACAAACAGTTGTACCATTCAGGACTTTTATTAAGCACATTGTGTAAATATCCACAGTGTAGGGAGAAAAAGGAAATGACCCCCTGTATTAATGACATCTCCAAGAGCTAATTGAAAAAAAGCTGTTTCAGTTAAGGAAATGAGATTGGAAATATGGGTTTCACAGGTGCTTTGCCCATTTAGTAAAGACCCATAAAGCCTGGTTATTGACTGATCTTATCTAAAAATGTGATTTGGATAACAATTAGATCTAATGTTAATCAATGCAGGCATCCAGGTGAATGCAAAGGATTCACTTACATTTTCTTGCATCTATAGGTAGAAGCTAACAGCACTACTGTTTGTTAGTAGAGAAATTCCTCAGTTCCCAAAAGCACATGCACTTTAATGCAATGAGGTACATACATAATGATATAGATAACTTAAATCCATCTGTACATAGGCCAGTGTCTCTCTAATCTTGGTTCTGCATAGTAGATAGTTAAGTTGATTTCTTTCTCTATACAAATGACTATTTCTCCAAATAACCATATTATGTGTATATCTGTAGCATTTCATCACCCCCAGCTGAGAAAACCTAATGAGAGAGCTTCCGAACTGCAAATATCTTATTGTTGCTAAGTCTGTGGAAAGCAGTAAAGGCACAAGAGGGGTTAGGAAAGAAGGGAAGGTCACGTGAGAGGTGCAGAATGACACACAGAGGAGATGTTACCACGGCTCATTGGGAACAGCACCAAGCCTTTTTTAATTTTGTCTAAATACTTTAAATGGTTCCAAACTTGGGCTATTTGCATAGCTTAAGAGATAATAGTGTCTGAGTAATGAAGGATTGCAAATTTGTGGTGAGGAGAAGGAAGCAGCAAAGGAAAAGCATTAACATTTTCCATTAGAATTCCACCTCATTAGGTTGTAGGCAGATGTTAAGTACATTAACCCTCTTCTGGTCTATACTGGGAATTGCTACTGTATATTGAAATCCATTACTGATAACAGAGGGGTGAGAGAGCTGGCTGCTGAACTTCTGCAGAAATACCTATCTTGTTGGTAAATTCAGAATGCGGATACCAGCCCTTAACTGTCCATATGTAATGGTTGGCTTGGCAGCTGCATTTGCATTATAAGTCGGGATAAACAATGTCCTTGAATGCATCTCATTTGTGACCCCTTGTAGAAAATATGTTCATTGGTGTAAGCACTCAGTTTCTCTGATATAGAACCCCAGAACCTCCACTTAACTTCATATAGCCATAGGCACACATTGTTGCAATTTGTAGAGACTTCTATAGGTTTTTTCTGTTAAATTTGGGTTCTTTTTCAGATCTTTCAGCATTAGTGATTGTGTTCTTAGAGTAACCTTTCCAAGACACCCACTCACCTGAGGATTGATGTATACTCGAGTCTTTAGCATTGGATTTATAGCCTTTTCCAGATTCATGTGTCCTCATAACATGTTTTCTAAGGTCTAGTGGAAGTTGTTTACATTGAGGCATGGCTCACACTAACCAGTCTTTCTTGGGAAGAACAGATTTCACAGTAACCAAGTTTTATGTGCCTTTATTTAATGGGTAAAGCGCTGGTGAAACCCCCACTTCTAGTCTCATTTCCTTAACAGTAACACCTTTCGACCAGCTATACATAGGCGAGAGCGATATTAGGGCAAAGAACTCAGGCTGATATCGCGCTAGCCAACGCATGTTTTCACCCCAATGCAAGGTGTTTTTTGGGCAAAAACACCTCCAATCACTATTGTGAAGTAGTGATCCTCGGGTGCGGCCTTCAGCGGCACCAAAGAATCGACAAGTGTTTCCCATTGTTTTCAATGGGAAACCTTGCATTGCATACTGTGTGGTGCGTTTTACTGTCCAATTAAAAAATAAGGGGCGATGCGTTCTGAGGAATGTGAAAAGATAGACATGCAGGTGTTTTTTTTCCCTTACCGCATTTTGACTCTATTCAAAAGAAGAGTGTTCATATTCATGCAAGATTTGTGCATCTTGTGCATCTCGCACATGTGAAACTGGCCTAAATAGGTGCAGCATGCTCTATTTTTGTGCGCATTTGAGTACCAAAAGTCACTATAGAAGTCTATGGGGGGGTGCAAATGTGCTCGCAAAACGCTATAACATTCTGCTGGAAAAAGAAGACATCTGGAACTCATTAGGCTAAATAGCCATTTAAATTGGGGCGTTTTGGTGTCCCTGCGGGCAGAAGCCGTACAGTTAAATGTGCAGATGCGCACGCAAAAAAACATAATTCATGGCGTGAATACATCGCACTGAGGTGCACGCAAATGGGCGTATGCTCATGTGAAGCCACCCTTAACCCTTTGGAATCCAATTTTGGATTCAGGGTTTCCTTGGGGGCTTTTTTTTTCTTTCTGCCATTATACAATGGCGCCATCTGCTGGATGGAACCAGCACTGCGGTATGGGATATGCTGCAGAGGCCCCTGACAACAAAGCGGCCAGTAATATACAGTAAGAATACCCTGCCGGACATCTTCCGACATCAGATCTGTACAGCCTTCAATTAGAATGTCTTCAGACCTCAGACAGTGGATTGGAAATGGTTAATGTACCACTGTGTATTAACGTTTTAAAATGAGCATAGAATATGCCCTTAAATGTTATGGGATAGTGTAAAAACTTACTAAATATGCACACGCAATGAACACTGTGATTTTTAGGCACCAAAAACTGCATACGCCTTTGTTAAAAAGTCCCCATGTATATAGTGTTACATATCTAACATATACACTGAGAGAGAACAATGCACCCCTTTCCAAAACCCATGAAAACAATAATAAAGCGCACAATATGGGAAAGAAGATCCGCCATAAAGTTGGATAAAGAACAAGCCTGATTGCATCTGACAGGTCAATGGCTAGAAACGCGCCGGGTTCTTTGCTTTCAGAGAGAACACTTGATGAAATTACTGTATGTTTGAAAGTGACAGCGCTTTTTGATTCTATTATCTGTCTCTGCGAGTCTGCTCTTCATTTGGTAGCAGGGATGTTCTTTGAGATTCTTCGGCGGATGATGTGACAGACAAATTTTCGCCTTACTTCCTTGCATCTGACCTTAAAAAAAAAAGAAACTTTACCTTTCCCTTCAGAACTTTAACTCTTTCATAGTGCATGTTCCATGTCTGCTAACATTCTAGTATCTTTTTCCGCCCGTCTCGTCTCTTTTCCGCTGCTAGGATCAGGATTCCCATTAATGTAAATACATGAGAGATTGAAGTAGTATTTGCTTGGTGCAAGGACATGAAGGCAAAAAAAAAGTCTACAGTTCTTCTTCACTGTTCTAATCTCATTTCAAAGTGGCTGAATCCTGACAGTGAAATGTAACTCGAAAGAAATTCTCCATTATTAATGCTGAGAGCTCAAAGGTCGCACCTGGAGGGGAAAGATAATAGATTTAGAGATTTAATAACTGCTACAGTCAGTTGTCTTAGTGAGACCAGATATTAAAAGATGTGTACTTACAAAAATGTGTCAAACGAGCTTAGTGATTAATCCAAAAGTGACCAAGAATGCTGAATGTGTCTGATTCAGCTTCTCCGAGCCATTTCATCAGTGAACAGTACGCTATGTTATGAGTCAGAATGAGAAAAACTATATTTATTGGCTACTGTACAGTGTGGCTTCTTCATATGACCTAACACAAGGTTCTTCTTCTCCGCCACATGCCGAGGAGGAACAAGGCCTGTATATCAAACCAGTTTTATTCTAGTGGGTGAAACATAACTCATACTTATATAACAGGTTCTTGACCTTGGTTGGAGAGAATCCTTCATTTCAGACTGTATATAATACTGTTTTAATATGCTGTAAAAAGTAACCGGTTTCCAGTCGAGTCGATTTTGATTAATGTGACAGTTGCAGTATTAGTTGGCCATTCTAGAGATTTGGTTTTTCAAGGCTAGACATTGTTCTAAATTGATTGATCATTTAGGACACAGTACATGATAGTTCTAAAAATAAGAAACTGTGCTGAAATGAGTGTAAGTAGTATAATAGTACAATATCCTACCGCAAGTAATTGGACACTTGAGCAAGAATCAAAAGTAGTAGTTATTTCCGCATGTTAATATTTAGTGGAGCCTCCTTTGGCCCTAATGACATCGGATACTCTCCGTGGCATATTCTCTATGAATGTCTGATACACTTCCGCTGGTATTTCCTTCATTCTGGCAAACGTCTGGCCAGTTCTCTCAAAGAAGATGGTCATATTTCCTAACCTGACATTCCACTTCATCCCAAAGATGTTCAATAAGGTCCAATTATGGGACATCCATATCCTCAAACCAGAGGCGTAACTTGAAGCTTCTGGGCCCCAATGCAAAACCTGTAACAGAGCCCCCAACTATAATGCTTTATTCATACTACTAGGCTTACTATACAGAGAAGATAGGCTTTATGGGCCCCCTAAGGCTCCTGGGAGCAACCGCATCCTCTATAGTTACACTCCTGCCTCAAACTAATGTGACAAGGCACGTTGTCTTGTTGGAAGTATTGCTGAACTTTCCCAGAGTATTGCCACATTGTCGGCAGCACATTATTGTCTAGAATGTCAAGGTACACCTCCATGTTCATGGTTCCCAGACCTTAACAGAACCTTTGCTATATTTAACAGCTGGCACAACACACTCAGGTGAAATGCGCTCTCCATGCATTCTCCACACCCAGGTACCACCATCTGATTTAAAGATGGAGTAGCATGATTTGTCACTCCATAGAATGTTCTTCCATTGATCAATAATCCAATGATGACACTCCTTCCACCATTGTAGAAAGGCAGATACTGTCAGGACAGGGTCCGGGATAATGGAAGTTCCTGAGATAACCCGCAACCCCTGTCCCTGCCTACTTGCCCCCCTGGGCTAACCCCCAGGGCGACAACTGGGCGGCGGTCCCTACACTCACTAGGGAAGTGGGACACGGGAAAGACAAACAGACACTGGAGACAAACAAACAGAAGAATGGTCAGACTATCCGGGTCGGCAATAGGAGGGTACGAGGTAGAAAGGGGTCAGGCAAAAACGAAGTCAAGTCCAAGAAGCAGAAGGTCAGAAAGCCGGGGTCACAACAGGAGTCAAACAATACACGGGTGCAGCTGGAAGACTAAACTAACACTGGCAATGCTGGAAACAAAACAGACACATTTAAATGCTGTCAGAACTCCCGCCCCAGCAGCTGATTGGGGCGGTGAGCCTGACAGCAGCAGGGCACAATCAAGGAGGTGCTGGGGACACGTCCCCAGCCTTGCTGAACAGACAGTTACCAAGGAAGCACGCCTGGTAGTCATGGAAATGGGGACGCGGCGCAAGGCAGCACTAGCTGCCTCCCTAGCAACCCAGCGGCGACCAGATTTACAGCGGCCAGGGGAGATCACTAGAACCGGGGCACCCCTGCGCCGCACTCCTGCAACCCGGGTGGTAGGACCGGTAGTGCGGGCACAGAGGCCCCGAGAGTCGCCAGTTCTGACAGATACTTCTTCTTTGAGAGAACTCACCAAACATTTGCGAGATGAATGGAGGGTAACACCAGCTGAAATGTATCAAATGTTAATAGAAAGTATGCCACGAAGAGTATCCGATGTCATTAGAACCAAAGGAGGCCCCACTAAATATTGATCAGGTGTCCAATTACTTTTGGTAGGATAGTGTATGAAATAGTTATATGGTTCTGTACAGAAGTAACAAACTTAACTTAACACTTAATGTGTTAGATGCACAGTTTAAGCAAACTTTAACTTGACTTTTCCAAAGGCTTGTGTTGTGTTAAGTGTCAGTTTACAGTTCGGTGCTAGAGAGTATTTATCACATGAAGTATCAAGTTAAAGATTAAAATCAAAAGCAGAGGCCAGCACATAATGTCTTGCGAACAGCAATACTTGTGGTAATAAATCACTCTTGCTTGTGGGTTTTAGACCAGTTAGGTCCTTATTCACAGCTATGAATGAGGACCTAACTGGTCTGAAACGCGTAAGCAGGAGTGATCTATTACCGCTATTATTGCTTTTCCCAAGTTTTTCCTTTTTCAATAAAGATGAATAATTGGCAAAACATTGAGTGCCCGTCTCTACTTTTTATTTTGGATCCACTGCACAAAGCCATAATAATAATCTTTATTTATATAGCGCCATCATATTCTAAAGCACTTAGCAAATCAGAGGGTACATGGACAGACAAAATCAGACATTACAAATAGTATTAAACTAATAAACATTTGCACAATAGAAGTGAGGGCCATGCTTGCAAGCGCTTACAGGCTATGCAGAAATGGAGGGATGTCAAAAAGGTGAAGTGCTTGTTCTGTACAATGGTCCAGCCATAGGCGTAAGTTTAGTAGATGCAGGGGATGCAGTTGCACCCGGGCCCAGGAGCCTTAGGGGGCCCATAAGGCCTCTCTTCTCCATATAGGGAGCCTAGTAGTATGAATAAAGCATTATAGTTGGGGAGAACCTGTTACAGATTTTGCATTGGGGCCCAGGAGCTTCATGTTACGTCTTTGGGTCCAGCTATCTTTTTCTAAATAGGGTAGTATACTTTGTGGTACCTTGGGAGTTACTCACTCATCGCCATCTTCTCCAGCTTTATTGCACACAGTAGAGTTTTGCAGCATCAACACACTGCATATACACCAGAACCCAACATAACTTCTGCGTTGACAACCCGCAGTGTCCTTGTTGCTATATCAAACCAGGGCGTCTAGGTGGCGTCCTCCCTTGTCAGACTTACATCAGACACAGTCTAGTCCACACCGGACTTCAGCTCCCATGGCTGCCTCTGCAGCCTTATTTTCCTAAGCAGGAGTGTGTCTGGAGGCTTTATTTCCCCCAAACACACCCCTATAGCTGTCCCAGCTAATTTAGCACACAGAATTCCTGAATTCATGCTCCCTAAAGGCCATCCTGTGAACTGTACTTCTACAACTTACAGCCTTAAGCAGGACACTACTGTACAACATGTTTCATATGCAGGAATTATTTCTGTCTGTATGTATCAGCATAAAAAAGTTGTGACATGGTCCTTCAACTGCCACATCATAGAGCTGCTCTTTCCTAAAAGCAATACTCGTAGGGAAACATATGGAACTACAAAGAACAGTTTACATGGAACCACAGTGGACTCAGCTTGCTGCTGTACAGCTTTTAGCCTACAACACTATCCTGCACATAAGGTCTAAAAGCACTAAGTGGTCACAAAAGTTTCAACAAACTCATGCTTATGTGATAGCCATTGTGCTAACTAGCAAAATTGCAAATCACTTAAAATGATGTTTTGCTCTAAAGTTCTAGCCACTTTCATCTGGCATGCTTTCCACTGCCTGTTGTCATGTGAAACCCATCTCAAGCAGCTAAGAAACTGAGATGTTTTATGGAAAGTGGAAGGGGGAGGGGGAGAAGGAAGGAGCTACTGGAGGGAGACAGAAACTTACACAGAAATGTGTCTACAGCTTCTAGTAGTGCTATATTTACATGGAGAAACTCAGATCGATATTGTACTTATAAGGCTGGGTTCACACAGGGCGGATTTGCCGCGGTTTTGCCGCGGATTGCCGTTGCATATCCGCACTGCGGCAAGACCGCTGCGTTTGCAGTGCAATGCAGCACAAATGAGATTTGCCAAAAAGCTGTTCTTACAGTGCGTTTTTTTCCGCACAGCCGCAGAGCGGAAATGCAACAGCGGCGCAGTTTTAAAAGATGCTGCATGTTCATTCTTTGGTCTTTTCCGCAGCGCTTTTTTGTCCATAGACCTCTATGGACGCAGCCAAATCTGCACCAAATACGTGGCAAAAAGTGAAAAAGCGCTGCGGAAAAAAACGCTTGCGGATTTTTCTGCACAAAAATCCACAAGCCCAAATTAACCTTTGAAGCGGTTTTGCCGCAGAAGTGGTTCTTCTGCGGCAAAACCGCAACCAAAAAACCGTGGTAAAGCCGCGGCAAATCCGCCCTGTGTGAACCCAGCCTAAAGCTGTGACTTTTCTCCTACAAGTGTGATTAGTTTTGTGAGAAAAACGCGTTGCATGACTGCCCATGTAATCTTCACATGTGTTTTTCATGGGAGTGAAAATTGCATATTGTTTCAATTGTAAAAATAGAAAATTGCATCACACTCCCATGACAATCAATGGAAGTGACAATTTATATGAAAGTGCAATGCAATTTTTTTGTCTCCCATAGGAAATGATGGGCAATTCCTTAACAGAATCATCCAAAAATAAGACATGCTGCGATTTTTCTATATTGCAGTATTGCTGCGAGAGAAAAGTCTCCCATGTAGCTGCCCTCATTTAAAATAATTAGTTCTTTTCATGTGCGATTACTTTACATCTTGCAATGCACAGAAATCATTCATAAAGAAAATCACCCATGCAATTATACCCTTAGTTTTTTATCTCACCCCAGTTCTTAATTCACAGCTACACTGCTCAGTACTGCTGTATAAAATCCTTCATGCTACTGCTGCTGTTTCTATGAAAGACAGATATAGGGGAGCAGAATCTCCTTCTCTCTACGAGTGCAGTGTATAGGGGAAACATTACAGCTACTAGTCTACACCTACCAGCTCAGGGAAAACTTAGAATTAGATATACAGGCTGCAGAGGGGAAAACTGGTGAAATAGCCATATACAAGTCATATGATGACCAGAAATAGTGTTATTTCTTATGTACACACACATGGCAGCTTATTCCGAAGAGTCATCTGAAAAGATAGATACGATTTAAAAGTTAAATAGATTTCACTTGCATAATATGAAATGTATTGGATGCATCTAATCTACGTTTAGGATACCGATGGACCTGAAATGGTGTAACATTTATGTTAGGGGGTGCCCAAATTGTCTGGAACAATGAATGAACTGTACAATATGTTGCTTTATTTATTAGATACAATAGGTATTGTTAATTTCCAAAGAATAGCTTCTCAGTGTAATTCAATGCAGATAGTAGGACCACAATCATCTGTCCATCCAGGATCCTTCAATTGCTCTACTGTGACAAAACGGCAAACCTCAGACTGAAAATGCAGAAGGCAATCAGCACTGAACACCGTGAAAGTTCAGATTACTTAACACTGTAGAATATTAGGCAACTAATATTAAGAAAGCGGAACAAATCCGCTGTCAGTTGTTCTATGGTTACTTGAATGTAATGAGGCAAATCTAGCTTGCAGCAAAGAATACTGAGCTAATTCCTTTCTTCGGTGTTGTTCTTGTTTAGAATGGTAAAACATGACTTCTATACCAGCTATAGATATGCTATAGTCTAAGCCACATGGTTCGCTCCTAGTAATGTCATCATATGAAGAGTTACACTCTTAATCATCACAAGAAGTAGTAGACTCTTCCATATTGGAGCATGATCCCAATCCTAGAAAGTAATATTTATCATAGGCAGTTTCAGTGGTGTTCAGAAGATAATGTTGACACTACTGAAAATTGGGAAAATTGAAGGGATTTTCAGAGAGTTTTCAAAAAACTGGGTAAAGTCAGGCAATGGAATAGAATAAAAAACTATCAAGTACTCACCTGTTATACGTCCCACCACTCCAGTTCTGGTCCTTGCCATGTTGGTATCGGAAGCTTCTTCAGCGGTCACATGTCGTTGATCATTCACATAACTGCTGCTGAGAATTTCTGGCCTCGGCAGTCTTGTACCATACATGACCACATCACCACTGAAGCCTGTGATTGGCTGCAGTAGGCACATGAATGATAAGTGGCACATGACAATGGCAAGAGTTTCCTAGGAATGAAGTGACAAGAGTAGTTGCACTGGAATCATGGGGTATTTAACTGGTGTCTACTGGAATGTTTATTATTTTACTCAATTCCCTGATTTTAGCCCTTTTTTCATAAGCCTTGGAAAACCTTATGAAACTAAAAGGAAAATGACTATTGGACTACACTTGGACAGTTGCTTCTTATCCACCAGATAACTTCTCATATTTGTTTCATAAGAATTATACATGGAGACAGGGTGTCCCAAACATTCTGCTGCCTGTGGAAAAAGTGTTAAATGCCTCCTCCCTGCGAAAAAAACCCCCAAAACACTCATTTTATAGACATTGAAAGTGACACCCAACACATATTTGAACCATTGAGACTTATCTGAAGTGGCAGAGTAATAGTGTCCCTAGTAGTGGCCTCAATAGCAAGTGCCCCATTTAGTGGCGCCAATACTAATAGTGACCATCTTAATGGCCTCAGTAGTAATAATGTCCCCCATTGTGGCCCCAGTGGTAATCATGACCCTCTTAGTGGCCCCAGTATTAATAGTGCCTCCCTCACTGGACCTCCAGCAGGACAGCAACTTGACATCATCAAGCATTTAAGGCCCCCTGTCCACGGGTGAGGCGGAATATCGCTAGCGATATTCCGTCGCCAGGGAGCAGAGGAGAGAACTGACAGTTCTCTGCAGTGAGCCTATCTGACAGATAGGCTCACCACAGAGAATCGCGGCAAATCACAGCATGCTGCGATTTGAGTCGCGAGAGTGGAGAATCGCTATGATTCTCCGCTCGTGGACAGAGGGCTGCACTTTCCATAGCAACGCTATGGAAAGCGTGCACTGCGTTACTCGGGGACGGATTATCGCCGCAGGAAACGCAATGCAGGATCACCCGTGGAGAGGAGCCCTAACTCTCTCTGTCTTTAGCTCCCATCGCTGCAGCTGTAATCGGACTGTGACCCCTGATCTCTCCCCAGGGCACAGAAGATTAGCAGTCTACAGCATCATTTTTCTGTCCAAGAAACCCAAAACCTGACAGAATGGAAGCAAATGGAAGCCTTTCTGTTTGCTTTATGTCTTTTTGAAACCTCAATTGAAATCAATGGGGGAAAAAATTGATCCGTTTTTTTTCAGTTTTATTTTAGTTTGTCCAAAAATGGAGCAAAGAGATGTAAACCCTGATGTGAGCCCTAACAGGTGTGAAAGAAGCCTAATTAGAGCACATTTACTGCATAATGATACAAGTATTTGTCCATGACAAAACATCTAAAAAAATGTAGATCTTGCAATAGTAGAGAGAAGACAAACAACTAAACAATCATTGCTTTAGCACGTGTCTACAAGGGTTCCTGAGTATAAACACGTGTATGAACCTAAGGTTATAATTTACATTCTATGGAACATGGAGTGGTATTTCATTGTGTACAAGGTATTGATGTAACAGTTCCATCCTCAACATTCTCCCATCTGATCTCCATCCTAAAAGTAAGGCTATAACAATGCCATCATGTTGCATAAATCTTTTCTTCATCTATACAAAAAATGTATGCATAACACAGAGATGAGTTCGAAATGCCAAGAACACCAAAGAAAGAACAGTTGACATGCAATGTATTACCCACTACTTAAAAGGACTCATTCTTACAGATACGTCCAAATTCGACATTTATGAGCTCTATCAATAAATCATAAACATTAGATATAAGCAAACTTTTGAAAAATGTTGATCAGACGGTTTGCCCAAATTTAAGAAAAAGTTTGCTTTGGTCCAAATTAGTTTGAACTGAACTCGTACTTTAACAAAACCCCTAATATAATTATCCCAGCCTGATGATGGTGATACCTCTGTGGCTCAGTGATTACCACCGTTACCTTGCAATACTCGGGTCCTAAATTTAAATCTGACCTAGGCCGACATCTGAATGGAGTTTGTATGTTCTCATTGTTTTTGTGTGGGTTTATTCTTCATAATAATGACATGCATTTATTTATGAGAAGGAAGAAGCATGATGGCTCAGGAATCAGGATTCATCACTTTTGCCTTGCAGTACTAGGCAATACTCGAGCGAGCATTGTCCTTAGCGAGTACCTGCCCGCTCGGAAGAAAAGATTCGTGTGCCTGCGGGGGCGAGCAGTGAGTTGCAGGAGTGAGCAGGGGGGAGCGGGGGGAAGAGAGGGAGAACGAGATCTCCCCTCCATTCCCCCCTGCTCACCCCCGCCGCTCCCCGCCCCCCCCCCCCCCCGTCAACACCCGAATCTTTTCTTCCGAGCGGACAGGTACTCGCTAAGGACAATGCTCGCTCGAGTAATTGTCCTTAGCGAGTATGCTCGCTCATCTCTAGTGACTATAGATTGTGAGGCCCTGATGGGGACAGAAAATATTATCAAAAGTATATAAAAATATATCAAAAGAGTGATGTAAAGAACTACTTAATATGCATGTGCTATGTAAAAAAAAGTTTATTATTATGAAACACAAGGAGAACATACAAACTCCATGCAGATGCTGTCAGATTTGAACCTAGGACCCAAGCCCTGCAAGTCAACAGTGTAACCGTTGAGCCATAGAATCACCACTTTCTTCTTCTGTGGGTTTGGGTTCTCCACCAACAACAAGGTTCGACTGGTTGGTTTGCTCAGCACTAGAGATGAGCGAGCACCAAAATGCTTGGGTCCTCGTTATTCGAGTCGAGCTTTTCGTAAAATTCGAGAGCTCTATTCGAGTAACGAACCCCATTGACTTTAATGGGAGACTCTAGCACTTTTGTATGTGGGACACCGGGTGCCGAGCTTTTTTCTTTTTTGTTTTCTTTTTTTTTTCCCCCCCCTCTCTCTCTCTCTTTCTCAAATCTGACATGTCAGCAGCGGGGAGGGACCAAAACTGGGGCGGGGTCGAATAGCAAGCACCATCGAGAATGCTAATACTCGAACAAGCATGAAGCTCGGCAGAGTACGTTCGCTCAACTCTACTCAGCACCAGTAAGGACCAGCTGTAGCTGGATAGGTTTCTACAATGGCAACACATCTTGAAATGAGAACATTTCATAATAACTCTCCATTGTTTTACCAATCTGAGAAAAAATACGTGGAAACTACACTACAACAGCCATCTTAAGTGATTTACTATGCGATCATCATTAGTAGATTTGCAAAACGAGAAGTTATGCCAAGGTCAACATGGGCTTGAAACTCCTTATTATAAAGTACTACAGTACAATTAATATTCAAAACAGATTGGCAAGGACTGTATGATGTCTATACGTCCCGAAGGATTTTACTGCATCTCTCACAAAAGAACCTGATAGAAATGAACGGTAGGGAAAGGGTCTTGTGACTAGAGTGGACAGAGGAAGATTAGAGCCACATCATTAAACCAATCCTCCAGTTTTAGGACAAACTTTTGTCAGAAGGGGGGTATATTACCTCCAGTTGGTCTTCTCTCCTGCCTCCCCGGTTTGCCGGTTAGTGATTCAAGATGGCTGCTACAATTTTATAACTACTTAATGCACACTGTGCTTTGCTCTTGGATTGGTCAGTGCCGATCATGCAATCAATGGGAGAGTGGGTATACTGAATTGATAGTCTAACACTAGCAATGCACTGTGGGGATTAGGCAGTCTGAAGATTGCCTTGGCCATCTTGGATGGCTGAAAACAGAACCCAGAGCCAGTGAATCAGAGGCATGGTGCAGAAGAACTATTGCAGGTAATATACCGTTGCCTCTTCTGCCCTGGGACTGATGTTTATCCAGAAGGGGCCACTTTAAAGCCCCATTTACACTGAAAGATGATCACTCAAAAATCGCTCAAACGACAATTTGAGTTACAGTTTTGAGGGATCATCTTTGCATAAACTCTTAAGCAGCTAATTAGCTACTTAAGAGTTAAATGCAGGCGGAGAGGGACACCGTTGATAACTCCGAGACCAGCAGCTGCTTTGTATATGCAAACAGCTGCTTTGTTCTCAGAGCTTTCAGCTGGTATCTCTCTGAGAAGCCCAAGCAGGATACCAGCTGAAAGAATACTATCAGCGGTGTCCCGCTGAGAACTCAGTGCACGGCGCTGATAAAGCTTATCGCTGATTTTTCAGCAAAAAACGAATAGTTCAAAAAAAGTGCATGATTGCAGTGTGTTTAGACGCAACGGTTATTGCTCAAAAGATGGCTTTTGAGTGAATTTTGGGCAATAATCGTTGTGTCAAAATGGGCCTTTAGACAGTCCACATATTAGAAATCCTTCAAAACTGGAAATGCTTTGCTGCCGCCTGGAAAAAAGCAGATGATGTTAGCCTTTGAGGGCATTATTGGATTGATATAGGTATTAGAACAGCGCCGTATGTTAGTAGGATCATGTATTGGTTTGTCGCCAGGTAGATAAAGGTGTTTTGCCTCTAAGAACAAATGTAGGTTACCTTTCAGACATATGGATCTTTAAAAAACCCCACGATGGGCAAAATGTATTAAAAAAGAGCAAGTTCTTCAAACTATCTATTCTCTGTGTTTAGTGTGGCAGATTTTGTGTGCACAAAAACTTGCACAATCACACTTATGTGAAGAAGCCCTAACTCTAAGGGCTCATTCACACAGACGTATTCATAGACTGAAAAACACTTACACCCATGTGAATAATAGCATATAAATTGGAGTATGGGCATTTTATTACTTCTTTTACTTTGTGACTCGATTGTGACTTCATTTACTAACCGACCAGCTCCTTATAATTATTAACCAAAGTAATAATATTTGATATTAACAAACCCAATCTTGTAGTTAATGATAAGTACAAGCCATTATGGGACCCAATTACACCACATACTGAATCATAACCCATTCTCAACTAATCAGTCTAACGATGGCCACCTGGAGGCATCATTGACACAAAGACGTTATTGCTTCACGCTAACATTGAGCCCATAATAGTCTGTGGGACCTTACAGCACCTCTTTCATTAACGCAAAAACCTCCACAAACACATTCACTTTAAAGAAACCAAAAGAAAAAAATTGGCAGCATGCTTGGATGTCATATCGGCAGAAATACCCCCCCCCCCCCCACCACCACCCTATAATAGGATGTTGTAAGAAGCACCATATGGTGGCACACTCTGTAGAGTGTAACAGATTTGCTGGATTCTGTGAGCCACCATACTGGATCTTTGTAATGGCTCTGACATATGCATGAGCTCTAATCTAGATATATAATGGCAAAATGTAACTAATAGATATTTTAAAAAATTAGTTTTTACAGGTAAAGGAGGTAAATGCAGCAAAGTGGAATAAACTATTAAACTACTGAACATTTAACAACCTCTGGAAACAATACTATGAATTAGGGTGGCTTCACATCTGTGTCACGAATCCGGCTTAAAATACCAGAAGTGCATGCAGCACTTTTTCTTCCATTCAAAAGCCAGGCAGCTCGGCGGAAAGCAGACGCACTCCATTATAGTCAATGCGGTCTGCCCGGCGCTGTTCAGTTCCGTCCGAGATGGAGCCGTTTGCAGAGCAAATGTGAAAACACCCTTAATTATACTAAATATTAAAATATTCTCTATTCCCTTTATATTTTATGCTTTGAGATGTGTTCTTTTCTTTTAAAAGACTCACTCCAATGGGCGTATGTTGCCCGCGTATTGCATGCGTATTTTTCAGGTGCAGAACACACGGTGCTAAAAGCCCATTGATTTCTATTAGGCCACTTACATGCGTGAAAAAAAAAAAGGAAGCGTGTCCTATTTTGGTGCATATTACAAGCATAAAACATGCCAATATAGGCTATGGGGATTTAACATACATAGGAAATACTATGCTGTGTAGTTTACGCACGTAATACACAGGACACATACGACCATGTGAGTGAGCCCTACTTAATTTCCCTTTGCGCTAATAGCCTGATGGCTACAGAAATCAGTCAATCTGATATGAATTGTATGCCAATGGTATTGATGTTGTGTCCTAGTTTGCAGATTGTTTGCTGCCCATTTATTGGTTAAAGTCTGGATAATAGACAATTCTTGGGGATGGATTGATTGCCCTCTAGACTAGTAAAGAGAAACAATTTATAACAGCAGAAATGTAATTACCCGGCACTAAGTCCTTGTGGGCTCAGCATCATTCAGTTTATATAGATAACAATAGTTTTGGGGTTGAAATATATACATCCAAGAAAAAGAAATAAATGTTGGAGATTTCTGAGGATAAGGAGCGTTTACTGTTAAATATTCATCCCTCATTTACTGCTCTCCAAGTCAAATGAAACAGAGTAAATCTGGCAGGCCTCGGGAAATGAAAGGCCTGCAAGTAAAAAGGAAGGCGAGGATAAGTCATAAGAAAGCATTGCAATAAAACTGCAGTAACTGTCGACTTTCTTTCAGATTTGTTCTAAAGGTAAAGTAGAACCAAACCTCCCAATATATCAGCTTCGTCATTGGCTTAGACATTTATGTACTGGCCAATGATATTGTATTTGTTTTGGTTTGGTTTTCGGTCTTTGGTTTGTTCTTTATTATAGGGTGATTTACAAAGACCTAAATCTACATAAGACTTCTCTAGATTGTCCGAGGTTAGGTTATATTCAAGTGATGAAGGCTTGCTGCAGTTCCCTACATAACTTGGTGGCCGGGAGCGATGCCTTGCAGAAGAAACTCAAAAGTGGCCACAACATTATGATAGCATTGTATCTCTTCTCAGGATTAGTGGGTTGACTTCGAAGTGACAGTGCTGAAGTTGGGTTCCTGGTGCAATCCCCCCCCCCCCCCCCTTACTTCCTGTCGTAACTAAAAAAAATTACATAAATTGCACTGTTGCATGAAGGAAGAAGATCATTTGGTCAGGCAGACTTAACCCTTTCCAATCCACTGTCTGACCTCTAAAGACATTATGATTTAAGGCTGTACAGCTCCGATGTTGAAAGACGTCCGTCAGGGTTCTCTTACTGTATATTGCCAGCCTCTCTGCTGTCGGAGCCTATCCAACGTGTCACCTCATGCAGTACTGGCTTTAGCCAGCATATAGGCCATTGTATAACGGAAGAAAAAGAATAAGCCCCCTAGGAAAACCAGGATACAAATTGGATTGGAAAGGGTTAAGGAGAGCGATTGCCCCCACCTACATCTTCAGTGTCAGGACATTGGTGACTACTGCACAGTTTATTATTGTAGTCCCTACCGTTTGCAAGGTTTTTAAACATCCTAAAAAACATCTTTAATTATGAAATCCTTAGATCTCTTAAGTGGTTACCCGCGTTGTTCCTTGAGAAGTGCAGTTGCCTGCTGAGATAACCAATTTCTGTTGCTGTCCGTTCATGCTCAATGCTTTTATTCTTGAGAAGGACTTTACACGGGACAGCTACCGTCTTAATAGTCACTCGAAATAGTCGGTAACGCATACGAGTGACTGTTGTTTTTACACAGAGCAATCGTTGTTCACTTGTTTCATTTTGTGATCACCGAATACATTCTTGGGAGCCTTTACACAGGCTGAAATATTATGCATCAACTAGTTATAGGGAATGAGGTTCTCTGGTGGGCATGTATTTGGAATTTAGACCGTTTACCAATACAAGCTCACTAGTTGCCGAGTCCACTGAACACACATACATACGTGTGAGTGGTCTTTGAGTGAACACTCACTACTGCAAGAGCCAGTATGCCATCGTAGACCAAACCAGCGAGAGACCACAGCAGCAGGGCTTAACTATAAGGCCACTTTTCTCCATATAGGGAGCCCAGTACATGAATAAAGCATTATATTTGAGGGCTTGGTTTCAGATCTTGCATGGGGGCCCAGAAGCTTCAAGTTATGCCTCTACACAGCAGTAAATGTGTTTCTGAAGACCAGTAGGGACTGTTCAATCAGGGATCACTCGTACGTGTTTATGAATTTCAGAAACCAACAAGTGTTAAGTGGAAGGGCAAAGTATTAACCCTTTCCAATCCACTGTCTGACGTCTGAAGACATTCTGATTGAAGTCTGTACAGCTTCCGATGTCAAAAGACGTCCGGCAGGGTATTCTTACTGTATATTACTGGCCGCTCTATTGTCGGGGGCCTCTCCAGCATGTCCCATACCGGAGTACTGGCTCTAGCCAGCAGATGGCGCCATTGTATAATGGCATAAAGAGAAAGCCCTCTAGAAAACCCTGAATCTAAAATTGGATTGCAAAGGGTTAAAAAAAAGCGGAGGCCAATCAGTGTTCAGTTGAAGGCACACACAAAACTAGTGCACAACTCGATGCAAAGTTGTTGACTAGTCGTTGAAAAATGATTACCTGCTTACGCCAGAAGATGTTTAATCAACCAGCAACTATTTTTAGGTGAGCGGAAACACAGCAACTAGTGAACAAATTCTTGTTTATCGTCTAGTTGATTGCCATGTTTATACAGAACAACCGTTGCTTACATTTGATCTATTGAGCAACTATTCCGACGATGGGTATCCCATGTAAAACCACCCTTACAGCATCTGACCTGGATTATATTATCAGCATGAGAAACATAATATAAAAAATAACCAAAAAAACAGCAGTCATAGTAGTGTTAATGGGAAGCACTGGTAGGATGACCCAACAGTAATGTTGCAAATACTAAAACATGAGTGCATATGAGGTCTTCAGACATGATCCCATGTATAATGTACGTATTGTCAAGTAAAGACCTCTGTTAGACTGAACAGACATCTGTCTGGGATGATTTAGTGATCCTGCTTTGACCAGGGGGTTGGACCAGATGACCCTGGAGGTCCCTTCCAACTCTACCATTCTATGATGATCCTATGAATTGGCTGACTATGGTCCCTATTAACCCTACATCACTAAAAGCCTTGTGATGCCACTGAGAACTCATCTAACTCCAATCTTTACTGAAGCTACAGCTTTTTCTATTGTTGGCGAAACAGGTTACCCCACCAGTTAATACACTTGACAGTCGCACGTCTCATTGGTCTCCAAGTCAACCAAGTCAAATGTTCATTCAGAAGAATCAACCCTCAACATTTCATTTCATTCTCAAGTCTTTAAACAGTAAACTTCTATAGTTTTGAAGCGTTGGAAATAAACAGATGTTTATGTATGCAGAGCAAGCTGTCAGTATTATTTACCCCATAGACTTATTTCCTGAACAGCTGCAGTCCTTTAATGAACCTTTTTCTTACAAATTATCTGTATGAGGTGTCTTGCCTGAGGCGGCAACTAAAATGGTACCTTACTCATTCTTTACACATCCTGGCATAAAGACATTGAGTTATATGTGATACACCATGATAGGCGCCAATTATCGTTTTAATTATGTTCTCATAAGGTCAAATCGGCGATATCATTGAGGAAGATGTCTCATTGTATACAGATGGCTACTAGCTGCAGAGCATATATCCATTACAAGGTAGAGAACTTGCTGGGTGACTTTGCTGCAGATTCAGACATCAACTATGAAGAATTGCAAGCTTTCCTTTCAGGATTTGCATGGACCTCTATCATACAGGGGTCAATAGACAACTTTTTAAAGGGGATGTTAAGAAATAGAAAAACATAGCTGTTTTTTGTTTTTTTTTACAAAATAGCACCATGCCTGTCCATGGGTTTTTGTCGGGTATTGCAGTTTAGCTTAATTGAGGTGAATGGGGTGGTGCTGCAATACCAGACACAACCAGTGAACAGGTGCAGCGCTGTTTTTGTAAGAAAGCAAACATATTTTTCTAATTCTGGAAAACCCCTTTAAATTTGAGGAGGTGCCCCTATGTAAAAATGGGTCGCAAAAATTACATTTGTATTCAGATTATTGTATTATTATTATTGCGTTAGGAATAACACTGTCATTTACACAGTCATTGGTCTTTATGGTCAGTTCACCTAAACAGCTCAAGTTGCATATTATTTCATATGTAGTATTGGCCTGGTGGCGATTCATTTATATTCTCCTTTTATTTAAAGGGACCCTCCAGTCCTGGACAAACCAAGATGGCCGCACCAATTTTCTGACCATTTGATGTACACTGTGTGTTAGTCGTGCATCAGTAGTCTAAGACATTACAAGCTGCTCTGATTGGCTTGGGCAGTTCATTTGAATAGTGCTAGCCAATCAGAGCAGCATGTAGTGCCTTAGACTATTGATGCACTACCAATACAGGGATGGGATTAGGTAGTCAGAGAAGCGGTCTGGTCAGCTTGGTTTGACCGAGATCAGAAAGTTGCTTTAAGCATATTAAAAAAATTATTAATAATATTTAAAACAGGGCTACATCTATGTCTCTCCCCGCAGAATGGTATAACCCATAGATTTACCCTGAACTCCACCATCTGTGAGCTGGATGACATGTGATGTACTGTAGGATCACTCAATTTCCCATGACCCCTGTATTTTGTCCATGATGCACTGCAGAGATGAGAGTGTGGTGCTCACATAAAAGCATCTATATTGCGCATGGCTGGAAGAAAAGAAACATTTGGTGGTGTTGCTATCTATGTTTAAAAAAAAAAACCTCTTCTATAAAGCTGCAGCAGCACTTGGCCACAATGGTCTTCCATAGAAGTTAATAGGTATAAGTCAATCTCTGAAGATGTCTGTCCCAGTAATCATGTGTTTCTATCCCCAGATATTCCAGGACTAATGTTAGAATAGCGCCACCTGCTGTTTCTATTTAACAGCTTCTTTGTGTCCGGTCCACCTAAGTGCATGTTCCAAGGTGATCACACCTACTCAGTCTTGCTGTTCTCTCTTCTCCACTTCTATGTGGAGGGATCCCTGTTGTATTGTTGCTACTGTAGCTACAATGTCTTCTTTGCTTGTCAGAAGAGATGATTAGTAATTGTAGAAACACTGTCTCCTGTCTCACCACTTGCTCAGCATCTCTTCTGACATCAGAGAAGACACAGCAACTTCAGAAGCAGCCACTCATCATATCAGGGATCCCACCACATACCCAGTGGAGCAGATAGAACAGCATGTGTGACCATCTTGGAGCAATTACCAACGTGGACACAGAACAGAAACAGCAGGTGGCGCTATTCTAACATTAGTTTTAGAATATCTGGGGGCTGTAACATTTTTTAATAAGTGCAAATGCAAACAATTGTTTAGAATTTTGGGTTCCATTTATAATATAAGTTTTCCATTTATTTATAATTTCATCAATATATTATGTGGCAAACCCCTTTAGTTTGACAAACTTGTCATTTAACACATTACATACCATGAAGCAGCAAACTTTAACTTGACATTTTCAATGTCATGTGATGTATTTAACCTGTCATCAACTATAAGCATCAAAAATCATAAAGTTATGGCGCATAGCCTTCTGAAAAGCGTCACACTGATGTATACGCACTGGCTTTGCTGGGGGACACTGCAGAAATGAGGGACTGGGAAAAGGGCAGCTTCATACAAGCATATGTGCAAATATGCTTGTCTCAGCGGTACATATTTGCATAGTGAATGAGGTTGATTCGCCTGCGTATCAGTGCATTGTCTTGTACTTTTTTGGTCACACAGTGCCTGTTCATATGCGCATACGATATACCCCTACCCTGATTTGAAAGACTACTAGCCTAATGAGGTTCAAATGCGTTCTTTTCTCCGTGGTTTCATACATCTCTGTGCACATTGCGTATGCATTTGTGCATCTCCCATAGATTTCTATGGGCCTTTTAGTGCACAAATATGCAGAAAGATAGAACAGGTACTATTTTTTGCACTCTCACAAAATGCAAACAAAAAAATCGTTAAGAAGAATGAACCCATTGACATCAGTAGGCTCTATACGCTGCATCTTGTACATGCTAATTCCATGTGCATTCCACAAATATGTCGCTGTGAAGCCGTTCTAAGTATGAGACACAGCTGGAGTATGGAGTACACATCACCTAAACTGTCAGCACCATAACTTAGTTCATGGAGCTTACAGTTGATGACAGGTTCCCTTTAAAGTTTGCTGTATCTGTGTAGGGAGAGCGATTAGTTACTACAGTTCCACAAACAGGAGCTGGACCGCTGGCACACTATCATTTGCCGACTGGAAACTATGCTGCTTTTCCTGTAGAGATGGATGGGATTATACATCATGTTTTATAATGCTGCCAGCAGTAAATTTAACCACATCAATAAGACTTTAGTAATATTAGAATTAGTAATATGATACAGATGCTGCCGGACAGAAGTGACATCTGGCTGAGCAACAAGGTTTCATTGGTCAGCGGTTTGTCCACCCCAGATAGATAGATATGAGATAGATAGATAGATATGAGATAGATAGATATGAGATAGATAGATAGATAGATATGAGATAGATAGATAGATAGATAGATAGATAGATAGATAGATAGATAGATAGATAGATAGATAGATAGGAGATAGATAGATAGATAGATAGATAGATAGATATCGGACAGGTAGATAGATGATACAAGATAGATATGAGATAGAGAAATAGATAGATAGAAGATAGACAGATAGATAGATAATCAGACAAGTAGATAGATGGATATGAGATAGATAGATATGAGATAGAGAGATAGATAGATAGATAGATAGATATGAGATAGATAGATATGAGATAGATAGATATGAGATAGATAGATACATAAATACATAGATAGATATGAGATAGATAGATAGATAGATAGATAGATAGATATGAGAAAGATAGATAAATAGATAGATAGATATGCGATAGATAGATAGATATGAGATAGATAGATAGATAGATAGATAGATATGAGATAGATAGATATGAGATAGATAGATAGATAGATAGATATGAGATAGATAGATAGATAGATATGAGATAGATAGATACATAAATACATAGATAGATATGAGATAGATAGATAGATAGATAGATAGATAGATAGATAGATAGATAGATAGATATGAGATAGATAGATAGATAGATAGATAGATAGATAGATAGATAGATAGATAGATAGATATCCGGAATTGCCCTATAAATCCGCTTCAAGTTAATTTTCTTGAGTTTCATTACTACTCTTTCCATTAATTATTGCGCTGGACTTCCTTGACCCAATCAGCAGATAGTGCTCCAGCTGCATTCATGTACAATTATGTCCAGAGGTATGGGGTACTTTTAATAAATCAACACATTTGCTTTGATGCTTTCAGAGAGCATCTCTGCACTTAGAAACGGCTTCACTTTGGTGGGTATATAGAGCTTATTATGATACTTTAATTTCAATTTCTCATCTAAAACGGTCTTTTAATTCCTGGTGATTTGTTTGTGACATGATTAAATGGTCAGACTTGGCAGGAGTCCACTCCGAGAGCTCCAGGCAGAGAGAATCTTTACATCATTAAAGATTAAGATGTTTTGCTCACCTAAAACATATTAAATTGGCAGGCAATTACAAAAAAGGAATGAGGACTTGGAGGCTGTAAACAGCGAAGGCCATTGCTAGGTCAGCTTAGAGTGTTCCTGTCAGCTCCTTAATTCCTCGGACCATTTCCTTCTCTCCTTCTCTTAATTATTCATTAAAATGTATGACAAGTAAGTACAGCAGGCGACAGGTGTCACTTCTGAAATATTCTGCGTGCAACCTCAAGCACTTAGCTGCGGCCAGAGAAGGGCAAGAAATAGGTCCCTCTGTCAGGTGCCTAGCGCTGCAACATTCGTTCTGTTCTGTGAGCTCGCTGGCAATGATTTTTACTGTGCTTTTTACCTCGCTCTGTAAGATTTTTCTCTTTTTTTAAGAGACAATAATTACATTTGCATAAATGCAAAATAGACAACCTGTTCAAGATTTGTTTTTAATTGTACAGGAGTGTAAATAGCAGTAACCGCCTTATGATTTATCGCTACGTACTCTTGGGAGTTTTTGTTTCTGGTTCAGTTTTTTAATCATTTTTGGTTTTTTTTTTACCCATCACATGTAAAAAAAAAAGCGATAGGAGGCTGCTGGTGGATATTTATTAAAACCAATGTACTGGCCAAGGCATGTATAAGGGGTTTTAGAATTTTCCATTCATGGTCCATTCTTGGATTAAGCCATCAATATGTTATACACTAGAGCTTCGATAGCATGTCACTTCAGTTGCAGGAGAACTTTGTACCCTTCACTCTTATTCCAGATACTGTAAAGCAATGCATCTGAATATGCAGCTGTGCCTGGTATTGCCATTTAGTTGAATCTTTGAGTCTAGGAGTGCAACTATAGTAGGTACAGTTGTACCTAGGCTTGGACCCTTAGGGAACCCATAAGTCCTCTCTTCCCTATATAAAGAGACCAGTACTATAAAAGAAGGACACTATTCTACCAAAAGTTATTGGACATCTGAGCAATCGAAAGAAGTATTTATTTATATATGCTAATACTTGGTGGGGGTCTTCTTTGGCCCTAATGGTATCAGATATTCTCCATGGCGTACTTTATACCAATGTCTGATACACTTCAGCTGGTATTTCCCTCCATTCTTCTTGCAAACTTATGGTGAGTTCTCTCGAAGAAGATTGATGCTGTTCATATTTCCTGACCTGATGTCCCAGTTCGCCTCAAGGATATTCAATAGAGTTCAGCCCAGTCCAATCATGGAACAACAGTATCCTTAAAATTGCATTGGATTTGTGATAAAGTGTGTTGTCTTGTTAGAAGTATTGATGACCATTCCAGAGTATTGCCTCATTGTTGGCAGCACATTAATGTCTTGAATGTCAGGGTACTCCTCCATGTTCATGGTTCTTCCACTACAATCAAAGGACCAAGACCATGCCATGTAAAACATTCCCAGACCATAACAGAGCCTCCACCATACTTAACTGTTGGCACAAAACACTCAGGCAAAATGTGTTCCGCAGGCATCCTCCACACCCAGGTACGTCCAACTGATTTGAAGATGGAGTAATGTGATTCATGACTCCACAGAACTTTCTTCCACAGCTCAACTGTGAAATGACGATGCTCTTTGCATCATTGTAGATGGGCCAATGCATCTTCTTTGAGACAACTTTCCAGACGTTTGCAGGATGAGTGGAGGGAAATACCAGCTGAAGCCTGTCAGACATTAGTGGAAAGTATGCCATGGAGAATATCCAATGTCATTAGGGCCAAAAGAGGCCCAACTAAATACTAACATATGTAAATAAATACTACTTTAGATTCTTGCTCGGGTATCCAACTTCTTTATGTAAGATAGTGTATTACAGTTGGGAGGTCCTGTTACAGATTTTGCATTGGGGCCTAGTAGCTTCAAGTTATGTGTCTTTGTGAGTCATATACTAACATGAGTTTTCCTTTAATAATACATTTGTTCTCATGGTTACATATAAGAAGGTAAAGAAAAATCTTTCTTGCATTAGCTGGATATTATCAAGACCTATAGGGTATATCAGCATTCTTGTATTAAGCACTGATTGGCCACATTGCCACAAATGTGTTAAAAAGAGAAAATATCAATTTTCTCAATATGGTGTCATACCAATATCCAAACCAACTCTATACAAGAGCTAAACATTTTTATTTAGTTTTGAGTAGAGTAACTTGTCAGTGGCTTTAAGCTTCCAAACAATGGGTTAACTCACAATGTGCAGTCCGTTATAAAGCAGTTTCACCATATAAAGAGCTGCAAAAAATGAACCCCTTGGCATTACCCATATTTCTGCATTGATTACTGATAAAATGGTGGTTTGAGTCGCATGGCTCACATTATGTAATGGTTCCTGAGAAAAACTGATTAGTCAATAACCAGGCTTTGTATGTCTTTATATAATGGGCAAAGCACCTGTAAACCCACACTTCTAATTTCAGCTTTTTAATTGAAATGCCTTTGGCCAATTGGCACTTAACGAAGTCATTAACACAGGGGTTCCTCTTTCCCCCGTGAACTGTGGATGATTACTCCATGTGCTGAATGAGACATGAATGGTACAACTCTTTGTTCGTTATTAGATTGTGATTGTCTATAATTGTGACTTAGATAACAATCAGACCACATGTTATTAATAATCAATAAAAAAAAATTAAGGTAATTCCAGAAGGTTCACTCACTTTTTCTTGCAACTGTACTACTAATGGTTGTACAAGGCCATGTTGACAAGGTCATTCAGGTTTCCATTCAGAACCTCTGTAGTAGCTCCAACCCTTTTGACAGCAAGAACAAAACAGTGCGCAACACTATTCTTGCTGTCAGAAAAGAGACCTTGACAGCACACCGACTGACCCCATTATAAATATAGATTCATTGTACGATGGATCCAGTACAGCACCATTACTATTGTTATAAACAAAAGCTACAAATCAGAAGCAAACAGACCCTTACTTACTTTTATTGGGTCTGTAATATAAAATTGTATATCCTACATGTACTTGTATATTGTAATCTGAGTTCTCCCATGGCTAATGGGTCAGTTTTTAGGAGGCTTAAATGTGGCACCAAAGAAGGAGCTTCACGCATAATTTGCTTGTTTGGGCATCCTGAGTAACTCTATCCAAGACTACTTTTTTTCTTAACCTTTGAGTGGAGTAACTTTTTTCCATTTAAATGACCAGTTACTCCATGCTTAACATGACATTGTGCAGTTAAGGTTGGTTTCACATCTGTGTCGGAACCTCCAGCCAGAGGTTCCATCACAGATCTAGTTCAAAATACTGCATGCAGCACTTTTTCTTCCGTCCAAAAGCTAGGCAGTTTGGCGGAAAGTGGACGGACCTCATTATAGTCAATGGGGTCCGTCCGGACTGTTCAGTTCTGTCCACAGATGGAGTTGTTTGGCTATGGGGGGTCCTATTTCCTGAACCCTGGGCGCAGATGTGAAACCACCCTAGCTTTTCTTTCTATGCACATCTACCAGGACTGACACCTGACATTGTATCTATAGCAACTAGTGTTCCATTCTCTCTCAGGGAACACTAAAGACAGCAAAGTAACTTGTATATTAGGTTTCATTCATTAGGAAGTCATTGACATGTGTAGGAGGGGATATTTAGATACTTCTGTGTGTAGGAAAAATTCCTCCAGATTTGTATACTATTCAGACTTCATATTTCGCAATTGAAATGTATTCAGTAGATGACTGTCAGCCAGGCCTAACAACCTTGTAGGTTTGCTGTCCATGGTGCTGAAACAAAAATAACACTGACGTAGTAGAAGGATTGTGAATTTCCTTTTTATGAGAGGCGTTTAGCTTTTGTTAGATATGACTTGAGTCAGAAAAATGTCTTGCCTGTCTTGGATCTTCTCAATATTTTGAATTGTCTTCTTCTTTTTGAGCCATTTTTAAGTTGATTTACTTCAGTGCATTGGGTCATTGTCTTATTGCGTAACCCAATGTTACTTCGGACTGAGATCATGGACGGCTGCCCTTACATTCTCCTGTACAATGTTTCTATCCACCTTACACTTCATTGTTTTCTCAATGATCACAGGCCATCCGGACCCTGAAGCAGCCATGATGCTCCCTCCACCATGCTTCACAGTTGGGATGACGTTTTGGGTTGGTGTGCAATGTTCTTTTTCTTCCCAACATATGGTAGCATTATGCATTTGTACAAAAAAGTTCCATTTTTGTTTCATCTGTCTCTAGAACATTTTCCCAGAAATATTGTGAAACATCCAGATGATCTTGGGCAAACTTGACATGGACTACAATATTTTTTGGTGGGACAGTAGCAGCTTTCTTCATGGTGTCCTTCCATGAACAACATTTTTATTCAGTGGCTTTCTAATAGTGAATGCGTGAACAGAAATTTTTGCAGTTTGTGTAGTCTTCTATAGCTCTCTTACGGTTCCATTTGAGTGGAGAGGTCAAGGCTCATACCATGTTTCCCCAAAATAATAAAAATAAGATGTACCCTGAAAATAAGCACTACTTCGATTTTTTGGATTTTCGGGGAGGCTTAAAATATAAGCCCTACCCCTAAAATAAGCCCTAGCTGTATTAGATTTTAAAAAAGGAATACTTACCTAGCAGACTTGGTCCATGTCCTCCTGCTGCTTTCTAGAGCTTGGCCGTGCGTCTTCAAGTCCTTTTTCACCCATAGAGGATCACTTCCTGGTTATGGGATTCACAAACCTCACCTCCAGGAACCGATGGCTCTGATTGGTTCTTGAGCACTGCTCAGCCAATCAATGCAATGCTCAATGAACCAATGCAATGACTGTGATTGGTTCATTGAGCGCTGAATTGAATAGATGAGCAGCGGTCAAAGAACCAATCATAGCCATCGTGTTGTGGAAGCAGAATTGGCCAATCAATGCCACGGCTCAGTGCGTCGGAGCTCCGGAGAGCAGTGGGAGGGACCTGGACTGAGCCTGCTAGGTAAGTATAATAAGACATCCCCTGCAAAAAGTAATATAAGACAGGGTCTTATTTTCAGGGAAACACAGTAGTATGATTACAGGAGCAGGGGCTGCTGGACCTGAGCTACTAATAGAAGTAAATGCTTGATGTAATCAGGCTGCTCCTGGTTATAGGCCTACTAAGGGGGACACTATTAATACTTGGACCACTATGGGGGTCACTATTAGTATGGGAACAACTGTGAAGGTCACTATTACTACTGGGGCCACTAATGGGGGAATTATTGCTACTGGGGCCACTATGGGGGTAACTTAAAACTGGGGCCACTATGGGAGTCATTATTACTACTGGGTCACTATTAGTTGGTTTTTTTTGGGGGGGGGTACTTACACTTCGCCTCATTCAGCAGTGAGGCTTGAGGCATCCCTGTCCACTCTTAATTTTTGCACGATCCTCTATTAACACACAGTTTTACTGATTCTTTCTGACCGCACTGTGGCTCTTTACTTAATGTGTTTACTAAAAGGCATAATCGATATAACTGTTTGTATGTTCATTTTTTAGTTAGATTGCATTTGCCTGTCATTTTGACTTGGATAACAATCAGACCCCATTGTATCAGTAATCAATACAAAAAATCCAAGCCCTTCCAAAAGATTCACTTAGTTTTTCTTCCAACTGGGAAAAAAAAACTTATGAATAACTATTTTCTAACACAAAACTTTCCAAATGCTCATGACTTCATCTGCCTGACTGATCATGCACTACAGAGGCAAATGTCACTGCACCCCTTGAATGTTAGTCTTTCATTTCTGCTGACACATCACAAAACGCATCCTGGGAATAATTTCCACTCAATAGGCAACTGATTTGAGAAAATATCAACACAGCTCTTCATAAAAGCTTCAGATCTCTTAATTCAGATGGAGGGTTTTTCAACTTGTCAATTTAGCAATTTTCCAAGAGTAACAACTCTCTGTAGCTCATATAAATATAATTGGAGGAGGATACAATATGAGATGTATTCATTTACACAGCCGCCATATCCATCATAAACGCGTAATATAAAAAATGAACAATAGTTTCATTATCACGCTAAGGCAATGGCTGACTGAATTTCGGTAGTGAGATACTTCAGCTATTTCCCTTATGCATGTTGCCTGTGAGTGATGATAAAAGTCTCAGTGTTTGCTTCTAGAATATTCTGTTTCCGCTGTGGTAGAAACTGCTGAAGTTATTGTATGTCAGTGGCCAAGATTTATCAAAGGAGCGGAGGATTTACAGTAGCACTCAGTATCATTTACTTATGCTAGTGGCAGGTGAGTGCATCTGTAAATCTCACCCCTCCTCCATAAATCCTCCCCAATTTGTCTTAAGGTGAAGTTGCGGGATCTCATGGGATTGCAATGGGAACAAGCTCAAGTATTTATTCTTTAAAATGTATCGGCAGTGCAGCGTTCACTATATCACTTGCATCGGAGGAAATTGACCTCTCTCTTACACAAAGTAATTCGAGTTACAGTGTTAGAACTCCTCTGTTCCCGAATCCCTTGTCCCTAAATAACCTCACAGCATTTACCTGATGTGTAAGCGGATCATCGCCCTAAACCGCCTGCTCCATTAAAAAAGTTATAAATGGTTAATCAGGGTGAGTTATGTCGAAAATTCCATTTTGACCATTAAAAAGTAGGTCAGCCATTGTGGAAGATGTGTATTATATGGTTGGTTAAAGTCTACTTGTTTCTACTTTCTTGGAGCCTTTTACTTGTCTACTTTTATTCTCTTTCTTTTTTTTGCTATTTCTAATAAGCCTGGAAGTGAATACATCTTGGTGGATCTCCTATATACACCCTAAACACAAAATGTCATTAACCAAATTCTTCATGTTTGTTTCTATGGCATATGCAAATATTGTCTTATTTTTCGGAACTGTGTTCAGATATTTATCAGTTTTTATACATTATGCAAATAGTTAAAGGAGTTTTCCTGCAACTTTGTCTGCCATTAGGGAGTCAGGAAGAAATTTGGGGGTAAAATGGCTTCAGCCTCATTGGGTTTTTTTTTGCCTTCCTCTGGATCAACACAAAGGGGAAGGGGTGGGTGGGGGTGGAAGCAGGCTGAACTGGATGGACATTGTCATTTTTCAGCTTGGCATACTATGTTAACCATTCCATCCTTCCTGGTTGAGGCTGACCAGGACATGTGACCGCCATAGCCAATCACTGGTCATAGCAGTCACCTTAAATACAGAACGGTTGTGAGACAATTTTAAGTAATGGAAAACCCCCTTTAAGTAGAGGTCAGTAATTAATGTTATTTTATTTATAATGTTAAAATGTGTAACAGCACGAGCCATGTTGTTACATATTTCTAACCCTTACAAACTGGCCTATTTTGCACCCTAATGACCAACCTATTCATTTTTAACCCCTTAGTGACGGCCCCATAGTGTTTTTACGTTCTGCCATTGCAGGATACAGCGCGGGCGTCAGCTGTTTATTACAGCTGATTACTGTTTAGCTTCTGGGAGAGAGTGGGAAAAAAAAACTGAAATTCTGCTATGTAGTTTCCAATGGTACCATTTTGGGGCATATGGGACTTTTTTTGTAACTTTTATTGTCATTTTTTGGGGAGGGAAATAAACAAAAAACAGAAATTCTGGCATTCCTTTTTTTTTTGTGATTCACTGTGCCAGAGGCGTAACTTGAAGCTTCTGGGCCCCAATGCAAAACCTGTAACAGGGCCCCCAACTATAATGCTTTATTCATAGTACTGGGCTCCCTATATGGAGAAGAGAGGCCTTTTGGGCCCCCCAAGGCTCCTGGGCCCAGGTGCAACCGCATCCCCTGCATCCTCTATAGTTACGCCCCTGCACTGTGCAGGTTAAATTTAATAATTCTTATAGCTTGGGTGATTATGAATGCAGTGATACTGATTATGTGCATATTTGAAGTTTTTTTGCATAAACAAGGGGGTTGTGGGTACAAATGTTTCAGTTTTTTTATATTTTTTTGCAAATTTTGAATTTTTAAATTAAACCTTATTGAACAAGATTCTATTTGATCAGTGCATCAGCGCAACGATGACTAGCTACTTCATTGTAGCAACTGGGGTGGATCTGAGCTCACTAAACAAGGCTTAATAAGTAGAAAAGCACAATGTATTGCTTTATACAGAATGTCATGTTTGTATGGATTCCGAGTATTGTGGTAGGAGTATATATGCTACAGCAGTAGGAATGATTGTAGCAGCAGTGTGTCCACGGGGTGCATCGCAAGAAGCAGGGAGTATGATGGATGTCTGCAGAACAGCATGGTGCCCAGGAGGAGTGGGGGAGCAACATTTTGGGCTCACAGAACCATGAAATGTTTCTAATGATTTCATTTTAGCAAAGAAAATGTAGTGCTGCTCACTGTATCATACATTATGTGAACTGGATCTAGATATTACTTCTTCCAGTATATCCCGAAGCCATGAACTGTACCTCGGAAATGAGAAACTCCCATGATTCTCCTATGCATTTAAATAGTAACATCAGAATGAACCATTGAGCGTTCACCGAGCAGAAAAAAATGTAGATTTTCCAGGACAGTAGGCATTCTGAGAGATTATGCCCCACAGGCTCCACACCTTTCATAATAGCCAGGCATCATTATTGTACTTTTTAGAATATTTGTGGACAGCAGAAATAAAATGAATAAATGAATGGAATCTTCATGCAACATGTTTTATTCAGCTCAGAAACTCTAATAAGTGGGAATTATTTGGGTTGGCATTCAATACTGCATGGGCACAGCTGTGGCTAGCATTATGTATAGTATGAGTATTACTATGGCCGGAACTATTGTATTGGCACAAAGTGTACCTTAACTAGAGGATCCACAGCAGGAATATGCTGCATGTCCACATAAGGATTAGTTCCAATCGAATGGGCTAGTCCATGTGGGGCTATTCCGCCTTCTTATTTAGTTTTACACATTCATATAGTGCATACTTATTCCGCAGCGCTTGATGTCCCCATTGGGGCAACAGTCGAAGTTCAACTATGTTTTTGGAGAGTAGGAGGAAATTGGACTTCCCAGAGGAAACCCATGCAAGAGGAGAACATACAAACTTCATGTAGATGTTATCCTTAGTGGGATTTGAAGTCCAGCACTGCAAGCCAACAGTGCTAACCACTGAGCCACCTTCTTTTTAGACGAGGAGGGAAAAGAGGGGTGGAGCAAAACTCGTACAGTTGTGTTTGTTGTGAACAATGATACTATAAAATTCATGAAGAGAGTGAAGTGGTGACTTCAATAGTGGAGGTGCTGCCTGACCAGATGACACACCACCTGGGTGGGCATGATAGAACAAGAGAATAGGACTAAAAACTGGCAGTGGAGAAGGCGCAACACTCCAGCTTAAAGCAAATAGGAAGTGACCAAAGGTTTGGAAAACTTCTTTTATTTAATAAAGCACGTGATCAGCTTATGAAAACGCGTTTCGGGGAAAACCCCTTCATCAGTTCAGCTGGTGCTTAAAATATACAAGCAATTGGTGGGTCCCAAAAGGGTTAATGATTAGATCTGTTTGCCTGTGGGGTGCGGGTCAGCCAGGGCAGGAGCAGGAGAACTTTGCACAGATGTGTTATAGGTACTTTGCACCAAGAATAAGACAGCTGGGTTTAAAGCTTCATGTCCACGGGCAGATTTGATTTGTGGAATCCGTATGGGGCACCTGCGCGGAAGGTCTGCAATTCAAGCCACCCATTGGGAAGCATGGGCGTCCGCACTTCAATTTACACATGCGGGTTAGTTTCCTGGCTTCTGCATGTGGAAAACAAATCGCAGCATGCTCCATTTTAGTGCGGATTCCTTGCGGACAGCTTCCATTGAAGTCAATGGAAGACGTCCGATCCGCTGCCCATCCACAATTGACAGATTCTGCGGGAAAGCAAGAGTTTAAAAAAAACAAACTGTACTGCGCATGTGCGCACTTCCGCACACATCCGCAGTACAAAAAAAAAAAAGATTTGGACAGGCACGCAGGATCCTCAGCCACAGGCACGGGCAGATTCTCACATGCGGAATCTGACCCGTCCGTGGACATGAGGCCTAAGGCCGGGCTCAGACGGATGTAATTCACTCCGTGCCGCCCGCGGGAGTCATGCGCACAGCACGTTGCAAGTACACACTGTCAATCGCCATGCACTATCTTTGCACATATGCTCGTATATTATGCGTCAAAATAGCGCACGCTGCGATTTTTCTTGTACACCTTTTTCGCGCAATTCCTGTGAGCGTCAACATGGCCATCTATGAGAGATTGGTACGCTCCTGTTAAATTTAGCTCTAAGGGCTACAGCTAAGAACAGGCATGTAGAGATACAGTTGTTTAAATAGGCAAACATATCCTTGATTGACCATGGAAAAAAGACAAATGCTATTAAGAAGCAATTTAATTTCACAATGTGCCTAGCACTCCCACACAGCTCCGAATCGAAGACCCAGCAGCATATCTGTAAGAGCACTGCTCAGGAACAAAGGAAGAACAAATAATAGAGAGACATAAACACAGGATGGAATAAAACGGAAGATAAGGTATCAATGTAGGAGAGAACCTCTTACATACCAGAATACAAGCAGGTATCACTTGTACAGCGCTTAGATCTCCAGGTACCACTGCTTACATTCTGAAATACTGGATGGTTCATAATAGTCGATTCACTTTGAATAGTACAAAACAGTTGTATATGAGTTATAGGCTATTTATGACCAATGCTGGTCGCTGTATAGACATACGGCTTGCATGGCCATACATGACATGGCCATACATTCAGGCAGACCATCTCCGCCGAACATAAGCTCCGAACTCAGCGTGCTTTAAGCCTAAGGGATTGAAAGTGAAGCTGCATCATTCTTCTTTAGATTAAGTTTTAAAACAGTTCAAGTATTCTCATCATTCAAGCCTGGATTACAGGTCCCCATTCACAAGTTTGCTCGATATAAGTGATTTTCCTGGATTCCAAGCACTCCTCATAGGCCAGTATAATGTCTAAATACAGTGAGTCTTAGGATTTAGCTTTTATGCCTTAGTTTAACCGGAATGAATTGTTTGTAACTCAATATGCGAGACATGTTTTTTTTTAACGTACCATGATATACCATTATATATAAATATGTAATTATTTTATAATCTAACATACATGTATGCACTATCATTCCAAAAGTATTTGGACACCACTGTCATAGAATGAATTGAGTCGTATTAGCATGCCATGTGTTCTAAGGCATGCTACATAACATGCAGACCCTTGGAGCTGTCAGCCATAGTTTGTGACGGGAACTGCACACTATTGGATATAAGGATTATGCCGCTGCACACAAGTTGTCCATCACGAAGTGCAACGCATCGGCCCATCTACAATGGTGCAAGGAGCGTCATCATTGGACAGTTGAGTAATGGGAGAACGTTCTATGAAGTGACGAATCGCACCACTCTATCTTCACATCAGAAGGTCATAACTGGGTGTCAAGGATGCCCGGGGAACCCCTTTTGCCTGAGTGTGTTGCAGTATCAGCATTAGGTAGATTGGTAGTCATCAAGAATGTTCACACCAATCTCTTGAGTTATTCTTATACTCTATGCCATGTGTGTGAATAGGTCCTTACTGCCTTAGGGCCTCAACTATGGTAACCCTTTGCAATCCAATTTTGGATTCAGGGTTTCCTAGGGGGCCTTCTTTTTCTGCCATTATACAATAGCGCCATCTGCTGGCTAGAGCCAGTACTGCTGTATGGGACATGCTGGAGAGGTCCCCAACAACAGAGCGGCCAGTAATATATACTGAGAATACCCCGCTGGATGTCTTCAGACATCGGAGATGTACAGGCTTCAATCAGAATGTCTTCAGACAGTGGATCGGAAAGGGTTAATATCTAAAGAAGAACAAACCGCACCACAGACTTCATTTTGGAATGCACTTAAAAAGTTTTTCCTTATTTAGATATCGCATATGGATTCTACGCATAGAGGCTTATGTAATGACATTTCTGACTAATTTGTCCTTTATCAAGCCCATAGTATACAGAGGATAACTATAGCTGACCCTTATCTACGAGAGGGCTAATAAACCCATGGGTTCCTGGCATATGTTTTGCGGTGGGTCTCTGGCGTTTCTGGTTTTCCCCCCGTCACCCCTTACTTTAATATCCCCTTCCTACATAAACTTCTGTGTGCGGAATCCATGTGCAATATCTAAATAAAGAGAAACTTTTTAAGTGCATTCCAAAACAAAGTTTGTGATGCGGTTTCTCCCTCCTCAGATACTAACATACCAAAAAATGTCCCGTTTTTGAAAGGTTCAGTTTCAGACAGAGAGGACATGATAATTGGGCGTCTTCAGCGTAGAGATGGTACTGATGACAAGTAAGCGGTTTCTAATGTTGAACAGTAGACAGTAAGTGCACATACTTATCAAGCTAATACAGACCAAGCGGATACATACTTTTAAGTGCATAGCAAATATGTTATACCATGAAAAAGAACTAATAGCAGATTTCCGAAATAACCCAAAAAGTAAAACGCTCCAGCACAAATTGATCTGTAATTGGGCTTGTTACATGTAAATTGGGTTGTCTGTGTTAAAACTTATAAACTGTGTTGTGTCTGAACTTTGTTATTGAGTCACAGCCTGGGCCCAACAGAGGTTTCTTCTGTCCTTCTGAGGGTCAGACTGGCCCAAGAACTATGGACGTAGGGACCAGTGGTTCGATGGTACAATGTTGTGAATGTAACGTATATTAGATTGGAGTGTCCAAATGAAGAGAAGTCCAGGAGTGTAGCATCCTCCTGACCCACGTTACAGGCCTCTCACTAGCCAAGCCAGGATCCTATTACGCACTGATGAGAGACAAAATCCTGAAACAGCTGTCTGTGTATGGATTCTGACTTGGTTTTCAATTCTCAATCATTGCTCTACAGACCTGTATAAAGGGTCAAGCATTGATTTGAAGGAAAGCTTCCATCCAATAGGTGGTGCTGCAGAGGTATTGTTCCATCTTCCTTGGGAGCATGGATGGCCTTTTAAGTCTCCTCACTCACCTTCTTGGTGCTCTCCTTAAGGAGAGATGTTCACCCTACTGATAAAAGTCAGTCCCAGTACTCGGATAGATATTTGAGCCTTCTTTGTATTAACCTGTGTCCCAAAGAATCGCGTTTCTCTGGTTACCCTGATAGCTGGTCTGCTCAGTTCCTAAAGAGTCACTATAGGTGTGCACACTATTCCATTTTTAATAAGGCTGCCTCATTTACAACCTGATGGCGAACTTCTTCATGTCCTCCACTGGGCCGTTGGTTCCGAAGCACAGCTTCAAACGCCCTCTACACCTTGACGCCTCTCTCATCAATTATTTCTCATTGGTTAACAATACTTCTGTAGCTTTGGTAGGTTGTGTGATAATCCCTTATCAGATCTAGGTAGCCTCCAGCTGTGCAATGAGTGTTCCCAGCATTTCTGTAACACTTCCTGCTGCTCAACCTGCTCTCCTCATTACTCTGCAAGCTATTGCTCCCAGCAGCCTTCTCTTGACCTAACAGCACCTCTGTTCTCAATGCACTCCTTGTGCCTTCCCCCTATAGTTGTGCAGTAGTACTTACCCCTTTATATGGCACTGGAAGTGCCAAGAAATTTTGGGGCCTGTCCTCTGGGGAAGGTTGGACCTTCTAGAAATACTGATGTGTGCTGTGACTTTTTGGCTCACCTTGCACCAAATTTTTATTACTGGGGCATGGCCACTCTTCCCCTGCCTGGCCTGACGGGGTGGAGCTCAGGGGCATCCGAGAATCACAATTCGTAAGGCGGAGAGCAGGACAATGCTTACTCCTTACAGTACAACCTGCAGCCTCCTTACAAGACAATAGAAGAAAATCACACTCAAGGCTTAAACAGATGGGTGTCTTTAAGTCCCATTATGAATCCGTGAAAATTACGCATAACAGGACAAAACCAAACCATTGATTTCGGATTCTGGCGTGTCACTACTATGCGTGAGAAAAGAAAGGAGTTGCCTTATCTTTCTTGCATATAGTTAATACTATGTGCAAGAAAGATTGGGCAAGACCAATCTTCATGCTTTATTTTTCAAACTCGTGCGCACTAGTGCGGAGTTTGAGTAGTCCAAAAAAAACCCTGGTGCATGCGCTAATACGCTCTGTAATGGTGAACATATTAGCGCATGCCCCATGTGTTTCTGCCCTAATAACAAGATTGTGACAATTTTTATTTGTTTGTCTGAAACGGTTGGAAGACTCCATATCATAGTAGATTGGTATGGCAATGGTGTGACTTGTAGTTCATTAGCGGAAGTAAACCCAAACATTGATGGAATATCCTCCAAATACATTGGACCTGGGTGAGGATGAAATGTATTTCCTTTAAAACAAAAATGAATTTTGGATGCCTATGTGCGTTATTGCACTTGGTATCTAGAAAATACACAACCGGAAGAAATGCAATTTGCTGCCTAAGTCTTTTCTTTTCTCTGCGTTCTCTTCTTCCCTCTTTCCCCCTCCTTCTGGTTCCCGTTGACGCGGTTAATTTATTAGCTTTACAGAAACTGTCTCGCTGGTATTACTTAACATAATTCTTTCTTATTAAGCGAGGAGAGTACATTTGTTAGCTCTGCCCAGACGATGGTGTTTTGCCTTTTACATCATCAGCCGTGAAATTTGCTTCTTGATCCTTCGTTCACTGCTGGACCTCATATCTCTGACCCTCGGGGCAAGATGCAGAGAGAGGGAGCTTACAATGAGTGATTCCCTGCTAGAGAGATAGGGAAAGGAGAGAGACAAGGAAAAATAATACGACATATACTACATAAACTAAACTGTAAGCACAGCAGTAGGGGGACTCATCTGCATGAATGTGTGCTACACACTTTATTACTGCATGACTCCATCCAGCTAATGACAGAATAATAAAACGCCTTACAGGAAAAAGCTTTAAAGGAGAATTGCATTTTCTTTCCTGCCATATATTTTATAATTCACAGTCTATCTGTTATATCTTTTAGCCTGAGTTTACATGTAGTAATTAGAAATGAGCGAGCGTACTCGCTAAGGCAAACTACTCGAGTGGTAGTGCCTTATGCGAGTACCTGCCTGCTCCTCTGTAAAGATTCGGGTGCCGGCGGGGGAGAGCGGTGAGTTGTAGGAGTGAGCAGGGTGGAGCGAGGGGGAAAGAGTGAGAGAGAGATCTCCCCCCCGTTCCTCCCCGCCCTCCCTCGCCGCTCCCCGACCCCCGTCGGCACCTGATTCTTTAGAGACGAGCGGGCAGGTACTCGCATAAGGCACTACTCGCTCGAGTAGTTTGCCTTAGCGAGTACCCTCGCTCATCTCTGGTAGTAATGTTATCCCCGATCTGATGAACATTTTTGTAATTCATTATCGGAGGCACAAAACAGCTCCATTGTGGTACTATGCAGAAATATTTTGCTATGATGGAAATAACTGTTGCTAAAAAAATAATTGCAATCATTACAAAGAATATCTTGGACTTGGTTAGGCTTTGTTCAATATCGCTTCCATTTATAATGGAAGCCATACCATATCCTACCATAAATAGTTGGACACCCCAATCAGTAGACTGTATCTCATTAACATGTCCCATGTACTAAAGCATGCTACATAACATGCAGACCCTTGGACGTGTCAGCCATAGTTTGGGAGGGGAACTACGCACTATTGGATATACGGGTTGTGCAGCTGCACACAAGTCGTCTATCATAAAAACCAATCCAGTGGCCCATCTACAATGGTGCAAAGAGTGTTGTTGTTGCACAGTTAAGCAATGGAAGAATGTCGAATGATGAATGACACTACTCCATCTTCAAATCAGATGGATGTACCTGGGTGTGGAGGATCCTTTTTGCCCGAGTGTGTTGTGACAACAGTTAAGTATGCTGGAAGGTTCCTTTATGGTTTCAGTCCATTGGTTGTAGTGGCAAGAACCATGAACATGGAGGCATAACTTGAAATTCTAGACAATAATGCGCTACTGAAAATGTGTTAATACTCTCGGAGTGGTCAGCAGTAATTTCAATAAGACAACGTGCCTCGTCACAAATCAAACGCCGTTTTACGCTGGTTTGAGGATATGCATGTTCCACAATTGGACCGGCTGCCACTTTTGGTTGTTTCTGGAATATCCAGCAAGGTGGTCAGGAAACCAGCAGCGGGTTTCTCATCTCAGACAGGAAGTTCTGAGATGGGAATACCCCTTTAAGGCTATATTCACATAGGTGAATGTGATTTTGGTCAGTGAAAAACTACTTACACTCTTTGTAAAAAAAAAAAAAATCAAGCACCTACAAAAAGATGTAATTTTGCTGAAAAACTCAGCATGCAGTTACATCTCAGGCAGATATGCAAATTATTAGAGTTGTGGTGTGATTAGATGAACGGTCTTGCCAAATGAGGCCCAAAAAGGGATTCCACCTTTGGCTTATAAAAAGGCTCTCAAAGGCTCCTTGTGTGTAGTGAACTTCTTTTTCCATTTGTGTAGGGCTTGTTGACCACTAGATATGCCTCTTCAACTCAATCAAAGAGATTTCAGCTATGTAACAGAGGTTGACGGGACGCATCATTGGAATGTGAGAAGCTGGATGGTCGTATCAACGAATTGCCCATCACCTGGGCTGTTCTGACCAGACTGTTAGGAGATGTTGGGACCAGTGTCTGTCAGAACCATTTCCAGGAGCTTGGTTGAAGGACATTTGGTTTTACGGCACCCATTACATGTATTGCCTTTGACACCCACCATCACCTCTGTTTGCAGTGGTGTTGTTAACGATGAAACTGAACTGCTACAAAGTGGAATCAGGTTGTCTTCAGTGAGGAAACCAAGTTTAGATTGGCCACTTGCGACGGCCATAATAATGTCTGGAAACCTAGGAGTGAGCACCTCTATCCTGCCTTTGCTGTGGAGCGGCTCATTGCCCCCACTGCTGGTATAATGGTCTGGGGGGCCATCACATATGACAGTCGGTTCCCCCTAGTAGTGGTACGAGGGACAATGACAGCTCAGTGATATGTTCAGGACATCCTGCAGCTAAATGTGTTGCATCTCATTGCAGGGCTTCCAAGAGGCATCCAGCAGGATAATGCTTGGCCGAACACACAAGGGTATCAAAGGAATTCCCCCACAACATTGCCACACTTCCGTGGCTGCCTGGTCACCAGATTTATCACCAATAGAATGTGAATGAGACCATCTGGATTGCCAACTTTGATAGCCTTAAGTTTGCACAATCTAGAGGCTCAGTTATAGCACATATGGACCAATGTGCCGCAGGATACCATATCGTACCTGTATGCCTCCATGCCCTCCTGTAATTACTTCCATCGATGTTACAATTACACATAGAAAGTTTCATTAGATTCCAATAACTTCTGCTAGATGCTTGATTTTATTTTACATTGAGTGTAAATTCATTGTAAATGTATGTATTTTACATTACTTTTTGTTCAGTTTTTGTGGGTTTTTTTCATGACTGTCATTTGTGTGCAATCTATTTTTCATGCAAGTGGAAAAAAACAGAAGGTGGCCCAACTGATGTAATATAAAGCTCCCCCTTTAATAGAGCTAAACTGCAAAACCAGACACATGTAGTAAATATGATGGTCCTGTTTCCGGGCAAAAAAGTGGTCCTTTTTTCATAGATCTCCTTTAATACTTTACTTTTTTAATTAGTTCAGTGCAACTAAAAAGTCAGAGCTCATCGAAGTAACAAGGGTCTGGCCGTTTAGGGTGTCAGATGACAATTTTTCAAAGGTTCTGAGCTGTCTCATTTCAAAGACCCTCTTTCTACAGTCTCTAACATATCTGCTGTAAATGACGTATCGGGTAAATCTAAAACTGGAGAATTCCTTTGAGGGCTTAGTCAGACGGGCGTTTTTAGCCGCGATTTGCGCATGCGCATGCGTCCGGCGATTTTATAAAACCATTGCTTTGCAATGGTATCGGACACATGAGCGCTTTTTATGCGCTCGTCCGATAAATTATAGAACAGAAATCGCAGATCGCACCTATGTGCAATCTGCGATTCCTGTTCTCTTCTCTATATGCGCTCAATGGGGCCGGCGGCAGCAGCGCCGACCCCATTGAGAACATATAGAATACAAATCATTCTTCTCTGCCACAGCTGTAACAGCTATGGCAGAGAAGAACGATGTTTGCGCATTGAATTCAATGGAGCCGGCAATACAACCGTCTCCATTGAAAGCAATGGGCTGCCGGCGAGCGCTGGATGAATTGTCGGGAAGGGCTTAAATATATAAGCCCTTCCCTGCAATTCATCCTAAAATGTGTTAAAATAAAAAAAAATTGTATACTCACCTTTCCGCTGCAGCCGGAGTTCTGCTGCGGCCGCTGTCTGTTCTCCTGAACTGCTTCTCGGCACTTTTCAGCCGGCGGGGCTTTAAAATCCCCGCCTGCTGAATGATCTGCCTCTGATTGGTCACAGCCTGACCAATCAGAGGCAGGTTTCACTCACCCACCCATTCATGAATTCATGAATGGGTGAGTGACTGCTGCCTCTCATCGGCTCAGCGGGAGCTGCCCCTGATTGGTCCCGCTGAGCCAATGAGAGGCAGCAGTCACTCACCCATTCATGAATTCATGAATGGGTGTGTGAGTGAAACCTGCCTCTGATTGGTCAGGCTGTGACCAATCAGAGGCAACTCATTCAGCAGGCGGGGATTTTAAAGCCCCGCCGGCTAAATAGTGCCGAGAAGCAGTTCAGGAGAACTGACAGCGGCTGCGGCAGAACTCCGGCTGCAGCGGAAAGGTGAGTATACAATATTTTTTAATTTTAACACATTTTAGGATGAACTGCAGGGAAGGGCTTATATATTTAAGCCCTTCCCGACAATTCATCCCGGGCTCGCCCGCAGCGCATTGCTTTCAATGGAGCGGGCTGTATTGCCGTCTCCATTGAATGCAATGCGCTGGACAGCTCCGGCCCGTTTCTAATGAAACGCGGCTAGGAGCAGATTTTCGGGCGTTTTTTCGGCCGATTTTTCGGCGCCGGTCACGCGATTTGCGCATGCGCATCCGTCATGCGATGCGCAAATCGCGCGGAAAAACGCCCGTGTGACTAAGGCCTAAGACGTTTTTCTAACTTCAGAGGAATATAAGGTAAATAAGAAAAGCCGTGAGCCGGGAAAGCACAACTAAAGAAACCCATGCAGATCAAGTATTAGTAAAGCTTCACTGAGAGACGGAAGGCCCGGCCGGTGATTGGGATGAGAAATATCACAAGGTAAAGTGAGACTGACATTATAACAGAAGGAGCCTCTTGGGAGGGACAGGTGTGACTAAAATACAGACAAAGCGCATTAACCTGCAAAAGAGTCAATCAGACTTTTCTTCAAGGACTGATAATCAGGCTAATAGTCCAGGAAAAACACTTACGAAAGAGCCAAATGTAAAAGAATAAACAGGATGTAAGCCAGGGAGCCGTGCTACAGGCAGGGGAGGAATCAGCCATGACCATGAAACCTTATTGAGGATTATTATGCTGTGTCCAGGCATTAGTCTGCTTCTTTCTATGTGCTTAGCGAATGTGTAAATGTGTCAGAGGAAAAGAGCTTGATTTAAGAGGGAACATCTTTACCAATATGGATTTCATGCTAATCAAGAGTTTGATAGTAGACATGAGAAGAAGTCATAAAAGGCACCGAATACTTTTTTCAACTGTGTAAAATTATAAGCATGTATGAACGTTGGACTGGTCAGCCAAATTACCAGAGGATGTACAATACTGCTGGATAGCAATGTTTGACACAATAACGGGAGCCTACAACAACAAGGCTCCATCGGTCGATACAGTAGACAACCACATTTGAAGCTGTTTTGGGGAAAACAACTTTCTGCGAAGGAATATTTTTTATGAACATATTCACCTCCACCAATCACAAGAATGGAGGTTCCGAGTGTCCCTAAATGAATGACGGGATGTTAACACATGCAAACTAAAATAAAAAAAATCTTGTTATTTGTATGGAGCCAACTTATTCCACAGCGCATTCAGGTAATTTATTTATTACGCCCCACCAAACTTGGTACTCATTTTACCGATCTCGGAAGAATGAGTCAATCTCGAACCGGCTACTTGAACCATGGAGGGATTGAACTTGCAACCTTCAGGTCATGAGTGAGAGCTTGGGACTGCATTTCTGCTGCCTTAAAGGGGTTGTCCCGCTCCGAAACGGGTTTTTTTTTTTTTCAACCCCCCCCCCCGTTCGGCGCGAGACAACCCCGATGCAGGGAAGTAAAGGAAGTTTACCGGAGCGCTTACCTTAATCCCCGCGCTCCGGTGACTTCAATACTTACCGCTGAAGATGGCCGCCGGGATCCTCTGTCTTCGTGGACCGCAGCTCTTCTGTGCGGTCCACTGCCGATTCCAGCCTCCTGATTGGCTGGAATCGGCACGTGACGGGGCGGAGCTACACGGAGCCGCTCTCTGGCACGAGCGGCTCCATAGAAGATTACAGAAGACCCGGACTGCGCAAGCGCGGCTAATTTGGCCATCGGAGGCCGAAAATTAGTCGGGCTCCATGGGAACGAGGACGCCAGCAACGGAGCAGGTAAGTATAAAACTTTTTATAACTTCTGTATGGCTCATAATTAATGCACAATGTATATTACAAAGTGCATTATTATGGCCATACAGAAGTGTATAGACCCACTTGCTGCCTCGGGACAACCCCTTTAACACTCTGCACCACTCTATGCATTTCATTAGGAGTGACGAAGATAGCCAAGCACAATTTCTTGACTTGACTATCACTCAGTCTCATTGAAATGAATGGAGTGTTGGTGTGCACACACGACCACCGCTCTACTTATTCAGAGCTCTTGAGGACCTCTGTTCTTGTAAGAGGTGGGGGTCATAGCCATCAGACCAATCAGATACTTATCCTCTGTCCTTTGTCTGAACAAAAAATGAAGGCTTCACTGGTCGTCAAATTAAAATGTTAGGTCCTTAGCTAGGGGAAAGGTGGCAGGGCATGTGTCCCAAGTGTGGAGAGTCAAGAGAGTTGCAACAAGCCACTATGCTTTTAGCAGTGTATATAGATAAAGGGATAGGGTGGTCAATCTAAAACTTTGCTCAGGTGAAAGAAAACCCAGTTGTGTGTACTATTCTGAAAAGAAACCCACAATAATTTACAGTCCTAGGTCATGCAGTGAAGCAATATGTATGTTGAGTGTAAAACAATTTGCAGAAACCCATGCTGTGTTCTTAGTAAATCCTACAAACTACAACATGTTTCATACTTTGAAGACCTTACCTAGTCTTAAAAGGCCATTGAACAAGCTGTTCAATAGAAAGAACTGATGGACATGTATTATTTGTCAGCCAGGATTATTAGGATAATGATATGTAGGCTCTGCTGCCCAGCCATGCCACGGCACACAATTCACATTGATGTGCACTTCTACTGCCAATCTGCATGGTTTTCAAATGATTGTTAATGATCATAGCAGGGACAACTTTTCTAATCCCAGAGATCAGTTATCAGGGGTGCCCATTCACATAGCCTTACTTTTGAGCTGTGTGCTGTACATACATTCCATAAAGGTAATGAGACTAACAATTTTTCACATGGATCAATGGTCCATGGGAAATAAAAAGCCTGATGTCCTGTTTTCATCTGTCAAGATGTCTTAGAATATAATACGCAATGTGCAGGGTCCGCTAAGACCAGAAGTACATGGACGAATGCCGTGTTTTGTCCAATGCGATTTGCACTGGTATTCCTCAGGTGAAACACTCTTATGGCCATGTTAATTCAGCCTTTTTGTTGAGGGAAGGTACATCTGGCTACATAGTTCATGCTGGCTATTTAAATAAATGGCTTGTCATGTGATACATGGAGAGAGATGGCTAAAGGAGGAGGGTGTCCCTTCTATGATGTTCATATGGCTTAATAAGGCATATGGACAGGGGATGTTGCCATGAGATTGCCACTTTGAAGGCTATGGAAACCTTTATGTAGGAAAAATCAATGCGCGCATATCTGATTATGTCCCTGCAGGAAAAAATAATGCACTTATCCATTTTTCTGGTATTGAGTTTTTCTTCTCATGCATTAGGAGAGCCTTATACTTGAATTACAGGCCCTTCTACATTTACGTTTCTGTGTCCAGAACATTCCCAGAACTGATCAGCTGGTCTTTTTCATGAATGTACACAAGCTCAGCTCCCCCTCCCCTCTTTCAGAGGCTGTGTAGAAAACCACACCCACTAAATACTACACAGCTACTTCTCATCCTCTCTCTAAAAAGCTGCTAGTCATTCTCCCTCACTGCTGATTAGAGCACAAAATTCACCCAGAGGAAATTACAGCCCTCTATAGCAGTAGCTTTCTCTGCTTTCAATCCTCCTTATCTCCTCCACCATTTTCAGAACTATCATACAGCCCTCTATAATAGTAATTTTCTCTGTTCTGCTCTCTGTCCTCCTGCTCTAACAGGAGAGCAGGCCATGGGTTTATTTTGACAGACAGAATTTGCTAAGAGTTCAGTCCTCCAGTCTACAGTGCCTTTACAAGCATAGAAATCAAACAATCATAAATTTTTTAACAAAAAACAATTACGAAAAGTCTTAATTTCCAAAAACAAATTTTTTATAAAGCCTTTAAAATATACCAAACTGTGGCTTTAATTTACAGATGTTTAATGTGAAAGACTCATATTTCCTCGCTGTACATCTCTGAAATGCCAGTGCTTTTCCATCAGCATCCACACGTTTGGCAAATAATACAATAACGCAGGAAACCACTGCATGTTTACAGAGTTTCCTAACAGAAGGCTGTGATTGTTTAGACAGCGAGTGTTGAATTTTCGGAGAGAACCTCTATTATTGATATGGTTCTGAGCTGAGAAATGATAAGTGCAGGAGAGATCTTCAGGCTTTCTACCTTATTTCTTATTCTGCGAAAAATAGGGAGTTTGAAAGGAAAAGAAAATATCAAAGAGAGAAGTAAAGAAACGCTCATCAATGAATGACTAGTAAAGGGTTTAAAGCGCACCTCACCCAATACACAGCGAAAGCGGGGGCCGCAAGGTTATTGAAATTAATAGCAAATGGATACATTTTTGTTAGTTTCAGGGGTGTATAATACCACCTCGTCAAAAGCTTTTGATATTGTTTCTTATGATTGGCACAACTCATGGATTTATGTGATCAGTGTATTTCATTACTTATTTTTGGAAAGAATACCATAAAATATTCTAGTTCCTTTCGACATTTTCTTTTGGCTGCACAAAAATCGTACGTGAAAAAAGCCCATTAGTTTACATGGATTTATTAACATGGCCGATTTTTGTCTTGGACCAAGAGATCGGGATACAAAAATCGCAGCATGTCCTCTTTTTGGGTGATATTGCCCATTATTTTCTATGAAGCAAAATCAAATCCCACTTACATGCCATGAGAATAGGGGTCACGGAGAGCGCCAACAACTATGTATAATACCACAATGATGCTCGTGTGGTAACTCACCTGGTGCAAGGCATATCACCCTCAGGTGGTTATGCCTGCACCTAACATCCTGGTGTGCTCGTAAGAATTATTTTATCCAGGGTATACCAAAAAACAGATTAAGCAAGAAGAACGATCCAAAACTTTCTGGAGAGCTGCGGGTCACAGTATAACTCCGTTCCTCCTAAGAGGTCGGATAAGTCAAAAGAAACTACAGAAAAAACTATAGACCTGCGCTACTTGAAATATCGAATAAATTATGCATGTCTCAATAATCAGTGTTTCCAATAGAGACAAACAAAAAACACTATTTTTATTCTAAACAAACAAATAAAAGAAAAGAGGTAGCAACCTCTTCAATTAGATATATAAAAATACTTGCGGGATCCTTATACATGCAACGCGTTTCGGCGCAATATACGCCTTTCTCAAGCATACTAGACATCAACAAACATGGGTATAAATAGGGCTAAACAAATTACGTACCTATTGCAAACTATCATTCATCAAGTGTGAATGGGTTGCAGTTCTTGGCGCCATTCTGGCCAAGAAAGATGACGTATCAAACATCACCACGCTCAGTACGGCGCTCCGGATGTGACATCTGCGGCCGGTATCAGAGATCGCACTGCCTCCAATGCCAATCCGGACCACGCCTCCCGGATGTGACATATGCGGCCGGCATCGGAGACCACCCCGCCTCCAATGTCAGTACGGGCCACGTCCCCCGGATGTTCTCTGTGCCGGCCGCGGGTGTTGCATCCGGGGGACGTGGCCCGTACTGACATTGGAGGCGGGGTGGTCTCCGATGCCGGCCGCATATGTCACATCCGGGAGGCGTGGTCCGGATTGGCATTGGAGGCAGTGCGATCTCTGATACCGGCCGCAGATGTCACATCCGGAGCGCCGTACTGAGCGTGGTGATGTTTGATACGTCATCTTTCTTGGCCAGAATGGCGCCAAGAACTGCAACCCATTCACACTTGATGAATGATAGTTTGCAATAGGTACGTAATTTGTTTAGCCCTATTTATACCCATGTTTGTTGATGTCTAGTATGCTTGAGAAAGGCGTATATTGCGCCGAAACGCGTTGCATGTATAAGGATCCCGCAAGTATTTTTATATATCTAATTGAAGAGGTTGCTACCTCTTTTCTTTTATTTGTTTGTTTAGAATAAAAATAGTGTTTTTTGTTTGTCTCTATTGGAAACACTGATTATTGAGACATGCATAATTTATTCGATATTTCAAGTAGCGCAGGTCTATAGTTTTTTCTGTAGTTTCTTTTTACTTACATGCCATGCCATATGCATGCGAATGCGATGCGATTTTTCTTTTTTTACAATTGAAACAACATGTGATTTTCTTGCATGGGAAAATGCGATGTACTTTCCTCACACAATTTCTCACACTTGCAGGTAAAATCACAGGTTAACAAGCGTGATATCCGTCTAAGTTTCTCGGACCGATATCTCACCCATGTAAATATGGACTTAGGCTACCTACACACAGGCAAGCGTGATATCAAGCTGAGAAACTCGACCTGATATCAAGCATGGCAATCTGCGTTTTACCTGTGGATGCGAGGCAATTTTCAGGCAAAAATGCCTCACATCGCAAATTCCGATCCTGTCGCGCGAGTTTCACGCACGATAGAGCATTGGAAGTGTTTCCCATTGATTTCAAACTCTGCATCTCGCTTGATTGCACATCTCAGGATAGTGCATACCCTGATGAAAGAGAGTCTAAGCAGAAAGTTCAACTCACAATTACTTAGCTCAGGAAATTGTCTGTTAAAAATCCAAATGAATAAGGCACAAAACTTTATAATCCAGTTCCAGTCCAGTCCTGATGGTAGTGGCTTAATCACTGCTACCTTGCTGCTCTATACTGACTGCTCTGACTGCACCATGGCCCTGGAGCCTGGAGCCTTTCTGCTGCTTAATACTGCCTATTGTAGGTCTCTCACCACTGCCCTGGAGACTGCAGCTTTCAGGAAGCACTAGTTCTCAAGGAAGAGATCCAGGAATGGCTGTGAGATACTGTTCCCTAAAACCAGCTTACTAGTTTATACTACCCTCTCTACTCTCTTCCCCACTCTTTAGATACATAAAGGAACTTTTAAAACTTTTGCTCCTACTCAGAAGCCATCGGCTGGATGGGTTTTAGAGCACCGGGCTCACCTGAGTATCTGGTAGAGGCCCAGACTTGCACAATTCTCCAGTCGCCATTTCCGCCTCCACCTATCTGGAGACTGGAATAGGGGATGTCACCAAAACACATTTGGCTGCTGCCAGCAACTGTTAATGCAATACAAATATGCAGTTCAATGCACTAATTTGGCTGGAGTCATCTCACAGGGTTCGTATAGCGAAGACAGCTGTTGAAAATTCTCTACAAGGTGGCAGCTGCACAGAATATCTTTCACGTCTTTCTTCACTCTTGAATTCAGAGGGCCTGGACTGGGCAGTGGTGTCCTTATCTTGTTATTGAGGCCTGTCCTAACTTGGGGATCAGGCAAACTTATAAAACTCTAAAGATATGTAGAGGGGAGGCACAGAAAGAGACGTTCTCCTCTACACATATACATGTAATTACATGTACTAAATGGGACTGTGGTCATTCCCATCCACGTCTCATGATTACTGATGGATCGACTGACTGGTGAGGAATGTTCCCATATGAAGTGGTGGCATGCAGGGCTCATATACTGTACTGTTCCTGCCTTCTGTTGTGCCCCTGGACATATTATTTACTCCTTTTGAGGTTTTTTAGATTGAAATATCAGGATATGCAGCAGACCACAAAATAAGCAGTTCCATTAAATTCGAATGACAGAGGAGCTGACATGTGTTTCACCGTTTCCTTGCCACCGGTTGTCTTCTCTTACCTTGAAGGCTTACAGCCTCATCTCATAGAAAGAATTTAACATTCCGGCTCATTTCACAAGAACTTATTATAAGAAAAAATAATAACACGCTCATTTTCTGACACTCCCTTGTAATGAAGCAGATGAGCAGGTTTGTGGGAGGAAGGGCTAATAAGGGAGAAATAGGATGAAATGTTGATAAACACCGGCGAACAAGTGAAAATGATTAGGGAAGATTCAGTAGATTTGGAAGAAAGGTCAGAACGGATGATGAATACATTTATTAATTACTATGCTAGTACAGGAGAACTGTGTTGGAGAAGAGTGTTCATCAGGAGAATGGGTTTCTGAATATTCAGAGGTGAATCATTCATTAAGGCAATGCTTGTAGTGCAATCTGCTTATGTACTGCAAGTTCTGCACATCGTCTGCTCAGGAGTGGAAAAGATTTCTTGGCACAAGTAATGATTTGTGAGCTCTTACCTATGAGCAGATAGTGGTTGCCTAGGGCTTTGTTCACACTGCAGTGCAGATCGGAGGTACACTACCGTTCAAAAGTTTGGGGTCACATTGAAATGTCCTTATTTTTGAAGGAAAAGCACTGTACTTTTCAATGAAGATAACTTTAAACTAGTCCTAACTTTAAACAAATGCACTCTATACATTGCTAATGTGGTAAATGACTATTCTAGCTGAAAATGCCTGGTTTTTTGTGCAAAATCTACAAAGGTGAATAGAGGCCCATTTCCAGCAACTATCACTCCAGTGTTCTAATGGTACAATGTGTTTGCTCATTGGCTCAGAAGGCTAATTGATGATTAGAAAACCCTTGTGCAATCATGTTCACACATCTGAAAACAGTCTAGCTCGTTACAGAAGCTACAAAACTGACCTTCCTGTGAGCAGATTGAGTTTCTGGAGCATCACATTTGTGGGGTCAATTAAACGCTCAAAATGGCCAGAAAAAGAGAACTTTCATCTGAAACTCGACAGTCTATTCTTGTTCTTAGAAATGAAGGCTATTCCATGCGAGAAATTGCTAAGAAATTGAAGATTTCCTACAACGGTGTGTACTACTCCCTTCAGAGGACAGCACAAACAGGCTCTAACCAGAGTAGAAAAAGAAGTGGGAGGCCGCGTTGCACAACTAAGCAAGAAGATAAGCACATTAGAGTCTCTAGTTTGAGAAACAGACGCCTCACAGGTACCCAACTGGCATCTTCATTAAATAGTACCCGCAAAACACCAGTGTCAACATCTACAGTGAAGAGGCGGCTGCGGGATTTCGGGCTTCAGGGCAGAGTGGCAAAGAAAAAGCCATATCTGAGACTGGCCAATAAAAGAAAAAGATTAAGATGGGCAAAAGAACACAGACATTGGACAGAGGAAGACTGGAAAAAAGTGTTGTGGACGGATGAATCCAAGTTTGAGGTGTTTGGATCACAAAGAAGAACGTTTGTGAGACGCAGAACAAATGAAAAGATGCTGGAAGAATGCCTGACGCCATCTGTTAAGCATGGTGGAGGTAATGTGATGGTCTGGGGTTGCTTTGGTGCTGGTAAGGTGGGAGATTTGTACAGGGTAAAAGGGATTCTGAATAAGGAAGGCTATCACTCCATTTTGCAACGCCATGCCATACCCAGTGGACAGCGCTTGATTGGAACCAATTTCATCCTACAACAGGACAATGACCCTAAACACACCTCCAAATTGTGCAAGAACTATTTACAGCAGAAGCAGGCAGCTGGTATTCTATCGGTAATGGAGTGGCCAGCGCAGTCACCAGATCTGAACCCCATTGAGCTGTTGTGGGAGCAGCTTGACCGTATGGTACGCCAGAAGTGCCCATCCAACCAATCCAACTTGTGGGAGATGCTTCTAGAAGCGTGGGGTGCAATTTCACAAGCTTACCTCAACAAATTAACAGCTAGAATGTCAAAGGTGTGCAATGCTGTAATTGCTGCAAAAGGAGGATTCTTTGACGAAAGCAAAGTTTGATGTAAAAACAATGTTATTTCAAATACAAATCATTATTTCTAACCTTGTCAATGTCTTGACTCTATTTTCTATTCATTTCACAACGCATGGTGGTGAATAAGTGTGACTTTTCATGGAAAACACAAAATTGTTTGGGTGACCCCAAACTTTTGAACGGTAGTGTATATGTCAGGAAATGCTCCTAAAGTGTACCACCAATGTATATAGCGACATGCGTCACCCATAAGCTACCATTATCAAGAAAAAGTATTCTTTTTTTGTAGGATGTCTTTACAGTATATAGGAAAGCACAGCTGACCACTTGACATCGGTCAGATTTTTACGACCCATTGGATATGTTCAGTTTATAAGCTTGGAGCTTTAGGTTAGATTCACACAGACGTATTTGTGTGCGCAAAATGTATGTGCACCATATGCAGAGAATAGAACCCATTGATTTCAATGGGTTCATTCACATGCACAGATTTTCCGGCGCACTTACGCACCAAAGGTTCCCAAAAAAGGCAATACACTAGGAGATGCATAATTTGCTCTGTGGATTTTGGTGATCCGCAGCAAATTTCAGGTAGAAATCCGTATCATTGCTTTTTTCTCAGTCCAAGACAAAAAAAATCACTCGTGTATATTAACTCGTTGAAGATAATATTTTTTTTTCACATGCGAGTTCTGTCCACTTCGCAATAGGACAAAATTTGTGCGTGAAAATCCTCCTTGTAAATACAGCCTAAGGCCTCCTTCAGTCAGTTTTTTGGATACCTAACCCTATATGACTCTCTGTGTGAATTTTAACCCCTTAACGCTCCATGACATACAGTTACGTCATGATGGTTTGCGGTTTGGATGGATTCGGGATTGGGGTTTGATCCAGCTCCATACAATGCAGGTGTAGGCTGTCTTTGACAGTTTACAATTGCCCGTAAGAGTCGTGATCAGCACTCATGCTGATTGTGGCTCTTAATCATTTCAAGGCCGCCTTCAATTCTGACAGTGGTATTTAAATGCCCTTAATAGATTTTGGGAGTCCTGAATGGCCGCCCTACAGAGTGCCGTTAAGACCCATGGCAGCCGGGGGTCTTCTAAGGGTCATTGAGCTGCCATTGCACATTGCCTATGAAGTCATGCCTGTGGTTCGATAGACTGCCTGTCTGAAGACGGTATAATGTAATACTATGGTTGAGGAAGGTTGACTTAAAAATACTATATTATAGGGCTCAAAGATGAAGAAACAGGGTGGGCCCGGGAAGCTGCTGTATATACTCCCCAGTTCTAGCACCATGCCCCCGAGAAATCAGCATGCACACAGCGTGACTCTTTTCAAAAGGCTATGTATGTGCATGTGCTCTCACTTAGAGAGGAGTCACAGATTAGATATTAGAAAAAACTTTTAGACATTGAGGTTGATCAATGAGTGGAACAGGTCACCATGGGAGGTGGTGAGTTCTCCTTCAATGGAAGTGTTCAAACAAAGGCTGGACCGTCATCTGTCTGGGATGATTTAGGGAATCTTGCATTGAGCAGGAGGTTGGACCTGACAACCCTGGTGGTCCCTTTCAACTCTACAATTCTATGATAAGAGTGACACTGTGTGCATGCTGATTTCTCGGGGGAATGCGGCACCCGTTGAGTATAAAAAGCAGCTTCATGGACCCCCATTACCTCACCTTTGAGATCCATAATATAGTTTATGGGACTCAAATGTGCAGACAGATTCCCTTTAAATGTGATTTGATATAATATAAAAACTGATATTTAATGCCAAACATGTTGATAAGCAGTGAATGTATGGTGTCATTTAATAATCCAGTTGCAACGGTTCCTGAGGTGTTCATAATTAGCTATATACAGCTGAAGCAATAAGGAACCCCATGGAATTACTTGAATTTCTGTATTGATTACTAGTAAAATGTGGTCTGATTGTTATCTAAGTCACAATTATAGACAATCACAATCTAACTGAACTAATAGTACACAAGGATTGTATCATTCATGTCTTTTATTTAGCACATTGAGTAAACATCCACAGTGCAGGTCAAAAAAATAAGGGTCCTTTTACACGGGATGACCTATCGGGTGCAGATGGTTGACAGGTCATTCCAGCGATGGCTGTTCCTGTGCTTTTACACAGAAATAACCATTGCAGAGTGAATGGAGATGGTGCGGGCCAGGAATTGTTCTGGCTTACCTGCCTCCATTCATAGTAAACAGGTAATCGTTCATAAACGAACGACTACTTGGTTACACGCGCCGATCCATCGTTCAGTTTTATGTATGCATAAACTGAATGACAAATAAGAAGCTTAATGAATTCTCGCTCATCGTTCAGTCGGGGCATGTATTTATACTGAACAACTATCATTCATTTTCTCGCTGGATGTGGGAATCTAAATGATCTATTGGCCCATGTTAAAGGAGCCTAAGTGATCTTCTGTGTGAATGATTTCTCCAAGAGCTTATTGGCAAAAGCTGTTTCAATTTACAGGATGAGATTGAAAATGGATTTCACAGGTGCTTTGCTGATTAAACAAAATCACACAAAGCCTGGTTACTGACATATCTGTTGTTCTCAAGAACCATGCCTTGTTGCAAAAGATCTTCAGAAGACCTAAGAAGACAGTAGTCTTTCTTTCTCCAGCAAGCAGAGCTTTGCATATGTTTCTAGGATACTGTATGCATTGTAAAGGAATTAGATATTGTCCTTTGACCGAAACTTTTTTAACAATCTTGTGGTCCAGGACTAAGCATAGTATCTTTTGAATTGTTGGAGTTGTCCAAGTGCATTCGATTACAAATTTCCACAGAACAAGAGTGGCGTGGAAAAAGATTTACATTATCTAGGTATTATGAATAGGAATATAGCATTTAGAAAAAAAAGAATTAACCCTTTCCAATCCAATTTGTATCCTGGTTTTCCCATGGGGCTTACTCTTTTTCTGCTGTTATACAACGCCGCTATCTGCTGGCTAAAGCCAGTACTGCATGAGGTGACACGTTAGATAGGCTCCAACAGCAGAGAGGCTGGCAATATACACCAAGAGAACCCCGATGGATGTCTTCCAACATCGGAGCTGTACAGCCCTAAATCATAATGTCTTCAGACATCAGACAGTGGATTGGAAAGGGTTAAAAGTCAGAGAAAGTAATTCACAACATATTCCGCTCCAAGCAGCATGCCATATTGTTCTCTGTCTTATGAGACAATACAATGAATATGGATGATGTCACATCATGACGATATCCTATCTCACCACTAAGCCACTCACTGGTTTTATATATGGCCATCATGTCTGAGACCAATGTCAAATGGTTATTATGTGAGAGGTCTCATGTAGACCTATAGAGCAGAAGATATGAGAAGTCTTTTCCATTTTGTACTGACATTTTCCACACCAACCACATTGATCCCTTCAGTTTTTGTCTAAGTTGCAGCCACTGGAAATAGATTTTTCTCTTTTGCCTTGATTGGGGTCAAGTCTAAATGAACTTTCTTTTCATCCTTCAGGCACAGCAGGCGAAAGTAAAAGAATACTCATTTTATTTTTTAGAAATTTGCCCTGGAACAAGTTGAAAATAGTTTTTCTGTTCAGTGTAGGATTCCATTTTGTGTCAAAGGTTATTGATTACTGCAGCTTATTTTAGGTCAAAGAAAGAAGTACAGTGGCTTTATTCTGAACTTGGAAACGTTACTGTTGTAAACTTTCTTCCTGTTCCTTATGAGGGTTTCATGATCTTGTATTGTGTAGCTTTTGCGAGGATGGTATACATAGGTTCTATGCTTTTATATGTACACTAGAATCTGCAAGGAATAAAGACGGACCAAACCTCCATACTGCTGTTTGGCTTGTTTGTAAGATGCATATTATTGTTGAGTGAACCAAAATGGTAGAACCCTATTTCAGGTTGAAGTCTGCTAAAATTTCTGTTCAGTGCAAAACCGAACATTGGGAAGATCATCTTGGCCAAACACACTAAAATTATGTTTCTTTCGTCTTCTCTTCTTATTATTTTCTTCTTCTTTCTTCTTCTTTTTTCTACTTCTTTCTTCTTCCTACTTATTTCTTCTTCATCTTCCTTCCTTCCTACATATTCATTTTCTTTCCTTCATACTCCTTTTTTCTTCTTCTTTTTACATATTCTTTCTTCTCCCTTCATATTCTTTATTCTTCTTCCTTTTTCTTCCTTCTTCTTCCCTTTCCTTCTTCTTCCTTCATAATCTTTCTTCTTCTTCCTTCTTCTTTCTACATATTCTTTCTTCTCCCTTCATATTCTTTATTCTTCTTCCTTTTTCTTCCTTCTTCTTCCCTTTCCTTCTTCTTCTTCCTTCATATTCTTTCTTCTTTCTTCTCCCTTCTTCTTTCTACATATTCTTTCTTCTCCCTTCATATTCTTTCTTCTTCTTCTTCCTTTTTCTTCCTTCTTCCCTTTCCTTCTTCTTTCTCCTCCTCCTCCTTCTTCTTCTTTGTTCTTCTTCCTTCATATTCCTTCTCCATTTTCCTTTTCCTCCCTTCTTTAAAAAGAAAAAAGGCAAAGGAAAATGGAGAGGGAAAAAGAAGAAGAAAAAAAGGAAAGAATGTTTTCCCTTCTTCTTTTGCCTTCTTTTTTGTTCTTTTTGTGTTTCTTAATTCTTCTGTTTCCTACTTTTTCTGCTACCTTCTTCTTTTTATCTCCTTTTCCTTCTTTTTCTTCATTAATTTTGCCTTTAAAACAGCTCAAAAATACTTAGATACACTGCTGGTTGACCGAAGAGTTTTACGCATTTTAATAGCTCTTAGACAGTGCTATACACCAGCTTTCGGGGCACTGGTGAAGTTCCAGTTCAAACTAAATTGGACAGAACCAAACGCCTTGCCCAAATTCAGTAAACCCGGCCAAACCAAACTTTTGAATAGTTCACTCATCACTAATGCACATTGTAAGTAGACGTTTGATTGCAGCTTTCATCATTAATTTCTCTTATCTTATTTTATCTAGGTTTGATATCTGCAGTAACAAATGAAATAAGCAATAAGCCAACTGGAAGATGGGATCCAAATCAAGATACAACGTCCACCACCCTAACAGAGGATCTAGAAGGAGAGGTGCCTTTCATCACAACAGCACCCACTATGACATTGTTGAACCACCACCCACTTTTAGAGGGGATTCTTCATGAAAGTATCATGAAAAAAGACTTCCAAAATCTACCACCTTACTTTACCAGAAACAAACAGGATGATAGTGATTTGAAAGATAGATTGACTGCGCTGAAAACAAGGGTTAATCTGGCACATGCAGACCATTTATCGACATCCCATGATGATTCTTCACCAACTATTCCTCTTATTCCATCTACAATGATAATGGACACCACTTCTATGGTCACTGAAAATGGAAGAGAAATACAGGACACTGTCTCATCGTCACCAGTCCTGGATTCACTGCCAACTTTGGATTCTCATATTGCACCCCTAACAGAGAAGGATCATGTTTATTATGCATCTAAACAAAGCCTAAGCCACATAGAACCTTTACCAATGGCTAATTCTCACTTACCGCCTACCACGCCAGATAATATTGGCATATCTGGGGCAACGGAAAGCACCGGCATTATAAAGGAAAAGAAGGGTATAAGAAAGAATTTATCCAAAATAACACCAGTTACACTGAATGAAGAAGAAGAGGAAACTACCACCAGCACCATTATTACCACAACTGTGACCATGACCGTGCCAGTACCAGGTAATTAGGGAAATACTAGCCCATTGTAACTACAAATACAGGGTGTTCACAGAAATACCTACCTAGGGCCAAAAGAGAGCTTTCCATATTTCCTTTTCATTTCATTGCTACCAATGAATAAATGCATATGTTAAGCCCCATTTACACGCAACAATTTTCATTTGAACAAACGAACGAATGAACGACTCAATTACCTTTTTTCTTTTCAAATGCTGAGCATTTACACATAAAGATAATCCTTTGAAATCCTCACCATTTCACTCATTACTTATGTAAACACTGTATATGTTGTTTGCTCAGGTGGGCGTATGTTTATGTGAAGAATCTTTAGGTGGGAGGTTTTTAATTAGTACAAAGAAAAAGACATTGTCTAGCGCGGCATGAGTCATTGTGTTGTTAAACAGCAAGCGAATGAATTAACGACTATTTTTATGCAGGCTGTTAAACAACAAGTGAATGAATAGTGCACGATGGCTTCGCGTTTACACGTAGCGATTATCACTCACTTTTGATTGTTTGAATGAACTTTGAGTGAATCGTTGCGTGTAAATGGGCCTTTATGCTAATTCATCTTAAATTGATTACTTTTACTTATTTTAGCACTGGAACAAGCATGTTCCACACACATACTCTCATGCAATGAGGGAAAGAACTTATTTACCCCCTTGATATGTATTTCGGTACACACCCTGTATATATTTAACTTTCTGTAGCCTGCAAAATGTTTGGCAAGTGACATGCACATCTGGTATCTATTTATGACAGCATGCTTACTTATGCAGTAAGGCTCTACATTTGTCCTGTCACCATAATTAAATGGAGAAAAGGACTATGTGACCTTCAGATCGGTTTCCCTTTCCTTTGTTTACTGCAATATAAATGACTATAAAATGGGAAGCCATTGGTATATTCAAACTGTAGATGAGAAAGTGGTTACGGACAACCTAAGGTGAGATGTCCTCTGTCCTCAAACTCTAACAACACACAATAAACTCTGAGCAACAGTAGTATCTACAGATGATTGTGGCCAACAATATTGTAATTTTTTCCCTTAGGATACCTTTACCTTGGAATGAATAATGTTTAGAGATGAGCGAACGTACTCGGATAAGCACTACTCGTCCGAGTAATGTGCCTTATCCGAGTACCGCTGTACTCGTCCTGAAAGATTCGGGGCGCTCCGCTGCTGACAGGTGAGTCGCAGCGGGGAGCGGGGCAGAGCGGGCCGGAGAGAGGGAGAGAAAGATCTCCCCTCCGTTCCTCTCCGCTCTCCCCTGCAGCTCCCCGCTCCGCAGCGGCACCCGAATCTTTAGCCCCGAGCACAGCGATACTCGGATAAAGCACATTACTCGGACGAGTAGTGCTTATCCGAGTACGTTCGCTCATCTCTAATAATGTTCAAAAGATGGCTGGATCGTTCGAATGTGAACAATAATCGTTCAGTGTAAACATGGCCAACGATCAAACAATGGATGGTAATTAATTTGCTTATCATTCATTTCATGCAAGCATGACAATCATCGTTGGCTCGTTTGCTAATCACTTTGGTTTAAATACCGATCGCTCAGTCGTTCTCATTCATCCGTACCGATAAATGGCTCCTTCCAAAAACACCCCTAGAATCATCTGTTTCATGTTGCTTAAGGCAAAGAACAAAAATTAATAATTAAAGGGACTCTACTCTTTGAACAATCCCTACATTTTAAAGGGGTCATTCAAGAATAAGTAATCACAAAGCGTCCCCCTAATGGGACACCTAGTGGTTAGCTGTAATCTGTAGGGAAACCTAGCAGAAAGATCTGTGTCACAAGAGCGTATGTGTATTTGTGCGTGCATTTGTTCAGCATTTTTGCTCAATGAGTGTTGTGTTTTGTGAGCACAAGTGCGTTTTTTACTGTACTTTTTGTGCATTCAAATACACCCATGTGACACAGGCCTAAGTTTAATTTTTGCCGCAATGCCCCAGCTAGGTATTGACATCAGTGATCTTTCTATGTAATGTAGAACAGGACAAGCCCTCAAGGACAAGAGATGCTAATTATTGGTGGGCTTAGTTTTTACAGCGTTCACAGTGCAGTAAAAATGACATATGAATAGAGATGAGCGAGTATACTCGATAAGGGCAATTGCTCGAGAGAGAGCATTGCCCTTAGCGAGTACCTGCCCGCTCAAGAGGAAAGGTTCAGGTGCCGGCGCAGGGGAGCAGTGAGTAGCGGCAGTCAGCAGGGGGGAGCTGGGGGGGGAGAGAGGGAGAGAGAGATCTCCCCTCCATTCCTCCTCGCTCTCCCCCGCAGCTCCCTGCCCACCGCCGACACCCGAACCTTTCCTCTCGAGCGGGCAGGTACTCGCTAAGGGCAATGCTCTCTCTCGAGCAATTGCCCTTGGCGAGTATACTCGCTCATCTCTACATATGAACTTTTATGGGCCAGTATGATTACGGTGATACCAAACTTATGTAGTTTTTCTCAAGTTTTTCTACACGTTTTAACATAATACATAGTCGTGTAAGGAAGTGTTTTAGTTTTTAGGGTTTTTTACTCAGCAGATCAATATCTTGTGTGGCACATAGTGTCAAGGCAGCAATATGCAGTCCCAAACTCTCAAACATGACCTGAAGGTTGTGAGTTTAATCCCCGCATGGTTCAGGTAGCCGGCTCTAGGTTGACTCATCCTTCTGAGGTCGGTAAAACTTGGGGGTAATAAATAAAAAAAATTATCTGAAAGCATTGTGGTATGAGTTGACAATATACAAATAACAAGATTTATATCATTCCATAGGTTAACTGCCTCCCTACATACTATGCCAAATGACTAATTCAGCTATGCTACATTATTATATATCTAATTATTGGGTGTGCCATTTCAACTAAGATTGAGAAAAAGGAATTTTAAATGGTGGGACACAATCATTTATGACACTGTTTTCTTTCCTACAGAACCCTGCAGTAAAAACTTTACTACTCCTGAGGGCGTTCTCCGGTCTCCAGTTTATAGAAGTACTCGGTATAACACTGGCCTTGACTGCAGTTATACAGTCTATGTGTATTCCGGTTATGGAGTTGAAATTAAGGTGAGTGCAGCATAAGGTAATGCCAGCGAGTGAAGAAATGGACAAGTAAATAAAATAACTTATGAAGACCATATAACTGCTGTACATTATATGGAAATTTCACCATAATGCCTAAATAACAATAAAATGCATGTACATTAAACTTTCACATAAGAAGATAACATTTATAAAGCGGAAAACGGCCAAATTGCTGTAATTCCAGCTTTGAATAAAATCTGTTAAGTGAAGTTAGATGACCTTTAGAGTGCTGCATTGAGAAAGTCTATAGAACATACACAAAGTAGAACAAGTATGCACATTTAACAAAACTGAAAGTGGTACATGTTAAGAGTTGGTACATATTCTGCATTGTACAGTAAGTGTTTGAAGCAATGTAGTTTCTTCGGAACAGTTTGTTCACCTTTTTCCAGCTAACAGCCGATCTTACCCCATCCCATCACTTTTGCCCCACTGGCTACTGCATCAAAAGTCCCAGAGGTGGCACTGGCAGTGTTTTACGGTAAAAGTAGAGTATCCTGTGCTACAATGTTTTCATAGACGCGAATGACAGTTGCGAAGGGTAGCGCAGGATGTTTGGTTGTTTCTGTGAAACCCAGCCACCTCTGGAAGCCTAGATGCACTGGCCACCAGGACAAGATTGCCAGGAAGTGGTAAGGTCCCATGATCGGAACAATGTCTTCAAAAACAATGTTCACCTTGGAACGCATTTCACTTTATTGCATCTCAAAGCAAAAAAATAGATTTACAAATCATCTTGAGCTAAATCTAACATTTTGTGACTACAACTCCTAAGAAGATCCATGTATCTCTATGGTAACAGACTACAAATAAACCCGGTGTAGTCTGATGCTACAGTTTTACTTACTTCTATCTGTCTCCTAATTGTTCTTTTTAATGTATATTCAGCATACCGTATATATAGATATAAATAGTTATAATTAGTATCAGAGACGTAACTTGAAGCTCCTGGGTCCCAATGCAAAATTTTTAATAGGGTCCCCAAATATAATGCTTTATTCATAGTACTAAGCTTACTATATGGAGAAGATAGATCTTATGGACCCTCCTAAGGGTCCTGGGCCAGGGTGCATCCGCATCCCCTATAGTTACGCTCCTGGTTATTATTGTAAAAATAGTAGTAAGAAGTAGAGCGCATGTAACTGCAGGGTCAGACTACACAGGGTTTGTTTGTAGTCTGTAACCTTGGAAACACATACATCTACATAGGAGCTGTATACACAAAATGGTAGGATATTTTTAATCAATACAGCAAAGTTGTTTCATCATCTTAGACACATTGTGAGATTATTGTTTGCAAATGTGAATATAGCCTATAACAACTTGGGGATGAGTCACTCTCTAGAATTGTCATCTTCCTGCATGTGATGTACAGGAACTCACTTCCACACAAGGGATTCTCTTCAATCAAGCTTCAGCCACCTTTTTGTTTATCCTCAGCAAAACACTGTCCATCTAGCCACTAACTATACATTACCAGCATAGACCCTCTCTAACAGGTCTAGCACACAAAACCTGTGCACACAACATATTAAGTTTCATACCATCACAGAGGCTCCCACAAGCCCTTGGTAATAGCCTGTCACTTCCCAAACTCGAGCCACTCCTGAGAAACCAACCCATCTCTTATTGAACCCTCTTAATTGTCTCATGATTGGCTTAATTTGCCATCTCCAAACTATAGGTATCCCTTTCCTGCTAAATGAACTGTCCAAAGACTCTTTACAAGGGACAGTCAGCCCAGCGATAATCACTCATGTTCTTTCAATGTGTGAGGATCCCTCAGTGAATGGAGGCAGAGTAGGTCAGAGATCATTTCTGGTCACCCGCCTCCATATTCTACATAATATGACATCTGGTAGAGCATGGCACATTTTGCTTTTAGTTGGTCTCCAGATAGATAAAAAAAATAATGTTTTATGATTCTCACAGAATGGTTCTACAAACGTAACACACAAACAATTCAAAGAAGTAGGCTACCTCTATAATCCATATTCATCTGAGATTATCTACTCCATGATATTGGGGTTACCTTGGTCTTTTACTACTTTGGAATATTTTCTAATTCTTGCTAACTTTATGTCCTAACTCAGTGATGGATATATCAAATGTACAACTTATGCAGCTGCACAGGGTCCAGGTAGGTAAGGGGAAAACGACATCTTAAGAAAAGTTAGCAGCTTCTTACTCTTTATTAGGTTGCATGTAAGGAAGTGAACTAATACATTTCATGATTTACAACTACTGATAGAGTGCTTTGGAAATTTAAAGCATACCTGATATTCAGGTGAGTTTTCATAATAAGCTGCCCTGTGTATACATGGGGAACGGCATCATTTTTGGCCATTATATGAATTATGTCCTACATTTTTCACCAGTTTTCCCCTCTGCAGGTTCAGTCTGTAATTGCCAGTGGTCTCTGAGCTGGTGGGAGGAGAGTCATGTTATGATCTCTCCCATAGACTGCACATAGAAAAAACAACAGGTTATGTTCCCTAACTCTCTGTAGCACACACAAAAACATAACAGCATCATAGAGAACAGTGTACAGCAGTTCTAAGCAGTGTAGCTGTAACACTAACATGCTTGCTATTAGCAGCAGCCATGTCTATATGACTATCTTTCATTTGAGGCAACCTCTTCCTCCCATCTCACCTCTCTATAGTCTTTATAGCAGCATGACACAACACCCACCTCCAATTCCTGTATTCTGTCTTGCTATCTTTGTTACTAGAGGAAATACTTATTTTGACAACAGGCAGTGGACAACTAGTAAGAAGGAAGTGAGGCCCCTAGTGGTCAGCGCTTTAAAGTGTAAAAAATAATTTTAGTGATTTGCACTTTTTCTAGTTATCACACTGGCTATCTCAAGTTGTTTGATAAGTCAGTAAGCATTTAAGCGGCTTCTAAGTGTAGAACTTTGTGGTCAGCTGGATACCATCAATGCCTGATGGAACCTAGTAACGTATGCTGGAATTTGTCAGATTCTGCTGGTTTTTACCTACGTATGATGGAATCTATGACCGAGGCTTGTATAGCAAACTACATTTTATCAACGGTATATACTCAAAGGGTTCCTGTTAATAATTTTTAATGTTGTTGAGCTCAGAAAAAGGAATGGGACTATTTTCAATAGGAAGTCTATAATTAAGAGCTTATGTTCGCCTGTCGACATTCTGTCACGTCAATAGCAAAAAAAAAAAAAAAATGAAGAATTTGGTAGTCAATCTAACACACCAGTCCACCTCCATACATCCGGTGTTCATAGCCTGCTGATTAATTAGTGCTTGGCAATTGCAAAACAGACAGCTTGGAGATTTCGTGCAGAGATTTGTATGTATTGTATTATAGCAATTATAGTCCCGTTACCTCAAGGTCGAAATTACCCTACATGCAATTACAGTTATTTAAATTTCCTTCCGTAACATATGGAAAGTTGTGATATATTTACAGTGTATCAAAAGTAATGCTATACATAAGGGATGTGATGATTTGATCAGTAACCATATATTTCTCTTACGTTCATTGCTCGTAACGGTCCTTTTAGAGACTGATATTATTTGCAAACTTGTATAGCAACTGCAAAGTCCTACTGCGAGACGACTGTAAAAAGATGCAACTAGTACTTTAGCAACATATGTTTCCTCTGTGGTCTCAGAGTGGTAAATGCAGCGATCTGTGTTATGAAAATACTAAAGATCTATATAGCCAAGGGGAAGTTTGAAATAGATTGGCTTCTGTGGAACACATTAGAGTAGATAGGATTTGGTTTTACCCAAACTGGGAATACCCAATCTGTTATTATTTCTGTTAAGTATATTATCAACCGCTCTGACTTTTTCTTGGGCTGCCAAAACAATTATTACTGTGATTTTTTTTGTTGTTGTGTTTTTAATACTTTTTTTAATAGAATATTTTTCTTTCTTTTTTTTTGGTTTTATTAGGGTAATGTGTATAAAAAGCATCTTACTTTTTTTCTAGTTCTTTATTTTTAAAGTTTGCAAAGTTACACTATTTTGTTTCCATCATTTTGACATATCATTTGGTTATAACAGTTTCTGTTGGAACAGAGAGCATTTTTGTTTTTCATTTCAATTTTTATTAGAGATGAGCGAGCACGCTCGTTTAAGGCGGCTGCTTGATCGATTAGCAGTCTTATCGAGTAACTGTGTACTCCCCCGAGCAGCATGCTGGAAGGAGGGGGGGGGGGGGGCGGCGGGTGCCAGCGGGAAGGGGAGCAGGGAGCAGCAGGGGGGACAGAGAGGGAAAAGTCTCTCTCACTCTCTCCCCGCTGTTAACCCCTTCCCTGCCGCGATCTAAGTCTTTTTCCCATAATAGCATAAAAAAGGTAAAAAAAAAAAAATTTTAACCCCACATATTTGGTATTGTCGTGTCCGTAATGACGCGTACAATAAGCTGCACACGCCTTTTGAGTGTGCATGGAAAAAAGTGTTTAAAAAACGCTAAAAAACTGAGGCAAAATGCTAATTTTTAGCATTTTGCCTTTCTAAAAATGCAATAAAAGTGATCAGAAATGCTGTATGTACCCTAAAATGGTACCAATAAAAACTACAGCTCGCCTTGCAAATCATAAGCCCTCACAGAGCTCCATACATAGAAAAATTAAAAAGTTACACGACTTTGAATGCAGCAATTTAGAAAAAAAAAGGATTTCCAAAAAAAGGGTTTTTATTGCAGAAAAGTGGAAAAACCAAAAACAAATGTAAGAATTTTGGTATCGTTGTAACCGTACCGACCCGCAGAAAAAATGTTGTGTGTAATTTATGCTGCATAATTAACGCTGTAAAAAAAAAAAATTATAATCTATAGCAGAATTGATGCATTTTCTCTCCCTGCTATCATAAAAAAAAGTTTTACAATATAGTCAAATCTACCCAAAAGTGGCACCGATAAAAACTACAGTTCGCCACGCAAAAAACAAGCCCTTATACGGCCGCGTTGACGGAAAAATAAAAAAGTTATGGTTTTTGGAGAAGAAAATCCGCCAAAAATCATTGTGTCCTTAAAGGGGTTGTCCCGCGCCGAAACGGGTTTTTTTTTTTTCAATAGCCCCCCCGTTCGGCGTGAGACAAACCCGATGCAGGGATAAAAAAAAAAAAAACGGATAGTGCTTACCTGAATCCCCGCGCTCCGGTGACTTCTGACTTACCTTGCGAAGATGGCCGCCGGGATCTTCACCCTCGGTGGACCGCAGGTCTTCTGTGCGGTCCATTGCCGATTCCAGCCTCCTGATTGGCTGGAATCGGCACGTGACGGGGCGGAGCTACGAGGAGCCGCTCTCCGGCACGAGCGGCCCCATTCAGAAAAGAAGAAGACCGGACTGCTCAAGCGCATCTAATCTGGCGATTAGACGCTGAAAATTAGACGGCACCATGGAGACGAGGACGCTAGCAACGGAACAGGTAAGTGAATAACTTCTGTATGGCTCATATTTAATGCACAATGTACATTACAAAGTGCATTAATATGGCCATACAGAAGTGTATAGACCCACTTTGTTTCGCGGGACAACCCCTTTAAGCCCAAAATAGGCCATGTCCTTAAGGGGTTAAACAAGCGTGCTCGTTCATCTCTAATTTTTATCATTTATGTTACTTATCTTTGTATGTATTTTTTTACATACTATGCCCCCGATGACATCACAAAAGACATTCAAATGTTGGCATTTATTGTACTCGTTTTCCAGTTTTTGACTGTAACTGGTACATCCAAAGGAACACCCAGTTACAGGTGAATAGAGCCCCCTGGCATGACATCTGACACTTAAAGAGCTGCTTATTCTTAACAGGCGCGGATCACATGGTTTGGGTACAAAAGAGGGCAACAGCACTGCCAATTCCTCCAATCACTACATAGTGCTTATTGACCATTATGTAGCCTGGGACAGCAATTATAAACTGCTTCGGTTTTTGGTCCATGGCTGTCACTGACAGCTAGGCATCCGACCTGCTCCTGATAGATTGCAAGAGCTTTGCCTTACATTTACAATGGTGTGACTTTAAAGCTCAGGACCAAATGCCATACATATACATTGTGTGTTCATAAATAGGTTAAAACGAGTGAGTATCATTAATTTCCATTTGATTTTCTTTCTAACCTATAAAATGTGCTAATATACTGCATCTTTAAAGCTATTTTCAGATTGCCTGTACAGCCATTGAATTAAATGTCAAAGCTTTGCCTGCCTACTAGTGCAGCTTGGACGCATACTGCATAATTTATATATGGAACCCAATGATAAAACAGTATACAGTAATCTAATAAATGGTGGTAACTAGAGATGAGCGAGCGTACTCGGAAAAGCACTACTCGCTCGAGTAATTTGCTTTATCTGAGTATCGCTGTGCTCGTCCCTGAAGATTCGGGTGCCGCTGCGGCTGACAGGTGAGTCGCAACGGGGAGCGGGGCAGAGCGGGCGGGAGAGAGGGAGAGAAAGATCTCCCCTCCGTTCCTCCCCGCTCTCCCCTGCAGCTCCCTGCTCCGTGCCGACACCCGAATCTTCAGGGACGAGCACAGCGATACTCGGATAAAGCAAATTACTCGAGCGAGTAGTGCTTTTCCGAGTACGCTCGCTCATCTCTAGTGGTAACCCTTGATTGGTGGCAGCAGGTGTGCATAATCATATCATTAACTTCTGTATCCACATATGGGATTTCACTGCCAACAGTCAAGATATATAAAAAAGTTAATGAGCGCAAAATATTGATCTAAAATCAACATGGTCACAATTAAAAGGTGGACATTCACTTTAAGTTTGTTTCTCAAAGGTGACTAGCAAAATAGTTCAGATTGTATTAAGGTCTGCAGTACAGAAATTAAAAAGTACCTAAACTGTTACACTTTTTTCATAAATGATTAGTTCGAGAGAATAGAAGACATTTTTATAGTATATCTTGTTATTAGGGAAAAATGCTTCTTTCTCTGTCTATAAGCCACTTCTCCCCCCAGCCTGCACTGATCACTGACTCTGAATGCACTGATAACATCCATACAGTGACGTCCATACACAGACAGATCAGATTGCAATAGCTGTAGCCCATATTAGTCTATGGAAGGGGAGGAGGAGGAGGGAGCTGCTGGGGGAAAGAAACAATATTCTCTAGTAAGATGTATTACAATGTTTTTTTATACTCAACTGTACTACTGATTTATGCAGAAAGTTTAGTTACTCTTTAAGCCTGCCATGAAGATTTTGAAATACATCCTTTACCCTTGCATGTAAATATGTTGTAATAGAAAATGCTTAAATTACTTCTTCTAAACCTAAAAAACCACTTCATCGAAAACACATTTTTCCATCCCTGTTTCCCTCTCCTGATTGCCTTTCACAACCTGGAGATCTCCTTTTTATATTGCATTCAATTCCATGCAGTGCAGCCTCCTGTTTGATGCTTATCAGGCACCATCTTGATGCTGAAATGTCTGCTTTCACTTTTACTATGATATACTATCAATCCCATGAGGTATCAGCACAGGGTTACATAAGCATACTACAGGACATCTCTGCTGCATGGAAAACACTACCATAACATTTTATATTTATCTGAATAAGCTACAGATCATAATTATACAGTCAGGAGGATGAGCTGTGATCTCCTCTATTATAACTGTGTGACAGGAGCTGTGAGATCATGATCAGTAAGGCCTCCAACCCTCGCCATTCGCTAATTTACACTTGAGCATCGGACACCACATGGACACCCATCCATGTGCTACCTGATATACAGACGGCCCACACATTGACATGCATTTGCATGTCCTATTTCTTGCCCATGATACGAACACGAATAGGACATACAATTAGTTTTTAATGTACATGAAAAATCATCAGTGTGCATAGCCCCATAGGCTATAATGTGTCCATGGGCTGCCCGTGAATTAACACACACGCATGGACCCAAAACAAACTAGAGTGCCGGGGTGCCTGTGTCCCCCTCTGAAGAGTTAGGGTGTCAACTTATATATACTAGGGGTATAGCTACATAAATGGGTGAAACAAAATTTCACTGGTGGCCCTTTAAAATGACTAATGATAAGGCACTAAAATATTCCAACTCCCTAATATTCCAGGTATTTCTGAAGTGTGTCATATGCCTCTCCCTGCTGATCGCTCCTGTATACGAATATACCTTAAAATTGTATGAAGATTGTTTAACTCAACAGTTCTGAATTACATTCATTTATTTGTTTTATTTCTGCTTCTAATTTCTCACATTTCTATCCCTCGGCTTATAGTAAATCATAGCAGATCTTATTACTTTTGCACATTTTGTGTAAAGGACTGTCTGGTACATTGTAGACTACCCCTGTTCTCTGTCTGGCTCATAGGTATGGGGAATGATGATATTTAAGAGAACACCTTCACTGCTCTTTCTGCATATTGCTGTATTTAAAATGCTGCTATGGAGACCACTCATCTCTCTTAGCAGAAAGGATAGAAATTGGTAGAGACGTGAGAAGGTTATTGAGAAGCATGCAGCGTTCTTTTGTATTGTCCTATTACAGAGTATGGCAGCGGGCAAAATGTACTTTCCGAGTAAATGTTATTTTATCACATTGAACTTTTGTGCACAATGGAAACAAATCTATTTTACATATTTGCATCCCTGTCCATAGAAAATCTCAATTGCACCAATGATTTGCAAAAATAAGCACTCATTTCCATAATCCATCTGCCTACTTTTTACTGTAACTGCAGAACTTTCAGCCAGAGGAATTTCGATCTACTGAGTGTTCATTAAATTCGTAGACATACATATAATTCATGGGATGGGCAGGGAAGAATTTACCTTGGTTGACCCAACGTCTGCCAAACAAGAGTCTTAAATGATCATGATCACCGCTGTCTTCCGTTTACATCCATATAACACAAGGGTTCCAATGCAGTTGTAGAATTCTGAATTAGAAGCTGCTTTGAAACTGAAGACATTTGCATGAATGTCTGTCAAACCTATTGGAAGAACAAACCAATAGGAAGAAGTTTCCTGTGAGGCGGTGAGTTCTCAGACACAGTTCAAAACTGTATTTAATAGCCAAACATTTAAGGCTTGCCAGATAGGCTTGAAGAGCAAGATTGGGGAAATACCAAGGAATATAGAAAACATTGATGACGTGAATATCGATATGCATCATGGTGGCTGGAAAGGGATGGTCAGCAAAAATGGGACCCTTGGTTCCAAGCCAATTTAGTTTTAACTAAATAAAACACAAGAGAGGACGCTTTGGTATGGAGCTTAAAGGTAAGAGAACAAGAAGCCTGGGCAGCTATGTTTGATACTCATTGGGTGCCCCGTTCCAGTGCTGTCCCCCCACAAAGTTGGCGTGCGTACGTAGCGTGACTCTTTTCAGCTGGCTTTGTGTGTGTGCTCTTCTATAAAGATGAATGGACAGAGTACGAGCTTACGCCAACATCACATGGACACAGCACTGGGACGGGGCACTTGGTGAGTATGAAACACACCTCCTCAGACTCCTAGCGTACGTTATGGGGCACAAAAGTGACAGCAGATTCCTTTTAAGCCTGTCCTCCTTATCTGACATCTGTATGTGGTGGTAAAGCAGTTGAGTGACCGTTTTTTTTTTTTTGTTAAGCTTAAGAGCTGATGGGAATAAGGCAAAAACTATATAAATGGAGAGTTGGGTTTACTTTTTGAGCCTTTGGGAAGCCTCCATTCTGCATATGTGGGCGCATGGTGGAATAGGGCAGAGGCATTCTGATAGGGCATTTAGTTCATCCAGAATTAATGATTAATGTATGCCCACATTGGAAGGTGATGGTATTTGGGGATTTCGGTTATTTTTATTATTTGATGATTTTCCTTTTCACAGGAAGGAGAAAAGTGTTTAATTTTAATTTTCAGAAGCTGGCACTTACATTTGGCACAATTTCTGGCATTTTACTAACAAACACATACTTATTTCACTTCTTTGTCAGATTACTAAGGTCAACCTCTCATCATGTAAAAAGAGGAAAAAACAACGCTCCATAGTTTAGCACAGAGTAATAGGTAGAAGGTATAGATAAGAATTAAGAACGTTGGTACCTGGCGCGATTGTGTAGTGGTATAACACGCTAATGAGCCTGCCAAGAGTAGCAGCAGCCTCCCGGGACAAGCATGAGCTTCCGTGAAAAATTTAGCAATACACTCGGAGAGGGGGAACTCGGCGCTCTGGACAGGAGTACTCTTTCTCCTATGAATGTATTACTGAACTTCTCGCCATGACAGCCTGGTCCAGAGAACGGCAGTTTTATTAAACTATCTGTGTTTAATAATTTAAAAAACATAAAACCGCCAATTTAAATATCCAGATTGTAGAGTCAAAGGGGTTAAGATTTAATAGGAATGTGCAATAATGCTATACAGTACATTTTAACCCTTTGCAATCCAATTTTGGATTCAGAGTTTCCGAGGGTTTTTTCTCTTTCTGCCATTATACAATGGTTCCATCTGCTGGCTAGAGCCAGTACTGCTGTATGGGACATGCTGGAGAGGCCACTGACAACAGAGCGGCCAGTAATATACAGTAAGAGTACCCTGCCGGACGTCTTCCGACATCGGAGCTGTACAGCCTTCAATCAGAATGTCTTCAGACGTCAGACAGTGGATTGGAAATGGTTAAAACAAGATCAAGTAAAAGATATTGTTAGTGAGTCACTTCATTAGATATTGTATGCTCAAGGTTAAAGGGGTTGTCCAAGTTGTACCATCTCTGGAGAACTCCTTCCCCGTGCACTAACTTAACAAACTGCCATATACAACTTCAACAACTCCTTTAAATGTTAAACCCATTTCCGTTCCTTAGATCAAATTTATGGAATCTAGCTAAAATTATTCCCTGAATGACTAGCTTAAATAAGTTGTGCCAAATATATATAAATTTATGATTGTGGGCGTCTGACCGCTGGACCCCCACCAATCACAAGAACAAGCGTCTGGTTGGTCCCACTCTAGTCACTTCAATGGCAGCACTGGAGATTACCAAGTTCAAGTTCTTTGGTTATCTCTAGAGATGAGCGAGCACCAAAATGCTCGGGTGCTCGTTACTCGGGACGAAATTATCGCGATGCTCGAGGGTTCGTTTCGAGTAACGAACCCCATTGAAGTCAATGGGCGACCCGAGCATTTTTGTATTTCGCCGATGCTCGCTAAGGTTTTCATGTGTGAAAATCTGGGCAATTCAAGAAAGTGATGGGAACGACACAGCAACGGATAGGGCAGGCGAGGGGCTACATGTTGGGCTGCATCTCAAGTTCACAGGTCCCACTATTAAGCCACAATACCGGCAAGAGTGGGCCCCCCTCCCAACAACTTTTACTTCTGAAAAGCCCTCATTAGCATGGCATACCTTAGCTAAGCACCACACTACCTCCAACAAAGCACAATCACTGCCTGCATGACACTCCACTGCCACTTCTCCTGGGTTACATGCTGCCCAACCCGCCCCCCCCCCCCCACGACAGTGTCCACAGCGTACACCAAATTGTCCCTGCCCAGCCTTCAGCTGCCCTCATGCCACGCCACCCTCATGTCTATTTATAAGTGCGTCTGCCACAGGAAAAGCAGGCACACACTGCAGAGGGTTGGCATGGCTAGGCAGCGACCCCCCCATAAAAGGGGCGTGCCGATAGTCCACAATGCTGTACAGAAGCAATGAGAAATATAATCCGGTGCCACCTCCATCTGGAGCTGCACACGTGGGCATAGCAATGGGGAACCTATGTGCCACACACTATTCATTCTGTCAAGGTGTCTGCATGCCCCAGTCAGACCGCGTTTTTTTATAAATAGTCACAGCCAGGTCCAACTCCGCAATGGGAATTCCGTGTGCACCCACAGCATGGGTGGCTCCCTGGAACCCACCGGCGGTACATAAATAAATCCCATTGCATTGCCCATCACAGCTGAGGTAATGTCGTGGTTAATGCAGGTGGGCTTCGGCCCACACTGCATGCCCCAGTCAGACTGGGGTTCTTTACAAGTGGACAGATGTAGTAACAACTCCCTGTGGACCCACAGCATGGGTGGGTGCCAGGAAGCCACCGGCGGTACATAAATAAATCCCATTGCATTGCCCATCACAGCTGAGGTAATGTCGTGGTTAATGCAGGTGGGCTTCGGCCCACACTGCATGCCCCAGTCAGACTGGGGTTCTTTACAAGTGGACAGATGTAGGTTAAACTCCGTGTGCACCTACAGCATGGGTGGCTCCCTGGAACCCACCGGTGGTACATAAAAATATCCCATTGCATTGCCCATCACAGCTGAGGTAATGTCGTGGTTAATGCAGGTGGGCTTCGGCCCACACTGCATGCCCCAGTCAGACTGGGGTTCTTTACAAGTGGACAGATGTAGTAACAACTCCCTGTGGACCCACAGCATGGGTGGGTGCCAGGAAGCCACCGGCGGTACATAAATATATCCCATTGCATTGCCCATCACAGCTGATGTTATGTCAGCTGTAATGCAGGTGGGCCAAAAATTTATTGGATTACACTGTAGGCGAGGGCCCACAAAAATTGGTGTACCAACAGTACTAATGTACCTGAGAAAAATTGCCCATGCCCAACCGAGAGGGCAGGTGAAACCCATTAATGGCTTTGGTTAATGTGGCTTAATTGGTAACTAGGCCTGGAGGCAGCCCAGTTAAAATGAAAATTGGTTCAGGTGAAAGTTTCAACGCTTTAATGAGCATTGAAACGTATAAAAATTGTTTAGAAAAATTATATGACTGAGCCTTGTGGGCCTAAGAAAAATTGCCCGTTCGGCGTGATTACATCAGGTTTCAGGAGGAGGAGCAGGAGGAGGAGGATGAATATTATACACAGATTGATGAAGCAAAAAGGTCCCCGTTTTGGATGGTGATAGAGAACGATGCTTCCATCCGCGGGTGCAGCCTACGTATTGCTTAGGTATCGCTGCTGTCCGCTGGTGGAGAAGAGAAGTCTGGTGAAATCCAGGCTTTGTTCATCTTGATGAGTGTAAGCCTGTCGGCACTGTCGGTTGACAGGTGGGTATGCTTATCCGTGATGATTCCCCCAGCCACACTAAACACACTCTCTGACAAGACGCTAGCCGCAGGACAAGCAAGCACCTCCAGGGCATACAGCGCGAGTTCAGGCCACGTGTCCAGCTTCAACACCCAGTAGTTGTAGGGGGCAGAGGCGTCACCGGGGACGGTGCTGCAATCGGCTACGTACTCCCTCACCATCCTTTTACAGTGCTCCCGCCAACTCAGCCTTGACTGGGGACCGGTGACACAGTCTTGCTGGGGAGCCATAAAGCTGTCAAAGGCCTTAGAGAGTGTTCCCCTGCCTGCGCTGTACATGCTGCCTGATCTCTGCGCCTCCCCTGCTACCTGGGCCGCGGAAATGCGCCTTTGGCCACTAGCGCTGTCGGATGGGAAGTTTACCATCAGTTTGTCCACCAGCGCCCTGTGGTATAGCATCATTCTCGAACCCCTTTCCTCTTCGGGAATGAGAGTGCAAAGGCTCTCCTTATACCGTGGATCGAGCAGTGTGTACACCCAGTAATCCGTAGTGGCCAGAATGCGTGTAACGCGAGGGTCACGAGAAAGGCATCCTAACATGAAGTCAGCCATGTGTGCCAGGGTACCTGTACGCAACACATGGCTGTCCTCACTCGGAAGATCACTTTCAGGATCCTCCTCCTCCTCCTCTGGCCATACACGCTGAAAGGATGACAGGCAAGCTGCATCTGTACCCTCAGCAGTGGGCCAAGCTGTCTCTTCCCCCTCCTCCTCATGCTCCTCCCCCTCCTCCTCCTCCTCCTCTGGCCATACACGCTGAAAGGATGACAGGCAAGCAGCATCTGTCCCCTCAGCAGTGGGCCAAGCTGTCTCTTCCCCCTCCTCCTCATGCTCCTCCCCCTCCTCCTCAACGCGCTGAGATATAGACATGAGGTTGCTCTGACTATCCAGCGACATACTGTCTTCCCCCGCCTCCGTTTCTGATTCCAAAGCGTCTGCCTTTATGCTTTGCAGGGAACTTCTCAAGAGGCATAGCAGAGGAATGGTGACGCTAATGATTGCAGCATCCCCGCTCACCATCTGGGTAGACTCCTCAAATTTTCCAAGGACCTGGCAGATGGCTGCCAACCAGGCCCACTCTTCTGTAAATAATTGAGGAGGCTGACTCCCACTGCGCCGCGCAAGTTGGAGTTGGTATTCCACTATAGCTCTACGCTGCTCATAGAGTCTGGCCAACATGTGGAGCGTAGAGTTCCACTGTGTGGGCACGTCGCACAGCAGTCGGTGCACTGGCAGATTAAACCGATGTTGCAGGGTCCGCAGGGTGGCAGCGTGCGTGTGGGATTTGCGGAAATGTGCGCAGAGCTGGCGCACCTTTCCGAGCATGTATGACAAGTGGGGGTAGCTTTTCAGAAAGCGCTGAACCACCAAATTAAAGACATGGGCCAGGCATGGCACGTGCGTGAGGCTGCCGAGCTGCAGAGCCGCCACCAGGTTACAGCCGTTGTCACACACGACCATGCCCGGTTGGAGGCTCAGCGGCGCAAGCCAGCGGTCGGTCTGCTCTGTCAGACCCTGCAGCAGTTCGTGGGCCGTGTGCCTCTTATCTCCTAAGCTGAGTAGTTTCAGCACGGCCTGCTGACGCTTGCCCACCGCTGTGCTGCCACGCCGCGTGACACTGACTGCTGGCGACGTGCTGCTGCTGCTGACACATCTTGATTGCGAGACAGAGGTTGCGTAGGAGGAGGAGGAGGGTGGTTTAGTGGAGGAAGCATACACCCCCGCAGATACCACCACCGAGCTGGGGCACGCAATTCAGGGGGTGGGTAGGACGTGAGCGGTCCCAGGCTCTGACTCTGTCCCAGCCTCCACTAAATTCACCCAATGTGCCGTCAGGGAGATATAGTGGCCCTGCCCGCCTGTGCTTGTCCACGTGTCTGTTGTTAAGTGGACCTTGGCAGTAACCGCGTTGGTGAGGGCGCGTACAATGTTGCGGGAGACGTGGTCGTGCAGGCCTGGGACGGCACATCGGGAAAAGTAGTGGCGACTGGGAACCGAGTAGCGCGGGGCCGCCGCCGCCATCATGCTTTTCCACCTCCGTTTCCACAAGCCTATACGGCAGCATCTCTAGGCTGATCAATTTTGCAATGTGCACGGTTAACGCTTGAGCGTGCGGGTGCGTGGTGTCGTACTTGCGCTTGCGCTCAAACTGTGGCGCTAGCGACATCTGGACGCTACGCTGAGAGACATTGCTGGATGGGGCCGAGGACAGCGGAGGTGAGGGTGTGGGTGCAGGCCAGGAGACGGTACTGCCTGTGTCCTCAGAGGGGGTTGGATCTCAGTGGCAGGTTGGGGCACAGGGGGAGAGGCAGTGGTGCAAACCGGAGGCGGTGAACGGGCATCGTCCCACCTTGTGGGGTGCTTGGCCATCATATGCCTGCGCATGCTGGTGGTGGTGCCTCCCCAGCTGATCTTGGCGCGACAAAGGTTGCACACCACTGTTCGTCGGTCGTCAGGCGTCTCTGTGAAAAACTGCCACACCGTAGAGCACCTTGACCTCTGCAGGGTGGCATGACGCGAGGGGGCGCTTTGGGAACCAGTTGGTGGATTATTCGGTCTGGCCCTGCCTCTACCCCTGGCCACCACACTGGCTCGGCCTGTGCCCACACCCTGACTTGGGCCTCCGCGTCCTAGCCCGCGTCCACGTCCTATAGGCCTACCCCTACCCCTCAGCATGGTGTATTACCAGTGATTTGATTTCCCAGCCAGGAAATAAATTGGCGCAAGCCTGCTGTTAAACTTAGCTGGGTGCGTATGATTTTTGTTTAAGTTCTCCACCCAGCACACACGTACCCAGAACGCTGAGGACTGTCAGAGGCAGGCCAAATAGAATTTTTTCCCTTTTTTTTTAAAGGAAAGGCCCACTGCCTATATTCAATCAATAATAAATGTGTTGTGGCCCTGCAGTGTGTCACAGAACTGCAGTCTTGCACTGTTATTAACTGCAGCAGAGCGGTGATTTCCCAGCCAGGAAATAAATTGGCGCAAGCCTGCAGGCCAAATAGAATTTTTTCCCTTTTTTTTTTAAAGGAAAGGCCCACTGCCTATATTCAATCAATAATAAATGTGTTGTGGCCCTGCAGTGTGTCATAGAACTGCAGTCTTGCACTGTTATTAACTGCAGCAGAGCGGTGATTTCCCAGCCAGGAAATAAATTGGCGCAAGCCTGCAGGCCAAATAGAATTTTTTCCCTTTTTTTTTTAAAGGAAAGGCCCACTGCCTATATTCAATCAATAATAAATGTGTTGTGGCCCTGCAGTGTGTCACAGAACTGCAGTCTTGCACTGTTATTAACTGCAGCAGAGCGGTGATTTCCCAGCCAGGAAATAAATTGGCGCAAGCCTGCAGGCGAAATAGAATTTTTTCCCTTTTTTTTTAAAGGAAAGGCCCACTGCCTATATTCAATCAATAATAAATGTGTTGTGGCCCTGCAGTGTGTCACAGAACTGCAGTCTTGCACTGTTATTAACTGCAGCAGAGCGGTGATTTCCCAGCCAGGAAATAAATTGGCGCAAGCCTGCTGTTAAACGTAGCTGGCTGCGTATGATTTTTTTTACGTTCTCCACCCAGCACACACGTACCCAGAATGCTGAGGACTGTCAGAGGCAGGCCAAATAGAACTTTTTGCCCTTTTTTTTTTAAAGGAAAGGCCCACTGACTATATTCAATCAATAAAATATGTCTTCTGGCCCTGCCTACACAATTCTGTCCCTGTAGTATTACTGCAGGGCGCAATGCTCTGCACGGCCGATTTTGAAAAAAATTAAAATGTGCAACACTGCTAACAGCAGCCTCCACAGTACTGCACACGGTTAGATGTGGCCCTAAGAAGGACCGTTGGGGTTCTTGAAGCCTACACTAACTCCTAACACTCTCCCTGCCTAACCACCACTTCTGTCCCTGTAGTATCACTGCAGGGCGCAATGCTCTGCACGGCCTATATAGCAAAAAAAAAAGAATGTGCACCACTTCAAAAGGCAGCCTCCACAGTACTGCACACGCTTAGATGTGGCCCTAAGAAGGACCGTTGGGGTTCTTGAAGCCTACACTAACTCCTAACACTCTCCCTACAGCAGCTCCAACACGATACCACTGTCCCTGATCTCTGTCACAACGCATCTGAGGCGAGCCGCGGGAGGGGCCGATTTTTATACTCGGGTGACACCTGATCTCCCCAGCCACTCACAGCAGGGGGGTGGTATAGGGCTTGAACGACGCAGGGGGAAGTTGTAATGCCTTCCCTGTCTTTCAATTGGCCAGAAAAGCGCGCTAACGTCTCAGAGAGGAAAGTGAAAGTAACCCGAACATCGCGTGGTACTCGTTACGAGTAACGAGCATCCCGAACACCCTAATATTCGCCCGAGCATCAAGCTCGGACGAGTACGTTCGCTCATCTCTAGTTATCTCTGCTGACATTGAAGTAAATAGAGTCCTGGCACTCCTGTATGACTTCCACTCCATTCACTCAGGGACAGACCAGACCTCTGTAGGAGTGGGGGTCCAGGTAGTCACACCACCACCAATCATAAAGCTACCCTCTATCCTGTTGATAGGGGACAACTTTACAACTTGGGCCAACCTCTTTAACACTTCCATATCTGTTGGCTATGTTTGCTTTGCTACTCACATTCATTTTTATTGAAGAAACAGCCAGAGTTCACTAGAATCTTGAGGTTCCTCAGAACCTGATCAGGTCTTCCCCAGATAACTCCAGTGAGCTGTCACTTTTACAGCAATGTTGTAAAAACTATTTCAGGCTCCTCGGAGATGCTTGGCATAGAATTGTCTATGTGCTAAAAATGTGAAGTACTACAAGACAAAACTTTGAAAACTTCAAAATCACTATATGTGTAATGTTATAACAAAATAAAACCTTGAAACCTGCTGCCGTGCATTCTTCACTGAAAGCTTCTCTGCATGAGCTGATGGCCTCTTCTCCATTTTCAATGCCTTCATGTATCACTGACAATACATCCTATACATAAAATAGACACAATATTTGTAGTTATCAAAATTTATTGCGTGCAGCACAGTGGACTGCCCAAAATACATGACAGGAAGTGGAAAAATAGCACTAGGCGCTCCTTAAAGGGATTACCTGGAATTGTTCCTATTTTGGGGATTTAACTGACCATGTTGTAAGGGGAAAAAAAATCACTTCAATTATTTCATTTAAAAAACTCTATTTTTTTTACATTCTTGCTACGTATCCTCAGCCACATGCACATGTGCACATTACAGCCCCCGTACAACCCATACATAGCTCCCTCTCATCACATGCCTGTTAATAATAAGAGATCTATAGAACAAGTGGCCGGTTGTTGAGTCACATTGCTTTTGTGTTTGCTGAGCCGCGATGACAATGTTTCATTTGTTTCCAATTTATACCTTTATGTCTAGCCAGAATAGTATAATAAATCATATTGTTTGTGGAATTTTTTATTAAAAAAACTATTTTATAGTTATTTTATCCCTTGTAACATCATTAGTTATTATAGCCAGTCAACCCCAGAAAACACCTTTAAAGGGAATTTGCAATAAAAAAAAATGACTTGTGTAAATAAAGTTTTTATTTTATGTTAAAGATATTTTTTTAAGAATTTTTTTTTTACATTTTCCATGCCACTGTCTTGTTAAAAAAAAACAAAAAAACACTAAAATCCTGAACACACTGACTACTAGGTTTAAGGCCCATTTAGACACAATGATTATTGCTATCTTTTGAGCGATATTTATTGTGTGCGCTCTGAGAACTGCTGTTTAGTAGGCTGCTATAGTGTGAGAAAAAAAATCATGGGTTACTGAATAATGTTTTGTAGCCCCTGTTTCCCTATGGGGCCTTTCTTTGTGTTGCATCGCATCGCACGAAAACGTGGTTTTTGTGCAATGTGATGCAACTTGTACAGTAGGACAATCCTACTGTTTCCCCTAAAATAAGCTGCATGAAAAAAACAAAAACAAACAATACATCACCTACATTGTGCTCTCCGCGGCACGCCACCTCTGCAGCTCCGGCACTTGTTTGTAGTCTTCAGAGGGCGCTTCCCGATCAGGGGTTTCCAAAAACCTGCTTCCATGAAGCGCTGCCTCTGATTAGTTCTCGAGCGCCACGGCTCAGCCAATCAGAGGCAGTGCTCGATGAGCCAATCACAGCCATTCAATGCTATGGCTGTAATTGGTTCATTGCATTGAATGGCTCTGCTTGTTTCTTGAGCACTGCGGCTCAGCCAATCAGAGCTAGCGCTCGATGAACCAATCACAGCCATCACATTGAACGGCTGTAATTGGTTCATCGAGCGCTGGCATTCATTTGCTGAGCTGTGGCGCTCAAGAACCAATCAGAGGCAGCACTTCCTGGATGCGGGGTTTCGAAACTCTTGACTAGAAAGCGCTCCCTGAAGACAACAAACAAGTTCCGGATCTGCAGAGGAGACGTGTGGCGAAGCGCATAACGCCTCTTAGGTGATGCATTGTTTTGTTTTGTTTTTTATCATGCAGCCAGGGTTTATTTTCAAGGTCTAGCTTATATTTCAAGCCCCCCCCCCCCCCCCGAAAATCCCGGCAAAAGAGTGCTACAAAGTTGCATGATTTTGTAGCGACGTTATAGCGATTTTCTCGCAGCGATATCACTGTCGCCCATGTGGAAGAGGCCTTATTTTTACACTGACTATTCATTCGCGTAAGAAAAGCTCATGTAAATACACCCTTTCAAATGAATGGATGCTATTCCAATGCAATTTTCGGACCAATTTTGGACGCCCATGTGGGTGTACCTTAAGGATGTTTCTTCTTGGTCCCATAATTGAGAAAAAGACATATGTCCATCCACTTCAGCTTATATTATTTCTGGTCGGAGCTGAATTCAAACTTCTGGTACTTCTTAAGCTAGAAGAACTCCTTTTCCCCCTTACTGATTTTTGGAGGAAGCTGGTATACTGTCTGGTTGAGAGACCCTTATTGATTGGTGCAAGTTTAACATAATGCAGTGCACATTAAACTTGACTACACAATCTGGACCATGTAGTATAATAAGCTTAGGTGGAATTTGTCTTCACTAATATGCTACTAATACAGTTACAGAATGTTACTATTTCTTGCAATAGTATCTGCTGTTTGATCAACACCATTCTCCAGTGCTGGTAATTAAAAAGGCGTCTAACAGAATTCTCATTAAGACCCTTGATCCAAGGTACGTTTCATTACAATATGGCAGAGCAAGGTGTTTGAACCGTGGTTGTATTAGGCATTCTGGGAAAAAAACTGCTTTAAGGAGGGTCGGTTGCACGGTATTTTTCTGATTGGAAACTTTCAATTAACTCATTTATATTATTCTCAGGTTAGTAACACAGCACATTAACTTTTGTTAAGTTGCTCAGTTGTAATTTCCCCCTTCAAAAGAAGAACCAATTACTGCCCCCTCCCCTTTGTCTAACCATTCAGACACCAACGGAGCAATTGTCTCGGTCTTCCCGCGAATTAGACATGACAAAAAAACAAAGACATGAATAGGAGGAAAGTGTTGGATGCACTAGGAAAAATGTTTCTGCTTTCCTGTTGGCAGCAAATCCAACATGTATCACTATCTATATGAAAGCCAATAAGAAAAATAGGACAGATTTAGTAAATTCGATAGTGAGTTTCACTAGCCTGGAGTCCACCAATACTGACAAAATAATGTCATTAGAAATGGTTTTCTCACCGAGAGAAAAATCCACAGATCAAAAGTAGTGTTTATTAACATATCCTACAATATGGTGTAAACAGCCGCTATGCAGATATGTATCTGCATGGTAACAGACTACAAACAAAACCCTGTGTAGTCTGATCCTGCCATCATACTGCCTTTTACTTACCTGTTTCTCATTACTAAGCTTAGTATTTTCCCTTTGAACACAGAAACGTGTTCTACATTTTATTACTGGTCCTTGGAACAGAGCCTTAGGGATTACGAGGGCAACATCTTACAAGGATGTGGGTTCTGAGTAAATCCCTGCATAATTATGTGTACATACTGAGTTATCTTATTTCATTTTATTATGATTACTGATAATAGCAAGACAGGAGTTTGGAGTGCCGTGGAGGGAATTTTCCCCATTTAGGCTATTAATCAACAGATCACAAAATTGCAGAAGAAAACCCACACAAAAAGGAAGAACTAATGAACCTTACGTTGTATTAATGTCTCCCGTATCTATTATTGCAGCTACAAGTAATTAACGTGTAATTCAGATTGTAGGTAAAACAACAAACTATTCTTGCAAAGTTTATATCCACCTCTACAACTAGTTTTTTATGCATATAAAATGAAATAACTTTGTGAACATATATATTTGCTAGTAGATACCCTGCCCGAAGATGCTCACGAAAATTAATTAGTGGAATTTGGAATAATAGTTGTAATGCAAAGGCATCAGCTATTTCGAATACACAAAATAGCCAGGACAAACCAATGTGGAGGTCCCTTTGCGGGTTACCCGACTGGCCTACCACTGCACATCTCTGTACAGCACTTTGATGTTGGTGCTGAATGTAGTAGGAGTGTCCGGCCATAGGTTGGTGAAGCAGAAGCAGCTGAGCCGAACAAGCAGTTTAGTGTTGTGGGGGTTACTCTCTGCTACAAGGCTGAGTCCACCTCTATATAAATGCCTTAGTGTGACAAGTGGTCATCCAACCACATGGTGGTAGTATTTCAGTTACAAACTGACATAGAACACGCTAAGGCATTATCAATCTACTAACAACAATCTGTCCGTCCGTGCGTGAGTGAGTCGGTTTGTGAGTGACTTACATGCTCTGCTCCTGATCACATGATGGTGATGTCATCAAAGGTACTTCATCCCCAGTGAGGGAGTTACACTCTCCGCCCCTGATCATGTGACGGTGACATCATCACAGGTCCTGTACGCACATGGCTGCTGTCCAGCTAGGTGTTCGATAGTTTTATAGCAACTGGGGCTGCAGGGCATTTGTAGTTCACCCATAATCTGCACAAGGATGCAGGATCTTTGATGACGTCATGTGATGAGGGGTGGAGCAAGTAAGTCATTCGCTCGGGATGAGCATCATCATCATGTGATAAGGGGCGGAGCATGATGGTAAGGTCATCGCAGGTCCTTCATCTCCACTGCTGTGCTGCTTCTGATCCCTGTTGTACAGGATGAACAATGTATGTAGCAGGGCTGTGTGTGTGACGTGCATGTAGCAGAGCTGTGTGTGTGACATGCCACCAGAATTACTGGTACTATAATTTCCTAATAATTACTAGTCTATATACTGTAGATCTGCATGGGAGCTGTCGACATAAAACAGTAGGAGATTATTAATAAAGGTTATTTGCAGAAAGTCTCACATTTTTCAGCTTTCCAGTTCTATAAAACTGTAATACTTAGATATTATTTTTAGCTCTTCGTCCAGGGCTTTCTAGAAAACCATGGAGACTGTGTATGATGGAGGTTAGGCTACATAAAAATGGACACTTTACAGAATTTTGTCTGCAGTTGTTTCAGGAAAATTCCATGTCATCAAATCATGAAAACTTTCCTTGTTCTCTCGGCGCTGCTTCTTTGTCCCGCTCACAGAGCGCAGGTGGAAACTGCAGAACAGCACCCAGGAGAAAGTGTAAAAACTGGGCTGGTACTGATATTCTAGCGATGCTTTATTAAGTAAAATTAATTACACAGAAGGGACGACAGTCAGTGTTGTACCTCTGGCTTTACGGTCCTTAAAATTCTCTCTAAGCAATTGCTTGGTCAGCTTTACTGTAGCAACAGATTTTACTTTAACATTTGCTGATTTTGTAGAATATTTCTGAATAATCCTCCACTGGTGCCAGCTTTTCTAAAAGTCTAACACTAGCAAAAGCGGAGACAGAATTGATTTTTTTCAGTATCTAGACAGTTACAGTAGGATTATATTTTTAACCCAAATTTTGAAGAATTCTAAAAAGAACATATGTGATGTCAAATCTGGATCAACTACTTTGCACGACCATAGGTGACAACTTTCAGATACAAAGACAGAGTAAAACTGGTGACTGGTAATACGGGTCTTTTGGGGCTTGCTAAAAATAACAGTACTGAGTATCGCAAAGTAGGGAAAATTTAACTGGCAGAATAGCCAAAACTGCCCAAACCGGATTTGGCCCTGAAGCAGAGCACCCATCCTGAAAAGTGCAACCCATTGCAAGAGAGAGACCAGAGACCAGTCCGAGAATGCCTGCCAACATCCTCCATTAAACACAAACCTACTAATACTAAGTAAACACTTAGATAACTGAGGACATCACTAAAGATTCCTCTGGCACAGCATGGCCAGTACACTCCCAGTATAACCAGCAACCTCTGTTAAGAGAAGCTGGACTAAATAGTACAAGAAAGAACCTGATTGACTGGCTGAACTGACAATCATCCCAGCCAGCGCAGCAACTTAACAGCAGAAGGGATGACTAACCCTCGATTGTGTAGGCAAAGTGAAATGTGGCAGCAAGCGCATCATGTGATCCAAAGCTGTCAACGCCATGACATATGGATACAGTATACCTGAGTTTTTTAAAGAGGTGGTCTGCTTTGGACAATCCCGGCTTACTAGAAGGGTCCCTTCTACAGTAAGCTGTCACTCTGCTGGGAAAACCTGGCAGTAAATGCTCAATTTCCTCGTAGCCCCACACGGTAGCATTACACGGTATCCAGTGAAATCAGTAGGTTGTCTGTGTTATGTAGGTACTCGCAAGCATGAGACGCTCCTTGAAGTTAAATACGTTTTTTAGAACTATAATATAGATGACCTATTCTCCAGCAGGTAAACAGCAGCTCTGAGGAAAGGCTGAACAGCAGAGGTGTTAGACCCTGCCGATCTGATATTGATCACCTATCATGAGGATAGGTCATCAATATTATAGTCTCGGAAAACCTTTAACTTTCACCAACACTCTAGTTTCCAATTATGGTATCTTATTTAACCCCCTAATGACACACAATGTACAGTAACATCCTAATATGGTATAACGGCAGTAAAACCACTACATGGGTAAAATCCCTGAGATGTGTCTGGTCCTTTAGGACCAAAACACCCTGGTCCTTAAGGGTTTAAGTTTTATATCCACAGAAATTCCTCTAAAATATCAATTATAATGGTGTACATCCTCCTTGGACCCCTCCTTACTAAAGCCGCTTCTACCTTCTCCTACGGGTCTTCGGCTGTGACTTATAACCGAGGACCCGACCTACTCTTCCTTGATAGCAGGAGCTTTAATCCCGTGCTGTAGTTTTGATATAGGCCAGGATTAAAGCCCATAAATTTAGTGTGCTTTGTCCTTAAAGAATTAAGGCATGAGGATTATAATCCATAAAAAAGAGGAATAAGAATCAGGATAAAAAAAGTAAAAAAAAAATAGATAAATAATAATACATAATAATAATAAATAGTGAATGAATGAACAAATAAAAATGGGACGGTGTTATAATAAAGGTGGATTTCATGTGTGTAGAGAGATGTAAGTCAAATACATGTCATTCCATCTATATGTTTTCACATGCCTCATTCAGTCCCATTGGAGCGAGAGTATTAAGTTTGTAAATTCAATATATTTCTCTTTTCTTGAGGGTACTGAATCTATCTGGAATCTGAACTGGAATCAGTTTTATTGCTGCTATAGAAAAAGCATCAAAGCTGCAGTTGTGTTTAAGTGCTGTGTGCCTCGAAACTCTGTGCTTCAGAAAGCCATTAGTAGTGTTGGATCTGTGCTTGTTGATCCTGCATCTTAAATTCGGTCTAGTCCGACCTACATATTGAAGGCGGCATGAGCATTGTAACATATAAACAAAGTCGGAAGAACATTCAATAAACAACTTTATCTTACATATTTCATCTGTAGTATAACTACTAAATTCAGTGGTTCTATTTGCCATAGTTGTACAACATTTACAATTTTTCTTGTTGCTCCTAAACCAGCCAACCATATTTGGAAAGTGCTGTTAATGGTGTCAATGGTTTTTCTTGGTTGCCCTCAGTTTATTTGGATCTTGAGTATTTCTTTAGGAATCTTGCCCTTCGGAAGATGATATGCAGTTCTGGCGGATTATTCTTCCTAAGTATGAATCTTGTAAGAGGACTGGTCAATACTTTTTGAAGATTTTTTGGAAAATGGGGTGTGAAGGTTTGTAGGTCGTAAGGAGACTGAGGTTTAATTCTTGAAGGGTCTCTTGGTTTTTCTCTTTTTAATTCAGGCAGTCTAGTTGAGTCTCAGCTTTAATAAATGCTGATGAAATGAAGTATCTAATATTTTCTGACTTTTATTGAACTGCAATTCTGCCTGTTATAGTATTGAGAAATCGTGATTATAGTACCTATGTATCAGCCCTCCACATATTTCAAAAAAAGTCATTTCAAAGTCTGTTTTTATAACACTTTCATCTCTGTTCATGAATTTGATTTTAATCCCATAGTCAACAACAAATGTTTTATAGATTTTTTTATTTTATGTTATTTTTATCTAGCCTGCTTGATTTGTAATGAAAGACTGTCTAGTATACATATAAAGGTATGGATGACAATTTTAAATTAAAACTAATGGAGTACTTCAAATTTCAATTGATAAATCATAGAATCCTAGAATGGTAGAGTTGGAAGGGACCTCCAGGGTCATCGGGTCCAACCCCCTGCTCAGTGCAGGATCACTAAATCATCCCAGACAGATGAAGACTTTGATCCAAGCCTTTGTTTGAAGACTCCCATTGAAGGAGAACTCACCACCTCCCATGGCAACCTGTTCCACTCATTGATCACCCTCACGTCTAATATCTAATCTGTGTCTCCTCCCTTTCAGTTTCATCCCATTGCTTCTAGTCTTTCCTTGTACAAATGAGAATAAGGCTGATCCCTCTGCAGTGTGACAGCCCTTCAGATATTTGTAGACAGCTATTAAGTCTCCTCTCAGCCTTCTATTTTGCAAGCTAAACATTCCCAGATCTTTTAACCGTTCCTCATAGGACATGATTTGCAGACCGCTCACCATCTTGGTAACTCTTCTCTGACAACCATGTTTTCAGTTTTTTCCTTTAATCCTCATTTTATTCCCTGGCCCTTTTAATATTCATACTTTTATACTTTTTTTCATCTAATATTAATTCCATTTTATGCAACAACCATGCTATTCATATTTGTAAAAACCTTCTACTCCCCCCCCCCCATCTACCACCCTACTAACCTCCAATTTGGTGTGGTGCCATTTATCAATACATAGTAAATCCCCAGGAAATACTGAGGAAAGGGCACTACAGCCCTAAAACATGTCTATGTATGCTGGTTTAGGTAAAACAGAGTAGTTGAACTAAATAACCTAATGTCTCGTGCTTCTCTTGAAGAAGCTTGTGCCTACACCCACTTTTTAATTCTCACTGGCTTATACATGTGTTCTTCTTGTGATGATTATTGGGTTGGCTGCATTGATCAAAGTCTCTATTACAACCTCACTGCTCCTCCTCTGGGAAAACAAGAAAAAAAGTAGAAAATATCCTTTTTTTCCCTGGTATTGATTCACCCCCCACTCCCCTGCCGCCCTTTTTTTTCTACTGTTTTCCAAGGAGCCCAACAAAGGCCTCTATGTCTGTCGTGTAACTCGGTCTAATAGGCCTTGCCTTTAGCAGAGTCTGATAGGCTACTGTCATAGGCTTAGCAGAATGCAATACATAAGAAATGCAGTGTACTGTCCTAGTGATCAAACAACTGCATCGTCAAGTCCCCTTGAGGGACCCAAAAACATAGTTAAAAAAGTTCAACAAAGTGTCATTTAAAGTTAAAACAATTAAGTATAAAAAATACACATTTTTCCCCACAAAACCCCTTTTTTAAAATTAAAAAAATATCAAAAACAATTTAAAAAGCAACTTATAATAGGTAATACCATGTTCGTAATGACCCAGACAATAAAAAATACTTTGTTATTTATCACACATGGGGAACGCCATAAAAATAATTTGAAAGAGTAATGCCAGAATTGCTATTTTTCCTTTATTCTCCACCCAAAAAAACGCAATTTAAAGCAATCCAAAAGTCTCATGTACCCTAACCTAGTGTGAATAAAAACTGCAACTTTTCCCGCAAAAAAACAAGACCTTACATAGCTCCGTTGCCAGAAAGATAAAAATGTTATGGGTCTCTGAAGGCGGCGATACAGACTCAATTGTTTTTCTTTAAATGGTGTCATTAAAGAATACAACTTGTCCCCCCAAAAACAAGCCCTGATATGGCTGCATCAATGAGCCATGGCTCTTGCAATGCAACACTGAAAATCTCTGGATCCTTGAGGCAAAAAAATTGGCTTGTGCCTAAGGGGATAAGCATCTGAAATTAACATACCAGAACAAAGCCTATATATATTTGATTGTGACTATGAATGAGTTATTCTCTATAGCGGAAGAGCTGTACGTTACTACATCCGACCTACACTGTAATCTGCATCCATACTTAAGGATTTTCCGTGGAAGCTATTAGAACACTTTGTTATTCTATACCTTGCCATAGTTGTGCTTTACTGCATTATTGTACTTTATCATTATTGATTGTGCAGAAGCTGTACACATTGTAGAATAGAGCAATGCCCCAAAGACATCTTGTCTCTTCTTCCAATGTCTACATTTACATAGCAGATCATTGATTTTAAAAATTACACAATGCAAAACTGAAATTGTTTGTTTGGAGTGGTTTCACTCCGTGTCAATTTTATACAGAGAATTCCCATTGCACTTAAGTGATTATATTAAAAACAAGAGCAGTAATATTCTGTATAGCTGTTAGATACGGAAGATTGAAGTAATGGAATCGGAAATACAGGCTCAAGAGAGCAGCCCTATGGCAGGGTAATGTCTATATTGGAGTTCTCCGGGATGGAAGGCATATAAGGTAAATTAGGGTTTCTTAAGATGCATGGCATACTATTACTATAACACTTGCAATTCTATCTTGTAAAATCCTGGCAGAGGAGTAAATATTAGGTCATTTAATTAGACATATGAAGAAACTTCAGCCACTTATAATAATTAGTAAAGTGCTCATTGAAAAGGATTGTCCTAAGCAGTTGAGATTATTGCAGGAAGCCATTGGGTTCACAGTAGGACTATGGTCTTGACGGTCTTCCGTTTTCGAATTCCATCCTAGGTGCTGTACAACCCGGAAAACCAGAAGTGCCTTATATGCCACATGCTGGAACAAAATGTCGAGAAGAGTCTCCAGCACAGATTTCAGTGGTTGCCTATTCAAACGAATGGCTGGCTTTGTAATACTGTATACAGTTCTGCTGAACCTGCCAAAGAGGGAGCTCCTTTCGCAGTTATTTTTCAATTCTTAGGTCTTAGGGTATGTTAATACGTGGCATAAAATGATGTGGATTTTCCACAATTGAAAATCCGCATCAAAAACCACATCAAAATCTGCACCATTGAGTCAAAAACCATATCAAAATCTATACCAATAGTGTGGATTTCAAAGCCGTTATGATGTGGATTTTGGTACAGATTTTCCACTGTGGAAATTTACACCATTTCCGTTATGTGTGAACATACCATTAAGGTATCCATGCACGTTAGGCAACAATTGTCTGATTCCAGCAGGACTGACTGACTGTGGGATGTATACGAGGGCCTCCCAACTTTCATCTGAAAGATAATGTCAGGGAGAAGAAGGATTGGGCATGTCGAGTTTCAGTGTCAGATCCTTTTGTGTCTCCTTGAGGTAAGTCACCACCAGAACTGTCTGGCTACAGCTTTCTCCGCTGCCTCCATGGAAAACACATGAACACTTGGCTGAACCAAGTATTCACGTGTTCGTCAGAGTGATTGGCCGAATGAGTGTTTGGCCAACAGCTATTGAAGATGCATGGGCATTTTTATGAATTGAGAGGACCCTTCATGAAGTTTAATCCATATTACTCAATGGGAAAATATGGATTTGGGTTGTCCAGTTTGGACAAGCCTTTTAAGAGTTATTTCATGATACTCAAACTTTAAAATATAATATCAATTTCAATGTGCTCTATCAGCATTGATCATAGAGCTCATGCTTAAAGGGATGTTGCCATCTTGGCTTTCCATAGCCAAGATGGGAAGCCGCTGTGGTTAACAACCACCCAACTGGAGCCTATGGAAAGAGCTGGGCACTGTTTTCATAGCTCTCAATAAAATTAATAGAAGCTGTGTGATTTCACAAGTTAGGGAAACGGCTCAGCACACTGTGCTACTCTGTTTCCATAGCTTCGATGAGAGCAGCGGGAACATTGCTCAGCTGAAGCATTCAGCTCTTTCCAACATGTGGTTTTCCCATCTCTCCCATTAAAAGCTGAGATGGGAATATCCCTCTAATCTCATACATAATATAAATATAAAACAGGAAATGCCAAATTCTTAGGTTAGCAACTAATACTATGTTTATAAGTTAAAAAAGCAACAAAATAAAAAGGACGCCCATATACTCAAACACATTTAGCAAAACAACTACTTGAAAACCCTCTATGATAACCAAGAGTTCCCATTAGTATTTCTTATCTGTTAGCTTTGTCTACCTGCACATGAAGAATCTTGGTTCACAGTACAAGGAGATGAGGCAGGCAATGGAGTCAGAGAAGAAGCCAGAAGTCAATATCCGGAGATCTTGCAGAAATAGCGGAAAAGCAGGCAATGTGCAGCCGGATTAAACCGTGCTGTGAAGCAGATTAATCACACGCTGGTGCAGTGGTAGGGCAAGGCTTTTATAGGAAGTCTAATTAAGAGTCAGGTGGAGCTAGGACATGGTCTGGGTTAACAGGATCTGGGAACAAGGCAACAGGTATGCAAGGGAACTGTTTAAAGAGCTGATGGCTCAATAAGAACGGCTACTGCTTGGAGTACAGGAGGTTCTCGGTTCGCGTCCTGATAGTCCATGTGATCTGTCAGAAGCTCTTGTATATGCTGTATGACATCTTTAAGACACCTGAGCTTGCTTGCTTGACTGGCTTGTTGATTAGATGAATATAATGGGCTAAAAAAGTAATTGGAAAATCATGATATTCCTTGAAGAAAATCCATCATAGTGACTTGATTATGCACATATAAAAATGAGCCTTCATTTGACTTGATATGATTTATCTATTCAAAGTGCAGGAATACTTTATTAAGGTCATTTACATGGGACAAATGTCGTTTATGCAGCATAAAAGATCAGTGATGAGTTCATGGCTCATCATTTAGTTTAAACAGTGGCTGTTCAATAGTGAACAGCCGCTGTGTTATCTCAATGGAGAAAGGCGGGGGAGCGAGAGGAAAGAAATCTCCTGCTCTGTCCCGTCCCCCTGCTGGCCGCTCCGTGAACCAGCCAGCTCTGGAAGCTCCCGTGCAGGAGGATGGGAGCGAGGATACACAGGGACGAGTGTCGGGCATCGTTTGCCCAACATTCATCCTGTGTAAATGGACCTTTAGACCCCAGATATTTAACATTTTGGAAAGGTTATGCTCACGTAAAAAGAGGGGACCTACTGTAGTTAGATCAGTAGAGACAATGCAATAGATAGTGACAACATGGTCCACTGCAGGATTTGTAAGCTATGTGAATCATTCATCAAAGCCACAATAATTTTTCAGCTTCTATAAACTAGAATGTTGTCATTTAAGATTCTAGTCAATGGCTAACGTATACACATAACATTTACTCTCTATTATGTCCATCTGGAGCTCTGCCCTCCAGGCTCTGAACACATTACCATAAAACACTATTGTTATTGCAACCTGCTGCAATAGGTCAACTGTATTTCTACTTAAGATGTTTTATATGTAAAGACGAGGCAGAAAGAGATGATATACACCAGATGTTTCCAAGTACTGGCAGATCCCAGAAGACGCAGTCAGAATAAGTGACTTGGCCCTGAGCTATGTTCTGCCAAACAATCACTGAAAGAATATTTGACCTCCACAGGAATAGCATTTGAGACTTCTACATATAGGGCCAAAGTGATGTTGTTTTATCCCCCGTACAAGCATGCAATGCAAACTTTGCCTATTAACGTACAGCTCTTCGCAGAAAGAAGAATCCAATGTTTGTAGCCTTATATGATCTTACAAGGTGCTAATGATTGGTGACAATATTGTCTTGATAGACACACAAGTGCTTTGTATCCTGGGCTACAGTTGGCAGCCCAAGAGTATGTTTGATGTATAATGAGAGACAGTCAGGCATGAGGCAGGATGTGGGTGAGCTGTCATGTGTTGTTCTAATCAACAAAGCACCTCGCTCCGCTATTTTTCCATACAATTCTTGACAGCATATCTTTGTGGAAAGCAGAACAATTGAGTTAGGCTTGGAGACAGGAACTTCAATTCGTTAATTCCGCAAACAGAGTAACTACTTTATTTCTGCCTATTTTGTTAGGGCGTGGAATAAATAATGGAAAACAAGTATCGCCACTGATGGTGGAATTGGAGAATTCTTTGACCCTGACAACAGACATAATCAGTACTGATGTAGAACTGGTAACATTCTTACAATCTACTAATCCAACCTTCTTGTGGGATAGAATATCAATACCACCCGAAATGCCCTCATTTCACATCAGTTGATATATGTTATACGGGATAATCAACTATGAAAAGGATTTTCTTTTGGCAAAAGACTGGCTAAAGACTTAGAACTATGCGGAAAATATGCAGAGTGATGAATTGCTGCATCATACTATCTGGCTTCGGTCACCTGACCTAAACTGAAAGGCTATGGAAATATCTGTGCATGAAAAATCAATACACATATCTTATTAGGCCCCTGCAGAAAAAAAAAATTATGCACTTATCTGTTTTTTTTTAATTTAGTTTTCCTTCTTATGCATTTAAGCCTCATACTTGGCTTGCAGGTTCTCCTGCATTCAGGTTTCTTGCTGGGGTCATCCCCACCACTGATCAGCTGGTCTCTGTCCTCCTGATCAAAGGTAAGGAATGCACATTCACTACAGGGGAGCAGGCCAAGGAAGGAGCTATCAATTTACTTTGACTGGCATTATTTGCTAAGCTTTCAGTCCTCCAGTCTGCAGTGCCTTGGAAAACAATACAAGCATGGAAATCCAATGATCAGAAATGGTTTTAATGAAAACCAATTACAAATGGTCTCCATTTCTAAAAGCACATTGACTAAAAGAAAAAAAAAGAGTGCAAAAGTGTCTACAGTTGAAGTGCCTTTAACAAGGTCTAGTCATATGAGCTAAGATGGAAATAAGCTCTGCCATGTGTAGTTTTTAGCACCTAGTGCCTAACGCTCCTTTTACATAGGTGAATGATTGATCCCAAGCATTTATCCAAAAGCTAATTTGCCCAAAATTCAGGCCATATAATGGGACCAATGAGCAGCCGATGAATGAGCGAACGCTTGTTTTTTAGTGGATCATTCCAGCGACATGCAGGTCATTACTTTGGGCCGAGAACTCGGCTTGTTTAAAAAGACCTTAAGGGTCGTAAGGTGGTAAGGGTGGGTAAGTAGGGTTCCATTTAGGGACCAGGTCCATCATGTGGGGAAAAGTTAGTTGGAGAACGGGACATTGACGTTGCGCAATGAGAGAGGGTTAGTGAGCCTTTGTGAGAAGAACTGGAAAGGTTATCTATTCTATGTTAAGAGTTGTGGTTGAGAAAAATTAAAGAATAATCTTTTATTGTGGGGTGATGAAGGGGCCACAGTGACACATTAAATACATCTTATTATCTCATAAAATTTGAGACTTTTGAGAGTGAGTGTGACATACTGGACGTCCAGTTATAGGTGTCAAGCAGAGGGTCTAGAGCTAAGTTAAGGTCACCATTGCATTACTATGCCTTCTGCAAAATCTCAAAATGAGTCCAAGGTCTAAATGATCCAGGCAATTTGTTGATGGTATGGGGCATATACATTTTTCAGTTGATACAGACAAACCTGCTAAGTGCCTTTAATAAAAAGGAATTTCCCCTCAGGGTCAGCTTGAGTTCTTTTATATGTAGATGAGTACAGTATTGTGAAAAGCTATACTCGATCTCTTAGAAGAGAATATAGATTGTGCAGTGCACTGTGGAACTACTTAAAGTAATTAAGATGGGGAAGTGACCAAAGTGGGTCGGTCATTACATGGGTTTGATGCGACAAAAGATTGGCAGATTTTGCTTTCTTAAAGGATAACATTTGGTTCCTTTTTCTAGGGTTATTACACCTTTCAATACACATTGAGAGATTCTACGGAAGTTAGTTAATAGAGCTAACATTTAAGGAAAGCAACTGGGAATACTTAGCTGAGTAGCCAAATCCATTATAAGAAGAAATAAGGAAATACAAATGAACTGTTAGAAGTAAGTGAAGTCACTTAAGCTAGAAAAAAAAGATAACTTAGTATCAAAAATTCAAGGAGTCTGAATGGTGACTTCTTAGTCATAATCTCAAAGTATGATCCTTTTGGTACTTAAAGCAACAAACTCTTTCTCCAGTTCACATTATCTGAGTTGATATGTCTTTAGTGTCACCCAGTATACCCAAGTAACCTAAAAATAAAATTAATACAATAATGCAAATTTTTGTTTTTCTCTATTGTGTTGTGCTTTGTATGTTTCAGGGCTCATTAATACAAGCGCTGTGGGCAAGCAGTATAGCCGCTCACAGAAAGCACTTCTATCGAAACCAATGGTTTCCTATAGAATCGTTCACATTAAAGGATGTTAGGCGCATTGAATTCACACACCTCACAAAGATAGCACATGCAACTGCAAGGTCGCATCTAAACTCCGTGGTGCGAGAAAAGATAGGACCTGACCTATCTTTCGTGCGTGCTTCCCATAGACTCCTATGGAAGCTGGAAAACACGCATCACGCACCTCCGATCGTGTGAACAGGTTAATTCAAGTAGCTGGAATTAACTCGTTCACGCGGCCTTTAGTGCAGTATAGCCGCGATCTTTGCACGTGTTTATACTGTGCGCCCACAGCACTTGTGTTAACAAGCCCTAAAAGAAACCGGTCAACAGTTTAGAACAGATTAAACTACTTGTAGCTAGGCAATGACAAAGTACCCAATGTGCGGCAGACAGGCGGAAGGAAGGCATACAACATATCAAGTCCATAGAATTAAGTATATGCTCAAAAAATGCATGTATGCAAAATCATACATCAACAAACATTGAATCGTCTAAAATGACACCTCAGGCATACAAAGCACTGAATATATGCATATGAGCAGCAGTACATAATGTATAAAGCCCACCTTACCACCCGCACCCCAACATGTGTTTCGCCCCAAGCTTCCTCAGGAGGTACCGCTTGCTGATGTTTCATCAGGAACATTTTTGGGCTGTTAAGATTTTGTTTTACCAGTAACACAATCTGTTTCGCAGAATTTGAAAAGAAGTTTGGCAACTGCGCTGTGGGTAATGGGAGGTCTGGTTGGGTGGTGTTGATTGGAATCTGCTTTGATAACACGTGTACTTTGTTCATCTGACATAAGGATGATCTCAACATATTCTGCTTGAGATAACGCCATCATTCACTTTGCCTGTAATGAAAAAAAAGCACTGTCAACACAAGAATGAATAAAGTTATATTAAAATGAAGCACACCACTGTTTTTTTCTACCAAAATTCTCTGCCAGTTTGATATACACCTACTTTCCCATTGGAAAAAATAGAGTTCAAAATGGCCGTCCTATTGATGACATGTTCGAACAAGTTTGCCCCTTCCCTCTGCAACTTGTATGCAAAATTGCATGATTGTCTGCCAAACAATATAGCTATTTCCACACTTTTGAGACACCCTGTATATTTGACACAGTTTACAATAGAACATAAGATTCATTTCTTGCTATATTTGAACTTTGTCAGTCTCCCCAGTCAGCATTTATGCCACTTCCTATGTGCAGAATTTTTCATTAAAAGTTTTGCTTGTCTTACCAGCTGTTGTACGAGACTGAATGATTTCTGGTAAATATGTTTGTGTTGATTTATGTAGTGATTTGAGGGAATAAAGAGATTGTGTCTGTTTCAGAAACACTTTCAGCAGAGCTGTATATTTTACTAAAGTGAATAAATACATCGGATGACCAAGTAATCTATCACTCATCTGAAAAACAGGATTTCAAGCATTCCTGCAGAGAATAAAAAAAAAAGAATCCTCACTTGTTTTTAGCTGTCATTGCAGTGCTGTATATCCAAATTTTCCTTCACCAAAGAATGAGACTATTCTTTATCTAGAAAACATTTTAACGTTAAGCATCTAATCAAATTCCCTTCTGCTTTCCTGTAGGATTCGTCCAAAGAATACATATGGCAGCCTATATTTCATGGATGGAAATGACTCATGGGCTGTCATGATATGCACTGGAATATTCGCCCTAGTCAGAGTGCAGGCTGCTAGTAAAGCTTCTGTACTATTCCTCTGCCCTGATGCATTGGGGCTTTAGTCACGTGAGCAATTTTCACATCCTTGTGTGGCCATATTTGCAACTGACTGCACATGGACAGCCCACTGACCTACTATGGTCAATGGGGCTACACAGATATGCAGGGTTTTTTTTTAACTCGGACTATAAAAAATTCTAGCATGTCCCATTATGGTCCAAGTTAACGAAGGACAATCCCCCATTCAAGTCAAAGGTTGGGCAAAAAAACAAAAATAAAGCAAACGTAGGGGACATTCCATTTTTTACATGTCAATGCTAAGCAATTCTAGTAAAAAGAAGTTGGGCTGTCCTAAGTTTTTCTTTCGTGCGAAAGAAAAAATTGGATAACACATGGGCGTAAAAAGTGGACACATGCAATGCATATAGATGTCACACAGACAAGCACAAGCATTAATATCAGTCTGTTTTACATGCACTGAAATTGGACACGCTCATGTGAATAAAGCCTAAGCTTCGGGACCAGTGGCAATAAATAGATTCTGAACAATGGGAATAACTTGTTTTTAACAAATATCTACATATCACTGATATGGTACTGTATTAATCCCTTCTCGCCATGCGCTGTACATGTAAGGCGCAGCAGGTCAGTAGTTCCCATGCCCCGCCGTGCATGTAAGGTGTTAATTACCAGGGAGCTCAGAAGCTAAGCCCACAGTAATCAGAGCGGGATCGCGGCTGAAACTCACAACCACAGTCCTGCTGCAGTCACCAGGATGGTGCTTAGCTCCGATTCTGGTGACATTACCCTTTAGATGCCACTGTCTATGCAGACAATGGCAGTTAGAGGGTTTGGAGAGGGAGAAGGCTAATAAATATTGTGTTTTCTTTGTCTGATAACTTCTGTTGTGTTACAGAAAAAAATGTATTACAACTGAAAATCTGCAAAAAAAAATGAAATGCTCAAATTTGTCCTTTACTTTGCTTTAGTTCAGGTGAAACACCTAAAAGGTTAAAGAATTTGTAAATGCCATTATAAATGCAGTTTCAGTGCGGGGTTGCTCTTTTCGGGGTGGTTACTCCGCTTGCTCGTCTAGATAATATAGTTTAGGACATTATAGGGTACAGTTAGGTTTTTTTTATATAATTTGATGACTAATAAAATTCAAATTTTAATTAAAGGATACAGTACACTTTTCTGTGAATCTCTACTTTCTAAAAGGCAACACAGTGGAGAGCAAAGGATAAAAAAAATCTTGTTACATGTTTCAAGCCCTATAATTTTGTTTCTGAGTCATAGCAAGAGTATTGGAAGTCTTCTTTTTTTCTGTGACCTGTTGGTTCACTGCTGGAAACAGTGTTTTTCTTCCGTGCATCTTCTTATTCACATGAGGACTGACTCAATCCTGCAGTGGTGAGCTATTTTTTTATCTGTTTCTTCAACTTTTTTTTTTTAACTCTAAATTAAAAACTTACTTTTGCAGGACTTTACAAATTTATAACCTTTTGCCAAAGTAAAGCATTCAACAATGCCTTGTTTACCTGAAATGAGTCCCTGTGCTTCCCACAGGGTGTGTTACATGACCTCTACTGTCCTAATTTTAAGACTTCCTCTGATGTAATGACCCTGGTCAGAGGCTCTTGGCTTCCCCTTCAACCAACCTGTCTCAGCCACATGAATATTTATGAGCTGGGCGGGCAGTCAAGAGCAGGCACAATTGTGACCTCAGAAGGGAGTACTGCATGGTCACTAACATAGCCCAGGGCTGTCTTCTGCCTCTAGCTGTTACTGCTTTGATGGCTGTCATGCGTTGGGCAGCCCTAATCAGAGCAGTAGAATGTTAACTATTTATAGATTGGATCTCATGTTTTGAGCAAAATGTATAGCACTGGGTAAATGAGCCGTAAAGGTTACATTTCTGAATGGTGTGTATGTAGAGTATACATCTTATTTTTCAGCATTGGTATTCACTGGAAAAAGGATCTAGAAAGTAAAGGTATGCATTGTACTGTATGGGTGATGTAGAGCTGACAGTATGTATATGTGTCTATGTAATATGGAGTAATTAGTTAAGAATACTGCTTTTGACATAGGAGACTGGGGTTCTAATTTTGGCTGAACCTGCTTTAGTGTAACGTCTAACCGGCGCTGGATAGAAGCTCAGGATAGCCAGGAGTCAACAACAAGAAGTCTCAGTATACAGTAAAAGCAGGGAACGTAGTCAGGAGGGAAGCCAGAAGTTGGTAACAGAAAGTCTCAGTGTGCAGTATAATGGATGAGGTGGTAAACATAATCAGGAGGGAAGCCAGAAGTTGGTAACAGGAAGTCTCGGTTTGCAGGAGAGGAGCAGGTTAGGAGATGATGCTTGATCAAGGCACTAGAGCACAACAAGGATCAGGATCAGGGCCAGTTTTAAATAGCAAGCCTAATCAGGTACAGGGCAGAGCCAGAACAGAGACTGGATAGTGGGATCCGGGAACAAGGCTAAGTTATGCAGGGAAACAGTGTTTTTGTATAAGTAGGGGTGTGTTTGGAAGGAGGATACAGAGCGAACAGGCAGAAATGCAGCCCAGGGGACTCTGGGAGATGTAATAGCGAAGCACAGGAGGACTGTGAACTGAAAGTGCTGAACAACAACAAAACACAGTGGATGCTGCAGAATGAAGAGGAGAGCAGAAAAAGCAGAGGAAAGGTTGTGTGTGAATGAATTTACTATAGCACCATGAAATGATTTATGTCTATTTTGGAATTTAACTGGTCTTGGAATACCCCTTAAAGAGGACTGTTACCATTCCTGCCTTGTCTATTTTAATAAATACTTGTATTCCTCATGAAATAACAATAGAGAATAATCTCTTCTTAGTACATTTTATTGTGTCATTTCTCTTTTATTTCCCCTAGAAATTTATGACTAAATTAACAACTGGGTGCTACCAATTGGGGGGTGTCCATATACAGTCTGCCATACATACATATTCAAGAGGAATAACAAAGAAACAGCACATTGCTAAGAAAATATGCTTCAGAGTTGCCATTTCATGGAGAATACGAATATTTACTAAAACAGACATTTCAGGACTGATGGCACACATAACTACATTTCCTAACAGATTTTTAGGTGGACCACTGGAAGTTTAGAGAACTGCTTAAAGGGGTCCCAAGTTTTGCTTAGGATAAGTCATCAAAAATAGTTGATTGGTGGGGGTCCTCCACTTGGGATAGCTGATTGAAGAAGCCACACTCGGGTGAGGGCTGTGGCCCTTTCTCAGCCTGCGATCCCAAAGTTTATTGGTCACATGACCTGAGAACAGTTTAGTCCCATTCAAGTGAATGTAATATATGGTACAGTGCCTGGTATCGACCAAGTGACAGCAGCATTCACTAGAGCACCTCTGTTACTTCAATCAGCTGATCGGTCGGGATCCCAAGTGGCGGACTCCTGCCCATCAGCTATTGATGACCTATCCTTAGGAGACGTCATCAATAGATTAGTGCCGTAAGACCCCTTTAAAAAGCAATTTCAATGATGTTATGATTCCGGTGTCCCAAAATTAATCTGCAGACTGCAGGTTGGTATAAAACGCTTTGCGAGCTACTGTTGAATAAACCAGAAAGTCAAGTAGAATTTGTATTGCCCCGGCTTCCCTGCAGTGTTACACGATCACCTGCTGATATAGATAATGATGCCTTAAATAACAGTGTATTATAAAAAAGCAATAAGAATAAAGTGTTCTTTAAGGATTCCTATTGTCTAAACCAGTCTGTTATTACAGCTTTAACACTTCAGCTCCAATTCTCCGAGGACCTTATGGATGTGTCTAGGGGCATTTTGTGATATTATCTGTTCTGTCACACGTCACTGTTCTGCGACTCCTGATAGTTCCTCCAATAGCAGCAGTCAAAGATGTTCCTTTGCATGAAGCTTTAAGAATTCAACATCTTAAGAAGATAAAAAAAGAAGGTTTCAGCCTCCACCAGTTCCATGTACAACATAATGGGAACTTGAATTGAATGAAGGAGAGAGAGAGAGAGGCAGCATTTTCCCTCGGGGCAGGCAGAGAGAGAAATGAGGAGGCCTCATTCGGTATTCATGGCACCTCTATTGAGGTGAGAAGGAACATCTCCGAATATGAGGATGCACAGAACACATCCTGACAGCTCGAGACAGCTGCAAGGGTGGGGCGGGAGGGGAGATGGCAGGATGGAGAATGCATGGGGAAGAGAGGTACAAATTAAAGTGAGAGCGTTGAATGTAAAGAACAGATAGAGAATAAAAGGGAGGAAACAGAGGAAGAAAGCTGAGTGGGTGTAAGAAGCACGATGAAGAAAGGAATATACAGCATGTAGGAGTAGACAGAATAGGAGACAAAAGCAAATGGGGAAGATTAAGAAAATGTGGAGGCCACAGACGAAAGAGATCACAATCATGCAGCGAATCATCTTATTAAACTCTTATTTTCTTTGCAATTTTCTCCAAGACGCAAGAACTAAACCCTCGCAGGACTCTCGGCATTCCGTGAGCTCTAATTCTGTCAATAAGCACAAATATGAGTAGATACATTATCTTCGGCTCTAAGGCCCACAGACCCCGTACTCATCCAGAAGTCTGCCTGACACTATCCCATTCTCTTGACACTGAGCACCTGCTGAGAAGACTTAAAATATGCAAAAAGTCAAGATGTTAGCAGATTATTTACTCGTACTTTATGGTTGTCTGGTTCCTTAGCGCTCCTTCTGATGTGCAGGAAGGGAGCGGCAGCTAGTTACAGATGACATGAGTGATGTTTCTTGATTCACTCTGATCTATTTAATTGCATCCTGAGACGACTGGCTGCTTCTGCTGTATGGAGCTAGAATATGGCACTGTCATTTCAGCACTGAATTCCATAGTGGAAAGAAAGTTGTTTGACTATTAGAGGGCCAAGAGCTAGAATGAAGTTGTTCATGTAGAAGAAACTTTTCCCGGGTGGAAAGATCACACAGGCAATTAAAAAGACGAAAACAAGATAAATAGCGTTGTGATATCAGCAGACTGTGGACATGTGAACTCTTCTGTAGGCAACATCTATAAAGCCGACTATTAAAACGACAGCAAGATTTTGTGTACAGGCTTAACATGGCATTACATTGGGTTGTTAGATGAAAAAAATGGAACAGAAAACACAAACTGGAACACATACCATTTCACATACAACATACCTGCACACATCAACCAGGGTTCACGCTTACTTCTCTTATTCTAACAGCCCCAACACAGGTACCTATTTTACAACCCATCGCTTTTCTTGAATTGGAGCAAGGATTTAGTTTCCTGTGTTGCCTTCTATCTGTTGGCTCCACATACCTGAACCCAGGGCACATGCCCCACCAGTCCTCCTAGCTACGCACCTGCTAGCACCTCCTATGTTATGCTAGGACTAACCCTCCTCTTTATCTGCTATTGAATGCTGCAAAAAGTGCATCCATACTAATATTATAAATGCGAGATTAACTCCGTCTGTCTGTTTGTTACCTTTTTACGGCTAAACCGCTGAAACGATTTTGATGAAATTTGGCAGGGAGATGGTTTGCATATTGAAGAAGGACATCGGCTACATTTTTATCCTGAAAATCTATAGAGTTCTTTAGAGAGTGCGACAAGACAGATTTATTTTGTGATGCGCAGGCGTACCCCTGCTCTGCTCCCAGTGCTGTGCAACGAGGCGGAGGGGAAAGGATTGCACATCATATGCCTACACAAATGGGCAAACACGTGAGGGCAGATGTCGCTGCCACACATATGTGATTATTAAGTGCGGCGGAGCAGAGGGGAAGGGGGTGCATATTATAAGTTAGGCCTATACAAACAGGCAGAGATGTTGCGGCAGACGTCATTGCCACACATATGAGATTATTAGGCTAGCAGGTATATCCTCGTTGTTCGGGATTAAATCTTGAATGAAAGACACATTAACATGGATTGAAATTTTAAAGAAAAGTTGTATTGCCCATAGCAACCAATCACAGCGCAGTTTTTATTTTACCTCAGCAGTATAACAAATGAAAGCTGGACTGTACGACACAAGCAGACAACTTGAACAAAAGGCACATTACATGGATTGAAATTTTTTTAAAATCAGTGTTGCTTATAGCAACCAATTACAGCTCAGCTTTATTATTGTAAGAACCATTGTTATGACTGGAATGGCAAAAGAAGAAAGTGTTTTACTCCATACATTCCGATAATACTCTCAGATTTGCCTTTTCAATTCAAAAGGCTGCAATTCCCTCTAAAAATGGCATTTGCGATAATGTTGAATATGGCTCAAGGGCAAACACTTAAGGCAGCAGGTGTACACTTAGAAAAAACATGTTTTTCTCATGGGCAGCTGTATGTGGCGTGCTCACGTGTTTACAACCCACAAAACCTTTATATCCTAGCAGAAGATGACAAGACCAAAAATGTACAGAACTGTGCTTACAGCATATTGCAGTTACATTCCATTCAATAGTTCAGCTTTTTATGTTTCAATATACAGCAAAACCGATCAGATAAAAAAAAAACTAATTCTACGCAGACAAAGTCACGGGTACCAAGCTAGTTTAAACATAATTGTGACCAAATAGTATAGTGTCCTCTAATGGTAGACCTCGCAATGGGGAGTAATAGACTATTGTGCCAAAAGTATTTGGACATCTCTATCAGTAGAATGGATCAAGCCTTGTTGGCATGTCACATGTCCTAAACCATGCTACATAAGATGCAGACCCTTCGATGTGTCAGCCATAGTTTGGGACAGGAACTGCACGCTATTGAATTTATGGGTTATGCTGCTGCACACAAGTCGTCCATTATGTAGCATAAGGCATTAGGGCCAAAGGAGCCCCACTAGGCAGTAACATATGTAAAGAAATACTATTTTTGGGTCTTTGCTCGGGTGTCTAATTACATAATGAAAGGATAGTGTAGATCTCAATTTTGGGACAACAGATTGCTCTGCAAAAGTAGGTAAACTGCTTCTGTATAGATCTCTGTTTCAATTTTTAATCAAATGCAGTCTGTCCTGAGAAATATGCCTAATAAATGCCTCACAGCGCTTGGTAGGACATTTATAGAAATGCAAACACATACCTTTCTTTTCATTTGTAATGCTTTGATTGCAGAGAAAAACTCATTTATTGCAATATGCAAATTACTTTGCAAGTGCCTTGAGGGTGGCCCCAGGCCAAGCATATGCTTGGGCTTTGCTAGTAAGTGCCACCCATCTCCTCAGCCTGGACCGTGATTGTCAGAGCCATCTTAGGTGACAAGACTGTAAAGCCTCCTGAAATTTCACACATGTGCCCAGCGCACGCATGGTACTGGCCCTGATGTGAAACTCAAAGGAATTTACAGTGACGATGCCTAAGACTGCCTATCAATCAAGGCCAAGGGATAGGAGCAGCATTTACAAGGAGCATCTGGAACACTTGCCAGGCCTGGGACCACCCTCTGGGCACTTTAAAAGTAATTTACTGATAAAATGTAGTTTATTGTGATATGCAATCAAAATGCTATGCACAGAAAGAAAAGTATGCATCATATGTCTATAAATGTCCTACAAGCACCGTGAGGCATTTAGTAGGCATATTACCCGAGACTTCCTTTATCACAGCTTGACTGCTGCGATGTTGCATTTTCTCAGGTTTGATTGCTCACTAGTAATCCCATACTTCACAACATTCTTCCTGACCTGCACAGGAATGCTCAAAAACCTCCAGAAATGCCCCATTTTAGGGCACAATTGTATAAGCCTCCACCCTGTTGAGACTTGGGACAATCCTGGGTCAAATGGCGTGGTTGGAGGGCATGTTGCGATCAAACTGTGATTTAAATTGCAGAATCATGTTCTTAGGTTGTGCATCTGGGACCTGTGGTTCTACACGTTTCCATGAACAGCTTCACAGATGAGGGTTAATTGAGCTGGCTGGGTGTGGTATTCTCCACCAGCAAATCCCCTATGGTCTGCTGCATATAAATACCAGCATCTCTTGGTAGTAGATGCTGGTTATTTTAATGCTATACTTTGTGTTAATCCCACTCAGAAATGTTGTTATGCATGCCTGTCTGTAGTGTCTCTCTCCTTCCCTGATGAGGATCTGGACACCAGTTGTCCCTCTCCTCCTTGCATTCTGGGTTACGTGCATTGAGTAGTGTGTGGTTCGGCGACCACGCAAGTGCATGTGCCCGCAGGTTTCTCCTTATCCCTTTACAGGTGCGGCCTCTAGATGTCTGTTGTCTTGTGTGTGTCAGATGGGTGAAGCCTGACACTGTTCCCTGTTATGTCAGCACGGTGGCAGACTCTCTATCACCTTGAATGAGGACACTTTGATTAGCTATAGTTTGCTATCTATATGCATGTGAGTTCTGAGTGGGGTTCCTGTTCTATGTGGTATGCATTATTTTGTGTGTAGGTGTGAACAGCGACTTGTGTTGTATGCCTGTGCATGTGGCCAGACGTGTGGTGTATGCACAGTTCTGTTCTGTGTGGTGTGATTTACCAGGTGTGTTGGTGTGAACAGCGACATGTTCTGTATGTCTGTGCAGGTGGCCAGATATGAGGTGTGAACAGTCGTGTATTGTGTTCAGTGTGTGTGAACAGTGTCCTGTCCTGTGTTTTGTACATACCTCCAGGTTCCTAATCAGGGATAGCCGGGTCCCAGATGAAGACAGTGGGGCTGTCCTTATCAGGACAATCACCCCGCTTTTAGGCAGGGGTTCCCCACTTTCCCTAATAAGTAAGGGACAGGGGTCCTTCCATCTTTACCTGGAGAGGTGTAATAGGTCTATGCAAGACTGTGTTCGTGCTGAGGTGTAGCGCTTTAGTGCGCCGCATGGACGTAACACATGTCTGGTTAATATATATGCAATGGCTCACAACCATTTTTATTCATTGGAGTTATTGATTACTGCGGTTGTCGATTGGGTAGAACATGTTATTAACCTATAGACCTTCAACACCAGGTAGAGTTGCCAAAAAATGTGGGGCAGAGAAAGGATGAGTGGGCATCTTCACCTCTTACTGCTGCATGAATCACATATTTCTAAGTACACATTTAGGTAAGGAATGTCATTAAATTGTCAGCTAATAAGTACAATCCTGGTCTGGAAAAACACAATGTAAAATTGCTGTTTAAAAACAACTGCTGGCTGTTTCTATTACTCGCTGGCTGAAAGCTTGTCGATGAAACCACCTTTAATTATACCGGTGTGTGAATCGTTCTGTCATCACAGCTCTTTGTTTTACACAAGCCCTGTACATAGTCCCCTTCACATTGCATTAATCTCTTTACATGTGCTGGAAAACCATGTCTAACACCTCCTTCTGGATTACTCCTTTATCAGAGATGTAGTGTGTTAGTGTCCTCTTGCGTGGGCATCAACAAGCTTCATTACACACGGACCTAGCCGTACGGCACAAATATCAGGAGACCATTTACAGGAAAAAGCTGTAGAGATAAGAAAAAGAAGCTATGTGGGAGTTGCATATGACTCAAGTGGGTTCAGATTAAAGAATGGGTCATTGTCACTTTATGCCACCATCGTAGGGCCGCCACGAACGTTTGCTCTAAATACTTCATCGAAAAATAGAACTAGTTGTAATATTGCCCTGGAGCAGTGGCTTCTATATTCGACAAAAGGTTTATTTAAGGAGAACAACTCATGTTATTGCCTAGAAATAATAGAGGTGTGTATAGGTTCTGTAGATAAGTGTCAACTTTTCGAAGCACCCTATAATTCAGTCTCATAGGAGTGTAATAAGGACGCATTTCTAGACTCTAGTATTACGGTCGCAAGTCCCATCTGAACCATTGGTTTCATGACCCAAACTAACAGCATCATAGAGATCTATTGTAGCAGATGGAGATTGGGCTGATTTTCGGCCTACTGGCATCAGAGGGAACTCAAGCGTAGCAGTGGCACTCACATGTTCTGCTACAGGGCAGGTGGTGACGGTAGGAGCAGGCAGAGTGTTCACCGTTATCGCCAATTTCTAACTAAACAGACATTCGCAGGGCTTTCCAAGGCCCTGTGTTGCTTCTTTGTATCTAGAGGTAGAATTCACACCATATCTGTGCAATTGATCGCACAACTTTTTTGAACCAGATAAAGTTTTTGCTTCCTCACTTTCAAGGACCGAAACAGGAGACTGAGTAAGTAACTTTAAGCCGCAGGGCTTGACTCTTTTCCTGGCATTGTCTTGTTTTTTCAAGCCTGCACACAAGGCAGAACCTAGCTTCTTCTCTTCACCTAGTTATGCACCTTAAAACCACATCCGGAACTAACAGCGCCTTCTATAAGCCTTAAGGGCATTGCATAGTATTGCCTAAAACCTGCCTTTTAGGTTCACGGTCTTTAAGAGTCTCCTCACGATTCTCCAGCTCTAAGGTCACTACAATACTTGAAGATTACAATAAACAAACATTAACAATAAAACATATATGGACTATGGACAGTCCTGGTGACCGAGGCCCTGGACAATGGGTAGGCAAGTGTAGGTACCAGCCTAGGGTGCCATTAAACATCAAACAGTGAGGGGGCACTAGTTAAATAAATGAACTATCTTTATCAAACTACTAATGAACACTTATCCGTGCAATTTGTATGTGTGTGTGACGTGTGACTTAAATGCAGAGCCTGACAACACCTGTGATGATGTCAGTTATTACCGGCTCTTAGCTCCGCCCCCTCATCACATGACGGTGATGTCATCACAGGTCCTTTACACATTCATAGCTGGCAGTGCATATTGAGCAAGAACAACATTGAAGCACAGTCCTTCATCACTATCTTCACATCTCCTGAACGTGATATCATGTCATCTCCAGTGATGCCGCCAACACCAGTCCAGCCTTCATCTAATCGTCAACCGTTGCTCAACTGAAGTTCACAAAACACAAGCAGCTCATATGCGAAAGCTACGTAGCAGAGCTGTGTGTGTGTGTGACGTGCATGTAGTAGAGCTGTGTGGCGGAAGTTCTATCTCTTCAATAGGTACGAAATACGTGGATTCCGCAATTGAATTCCAGTCATGTGAGACCGGCTGGCCTTAGAGGCGTTTTCCAGTGAAATACTATTGATGACCTATCATCAGGATAGGTTATCAATAGTTGATCGTCGGGGGTCCGACCCTTTGGGACCCCAACCAATCAGCTGAGCGGACGCATGCTGTCAGCGCCACAAATACACCGAGGTCAGATTGGAAGCTTCGACGCTGACCTCCGTATAGTGGCCAGCGCTTGTAACTGCAGGCACAGCTCCCACTGAAATCAACCAGAGCCGTGCCTGCAGTTACATATGCCGGCCACTATATGGAGGTCAGCGCGGAGGCTTCCGCTCCAAACTCTGTGTATTTGGAGCGGAAGTCTCGGCGCTGATCTCCTATGTAGTGGCCAACATTTGTAACTGCAAGCACGGCTCTCATTGAAAGCAACGGACCCTGGATGATCAGCTATTGATGACCTATCCTTAGGATAGGTCATCAATAGTATTTCCCTGGAAAACCCTGGAAAACCCCTTTAGTGTCCTGTTTCCCTGAAAATAAAACCTACCCACAAAATAAGCCCTACCCTAATTTTTTGGGATGGCTTGAAATATAAGCCCTACCCGGAAAATAAGTCTTAGCTGCATTACATAAAATAAAAGAATACATTATCTAGCAGGCTCGGTCCAGGTCCTCCCACTGTTTTCCGGACCTCCGACGCACTTCTTGCAGTCCTCCGCCGCCCACAGAAGATCACTTCCTGGTTACGGGATTCATAAATCCCACCTCCAGGAAGCGATAGCTCTGATTGGTTCTCAAGCATTGCTCAGTTAATCAATACAGCGCTACATTGATTGGCCGAGCAGCGGTCGAAAATCCAATCACAACCATTGCATTGTGGAGGCGACATTTAGGAATTGGCCATTCAATGCTGCGGCTCAGCTCGTCGGAGCTCTGGAGAGCAACAGGAGGGACCTTTACCAAGCCTGCTAGGTAAGTATAATAAGACATTCCCCGAAAATAAGACCTAGTGCCTCTTTTGGGGCAAAAAAATAATCTAAGACAGGGTCTTATTTTGGGGGAAACACAGTACCATCTACCAGCATTATCCCCTAGGGGGAGCTCCTTAAAAGGAACCTGACAGCACTTTTTACCATACTAAACCAAACACACCATTAGAATCATCATCTACCCGTTTAGAAAATCATTTTCCCTTGTTTTTATAAATCCATATTTGAGGAATCGCTATTTAGAAAGTTTCCGCTCGGCATGTAAATTAGGCAGAGCAGTCTCTTTTCTCTGCAAGTTTTTTTGTAAGTCCTCCCCTCTCTTCTCATACAACGCTCCAAAATCTCGCACTATCATGAGGTCACTGACCGGCGCTTGCGCAGATGAGTTCAGCAATTCTGCCTACAAACAGGATAGATGATCTGTGCATGTGTCAATCAGTGGCGGCAGGTGATTTTTAGAACAAAGGGGAGAGCTTACAGGGAAAGTTTGGAGAAAAGAGAGAAGGTCCAGCCCGCCCACCGGACCGCTCTGCCTAATTTACATGCTAACAAGCCCTGTAAACTTTAGAATGTAACTTTTTAAAGAGCGATTCCTCAGATATGGATTTATAAAGAGACATGGGAAAATATGTTGTCTGAACAGGTGAAGATACTTCTAGTGCTGGGCTTGGTTTAGTGTGGTAATGCGTGCTGACTAGAGATGAGCGAACACCAAAATGTTCGGGTGTTCGTTATTCGGAACGAACTTCCCGCGATGCTCGAGGGTTCGTTTCGAACAACGAACCCCATTGAAGTCAACGGGCGACCAGAGCATTTTTGTATTTCGCCGATGCTCGCTAAGGTTTTCATGTGTGAAAATCTGGGCAATTCAAGAAAGTGATGGGAATGACACAGTGACGGATAGGGCAGGCGAGGGGCTACATGGTGGGCTGCATCTCAAGTTCACAGGTCCCACTATTAAGCCACAATAGCGGCAAGAGTGCCCCCCCCCCCCCCCACTGTCAGCATAAAGATCGTTCTCCTCTGCCACAGCTGTAACAGCTGTAGCAGAGAAGAACGATGTTTGCCCATTGAATTCAATGGAGCGGCAATACAGCAGGTTCCACTGAATGCAATGGGCTGCCCGCGATCGCAGGATGAATGGTCGGAAAGGGGTTAAATATATAACCCCTTTCCTGCAATTCATCCAGAAATGTGTTACACTAAAAATATATACCGGCGTATAAGGCGACGGGGCGTATAAGACGACCCCCCAACTGTCACCTTATACGCCGGTAATACAGTGGAGCAAAGAATAAAAAGCATTACTTACGTTTTTAGATGATCTGCGGCGCTCCTGCAGGCTGTCACTCCCTCCTAATCCACGGCAGACAAGCTTTCTCTATGAAAGGCTTTAAATCCCTGCCTCCAGAAAGACACGTGCCTTCAGCCAATCACAGCCAATGACAATGATGTCATTGAATGGCTGTGATTGGCTGTGTTTCTGGAGGCGGGGATTTCAAGCCTTTCGTGGAGAAAGGAATACTTTGCCGTGGATTAGGAGGGAGTGACAGCCTGCAGGAGCGCCGCAGATCATCTAAAAACGTAAGTAATGCTTTTTATTCTTTGCTCCACTGTATTACCGGCGTATAAGGTGACAGTTGGGGGGTCGTCTTATACGCCCGGTCGCCTTATACGCCGGTATATATTTTTAGTGTAACACATTTCTGGATGAATTGCAGGAAAGGGGTTATATATTTAACCCCTTTCCGTCCATTCATCCTGCGATCGCCGGCAGCCCATTGCATTCAGTGGAACATGCTGTATTGCCGCTCCATTGAATTCAATGGGCAAACATCGTTCTTCTCTGCTACAGCTGTTACAGCTGTGCCAGAGAAGAAGGATTTGTCTTCTATATGTTCTCAATGGGGTCAGCTCTGCTGCCGCTGGCCCCATTGAGCGCATATAGAATGCATCCATAGCGAACCGCGGGAGGGGCAGACTTTTATATCAGGCGGACACCTTATCTCCCCAGCCACTCACAGCAGGGGGGTGGTATAGGGCTTAAACGTTGCAGGGGGAAGTTGTAATGCCTTCCCTGTCTTTATATTGGCCAAAAAAAAGCGCGCTAACGTCTCAGGGAAGAAAGTTAAAGTAACCCGGACACCGCATGGTGTTCGTTACGGATAACGAACATACCGAACACCCTAATATTCGCACGAATATCAAGCTCGGAAGAACACGTTCGCTCATCTCTAGTGCTGACAGATTCCCTTTAAACACTAATCCATACAGCTAGTATTGAGTTGTATGACAGCTGTGTAAATCTGTATGCAATGTACTCCCCCTACTGGGAAAGATGTAGTTGCAAACAAAAAAGTTTAAAAAAACAACAAAAAACATAGTTTGAAGAAAAGTAGAATAAAGTTGAGTATATATGAAGGGATTCAACAGTTAGGACCACTTTGGTCATCAAGGATTTACATTATAAATCTGCCCAATGTGACCATATGGACGTCTATCAAGCACCTCTAGCGATAAGCCTTCTTGTAATCACTTATGGAGACTTTGCAACATCACGATTAACCCTTTCCAATCCACTGTCTGACCTCTGAAGACATTATGATTTAAGGCTGTACAGCTCTGATGTTGGAAGACATCTGTCGGAGTTCTCTTACTGTATATTGCCAGCCTCTCTGCTGTTGCAGCCTATCCAACGTGTCACCTCATGCAGTACTGGCTTTAGCCAGCATATAGCGCTGCTGTGTAATGGCAGAAAAAGAGTAAGCCCCCTAGGAAAATCTAGATACAAATTGGATTGGAAAGGGTTAAACCGACATAACATGCCATCACACTGAATATCGGGTAAAAAAGGCGAAACACAGGGCAAGGCCTATCTTTTCTCGCAGGTATAAAAAAATAAGAGAAACAAGCTCGTAAGAACAAAATCATTGAAATCATTGGTTTTTAAATGAGTTTGTTCACATGCTCGTATTTTCTTGCGCATTTTGAAAAAAACGCAATTTGTTCTATTTTCCTGCGCATTTACGTACCAAAGATACCCTTTGAATTATTGGGGTTGCACAAATGCGCCTTGTTTGCCGCGCCCAAATGAATGTTGTCTTGTGGGTAAAATATGTCGATACACACGCAAAAAAGCATAGTTTATTCTACAAGAACACAGCACTGAGACGCGCACATATGCCCGTGTGAAGGGGCACTTAGAGCAAAAATGTATGGGCGCATGCGCTAATACACTCACCGCTGCAAAGCATATTAGTGTATGAACCAGGGTTTTGGGGCTTTTTTTGGACTATTCAAACTCTGTGCGAGTTTGAAAAAAAAGTGGGAAGGTAGGTCCTGCCAATCATTTCTGGTAATGAAAATGAAACCAATGAAATCAATGGTTCCGTTTCGTCCCATTATGCGACTGTGATTTTTGGGGCCGCATAACTGGACAAAATCACGCCCATCTGTTTAAGCCCTAACGAGTATGTTCACACGCAACATATTTGTTCTAGAAAGTTCTCCGACACTTCCATTCAAAATGGGTAACTTTAATGACTTCCGTTTAGTTTTTTGGGACTCCTAGACCGTCCGGAAGGGTTGGTAGACATGGTTTGGTGACTCCGGCGTATAATAGAAAATTGAGATTGTCATGGGTAAACCAAAAATCATCATTTTAGGGTGAGTCAGTAGTCTGATAAGTGTATATTGAAAAATGTCTGCCTATAATCCACCTTATTAGCAGTTTCCATTAAGGAGGATTACTCTTGACTTTATTCTCCAAGGCGAAAAAAAATAAAAAAATCTAAACAATTGTTCAGGTGCATTTTACTTAGCGTAGAAAAATAGGATTAGTGTGGAGTTCGAGCTGCTCTTAAAAGGCTCGGATTAAACAGACCAATGCACACCCACAGCTCTGACACATGAGGAATCGGATCTAGGAACTAGTGAACAAAGAAGCAGTTGCCTATAGCAACAATCACATTACAGCTATCATCTTTCCAGGGCAGGTTGGAAAACCAAAAAGGATTTTCACCCATGACAAAAAAAGTTTTCAAAGTAGAGCAGTAGCCAAAGTTTTTGGAACTTTATTTTATTGGCACCTTCCTAGTTTGTTCTGGCAGCCATTTTTCTAAAAGTGACTACAAGAAGAGTTTTAGCTAGAGATGAGCGAGTATACTCGCTAAGGCACATTACTCGAGCGAGTAGTGCCTTAGCCGAGTATCTCCCCGCTCGTCTCTAAAGATTCGGGGGCCGGCGCGGGTGACAGGTGAGTTGCAGCAGGGAGCTAGGGGAAGAGAGGGAGAGAGATCCCCGCTTTCCCCCGCCGCTCCCCGCCTGCCGCCGGCCCCCGAATCTTTAGAGACGAGTGAGGAGATACTCGGCTAAGACACTACTCGCTCGAGTAATGTGCCTTAGCGAGTATACTCGCTCATCTCTAGTTTTAGCATATGGATTGTCCCCTTTGAGCATAGTACTGCACTTTTTGCGCATGCAGGGCCTGTTCACACACCTTCTGGGGACTAAAAGGCTATTTAGCCTAATGAAGATGCATTCTTTTGCCCGTTGTATTGCGCAATGTTTCACGCATCCCCATTTGCGCTCCTCCCATAGACTTCGATGGGGCTCTTGGTAGTCAAATCACAGGAAAATAGAGCAGGACGTTTTTTTGCACGTGCACGACATGTGCATACAAAACACATCCATTGGAACACACCTATTGACTGGGTTCTATTCTCTGTTTTGCTGTATTCTCTTTCTGTATATTTTACGTGCGCAAAAACATGCTCAAATACGGTCATGTGAGGAAGCCCTTACGGTGGCTTCACACGGACAGATTTGCACCTGCAAATTTTGCAAAAGCAATATGCAGAGAATAGAACTGTTTTTAATGGGTTACTTTTTTTTGCACCCGCATTCCGTGTGCGCTGAAAAAAAAAAACATAGTAGGATCTATTTTTGTGCACATTTGCACACTAAAGGTTCCCATAAAAGTTAATCAGAGGCGCACAAATGCGCAGTCATTTTTATGCAAATGCGCAATACGCTGCACAATTCTGTGAAAAAAAGAACACCTCTGGAGCTCATTAGGCTAAATAGCCTCCTAAATCAGGGCACAGTAGTGTCCCGTGCGCAAAAAACCCTGCCTTGCATCCACGAAAGGTACAAAAAATGAGCTATGTGCGCAAATCAAGCTCGTTCATAGCGCAAATATGTTGCATTGAAGCATGCACAATTGCGCATACGCTTGTGAAGGAGCCCTTGAAGGGAATGGGAATAAAGCAAATCCTGTTCACATGTAGAAGTAGCTGTACTGTAAAGCTAACGTGATTTTGTTCCCTTGCCGTTGCGTAAATTCCGCAGCAGATCTGCAGCATTTCCGTTACGTATGAAGGCGCCCTTAAACTGCTTAGGGACAGTCCCCAATGCCCAAAATGTAACCTACCTTCTTTACCATAATCCTTCCAGAGAATACTTTTCCGTGAAGCTCAACTTTAATTGTGCCCATTCCAGCATCTATGGTGGTCTTCTGTAGACTTTCAATATTTAGCATATGAAGTTACTGTATATGCTTGAGTATCAGCAAAAACTGGTAAAACATATTGACTCGAGTATAAGCCTAGCTATACTCGAGTATATACAAGGTAAAGAAAAAAATGCAATACTTACCTCCCAGCCGGCATCTGTGTCCCCAGCGCGATGGTCTCCCCGCTGTGTAAGTAAGCGCTGTGATTGGATCCAGCCAATTACAGCCATTCAGTGATGTCAGCCACTGAATGGCTGCGAATGATCGAGCGCCGGCTTTGATTGGCTGGCGCTCGATCCAATCACAGTGCTTACCTACACAGCGCTGACGGCAGAGAAATTCAAAGCTGAGCAGGGAGATGATAAGCAGGGAGAATTCTCAAGCAGCTTGCCGCACCTCCTGCCGAGGACACAGACGCAGGCTGGGAGGGGAGTATTGTGGGTTTTTTGTTTGTTTTTTTTAACCTCACTCGAGTATAAGCCGAGGGGGCTTTATAGCATAAAAAAATGTGCTGAAAAACTAGGCTTATACTCGAGTATATATGGTACTTTTTTCTTCATGAGCACAGTTCTACGTTTCCCGCAGAAAACTATTCCAGGTGTGTGTGTTGGGTAACAAAGGTTAATGCAGTTTTGCTTTCAGAGAGTCAGGGTAAGAATTGGGAATTTGCTTGTACATGGTGAATGCTGAACCTATTAAGCGGCTTGCGGTCTATGCTGCGCCTTCGCTCCATCCCATGTTTACTGCTGCTATACAGCTCTCTAGGGTACTCAACTTTTTTGGGAAGAAATGGCTTATACAGCAAAGCTATTTCTTTTCTTCAACTTGTGACTAAATGACTTTGTAAAAAAAAAAAAAAAACTTTAATGTGTGCCATTTAAAATAATCCAATCTAAATCCTTTATTCCAAAGTATTTATTATGTTATTTCCCATACATAGTGACTTTGTGCTCCTTAAATTTACTGTCCGCTACATTGTAGCTCTTACAAGGACATTTTTTCCAATGTTACTAAAATTTTCCAAAGCTCCACTTACGCATTTTAGTCTGTCCATGCATAGGCTTTAAAAAAAAGCTGCTGTTGAGGAGGAGAAGGTCCATCATTACAACAGAAGAGAGAAGCCTGGGCTATAGAGAGCGGCTGAGAGATCAACTGATCTGGCTATCTGGAGCCACAAAAGATAAGTAATCACACTACAGTTCCAACCTGATGGAGGCAATTGGACTTAGACAAGGAACAAGGACAGCAGTGTTATAGTTGCACTGCTGGCTCCAGACAAACCTGGGTTGGTAGCAGCTGCGACCCCCACACAACATACTGTAAGTGAGGCTGGCCTTAGTAAAACTGCGGGATGTGCACACCAAGGAAGGTGTTGAAGGAGACAGGGCTCATAGTATGGGCACTGAACATTGTCCAAGTGTCTGGGCTCGAACCGGTACATGGACTGTGCTATTTAAAAGGATATTGTGTGTGTACATGAGAACCAGCCTTCCTAAAAGACTGTGTTAGATTGGTAATCACCAAAGTGAAGCCATGAATTGTATTCCATTTTCTGTATTTCTTTGGAGCCATATCGCTAAGATATCCACACTGGAAAATTGGGAGCAATCAGAATTTTTCTTTAAGGCGACTTTTTGTGCAATTTGCAGTGACTGCATAAGGACTGGATTTCTGTGCGACCATAATCATTTTCATTAGGTCTCCAAAAGTGTCCCTGTAGACCTGACCTTAATCTCTTTTATAGACAGTGATTAACATCTAAAATGGCAATGGTAATACTTGAATGACTTACTGACCAAACCCATACTTCTAATCGCGGAACAAAATCGTAGCATCTCCAAATGCCTAACCCTATATACTGTATAATCCCCACTATTGCTCTTCTAAGCATCTCTCCGTATTACATGTGTATAAAATACACGTTTAGGGCTTCCACAGACTAGCATGTTTGCGCACGTTTTTACATGTTTTTACGTGCCGAACCAAACTTTTAGCAAAGTTCGAACCCGAAACAAGGTTCTACTAGTTCAATGAACTCAACACTAATGGACACCTTAAGGCTGGGTTCACACAGGGCGGATTTGTGGCGGTTTTGCAGCGTTTTTTGCGTTGCGGCTTTCCTGCAGAAGAACCGCTTCTGCGGCATAACCGCTTTAAGGTTATTTTTGTCTCGTGTATTTGCTTGCGTATTTTCCATGTGGTAAATCCGCAAGCGTTTTTTTTTCTGCAGCACTTTTTTACTTTTGCAGTGTATTTTGGTGCGGATTTTGCTGCGCCCATAGAGGTCTATGGACAAAAAAGCGCTGCGGAAAAGTCAAAAGAATTCACATGCTGCGTCTTGAAAAACCGCACCGCAGCTGAATTTCCACAGTGCGGCAGTGCAGAAAAAATCTGTCCTGTGAGAACAGCTTTTTGGTCAAACACATTTGCACTGCATTGCACTGCAAACGCAGCGGTTTTGCCGCAGTGCAGATATGCAACGGTAAACCGCAGCAGAACCGCAGCAAATCCGCCCTGTGTGAACCCAGCCTAAGAGTTTTCTTAGGTCATAATCAAGGACCCATCAACTAAAGGTGCCCGTATACCTTCAACAATGTTCCTTCGCGTAACAGATGTTTTACATGGCTCCCCCATACACTTAAACATTTGGCTCTGCCAAGTGTTTGAGTGTTCACGGAGATAAGCTGCAGTCAACAGCTCAGTTGCCTGCTTATGTCTCGGGAAACAGAAGGATCAGGTTTTGAAATTTCATGTCCGTGAGCCTTCTTTCCCCTGATATCATATGTTGGTGAAAAACTGAGCTGCCTACATACACATTAAAGAGTTGTTCGGCTCTACCATTATCGACGGCTTTAGAAGACTAATCACTAATGCCTATGGGGGCCTTTAAAAGTCCCTTTAACTCTCATCAAAATACTAACGACAACCTGTCCGTCTGTGTGTGAGTGAGTAGTGAGTGAGTTTATGAGTAACGTACATGCTCCGCCCCATATCACATGACAGTGATGTCATCAACAGTCCTTTATCCCCAGTGAGGGAGTTACATGCTTCCTTTCTGATCACATGACGGTGACATCATCACAGATCCTGTACGCACAATGCTGCTATCTGGCTAGGTGTTCTTAGTGTTTCATAGTAACTGAGGTCGCAGGGGGTATGTAGTCCGCTCGTAATCTGCACAAGGATGTAGGACCTTTGCTGACATCACCGTTATGTGATCAGGGGTGGAGCGTGAGGGTGATGTCATCACAGGTCCTTCATCTCCATGGCTGTGCTGCTTCTTAACCCTGTTGTATGGGATGGACAATGTATGTAGCAGTGCTGTGTGTGTCACACGCATGCAGCACAGCTGCTACAATAATTTCCTAATAATTACTAGTATATCCCATATAGAGGACAAGGTCTAGAATTTCATCTCTGAAAAAGTCAATGGAGATAAGTTTCTAATGGAAGCAGAACTGTATAGCGGCCCTGAGGCCTGTCAGTCCAATTCCTATTTACAGATTGAAACATATGCTAAAAGTTTTTAAATAGTTAACTTTACAAGATATATACCTCCTTTAATGGTCGGTCAATTTGTAGCATTTGGCACCGTCTCATTGTGCAATGGATTCAAAATTGTCAAACTGCTTACTCAGTGTTATATTATTTATGTTTAATTATTATAGCCCTATATATATATCACCCTCTGTTGGCCCCAATGCGTTAGTAAGGGCAGAATTAGCCCTGCAGCTTTATATGGGTTTCCTTTTTTTGGCTGCGTTCTGCAGCGGAACAGAGTGTGCAGTATTGGTGTTTAACCCTGCTTTCTCTCCTTGTCAGCAACTATTAGTGCTGGGTCAGCTCTGTCTGCGTGTGAAGAAATGGATTATAATACTCAGCATTGCTAAGAGACAGCCAGGAGGAAGAAACTTGAGCAAGTGAAACATACTCGAAATGGTAAAGATGGTGCAGGGCACCTGATGATAGAACACTGCTACCGGAATGGGAATGATACAAGATATTACATGATGGTCAACGAGGGTCAACCACCTATTCAATATGGCCAACGACGCCTCGTTGGTAGTTTAGTTTTTATGTTGTTTTTGCATTGATGCTTCTTGGCCTTTTTTTTTCGTTTGAACATATCCAGTTTATATTGTTTTTTTTATAGCATTAGATAATAAGATTTCTGGAGAAATCTGAAGAACTTCTGCTGCTTGATCTCTTTATTATTGAGGGGGAATCCCAGCTATAGCTGAGAGATACATACTAGGTATTATTTAATAGTGCGCTGTATTAAAATATTGGGATCATGTTAATCTTACTGATAAAGGAACATATTCAAGTTCATGTAATGATTCCTCATGGCTCGGTTTTTCTCCAATATTAAATAATAAAAACCATCAGTGAGGTCTTATTCATACCGGCGAGTGCGATTTGGACAGTGAAGAACTCAGCACAATGTATTTCTGCTGTGAACAAGTTTTTTTTGCACGGGAATCGTTTTTTTACTGTACCTTTTTATGCGCACGGGACACATATTTAGTCGAATGAGTTCCAGATGTGTTCTTTTTCCTGCTGAGTTGTGTATTGCACATCTGCTTGGGTATTGAGCCCGCATTTGCACACCCCCATAGATTTCTATGGAGACTTTTGGAGCACAAATGCACAAAAAAGTAGAGCATGCTGCATTGTCTTCCACATGCACAAAAAAGGAAATGGGAACAACCCTGTTGACAGCATGTTTTGCGCACACAAAACCGCACAAATACGCCCGTGTGAAGGCGCACATAATAAAATCCATTGATGTCGATGGGTTCAATTCATATTTCTATATTTTGCGCAATTCCATAGTAATGAGGACACATCTGGAACTCAATAGGCTAAGTAGGCATTTAAATCTGGTGTGTTCATCTGCAGACACAAAAACTGCAGTAAAATAGGCCCATGCGAGCGCAAAAAAGACTTGTTCGTGGATCAAATGCATTGCACTGAGGTGTGCACAATTGGGCATAAGCCCATGTGAAGGAGTCCTAAGGGTGTTTTCACATGTCTGAGGAAATCATGCGAGATTTGTGCGTTGCGAAATACACAAATGTCGCATGAATATGAACCCCATTGTTTTAAATGGGGTTATACACATAAGCGTATTTTTCCTATATCGCATCATGGGGAAAAAATCACGGCATGTCCTATTTTTCGCGTGCTCAATGTTTGTTCTCAATGGATCGCATCACATGCTAGGTGCATGCAAGTGCAGTGCGATGCAAGGTTTGAAAACAATTAAAGAAAGCCCACAATCCTCCGCTGCGGCTGTCAGCTATTGTGCAAAAATATGATGCGGGGTTTTTTTACATCAGTTCGTGAAAAAAGTTGAACATGCGAATGTATGCACTGACTTGCGTCAGAGTTCTGTCCAAGTTTCAAACTCAGACAGAGCTTGGACGCTAAAATTGTCCATTTGGATAAGCCCCTACTATGAGCCCTTAAAGGGATTGTCTGGTTAGGAAAATCCATTTTCAAATATAGTATTAGGGATGAGAGGCCCCCCATTTAAGACCCTTATGTATTAGCCACAGCATCCCTTATTTCTCCATCACATAGACTGACCTTTGATTTCACTTTCTGCTAGTTTCACCCACAAACTCCAGCTGATTTCTAGAGGCCCTTATAATAATACACCATGTGATCAGCTTATTTCTAAAGGACCCTACTAACAAAAAATAAACTGTCCAAAGTAAACAACCCTTATAAGTTATTCTTCTCTATGTTCAAAAAAAAAGAACAACATCAATCAATACCTTCACTGTTAATGCATTACTTGAAGTTTAAGCATTCAGGTATTAAAGAGGTTGTCGCTCTTCTACCTGTTTTGTTGCGGAAAGCAGACAGCTCTGTCCCTTGTGCAGTGGTCTTGGTTGGTTGCTGCAGAGTGAGTCCTACTGAAGTGAAAAGAACTCAGCTTGCAGTACCAACCCAGGCCACTGCACAATGTACGGAGCTGTCTGCTTCCTGCAGTAAAACATCTAGAAGTGGGATAACCCCTTTAAGGAAAACATAAGTGACAACCTCTATAGGAGCTCTAATGGCAGAGATTATATAAATAATATACCGTATAACTAATATATGGACAATCTGACATTTTTAAAGGGATGATTTATTTCTATAAAGGAAAAATGTCTGGTACCGTGTTAGCCAGTAGAGCAAAATATTATTGCTTTCAGTAAGAGAAACCAAGTAATCTTCTAGATATGATACCTTTTAATGGCTAACAGAAGGAAATTATGTTACAGAAAGCTTTCAAAACTACTTGGATTTCTTCATCAGGCATGTTATAACAGAGTAGGCCTGAAAGATCTGAAATATATATATATGTGTGTGTGTGTGTGTGTGTGTGTGTGTGTGTGTGTAAAAGGGCCTAGTTATGAAGTGATTCATTTGCTATCATTGTCAAAAAAAAGTCTCTTCCCTAGGAGTTGTAGAAAATCGAATAAAACTTTCTCTGTGTGATTGTAACGTTGATATAAGTGATAACAATATCACAGCAATTTACAATATACGATGTGGTATGGGTGGGTATGGAGGCTCTAGTACCCTGTTGTACCGCCTCTAGCTTAGATACAAGATGTGATACAGGTGGGCATGGAGGCTCTAGTACCCTGTTGTACCGCCTCTAGCTTAGATACAAGATGTTGTACAGGCGGGCATGGAGGCTCTAGTACCCTGTTGTACTGCCTCTAGCTTAGATATACGATGTGATATGGGTGGACATGGAGGCTCTAGTACCCTGTTGCTGTAACTAAACCTCTAGATTGTGCAAACTCGTAGGCAGTTGAACTTGGCATCCCACATGGTCCCATACATCTTCTATTGGCAATAATTCTGGCAACCGGGTAGGGAGTGGAAGTGTGGCAATGTTGTGGAGACATTCCTGTGACACCCTTGCTGTGTGCGGCCGAGCATTATCCTGCTGGAAAATGCTTTTTGGAAGCCCTGCCATGACATGTGTGGCTGTAGGATATCACTGACCTGTCATTGTCCCTCGTACCACTACTAGGGGTGATTGACTATTACAGGCCCACCAGACCATCACACCAGCAGTGGGGGCAGTGTGCTGCTTGTTAGGGAAATGCAGTGGTTTCCTTCATACGCTGTTGAGTTCCAAATTGGAATAGCTTGTAGGACCGGCTGGGAGAAAGCAGTGACACAGACAGGTCTATGTGCAAAGCAATCTACCTTTATTGCATATGTCCCAATTTATATAATAATATGACGCAGGGCGGGCTTTATGCCCAATGAACTCATTTTTACATAAGCATATATTGTTGGTTAGAGATGTTATCTCTATACAATAACTTGTATTTTCACATTCCAGTGTTACATTCCGTTGTTAGTTCCAGCTAAACAGGATATACGATTAGTAACTATTTGCATATCTGTCTGAGATGTAACTACATGCTGAGTTTTGAGGTAAAATTACAACTTCTAGGTGCTTGATTTTTTTTGACAAAGTGTACTCATATAGACCGCCTGCACATGGGCGGAAATCCCACGGCAGGATTTCCCGCGGGATTTCCGTCGCTCAAAGCCTGCATAGGAGTGCATTACAATACGCACTCCTATGCAGATGGCCGCGGTTTGGCCGCGCGAAACCTTGCGCGGCAAACAAACCGCGGCATGTCCTATTTTTGTGCGGGGCTCGCAGAGCCTCGCACAGAAACGTCACTCACCCGGCCGCCGGCTCCGGTCTGCGCATGCGTCGGCTGCCTGGTAGCTGGCATATGAAAGAGCCGGGGCCGCCGGACGCGGGTGAGTACACGCTCGTCTCTGCAAGCGCGTTAGGGTAGAGTCCCGCGGTGAGAATTCTCGCCGCTGGATCCGACCCACTCGTCTGCAGGCGGCCTTAGTCTACAGATAAGGATATGAGAGTTTTATGGCCTCTAAACTGATGTTAGCGGGGGAGGGGGGGGCGCCAGACCTCTGAACTATTTCAGCACCTGTTATAACATGTCTGATGAAGAAACCTAAGTAGTTTTGAAAGCCCGCTATAATATCATGGAGATGAGCGAGCACGCTCGTTTAAGGCTGATGCTCGAGCGAGTATCGGTCTTTTTGAGTAACTGCATACTTGGGGAGCGGGGGGGAGAGAGAGAGCTCTCTCTCACTCTCCCCCCCCCCCCCTTCACCACCCCACGCTGCTCCCCCTGCATGGTGCTTGGACAAGTAATCAGTTAATCATCCTTAAACGAGCGTGCTTGCTCATCTCTAAACATCACTTATTTTTGTTAGCAAATAAAAGGTATCATATCTACAAGATTACTTGGTTTCTCTTACTGAGAATAATCACATCTTATATATCTATTTAATGCTAGCAGAATTAATGAGCTACATGTTTACATAGCTATGTAACAGTCCTATTTGGGTTTGAAACATTAGTATTGTAACCAATGCAGGCAGAGCATGGTCAGGGGAAGCCAAAGGTCAGTTTACAGGTAGTATCAGTTGTAGTACAAAAGAGCAGGTAGGTAGTGTAATCGGCAGGAGCTAGAGGTCAGTACATGAGTCGTATCAGTTGCGGTACAAAGGAGCAGGCAAGTAGAGTAGTCGGGGGAAGCTAGAGGTCGGTTCATGGGTAGTATCGGTACAATGAGTAGGCAGGTAGGGGAGTTGGAGGAAGCCAGAGGTTGTTTCACGGGTAGTATTGGTATAAAGAAGCAGGCAGGCAGTAGAGCTTGACTATAGGCCTGGAGCACAATAATCATGCAAAAAGGAAAGGGCCAAGATTTTATAGGACTCTTCAATCTGAAAAAAACAGGGTGGAGCCAAACAGGAAACTGGATCAGGAGCAGGAACCAAGGACAAGGTCATGCAGGGGAGCTATCCAAGGAGCTGGATAGTTCAGGAGCTAGATCCACCACCCAGAGTATAGGAACTCCTGGGTTCAAGTCCTGACAAGCTATGTATTTATAACGGCTTTACATAAGGCTCTAAACATGTAGTCCAGTGTTTCTCAACTCCAGTCCTCAGGGACCCCCAACAGGTCATGTTCTCAGCATTTCCTCAGTGTTGCACAGCTGATGTAATTATTGTCGGTGCCTCAGACATTGCCACAGGTGTTCTTACTATAGGATATCCTGAAATCATGACCTGTTGGGGGTCCTGAGGACTGGAGTTAAGAAACACTGATATAGTCTATTACCTACTGAGCCCTCTATAACTGTTGAGCCTGCTTGACGGATATTCATGAGACACACCACTGTGCAATACATTTCTATTTGCTCTTTGAAAGTTATGCCATTGAGAGTCACCTGAGAGCTAGCCTTAAATAATGATTATTCATAATGAAATATATAGCCAGTGCCAAAAGCCCTCAGAGACTTTAATGCTCCAGTTCTGTGACCAACATTGTGTGACGACAATGCAATTTGCACAGCTAAAATGTTCCAGTCAAGTTCCAGCAGTGTGCCTACCTCAAGCATGATTAATACCATGAAAGATCTCCAACCTGGCAGGGGCCAGACTCCATGGTGAGGGATTGACTGCCTGGCATGAGTCTTATCTCAGATTCACTAGACTGTTTCTATAAGCTTTACATGCCAAAAATAGGTGTCCCTTTTCTCCCTGGTGACTCTAAAAGATACTAATAAGACAGATACTCTGATCCTATTTAAAATAATGGAAGAACGATGAACAAACAGATTTTGTCAAATATTTTGAAGTTTACATAGAGGAGACTTAAATGGCTTTGATATAACATTAAGTCATGTGGCCATATGATGAGCTGCTCTTTCAAGTAGGACATTGGTCAAGGTGATATTGACATGGAGTTTTGTAATATTTTTCGGGCAGCTGCGATCAAAAACTGTACCTCTCTAGTGCATACTGTAGATTTTACTGGAAAGTTTGGACAAGCCTTGTTAATAGGTAAGCAAGTTACAAGGGAAGAGAATCCATAGTTGTTCCCTCACGTTTATCATGTTGATGTATTATTTCCATCAGAGCAAAATGTTTTTCATATGACTATATTACTGTAACCAATTTTGAACATCTTTTATTAGATCACAGATTCAAATATTACTGAGCTGTCAAATGCAGCATTGTTTTGCCATTGAGTAAGGCAATAGAGACTGAAGTTGAACCATGTGCGCCAACATCTAGAGAACATGAGCTCATGTGACATTTGGTGCATTGAGCAATGCCTTCCGAACCCATGCCAAGTCATATTGTTATGTAACTAAGGCACAGTTAATAACTCAAGTGAGTGATGGAGTGATGAATAAACATAGTCATAGGCAACTAAATTGCACCACGGGTCTCATTAAATTATGTCAATCCACTTTTATGGGTGAAATGAGTATTGGATAATCTTGGATTGATACTTGAATGCACACTAACTTCATACAACTTCTGCTCATCTAACAGCCTATATGTATCATCGATCTTGTAATATACTTACATTAAAATGTTTTTATTTTACCACAACATCAAGTTTGAAGTGCCTACCACTAGGCATTTTCCCTCTAGAACTTCTGAAATCCACTGCCTGCCATTAGTTATGTGACTTCTCTAGTAACAGGGACACGGGGACACTGCTAGTTACTACATGCAACAGTTGGGCAGATATGCACATGCTGCCTAGCAGCTGATATGCAAGGCAGCATGGGAAGTGTGGAAGAGGACATTCTGGCCAGCACAGTCCTGGAAGAATGGCTGGCTTAGAACACCCCCTCCTGTAAATGAATTGCAAATAGCAGGGCAGAAAAAAAAATTGTAAAATCTACATGAAAAACTGAATTAGTAGAGTTCAATCAGGGTGCAAACAACAACAAAGCAGCGACCAATGAAGACCTCTGCCGCTTCTGAAAATTCTTTGAAAACTCAGGTATACAATTTAAATGAATGTTGTAATGGCTCAAACATTTTATTATGTTTCCTGAGCATCCTTTGTCTAGCATAACAATTTGTTAAAAGACCATAAACCATAGTGTTTGGGAAATTGGCAATAATAAGGGCAATTACTTTTACACTGCCCCTGTGCGAAAAGGATGACTAGACCCTTCACCAAATGGCTAATGCAGTCTCAATCATTTTTATTCTATATGCTTTACAAGATCTTTTAATATTATCTATCATTACATCTAGCAGGAAGCCCTTATGTCCCCCCTAGGTATAGGAGTGAGGATGCAATGTTTCCTTCTACTCTTTCTACATCTGCAATGACTTACAATATGAAATTCATGGTGGAACTAAACATTGTTTAACTGGCCATCCTATAGAATATTCGAGAGCAAACGCTGATGCTCTTCTGCTTTACATGCTAGACTTTTTCTGTGAAACGTTGTATAGAGAAAGTAAATGTCTGCTCTCATCCGCTTCGCTATTCCTTTCCTTCTGCATCTTCTCTCTTCTTTTATGCTGTCTTGTGCCGCGACCTTTTGAAAGCTGTTCCGATTAGAGTTAAGAATTTATCTCCTGTGTGAGGATGTGCGCTCTGACCAGCTGTACTGGATATGAGTTGCTGCCTATTTTTAGGCCTGTTTATGCTCAAAGAATTCATTGTGACGGAGAGCCTTGCACTTTGTACTTAGTAAAAAAAGGGTAATTTAAGGAATTTAGAAGGTCTGACACACACCCCTGCTTTAGCTTGTGAATTTAAGACTACTTCCGGAAAAATATATTGCTCATGTTCTGCATCCATATACACAGAGCAGAAGAGTATCTTACATATAATGTTCATTGAGATGGACGCATTTGTTTTTGCGTGTGCCCCAGCGCAATGGACAAAGCTTTTTTGTGTAGATATCAACGTATTTTAATGTACTTTTTGCACACACACAGGGCATGTTCATTTGCATGCAGCAGACAAACACACCCCGATTTAAACCTTTCCAATCCACTGTCTGACATCTTCCTACATTCTGATTGAAGCTTGTACAGCTCCAATGTCAGAAGACGTCCGACAGGGTATTCTTACCATCTATTGACAGCCACTCTGCTGCCGGAGTCCCTCTGGCGCACACGCAGTGGCTTTAGCCAGCAGATGGCACCGTTGTATAACAGCAAAAAGAGAAAGCCTTTTAGGAAACCCTGAATCCAAAATTGGATTGGAAAGGGTTTAATAGCTATTTAGTGTAATGAGTTCCAGATGTGTTTTTTTTGTTCAAGGAATTGCACAGCATAATGCAAATCTGTGCACACATTTGCGCACCTCCCATAGATATCTATGGGGACCCTTTGGGGAGCAAAGGAACACAAATATAGAGGAGGTCCCTTTTTTTTGCACACAGGAGAAATACGAGCACAAAACAATGAAATGTGAATAAACCCATTGAAATCAACAGATTCTGTTCTCTGCATATTGCGCCTGCAAATTTTGCTCGTGCAAATATGCCTGTGTGAAGGTGTCCTAATTTGCCTTTCTTCTTATAGAGGTGACCACAACATAGTGCACACATAAGTGAACAGAAGAGTGGATCCAAGGGTGTACATACCATAGAGGCTCACTATGCAGCTGCTCTAAGGTTGAGGACCTTAATAAGTAGCTCATTTTGATCATTGCTGTATGCCCCCTCTTCTCTATTTATGCCTCTGAGTGCAGGGGTGTAGACAAAGGCTCAAGGGCCTAGGTGCAAAAGTTCAGCTCTGGGCTCCTACTTTCCCCTTTACGGCTCTTGATGACTGCTGGCCGTGGTATGCTCGGAGCTTTCTGCAGAATCACTGGGTTTCTTAGGAGACCCACCGATGTGACGCTAGCAACCAGAGATCTTGCTAAAGTCTGAAAAGTTACCATATACAGTACTGCTTGTACCAGCTGTACATACATAGTTATATACAGAACATACCCAGGTTGCACCAGCATGGTCTGTATATGCCCCACCCCACACACCGCAACTCCAGGCTGTTATCTGCACTGACCTTATCACATCTCTCAGTTCTGGTCCTCACCGTTTCACTGCTAATTGCCCGCCTCATCCACCAGCTCGTCTTGCGCTGAGAATACTCTGCTGTGAGAGGGGTCAGGCACTTAGCAGCAGCATGAGATAACAGCCCAGAGTTGCACGAGACACACACTGCAGGGGTTTTTCCTGGGTGCTGCGTTACAGTTGCAAGGAGGGCAACACCTGTATCTAATCCACTGACTGAGGGGATCAATGGGTATAATTAAAGTAGTTGTGCCAAGTTACAAAGTCTTCCCTATCCACAAGATAGGGGATAACTTGAAGATCGGTGAGGATATGATCGCCGGGCCCCCCCACCAATTCTGAGAACAGGGTCCTGTCATGCCCGAGTGAATAGAGTGGAAGTCAGACAGGCATGCCTTTGCTCCATTCTTCAAGGACAACACCAGAGATTGCTTAAAGGGGTTGTCCCGCAAAATGAAGTGAAGGTAAATACTTCTGTATGGCCATATAAATGCACTTTGTAATATACATCGTGCATTAAATATTGCCCATACAGAAGTTATATACTTACCCCCCTGTGTTGGCGTCCCCGTCTCCATGGCGCCGACCGAATCCCTCGCCCGGCTCGATTAGACGCTCTTGCGCAGTCTGCCTCTTCGGTCCCGTTGAAGGGGCCGCTCTAGCGTGCTCGTACCGCACAGCTGGTCTGCGCATGCGCAAAAGGTCTATAATTCTATTTAATGTATGGTAGCTCAGCCCATTTAAATGAACAGGGCATAGCAATAGAAGGTGCAGAAGTAGCATTTATAGTTCCTGAGGTGGTCCAAAGATCCCTCTGCCACAAACAATACCAGTTTATAAATGGCACATGGTAGGTGGGGAGCCTGTTACAGATCTTACACCTCTGCACGTGAATGAAACCTAGCTGCAATGCTAAAAACAACTGCACATACAGTGGCTGGACAAAAATATGGAAACACCCTACGAAATGCATGCCCTAAATTACATGGGATTATAAATCATATTTCAATAAGACATGTAGAGACTGATTTTAAGTAGAGGTAATATGACACAGGTGCTGCTGGGAAGAAGTGAACGTCTGCCTGAGGAACAAGGTTCCATTGGTCAGGAGTTTAAGCCACTCAGCTGCTGTTACCAGCTGGCTCCCAAAACCACCCAGAGCAGGGCAAGAGGTGAAGAAAACACAAATTTGGTGGGAAAGCTCTCAGTCAGCCAGGAGTAAAAAGGGCAGCTCAGTACTAATAATTAAAATCCCATGCATTTTATAGTGTTTCCATATTTTTGTCCACCCCTGTATACAGAACACCAAATTTTATACCAATGAAAGAAAGACATAAGACTAGGTTTTCAATAAATGTTTTCTGAAAAAACACCCAGTTTTATCAAGAAAACTCGAAAGACACTGTCACAAATAGATATAATAAAAAGCAAGGTTATTCTAATGAGAAGAGATGAGGACAAGTATGCATTTTTCGAGACATTAATTGGTTTCCAGATGACTGTGTAAATATCACAACGAGACTTTTTTACATCTTCACTTGGCTGCCTTGTCTTAGGATTTTGACTTTAGAAGAATCTTCTTGCAAACCATATATTCAGCATGTGTAGTTTAATAAAAGCACTCTTCAGATCACTTGACCCTTATAATTAATCTAGGCCACAAATTAGACTTCATCAGACAATATAACTTTCTGCTTGGTATGTCTTACCACCGATAATATTAAAAGCGGTATTTGATTTGCATGCTAATTGTTTTTTTTTTGCTTTCTGCCAATTAGGACATAAGTGTTATCTATATACAATACCCCATAATATAATGTACCTTCTAGACATTTGCAGTTCCCTATGGATTGGCTAAATAATAGCGAAGTCCTTAAAAGGCTGTCTTCCACAACAGTGCACAGACAACAGATGCAATATAAAATAATCTTTTATCATGTGTTGATGACTCTCGGAGACATTCAGTCTCTTCTGTTGACGATATACTAACAAATGGACTTAGTTTTCTTGCAGCAGCTTGCAGGAAGAGGCTCAGATGTTAGAAGTCATTATTTACATTCGTTTCTGGGGAAATTAAGGCTGAGCTGGCAGTATAAGCTACTTTTCTGGTAATCTACAATGTTCTTTGCTTTGAAAAGCCATTTGTGCAACATGTAAGTGTACCATCATTCCAATCTATTTAAAGTACCAACATTTGGAACATAAAAAACCTATTGATAATCATAAAACAACCAGTGAGCAGAAAGCCCAGCATGTAATATTAAAGATGAATTGATAGAAAGAGACAATACTCAGGTCATTTCATCAAAGTCATGGAATGATGGAGGAAAATTGGTCCATGTGCTCTTACTGTCTTGGCCTGGATAATATGAATATTTATGGGAAGGATATCCGATGAGCATGGACAAGCCATGCAGTTCTAATATTTATGATATAATAACTCGAGTGGATTTACGTGCTAAGTTTTCTTTATTTGTAAACTTATAGTCATGTGCATTGGTTGCAAATTGGTCGGTACTGTGGATTTTTAGGGCTGTTCACTCAGACCCTCTTTATCGACTAATGGCAGCATAATTTGGTGCATAAAAATATCCAAAAGCTTTATTCCTCCATCATAAAACTGGCGACGTTTCGACCTTAGCCCTTTCCAATCCACTGTCTGACGTCTTCCTACATTCTGATTAAACATTGTACAGCTCCAATGTCAGAAGACGTCCAACAGGGTATTCTTACCGTCTATTGCCAACCACTCTGCTTTAGCCAGCCAGTAGATGGCACCGTTGTATAACAGCAGAAAGAGAAAGCCTCTTAGGAAACCCTGAAACCAAAATTGGATTGGAAAGGGTTAACAAGGACTTTATCAAGCTCAGGAATTTTATCAAGATATATGAATTTTGGGCTCATATTTCCACAAGTGGCTCTTGCATGGACTGTACCACGCCTGCATAGGCTTAGAACTAAGTGCTGTTGGTAAGCTGCTTATTGATTGTCCTCTCTATCAACTAAGTCGAGATTCATTCCACATGTCTCTTGTGGCACAGGTCAGGAACGCTATCTTTTCTCCTTAGGGAGAGCACCTAGAAGGTGAGTGAGGAGACTTATAAGGCCAATCATGCTCCTCTGGGTAATACGCAAATAAGGAAGTTGGAACAATACCTCTGCAGTGAGACCTATTGGAAGGCAGCATATTAGACTCTTGATACAAGCCTTGTAACAATGACTGTGAATTAAAAGCCAAGCTAGAATCCATACACAGACAGCTGTTTTGGGGTGTTTGCTTCTCTTGTGCCACAGGAATGGTGTTGTGATGCAGCATTCAAGATACAATGTGAAAGAAGGAGTCACCAAAATGTACTATATTTATTTAAAACAGAGTTCACACCTAGCTGTTTTTCTGAGGTTGGCCTCAATTACAATTTGTCGCCAATCTCCTCTCTCTGTGCCTTCACCCATGGTAGACATTTTTTTCCTGTTCAGCTTCACAAAATCCTCTTCCAGCAGCCGTAGAAGTTATTCTCCATGCCCACTTTACTATTCTTCATGCTCAGCTTACCTCAGCTTTTTCTTTGCTTCCCTTGTGCTCGCTCTCAATCACCAACCTTCTCTTCTTTCACGCCTTTTCCAACGCTGCTCCCTGCAGTCTCCAGCAGCTCTCTGGCACTTCTATCAACACCATGTGCTCTCCCTGTGAGGTAGCAGGATATATTAAAGCCTCAATCAAAAAGTGCCCTTTGAGAATGCCTAGTTCTACTGTTGTTGGGAGGCTATTATCTCTCCCCTCCTGACTTACTAGTCAAGCTATAATCCTACTGCACACTGATGAGTGGCAAAAACCCTGAAACAGCTGTCTGTGTATAGATGCTGGCTTGGCTTTTAATTCCCAAACTTTGTTAAGACCTGTATAAAGGATTGTACATTGATTTGAAGCAATGCTGCCATCCAATAGGTGGCGCTACAGAGGTATTGTTCCATCTTTCTTATTTGCATAGTTCTACGGCTATAATTTTGGTCCACTTTTGTGGCACACCTCCCAGTCAACCACCATTGTAACCGTTCAACCCCTTAAGGATGTCCTTTACACTTCTGAGTAAATACTCTGTAAACAGCAAGGCACTCCAACCTACAACTCTTTAGTATTTCTTACGTCTTACAATTTTAAAGGGAGTCTGTCAACAGTTTTCCATCTGCAGTACTGCTTACAGCTCCAAAAAGGGGCAGGGGATCAGGACTAGGGCATAACTACCAGGAAGAAAATCAACTTTCCATCACTGGAAAGTGCTCTGTGAGTGGAACTTCCCCCACTGTTTATTGAGCGCCACAGCACTGATTAACATCTGCAGCATCCAACCTGGAGATCCCTGCAGCTGTCCATCAGCATTGTGGAGCAGCTCAGCTGACAGCAACAGAGAGTGCTTAAGGCCTCTTTTAGACGAGCGTGTTTATGTGCGCACATACGTCCGCACAAAACCGCACATCTATTAGAACCATTGGTTTCGTATGATGTATTCACATGTCCGTGTTTTACAGGTGTGCAATTGCGCGCACCTGCAGAAGATAGGACATGCGTACACCGCATAGGTCCGTGCTTCGCGCAAATATTCCCCGCGGGGAGTCCCCTCATCACTGAACACTGTGACAGCACTGTCACAGTGTTCAGTAATGATAGCCCTCCCCGCGGGGAGTAAAGAATCCCCTGCCACGGCTGTGACAGCTGTGACAAACGTTTGTGATGTTCTTCCATTGCTTTCAATGGGGCAGCTGATGCTGCCGGCAGCCCCATTGAAAGCAACCCATGCGATGATTTTCGGGGAAGGGCTTTAAATATAAGCGCTTCCCTGAAAATCATCCTTTGCATGTGTAAAAAAAACAAAAAATATATATTCTCACCTCTCCGGTGCTGTCGTGGATCAGGCGCGTCTAGCCCCTTGGTCCCCCTGAACTGCTCTGAAGCTCTTTCAGCAGGCGGGAATTTGAAATTCCCGCCTGCTGAAAGGGCTGTGTCTGATTGGATGAGCGCTCAGCCAATCACAGGCAGCGCTCAGCCATTTATTTAGTTTCCTCCTTAACATGGGAAGAAGAAAAATAGATCCGTTAAGCAAAAGAAATAACTGATACAAACAGAAAGTTTTCTGTTTGCCACTGTTCTTCATTGACAACAACGTAAAATTGAAGTCCACTTTCTATCAGACTGGCACTCTGATGGATTTTAATAGGGACATTTAGCACTAAATGTCTGTGCAGGTAGTAAAGATTGACTAGCAGTCTGGTCAGCTGTTTCCCTTCCTTAGTGTTCGGACTAGTGAGATCTACAGAAATCTGCTAAACCCCAGGCAGGTATGATAATTACACTATTCTGCTAAATGTAAATTTACCATCTGTATAATCTAGATGTTTTCCTATAGGGAACAATGTCAATTGACAGCAATTCCTAGAGAATTACCCGCTACAGGGATATTTTTGTGGATTCCTCCACACCATATGGCTTCTTTTAAAAAAATGTCTGTCTTATTTTGGGATCACCATACAGCTGAGTGAATTAAGTAACATGAGAATGTGCCAAAATCATGATTCGTAATTGACAGTAATAAGAGAGAAATATTCATTATTATCAGACATAAGTCCCATGCAATCAGCATAGCTGTGTGCACTGAGCATGTATTGAGGCTCATGGATGCTTAGGCACCAAATAATAGAGGTAGTACTTCCATGATCATTATCTGATGGTGCATATTACATATATATAAATAAATAAATATATATATATTTAAGACAAGTTTTATATATATATATATATATATATATATATATACAGGGGTGGCCAAAAATATGGGAACTCAATATGAAATGCAAGCTTTAAAATCGGTAATTTAAGTGGAGGTAATATGACACAGATGCTGCCAAGGTTCCATTGGTCAGGGGTTTGAGCCACTCAGCTGCTGTTACCAGCTGGCTCCCAAAACCACCCAGAGGAGGGCAAGAGGTGAAGTGAATAGAAATTTGGCAGGAAAGCTCTCAGCCAAGCAGGGGTCAAAAGGGCAGCTCAATGCTAATGGTTAAAATCACCTACATTTCATACAGTGTTTCTATATTTTCTTTCACTCCCTGTATATATATGTACTTCAAAGTTGTTGTCATCACTAAATAAAAGCCCCCCGATGAGCAAGAGCGTTGTCTTGATGGATTTACAGGATCCACCTAGAGGGGACTTTCTGCATCATCAGATCTTCATACAGGATGTTGTGCACAGATCCTATGAAAATGCCAACTTTGTAGGCAATCTCTTCCACAGTCAATCTGCAGTCCTCTATGTCCACTCGTTCCACTTGTACAATCATGTTGTTGGACCAGCTGGTCCATGGCCGAAGCTTCTTTGATTTGTTCACATATGACGTCCGGTCTTCTAAGAACTGTTGCACTCACAAATGCACATTTTTTACGTTCATGGCACCTTCACTGCATGGTCTCACTCAACTGACAATGGGTGTCGATGGGTGTCATTCCATTCAAGTGAAAAAAAAAACAATTGATTACACGCTGTTCTTCAAACGTGAGCATCAACATTTTCAGTATAGAAAAAGCTTCTAACACCAGCCACTGTCACGTGCGTTTTGTGCACTCACTCACCTGAATGCCCGTGTCTTCTAAAATGTGTCCTGTGTTTCTATCTACCCCTATTAAAAAGAAAAGAACTAGGATACCTTAGATCTTGAGTCCAGCTCGTATGAGCCAGGCGGACCATCTCTATTTGCTTCAAATTTCTTTATTTTCCAATTTATATATTTGTTTAATTGTGCTGCTACAAATAAAAACTGCTTTATCATATGGTGATTGTGCCAAAATAAAAGATTATTAACGGTACACAGATCTAACTTCTGCTTGGTGTTACTTCAAGGGTAGACTGAATATCTAAAAGGACTGATTATTTAAAATTAAGGACGGAAAGCTGGAATTTGTGCCAAAAGTTTGGCCTCCTGCCAAAGTGTAGGATATCTGTTGTATTGCCTTTTCATGAGGAACAGGTAGCTAACTTGGTTTGTTTAACAATGTAGCTTGTTCCACCCATTTGCAATAGTCTGTAAAATCGGAAAAGCTAGGGTTCCCTTTACATGGGCACATAACACAGATATCCAAGGTTTTGTTGTTTTGAAATGAAGAGGTGTATCAAAATCAGTTTTTTCGGTAGATTCCGAAAATCACCTTCAACATTCTGTATCACGTCAGTTTTTTTCACAAATCACAAAAATGGGAAAATGACAAAAAAAACGTAATTTTTTAATGACATTCATATATGACAACATTTGTAACGTGTGAAAATGCAAACAAACCTAACATTTACCACTTGGCTCCCCATGAAATTTCCTCTCTTTGGATTTTCTTTGGTGTTCGTCCATACACTTTAATATCTTGATGAAAGCGCTCGCTATGTTCTTCCGTAAAATCACCAAGATTGTCAGGAAGGTAATTTTGATGAGCATGAAGAAAGTGAACTTTGACCAAGCAGTTTATAGGATTCCAACATCTCGTCGACTAAAAAGGTGTAATTTGCAGCCTTCATGTTCCCCAAAAAGGTTTGTACCACATTACTGAATGCAGTCCATGCTCGCAATTCGTACTCACTCAGGGTTTTCACGAATATGTTGTCCGCCATTAATTTTCGTATTTGTGGGCCTATAAAAATGCCAGCTTTGATTTTTTTCAGAAGTGATTGATGAAAACTTAACACCAAAGTACTGAAAGCATTTACTGTCCCTGCTTAAAGCTGTCACAAATTGCTTCATTAAGCCTAGTTTTATGTGTAACAGAGGCAACAGTATTTTCGAGGGATCAACCAGTGGAAGTGAAACAATGTTTTTTTCGCTAGGTGTGAAGGTACTTCTGCCTGGCCACTGCTTCCAAACCCAATGTTCAGTGCTTGCACTGGAGTCTCATTCATACAAAAAGCAAGGAAATTTGGTGTAGTCTACTTGTTGGCCGAGCTATATTGCAATCACAATGAAATCCCCGCACACAGACCATTCATGAAGCTTGTACTGCACGCTTTCCAGCAGAAATGGAAGGTTTACCGATGTCTCTTTCATATTCATAGAATGTGCTACTGGAATGGATGGATGTTAGTGTTGTGCAATAAAACACTTTTTAAACTGGATTTGCTGGCATCTATGAACAACCTCCACTCTCCTGAATTGTAATTAATGTTGAAGTATTTCATGACTGCCGGAATGTCTCGACAATATACCAAACCACCTTCCTCAGCAGAAAATAGAAGCAATTCTGCTCCTCGTTGTCAGTACCAGGAGAATCTCGTATTAGGACACAGGATCACGACTTCATGAAAATAATTTACTATCAACTCTGATGCGTCTTTAGGTAAATTCAGATCACGAACCAAATCCTTTAGTTGATGCTGGGTAAATGGCACTGGGGTTTCATCCTCCATACTGTCTGGTTGGTACATCTCATGACTTTTATCACCATCTGAATTGGTGTTTGTTGGGGGCTTGACTTTGGACAGGGATGGATTCACTATGGGGCACTGGTCTCATGGCAGATGGCATATTGGGACAAACAATGTTACACTTACTAGTACTAGTACGGCCCACGATCTTCACTGTGCAGAAGTAGCATCCATCACTGTGATTTCTTGGCTCATGCCACACCATGGGTACCCCGAACAACATTGATTCACTTTCTCCACTTTTCCAGTTCCTCAACCCCTCCACACATGCACGGCACACTTTGTGAGGAGCCCACACTTTATTCTGATCGGCTAGTTTAATCCCGAAGTATTGAAAATAAGCATTTTTCACGAAAAGCGTAATATTTAGCCTGTTGTATAACAGCCACATATGTAGCAAAATATGTCTGGATGATTAACACAACCAAATGAAGCCATTGTACACACCATGAGGAAACAACCGAACAGTCACTATTAAGAAAGAAAGGTGAGGTGTCATGAGGTATGAGTTATATTGGCGTGCCAAGATTACTTTCTCTCATGTTTAGACTTTGTGAGTGCGGCAAATCTTGACGCAATACAGATTAATCTATTTCCTTTTCGTAATCAGCTATGTATTTGTTTATCTATTCCTTGTATGTTCATTCCATCCATCCAAAGAACATTTTCACACAGTACAAACGTTGTCATTAAAAAATGACGTTTTTTTTTTTAATTTTCACATTTTCGTGATTTTCGGGATTTGTGAAAAAACCTCATATGAAATTTTGAAGGTCATTTTTGGAATCTGTAAAAAAAATCCATTCTGATACACCTCTTTATTTAAACACAACAGACAAAAGTTGCAAAATTGCAGATCAGTGTAATTTGCCCGTGCTGTTGAGCGCTGACCAACAACGATCATGTCAGTCAGCACTCGTTCCTTTTGTCTAGGCTGGCAGATAGTAATGGATACAAACAATAATTGCTATGATTGTTGTTCCCCATGCTGCTATCACTAGTTGGCAGCACATCTTCCTGTTCACACGGAGAGATGTGCAGTCAACCAGCAAGCATTATTATGCTCACATAAATGAGTCATTTGCTCATTCATCGGCTGATCATTTGCACTATTACACTGTTTGATGAGAAATCAGACAAATGTTCAGTTGGATGTTCTTGCCCAATTATTTGGCCAAGTAAAAGGCCCTCAAATAAGCTGTTGGTACATAATTATTTTGTAGTTCGACAACTGTTACCTAGGTCTACATCCTTCATTGATGGGGTTTTCATGTGTGCTTGATTCACTACTATAGTTTCCTGTTACTATGTATGTTATTTCAGTTATTTGATGTCCATAACCTGGCAGAGTCCTAAAAAAAGAGTCAGTTAGACTACCCTGTCCTGCATGAATGCAAAAAAGGAACAGAAATATTGTCAAAGAGAGACCAAAGTGCTCTCTTTTTGATTAATGTAAGTCTATGGTTCCTCCCTGGTGGACTGTCTGAATCCTGTTTTTAGGGATGGTGTTATGGATTACGGAAATGTGGGTCCACTGGGCCAAACCACCAAGGCTGAGGCCAGTCCTGGAGTGGTTGGTAGCTGACTCCTCAGATAGACGGACTGAGACAGGAAAAGAGAGACTGACCCTTGGCTGCAGGAAGAATGATACACCCCTACCTATAAGCATGGCGATTGCCCCAATAAGGGCGGCCCAGATAGATCAGATATGCAAGAAGCCTCGGACAGAACAGAAAGCCTGAAACAGACCAAATACAGGGAGGCTGACAAGAGACAGATCAGACAGAGCAGAGTGACCAAAGAAAGCAGAGTGTCAGAACCTAACAAACACCAATTGAAAGGCAACCAGGAAGTACATCAGCTCCACTTAAATAGGGGAGTAATGCCTAATTAACCCCTCAGGTGAACTGAGAGGCAGAGAGCTGGTTAACCCTCTCAGAACTGGTTACCCCTAGCAGTGCTAGATGAAAGCAAAAAGGAAGAGCAGAGAGATGCTAGCAGTTGCCCAGAACTGCATGAGGGTGGCCGAAGAAGAGCAGTGACCTTACAGATGGAGATAGAACCACTGAATTCTTCATAATCCTGGGCTGAAGAATTATGAACAACTAGGGGCGGACATATTTCATGTACAGCCAGTTCAGCTACACAGGGGCCCAGGCTGCCGGGTCAAGCACAGCAATTGGGTCCCCCTGATTTCCACCAAGGCTGAGATTAGAGATTGACCGCAGAGATCATGTGTGTGTCACATGATTACACAGCATGGATGTCAGCGGGGAATAGCTGTTGGAGAGTGACAGAGGAGGTGAGTATGGCCTCTTTTTTTTCTTTTCTTTAACACATATTTACAAGGGAACACTGTTTATTTAGGGTGGCACAAAGTGGCATTTATAATGAGAAAGGGGGAACAAGGTAATATATCAATGTCACAGGGGCACAAGGTGGCATGGTATGTAAAAGTGAACATAAGGTGGCAGTATATGTAAAAGGGGGTACAAGGTAGCATTTATAATGTTAAATGGGGAAAATGTGGCATTTATAATGTAAAAAGAGGCACAAAATGGTATTATATGTAAAAGGTAGCAATATATGTTAAAGTGGGCACAAGTTGGCATTTAAAATGTTTAAAAAAAAGCACACTATGGCATTCATAATGTAAAATAAAGAAGAAGGTGGCATATGTATTATAAAAGGATCACATGATGGTGTTCTATATAAAAGAGGGCACTAGGTAGAATTATTTCTAAAAGGCAGCAAGAGAACGTATTGTTACTAAGGGCATAAAGAAGACATTATTACTAAGTGGGGGCACTTTTACTGTGTGGGAGTCACTATAAGCAATACTTACAGAGGGCACAAAAAGGGTGATACTATTACTGTGTGGTGCATCGCAGTTGGCATTATTACTATCTGGGGCACTGCAGATTGAAAGATTGTATAGAAGTATGGAAAAAGTAGGGAGAGTGCTGGAAAAGCAAAAAAGCCAAAGATGTTTGTGTGTCAGTCCACAGAAACAAGTTGTGACGGAGAAGTCATCATGGTGTTTTGGGCTGGATGGAGAAGAAAGTGGAAATTCAACGACATCAATCAGACAGGAAGTCACCTATGATCACTGGATATAACTGCACTGTAATCACTTATACGGTCTGCAGAGTGTCCTAGTAGAGCTGGTATCTACCATATGGTATATAGGGTCACTGGATGAGGTAATATTTGGCTTTGTGTAGTGTTTTTTTCTGCACTAGTATGGTGGTATTTTGCCACTATGTGGTGGTAATAATATGTGATCATGGACAGGCGGTATTATTTGGCCATTAGAGTACCTTTACACAGTACGCATAAGCGCCCAGCAGCTGTGCCAGCAACTCTCGCTACACTGGTGCAGCAGGCCAGGGATCATTCTGGCCCGCTTCAGTTCAAAGTAAACAGAAGTCACTCATAGAGTTAGCAACTACAGTTTACATTGAGCAAAAAGACGCTCAACAGTCATTCCATTTCAGTAAGCTGAAGAACTATCGACAACTGAGCAACTTCCTGCACAGAGCCCTGTCGGGGTCCTGTGTACACGGGCCAACAGTGGCCCAAAATGACTCATTTGAGTAATTAGTCGGGCAACTATCGGTCCTTGTAAAGGTACTTTTATGTGATGTCACTATTGGTACTGCTGATCTTGGTATAGTGAGTTTTGTTCAGAGTCCATATAGAGATAATGTGAATGAGTGTGAAGGTAATATGAATGGTAACAGTATTTGCACCTTTTATATACGATACGTGAAATTGTGTCTGCCAACATATTAGTGCTTAACTATTTATTACACTATTCCTAAGCGTGTAAGAGTAAGGGCACAGTAGAGGCCTAGTTTGTTTTTTTTTTGGGGGGGGGGGGTTGTAAGATGTGAGTCAGACAGAAAGTGAGTCCTTACCTAAGCTTTTACATGGTATGGTGCTGGGAAATGTATGTGGCCAAGGGGATGGAGGAAGGGGGTGCATTCAAAATTTTTCTATGGGTTGCAGCCTTTTTTAATATCATATCTTTTTTTTCGGGGGGTGGGGGGGAACGTACTGTGACCAACTGATCAAAAAAGCTTGAATCGTTCTCAGCTATCTTATCCTCCAAGATCTGGACATGAATTAACAACATCTTTCAACAAATATAAAGTCGTCTTGTTAATGTTGATTTTACCTGAAGGTGACTATCAATTTGCATTTGCATCTGCAAAATAAATCTTCTCTTCAAGAGCAATCATCTTGACAGCATGTGAGGTTATGTGATCCATGCAAAGGTCAGCTGTGCACACAGCGATGTTTCCGAATGTGACTTTTTAGACAGGAGAAGAGATTGAACTGTTAGATGAACATTGATGTTTCAGTTTAAATTAGGTGAATTTGGACAGATGGCATATTAGAAACATCGTGATTTGGTAGTAATGAGGATTCTGAAATTGTCAATGTGGAAAAACTATTTTCACTTATTGTTCATTTCAAATAGGAAGAAAATATACGTACTGTAAGGTCGGCTGTCCATGGGAGCAGCCGCGATTTACCGCCGGCGAATTCACGGTCGTGGACAGGGGGCCTAAATGTAGGGTATTGTGATTTCCTGCAAATGCTTGTAGAGGGGTTCTTGTATCAGGTAGCAGGTTTTATAGGCTTGGAATCAGTTTAGGCAGCCCTCTAGTTACAGGAAAAATTCTGTCCCAGGACCCCAGGGAGGAATATTACTTACAGTTGCTCTTTTCTGCCGTCCCTTTGATCTACTGGTTCCAGGTCACGTTTTTGGCTGTCCAAGATGGCCGTCACAATTTCCTAACTACCTAATGCACACTGTGCACTACTCTTTGCTTGGCCATCTTGTGAGCAGCCCTGGCCAATAAGAGAGCATGTATAGTGCATTGGTAGTCTAACACTACCAATGCACTGTGGGGATTAGGTGGTCTGAAGAATGCATTGGGCATCTTGGATGGTGAAAACTGAGACCTGGAACAAGCGGGTCAGAGGGCTAACAAAGAATAATAACTGCAGGTAATGAACCTCCTCCCCTTCTTGTAACAGGACAGAATTTTGTGTCGTAAGCAGAGAGGTGTTTTGGAAATTCTTTTTACCTTTAGGGTATTTCTGTTAGAAGGGTCCTCCAACAATTAGCAAATCACAGGTTGTCCTGATGCTTGGACTCCCAGCATTCAGCTGGGGCAAAAACAGGAGCAACTGTTCATTTTCCCTGCAGCCCAAGGAGAAATGAAACATCACACAATTCTCATTGGAAATATGCCAATCTCTGATCTGACAAGGGTCTTAAACGTGGGACCCTTCCAGATTAAGGCATAATTCACTTATCTGATATTTGGAAATGGTTTTTCTAAGACTGCATTGAGACACAGCGCTTTTGTTGTGGAACTTTCACCAAACTTCTGGAAAAAAAGTGACTACAATCTTTGACGTGGAGAGAGGGATCCATAGCAAAGATCAAAATGGCCCCTTATTGAGGTTCTGGACTTTTACACCCAGGCGAATGTGTGCAGGCGTTGTATGCACTTGGGAACTGAGCTTGCTTCATAAATGGGGGGTGTTCACTGTCTTTGGGAGCTGACACTCAGCCATAAAGGCTATGATTGGAAATAAATCCACTTGAAGTCGTTGACCTCTTAGATGACACAGTCAATTGTGACAGAGGCATTTAAATGCCCCAACAGAGGGAGGGAGCGCCCTCTGTTTCCCAAACAATTCCCCTACAATAAGATTGCAGGGTGACGTTTGGGCATCATGGCAGCCTGAGGTCTTGAGAAGGCCGCAGCACTGCCATGTATTTCTGCCTATTAAGCCCTACTATGGCACAGCTTAATAGAATGCCTGCAGAAATGCAATATACTACAATAACAGAAGTATTGCAGTCTATTATATAAGTGATTGACCACTCACTAGTTCAAGACCCCCATGGTGACATAACAATAAGTGAAATAAAGTTTATTTATTCTTATAAAACATATTAAAAATAAACAAAAAACTTTTTCCATTTTTAAAATTAAAAATCAAAACAAAACAAACATATGTGGTATTGCCACGTCCATAAAAATCTGAGCAATCTATTGTAATCTATTTAATAAAAAGCGATCAAAAAGTCCCATGTGCCCCAAAATGGTACAAATAGAAACCACAGATCATCCCACAAAAAAACAAGCCTTCACGCAACCAAATTGATGGAAAAATAAAAAAGTTATGGTGTCCAGCAGATGGCGACAGAGAGTAATTAGATAGTTATGTCAAAGAAAAAATAAAGTTATGATTTTTTGAAAGTAGGGAGTAGAAAAAAACGATAAAATGGCCATGTCCTCAGAGAGTTAATTAAATAGTATCAAAAAACCTCTGTAAAGTGATTTTGTATGGCCTGCATTTTTATCATAAAGCATCTTTCCAGCTCATTGACGCCTGCATCGAAGATTTTTTTAAAGATTTTAAGCTATGTACCCTATAGCCAAGAAAAGAAACGCTGGCTCTCTGCTGAATATACCTTATCTTACAATCGTCACACTTTGTTGGTAGGAGCTGCAAGCCTTGCACTTAGGGACATTTTTATGAGAAGCTCATGGTCATCTCTACAGAATTAGTCAGTTGCAGTTATCTAAGGAAGACAAATGACTCTGTTGTTATGACTCATTGAAAATATGCAAGACTTGGCAAGACTACACAACAAACAGCAATTTCTAAAGCCCCGTCTATTTCTGCATATCAGAAGAGTACAGTCATTTCTCTTTAGACTGTCGCAGTAATAATTCATGATCGCACTGATCATTACGGAAAGAGCTATGTACAGACTGGAGAAGTCATCCAACAGCTACTAAAACAAGTCATTCTCAAATGTATCTAGATATCCTCTGTATAGGATAGGACATTCAATAGTAATTGAGATAAATTGGACAATTCCTCTAATGTAACCACTTTGTCGAGTTGTGTCATCAATCAACTATCGAATCCAATACTTGTTTCATACAACTACACATAAGGCAAGAGCAAAGCATCCTAGCATAAGTCAAGTCCCAGTACTTCTCATCTTAGAGGAAGCGAGAAGAAGATTGAACAAACTTAAGGTCCATTTACACCACAAAGTTGATCACTCAGAAGATGGCTTGGTGCTTGCTGTAGTCAAGGAACAGACCACCCGCTATTCCCAGATTACATTCCCTTTGGTGGGGCTGACAGCTGAGAGAATGTAATCAGCTGTAATCAGCGCTCCCCGGGCAGAGCACAGCATGCGGTCCTGCTTATCAGCTGTTCTGCCGAATAATGGTTTTCATGCAGAACTTAAATTCATCGTTCAGCAGAAAAGTGAAAGATGGTCACATTTATACACGACGAAACTCTCTCAAAAGATGGCTTTGGAGCGAATTTTGAGCAAAAATCGTTTCTAAACAGGCCTTTAGATAGGCAGATGGCCTCTGCTTGTCCAAGGTGACTATCCCTCATTCTAGTAAGGATGCATACCGGACAATGTACTGTTTAATATTCATTGTATTCCTCCCTTATTACCTCACTGTCCAGTCTTAACCCAGGGATTTGCTTAATTAACTAATGGGGTGTTCTACAGACCGAGTCAGGGACTGAAAATTTTAAAACATGTGGGACAATAGAAATGAGTAACATTTGATGAGGGTAGCCTGAAGCTGAAATGTGCACTATTTTCTATCCACCCTCAGGCATAGTTCCCATGAGTGTATATCGGCACCCTGTTTTCACGGTCGGCTGATATACGCTACGATCTGATGCATTGGATTCCAGTGCATCAGATCACATGGCCGAATTCCCGCAACAAAAAGCACCCAGCCGGCCAATATAGCACCGTCCGTTTTTACGTCGGGCCCAAAAGATCTTTTGGGCCGGAATACGTCGGCCGCTGCATGGGCTCCTATAGGAGACAATGAAAGTGGCCAGAGAAGGAAGGTGGGAGGGAGTTTAGCAGCATGACTGCTAAACTCTCTCCCTCTTCTCTCCTCCCCTCCAGCTCATTGCAATGGGAGGTGGCAGGATGAGAGGAGCGGGCTAAGCGCTGCCCCATCCAGCCTTCTCCCATTGCTGACTGCGGACAAGGGACGGGATGAAGCTAATGGGGGGAGGCGGCACAGGTGGTGCTTAGCTCCGCCCCCCTCCTGCACCCTCCCATTGCAATCAGTCGTAGGGGAGGGGAGAGGAGGTGAGCCAGCGAGGGGGAGGGAAAGGGAAGGGGCAACGGTATGGCGGCCTCGGCATATATGCACCGGAGCCCATACCGTCTGAACGGGCGCACAAACATTAGATTTGTGCACCTGTTCACACGTTTTTGCTGCTCAGCTCGTAGCGTATATTGGCCGGCTGTGAAAACAGCGGCCAATATATGCTCGTGGGAACAAAATCTCAGGAACACAGACATTGAGATCTGCTGTAAGTTTTAGGTTTCTGTACTCCTTCCTTTCTTTTTTATAACTGTTTTGCATTTATTGTAAGTAATTTTATTTTGTTGTCTTTTTACCCTTTTTTTGGAAGCACTGCATTTTTTGTAAAAAGTCTAGAAACTTTGATAAGTGCAGAATGTGTGGCTCTGACCTTAAAGGGGTTGTCCCGCAAAACAAAGTTGGGGTATACACTTCTGTATGGCCATATTAATGCACTTTGTAATGTACATCGTGCATTAATTATGAGCCATACAGAAGTTATTCACTTACCTGCTCCGTTGCTGGCGTCCCCGTCTCCATGGTGCCGTCTAATTTTCAGCGTCTAATCGCCCGATTAGACGCGCTTGCGCAGTCCGGTCTTCTCCGTGTTGAATGGGGCTGCTCGTGCTGGAGAGCTGCTCCTCGTAGCTCCGCCCCGTCACGTGTGCCGATTCCAGCCAATCAGGAGGCTGGAATCGGCAATGGACCGCACAGAAGACCTGCGGTACACCGAGGGTGAAGATCCCGGCGGCCATCTTCGCAAGGTAGGTAAGAAGTCACCGGAGCGCGGGGATTCGGGTAAGTACTATCCGGTTTTTATTTTCAACACATGCATCGGGTTTGTCTCGCACCGAACGGGGGGGGTTATTGAAAAAAAAAAAAAAACGTTTCGGCGCGGGACAACCCCTTTAAGCTTTCAGTAGTGTTAACTCTTTGACTGCAGGAGAGCAGTGTAGGTGCGTGTATGCAGGTCCCTTGGCCTTCTCCAGGGGTGGTGGCAGCAAAAATTTGGGGTGTTAGGGTTGTGTTGGAGTATGAACTACGGTCAATTGGCAACCTGAGTGTATGCAAGATTGTGTGACCCCGGGGCAGTTCACCTGAGTCAAGTGTTGTGAGAATGTGAATATGATGGGGTCCTAATATGATTTCTATGCATAGTTTTCCTTATATTCAATTCAGTTGAATTTAAAGAGGGGTACTCTTGGTGGGGGGTAATAAATAAATCACCTGAAAGCACTGCGGGATAAGTTGGCGCTATACAAATAACAAGATTTATTTTAAAGAAGCTTTATTGACACGATTAATTAAACACTAGCATTGCCAAAGCAAGGGGAAAGTAGTGATTGAAGGAGAGGGGTAAGGAATTGAGGCTGAAGGTTTGTGGGACAGGGATACATTTTGGACAGGGGCGTAACTATAGAGGATGCAGGGGATGCAGTTGCACCCGGGCCCAGGAGCCTTGGGGGGCCTATAAGGCCTCTCTTCACCATATAGGAAACCCAATACTATGAATAAAGCATTATAGTTGGGGGCCCCATTCCACGTTTTGCATTGGGGCCCAGGAGCTTCAAGTTACGCCTCTGATTTTGGACATATTTTTGTTCCTAAATATAATTTTTTGGGTGGCAGAAAAATGTGTGCTGGAACTTCCAGAAACATTTCTATACATATGTGTGAGTGATATTAACAACTCTGTTATAGGATACATTTATTAAGCAGTGTTCCCTCTAAGCTGGGCAATTTGGAAATGAGAGTTAAAATAATGAGGTTAACAAGCCCAATTAGAGGTATATCTGTCTGCAGAATGTGGTATTGTTTAACTCTATCCTTACCAAAGTGCACGGCCTATAGAGGGAACAGTGTTGTTAAAGCATAATTACAGATGAAGCAGCGCCATCCCTTAAAGAAGATGGAATAATACATCTTTCTTATTTGCATAAATTACCCAGAGAGCAAGCATGGCCATATAAGTCTCCTCACTCACCTCTCAGGTGTATTCTCACATGCCTTCTAGTTGCTCTCCTTGGGTAGAGACAATGCCCACCCACCCCCACCCGCCGACACACTCACTCCCAAGGTGTCTCCACACACTTTTTGGGTGCTCTCCTTAAGGCAAGATGACACCCCTCTTGATTTCTTAAGGATGGCATGTTACGTTTGCAGTGTGGCTGCTGCCATTCACTTTGGATGACGACTATATTATGCAGTTAGCATAGCCACACTGAGTCGCAGCTCCGCACCACTCATTAACTCAGTAGCTCGTCTGAGCTATTGCAACGGCCATTACAGAGATCTACTTTACAGCAAGCACCTGGACATAAGAAAACCGTCAGAAAATTGAGCAGGTAAAAAATGACGGGTTTAGCGTGACCTCACAGTCATGATGGTAATATAGAGATGAGGATGCTGTATATCGGAACAAAGAGTAGATATATTAAACCAGCAGTTCATAGCTAAAACCTCTTCATCAGACAGCTGCACATAATTATCTGACAGTGGGTCAGTTTCTCATAGGCTTTAACCTCAAAACATGTTACATGCTGATTTAATACCGCTACTCTTTGATCCAATCTATGACATCCTCATCTCTATATTAGGTCACACCAAACCCCTAGTATTTTACTTTTTTCTCTGCTCAATATGTTGATGCTAACCGGACCCTTGGTCCATGAGCGGTACTAGGCTGGCATCGTCTACAATTGGCTCTTCTATTCAAGCCACCACATATCTTGGGATTATTCTGGGTTGCTGCCTTGTTCTTCCCTATTTCTCAAACTTGGATCGGGGGGTGTAAAGTTTCTCCTTAGGGAGAACACCTAGTAAATGTTACGAAGCATTTTAGGTTATGCATGTAGTGATGAGCGAGTATACTTGCTAAGGCACTTTACTCGAGCGAACGGGCGGGCAACGGCAGGGGAGAGTGGGGAGGAATGGAGGGGAGATCTCTCTCTCCCTCTCTCCCCCCCGCAACTCACCTGTCACCCGCGGCGGCCCCCGAATCTTTAAAGACCAGCGGGGAGATACTCGGCTAAGGCACTGCTCGCTCGAGTAAAGTGCCTTAGCAAATATACTCGCTTATCTCTACATGCATGCTTCTTTGGGAAATTAATGCAAATGGGGAAGATGTAGCAATGCCTCTACAGTGCCATTTATTAGAGCCCTTTTACATGGGATGACATGTTGGGCGCAGATAACTTACTTGTCGTCCCAGTGAATCATTCCTGCGCTTTTACAGAGGAATGAGCATTAATAGTGAATGGATGTGGAGCATCCCGGGGATCATTCTGCACCACCTGCTTCCATTCACGATAAGTAGACAGTTGTTCCTAAGTGAGCGACTGCTTGTTTACACGGGCCTATTCCTCATTCCATTTTCTGCATACAGAAACTGAATGAAAAGCAAGAAGCCAATGAATTCTCGCTATTCGTTCAGTCGGCGCATGCATCTACACTGAAGAATAGTTGTGCAGTTTCCCGGTGGATGTGGGAATCTGAACGATTTATTGGCCCGTGTAAAAAAGACCCTTAAAGGCAGCATTTCTGAAATTCAATGTCTGACCTTTTAACAGGCTTTGTAATCATGATTGGGAATATAAGCCAGACTCTTCTCCGGAAGGAACAGGTATTATGTACGTGGTTATCTTTTCCTACAGGAGAAGACTCTGGCTTTGTCTTTTATTCCTAGTCATCGTTACAAGGCTTGTTAAAAGGTCAGACATTAACTTGCAAGAAATGCTGTCTTCTAATAGATGGTTCTGTGGGGTACTATTCCATCAAACTGTCAGAAAATGACCCGTTGATGTCTTTGGTACCGTATCGTGGGCATGCTCTGTGACTTATGCAGAGGTCAGTGTATAGTGAGGGGAAGGAGAAGTTTATGTTCATCACCTGTTGTAAATGGAGCCTGTGTTATCTGCCTCCAGCCTTATAATATACGGAGCTCAACCCAGTAATTTAGCAATATTTGTGTTTGTGACACAAGAATGAACACTGACACCTACCTTCATTCTTGTTAAGCTTTAAGTTGTCACAGAAGAGGTTGAAAGAAGCCACACTGACCTCCAAGTACTTTTGAACCCGGCATTCTATGTTGTCGAAGGTGCATTGCAACATGCCCACATCGATTGCTGCAATTTCACATCTAATGTTATTTTTCAAGGTGAAAATAGATTTATTGCAAAACACTTTACCCTTTACATGGTCCCAGAGGAAAAAGTTTGCCAGTATAAAGTCTGGTAATCTTGGTGGCCACATGACCTTCGAGATGATCCTGTCCTCAAAGAAAAAACACTCTTCTACCATACGCTGGTTGGACATGAGACAACTCTCTGCGTCTTGCTAGAAGTGACCATTCTGCAGCTCCTCATCATCTAGCTGGTTCATAAGTTCTAACTAATATCAAGAAAATTTAGGTTTTGATGGTGTTATTGAAGAAGATAGGGCCGATGATGCAATGGGGGGACAATGTGCACCACACATACAGGAATAAAAGCATGAGTCATCGATCCTGAAAATGAGTATAGTTCTAAGGATCGCAATTTGAATAAAACACCTCGTAGCTCTATTATAAGGACACAATTAGTGTAAAACACAACAACACAACATATATAGTATATATGCATATATTGACATGCTACATAAAATTAAACATATGTTTAACATAAAAACTTGATTTAGGGCACATCCACATCAGCATTAGGGAGTTCCATTTTCCTGCGAGCAGGATAACAGCACCCCTGGCCCCTGGCCGAACTATCTCGTTTTATGATGGAACCGAATAGCATTGAAAGGATTCCCATTGACTATCATGTTTCCTCAAAAATGAGACCCTGTCATATATAAATTTTTGCCCCAAAAGAGGCACAGGGTCTTGTTTTCGGGGTACGTCTTATACTTACCTAGCAGGTACAGTTCAGGTCCCTCCACCGGTAGCTCTGATTAGTTCTTGAGCGCGGCAGCTCAGCCAATCACTGCGGCAGTCGATGAACCAATCACAGCCATTCATTGAATGCCTTTGATTGGTTCATTGAGCGTTGGCTCTGACTGGCTGAGCCGCAGCACTCGAGAACCAATGAAAGCAATCGCTTGCTGGAGGTGGGATTTACAAACCCCGTTACCAGCAAGCGATGTTCTGTCAGCACTGAGAACTGCAAGCCCGGAACTGCAGAGACCAGCAGAAGGGACCCGGAAGGCACCTGCTACGTAAGCATTTTTTTTTCCCACATAGTGTAGCTAAGGGTGCATTCACACGAACATATATCGGCTCGGTTTTCACGCCGAGCCGATATACGTCGTCCTCATCTGCAGGGGGGGGAGGATGGAAGAGCCTGGAGCAGGAACTGAGCTCCCGCCACCTCTCTGCTTCCTCTCCACCCCTCTGCACTATTTGCAATGGGGAGAGGTGGGACAGAGGCAGGGCTAATTCTTGAAACTTAGCCCCGCCCCCACCCCGCCTCCTTTCATTGCAAATAGTGCAGAGGGGCAGAGAGAAGGCAGAGAGGGGGCGAGAGCTCAGTTCCTGCTCCAGGCTCTCCCCCCCCCCCCCTGCAGATGAGGACACCGTATATCGGCTTGGCGTGAAAACCGAGCCGATATACGTTCGTGTGAATGCAGCCTAAGGCTTATTTACAGGGTAGCGCCTATATTTCATGCTCTTCCTGAAAATCCGGGTACGGCTTATTTTGGAGTCCATTCGATTCTCAGTGAGCAGTACAGCATTTTGCAAGAATTTACAGGTTGAAATACTGCTTCCTGCTGTATTACTTGGTCATGTTTTCTACTATTGACCTCTGATGCTGATGTGAATGAACCCTTAATTACATCAATATTGGTCAGAGAATGACTTTAACTGCTCAACTATAAGTTACCGGAATCGTAAAGAACCACATGTATGATTGTATAGAGCATTTTAATTAAAAGGTATTCAGTATTAAACAGTATTGATTATTTGATATAAAATGTAGTTAAATAAATAACATTAAATTAAACTAAATAGAAGCTAAGGAAAAAAAACAGGCTTCTAAATGTCTTCTCCTAGCAGGGCGCCCTGGGTATACAGCTGGAGGACTGAGCCTCAGCTAGCTATTTTTGTGGTTCTTAAGGGAACACGCTTCTTGCTAATAATTCATTGCAGGCACTTTTTTCCTTCTTTTTGTGCGACTGGTCAAGACTGCAAGATTTAAAGTAGAACTACGCAAGTGTATAAATAGAAGCGAGCTGCATCGTCTTCAACAGCCGGGGAGATTTATGGATAAACTAAACGGGTGTGAAAGCTGTGAGTTCACTGCCTCTGCCCCCTCTGTTTAAGGCTTCAAAAAGCATTATGGACTTCAGGAACAGATTTTTCAATCTAGAGCTATGAAATAGAAATTTCAAGAGGGCATCCAGTTACCCCACATCATTTCAACCGTCCATTTGGCTCTGTAGGCAAATGCAATGAATCCTTTCAGCAATGACGACTTTATATGAGTGCAATACCCAGAGAATGCTTCACATTATGACAATTGGTATTTCTATAATATGCTTTCCAATGTTCAGAAATCGGATTCACAAGTCGTTGATTACAGAGAACCCTATTACCATGTAAGTGATATAAAGAAAAGTGACAGTGGGAGCGATCCTCTTATCATAAATCCATGGCATTTCATTAAAAGTGGGGGACCAGGGATAACTGGAGGAGTGGTATGAATGTACGGAGTAACATCAAGGATGGAAAATCCTATGGCTCATATTTGGAACATATTGAATAGCATTTAGAACATTTCTATAATTTTGAATTTGTTACTGTGTATGTTGCAGAGCTTAAGTTCTCATTAAGGTATTTCTTCTGTGAATTGCGTTACTTTAGTAGGCTTTTTTTCACTCCAAGAAGAACAACAGATGTTACATTGTTTTCTTAGACATTATAGAAGGGAAAAGCAATAGATATTGGGAAAAGAGATGTAGATAAAATTACGAAGATGTTTTTGGTTGGTGGATGATAGTTAATGTAAGGTATGGAATAACGGATAGGCAAGAATAGTGGATTTTGCCTTGAGCATAGCTGTATTGGGTATCTAGAAGTGCTCACAATATAAAGATGACATCTGTTCTTTCCAATATCAGGGAAAGGATCATTGTCCAATCTTTGAGACACAGATTCCTAACAAGATTCTAAGGAGAAGAATTAGACCAGAGGGGAACAAATAATTAAAGGGGTTTCTAGAATTAAACTACTATACTCAGGATAGATCATCAATAGTTGATCGAAGGGGGTCTTCTGCTTGGGATGCCCACTGATTAACTATGCAATATATCACACTGTGCCTAGTATAGGCTGAAGTGGTGGCGGCTATCACTTTAGTTAGATGATCAGTGGGGATCCCAAGTGGCAAATCCCTGATGATCAACTATCGATGACCTATCTTGAGGTTAGGTTTTGTCTCCACTTTAATGTTCCAAACTACTCAACTTGTGCAGTGCGGTTAGCACAGATGGCACCTCTTTCTTTATTGTGGATTCCCAATAATGTGGCTTTGTCTCCACTGTACTCATTTTAACCCTTTCCAATCCACTGTCTGACGTCTGAAGACATTCTGACTGAAGGCTGTACAGCTTCGATGTCGGAAGACATCCGGCAGGGTATTCTTACTGTATATTACTGGCCGCTCTGTCGGGGGGCCTCTCCAGCATGTCCCATACCGCAGTACTGGCTCTAGCCAGCAGATGGCGCCATTGTGAAATTACAGAAAGAGAGAACCCCCTAGGAAACCCTGAATCCAAAATTGGATTGCAAAGGATTAAACCCTGCTTGGCAAATAGTTCTGGTATCAATCTCCCGATAATCTTTAGGCCTTATTAGATACCTTGTCTAGTATTAACATTTGGGCTCACCATGATACACAGGAACCATACTGCTTACAATGTTTCTTCCTTCGTTCCCTTGCAGGTGAATAACTTGTCCTTGCTTGCTGGTTGTTCATTTAGTGACAACTACACTTTCTTTTATACCCAAGAAGATCAGAGTGCGGCATCCTAATTCCTCTGCATTCTCACATAGGGTTTTCTTTGAAATTAGGCTCTAAACAAAAACAAAAAAGGCCTTCCATCAGACATGGTGCCCGGGGCTGTATTTCCCCATTTCTATTCCGAAACCGAACTGGAAGCCATAAGAGTTACATAACATTAGATAATGCCAACAAACACATACAGTATTATTACAGTAAGGTCCTAGGCTGCAATAAAAATAGTTAAATCGGGTATATAAAACATCAACAGTAGTGCAAAATATTCAACCTCTGTGAAGAAAATGACTCGCACCATTTATATACACATTATGTCCCATAATAATCTGTGCTGGCTCATTCTGGAGAACCCTCTAAAGTACTAGGAAGGTTCTGTTTGCAGTTGTATGTTCAGTTCTAGAAGTTACTTACATTCCAGACAGAGGAGGAACAGAAGCTCTACAGCTAAGTGCTATATTAATCACAATCTAAGTGAGCTTGCAAGTTGAGTGAGTGTGTGTGCCTGTCTTATAACTGTCCTGTGGGGTAAGTGTACTGTATATTGATATATTAGGGGACAATACAGAGATCTCTACCATCATTTATTTATACCCAGGACTGTAACAGTAACAAGGGGGCGCCCTCTACCTCTAGAGGAAAGAAGAAAAAAAACAGGGAGAGCGCCTCGCACGCCATTCAAAAGGAATTAGTAGAGAATAATAAAAATTCCAATTCAACTTACCCGGTGCTTGGTGGGATACCTAAATAGATCCCCCGCCTGCACCACAAGTCCAAGTGAGCTTTAAGCAATAACTTTGAAGGTACTTCCAGTATCCAGAATCATGGAGAGCTGCAGTCCAAGGGTAGAGGACAGAAGGTTTCTACACTGACATAGAAGGGGGTTCTTTACTGTAAGAGCAGTGATTCTGTGAACTCTCTGCCCAAAGACGTGGTGATGGCGAACTCATTAAAAAACTTCAAGAGGGGCCTGGATGCCTTTGTTGAGTGTAATAATATTATATGTTATAGTCACCAATTACTTCAATATCCTGGTTGATCTAGGGATTATTCTGATTGACAGATTTGGAGTCAGGAAAAATAGTGTTCCCTAAAATGAGGAAAATTGGCTCCTACCTCATTGGGCTTTTTTGCCTTCCTCTGGATCAACATTGGGGGTAATAGGCTGAACTGGATGGACATATGTCTTTTTTAGCCTTAGATACCATGTTACTGCATGATATGGGATTAGAGATGAGCAAGCGTACTCGTTAAGGCAAAATACTCAAGCGAGTATTGCCATTTTCGAGTACATGCCCGCTTGTGAGAAAAGATTCGGGGTCCGGCGGGGGTAAGCGGTGAGTTGTGAGAGTGAGCATGGGGGGGGGGAGGGGGAGAGAGAGAGAGATCTCCCCCCCCCCCCCCCCCGTTCCTCCCCGCTCTCCCCTGCCGCTGCCCGCCGCCCCCCGAATCTTTTGGCACAAGCGGGCATGTACCCGAAAATGGCAATACTCGCTCAAATATTTTGCCTTAACAAATACGCTCGCTCATCTCTATATGGGATGTATCACTGATGCCTACTTAAGGACCCTTTACATGAAACGATTATCGTTCAAATGAATGATAACAGTCATTGTAAATGCAGCCAATGATTGAACGCCGAATGATAAATAGTTCACTTTTCATTCATCATTCATTTTATGCAGCATAAAAATCATCATTGGCTCGTTCACTAATTGTAGCAAATGTGAACGACTGATCAGTTTCTTGTTTGAATGAGCCAACGATGTATCTGCCTGTATAAACAGGCTGCCTGAGCGAACAAGCAAACTTCAACCGTTTGGTGTAAACGAACCCTAACGAGCTCCTGTACCCACTCATCGTTGCGCTATCGCAGATTGATGCACAAGTTTGTTTATTCTGACTCACGAGGAAGCATCTTGTTCAGCTGTTCATTTAGTAACCTCTGAATTAAGTATAACAAGTAGATCTGCTGCACCGGGAGGAAGGAAAATTAATTTTATTTTCAAAGGAATAGCAGAAAGGTGTTGAAGCTGATGTTTTCTTTGTTTTGTTTTTTTTTTTGACAGAGCAGAGCTCTCCCACGGCTTGTGATTAAAGGTTAAGCGGCTGCTTTCTTCTGTCTCAGCGGCACCACTTACACATACAATCCTGTCATTTTATCCTTCAGCGCTGATGCTTAAAAAAAAATAACAAAAAAGAGGTTCAGTGAGCCGTTCTTCCAATCTCCCTGATACACTCGGTGCAGTTCCACTGAGTCGGTCACATGCGGTATACTAGGGGGTCCATAATATCACCCCTGGTTTTTTTTATTACATATGGTCAGTTTGTGTCAATCACAGTGTGTGTGGCAAACATGCGCAATTCTCAAGACAATAAAGATATTAAGGAGTTTTTGGACTACAGAAAAGCAAAGCCATTTAAAGGCAAGGATTTGTGCTAATCCCTTTATACACAGGATGCACTGATGTGGCGGTAGGGACAGGCAACACAGTAAGCAGAGAGCAATGTGGACACCAGGCTTACAAAAAAAATGAATATGTAGAATATGTATTTTCATGGCATTGGCTTGAGCTTATGTATTATTTACTTGGAAAGCCTGCATTTACATCAGTACCTGTGTACACACGTTGTTTTTTTTCTTTTTCTGAGGGCCCACCTCACTTACGTATCTCCAGCATGTTTGGTACTGTAGTGGAGGTGAAGCATCTATCAATATCTGTTAGTAGTACCCCATGCACAGGACAAAGTCAACTCTCTGTAGCAGTCTCTATAGCTGTAGTCCCTGTAGCTTTTTTCTCTTTGTGGTAAGTTCTGATGCATTTTGGGGCCACGTTTCTCAGTTACAAGCCCCCTCCTTTCTCCTGCCACTGTCCCTCTCTAGCAGGCACAGAATCTCCAGGACACACTTCACACAGCTCTCTCAACTAACTTCTCACTCCTCTTGCAGCTCTCTTTCCCTGCAATGCAAGACTGAGTACCAATGGGAACGCTCTCCAGCTTGTCGCTCTCTCACTTGGTGTTCCAGCCCTATGGTTCCCACCCGGACCCAAGCCCGAGCACCTCTTTATCATCCCAGGTCCTCCAGACATCCCACTTGATCTTTGCAGCCAATGGGAAGTAGTATGCAATACACAAAATGCAGCAATCTATAGTGACCTGTGGAGGTCACCATTATACTATCCAAGGAAACATCATTTGAAACCCCTATACTAATACGAAAGCTTAGCAAATATAAGGAAACCATACAAAATATCTTTTCTACATATTACCAGAAAATGCACCTTTGCCCAAATACAAAAAAACTCACATAAATGTTCCCTGTACACTCTTTAACTTGACAAAGTAGTAATTTGTGTTCAAGGGATACTTGTACTTCTGAAAATGTTGGCAGAAAGCAGTAATCATTGCACCATGAGGCACATATCCATCAAAACTTGAGCTAATAGTTAGACCGAGCCAGAGACGTAACTTGAAACTACTGGGCTCCAGTGTAAAATCTGTAAGAGGGCCCCCCAACGGATAATACTTCATTCATAGTACTGATTATATGGGTCAAATAGATCTTATGGGCTTCTTAGGGCTTCAGGACCCAAGTGTGATCGCATCATCTACACCCATCATAATTATGCCTCTGGACAGGGGTGTAGCTAGGAGAGACTGGTGGGGTATTTTCTTGGATACCAGGTAAGGCATCAGGAAGCCAATTAGCATTAGGCTAGTTTCTGATGAGCTTATAAAAACACATCCAGAATACGGATTCGTATTATGAACGTGTTTCAAAAGATAATTTATCCGTATGTCATCGATTTTTAATTTGTATTTGTCTCTGTATTTTTATTACTTTCTATTGGGCAAAAACGGATGTGTACTTACCCAATAGAAAATAACATAAATACAGAGGCAGAAACGCAAAATATAGATCATGCTGCGTTTTTGAAAAATGGTAGTAAAAATACAGCCATATGAATAGCCCTATAGATTCCCATTAGCTCCATATTACGTCCCCCTAAAGATGGACCTAATATGGAGTAAAATATTAAGCAGTCTTAACCAGAGTAATAAGATACTGGTTGTGTCCTCCCATGTGATCATCTGTATATGTTTTAACATAAACATGTCTTTGAATTTGTTGCATTATGCCTGATGAAGGACCCTGAGAGGTTTGAAAGCTCGCTATAACATCATGTATTTTTGTTAGCCATTAAAAGGTATCATATTTACAAGATTACTTGGTTTCTCTTACTGAGAACAATCCTATTTTTCAGGTAAATGTCATACAAAAAATATATCAATAAGGAAATGAAACAAGTTTTGTGCAGGTTGGATGCAAACCTTAAGGCATTTGCTACTAAAGCTTTTCAGTATAAGTTGTGCAACTGTTGAAATGGCTGCATAAAGTTTATGGGACACATTTATCTGAGACAGGTGTTATTCACACCGATCATATTTAAGTGACAGTAAAGTAAGATGTGCATAATAAGAGGCTCCTATTACATTTTGCACATCTTGGGTTGGCTGTGTGCCACCTGCTGAAATCCACAACCGCTAAAACCTGCCATAGATTTGCCCTATAATTCATGCGAGTTTTTGGCATAAATTATAGTGAGTTTGACAGGCCTTGCCCCTTTCCGCTAAGCCCAGCTCATCTTTTGCAGAGGGTGGCGTAATTTTTGTGCAAGCCAGACTTCTGCATACATTTGTGACTTTTTAACACAGTATTCTGGCATAAACTTGTTTAGGAATCCCCCATCTATGTATATACCCAGCTTTACAGAATCCTATAAAATTTCACCTTTTTATGCCCGTTTTTTTCTAGAATGATATAAAACATGATATTTGGCACACCAGCTGGAAATCTCCATTATCTTTACAAAGCAAAAAAAAAATTGATTGACGGAAAGAAATTGGAAGTCGGTAATAAACTGGGCCCATCACCTACACATTAAGCATACATTACGATAAGAAACCTACAAACAAACATAACTTTCATTTAGAGCTTGCTGAGCTGTAAAGCTTCCACTATATCAGCGCTTGTATGTCTTCATTAATCTCAGTCATAAGAGCCGTGTTCACAGCAGGTATGAATATTCATAAGTGTTAATGAGAGTCTGGATATCCTATGTACAACAGAAGTAGAAGGAACTTACTGTTCTTCTTTACAAACTGTTTCATAAAGTAAGACCCATCGCAAGACAATCCGTTCGCAAATAAGTCATACATGATATGGTTAACTTGTCCTTGTTATGTGTATTGCCTTTCCATAGGTGTCCAAAGCTAGTAATATGTGGGATATAATCATTTTATAATCTTGTCATACATTAATATTTCTATCTTAACTCTTTCATGATCAAGGGTCATTGATATTCCTGCAGCCCGGTCACATTCAGCAGTTATGGCATTCCCACTTTCGAAAAAATCATAATGTTTTTTATGTGCCTATCAATGGGGCTGTGTGAAAGCTTGTTTTTTTGTGAGGCAACCTGTAGTTTGTATTAGTACCATTTTGGGGTTAATACAGCTTTTTTATTGCTTTTACTCCATTTTTTCTTGGAAATGGAGTGACCAAGAAAGTGCAATTCTAGCATTGCATTTTTTTCATGATGGCGTTCATAGGGTGGGATTATATAATAATGTGATATTTTAATAAAATGAACCATCAAACTCAGCTATGCTAATTTTTCCTTTTTTTTTCTGATGCGACAACTGAGAAAGTTTTTTTTTCTTTAACCAATTATTTTTGAGTTTTTTGTAATAATTAAAAAGTTTTTATTGTAGTTATTTTTTTTTCCGTTTCCATAGAGGACTTGAACTTGCAATAGTTTGATTGTTTATACAGTATAATGCAATACTATTACAGGCTGCCTATTAAGGACATGCCACAGGCACGTTTTAATAAACAAACCATCATGGCAGCCCTGGGGGCCTCCAGAAAGTCTTAGGCTGCCATGATATTTAGACTGCAACCCCAGGATCTTAGCGTGGTGCGGCAGTTCTGGACATTTAAATGCCGCTGCCAGAATGTGGCCAGTTTTTATGCTTTTCCCTCATAAATTCCTTGTATCTGCAAGTATTTGTGTAAGTATGCTTTAGATATGAATGGGTTTCATAGATTAGGCTTCTGCAATAATGATTTTGGACTAAGATACATGCAGAGATTTGCACAACTAAAGGGGAACAGTTAAAGAAGTTGCCCAGGTAGAAATGAACATTTTAAATATAGAGCCAAGTGGGTTAAAACAACAACATAAACGTTGCTTTCCTATTTTCAGCCCTAGTGATTCAGCACTGCAGCCCTAGGATTCACCCGCTGTCTAGGGATAGCGGAAGTTAGGTGGCCGCTGGCCATAGTATCACCTTTTGGAACTCCTGGCATGCTGGCACATAGGATACGAATGTCAATGTTAGAAGAATGGGGTAGTGGCACTGCAGCCTTTGATTGGCAGGCAGCGATCACCTGACTTCCGATGTCAATAGAGGCCAGGAGCATCACTTGGCTGCAGCGCTGATTCCTCAGCGCTAAGCACAGGTAGGCACTATTTATTTTGTGGTTTTAATCCATTTGGCTTTATATTTAAAAAGTTTATTTTAACCAGACATCCCCTTTAACCCTTTCCAATCCAATTTTGTATCCTGGTTTTCCTAGGGGGCTTTTCTGCTGTTATACAACGGCGCTATATGCTGGCTAAAGCCAGTACTGCCTGAGATGACACGTTGGATAGGCTCCAACAGCAGAGAGGCTGGCAATATACAGTAAGAGAACCCCAACGGACGTCTCCCAACATCAGAGCTGTACAGCCTAAAATCATAATGTCTTCAGAGGTCAGACAGTGGATTGGAAAGGGTTAAATCAGTTAATTTGCTATCCTCCAGAGTCAAACTGATCATAGTGTTATATAGTCCATGGAGTACACAAGGTAACTCCAACAGGACATGCATGATACTAAAATGTATTCTCTATCAGAGTGTGGCAGAATGAGCAAGATGAAAATGGAAAGTCAGGCAATGCATGAGGAGATATCATCAAGCATGTCTAATCACCAAAACTCATCATTATTAGAGAAAGGGTTTTCCATTATGAGAAGAGCAGGACCACCATCTGCCAACCGCACTCCATGTATAAAGCACCAGCATAACACAGAAGACTAGAGGCCATCTCAGTGTCCTTGATTATTAGCAAGACATCTTGACTTTTATGGCTGACATTATAGATGGGATTAGTGTAGATGGAATTCAATGGGAGCTGTGCCTGTAGTACCAAACCAAACCACTGCAATGTTGACAGCGCTATCTGCTTCTAACATTGTCCACACTGACAGCAGGCCTCGGAATCAGCTGATGGGCGGGGATCCTGAGTGGTGGACCACTGCCAATCAAAGTCCAGTAAAAGCCCTGGAGAGTCCCTTTAATAATATACCCTGTTTACTTACCATTTTTGTGTATTGGTGGTAGCCCTTCATTTGACAAACACTATAGTTAATTTAAACCCAATTGTTCTATTGGCCATCGATGAACTAAATACATATTTTGTAGACATTGAATCTTGTAGTAGGACTTGTCTTTGATTTAATAAGGCCACTAAATGACTCCTTGCTTCCATATTAGTCATTACAGTGATATCCTTTCTAGGTAATAGTTAGACTCAAGTCCACTTTACGGCATAGGAAGTATTCTACGCTCAGCAATCTTTGAGACTCTCATTTCATTAGCAGTGGTTAATTACCATGTGTTCTGTGCCTTGCACTTTAATTATTTCCTATTCCTGTTTTTTTGTGATTCCTTGTTATAAGTCGTGCTCCATAGATCACCACTCCACACACATCAAAGCTGAACATCATCTATTATTATGACTGTGTCATATACAAAACTGAAGACTTTTGATCAAATGTCTTCCATTCTACGCAGAGCTGTTCTTGTCTTCTCATCTTGGCTCAACTTTTCCTACACGGATAAAAGGAAGACAAAAATAACTGACAAAGCAGCAGAAGCCGGTATAATCCTATTATATTGAAAGTGTCACCTGGCACCTCGGCTTGTTAATCCCAAAACGAGTGTCTTAATAGTGAGCCTGTAATGACTGTGGTCAGAGTCGTAGTTTGGCTGTCTTTCGCCAAGGGCAAAGGTCCGATTTTGCTGCCCTACTTCTAATCGAATTATCCTGGAGAAGGCAAAGTGGTTTCTTGATGTCCCCCAACCCCTCTCAACACTCAGAGCACATTCCCCTATTGCCTCCTTATATATGCCCCTAAGTGTGATAAGTATGACAAGACAGGTAAGTATAGCCTTCGTGAGAGTGCTAGTCAATGGATATTGAACGTTCCAGTTCTTAAAGGGTTTATCTGGGACTTTTACTATTGATGACCTATCCTCAGAATAAGTCATCAATAGTTGATCAGCGGGTGGGGGGTCCACTGCTCAAGATCCCTGCCAATCAGCTGTTCGTCAGTGTGTTGTCAACGCTGTCCATATTACAGCAGCCCAGGTTGGAACTGTAGGCACAGCTCTCATTGAATTCAATGAGAGTTGTGACTTCCGTACCAACCCAGGCTGCTGCAGTATTGACAGTACTATCTGCTTCTAGTGCTATCTGCACTGATGGTGGCCAAGCAGGCAGCCGATTGATGGGGATCCTTAGCTGCAAAATCCCCACTGATAAACTGTTGTTGACCTCTGCTGAGTATTTGTCAACCCCTTTAATAGAGAAACATAACAGTGCAAACAAACTTGGGCTATAATCATGTTTCCTGATTAGTTTATACATTTAACAGTATATTCACACCTGTATTGAGATGGATGCCACCAGCATCACTGACTTGTAATGGGGGTCATCAGTTTCGGTGATGATGTCTGTAGTTTTGATTGAAGGAATAGTGCTATATGAGGTACTAAACTATGTGTTAAATCTGTTGAAATGTGCAATAGACGGCCTAAATGCAGTCCATATATACTTTTATACACTTTAAGGGATAGTCTGAAATTAAAAAAAAATAGCAAGACAGCAGAAAAGCAATAAAATAAAAAAAATAGCAAATACCCATTAAATACTTTGCTGCAGTGTGCAGTGATGATGTGCAGTACATCTACATGACCCTGTTGCTAATCTATGGCCTCAGTGGGGATGTTTGCATGCACGGCACCACACCAGTGATTGGTTCCAACAGTCACATGGCTACATAACATGTCATTGCTTAGTCCTTAGAGGCTATAGAAGCCTTTGTGCATGAAAAATCAATGCACACATATCCTGCAAAAAAATGATGCACATTTTTTTTTTTGCATTGAGTTTTCCTTCTCATGCATTTAAAAAGCCTCATACTTTGTTTGCTGGCTGTTCTACATTCAAGTTTTTCATGAACATGTACAAGCTCTGCTTCCCCTCTCCTATTATCTTACAGAGGCTGTGTAGCATAATCACGCTCACTAAATACTACACAGCTATCTCTCCATCAGCATTATCCGAGATCTACCAACACTATCATACAACCCTCTGTAATACTACTTTTCTCTACTCTGTTCTCTGCCCTCCTGAGCTCTTCCAGTTTCCCTCAGCGCTCCACAGATAATTCCAGCACCATGTTATGTCATATCCTGAAAGTCCATACTTTATTTAAAATGGGTTAAAAGCAAAGTGTATACATCTTCAATTAAAAGACGCCAGCTTTTATGCATTTCAGAGCCTATTCATAGCAAGGTATTAAATAGACACTCTGAGATTTTATGTGAATCCAAGAACAAGCTCCTCCAATATCCCCTACCATTGTCATACAGCCCTTTGTAACATTTGTTTAAATCCTAAGGACCATCGTTCATCTTTTACTCATTGGAACGATTAATTGCTCCATGTTTCTTCTGCATGTTCAAAACTGAGGAGCAGGCGAGGAGAGGAGCGGAATAACAACCCATCAGTTTACTCTAAATTGACCCAATTTACGAAGATTTCACTCCTCTATTCTGCAGCATCTTGGAAAACAATATAAGCAAAGAAGTCAAACAATCGGAAATTGCCAATGAAAACCAATTACAAAATAGCCTTCATTTCCAAAAACACACTGATTAAAAAAAAGAGTGCAAAGGCTTTTAAATGATTATTAGCTGATGACAATATGTTCCGCTGCTGGGACCCTCAGCATTGAAACCAATCAAACAAGAAACATCGTAGATCTGATTCCTGCCAACACTAATTCTCCAGTCTCTAAAGGTGGAAATTCCATTGAGATTGACCTGAGTGATCATTTTTGTACTGATGCTGATTGTTGGCAGTTTCAACAATTATGAAAATGGATTATACGGCTATTAAATAGTCTTTACTCCATGGGTTACCCCCCACCTTGTCTCTCCATACTCTAATTCAGGCTGTCTTCTTACTGCATTGCTATACCCTCCTCTCTCCTGTCTCCGGACACTCTTTGTAATGAACAGATGTTACCCGTACTACATAATTTATTTTGTTCCAACTTAATTACACCCTTTAATTAGCAGTCAAAACTAAATCTCCCAGTCAAACACCATTCCCTGTGCACTCCTTTTAAGTCAGTGACCCATTTAATTACAGATCGCTGTTTATGTCTTGCCTCATAGACAGATACAGGATTTTGGCTCTGTGTACTAGTGCAAAAGGTAAATGGGAAAGAAAGAAATTTGATTTTCAGCCCAGGTTATATAGCAATTAATTTCTGCACAGCATGAAGTATTGTGTAGTTTTCACCCATATGTAATGTATTCTGCGCAGTGAACTGGTCAGCAATGTTTTACTTCCTAACGGCTCTTTCCCACGAGTGGATATACGGCAACGGCATTTTTAAGTTTTCACGCCTGCTCCGTATAAGCGCCTGAATAGGCATTTTTCTGTGATCACGGCCAGCATTTACTCGTCCATTCACATGACCGCGAGGGTCGGTTTAGTGGGGGAAAAAATACACCGCACCCCGGAAAACCCTCGCTCTGCCCAAATCCTCAGGATGCCTACCAGTGCGTATATAGAAACACCTGTAAGCTTTTTGCAACGTTGGACGCTGCAAAAATGCCTCCCTTCTCCTAGGAGTCTATAGGACCCGCCGGTGTATATTGGCCAAAACGTAGTTCCAGAACTATCTTTTAGCTGAGCATATATGGACTGGTCGCGTATATGTTCCTTTTTTCACGCTGCCGGCGTATTTACGCACCACATGATCGCCAATGGGAACGATTGCATTGCGAACCAATGCTTCACATGGGGAGCATATATACGCCCGGGCGTAAAAACGCGCCATATATGCGCTCGTGGGAATAAAGCTTTAGTAGACTAAAATGGGTATTTGGCAATATTACCCTATTTGCTCTAAAACTAGATACCGATGTTATTTGGTAGCCCCAATTCTTGTGCACATCTATTTTATTGCCACTCTCTATGATGTCACCAAAGTGGCAGATATAAAGGTAAGGGTGATGAATCACGTTAATAATAACATAGCTGTTGACTATTTAAAGAAACGTTCCAATAGAGATACAAAGGGGATCGTGTCTCAATAATTTTACTTGTCTTCTTCAAATAATTAGAAACTAAATCTGATGTATATGATCATGTCATAAGTCACTGATCTGGAGGAAAGTCTGTATATAGAAAATGCTTAACTTTGGCCATTTTAAAAATGTATGGATTTTTATATATGGAGTCAAAATTGAGTATCATTTAAAGAGGTTTTGTCATTAAAAGCAATACTCACCTATTCCTCCGCAGGCGGTTTTCTAACCGTATCTTCTTCTCGCTGATCTTCTCCAATCCCCGGGTCACCTCACCGCAAGCCTGTCGAATCCTCTTCTTCTTATTATGATGCATCCATACTCTGCAGTCTTCTTCCAACAGGTCAGTGAAGGTTACATCACTAGTGATGCAACTGCCTAGCAAGGAATGCCGAGCCACTGCCGAGAATGTTGCAAGTGTTCATATACTATTGCAGGAGACAGTCTGGGCAATAGCTCAGCACTCCCTGCTAGGCTGTGAATGCTATATCCTAGTGACATAGCGTACATTGCTGGGCAGGAAGTAGATTGCTGAGAATAGATGCTTCATCACCGGAAGAAGAAGAATCGGCCAGTTAATGGTGACCTGACCCAGGGAGACTGCATGAGACAGGAGAAGATTGGCGAGGAGAAGATGCGGTAAGAAGGCTGCCAGGGAAGGAATAGGTGAGTATAACATTGTTTTTTTTCTAATGTCAGAACCCCTTTAAGTAAATATAAAGTGTAACCGTCTTCCATATTGTCTGCCATGTTCTCTTAAAGAGGTATTCTCGCCTTAGCTAATAATGACCAAGATGGCAATTTCCCTCTGTACATGGTGGGTAGGGTTACAGAAACAGGCAGGTGCGCTGTGCTATGCTGTTTTTGTAATTGCCAAAGAAATTAATGGGAATTGCACAATTTCCATAACTCAGGAGCTATCTGTCACTTCTATGGGAGGTACAGAAACAGCATAGAATAGCCCGTTCGGCTGTCTCTGTACTCCTAGCCAATTTGGCCATCACAAACAGCCAGGCTAGATTTATCGTAAATCTAGTGGATATGCTATTATAGTCTGAAATTGAAATACCTCTTTAATTTTTAGTACCCAGGACCTATAACCAGGTATATGTCTCCTGATCCACTCATTGCTCTTCTCATTGGACAATTCTCCAGTGCTGTGGAGCAACTGCTAACTTCCTGCATAGCATAGCTCAGTGAGATATGCTGTTTCCATAACTCCCATTCATTCCTATGAGAGTTATTGAAACAGTGTAGTGCTCTGGTTCACTATCTTATGCAATGGATACTATATTATACTGCAGCCAAACGATAGCTACCATTGTTTTTTTTTGGGGGGGGGAGTGAAGATTGCCTTCCTCTGGATCACCATTGTAGGAGATCAGGCTGAACTGGATATAAATCTGTATTTTTTTCAGTCTTACAGACTACAGCATGTTACTTTATTACTATTCTACTAGATGGGTTGTCCAACATATGTAAAAAAAACAAAAAAGTGAAAAAACAGCTTCCACATCATAAAAAATAACAAACTAGCACACAGCATTACTTATGTAATGCATTCTACTGTGCTTATGACATCAGCCCATTAGACTCCGCTGAAGGTGGGGTCTAATAGACTGAGCTACATGACAGAAACAGAGGTCTTCGTCAGATTTCCAGCTGCCGTGGGAACCCATTGGTAACTTGCAATTGCATTGTGGGATACCAATGGGTGACAGGAGAAGCCTCCTCTCCTCTTGTCCTCTGTTCACATGCTGCAGTTGCTATTCATTGTGACATGTAAGGGGTTAAACTGCCAGGATCTGAGGTTTCCCTGTTCCTGGCAGTTAGAGCAGGAGCCTGGATGTCAGTAGTCAGCCAAGTCACCGCCTTAAAAAAGATACATGTGCAGGTTTAACCCTTTGAAATCCAATTTTAGATTCAGGGTTTCCTAGGGGGCTTTCTCTTTCTGCCATTATACAATGGCGCCATCTGCTGGCTAGAGCCAGTACTGCAGTATGTGACATGCCGGAGAGGCCCTGACAACAGAGCAGCTGGCAATATACAGTAAGAATACCCTGCCGATGGCTTCCCACTTTGGAGCTGTGCAGGCTTCAATCAGAATGTTGGAAGACGTCAGACAGTGGATTGGAAAGGGTTTAAAGCCTATTAATGAAGTCAGTAAAAAGGCATATTGGTCGTCACTAGGGAAGTAAGCTAATTTGTTATTTTTTATGATAGGTAAGCTGTTTTTTTTTATTGACATTGGACAACCCTTTAATGGCAACATATAATCTAATAGTACATATTGTTACAGAAGGGGCTTTTTGCCTGTACTGTACTGCAATGCCAATTCACAATTAAAATGTAAATGTTAATAAATTACTAAATTAAATGATTTATATGTCATGCCCACCTTGCATTGGATCATAGTTTAGTTATATATTTCCATGATTTATCTTGCAAACAAACATTATTCTTTCATGTGGCAACTTATTATCATTATTTATTCTGCTAATTTATTTCACATGTTTATATCAATTTCATTGACAGATTTATAGTTTGGCTAATTCATACTGACATATTTTCTGTTTTTAATTAAGAAATTGTCATAAAACGCTCCACTTCACTGAATACAAAACTGTTTTTTTTTAGATTAAATAAGTTTCTAAACCGAGACATTGTTGCTTTTTGTATATTAGATAATGTTCATTACTAGATCAAAAATGGCTTGAGAATTGCACAAAATAATACAACCTAGGCATAAGTAATAGGGGAGCTGTTGGCTGTAGCGAAATCATTTCCAAAAAGAAAGATTTAAACCCATTCCCAAAAACCCAGTTAATTCACTCTAAGTTAATCCCCGGTCAGAGAAGCGATTTTTTTCGCGCCTAAGTATGCAAAAAAATCACGTCTATTAGAACCATTGGTTTCCTATGAAGTGTTCACATGTCCATCTTTTAGAGGCGCATGCCTATAATGCTGGTAGGGTACGTGCTGCGTGTAAAGACATTGTGTGATGTAACAGTGTTTAGTTATGATGGGTCGGCAGCGGGCATGAAAGAATCCCCTTTTACAGCTGTGGCAGAGGGCTACGATGCTATCCCAGTTCTTTCAATGAATGGCTGAGATTTGTATCTGGTCACAGCGCTCAGCCAGTCAGAGGCGGGATTTTTCAATCCTGGGCCACCAGAATACAGATGAAGACTGCCAGGGACGGGGAGAAGAGCTGGAAAGCGTTTGTAGGTGAGTTAAATTTATTATTTATTTTTTTAACAGCTAGGGATGATTTTCGGGGTAGGGCTTATATTTCAAGCCACTCCCTGAAAATCATTGCTGCAGGGGTTGCCTTCACCCCGTCGCTTCCAATGGGGTGGTAGCAGCAATGGCATAGCATCACAGTCAATGTCTTCGTGACACATGTAAAAAAAGCACAGAGCTTCGGTCACGTGCATTTTGCACATCCATGGAGTGCATTTTTTTGCACACATAGGCGCTCAAAAAAATCCACTCGTCTGACTAAGCCCTTAAAGCAGATCTGGAACAATTGATGACCTATCCTCAGGATAAATCATCAATAGTTCATTGACAGGAGTTCACCACTTGGGACGCCATGTGATTAGCTGTTACAAGGCCTATTGTCATTGCTGACAGAGACAGAAGCTGACAGCTCCATGTACATGCAGTGGCCTGGATTGGTATTGCTTTGACCACAATAAGAGATGTGCTTGCATCACCAATGCAGACTGCTGCTATGTGTGTGTAGCTGTCAGCTCCCAGCTCTCTCTGCACTAACAGTGGGCCAAATAACAGCTTATTGGTGGGGATCTCAATCAACAATGGATGACCTATACTGAGGACAAGTCAATAGACAAATACGGAATCTTTAATAGAGGTCATTCTCTTATTAGTAATCTCCATCAATTACCTGGAGCAGAGGACAACCAGAAAAGCATGTTTTTCTCTTGGGCAGCAAGTACATGGGAGCCCTATTATTTCAATGGGCATCATGTAATGGTTCATTTGTTCTGTGGTTGAAGGTGCAGTACAATTGAATACTTGCTGTCATGTTGCCCCATAAGTTACAGTTGATCACTTGGGTAAACAGTCACCCTCTCATCCATTTATTTTTGGGCTTGTCCAAAAAATATCTAAAGCTGAAAATCTCATTAATGCAATAATGTCTGCTTTTGGTGGGAAATGGTTAAATATAGAATATACGGGTCTGGTAGCATCGGTGACAGTAATTTAGGTATAGGAAGATTTCTTAAGGAGGTTGTCCCACTACAAGTATAAATCACTTACCCACAGGATAGATGAAAAATGTTTGACCGCCAGGGGTCTGACCAATGGGACCCACAGAAATCATAACAACATACCCTCCAATCCCCTGGAAGAATGGAGCAGCGGCGTGTCTGCATGACCACCCGCTTAATTCACTTCTATGAGGCACATAGCTGAGTGTATGACTTGGCTGAGTGCCATAGAAGTGAATGAAGTGGTGGTCACAAATGCACACAACTCATCAGTTCTCCGGCTCGAGGTTGTGCCATTTCTGTGATGTATAGGGGTCCCAGCAGTTGGACCCATGGCAAACAAACATTTATCACCTATCCTGTAGACAGGTCGTAAATGTTTTTGGTGGAATACCGCCTTGAAATGTCAGCAACCTTAGTTATCAGTAAGCCATCTTATTGTATCGCCAGCCAAGATCATAAATACCATAGGGACATCCTGTAAAGCTGTCATGGGACGCTTGGAGTGAGGAGGCCCAGTCAAGATTTTTTCTAATCCTTTGGCCAGACTTACATCTTTTGAGGACTTGCATTTTTTTACAAAGGGTTGGGAAATTAGCCCAAGGTTGATGCAAAGAATGGGGAAAAGCCTCAGATCATTCTTTCCAGTTGAGCAGAACCCTGCATCATGCAGGTGGCCTCTCATGAATGGCATTGTGACCATAATTACAGTTTGACCTGTGCTGTGGCATTTCATTTTCCAGTTCCTTCATGGGACCAGAAAAGTAGAATGCCAGTTTGGAAGGGTTCCTTCACATAGACTATAAGAAGGTTCGTTAAGCCTTCATTGTGGACAAAATTGCGCAGCATGCTGAACTATTAAGCAGGGATTTGGTGCTGTATCAGCTTTGGAGGCTCCAAGCAGATTCTGCAATGTTGATGTGAACAGAGCTGTAGCTGTATGAAAACTGGTTGAACTTTTAATAATGTTTGTTTGCCCCTTTAGTTCATCATTTACATTAATGTATGAGCAGCTCAGCTATAATTCTAGTTACAGTATATCCAAAGGCAAGGTAATTGACATATGTTGTAGCAAATCTAAATAGAATTGTCTTTTATATGTGTGTAACCTTTCCCTCCTTTATGAAATGCCCCTTTTTATATGAGTCCTATAAAAGAGACTCGGTTGCTTATAGTCGGTGGTGAACTGCTTTATTGGGGCAGAGAGATGTAAACTCCATTTAAACGCACTGAAATTAAATCTTCTTGAGCAAGAAGACATCTTAACGACATGTTAATACAGGACTAGATCTTGTTTTCACACATCTCTTCTATTCTTTGCTTCTTAAAGCCGCTGTAATAACCTTCTGCTGAAATAATTATGTGTTGATTTCCTGTTACTGGGCAAAACAACATTTTATTGCTACTGCTTGTACGTTTCATACAATTATAGTTATTACAATGCTGATATTTCACCAAAATGGCAGCAAAAATGCAGTATGTACATTATCCTACTAAAAGCATTTGGACACGCCTATCAGTAGAATGGATCATGTCTTATTAGCCTGTCATGGGTTCTAAACCATGCTACATAAGATGCAGACCCCTGGAGGTATCAGCCATAGTTTGTGACGGGAACTGCACGCTATTGGATATAAGGATTATGCTGCTGCACACAAGCCGTCCATCACGAAGCACAATGCATCAGCCCATCTACAATGGTACAAGAAGCGTCGTCTGTGGAGGGTTGAGCAATGGAAGAACTCTCTATTGAGTGATGAATTAGACTACTCCATCCTCAAATCAGATGGATGTTCCCAGGTGTGGAGGATACCTGGGGAAAGTCTTCTGCCCAAGTGTGTTTTGCCAACAGTTAAGTATGATGGCGCTTCTGTTATAGTTTTTCAAAACAATATTGGAAATGATACTTTGCTATAGTAAAGACCACTTTCACTATATTCCGCTACTTTTCACAACTTTGTATACTTGAACCCTTATGTGTTTTATAGTTTTGTCACCAGATAGTACACACTAGCAATTAGTGTTGCTCCACATGATCAACCAGGTGATAAAATTCACACAATTTTTGCAAAGTCAGATCAGGTCATCCCGACCAAATTTTTAGCAAGAATTAACAGAAAATCATTTTATAGAGTGCATGTACACCTCTCTAGATGTTGCCCTTGGTCAGATTTGAACCTACAACTCCAACAGTGCAATATAGCAATGCTAACAAGTGAGCCACCACATTTGGCTTTTCTGCTCTGGATGAGAACAACAAGAATAAGCAAAAAGAGAACCAAAAAAAAAACATCCAGAAGTTGCCCCCGGTCAGACTTGAACCTACAACTTCACCTCTGAAAGACAGCAGTGCTAACAACTGAGTAACCACACATATGCTTTCTTCCTCATATGGCCGCCTGCAGACGGGCGGAAATTCCACGGTGGGATTTCCTGCGGAATTTCTGCCCGTGGAAGCTGCCATAGGATTGCGTTAGCAAACGCAATCCTAGGCAGACGGCTGCGGTTTGTCTCCGCGAAATCTCGCACGGCAAACAAACCACAGCATGTGCTATTTCTGTGCGCGGCACAGAATAAACAAAAGCATAACATAAAATCACCTTCCAAATGTTGCCATTGGAAAGATTTGAACTCCAGCAAGGCAAAAGTGCAAATGACTGAGTCACCATGCTTGTTCTTCTTCCTCTTCTTCCTCCTCCTCCAGTGGAGAAGCAGAATAATAAGAGAGTGAAGAAGAAGAAGAAGAAGAAGAAGAAGGAGTAGAAAAAGGACAAGAAGGAAAAGTAAAAAAGGAAGAAAGAGAAGAAGGAAAATAAGATTTCCTTATTCTCTTTCTACTCCTCCAGAGAAGTAGCAGGAGGCAAAAGAAGGAAGAAACTTGGTGGCTCAGTGCCTAGCACTACTGCCTTGTGGGGTTCTAGGTTCACGGCTGATTATGAACAACATCTGCATGGAGTTTGTATGTTCTCTTGGTGTTTATTATTCTTACTATTCTCCATCTTCACCTTCTCTGGAGAAAGAGTTTGGTGGCTCAGATCTTAGCTCTGCTTTACAGTGCTGAAATTTTGGGTTCAAATCTGACCAAGGGTAACATCTAGATGTTGTTTTTATATTCTCTTTGTGTTTATTCTTCCTGTTCTCCTTCTCCTCCTCCAAGGGCAACATCTGAATGGGGTTTTTCAAGGTCTATGCAGATATTATCCTTGTTGGGACTTTGAACCTAGCACTGAAAGGCAAGAGTGCTATCAACTGAGGCCCATTTATATAGGAGAACACACTCCCACCTTACTTCAATGGGAGTTGGTATTGGCCATCCCAATTCACAATAATGTTTATGAAATCAATAAGAAATATCTCATTAATTGCTCAGCACTACTAGGAGTACATCTTGCCATCTGATACAGTCAGGACGCTAAACATAGTCTGGACAGTATGTAGCCCTGTCCTGGGCTCTGTGTACAGACAAGTGTTTCCAAGAAAAGCAAGGGTGCACACTGCTCAAAGACATGCTTGTACCCCTTCGTTCTACTGAATGGTGGGACTCTCAGGATCTGTGGACTCTCACCAATTACAATTTTTTTATATAACTCTATGAAGCTTAAAGTAATATCATATTGTTATTACATGCAATCACCTTGTGGCCATTGGGGGCCTTAGTTCTAGGGGGTGCACAGATCCTGAGAATCCATTTTTTCTTGCATAGTGGTGCTCCAAGTCATCGGACTGTGCAAGAAACTGCATCTTGCCCTATTCAAATGAATAGAGCTGTGCTGCCTTTCTCCTTCATAGTAGGGGACTTGGGTGTCACTGTGCATGGGAAGACCATGAAGAGGATGAGTGCTGCAGACTCTTCATTCTCAGTATCAGTGAGGGTCCCAGTGGTGGAACTCCCACCAATCAGATTGTGATGGCATATCATAGTGATATGCAGTCATGATATAACCATAAGGCAAATAGTGCATCTGCTTCGCTAGTGCATTGCCCCCGCCCCCCCCCCCCCCCCCCCCCCGGCAGCAACACCACTTTCAACTGCATCCAAATCCTCATAATGAGAATACAATTAAAATGTATTGAAAAGGTTAAAAAATAATTCATAATAATATTGCGTGTCTGAACTCACCTCCAGAATCATTGATCGCATGCTTGTTGAAGCATGTGACCGCTGCGGCCAATTACCAATCCCAATACCAGGTGAGGCTGGTGATTGGCTGCAGCAGTCACATGCTTAGATGGGCACGTGACTGCTGGACCTGGAGAAGAGCCTTGAGTTAGGTGAGTATGAGGATTTTTGTTACCTTTGTCAGCCACTAAAAAAGATTGTGGATGTAGGTGGAGGAGGGGGAGCAAAGGGGGAGAGGGAGCCCATTTTAAAACCCATGCACTGGGCACATTCCGGTATTAACCCTTTCCAATCAACTGTCTGACGTCTAAAGACATTCTGCTTGAAGGCTGTACAGCTCCGATGTCGGAAGACATCCGGCAGGGTATTCTTACTGTAGATTACTGGCCGCTCTGTTGTCGAGGACCTCTCTGGCATGTCACATACCGCAGTACTAGCTCTAACCAGCAAATGGCGCCATTGTATAATGGCAGAAAGAGAAAGCCCCCTAGGAAACACTGAATCCAAAAATTGGATTGCAAAGGGTTAAAATGGCCATGGCGATATGGCATCACTTTGAGATGGGAATAGCTACACTTTCTGCAACTTTTCTCCCATCTAAACATTTTGTTGCTCTTTAACATGCTATTGTGTCAAGCTGTTACAAGCAGCAGGGGACATCAGGATGTCTTCACCACTTTGCATGCATGTTTTTCAATTGCCCAAACTTTACACTTTATATTTTAGATATGATGATTTGTCACTGTAAGCATAGGATAATGTCTGTTAGTTCTTGAAACAGAAAATGTGGTCATTCCCATTCAGGGAACTTGTGCAAATGTACTTCATGATCCTAAAATATTCCCCACTTGCAAAACTAAAGCTAATTTTTCTATGAGGGCTTCACATTTCCTCCCTTGTTTATAACTATAGCTGCATTAGAGACATAGTAGCACATAAATGTAAGATCCAAGTTCTCCGCATAAGCTGTACACATTCAATGTTATTTAACTCTTCCAAGTACTAAATGAGAGAATTTCTTCTCAGCTGTATCTGCTAATGTTCAACCTGGGGTTATCTCCAGGGGGGAGTGAAGCCTCTGTGGACGGCAAATTGAAGAAATGTATACCCATTAAAAGGAAGCCCTTTATCTGACTTCAATATCCGAGGAATGCCATAAGCTGAAAAAATGTCTTCCAAAGCCAGTATATTCCTGGCAGGAGAAGTGGATAGAATCAGTGCAATATCAGGATATCTTGAGTACCTATCTGTGATGACAAGGATATATTGGCCAATGGCTAGCGAGCCATAAATATCAACTGCTATTTCACACTAGACAGTTGTAGGTAATGGAGACATTTGCAAAGGTTCGGGCTTTGAAGTAGTGGTAACAAGCTGACAGCCTGAGAAATGCTGTTATTATGTTTTTTACAAATACATTTTGGGAAACCAAATCTTTACCAAGAGAAGCTTTTTACTTAATAGCAGTTTCAGAGCATCGTTTGGGACAATGTTTATCATTAAGAGCCGCAAGGAATTCAGCACCACTACTTCAAAGAACAGCAGTAATAGAATGGTGCACAGTAATTATTCATCTGATACTGGCACGCAACAATGTAACAAATAGTCGAAACAAAACCTGTTGTTCTTGTCCGTTTACCTTCTGATCTTTACTTTTAGTGAATGTGAAAGCACATTTAGGATTATTTTGTTGCAGTCAGGTCCCTATATGTATGAAAACAATAGCAGCTACAGAATTTCTGCATTGCATTATGGTTTCTGTATCTTCGCAACCAATTTTCTGATTTTATTGCTTCAAAGGATTTTAGCATCAATGTATTTAATGCATAAAGTGTCAAGTTAAAGAGACTCTGTCACCTACTTTTAACTCTACAAGTTAGGCTTTATTCCCACGAGCTTATATCAGCCGGCCGTTATATGCTGTGATCTGATGCACTGGATTCCAATGCATCAGGTCACATGGGTGTATTCCTGAGACATAAAAGCGCCTGGCCAGGCCAATAGAGCGCCGGGCATTTTTACGTCGGGTCCAAAAGATAGTCGTGGAACTATCTTTTGGGCCGGAATAGTCTGCCCCTGCATGGGCTCCTATGAGAGCCCATGACAGCAGCCAGAGATGGGAGGGAGTTTAGCAGCTCTCCTTCCCCTTCACAGGCTCACCTCTGCTCTCCTGCTAAACTCCCTCCCTCTGCTCTCCTTCCCCTTCACAGGCTCACCTCTGCTCTCCTCCCCGCTAGTTTTTTGCAATGGGAAGGGGTGGGGCGGAGGTAGGCTTTGTCTCCTCTCTGCCCCTGGTCTGCAGCCAGCAATGGGAGGAGGCGGGGCAGGGGTGGAACTTAGCTCTGTCCCTGTCCCGCCCCCTCCCATTGCAAGGAACTAGCAGGGAGGAGAACAGAGGTGAGCCTGCGAGGGGGAGGGAGGGAGGGGAAAGGGGTGACAGCATGGTGACCTTGGCATATATGCGCCAGGGCCCATGCCGTGTGAATAGGTGCACGAACGGTAGATTTGTGCACCTGTTCATGAGCTTCTACACCCCAGATGGTAGCGTATATCGGCCGGCCATTAAAACGCCGGGCGATATACGCTCGCGGCATTACGTCCTTAAGATTATGGGCTGAAAGTAGGTGACCCACTGAGTCCAAGGAAACCAAGTGTTATACTTACCTCCCCCATCATTCCCTCAGTCTAAGCACTGGAAGATGCCACTCATTGAGTGGCATGTTAAGTATTCCACCCGTTCTAATTTTATAATGGGCGGACTACTGCGCTGACACTGGGGAAATGACGTGGGAGGGAAGTATAACACATCTTCAGACTCGACTCAGCGGGTCACTTAATTTCAGACCATAAGCTTAGCTTGTAGGGCTAAAAATAGGTGACAGATTCCTTTAAACACTTGCTTAATCTGTATGGAAAGCTGTGTCTCTGGGGTTATAGACTGCAAAGAAACCATGTACAGTCTGAGCCTGCGCTCATACTCCCTTCCGAATGTCCCCTACTTCTTACAATTGCACATTAAGTATCTACAAGACAGTGTGTCTAAACGATCAGACTACACACAGTTTGTTTGTAGTCTGTAACCATGGAGACACTTAGATCTGTATAAGTGATGTATACTCAAACTGGTATGAGATTTTGGGCTGTCTTCCTGGGTGATCTTAAATGAGGACCTTGGCCACCTCACATAAACTTCTGTTACCGATCATCGGGATCTAAATTCTGTCCTGGATTGTTAACGACATCTTCTGGTACCCTGAAAAGACATGCGATTAGTGGGGGGGGGGGTTTGCCACATAATTCAACATAACAACTTAATACTCAGCATGACATCATCCATAACTCAAAATGGTTGCAGGTATTGAAAAAATGACTGCACTTATCAATATCCGATGAGAGTCTACTCTTAGATCATGTATCTCATTACCCCAATTCCATTGAAGTTTCCTGGTCTAAATCCAAGATGGCTGGCACCAAACTGTAAGTTACCGCCATGGTGACAAAAACTTTTTGCTCCCCATCTAAGTGTTTTACAAAGTTTCCTACTTGCATCTTTTTTCATTCAGAAGATGTTTTAAATGGCCCTGACTTTTGAATCACCCTGTAGAATGGAAAGTATACTGTAGTCTCCAAATTAATATATAGAAATAACATATTTTGTTGAGCGTTTGGAACCACATACTGTGGATCAGGTACCATACCACCTAATACTGTACAGTTGAAATGTACGTAGATTTAAAAAGGTATATTTTATGCTAAGAATGTATATCGGTAAAAGCGCGCCCTTCCAGTATAAGTATGGCAACTGTCTATATGAGGTCCATGAAAACACATATTTGCCATTCTATTTATACAAGTGAACAGGCAGGAAACTATTTGGACACTTGTCTTATGCACGCTGTTCCCGCACTCAGCGTGGTGGTGCAAATAATGACCGTGTAGTCATCTTACACAGCCTTACAAAGCAAAGCGCACAGTCAGTCTCTATGCAACAACAGAGGAAAAAATGTGTCAAACAGACTTAACTTTTTAGTAAATTATTGATAAAAAGAACGACAAAATATAACATTTTTCTGAGTACAAAGTAGGTTGTTAACATTAAATAGACTAGGAATCACCCATGTTTTGCGTATTCTCAATATAGGATCCAGTTTTCGTCTGACCACAGCTCCACTTTTTTTAGGGGTGCAGTAACAAATGTGTTTTACAAACACAGCGAGACAAGCAAAGCAGTGTGGTTGCAGAATATATACTCTATGGCTGCAGTGCATTAGATACAGTGCAGCCAAAAAGTAGAGTAACGTGCTTAGTGTGGGGTTTTTCTTCCCTCTGGCAGTTTCTGTAGATGCCCATTCTCTCCTCTTGTGCTTCCTAAGCCGCAGATTTGTGCTGCGTAATTTTGCCAAGGATTCGCAAGGAGATTTAGCCCTGTCAATGGGTAAAATGCGAGTGCGGAATATCCGACACTATTTCGCGTCAATCCACTTTTTCACGCAAAAATGCATCAGAAATTCCGCACATGGATTTTGCCCATTGACAGGCCCATGCCAGGAAACTCTCCCCTGTCTATGACACTGGCGCCACCGGCCAGTTGAACCCCAATGGTGCACCCATGGAATACAGCTTTATACTGTTTGTGCCAGATGCGCACCCTGCCATCCATATCATTCACTAAGAATTGAGACTCGTTACTCCAGACGACCTTCTGCCATGTGTCCAAGGTCTATTGGCGTCTTTCCTGAGTCCATGTGAAGCGTTGTTAGCGATGATGTAGAGTCATCAGGAGCACCCTTGTCAGTTTTCAGCTAATGAATTCCAGGTGACACAAGGTATGCTGCATGGTCATTGTGGAAATGTGTCTAATTCCGCTGCTGTTATACTGCTGGGTCAGTTGGTCAACTGTGGCATGCCATTGCAGAGATACCAGATGTGCCTCCCAATGCTCGACTCCGGTCTTGCTAAACTCTTGATAACTTGGCTTGGGAACAGCCAAAAAATGCGACTGTTTCATATATACTGGCACCACACCTTTAGGCACCAACAATATGCCCATGGTTAAAGTGACCACATTTGCCTATGACTGCCAAATGTTGGCATCTAATGCACAGAGAAGAGCTCAACACATTATCCGAGAGCAGATCGTGGCGCAGCCATCACACGGTACTGCATTACTGATTGCAAGATGTTACGCACCCGCTGCTCCTAATGCACTGATTGTTCACAGTATATAGTGTATACTTCACCACTCTATGTAGGAATCAAGTGGATATTCAACCCACCAGGATTACCTCCTTCTTGTCCCCTAATAGAGAAGCCGTCGGCCAAACCCAGGGTCGGGCTGTTCTATAGCATGCTAATAGGACATGTTTTAACCCTTTGCAAACCAATTTTGGATTCAGGGTTTCCTAGGGAGCTTTCTCTTTCTGCCATTATACAATGGCGCCATCTGCTGGATAGAGCCAGTACTGCGGTATGGGACATGCTTGAGAGGCCCACGATAACAGAGTGGCCAGTAATATGCAGTAAAAATACCCTGCTGGACGTCTTCCGACATCGGAGCTGTAAAGCCTTCAATCAGAATGTCTTCAGACGTCAGACAGTGGATTGAAAAGGGTTAATGCTTATGTTTTTTATACTTGTGATTATGAAAGATTACTTCATTCATTTCAAAGCTGCTGAACTATTGTGGGTTTTCTTCAGATAGCATTAGAGAGCCATATTGAGTATTGCTAGATTCAAAGGGAATTCCAGTGATTAACATTATATTTGACATTCCGAATCAATTGCGAGTTGCAACATGACCACGTACAACTCCGGGGGAACCTCTCTCTCTCTCTAATATATATATATATATATATATATATATATATATATATATATACACACACACAAGGGTTGTTTAGGTATGGTAACACCTTTAATGGTTTTACATAAGTTTTCTTTATGAACCCCTTTTGTTAATGTGATTTCATCAGTCACTATTGTACCCCACCCAGGGGCGTAACTATAGAGGGTGCAGGGGATGCGGTTGCACCCGGGCCCAGGAGCCTTAGGGGGCCCATAAGGCCTCTCTTCTCCATATAGGGAGCCCAGTATTATGAATAAAGCATTATAGTTGGGGGCCCTGTTACAGGTTTTGCATTGGGGCCCAGAAGCTTCAAGTTATGCCTCTGTGCAGCATGGTTTAGGTATGGGTACAGGTACAGATACAGATAGAGGGGGGGGCCTAGCTCACCCTTTGCATCAGGGACCCGGAGCCTTTAGTTACGCCCCTGACCCCACCTCCTAACTTCCTCCAGAGTCCTATCATTGTATTACAGATCTGAGTACGATCGGGTTACATTTGTTACGCTAGTTGACTGAAGGTCCGGGTTTTTCTCACGGTAAATAAAAACAGATTTCTATACTATATTTAGTATCAAGGCAGTTTATTTCTGCAAAAACAAGAAGAATGTTACAGAGTAAGAGATTGAAAATGATACCGTCATAGACAAAGGAAAATGAGATTGAGAAAACCGTGTGACAGATACTGCATTACGGGATGAACAACCCGTACAATGTAGACTGACAGGCAGATCGAAGCACAGATAAAATATAAAAGTGGCTAATGTACAAAGATAAAACTGCAGGCCTAAAACACTGACAGATAGCTCATAGATGAAGACAGATGAGAGAACAATGGCTCACTATGTATGATTTATTCTCTTTTGATTTTATGGAACAAAACTCTGAAGCTATCAACCTTTTACCTGTATGAGAAAGACAGGGATAGATCAGTTAACCCCTATCCTCCAGTTCTATAAGGTCAATTATCAATATTTTTTTCCAAGGCCATGTCTCTGAACTGAACAGGTTATTCCTCTAATGTACAGTAATATACCGTATTTAGTAAAACTAACATTTGCTCAAATATTGCATCAATACTTGACTTTGGTTGTGTGAGTTCGAAAGTCTTATATATCTTAACCCTTTCCAATCCACTGTCTGACGTCTTCCTACATTCTAGGCTTGTACAGCTCCAATGTCCAGCAGGGTATTCTTACCGTCTATTGCCAGCCACTCTGCTGTCAGAGCCTCTCTGGCGCACACACACTGGCTTTAGCCAGCAGATGGCACTGTTGTATAACAGCAAAAAGAGAAAGCCTTTTAGAAAACTCTAAATCCAAAATTGGATGGTGGTAGAAGAAAGATAGCAGATAGCAGTAATAAAATAATCCAGTACACAAAAAGTATGGCAAATACAGGGTGATTCAAAAAGAATGGTGCAAAAGTGAAGCTGGTTTATTCATAAAGCAATTAACACAAAGATAGAGGAACTCTTCAAGTTTTAAAGGGGCTCTTCTGGACTTTTCTTACTGATGACCTATACTCTGGTCTGTAGTTCAGGATCCCCACCAATCGGTGGATTCCCAAGTAGCAGTCCAGTTTGGTACTATAGGCATCACTGCCATTAATTTCAATGGGAGCAGTGCCTGTAGTACTTAACTTGGCTGCCACAATGCACACAGCACTATCTGCTTCCAGTGCTAGCCACACTGACAATAGGCCTGGTGATCAGCTGATCAGTGGGGATCCTGAGCTGTGGACTCCAATCCAGACTCAATCAATTCTGGGGATAGGTCATTAATAGGAAAAATCCAGATTACCCCTTTAATGCACCTTACAGATATTTGATGGCATTGGTGACATGGCATTTCTAAAGTTGTTAGTCTAATTCTGCCCAAACACCTAGCGGCATATCCTATGTTACTGATTCCACTTCAGCGGAGATGCATTATTCCCTTAGGGCTCATGCCCACTTGCGTTTTTCTTGCGCGTTTTTTTCACGCAACATCGCTGCGTTTTTTTCACACGATTGTCAATGGGACTTTGTAATGTTAAAAACGCATTGCAAGGGGGTGCTTTGCAATTTTTGTGCGATGCGTTTTTAAACTGTATCTATATTCGGAGGGTGCAGATATAGTTAAAAGTGGTGCCGCTGCCAGGGGGCTTGATGCAGATGCTCCACTTGCCCTGTGGTTAAAGTGGCCCGGGTTCTATATGTTGCACAGAAGGCAATCAAATGAGGTCACAGCAGATATCAGCTTGATCAGTGGTTCCCAACCAGTGACTCGGTAGCCACATGTGGGTCACAACCTCTTGCTATGTGACTCACCATGGCAGTCCTGAGTTATTTACGGATGTATTGACAATGGACATTGTTGCATGCATATCATAGCCACCAAACAGCAACTTTGGGTACAACAAACGTCACGTGGCCAAAGATGGCACTATTGCCCCGTCACATGCTAATGTGAGTGAATGTAGTCAAATTACAACTGGAAGTTAATGTGATCCAACGACCACAAGAAAGCCAAACCTGAGGACTTTCTTGCCACTGTTGGGTTACGAGTGCAACATGACTACATTCACTTACATTAGGATGCAATGCAGCAGGGCCATAGTGTCATCTTTGGTCATGACTAGAGATGAGCGAGCGTACTCGGAAAAGCACTACTCGCTCGAGTAATTTGCTTTATCCGAGTATCGCTGTGCTCGTCCCTGAAGATTCGGGTGCCGCTGCGGCTGACAGGTGAGTCGCAGCGGGGAGCAGGGGAGAGCGGGCGGGAGAGAGGGAGAGAAAGATCTTACCTCCGTTCCTCCCCGCTCTCCCCTGCAGCTCCCCGCTCCGTGCCGGCACCCGAATCTTCAGGGACGAGCACAGCGATACTCGGATAAAGCAAATTACTCGAGCGAGTAGTGCTTTTCCGAGTACGCTCGCTCATCTCTAGTCATGACACATGTCGCAGCCAAAGTTAATGTGTAGGCCTAGCCTAAAAATTTCTTTAATCCGTATTTAGTTGAATGTGGCTCCCGACCATCTCAAGGTTGAATGTGACTCACGAGGTGCAAGAAGTTGGGGAACTTTAAATATAAGGGTCTATAATCCCAACAGCTACAGATAGACTGGGTTATAAGAACTACCTACAAAAGTGCAATGACTTCTTCCAAATGCACAATAATGTAATTTGTGCTAGACAGAGCATTACATAGGGAAACATGTTATGATGTATATAGATTATGTTACCAGTTTCTAAAGTGGCAAGTGAAGTTAGAAGAGAACAGGTGGAAGCCTTAGGTATATACTGCACTGGGACTGAGGTCACCCAACTAGACAGACGTTCACAACTAAATGAAGCCTTTGAAAATTCTAATAACACAACTTTTATGAAGCCATTAGCAAATAAATTGCAAACATCCAACGAGTTATTCTAATTCTTCTCCGAATCAGTTTTCATGAATGTCTTCAACCCAGTTAAAGGTTCACCTCCTAAAAGCACCATGTTCTTCCATTCACGGCAGATTTCTAAAGGCAAAAAAGTGTGATAATTTAGCAAATTAGGCCACATTCAAAATCCAATTGTTGTCATGACAACAGTACATTGAAAGCATTGTTTTAGCTATGTTACTTACTGCATGAGCTGTCATGAATTGCTGAAAGCAAACTGACAATGTGTTGAACAAGTCATCTTTAATATAGCCCATTTAAATGTACTCAGATCCTACCATAGGATAGGAAAAAGAAGAAGAAATAAGCGAACGCACGTCAAAAGAATTCTGTGTACTTCATGTCTGTTTTCTTTAGTTAATCACTTTGTTTAAATCATTTTTTTGACATTTAAGAGGCCTGTGAAGCTTGTTGGTTATTTTTTTTAATATCGATACAAATAGTAAAACACAAGGGTGTGCTGCATTTAGAGATACAAGCCCTAGCAACATATTCACATTTCTTTATGTAAGGTGAAAGGTGAATGATTTCATTGTCACAGTGTAACAAATCTATATCCAATTCCATTCTGGATGCTAAGACTTTCCATATTAAGGGGAACCTGTCACCTCCTATAAGCACCATAAACTAAGTTATGGTGCTTAGAGGATAGTTCCCAGTGAGTCCAGGGGTGCAAATGTTATACTTACCGGGCTCCCTGTTCCCACACTGTCACCCCAGGAAGTCGGCGCTCCATATATGAGTATTAATTTCATTCAATCTGTCCAATAGAGAACAGTGAAGTGCTCGCATACAGACTGTATGAAAAGAGTCATACCGATGACTTCCTAGGGAGACAACACTCCTAATAAGTTTCTATATGCAGCTGGTCCCTTGAATAAGAACAGAACCTCCAAAGCTGCATCAAAGGATTTCAATCCGCCACCCAAAAACCCTGCTCTGTGCTGATTATGGACAAATACACCAAAACAGCTGTCTACAGTTGGGCTCATATACCTAGTCATGATGCAAGGCACATTAAAGGGTTAATTAAAGTTATCTCTAATAGACAGAAGTAGTGAGATAGTTTTGGACAGATGATAACTTCAAACTTTTTGCAAACATTTTTGTAATCTGTTACCGTGTATACATACTACAAACAAACCTGATCTTGCAGTAATGTATCACTCTCTTCACTGGTTTCCACTGCAGAGGAAGCTAAATAACCCCAGAGTATCATCGAGCCACCAACTTGCTTGACTGTAGGCAAGGTGTTCTTTTCAGCAGATGCTTCATTCTCCTCCTCCAGACATATCTCTGAGCTATAGACCAGAAAAGTTCCAGCTTTGTTTCATTGCTCCACAGAACAGAATCTCAAAACTTCTGGCACTTATTTATATGGTTTTGAACATATTGGAGATGACTTGTCGTGTGCTCTTGGATCAGAACAAGTGTATGTCTTGGAGTTTGGGCATGAAAACCTTCATTGTTTGCTGTGCAAATGGAAACCTGAGTGCCTGCTGCCACCAAATCTTGCTGCAGGTTTTTTACAGTCGCTTGAGGGTTTTTGACCATCTACCTCCTCAGGAATCAGATGGTGGCTGTTAATACCTTCCTCTCCTTACCATGTCCAGGCAGTGTAACCATAGTATCATAGAATGGTAGAGTTGGAAGGGACCTCATCGGATCCAACCCCCTGCTCAATGCAGGATCACTAAATCATCCCAGACAGATGTCTGTCCAGCCTCTGTTTGAAGACTTCCATTGAAGGAGAATTCACCACCTCCTGTGGTAACCTGTTCCACTCATTGATCAAACCAGTGTGCCTTTAACGTTGAACTTGCAAACTATGTTTCCAACTGTAACTCTAGAAACATTCAGTGCCTTTGCTGTCCCTTTGTATCCTTTTCCTAATCTCTTCTCTTCACTTTTTGGACCACTCTCTTGACTTAGCCATATTTCTTACATGCAATCAAACATTACAATCATCAAAGACTGATGAAGCTCTTGCTTAGTTGCATCAGGTGTACTTGAGATGACACCTGATTTGCAAATCTGTGCTCTTATGAGGGATTCTATTCAGGGGGTTGAATAATTCTGAGAACGCAGTAATCATTAAGGCTACATTCCCATGTAACAGGTACTGGATTGCACTGGAGACTCTATCCAGCCACTGATGCCGATGAAAGCGCAATCTTGCCAATACAGTTGGCAAGATTATGTGGCTATTGATAGCCTCAGCTGGGCAGAGTCTTAGTGTTATGTGGAAATGCACCCTTAAGGGGGTTTTCCAGGGAAATACTATTGATGACTTATCATCCATAGCTGATCGGCAGCGGTCCGTCGCTCGGAACCTCGACCAATCAGCAGAGCAGGCGCATGCCATCATTGCCGCAATAACACAAAGGCAGAGCAGAAGCCTCTTTGCCAGCCTCCATGTAGTGGGCGGCGCTTGTAACTAAAGGCACAGCTCTCATTGAAATCAATGGGAGCCGTGCCTACAGTTACAAGCCCCGGCCACTATAAAGAGGCATAGGATTCCAGTCTGACCTCTGTGTATTTGGTGCGTAAGTCTCTGTGCCGACCTCCCACGTACTGGCTGGTGCTTGTAACTGCAGGCACGGCTCCCATTCTCATTTGAGACCCGTGCCTGCCATAACAACTGCCGGCCACTACACGGAGGTAGGTCATCAATAGTATTTCACTGTAAACCACCTTTAAAGTGGCATTTTGTGTTGAATTAGGAGAAACCACTTGTGATATTAGTTGTTTTAAGCTATTTAAATTATCTTTATTTGATTGTTTTTCGCAAACAGTTGAATGTTTGTAAATTTGGCAAATAAACCTATTTTGCAATGTGGGTTGAATAATTTTGATTGCACCTGTAGGTCTGTGTAAGGCTGGTTTCACATGAGGAATAAATCCCGTGGAAATCTCATGGAATGACCGCACGAAAATACCGCGAGATTTCCGCGGCAGAAATGCAGCTTCAAAACTCGCTCCATTTGAAGCGGCTTTGTCGTCTGCATTCTGCTGCCTCCATTTCTCCCCATAGAGAGGAGAGAGGCCTCAGCGGAAACGGCGATATAATTGACATGCCGCAGCTTTGAATTCCGCACGGCATGTCAGTTTCATTGTGGCTTGGCCACAATGGCTTCTCCGCAGATATCATCCACTTTGCTGCTTTATCCCAGGATAAAAATTGCCGGTGGAATTTCCGTGCAGAAAGTCTGCACTGAAATTCCGGGACAATGCCGCTCCGTGTGAACCCAGCCTTAACCCTTTCCAATCCAATTTGTATCCTGGTTTTCCTAGGGGGCTTACTCCTTTCCTGCTGTTATACAACAGCGCTATCTGCTGGCTAAAGCTATTACCGCATGAGGGGACACATTGGATAGGCTCCGACAGCAGAGAGGTGTCAATATACAGTAAGAGAACCCCGACGGATGTCTTCCAACATCAGAGCTGTACAGCCTTAAATCATAATGTCTTTAGACGTCAGACAGTGGATTGGAAAGGGTTAATGCTGCAGAAACAAAATCAAGGTTGTTTGCAAAGTTGCTTTTTTTAATTTCAGATGCATTGGAGAATTTGCTTACAAAACTGTACTTTCCATTAAACAACACCATATTACTATTTATGGATGCTAATAGCAGACAATTTCCTGCTCATTTTCAATTTATGGAAAGTACTTTTGAGCTGTTGAAATAATATAATGAAATACATTAGATGGGTGTAAAAATTTATATGACCGGAGCTCTTGTAATTGAGTGCATACATTTCTCTAACTTTGTAATATGTTTTGTTTTGTCTAATCAGTTCCCTCGTGCTGATCTATGGGGCCATGTCTGAGGTCTTGTTATTGTATCAGAACTTAAGCCGCATCCCAGGACTCCATTATAAGTGCGCAATATATTGTAAAATCTGTGCAAAAAAATAATATGCAAATTATGAAAAAGGAGAGAAAATGGAAAAAAGGGGGCAAAATATAACTAGAAGTTGTCCTTAGTGACAAATAGAGATGAGCGAGTATACTCGCTAAGGCACATTACTCAAGCGAGTAGTGCCTTAGCCGAGTATCTCACCGCTCGTCTCTAAGGCCTCATGTCCACGGGGAAAATCAGGCCCGCTACGGATTCTCCATGGAGAATCCATAGAGGGTCCCTCCTGCCCCGCGGACATGTGCTCTGAAAATAAGAATTAACTCACCTCTCGCCCGCTCCGGATCTTCCCTTCCTCGCGGCTTCATCTTCTCTTTGTCGTGGCCGGATCTTCTTTCTTCGGCCCGGCAGATGTGCACGGCACGTCAGTTGCGTGCCGCGCATGCGCCGGCCCGAAGAAAAAAGATCCGGCCGCGACGGAGAGAAGATGAAGCCGCGAAGAAGGGAAGATCCGGAGCAGGTGAGTATATGCTGATTTTGGTCTCCCGCGGATCCTCACGGCTTCCATAGGCCTCAATACAAGTCTGCGGGAGACCCGCACCTAAATGGAGCATGGTCCAGATTTTTTCATGCTCCATATTTTTTTAAATCACTTTTATTGACCATCCGCGGGTATTTATCTACTCGCGGGTGGTCAATGCATCCCTATGGGATGCGGATCCGCATGCGGGTGATCCGCTGTGGATCTTAAATCATATTTAGCCCGTGGACATGAGGCCTAAAGATTCAGGGAGCGGCGGGGGAGAGCGGGGAGGAACGGAGGGGAGATCTCTCTCTCCCTCTCTCCACCCCGCTCCCCCCTGCTCCCCACAGCAACTCACCTGTCACCCGCACCGGCCCCAAACCGTTAGAGACGAGCGGGGAGATACTCGGCTAAGGCCCTACTCACTCGAGTAATGTGCCTTAGCGAGTATACTCGCTCATCTCTAGTGACAAAGTAAAAATAATAGAATTGAAGGAAGCTCAGAGAATAAGACTGAAGTTTTAGCTTTCTTAGTTATTTTATAGAACACAGGAATGTATCCTTTAATCATGGATTACACAGAGGGTATTACAATACTAACATATAAAATATTGCACTATAGAGCAAAACCAGTTGACTGCTTGTATGCTTACTTATCTGGCTTATAAAGGTTGCCTTGTAGTCAGAAAACCTTGGCTCTGTCTTTTCTGTAGCTATGATCCTATGGCCAGATGTCCCTTTAGTGAGGACCTCCTGCTTCCTGTAACTGTCTTCCAGCTCCATAGATATTAATTTCTGTTGCCAGTTCAATTTCAGACTCGCCAGACTCGATACATTTCCATTAATACATTGTATATTCAGCATTTTCCTCAGCTAACATAACTGATGGTGAACTTAAATAAACCAGATATTTTTCATATTTTGGGATTTCATAGTAATCCTCCAGATACATCTTAATAGTTGGTATAATGAAGCTACTACCAAGGCACTTTTTTCTACTATGCTCCTTCTAATGAAAGTTTCCAGAGAAATCTGTACACTTCGTTCCCCTGCTTTCTGATCCAAATGCAATAAGAAGCAGCTAAATAAAAGCCAAGAGCTCTCAATGTCATCAGTATTATGTACAGAGGGAATGCAGGGGGGGGGGTAAAGTAGGAAGTCTGTGAGGCGCTGCTTCAACCAATAGCTGCAGTCAGAGGCGTAACTTGAAGCTCCCGGGCCCAGATGCAAAACTTGTAACAGGGCCCCCAACTATAATGCTTTACTAATAGTATTGGGTTCCCTATATGGAGAAGAGAGGCCTTATGGGCCCCCTAAGGCTCCTGGGTCCGGGTGCAACCGCATCCTCTATAGTTACGCCCATGGCTGCAGTGATGTCAGAAGGAGGGGTATGATTTGGGCAATTTTTCCTATACAGTAAAGTAACATACTGCCAGGAACAGCAGGGGTGATTTGCTATCTCTGCTCCACTAGATGTTGTTGGAACAATTGCTATGCAAGTGCTCACAGCTCATCCCTTAGTGTGGGTCAGCTGATCACACTACTGCGGCCTAGGCTCCTGTGGGAAGAAGTGTCTCATTGGCTTTCTTCTCTTTAAATATTCTTGGTTTCTACAGTGTAGTGCTGGTGATACATAAAGCCTGGCTTTATGTATTTGAATGCAGTATTCTTTACAGGATTCTAGTTTCCTGTTCCTAGTTTAGTTTTGTTTTCTGGTCAGTATAGTTTGTTCAAATGTTTGTTTCTAGTCCAGCCCTTGCTCCAAGCCTAGTAGTTTGGTTGCATATGTCTCGTTTTTATCTGCCCTATCTGCTTCAAGTTCAGTTTGTGTTACCATGCGGTGGTTGCTGATCCTCCCGGGGCGGCGGTGTGCGGGTTCCCACAGTTGGGGCACGTTCCCCAGCTTGCTGTCCGGCTGCTCGGGGCGCGGGTGTCTGGCCGGTGTGAATGGCGTGGTGCTGGTGGCGCACACTGCCGTGCATGAGTTCCCTTTTATTCTGTTTTGTTGGGAGTTGGCTGTCTCCCTCTCTCCGCCCCTGGGCGAAGGGTTTTATTTAAAGGTCGGGCAGAGACTTGCAATCACTGCCAGTTATTGGTTTCCCTCAGTGTGCTAGCTAGTCTGCTTCTGTTGGTCTCCTGCTTCTGTCATCTTGTTTGCTATACTTTGCTATTATCCGCCAGGTTTTTCCATCTGCCTCAGTTCAGCTTAGTATTGTTCATGTTAGTTATGTACATCTGCCTTTTCTATTGGTGTTCTGCTCTTCCATCCAGGTATGCCAGCGTCCCTTTTCCGGTCCCTAGTGAGAGTAGAGACCGCCGCCCAGTTGCCCGCCTGGGGTTAGCCAGGAGTGGAGGCAAGCAGGCAGGGACAGGGGTTGCGGGGGAGATCAAGGGCCCCCGGGCTCGTGTATCAAGGGTAGTATGGTATTAGTGTATCTTGACGCCACCAAAAGCTAGGAGTTTGAAATGTAAACCGCCCGAATCACACCCCTACCTCCTGATAGGGTTAAGAACAGAAGGTCCTGAAAGGTGCTAAAGGGCTGCTATGTAAGTGAGCAGCCCCCCACAGCAAATGCCTGTCCCCAGGGCCAAACATGTTTTTCTGTTATTGGCAGGGCGCTGTAGGCTCCAAGGTGTCCTCCTCCTGGGGGTCTATGCGGCCACAGCCTGTCACTGTCAGTCGGCCGGCACTGTAGCCTCCCTGGTCTCCTCAGGCTGTGTGTGGGACGGGGGGATGCATGTAAGCGACTGTATTGCGCTGCTGCTCCCTGCACCTGTGTGTGTGTGGACACAGTGCTTCTGTAACGGAAGGGCTGCCGCTCTGTGCTACCTCCTGTGTAGCGCAGTTTTACCGATATGCGGGGGTATGGGTCCCGCTTCACGGCACTTTGTGTCCTCTCTTATGCCAACCCCGCTCTGCGCTGTTACACAGAGTGGGGTGCCGGCTTGTGGTCCGACACCGGGAAAGGAGTATTATGTTAGGCCAGTGCGTCCCCTTTGACTCCGATCTGCGCCGCCGGATAAAAGGGATTTCAGCTGCTGCAATCCTCACCTACAGCGCCGGCCTAGAAGACCTATAGCTGCAGGCCGACATCCATTACAGCGAATTTCACCAGCAGCATTAGTGTAGTGGGCTGCCAGAACCTGAGCTGTGCAGCCAATCAGGTACAGGGGGCGTCACCCTCTGTCAATCTTGACTCCACCAGGACTTCCTGGTGGCGTCAAGATACACTAATACTGGGTAGTATACCGTAACAGTTTGGTTCTGTTGTCTCTAGATCCTAAGTTCTCTCTCATTTTTTCTCAGGGATAGTATTTTCAGATAGATCTGCCATAAGGGATAACTGTGGACCGCTCAAGGACAATAGTGTCTGGTGTTAGGGACAGTGTCAGGGATAAATTAGGAAAATACTTATTGCTAGCATTAGGGTTAGGTTTTGGTAAGTTGTATATCTGGTTTAATCTCCATCTTTTTCATTATCTCACTGTCATCATCATTTGAATACCATCATCATTCTCTTGCTGTCATCTATTGGTGAGTCCCTAGTGATGCAATTGTGTTTCCTATTTTGGGTTGACAAGTGCTTTATATGTTTGTTCTTATGACTGTCCTCTAGTTCTACACTATTCAATCTACTCTAAGTTCCAGGGGGTATGTGAGTACTGGCAGGCCCTGTTAGTATCCCTGAAAGGTGACCACCACTGAAAGTGCAGTCAAGTTCTGGCGTTACAGGGCTTTATGCAGAATTAGAAGGGGTCTACTATCTTTGCAGAAACAGCGTCATGTCTCACAATAGTTTGAGTCTGGTATTGCAGTTTAACTCCTTTGACGTCGATGTGGATGCAATGTAATACCAAACACAATCTATGGACAAACATGATGCTGTTTCTGAAAAAAAAGACTTTTTTCGATAGTCCTGGACAAACTTCTTTAATGATCTGCACTGTTCTGAGCACCTTGGAAATTTGACTTCAAAGAGTAACTAAACTTTTTAAAAACTTTTAACATGTCGGAAGTTTTGATCGGTGGGAGCCCAGGTGTTGAGACTCAACTAATTGCTAAAATGAACAGGCAGAAGCGCACAGTTAGCACAGTTGAGTGCTGTTCGCATTTGGCCATTTCCATCACTGTTTGGAGCAGTTTACGGGTTCCATAGAAAGCTATGGAGTCCACACACCACTTGCGATGGGAGCCAAATGGGCAAAGTGTTCAACTGAGTGCTTCTGCCCATTCAGTTTAGCCATTGGTGGGGTTTGTAGCACCCAGACCCCCATTGATCAAGACTTCTGGCATTTCACTATGACATGTCAAACGTTTTTAACATGTCGGAAGTTTTGATCGGTGGGAGCCTGGGTTTTGAGACTCAACTCATTGCTAAAATGAACAGGCAGAAGCACACAGTTGGCACAGTTGAGTGCTGTTTGCATTTGGCCATTTCCATTACTGTTTGGAGCAGTTTACGGGTTCCATAGAAAGCTATGGAGTCCACACACCACTTGCGATGGGAGCCAAATGGGCAAAGTGTTCAACTGAGTGCTTCTGCCCATTCAGTTTAGCCATTGGTGGGGTTCGTAGCACCCAGACCCCCATTGATCAAGACTTCTGACATGTCAAACGTTTTTAAAAGGTTTATTTATACTTTAGAGACTTTGCAGTGAAGACTTACAGGTTTATGATGGAATGAAAGGGTCACTTCTCATACAACCATTTCCACTCTACGTAAAGAGTAAGTCAGGAAATACTTTAGTCTATTTAAGGGCATCAGGAATTATCACAAGTGCCTCTTTGTGTTGCGGCAATAAGCCATAAGATGGAATTTTTTTTTTATAGATGTGTTTACCGAAATTGGATTCCATTAAACTGTGTTATTCATATATCTTTCTCTAATTTAATTCCTTTGTTTCCAACAACTAAAGTGTTTGTTCTTTAGCTGAAGAGAAAAATATTTTGTAAGTTGGAGTGACAGAGCAAATTGCTGGAAACATTCATTGTGTTTAGCAAATAAAACTGACTGCAACGTAAAGGGCAAATCCCTATTGTCAGGAAAATCTTCTTCATTTTCTTCTTTCCAGAAGAATGAATGAACTACAAAAGCATGTAGTGTACTGTAAGTGCTGTTTAATATAAATATGACTCACTAACCCCGGAGGAATCTGTATGTGATCAGAAAATCAAGAGCACAGCGGCTATATAAATATTTGACTAGCCCAGAAATAATTTACCTTTAGAAATGTGTCAGGAGAAGTGATGCCTGGTATAATGCATAATTGGTTGCATATAACACATTAATTAAAGGTCTTGTGCTAACTTGCACAACCCATCTGAGAATGCGGTCCCGATGCAATCAGCTGATTGCCCCAGCTGCTATTTCTGACACCCCTGGAAATCAGTTGACTTTGTCGGGGTAGCCATGGCCCGCCCCACTTCTCCCTCTGCATGGGAATGGAATATTATAGAATGCCATTCAGATGAATCACTGTCCTGTAATACCAAGACCGGACAAGGTCCACTAGGATGGGAGACATTCATACTGAGTGGCTCTCTATTCTAGGTCGTATAGGGGCGGGGCCTGAGATGGGGACCCCACTCTATGACATTCATATGCCCTGATTGAGCATATGAACAGGTATTGTGCTCTTGCACAACCCCTTTAAGGTAAAAATAGTTTTGTGGTGTGAGTCCAAAGAAGTAGCAGCATTAATTGTACTGTGGGTGGCTGGATTAATTGTATTATGGATTAATTGTACTGTGGATAACAGCAAATGAGCACGGGTGACATACAGTCACTAAATGAACACTGAATGGGGCATTAATTGATTAATAATTATCTGAGGGAATTAATTGAGCGCTATATTACGGTAATTAGTGAGCATTGTATGGTAACACTAATTAGGGGGTAATTGTGAACCTTCACATTGACTGAGTGACCACTTTCTCTTGCTTTGCTTTTTATGTCGATTGTTCTCCATTATTTGCCATTTGCTTATGCATGAATATGCAATAATAGCAACATTGTAGTGTAATAGGCTGCCAAGTTCGTAAATTTGCAATGAAATGTATTGTTGGGAAAACTTGGATTCAATTTCTTTGAGTAGGGGGCACTAGGCTTAGAGAAACTGAGAAATGCTAACTTAGGCATTGCGTACCTTGACTGTTGGGTGCCGGAAGCCGCCCAACCGACTATGGCTCCTGTGCAATGCTATGGCTGATCAGTATATATGGACAGATAAAGAATTGATTACATGAGCTTTCTTGCAGGTAATACAACTAATGATAGATACATTTGAAGTCTTCTTCACTAGACTTGCCCTCCTAGCATCCAGCTCCTGAATGGTTACAATTAGCTGGATTGCTACATTTGTTACACTGCGCTTAGCATGCAGGAGTAAATGGTTGTCAGGGGACAAGCAAATATTTTCGAAGCAGAATCTATTTTCTCAGTGGTGAATGGGTACTACTACTGACTGAAAACAGATTTTTCTTTACGGGCAGATTTATGATTGAATGTAGCATGACTGTAATGTTTTATTAATGGCTTTTAATTTCATTGCTGCATGTAAATAGCAGATTGATATTTCTCTTATTTCTTTTAATGCTATTTTTATAGTGAAGTATAATGTTCCAATATAATTAGAATTTGCAACTCAGTGATTTCTAATTCCTGTATAATCTACACTTGGCTGTAAATTACTTCATATAATACAAATATATTCATAACGAATACTGAAGCAGAGACAGAACAACACCAGCCTGCACCAGTATAATGGAATCATTTACCCCCCTACTGTTCAAATTGAAGATCTATTTCTGTGGCCACATGAAAAGTAGTTATAGACAGGTTAGCTCAATATAGGGGAGAGGATGCGGAGGGGATTTACAGTAAATGGGAATATTAGGCGTTAGATTATACAATTGGGAAAAAGCTATTTGCGCGATGGTATAAATATAAATAAAAATGTGAGTTGTATGTCCTCCAGTTTACAGTCATGTCAAAAAGTTAACGAGCCCCATGTAAAGTATGGATGTACGTGGATATATCAACACTTCATTGAAAGAGTATGGAACAATAAAGTTGATGTAATTAAGGAAAAAATTAACTTTACAATAATTAATGAAGCAAAAAAATTCACCAATATGTCATTTCTTTCCATTGAAAGAGTAATTGCATGGGGTTCTAACACTTAAAGGGCGTAAAGGGCTTGTCCAGTTAGAAATCAACTTTTTAAAACTAGATCCTAATTAATTAAAACAATAAAACTAAGGGTACTTACCCATTTTCAGCTCTGGTGACCCAGCACTGAAGCCCCACAATTTTACTGGTCTGGTTTGACAGCGGAAGTCAGGTGACCACTAGAGATGAGCGAGCACACAAATGCTCGGGTCCGCGTTACTCAAGTCAAGCTTTTCAGAAAATTTGAGAGCTCTACTCGAGTAACGAACCCCATTGACTACAAAGGGAGACTCAAGCATTTTTGTATGTGGGACTCCGGGTGCCAAGCTTTTTTTTTTTCTAGGTTTGTCTCTCTCTCTCTCTATCCTTCCTACCAGACAAAAAAAATTGCCAATGATGCGCACTGCGTTGTGGTGGGGAGGATCCAAAAACTGAGGTGGGGTCGAACACGGCTCGATGTTCGTTTGAGTAACGAGTACCATCGAGTACGCTAGTACTTGAACGAGCATCAAGCTCGGCAGAGTATGTTCGCTCAACTCTAGTGACCACCACTGCAGTCAATCTGATACCACTACAGGTGGGTGCAGAAACTCCTCAATGATGGGAAGAGGGAGACAAGGGATCCCTGTTCTGGGGATCAGTGGGGTCTCAAAAGTGAAACCCCCACCACTCAGGTATGTTCGCTCAACTCTAGTGACCACTGCTTCCCAATCAGAGGTCGCAGCATTAGCGTTTTGAACTCCTGGCATCTAGGTACCAAAGATGTAAGTGCTGGTGCTAGGAGAATGGGTGGTGGCTCTGCAGCCCCTGATTGGCGGACAGCAGTTACCTGATATTGACAGTTAACACAGACCGGGAGTATCGCAGGGCTGCAGCACTGAATCCCCAGGACTAAGGACGGGTAAGTGCCTTTTGTTTTATTGTTTAAACTCATTAGAATCTAATTTTAAAAGGTCAATTTTGAACCCCAATAACCTTTTTATTTGACCACCTTTACAGAAACTAGTTCCAGCAGGTTTTTGCTCATCTGTCTATCAATCTCTGATGTCAACTAAGAGACATTTTTCCCATTCTTTTATGTAGATTTTTTCAGATTCCAAATGTTATGGGGATTTCTAGCAGTAACAGCAAATACCCCACCCACAGAAACTTGAAGAGATTTAGGCACACGCTTTTAAGGTCCATTGCCACGCAAAGATGATCGCTCAAAATTCATCAGAAACTCACAGTTTTGAGCGATCATTTTACATTAGGTACTAATGGGTCACTTCATTTGCATTTATTTAGAGAACAGTAGGTGGTCTGTTCTCTAAATACACAGCTTTTGTTCTGCCACATGCTGCTGGCTGCATACAATGCCTCCAGCGCTGCCCATGGAGAACATAGCATGCTGTCCCTCTCATCAGGGAGGACAGATTTTATGCTGACCTGAAGTCAGCGATGGATGAAGAGTGCATGGTTAGTGCACAATGGGCACACATTTACATGCAACGGCTATCACTCAAAAGCTGTTGCTTGGACGAATTTTGAGCGCTCATCGTTGCGTGTAAATCAGCCTTTACTTGACCATTTAGGAATACTCCATTACCTGGTGGAATGAATGTTTGATAGCCAGGACTTCATCTGCAGTTGGGGATGGATTTCTTATTTACATCCCTTACAGCCTGTTTATGTATTCTTTATCCATGAAAACAAAATAAAGGGGTTGTTCCACAAAATCAACTTATCCATTATCTACTGCTTAGAGGATAAGTATCTGCTCAGTGGGTGTCCAACTGCTGAGACCTTCATTGATCACAAGAGATGTGGTCCTAGTTGTCCCTAAATGAATGGAGCAGTGGTCATGTGTGCGGTTTACTACTCCATTCATTACAATGGGATGCGTGGAGATAGATGAGCACTTGTAGTTGGCGATCTCTTCTGCCAGTCCTATTAAAATTAACGTTGCGGTAGTATGCATGCATAACCAAGACCCCCCATACATTCGGGGACACTTGAGATTCCTAACGAACTACTAATTTAAAGTCTGTAATAGTTAATGTAAGCTCCGGAATATAGCAGTCTATTAGAAATTTTGAAAAGAAATCAGAGAGTGAGGACCTCATGGTGCCCTACATCTTAACTGAAGAACAGTAAAGAGGGCAGAGCTTAGTAAATGGGTGTTGCTTAACACATTGTGTTTCCAATGCAGACAACATAGCAAGCGGCTTCTCAAAATCAAAGCCCTCCTTATCTTAGCCTCATAACAACCACCAACTGTAAATGTACAGGAGACGAGCAAGGCTAGCATATGGAGCAAGCTCAGGAGTAGAGACTGCTCCAGACCCAATGGGGGCTAACTGTTTCTGTCAATGGCCAAGATCAGAACTAGCTCTCATTCTGGCTGTTAACTGCCTAGATGCCACTATCAAAGTTGACAGCATTTCTAAGCAGCCAGCAAAAAAGGGGGGCATCAACCGCGTTCACATGGCAGTCTGGAGTCTTTTTAAAGCTCCCAGGGTTGCCATGTATTGCAGTCTATTAAGCCACACCTGTGGCAAGACTTAATAAACTAATAGAAGTATTGCAGTATATTGTAGAAGCAATAAAATGATCCCAAGTTCAAGTCCCATATGGGGACTGAAAAAAGTTTAAAAAAATTATTTGCCCATTTGTCTTCATTAAAAGTAAACATAACTGGTATCTGTAAAAGTCTGAAGTTTTAAAATATGTCATTATTTGTCCTACATTGTGAATAACATAATTAAATTTAAAAAAATACCAGAATACAGTTTTTCGGGGCATGCCATTTCCTAATAAAAGTGGTACCAATAAAAACGACAAGTCACCCTGAAAAAACAAGCCCTCACAAAGCCTATTACATGGACAATGTTAAAAAGTTATATGTCTCCGAATATGGATACAGAAAGCAATTTTTATTTTTAAAAAGCGGTGCTTATATTTTTTTAAGTAATGATACAGAAGAAACAACTGTATACATTTGGTATCACCATATTTGTACTAACCTGTGCAATAATGTTAGCATGTAATTTTTAGCTGTGCTATAAACACCTCAAAAAATAAAACCCCAAAAAACAATGGTGCAATTGTGTTTTTTTTTTATATTTCACTCCACATTAAAAATGTTTAAAGTTTCCCAATACATTATGTGGCTCATTAAATAGTACTATTATAAAAATGCAGATTGTCTCGAAAAAAACAAGCCCTCACAACACTATGTAAAAAAAATGTAAAAAGTTATAGCTCTTGAAAAGCAGGGATAAAGCAATGAAAAGAAAAATCTGAAAAAAATTGCTCTTTTTTTTTGAACAATCTCTTTTATTCGTTTCAAGGGTAACAATACATCATTTTGTAGGCAAAAAGTTATACTGGTGAGTCGCGCAGGACTCAAATAATGTTAAATAGGATAACAGAACAGGATACATGGTATATATGAACATTAGCAGCAAAACAGTGTTAAGTATTTTAATACCTCTTAACTTAGGCTCGGTATGTATAAAACTTTGAATGTTGTTTTGTGGCCTAGAGTGTATCCAGGTGAATATCAAAAAGACCATGTAATGAGAATGTGTAACATAGAAAACACATTAACCAACTAAGGACAACAATGACGATATGACACTCTACGCCTTCTTTCACATGAGCGCATATCGGCAGGCCATTTTCACGGCCAGGCGAAATGCTCTGTGATCTGATGCATTGGATTCCAATGCATCAGATCACATTGGCGTATTTCTGAGACGTAAAAACGCCCGGCCAAGTCAATATAGCTACTATCTTTTGGGCCGGGAATACGTCGGCCACTGCATGGACTCCTATGGGTGCCCATGGCAGCGGCCGTAGGTGGGAGGGGGTTTAGCAGCATGGCTGCTAAGCTCCCTCCCTCTGTTCTCCTCCCCCCATGCAGGCTCACCTCTCGTTCCTCCCCGCTCGTTCTGTGCAATTGTAGGGGGCGGGGCTAAGCACCGATCCACCCACCCCTCCCATTGATGGCTATGGACAAGGGGTGGGGTGTGGGTGGGGCTAAGCCTCACCCCCATCCTGTCCCCTCCCATTGCACAGAACGAGTGGGGAGGAACAAGAGGTGAGCCCATGATGGGGAGGGAGGGGAAATAGGTGATGCCCTGGTGAGCTTGGCGCATTTGTGCCGGCCTCACCAGGCCATATGAACGGCACACAAACATTTGATTTGTGCGCCCGTTCACCAGATTTTCTCTCCCAACGTAGCGTGTATCGACTGGTAGTGAAAACAGTCGTCCGATATCTGCTCATGTGAAAGAAGCCTGAGACTGAGACTTAGATTGGGGAGACCTGAGAGCAAATTGGTGGACATAGATTGTTATTATGGAGCCCTTGTGTAATGGACCCACAGGTACCAGATATCGAGAAAATTCTTCCTGGTCCCCAACTCCCATGCTGGCAATTCCTTGAATCTAAATATTTGTGACACTCTGTCCCTTCATTGATCTAATGTAGGTGTCGCTTTACCTCTCCAAAATAGGGGGATAATAAGTTTAGCAGCTGACAGCAGTATTGTCAGGAGGTGTTTCTTTGATGGGGCAAATGAGGGAGAGGGTCTCCATAAGAGTACCTCGGCTGGGGAGAACGCATACTTCGTTTTGCATGTTTTGTTTATTTGTGCGGTAATGTGCTTCCAAAAGGGCTTTATATCAGGACAGTTCCACCATATGTATGTTAAAGAGCCTGTATCAGAGTTGTATCTCCAGCAGTTGTTGGTCTTAAAAGTTTGGCTTTGAAAAGCAAGTCGGGTGTTTTGTACCACCTGGTGAGAATTTTTAAAAAGTTCTTTTGGATTTTAACGCATCTGGAGAAGCCATGTGAATTTTTTAAAACCTTATGAACCTCTATCTCACTTAAGGTAATGTCTAGTTCCCTTTCCTGTATCCTTATATACCAGCGTTTTTCACGGGCCTGGTTAAGTAACAGCGCTTTGTATAATTGGGTCATGTTTTTCTTTGGAGGGGCAGAGAGAGATAGGTATGTCTCAAACCACATAGGGTCCCTTAAACAATTGTGATATAATGTCTGAAATTTCTTAATTGAGTTAAATATGTCCAAGGTCTCAAGAAAATTAAGTGGGTTATCTGGCAGGAGAGTTTTGATTTGAGGTGGGCTGGAGAATTGGTTGCCCTTCAAGATATCAAATATGGTCATGGAGTCAAGATGCGTCCAAGCTCACCTAATATCCAGTGGTCTTTTAGCTAAAATAGACGGGATTAGTGAATCTGGGGTCATTGGAGCGAGTTTTGCTTGTGTAGATGTGATTGAACGAATTGAGCGAACTACCCTGATTGTACTCTTTGTGGTCGGGTTAAGCTCTGGGAGGTTGCTCGCGGGGGATGCATCAGACCAAAGGGGAAACTGACCTGTTGATTGAAGAAGAAATTGCTCATTTTTAAAGCGTTAGAGGTTAATCAGATGGGTGTGACTTTGTCTCATTATGCAGCCGGGGAAATTATGGCCGCATAACGGGATGAAACAAAACCACTGATTTCAGTGGTTTCGCTTTCACTAGTGGTATTTTCACCCATTAATAGCGAGAAAGCTAGGGCATGACCTATCTGTCCACTTTTTTGTTTTTTCAAGCTCGCTCGGAATAGCATGGAGTATGAAAGGTTACAAAAAAAAAAGATTTTTACCTTATTCATGCACATATGCCAATGTGAAGAAGCCCTTAAAGGTGTTACTTCACATTCATTACCCTACTTTATGGCTCCAGGGATTTCTTTTTTAATTTGTTCACCCATTACTTTTGCTGTCTGCACTAGTAATCCGGAAAGAACTTTCGGCATTTCTTGCTACTATTTTTTAACGTTCTTAATTTCCCTGTAACTTATACTGTAGATGGCTTGACACGTAACAGGGTCATCTATATAAGCTTTGTCAATCGTTTCTACACAACTAAAGATTTCATCTTAAGACAAGTCTTTATCTTTTTTTCCTTCATTCCGCCACAAGGTACACTACATAGAAGTACGTTCTTGTTTGTTCAGCAAGTCAAATAAATAACTCGAAACCCTTGATGTATAACCAGCTGTCAGTTTGACAAAAAGAATGGCGCACCATTTACTTCAAGCAGCTTACACTGACTCACAATGTGAGTTTTAGGGAAGTAGCTGCTGGGCTGAACTGTTTCTGCCATAGCTAAAAATATGTCCAGCGCATTGCATAGTGCACACTTTGTATGTCCCATTAGATGATGCATTTTCAGGGCTGCCCAGCATTGTCTCAGTATGTTTTATGGAAGGCTACAAGGATCGATCACGAGCGTTTCACCTCCTGACATTGAGGGCCGCAGAGGTAGAAATATCAGCTAAATTATGGTAGGAGCAGCTGTGATTCACACAGTAATAATTCGCCTTAAGAGCACCAGTGACATAATAAAACACAGATGCATCCCAAGGGCAGTGGATCTGTCAGTGTCACCGGGTCCTCGCCGAAGAGCGCAAGCTCCTCAAAACACCATGCTTTATACACTGGGGAACTGAATTAGGTACTGGCTGTTGGCCCAATCCAGAAATCAGACCATCTGTATTCCTCTCCTGGTCACATTGCAGAGAACACTCTTTGTCTCGTTTGTAAAAGTGGACGACTGTCAAACGCCATAAAACTGGACCGGTTATTGAGTGTTAACAGACACTATGCTCGCTGGCCGGAGAGTGGCAGAAATCAATAAAACCGGAATAGAAGTAAAGTGAATCTTTAACCCATTTCTGAGTCTATGACACGATCAATTAAAATAAGGGTGGCTTCAGAGGGATGTTTTTGCGAACGCAACATATACGTGCGAAATACGCAGAGAACAGAACCCTTTTTATGACAGTGATTCGTTCTCATTAATGATTATTCCCCCCAAAAATAAGACCTGCTCTATTTTCCTGTGTATTTCGCACCAAGGGACCCATAGAAGTCTATGGGGGGTGTGCAAATGTGCATGCAAAAAACTAGAGCATGAGCAATACGCTGCACTATTCCGTGAAAGAGAGAAGACATCTGGACCTTAACAGATTAAATAGTGTGGGAAGGGAGGGGGGTCGTGCATGTGTAGATAATAGAACCCATTGATATCAATGGATTAGTTCTCATGCACTTAGGACTTGCTCTATTTTCCTGTATATTTGCACACCAAGGGTCCATAGAAGACTATGGGAGGTGTGCAAATGCGCACTTCGTTGTGCAATTCCATGAACAGCTGAACACATCGGGACCTCATTAGGCTAAATAGGTTTTTAAATCACGGCGGGCGGGGGGGTGGCGGTGTTGCTAGGACATGTCAATAGTCCCTGTGTGCGCAAAAAGTACAGTACTATACTACCTCATCAACATGGTTCACAGCACAAATGCATTGCGCTGAAGAGTGCGAAATAGCGCATATGGTCGTGTGAAGCTGCCCTAATAGTTCAACTGTTGGGCTTTTTTTATTTATGCCCAGTGTTTGCAATGTTAGAGCTGCTGTAGCTGTAGTTACTCTAGTCTGAAGGGAGTCCTTAGGCCTCCAACCTATTCGCATGAGTGCACATTGCTCCTGAGATAAATCTAAATCGCATCTGACAGCAGACGGACACCAGTCTGTGTGCTGTCTGATTTACATGGACACAGCACATTGACATGGCATATCCTATTTCTCATCCATGAAACCATCAGCCCATGTGAAAAAAAACAATGTGTTTAGCCCAGTTGAGTGCTGCCAATAGAGGCAGACTACACGGCCGCTATGGGGTCCTCAGAACAGAAGGGTCCAAGGGCTGAACGGACCCACCCCCTTGCTCTATTTACGGAACCTTTATCCCCCAAACCATTAGCCGATAGTAAAAATGACACAATGCAATGGCAATGAGAGGGATGGATAGACGATCCCTAACTGCACCCCAAATAATATAACCTGATCAACACAATCATTGCTTATGAAATAATTGTTTTCAAAAATAGAAAATGTCCTGAAAAATTCCACAAGGTTTGGTATCTATGGTGTAATTCTTCAATTATAATGCTTACTAGATCAGCCAGCAGCCTCATAGTCATAGTATTAAAGATAAAGTATCCCTGGTGCAAGCACTGAGTCATGACTGACATTGTTACATTTTCTTGGCAGACTGTTTTTGCAGAGTGGTTTGCCATTGCCTCACCAAGTCATGTTTTACCCCCCAGCAAGCTGGGTACTCATTTTGCGGACCTCGGAAAGATGGAAGGCTGAGTAAACCTTGAGCCGGCTGGCTGAACCATGTGGGGATTAAACCCGCAACCTTCAGGTCATGAGCGAGAGCTTAGGACTGCATTTCTGCTGCCTTACACTCTGTGCCACACGAGGCTCTCTCTAGTAGTATTACTGTATCTTATTATATATCTTATTGTAGAGGTTTTCCAAGTAACTTGACTTGGCCCTAGGAATTATCAGTACGCACACACATCTCATATACAGTATTTGTGGACTGTAATGAAATACTTTACTACTATGTTATAGTCTGTGCTTTTTATCTCCATTTGATGCCTAGAACAAAGCATTGTGACTGCATCTGCTTATATTCGGGCAGCGTTATTCTTCAATAACACAAGTTAAAAACAAAATGTAATTACATACTCACATTGTCACATTGTCGCCAGCCAGAGTGCTCAGGCAATCCTCCGACGTCTCCCACTCCTGCTGTCAGTGTACAGTGTGCAGAAGACTTTTTGTTTTCTTGTTGTTTGACATTGTTTCTTGACTGGTTCTTTATTAAAAACCTTACGTGGAGACATGCTAAATCGCAATTTGGACACATGCTGTAGTAATACCAACATACTGTGTTAGTCTGTTATGGCTGGCATCAAAAGTCAATGTTGCTCTCTCTCACCCCACTTTCCTGGCGGCATCCTCCTGGTCCCCACTTCTATGCTACAAACACTGCACTATTCCTCTGTCTGCTACTTTTGCTAATAACATGTGCGTGCTTGAAGGGCCAATGTGCACCCAGCTTTCCTGTGCCCAGTCTATGCCAGTCATTCCATGGTTATTTAAGGCATCTGCCATCACTGGAAGGAGCAATAGATTCCTATGGATTCTGTGAAGGTGTATCTGTACCCTGCTTGATTGCCCAGCTTTCCCAAACTCTGCCTGTCCTAACCTCAGCTCATTGTATTAACCACATTTTGCCTGAATGCTGCCTGCCCTACCCCTCTTCCTGTTATTCTATGTCTTTGCCTGTCCAGTTGTCACTGCACTGAGACTACTCCTGGGAAAACAACTTAGGGGTATTTTAGCTATACTTATTAAGTATCATTTTAAAATAGTTCGATAGGTAGAGCTGCTATAGGTGCCCCTGCACTGGCATATTCAAGTAGCAAAATACAGAATTTATCAAGTTCTGGGTTTTCAAGGAACTATAAAATGAACAAAAATTATTGTATATCCTTTCATGGGATGCCGGTAACAAAATAATGTTTTAGTACCACCATGTTAATGCTTATTGGTGTCATGCATGTAGTCACATTCACTAATTACTAATTTACAGTCTGTCATCGTTTATGTGAGCTCCTGAATATAGAAGGCTTAAGTTGAAAGCAAACTGTTCTGATGAATTCTGTCAGTATGTTTCAACTTGTTAAAGAGTAAATCAATTCTCTCACGTCGTCAATAGTTTGTGCGCCTGGGCCTTGTGGTGCTATGCATGTTCAGGAGCCATCACTGCAGGTGTGGGTTGGTTTGGCTGGCTGACTGTGTGAATTGCGCCTGCCAGCTAATCACCTGGGGTCTGTGCACATAAATACCAGCCAGTCTTCCTAGAGAGTGCTGGTCATTATATATACCTCATCATCTCCTTTCAGAACCTGGGTGATTGCATGCATTCATTTCTGTTTGGTTTATGTTTGAATTCCCTTCCATCTGTAGGAACTAAGTCCTGCTTGGTTCATGTCGGAATCTCTTGAACTAGGTTTTGCAGGGTTCATGTTTGAATCCCTTGAACTAAGTCCTGGTTCATGTCTGAATCCCTTGAACTAAGTCCTGCAGGGTTCATGTCTGAATCCCTTGAACTAGGTCATGCAGGGTTTGTGTCTGAATCCCCACCATCCGTAGGTATGCGGACACCTATGTCTAGAGCTTCTCTGAGCCTGTCTAGTGTTTCCTGCCTGATCTGAGTCTTCTGCTTCTTTCCGTATTTCCACCCAGGGCGAGTCAGGTTTACCTTAGGTTCCTGTGTAGAGCCGTCCTTATCAGGATGATCACCCTGCTTTTAACCAGTGTTCCCCTTTTTCTGTGGTGTCGGGTCAGACTTCCCTATTTCTCTTACTTTGTTTCTTATTTGATCTGTTTGGTGATCTCTGTGTCCGGTCTTGAGTGTATATTCATCCCTTTAGCTATAAATATGTTACAATCATATAGGTCACTGTTCACACGCCCTGCACGAACATAAAATTCATTACTAGGTTGCAGGAACTTGTAATAATTCCAAATTTGCTGGCTCTTACGGCACTCCAGGAGATGTCCCCTTTTATATAAGGGTTTTTGGAACATTCCTAGAGATTTGGCAAGTTTCAGTAGGGTTGATATGATTGGTATCAGTTTCTGACCATGCCTGGTGTTGTGTAGGATTCTGATAAACAATACTAGACGATATGATTTGTAAGCCATATACCCACAAAGGTATGCTTTATTAGAGGATAGAAGAACTTACAGCTGAGATCCGATGAGCAATATAAAATGACATTATTTTCAGAGATGCGTCTTATATCAAGACAAAAGGTTTATATATCAAGAGTGCTAAAAGTAATTTAAAAAAAAGAAAATAATTGAAGCTTCTTTGATGTAACAGGAGAAAGAATTGAAGGGAAAGCATGCGGAGGTTTCTAAGTAATCAAAGTTTTTGTATATTGTAAGAATAGAAATCAAGAACTGTGGCAATGTACAGCCTTCAGAATATCAATCCACCCCCATGAACAATGAGCATAGAGCAAAAGTTCTGTTATCTCATGAAGATAATAGGATGGTGTGCACCATTATCTGCAGAAGAACAGCCAGCTTAGTTATATCTTTGATGGAGCAAACATAACAAAGCAATACATTCATGTTACAATGGTATTAAAATATTAGTGTTCAAACTTGTTTGGTCACATGTTCTATTTTCATGCTGACAGCTTGTAGACAATGTAATGTCAGGATCTATATCACAGTGCCGCCAACCATGGGTGCATCCACAGCCGTAGACTCTGGGGTCATACAGGTGCAAGAATGCTGCCCTATCATGTGGGTGAAAAAAAACATAGGGCATGGCTTTCTCCAGTAGACTGGAATGGGCGTGTTCAGGGCAACCCATGATTGCCATTAGGCTTCATTCACATGAGCGCATATACGGCGCGGTTTTACGGCCGACCGATATATGCGACCATTTGAGGCATTGGTTTCCAATGCATTCATTCACATGGGCAAAGATACAGTGTGTAAAAACTTTGCACCATTAAAAAGGGAACATACGCGACCGAAACACGGAGACAGCGAATATACGAAACTATCTTTTGACCCATATATGGCGGTCTATGGGAGCCAGGAAAAAAAAGGGAGGGTGAGACATTTTAGGAATGTCAAACGGTGCAAAAATCTTACAGATGCCTCTATTTAGGTATTTGAAGGCTTCCCAAGGATCTATGCCGAGCGAGGGTTTTCCAGGGTGCGACGTATTTTTTCGCTAAAAACAACACGGTCATTTGAATGGATGAAAACGCTAATTATCTCTGGCTGTGATTGCGCAAAATCGTCCATTCATGCGAATTTACGACTCGGGCGAGAGAAAGTAAAACGCATACAGTTATGTGAAAGAGCCCTTATAGTGATGTCACTTTTCAACCAGCTACACACAACAGAAAGTATGAGATGATGGTATAGGGGTAGTCTATAGTCTATGCTCCCTGGTATGGTGAAATGCAAACCACAATGAAAAAAAGAGTCCAGAGAGTTCGGATGGGGAAAACAGCTCAACTCTCTTTTACTTGTTTTATATCAGTTGAACATCCTGCTGAGGAAAGCACAATTCTTTACAATCCAATCAAAGTTCAATCCTAATGGTGGTGACTATAGTGCTTGCTACCTTACTGCTCCATACTGCCTAGTGTGTGTTTTTTCATCACTGCTCTTGAGTCTGTAGCCCTCCTGCAACTTTGTATTGCCTCTTGTGAACTTTGCATGATGGCCCTGGAGTCTGTAGCCCTCCTGCAGTTTGTATTGCCTCCTGTGAGCTTTGCATGATGGCCCTGGAGTCTGTAGCCCTCCTGCAACTTTGTATTGCCTCTTGTGTGCTTTGCATGATGGCTCTGGATTCTACAGCCTTCTTTACAAACATTCCTCAATGTCCTGAATCTTAAAGTTACTTTAGATGACTGATCCCTTTAAATAGCTTAACTTGTTCTCACTACACTACTTTCCCCTTAACTAAACTTTCTAGATAACTACAAGACTGTTTAAATACTAGGCTCCTCCCACCATCCTAATGCCGATTGGGTGAATTCTGGGCTGTTTAACCCTCTCTGGACTGCATTCCCTCTAAACCACTACTTTCAAGGCACAGGACAGTGATTAAGTGCATGATACATTTACAAGCATATACACACAGTCTCTTGAGGATGTTAATACTCTCACGTAGCGACAGTCCTGAATCACTACAATTCTGCCGTTTGGTTCTACTATCTGGGTTCTCCCATGGCACATTGGATGACTATCCATACCTTGATATAGCTGCTCAAGTAAAAGTAGTTATGCTGCTTCTTTACACTGAGCAAGTATCATTCAGAAATGTTGCCAAAGTGTAAAAAAAACAGTTGTTTGAAAGCTTTTACAAAAAGCGCTTATTTCTCATTGGTAGTTCACCAAATTATCACTCGTAGGGGTCATCTCCATGCAATTATGTTTGCAAGTCATTCAAATTCGAATGACTTCAACTTTGCATCAGGCAACTTTTGATCAGTGACTATCTTTTAAGTAAGCTGAAAAGAAACGACCAGCAACTAGTGAGCGAATTATTGCTCCTCACCCTGCCAGCAGCCGTGTTTACATGGATTGATTGTTGTTTGCATTCGCTCTTCCAAGTGATTATTCGGATGATAGGAGGGATATAAAAATACAATGGTGGCTCGGTGCAACGCTCCAGGAGCAATCAAATGCTTGGAACGATTACATTCAAATTTCTCCATCATTTGGTAGTATAAACAACCCTCATTGGAAAACGCGTTTCGGGGCAAAACACCTTCATCAGTTCAGCTGGATTATATACAGTCAGAGACCTGAGGAACATAAGGTCACAACCACCAGGGATGACACCAGGCTGCTGGTGGACAGTGCAGGAGAAGTTTGAACCTAATAGTTCCTAGTATTTGATTTGATCATTGCGCCGCGCCACCAGTTGTTTTTTTCACCATGACCCACTTAGGAGGAGCAGTACCTGGTCGCCAGCACCTCCATAATATCTTGCAAACTTTAAACCTATACGGCCCTTGCTTCCTCTGTAGGCCACTTGTACCATACGGGATTTTCTTCAGCCCTTTTTCTATTCTGCCTCTATATTCAGATGATAGTCATCATGTGTAAAGCCATCCTCAGATAGATAATGTGGGCTCATTACTGACATTACTATGGGGCTATAGGGAACTCAAGTGATACCCCTGCAGTAAACATACTATGGTGGATATACTGTATATCGGTCGAGCCACACAAAGGGAATATGCTGCAGAGTTTCTGTCATGGAATTGAAAAAAAATCTGCAGTGCAAATTGACCAAGGTTTGGATTTTACATCTACGACATTTAACCCTTTCCAATCCACTGTCTGACGGGGTATTCTTTCTGTATATTACTGGCCGCTCTGTTGTCAGGCGCCTCTCCAGCATGTCCCATACTGCAGTACTGGCTCTAGCCAGCAGATGGCGCCATTGTATAATGGCAGAAAGAGAAAGCACCCCAGGAAACCCTGAATCCAAAATTGGATTGCAAAGGGTTAATTTATTATGTGGATTTTCGCCTTAAGGAGTAAGGTGAAATCCGAGGCTAGTTTGCGTGTAAAACATTCTGATTTTGACATTGATTCACTCCAGATTTTCTTTTGGAAGCATGTAAAAATCTGCCGCGTGTGTCCGCACCCAAAGAAAGCGTTTGTAGAGTAAAAATATAGGAATTACATTGACATGAAAGATGTATTTACTCAAAAAGAAACTAAGTACAGTGTATATACTGAGGGCATCACAGAGATTTCATCATAGGAAATATATTTATTTTACTATGCTAATATTTATTTATTTGCTACCATTGACAATATGTGATGGCCACAGCTTACCTCCTCCCTATCCCTGCAGAAAGACCTCTGTACAGGTCACAGAGCATGCCCACAACACTTTCCCATAGAAGTCAATGAGTCGTCTCCAGTCTGCATGTTTCTATAGTCCATGAGTCAACTGTAAAGTACATCTTTCAATGCAGTTAAACAGAATGCATCATTCGGTTTTTCTTTACTAATTAAAACCAGATAGGGAAACAAATTCCATTTTTCTAATCAGTTTTTTTAAAATTAGTAGAACGTTGAATATATAAATATTCATGCCCAGGAAAAATAAATCAGTGGAATTAAGAATAATAGTTTTAAAGGAGAGATGTCAGCTATTTTAAATAGATGAAAAACTCAAGGCAAACCAACGTGGAGGTCCCTTTGCATGTAGTTCCACTGGCCAACTTTTGTTGACACTTGTGGAACTTTTCAAAAGCCTCCACAGACTTTTCCTTTATTCTTAGCACATATAATTAAAATACTCCCCAATAAACAACACTCCAATGAAGTTTGTTGTACATGGTGGGCCACGAAAAAGTAGCCTGGCACTACATACTTATGAAAACTGTCTAAAAGAAAGTCATTCTTGCCCATAACAAGAATATGTTTTAATATTTATAATCAAATTAGTAAAAAATATAGGTAATGCATTAACTTTAAATCTCTCTCCTTCCTTCTGTAATCTATGCCTAGTTAGGAAACAAATGTGGCAGAGATTGTTACAGGACTTTAACAAGTTTGATGTTTGATGTCCAAAGGAAGCAAGATTAGCAATTAAAATGTACAATGAAAGATAACATTTTCTCTGTGGGTAGGGATCAGTGAATCTGTAAAAAATGAATTTAGTATTGATTTTCCAGCAAGTGATTCAAGCATGTCAAAGGTATTCTACCATTTATAGTTGTGTCAAAGCTACTGGTCCGTATTGAAAATGTGATTTGTAACTAAACTGTTATAGAAGTGGTCTATCAGAATATCAGACCATCCTTAGGTGGGCCCAGGCTTTGACATGATAATGGTCCCCAAATGTCCAGCAGGAAACAAACTCATATAGAGCAGACTCTAGAGCCAATCACTTGCATGTGTTTTGCCAGCATCAGCGGATGTGGATCTGCTGTGCCACACATTGGTTTCCCTTGGCCAAATCCAGAGGCGACAACTGAGGAACTCCCGTCTTCACCCTTTCAAACCCTTTAGTTGAGATCTGGGCTATGAAGCGTGGTCCCCAAGCCATTACACTAGAAGTAGCCCCAGTTATGTGGCTGCTGATGATACAATATAAGTAGGTGCAGTAATTCAGCATTTAAACAAAGGTGTAGTCAGAACAATGCAGTTTAAATCAGGCAGCGTAACCTCAAAACAAAGAAAAGTCCAGAGGTTTGGGCACACAGAGCTGGTTCAACACATTGTAAATAGGCAAGGAGTCAGGGCAGGCAGAAGAAAGGTCTACAAAACAAGCCGAGGTCAGGAGTGGGGAATACAGCAAAGTCAGGAAAAAGTCGGTAGTCAAATATAGTCAGTGACTGCACAAATAAATAGTACGTTCAGCTGAACCAGGAAGACCAAAAGCTTAGGTACCTTCCTTAAGGAGAAGATGCCTGATATAACCAGAGGTGCTCCATGATTGACAGGGGAAAGAATAGCAGGATGCATGTTGGCTCATTAAGGCTACAGGCATTTGTGAGCCGTTCGGGCAGCAGAGATGACAGACAGGAGGCCAGAGCTGGATGTCTGCCACGGACATGGGAAATCGTAACAGATTTCTAAAGCGTTGACTCACAAAGCTCCTTATAGATCTGCATAAATGGAGGGGGGGCATCAGTATCATTTTCCTTGGTGGACCCAAGAAATCACAGTCCAGCAATAAAGTAAGCCATAGCTGAGTTTCTCTTCTCTGTTCCTCAATGATCTTACTGAGAAGTACTCGGCACTATTGCACTTATGATACTTTTTTAATTACTGCCCAGTAAAAAGTCCTTCCAAATTACTGCCATTAGAAAGAAAGGAGTGAAGTCAGTAAATAGCGTTTGTGTACAAACCTTTCAAAAATGATTTATGAAGACTCTGATTTGTCTTATTTAATTGGTTTTCTGCTTGTCTTCATTAATAACACTTACTTCATGTGCCTTGAAGTCTAAAGGAAGTGTGAGGCGTTTGAAAACCCATCTGGAGAAAACCATCTACTGTATGTGATGTCTTACGGGCTCCCATCATTACAACTGACATCTTCAAATAAGCTTCAAATGAGTCCAGTATCTATTAAATCTCAATTGTCAGCTACAGATTAAACATTACATCTAACTTGAGGCTTGGTCGCATGTGATATACACTGTTATCTACATTATTAGAACAAGGATTTCATTAAATATACATATTTATGATAGAAACACAAACACTTTGACAAAGTTTCATGCCTTCTTCTGGATCAACATTGGGGAGCAATAGGCTGGCACTAAATGGCCATAAGCCTTTTTTCACTATGTTACTATGTTGTGCAGTGATCTTGGGATGTCCAAGTTGGCATTACTTGATGTAGAAGGAATCAAAGTATTGAAAAGATGTGATATCTATCTAAGAGGCGACAACTTGTACACATGTAGATAAAAGAAATAGCAATGTGCTTCATCAGGGATGAAGCATTAACACATGAATCAGAGAACTAATGTCGGCAAATTATACTGTCTATCTAATATCTACAATGTCTGACTAATAGTTAATCCAACAGCTGACAACGAGCAAAAGAAAGAATGGATAAGTTGGATTTTCACATCCTTTCTCTAAGAGATAAGTGGTTATGGAAGTGCATGATAGCTACTTAAAGGAAACTTGTCATGTCTCCACAGTACCATTAACTAAGTTATGGTGCTGTTAGGGAAGGTGCCAGGGAGCCGAGTGATGTATTTTTTTTATACTCACCCACTCTGGCGATCCAGCGCTGTCATCTGGTGAAGATCACTCAGTGCAGGTAAGTCTGACTTTTTTCAGAGTCCCATAACTTGTTTTGGAGATCACAAGCACAGGACTCGGAAAACAATCAGATTTTCCAGCGCCGAGCGACCTACAGAGGGGAATACCACTGGAACCAGAAAGTAGGTGAGTATAAAAAAAATGCATCACCCGGCTCCCTATCCCCTTCCCTAATAGCATGATAACATAGTTTATGATGCTGTGGGTATGTGACAGGTTCTCTTCAATCCATATACCTACTGCCATAAACATGGATGTTCAGTCATTCGGAATGCGCATGTTGATGGGCTCAAGAAGAATATCTATTGGGTCAACAGTTATCTCATGTCTACGGCTACAAATGATCATCACAATCTGTAGTCTCAGTCTAACAGCGGCAATGCATTCCAGGTGCAGGCGTGGGTCCAGTGTGATGTCATGACATCAGCGCTGGACCATGTGATGTGCCTACCGATTCATGCGCAGTGTCATTCGGTGCTGGATGCTGAGGGAGATACATCTCACTTTTATCTTTGGCTGGCTGAGCTAGCTATAGTCCAAGCCAGCCCATGAGTAACTTGTCTAGGGTATTTATTCTAGCTCCTCTGAGCACAGGATGACCATTATACTTTTGTAATACTTTTGATTACACTTTTGGTATACTGGTTGTGCTGTGTGTTTTGGAGTTTCCTATTTTTGAACTTCAGTGTACTTCTTGGGTCTTTTGTTGTACCTTGGACTTTGGACCACAACTGTGAGTTTGTCTTTGGAGCTAATTTTGGTTATTCCCGTACTCCAACCCTTGCTACTTTGTAAGTCTTATCTATTTACGCTGTCCATGTTCTTCCCCTTTCCTCATATTTTACCTAGGGGTGGTTAAGGAATTTAGTTAAGATCCAGCCGTGGGGTTGCCCTTTTCAGAGTGGGTGTTCTGCTGTCTTGTCAGGTTCAGGCAGGGCAGATCCAGGGTAAGAACATAGGTGTTAGGTTGTGCGGCTGGGACTTGTGGTTCTACAGGTTTCCATGAACACACCTTCACAAGTGAGGGTTAATTGAGCTGGCTGGGTGTGGTATTCGCCAGCCAATCCCTCTGGTCTGCTGCACATAAATATCATCTTCTCTTGCCAGAGAATGCTGGTCATTTTATCATGTTTATGCACTCAATGTTAATCCACTCTGAGCTATGTTATGCATGTCTAGTCTGTTGTGTGTCTCTCACCTTCCCAGAGGACGGTCTGGACACCTGTAGTCCTTGTCTGCAACTTATGCAGACCCCCTCTCCCCTTCCTTTTCACAGGTGTCGGCCTCCAGACGTCTGATGTCTTATGAGTGTGTCAGATGGCTGATGTCTGATATGGTTCCCTGTATGTCAGTACGGTGTCTGACTCTTTAGCAATGGTTTATCTGTATGGATGTGAGCTCTGAGTGGGGTTTCTGTGTTGGGTTTCTCTGCCATCCTAGGGTTTTGCTTTTATGCATGATGTGTAGTGCGTGTCTGTGCAGGTGGCCGGACATTTGTTTGAACAGTGTTGTATTCATTGGGTCTGTGCAGGTGATAGACAAGGTGTATGAACAGTCCAGTTCTATCTTGCGTGCAAGTTCCTGGGCTGTTGGTGTGAACAGCAACATGTTCAGTGTCTGTGTAGGTTTCCAGATGCCAGGTGTGAACGGTCCTGTTCTGTGAGTTGGTGTGACCAGTTTGCAGTCCTACCTGGGTGTTCAGTATGCATTTTGTGTGCTTATGGTGTAGGTGTGAATGCTGTCTTGCATCCGTGCTGAGGCTTGGTGCCCTGGTGTTACGTGAACATCTAGTAAGGTGGTTTCATACGTGTAGCAGCTCTGTTATCGCCTGGGCTTTAAATGTTGTTCAGCCCTTTGTCAATGTGTTACACCAACAGGACTGAAGTAACTCCATCAAAAATATAGATTTTTTTTTAATGTTCCTTCATAGGCTTGCATTTGTGTGAAAATTAGTGTGACTTATAAATTTTGACTTTTACATTTTGATCAGATGTCCACGAGAATCGTCATGCTCATAAACATCAGTTAGTGAAACTTTTTTTTAAAGGAGAGATAACACATTTGTTTAGGAAAATTAGTTTCACAATTAAAATTTTGGGGGGAAAAGGGTATTGTGGGCGCTGCTAGATTTGGATCCAAAAAGTGACTTAGGGTCCATTTACACAAAGGAACCTCAAACTACACTATTTTTTCTGGCACAAATGCGAGAAGCAAACAGAAACCTTATAGTTATCTTTTTGACTAATGAAAGTTTATGGGGTTTTTTCGGTCTCTACCTGAATTCCATTTTCAGGGATTCAGATGCAACCCAGAAACGTAGACTTAGCAGCTGTGTGAATGAACCCTTACTTTGGTAAAATAAAATGTATAATTTTTCTTTGTCACTTTTGGTAGTGGGGGGGGGGGGGTATTGCTTTCTTGATTTTTTTTCAGATCTCAGGCCTTCAAGCTATTTTTGTAAGACCTATTTCACATGAATGTATTCTGCTTTTATATCTGTATTGTATTCATATGGCTTTTTCAGCAGTGGGGTGCCATTTTTCTTCTAGCTGTATTTTCTCCAACTACCCATGCACAAATATGGGATGAAATGAATTTCATTCAATCATTGAGAAAAAATTCTGATTAATCATTTATCCAAAGACACAGTGGGATATTTATCATATATTTTCATTCCGGTTTTGAGTTTGCTTTTCTTCTCTTTTCCAGTTTAAATGTGCGACAAAATAATTAAATGTCGCACAACCTTGATAAATTTATCACATCTTTAAATATGTCTAAAGTTGTGGAGTCACTTTGTACAACACCCAGCTACTAGGAACAGGTTGCAACAAATGTCGCAACTTTTTGAAAACTCCACTCCAACCCCGCCCCCTTTTCTAGACACTTTTGAAAAGTTGAGGAATAGGCATGACAACTGTTCTTTTTGGTGCAAGTCAATAGTTAATCTATCGAAATTGATTTGCACCCAAAAAAAAAAGGTGCAACTTCCACCAGAGATCTGGCTCAACACCAGTAATAAATGTGCCCTAAAGGGCCTAGAAAAATAATCAATACCCAACAGTCAACTAAATACTTGCAGAGGAGCTGTCAGCTTTTCTGACCTATCTATTTCATAAATACCTGCATTAGGAAATTCATGAATAGCTGGGTGATACTATCCCCTTGTCAAAGGGGCGTGTCCTACACATCCTGTCAGCATTGATTGGACAATGTCAGTGTGCAGGGTGTTTACATAATTTTTAGAGAAGTCAATTGGCATTACGCAAATAGTGTAGGACAGCGAGCTATACTTTTTCTGTAACTCCTGAGTTACCAAAGTAGCCTACCTCGCTGTTTCTGTAATTCCAGTCACATCGTACAGAGTGGTTTTCCCATGTTGGGCCAAGATGGGAACACTCTTTTCTTTATGCTGATCTTCAAAATTAACTATTAGCATCCATGTATAAATATATTTTAAAGTGCAGTCTATTAATATTTGTTCTAGAAGAGCCACAACCTATTCAAGGCATTGTTGGAAAAGCACGGGGCTGTGAATACCGGTTTTCCTGCTACATTAAAGGGGTTGCGTCACAACAGGTTTTACCTGTCATGCACATACCCCAGTCACAGCTTGTCCCGAAGTGTATGGCAGTCAGTGGCTGCATATGTGCATCACTGTTCCATTCACTTCAATGGGACTACCATAGGTAGTTGACTCAGCTACCTCCAGCAGACCCATTGAAGTGAATGAAAGGGAGTTGTGCATACATGACCACCAGCTGCCATATACTTTGGGATGAGCAGTGTAAATAATGGATAGATTCTTAGATTGATAGGCCTGTAAAGTGCAGGTGATGGAAATTGTGCAGAAATAAATTGCAGGTGAAGCCAAAGTCTAATTATGCAGCATAAGTGGGCATGTGGCTACATGAGTCAAGCTCCTCCTGGCTCTGTCTCCTCCTCTCTGATGTTCTGAAGTGCAACTGTCAGCCCATCAGCACCATTACAGCACAGTTGCTTAGTTCTGCTACTGTAGTTATGTTATCAGCTTGGTTCTGGTGCTGAATTTATGTAATGAGCTTGATTCTGATATTATATCTATGTACTGAGGTTAGTTTGTGTTGTATTTATGTTATGCGTTTCGCTCTGGTGTTGTATTTAGATACTGGGCTTGGTTCTGGTGCTGTATTTATGCTATCGTTTCGCTCTGGTGTTGTATTTAGATACTGGGCTTGGTTCTGGTGCTGTATTTATGCTATCGTTTCGCTCTGGTGTTGTATTTAGATACTGGGCTTGGTTCTAGTGCTGTATTTATACTATGCGTTTTGCTCTGGCGTTGTATTTAGATACTGGGCTTGGTTCTGGTGCTGTATTAATTTCTGTTATGCGTTGAATTCTGGTGCTATATTTTTGAGCTTGGTTCTGAGGCTGTATTTATGTTATTAGCTTAATTCTGGTGCAGCATTTATTCCCTGAAATGTTCTAGTGTGGATATTCTGCTATTTAGCTTATGATGGGGGAGACCAAAAAATCTGCATAGTATGCCATCTAATCTATAGCTGGCACTGGAGGTGCCCATCAGTAATGGCATGTTATGTAATATAGTATATGCTGCATCAAGCATTACAAAGCTTCCTGGAGGTGAAATGTCCATCATTCAAATAATAATGTTTACTACTTCTATAAAGAGTACAATTCCACTTTAAGCAGCCAACCAGGAATGACGTCTTACTGACACTCAGCCCAACTTAATGCTATCCTAAGAAAACTGTTTATCTCTGCCCCCTGTGTTTCCCGCTATCTCTCTAGTCTGTCATTACTGAATGTAGATTATCCTTTCCACGGAAATTCGGCTGGCAACCTTTATTTCTTCCCCACCTCAGGAGATGTTTCAGCTTTGGCTTGTTGGAGGTCTGCAGGAGACACGGGATGTTTTACAGAACCCAGGTGGGAATGTGCCCTTTAAAGGTTGTGTGCTATTGATCTACTAGAAGGGCCTAGAAAGCTAGAGGCCCTTATTGATCGTAGTCAGCCAAGCATTCATCATACGGACTGTACAACATACAACTGTCAAAGCATAAAAAGTCATTACTATCATACTTAAAGAGAAAGGTTGGGAGAGAAGTAGCCGTAGGGATGACTTTGTTTTCCGATACCTCCTCTTTGTGAATTATACATTTTTTGCAGAATTTAGCTGCTATAGAATAAGACAGGGAACTCATTTCATCATCACAGTAAACAGAGCAAAGCAGAAGCTGCAATCCATAATATTGGTATAAGGTTGATGACATGTGTAATTATGCATGCAAGACCTCCAAGAAGCTGTGGCTACAAAGGGCGCCGTCGGCATGTTAATCTTACATTAACCGGCATTCTCCGTCCTCTGGGAAGCACTTCTATTAAATAATTACTTAAATAGCTGGCTGTAATTTTGTCAATAAGATTTCTTGGAGATATCTTTTTGCAGTAATATAAGGGCTCTGGGATTTGTTACAAGGCGCAGCATAAATATATTTACATCTATTGATGATCGTGTCACTTCCAGTGGCAAAGCCTGCATGGCAGAACGCTGACTTAAAAAAGTAGGCCAGCATAAATATTTGTTCATTTAAGTTGATATGGGTGTTTTTGGAGATGTGATAAAGAACTTTCCTCCATGTTATCTATTACCCTCTTCTTTCCCAATGTTGGGAGGCTACAACTCTCAGTATCAGTTGACATATTCAGAGGCGTAACTTGAAGATGCTGGGTCTAGAGTTGCCACCTTACTCAACAAAAAATACCAGACACGGTAAAATAGGGCATGATTAGGGCATGGCTTATCATAATGTATTATTTTACGTCCATTATTCTAGTGGCTCCATAAAGAAAATAAATGGTCTGCAGCACACAATACAACACCCCAGTATCTGCGCGCTCAGTCACAGACCCTGACCTTGGATCCACGAGTCAATCAGCCCAAACTAGAAAATTGAGCAGCAGACGGGTGCAAATGACTTAATCTTCTCTATTGTATCCACATAGTAACAACATTTCGGCTGTAGCACCAAGCCTTTGTCAAGTCAATTAAAAGTCACCCACAGGTACACAATATATAACAACATTAAACCAATCCCCACACATGTAATCTAGTGGCCCCAGTAGTAAGAGTGCCCTCTCTGAGTGACCCCAATAATAATAGCACCCCTTCTCAGCTATCTCCAGCAGCCCCATTGAAATGAATGCAGTGTGCATACTCAATCACTGCTCATCCACAGAAGCTGACATGTTCTGATGATTAATGGTGGACCCAGTGGTCAGACACACAGCAATTCTATAGATAAGGATAACTTTCAATCAACTCCTTTAAATTTCTAATTATTATCAAGAGCTCTGATATTTACTGTCAGTGAATGGAAACATTAATGTTCTCCCTATACAACTACTGAGTTTACGGGTTATAAGATAGTGTTAGTGATAGCTTGAAGCCTTGAGTCTAGGGCAGAATTGTGCTCCTACTTTGTTTGGCTCATGGAGGAATGCCTAGACTAAAGTCACAAGACCGGCAGCTGTAAGAACACGACTAAGGCAGGGCTGTCTTCTTCAGTCTAGGAATACAAACAATGAATGTTCATCTCACTGACAGCAAGTAGAAACTTTGAGAAATCAAAGTATTAAGTATATTAGAAATCCAAATGAAGCAAAACCAAACTTTAAAGAACGTGACATTTGCCTAAAATTCTGAACAAAATTGAAAGCAATTTCCCATAGAACAATAAGGTGGGTATAAATACTGGGGCCTATTTATTATTCTTTATACACTTGTTTTGTGGTGTACAAAAGTCATATTTGTGGCACACAAGCCAAAACTGCAAACTTTTTGGGCTTTTATGTTGGGTCACTGCACTTTTTTTATGGGCGGGGCCTAGCATTAGAAGGCATGGCGACACATGGCCCATCATACTTAGTATAATGGACACCTGAAGCTGGCATCCATTGAGGCTTTTTTCTTATGCTTTAGAATTCTGCACCCAAAAGTCACAATTTTGGCATTTACGCCACGTCTTACCACTTTTGGGAGGAATCTGGTTTTATGGAATCTGGCTGAGCACAACCTCTTACCTTTATTATCATCTATGCCAGAAATTTGCATAGATTATACCTATTAAATAGTGAAGGAGGAAAAAAGAGAAAATAACTCCTGCGCTCAGGGAAACCTACAAGAACAGCAAATGACACCATAGACTCTACACAAATATCCTACTCCACCTCGGAGCCCACTGCGGAATTCCATTGCGGAATTCCGCACCGTGAAATCCCCCGTCCTCACCCGCGGCATGCTCTATTTGCCGTGGGTGTACGCGCGGCCGGCTTCCATTGCAGTCAATGGAAGCCGTCCGTTCACGCTATCTTCCGCTGCAGCACAGCGGAAGATAGCGTGAAATCGCCTCTCTGCCCATCGCCGCCGCGTCATGTGACACGGCCGGCCGCGTCATGTGACACTGTGGGCGTGTCTTGTGACGTGGCCGGCGTGTCACGCCGAAGCGTCATGTGGGACCCAGGACGCCGGATCCGCTGGTAAGTATGGGGTCTCTGGGAGGGCGCCGTGACGGGCTTCGCTGCAGAATATTCCGCGGCGGAGCCCGTCACGGCCATGTGCAGCCGGTCTTAGGTGCATTGTGGAATTTTTTTTTCCTTATACCATTCTTTACTTAGCATACTTCATACTGATATTTTATGGCGAAAAAATGGCATAGAGTATGAATCAATTTGGCACATTTTGCCATTTTAGTCACATGACTTTTTCTAGACAACGCTCGAAACTGTAGAAGTAAGCATAAAAAATATCTGAAACACTTAAAAAAAATTGGTGTGCCGCGGGATATTCGAGCCAAAATAGCAAGGAGTTTTGCTTCGTAAATCTCCTCCATTGTGTTGATGTTGACTAAATCCACTTGAATGCTGTGTAGCACGTGATCCGTGTTTACAGCAGGGAAAGGATATGATGAATTAGAGGATTAAATTACAGCAACAGGCTGAAATATTCAGCATGAAAAGCAGCAGTGTGCGCCGCGCACTAAGGTTACCGGTTCACTTCATTTTCTTGCAGAATCAATTCCCGGTGGTTTTGCTCATCTTAAATTCTAACAATTGCCTATAATGTATCCAGCCGAAAGAGAATCAAAAGATTTATCTTCTGCTAAAATATATTTTCTCTTGGCATTCAGGAAATTTAGTAGCTGTGTATCTTGCGACTGCAAATTCCTGATTTGAAAATTAAGAGCGCTAGTGAGTGCGGTGATTAAATTTCGTTTGCTTCTACAAATATAGCCGGTCGATTATTACATTTGATTTATGTTATGGGTAAAAGATACAATTAATATTACAAACCTGCAGTTTGATGATATCAAAGTCTCATGTCTGGAGCTCCAGTATTGTCCCTAATTGCTAGTAAATAGTGTTCTGCATTCTTATGAGTGTTGGTTCAACCCACTTAATATCTGTCTCCACCGGGCAGGAGTCTGAAGTATGATAACAGTTTGTATTCATAGCAAGTCCATATACATTTCCATAAAGAAAAAAATCACCGGAACCAATAAGTTCATAAATTACAGTCTTCTATGAAATTTCTGAGGTCTATGACATTGGATGACAACCAATATGACAACTATCACAGTGGTTGTCACCTAGCTATCATGGACTCCTGAGCAGCAAATCTGCCTAGTTTTGTAGTGCTATAGCCATTACTTCCATATAGTTAAATAGCTAGGCAGATGTGCTGCTGGGTAGCAACCAGTGTTGGACTCAGGGATCTTGGGTCCACTTGGGAAAAAGTTTCGGAGAGTTGACTTTCCAGTTATAGAGAAGAAGTACACACCTACTTATAATTTCACTGTAAACGTATTATTGTACATACAGGACATATTATTAATAAGATCTAATAGTTTATTTGTTAATCAAAGACCGTAGTGGCAAGTGATTATTCCCAAAGTCAGCTGCAAATGGGGTTGTCTTCTGCTGGACCTTCAGAGCCAGGACTGTCTGGTGCACTGGTAGGCCAGTCCATCCCTAAAGACAACCCTTATGGAAGCTGTAATGGGCAACTGCATAAAATATCTTAAAGAGGTTGTCCCAAAATCCTTTCCCACAGGATATCCCACCAATCCTGGGAATGGGGCTCCTGTATCCCACTCTTCTCATCACTAGGGGTTCACTTCTCCCATCAACAGTGACATCAAGACTGAATGGAGCATTAGTCACACGTGCTTGGCCCCGAATCCACTCATTTCCATAGTACTGATGGAAATTGCTGAGTACTTGTACTTGGTTATTTTCGGCAGTCACATTGAAAGTGAACGGAGTGACACCGCACATGTATGACCACAGCTCCATTCAATTTCTCCTCACTGGGAGGTTGCAGTAAGCCCATAGTGAGGAGGAGCAGGACACAGTACCCCTGTTCTCATAATCAGTGGAGGTCTTAGCAGTGAGACCCACACCGATCATAATAAACCTTTCCCCTATCCTGTAGATAACCAATATTTAACTTCATATTTTGGGATAACCCCTTTAAAGACTGATATTTAGGGGGAGGGGGTTAATTTTTTTTTTTTGGGGGGGGAGATGTTTTACTAGGAAATGCTATACAGTGATAATCCCAAGCTATATTATTCCCAACATTGTACACTTAGTACTACACTGCACTTGTTGTACTCTAAGCATCCATTAAGAGAGCGTAAATATGGTCTGCCAGGCATTCCGTAGCAAGCCCATGTGCAGTTGGCCTAAGAAATAGGAATCCTGAACTGTGGACCTCGCTCTGTAACCTAAGGATTTATAAAAGTGTTTTTTCTAAATTGGACGACCCTTTAATACATTTTAATGTTAAATCTTTTTTACAGGTGCAAAATATCAGTCTACTAGAAGGTGAAACAGTAACAGTGGAGAGCTTAGAAGGTGTGGAGCCTGTCATTCTGGCCAATGAATCCTTTCTTATGAGAGGCCAAGTGATCCGAAGTCCAACCAATCAGGTCATGGTGCATTTTCAAAGTTTACAGGCATCAAACCCAGGCACTTTCCGATTCTATTACCAAGGTAAGATATCTGCTCTTGTGTCTTGTGACTAAGAAAAACTTGTGCATGTACTGTATATCTGTCTTTGCTGAATAGTTTTGCCATACATTCCTCATATCAAACAGTAACTAGTCATCCTTGCTCCAACCATGAGGATTGGTGGCCATCTTGCTCATTTTCTAGCATTTGATGGCTGTCAATGTTGGATATCATTCCAAAAAATGAGAGTGACTACTTCAGATTTTCCCGAACATTATAAGATCTGTATGGGAGACCCACTGGCTGCTACCATTTGTGCTAGTCAACTATTTGAAAATGATCTGCACCAGTGCTTTGCAAATACCAGAGTCAGAAAATGATTTATTGGAGAGTGTGCAAAATTGGAAACTCCAATTTTTCAGCTGTAGAGTGCATTTTAATAACTGTAGGGTAATACTGTCATGCTTGGAAGCAGATTCAGACTCCAGTGGCTGAAATGATCTGGGTGAATGCTGTTAATGAAGCAAGAGTTATCAAGTAACAATCCAGGCTCGGTACAGAGATAGGCAACAATAGTTTGTAGTAAGAGGCAGGTACATAGTTAGAAATTATCTAAGCAGTAAGAGTTTGTATAGTAAAGCAGTATAAGGTAGCTACAAGCAAGACCAGAGCAGGAATATCAAGAGTCAGGAAACTTAATCAATAGTTTAGCAAAGGAGCTGTCCTGGATAACCAGTAGCTTAATGAGAAGAGCTACTGCCTGGGAAATAGGAGACTCCCTGTTCAAATCAACTGGCTTAACCCACCCATAGAGATTGCATTAGGTTAAATGTATGGGTCCTATTATTTTTTTCTCAGGATATGCTGCAAAGCCATACATATTATAGAAGCAGAACATACAGATGCTTGAAGACATGTAGCCTTCTACACTGGAACTGCATTATTCACAAACATGGGGTTGGGAAACTAGCCCAAGGTTTATGAAAAGTGCATGGAGGGACCAAACAACAAGCCTTTCTGGATTGTGTTACATCGAACTTGTAGGGCTCTGTTACATCTGACCTGTATGTATTGGTTGTGCCCTAAAAAGGACAAACAGATACACATACAATATAAATGCAGATAACACAAATATGTAAAAAGGAAACACAAAACAGGGGAGATGGGGAATCTGACCCTAAACCCTCAGATACAAAAAGACCTACCTTCCAGTGGAATGCTCGCCCTGATGAGGGTGATCCCACATCAGGATCCCAGGGGCAACCCTGACCTTCCCTAGTTGGTGACAAGGAATAGTGGCAAATGTTAGCTAATACTCAATGTATAATAAACCACAAAATTACAGGGAATAAGATGTTCAAACACCCACCAGACTTATCTTTAACTGAGATGCAGGTCAGAACCAGGAGCCACCGACAGGACCTAAAACCCCTTCAGACAAAGAGTATAACCAGTGCCCTCTGTGAGGAGGAGTCAAAATAAATCTACACAAACTAAGGCAAATTGTCTGGATGAGATTCCCATCTTCCAGCTAACCAATCAATCCATAAACCAGTAGCACTGAAATGGCAGTAAGCATGTGTTGGTATGAGAATCACGTGAGTCAGGACTAACGCCATGACATCAACCCAGCACTGATCCTCATTTGTGGCTGGAGAGCTATAATGGGCTCCTTCTCTTTTTTGTATGCCACTGATCTATTGCCAATGTTACATTTTCTTTCGAGGCCTGTCAGTCCCAGTTGTGAGAAAATTAATTAACCACGTTGTATTTTCTGATATACGTTCCTTTTCACCAAAAGATAAGCTGCGTCAAGTAGGCCTGGCATGTAGATTTAGCCATGCCAAATATGCATGTTAATAGGGAAAATAGCAGTGATATACCTATACATCTTTAGATAATCAACTTGCATATGTTCACCTACCTTGTGGTCCTCAATCTGAACAGCATCTTCGATCAAAAGATACTTCCTGTTTTGTTCAATCAACTCATTGCTTTCAATGTACAGACGATTACATGATAGGGATTCCATAGGCATTCGATGACATAAATGCCATTTGTTTCCCCCGCCAGCCATATTGCACTTTTGTAGTTGATTGTCTTGTGTAGAATGTTGACCAACTGTCTGTTTCTGTTGGTGTCTGTGTGTACGAGAGTTTCCGAGGCAGGGAAGACTGTGGGCCCTTCTGGTGCGAATTTCAGTCCTTTTCACAAGTCTACAGAACATGTGGTCTTGAGAAATATGACAAAAAAGTAACACCCAGGGAAAATATTTGCAAACAAAAACAAGCCTAGCCTTCATTGGAGCCATCTGCTTGGAGAGATGTTAAGGAAACTATATTTGTATTTATGTGTATAATTATGTACCATGTGGCAGATCACAAAAGTTATGTCTTTATGGGATTTACACTTTTAAAATTAGGTACAAGCAACTGGAATATCTCTAGTTTTGGTAGATTATTAGTCCCATTGAGACTCGAGAAAGTCAGCAGTGTTCTAGCATTCACTTAGAGCTAGACGGTTTGATGTTATGAAGTTAAATTTCCTATTTACTTCGGAGATGTTATGTATTCAGAGCTCCCTTGTTATTTGCAAAGTCAAAATTTATGTTCTATTTATGAAGAACAGAGGATCAAACGGACCACCGCAGAATAGTGACATATACAGTAAAGTCGCGAGCATATTTTAACTCCGTATTTGATCCATGTTCTGCAGATTGTAATATGGAGCTGATATAAAGCTATGTATGCATTCAAATGGGGGTATTTTTCATGGATGTCTTATAATAACACAGGATGACCTATTTTTGGCCATTTTTTTGCTTCCGAATTGGTACTAGTCTGTTGGGCAAATATGGATCAGTATTTGCCCTGTAGAGATAAAACCAATGACAACAAATATGGAGGCAGTGGGGAACAGGGGGGAGCTCTCCCCCCCCCCCCCCACTCCCCTCTGCAACCCCCCCCCCCCGCTCACCCCCGGCGCCCCCCGAATCTTTTCGTCCGAGTAGTGAGTTACTCGGAAAAAGCGGTGCTCAAGTTCAAAAACACCCGAACTGAGTAGATTCGCTCATCTCTAATTATAAATAATAAGCTGTCCTTATCTAGTATTTAATACTAAAACTTTTCTCTTGAATGGCAGTTCTGTAGAAACCGTTGGTGTAGACGACCTTGGACGTCCCTTCCAACTCTATGGTTCTATAATTTTACTTTCTGACAGGGAGCTCTAACATTTATGAAGAGTTATGCCATGATAGAAAACATACTAACATTCTCAAGTTTTTAATTAAAAAATGGATATGCCATTCTATTTCTAGAACATCATAAAGGAACTAATTGCCGTTTCATTAATTACGTGTATGACTATAGAAGAGAAATAATGGGCCGATTTACTAGTTCTGGGGCCCTTTTATTAATTCTTGGATAGAAGAATTATATATGTAATTAATGAAACTGAAATTAGATTTTAGTGCCTTCCTAATAAGATTCTGGTGTCCAAAAGTTGCACCAAAACTGCAACTTTTTGGGTATTTATACCACACCTGTCCACTTTTTCAAAAAGTGAGTGGGCCCAGGTTTAGGGAGTTTCTGAAAGTGTCTAAAATAAATCATATATGTGGTGCAAAGTGTCACAGCACACCACTGTCATGGCTCACCTGTCACTAGAGCCATGTTCAGGCACTAGCAGTCCCTGCAGCCTGCATGCTGAGCTCAATACAACACTGTCTCTGCTTTCTCCCTACTCTCAAACCATGTGGGCCTCTATCACTTCCCTCACCAATCCTCTTCCTGGTCCTACTATATTAGACATCCTCCCTATATGGAGAAATCGGTCTTTATTACTGTTGTGAGAAAGCCCCTGTTCCTTGTATATACCGGTTCTGACTCCTGCTAGATTTTTTGGACTATTTTGACTTCTCTGCTCCCTGACCTCGCTACTACATTCTGGACTTAGTTATTGCTTGCTACCAGCCCTGACCTTCAGCTTGGACCTCATTATTGCACCTGTGCCACCAATCCTGACCATAGATAGTGTTCTGGATATACACCTGCTCACACCATCATGACCACACTGTGCAGCGTCAGAAGCCAGACTACACGTAATGACTTGGTGACCCCGTAGCAAAGACTGCCTCCCACTTGAAGGGCTCAAGGGTGAAAACCCGGGTACCTCAAGTGCTGCCTACCCAGATAGTGCAAAGTCAAACTGGTATGTAGCAAGGAGCCTCCACATCCACCTGCCTGACATAAAACATGTAATAAAGTTTTCTGACACACTTTGTATCAGAAAACTGGCACATTTTCAATGGTAAATTTTCCCCAATGTATTTACTGTTTTTGTTTCAAAAGTTGAACATAATAATTTTCTTAATTTTTTTATAACTTTCCTGGGATGGCCATATTGGAGACACTCACTTCCTTCCTGAGTGTACACAATACAGCTGTGTGTGTGCTAAATACAGAAATTAATGCGTTATAGGATTATTCTGGTTAGTAGCTGTAATTTCAAGTTTTCACCCATTTACTGGGTATAGTACAGCACTCAGCTATTTCCGGTAGTCCCATTGACACTGAATGCAGTCGCAGTGTGCTAGGGTGACCTGCCCTCCATTCATTGCCATGGGAAAAGTAAGCAGGAGGTGAGGAGAACAGAGGAACAGGACACCCCATTCTCGGGGATTGTGGGGGTCCCAGCGGACGGACTTCCCCTGATCTATCTGTTTTCATCCATCCAGAGGCCACAGGAGATGCGTACTGAGCTCTATCTGTATGTGTAGTGCAGCTATCCTGCTTAATCTAAGCTCTCAGCAGTACAATAGAGCTGTTATTATATCCTGCTCTCTGCTGACCCTGTCTCAGTCTACACAGCAAAGCTGACTAGTGAGCAGCCAAAAGCAGGAAGCGTCAGCTGTTGTTTATGCTCTCACAGCAAGTGTGAAAACTTGAAAATTTCAAGATTTTCTCTTTTAAAAATTATAGGTTTATAATAAAATGTTGTGATAATGCACTTGAATAACTTTAATTAGTGCTTAGCAATTAATGTATGTTGTTTGAGTTGCAAAATGTACAGCATGCGTTATCTTTTATCATAGCATTAAAAAGTCTGTCTGGCTTGCAGGATCCACTACAGTAATGGTTATTACAGTATGTTCAATAGAGACTTGGAGACCTTCAAGTTACTAAGGCTTAAGTCACTTCAATTATAATAGTTGGTGCCTAGAGATTTGTTGATGATGGTAATACTTTTTAATGGACACGCATAAAGATGCTTCATAGATTAAGCCATGTTCCTTGCAGAATCTCATGGGTCGCCTCTAGAAATGTTCTCTAGTGCCAGGACAAATGGTGCTTAGCTGTTCTAAATTAAGTCATGAGTCATCTGGAAGCTTTGTCTTGTCTGAAACAAGATATAGTTGTCTCTTGCCTATTCCCTAATTTTCTGGTCAGTTTTCCCATCTTAAGCTTCTTGTCTTCTTCTCCATACACATGAGAGGTGTATAACAAAAGTTCCAGAGCACTTCAGCCAAGTTTTAGAATTTTAGTATAGAAAATAAGAGATGTTAAATAAGATATTTCAGGATGTTTAGTGGGGACTTTGAAGTGAATTGGTCTAACTTTGAAGTTTCTGTTGAAAACTGAGCAGGCCAAGAACGTGCAGAACATTTTTTGCTATGATGCCCTCTCTCTTCTATATATGCTACAAGGGCAGTCGACTGAATATTTAAAGCCTTTTGTATCTCATTGTTACACAACTTACAGTATATTCCCTCTCTCTTCTTTTCTTGTACTATTTCAAATACTATGGAGAATTGAATGAACACAGAAGCCATATGGGTACATACAGACTGCCCAGCCGTAATGTAAAGCATATCAATGAATCCATAATCAAAAACTTGGACTGGAGGAGGGAGTAATATTAACTGTCTTTTCTAATGTTAGTGCAAACCAATATTTGCTATACAATATGCTATTGGGGTCCAAATTCTTAGTTTGTTAGAGGTAAGCGGAGCTGAAGAGACTAACAATAAATCACACAGCATGGGATGTGACCCAAAGTAATCTGTTTATTGACTGACAGACAGCAGCTTTTGTACTGGCACATGATCTAATTACAATAATTCAAATCTATTATAATTCATTTATAACCATTGGTCAAAGAAACATAAACAAAATATAAATAAACAAGATAAAGAATTTAACATCTAAAATGCCAACCAAACGCATGCAGGCACAGAGTTGACCATCCATGATTAACTTCTTGGAACAGTAAATCCAAACAAGTTGTTTAGTGAGAATGTTTAAGAACATATGTGAAAAGCTAGGAACAGGTCAGTTTGACCTGCCGGACAGTCTAAATGCCATAGTAGCTAACTTCTGGAACAAAAGCCTTAGTGATTCACTCAAGGCTTATTAAATAACCATTTAATATCCATAAATCCTCCAGAAGAGAACAAATGAATATAGTGAAAAGAGACACAGAAGATGGCTACTTCCTTACAAAATGGCTACGCATAGGATAAAACATGGAGTCGTATTCATTTCACTAACATTGACTACCTGATGCACAATGTGCATTAGTAGTGCCTTAGGCTTCATTCAGACAGCTGTATGTAGACTGCCTCTGAGACTTGTTATAGAGATTCTCGGGTGCAACATGAATTGGACACCCGTCCGTGTGGTGGCCAAAGCTCCATGGACAGTGGACATTGTATGTCCTATTCTCGGCTGTGATATGAACCAGAATAATACATGCAGCATTTGTTTTCATGTGGACCATTGGTCTGTGAGAAAAATTTACTTATGTCAATAGCCTCACAAGCTATAATAAAATCAATGGACAGCACACAAACATAAAATATGACCATCTGAATAGGGGGTTAGGCTACCAGTGTACAACCCCTGCACTCTGATTGGCCAGTGCTGCCAATTTAAAATTAGCATGAAATGCCTCTGACTACTTATGCACCGTGTACACCAAGTAGTAGAAGGAGAGACCAAAGAGGGGCCAGAAAATGGAAAATCCAGGAAAGAACACGGCAAAGGGAGAGCGAAGGTCATATTATTCCCCACCCCCTTCTGTTTTTGAGGCAGATTTACTTCCCAGGACTAGAGGGTCACTTTAAAAGGGATGTCCCAGGATTACAAGTTATCCTCTATTCAATAGATAGGGAATAGCTTGCTGACTGGTGAGGGTCTCATTGGAGATCCTGAGAACCAGGGATTCCTGTGTCCCCCATCTTCTTCACTGTGGAGTTACTGCACCCCACAGTGAGGAGACTGAATGGAGTGCTGGTCACACCAGGGTGCTACCGATCCATTCAGTTTCAATGGGATTGCCGGAGATACAGTAGCCAAGCAGGTATTTCCATCAGCCCCTTTGAAATGAATGGAGGAGCAGCCACACATGCTTTGCCAACGCTTCATTCATTCTGACATCACTTTGTGGGGAGAAGCTACCCCTGCAGAAGGGGACACAGTACCCCCATACTTGTGCTTGACAGAGGTCTCAACAATGAGACTCCCACTAATCTGCAAGTTATCCCCTATTGGGTAGGTAAGGGATAACTTGTGATCCTGGTACAACCCGTTTAATGCTTACTAGTGGCTCTTGACCCTGTCTCATAGACTGGTGTCCCAAGCAGTAGACCCCTATCTATGATACCCATGTGCCCTATTGAATGGACAACACCTTTAAGACTATTATTAGAGATGAGCAAGCGTACTCGGTAAGGACAGATACTCGAGCGAGTATCGTCCTTACCGAGTACCTGCCTGCTCGCCCTCAATGATTCGAGGTGCCAGCATGGGTGAGCGCTATGTAGTGGGAGTAAGCAGGGTGGAGCAGGGGGGAGAAAGAGTTCTCCCTCCAGTTCTCCCCCGCCGCTCCCCGCCCCCCGCCGGCACCCGAATCTTTGCGGACGAGTAGGCAGGTACTCAGTAAGGCCAAGTATCTGTCCTTACCGAGTAAGCTCGCTCATCTCTAACTATTATCTAGGAATCTTACATAAATTTTTCAATACAAATCTGAACTTAATTGTGACAAATAAAATTGTAAGATTTGTTTCAGCCCCAGATATTCTGAATGGAACTTGATCTAATACCATAAATTGTCATTTTCTACTTATTTAATGCACCCGTTCAGTAATGTGTGCTATGCTGGTCATGTACATTCCTATTTTACACAACCCACCAATTCCAAACAGCTTATTGCAGTCATTTTGCAGCATACAGGCTTAGTCACATGGGTGCATCGGCGCCCGTGTTACTGCAAGAGGAAGACGGCCACACTTCAGGACGGACATCTCTCTGCAGCGCCGGAAGAAAGAACATGTGACCGGCTCCATTGCGTCCATACTGAAGTGCGGCCGTCTTCTTCGTGCAATAAGGGCTCAGTCACACGGGCGCATCGGTGCCCGTGTGACTAAGCCCTACCATTGTATTGTAAAGCTTTGATGGATTGCTTCATTCCTCACCATTCTGATTTGGCTCCTTTTGTTGTGTGATGGACTCTCGATGTCCAAAGGCTAAACTACATAAGTAATATTTATTCACTTAGAATCACTATTAGGTAACCTACACTGACAGTTACTAATTGTTCTGTAGTATAATGGTCTACTTCAGTGTTCAACAAATTAATAGCCTTGTATGATGTCCAGGCATGTAATATCTTTTATAGAGTGTAAGAGGATGAGTGATGTATCACTCATTCAGGACACATTAAGTGAATCTGAACAGAGGCTGTTCATTGAAATAGAGCAAAGAGCAAGTTTTGTTTTTACTTTGAGTAATTGCTGTCATGGACCTGAAGCTGCCCGTATATATAGCGGTAGTATGTGGCGTAGATAAAACCTTTTACAGGTTTACCACAAATTGCCACACCGTTGCAATGTAGCTTGTAGAAGTGAAACACAAATAAGCTTGCTGATTTGAAACCCTCACAACTCACGTTTAATGACACTCAGATACATAAACTTGATATCAATGGAAGCAGAAACTCAAAAAGATTTGTAGCACAACATCAAAAATGTTTTCCACATCAGAGGTTTTCAATATGAGCCCCTTAGTCAATCAATGCACATTGAGCCTGTAGTCAAGTTCCTGCCATACATGTTGTAGGGTATCATAACTGATTGATGCAGCGGCTTCTGTGATTCGTACCCACAGATCATCCATGGTGGGTGGTAAGGAGGTCATGTAGACTCTAACACTCCCCCAGAGGAAAAAAATCACAAGGCGTAAGGCCCAGGGAATGTGGAGGCCAAGGAAGAAGTTGACTACCATCACCACCTGCACAGCCAATCCATCTGTTTGATAGTCGTCTATTGAGCTCACTTCCAACTTCAATGGGGAGGGTGCCGATCCTGTTGGAAGGGATTTCCTGTTCCAGCGGCGGCAGAAGCAATATCTGTAGCATCGAGGTACAAAATCCCTGTGATTGTATCCTCATGAAAAAAGAGGGGGCCAAACACTTCCATAAAGTTTATATAACACAAAACACATTTACCTTGGGGGAGTCGCACATACGCTCCACATAGACAAGTGGGTTTTCCCTCCGCCAGATTCTGTCATTATGTTTGTTAACTGCCAGAAGGTGGAAGGCGGCTTCATCACTGAACACTAAATACTCCATGAAACCATCGCTTTCCATTACAGTTGTCATACTCTCGCAGAAAGAATATTTTTTCCCATAGCAACCAATCACAGCGCAGCTTTCATTTTGCCTCAGCAGTTTGAGAAATGAATACTGCACTGTGATTGGTAGCTGTGAGCAACAAGATCAGTCTTATGGTAGACAGTTTGGCTAAATGAAAATTTTTGAATTTCTGTTTCCATTGATGTAACATTTATGCAAATGAGTGTTATTAGACGTGAGTTATGAGGGTTTCAAATCAGGAAGATCGTTTGTAATAACCCTCTCCAACACTATCCTACCAAAAGTAATTGGACACCGGAGCAAGAATCAAAAGTAGTATTTATTTCCATCTATTATTACTTAGCGGGGCTCCTCGGGCCCTGATGACATTGGATACTCTCCGTGGCATACTTTCTATTAACAGTTAAATTTTATGCTGCTCATGGCAGTTAAAAAGAAAAAGAGTGTATCTTAGCAGAAGCAGGTATGACTACCCCAGCCCAACAGATTTATATAGAACTGACAGCAAAAACTGCTGTAAATTATACCAGAATTCTATTCCAGCTCATCTGTTTTGGCACACGGACGGTTCAAGATGTGAAAAATGTACTTTATTAGGGCGCCCACCCACTGGCATTTTTTTTTCTTTGCGTTTTGCGTTTTTCCTGCAGAGCAATTAGAATTGAATGTACTCCTGTCCACTGGCGTTTTGCGTTGCGTTGCGTTTTTTAACATAGGAACTGTCAGTTGCATATGTGTCCTTATTTTTCTCCTAATGCACCCATGAAAGTCAATGGAAATTAATGGAAAAGCCGCGAAAACGCCGCGAAAAACGCGGGAAAAACGCCGCAAAAACGCTGCGTTTTTCACGCACGAAAATCGCAAACGCCAGTGGGTGGGCGCCCTTACAAGGCATATATCTCTTAATACATTAGGCACATCTTACTCCAGTAGGGTTCATATTAAGACCAGCGGTCTTAAATTCCCTCAGTCTGATAAAGCATGGGAGTTTTAGGGACTTTTCATACAGGACGGAATATTCGACAACAGCATTACAGAATATACCGTCCCGGAATTCTGCACCAAAATGCACACTGCTAACTGCAGATTCTGATACGGAATTGACGGCATAATTCTGCTATTTTCAATTTTGCATCAAAATCCACATTAGTATTGTGGATTTTGGTTCTGAATAGAAATGAGCGAGCGTACTCGTTAAGGCAAATTACTCGAGCGAGTATCACCATTTTCGAGTACATGCCTGCTCGTCTGAAAAGATTCCGGGGCCGGCGGGGGTGAGCGGTGACTTGGGGGAGTGAGCAGGGGGGGAGCGGGGGGAGAGAGAGAGAGACCTATGCAGAGGTTATTGTACAGGGAGGGGAGGAGGTAAGCTGTGAGTAGTGTATCCTATGTTATCTAAATAAAGATAACATAGTAACATAGTATGTTAGGCTGAATGAAGACAATGTCCATCTAGTTCAGCCTGTTTCAACCCCCTTGCTGATCCAGAGGAAGGCAAAACAAAAAAACAAGAGGTAGAAGCCAATTAGCCCATTCGGGGGAAAAATTCCTTCCCAGCTCCAGAATGACAGTCAGAATAATCCCTGGATCAACCTTTGATAGTTCCTACCTGAACATTAACCCACTGGCCACCTAATGTCTATATCCTGTAATATCATTGTGCTCTAGAAAGACATCTAGTCCCCTATTAAACTCCTCTATGGATTTTGCCAACACCACGTCCTCAGGAAGAGAGTTCCACAGTCTCACTGCTCTTACAGTAAAGAACCCTCTTCTTTGTTGGTGATGAAACCTGCTTTCTTCTTGACATAGAGGATGCCCTCTTGTTACCGTCGTAGTCCAGATCATGGGAGAGATCCTTGTATTGTCCCCTCATGTATTAATACATAGTTATTTGATCGCCCCTTAGACGTCTTTTTTTTCCAGGGTGAATAATCCTAATTTTGATAGCTGCTCTGGATATTCCAGTCTTCTCATTCAATGTATTAATTTAGTTGCCCTTCTTTGTACCCCCTCAAGGGGTCACCTTTCCTTGTAATCTTGTCTGTGATGATAAGGAGATGAATACAGAACAGGATGTTTTAACCCTTTCCAATCCACTGTCTGACGTCAGCTCCGATTTCAGAAGATGTCCGGCAGGGTATTCTTACTGTATATTACTGGCTGCTCTGTTGTCGGGGGCCTCTCCGCATGTCCCATACCGCAGTACTGGCTCTAGCCAGCAGACAGCGCCATTGTATAATAGCAGAAAGAGAAATACCCCTAGGAAACCCTGAATCCAAAATTTGGATTGCAAAGAGCTAAACTATTATTAGGCTTAGTAGCCAGAAAGAAAACTGCAAGATTTTATTTAAAAAAAATTATATATATATATATAAATATATATATATATATAAATATATATATATATATATATATATATATGCGTGTATATGGATTGGGTCAGGTATTGCAGTGCATCCTCATTCAAGAGACCGGAGCTAAGCCGCAGTACAATACACAGCCCCCGGACACGAGTAGCGGAGTTTCCAGAAGTTGGCAGCCAACTTTTCCTATTAATAATATTTTCGTCCACCTGCTCAATTCCCCGATGTTGACCTCTAAAATATTGAATCCGGCTTTCTGCTGCGTGAACCACCACTCTAGTAAATGTTTAACGCGTTTTAAGCCTTAACTAATTTATTTCACTCTGAAACAAACTTGTATCAGCAGGGTGTCCATTTAGACATGTAAAGTCTGATCCGAAACATCTGTATCCACTTACCGGCATTCACCTGGCATTTAAACCTAAGATGCGTTGAGGGAAATCACTTGGAGAAATTCAATACAATATACAGAAGCCTTGTGATTTAACCCCTTCACAGCAGGGACCATTCTAGCCAGGTGTAAACAGTAGCCTACATCTGCATTTCACAAGGGACATCAGAGATCTTTTCTCCCAGCTGCAAATTCAAGGCTGCAAACCTGCAAAGATTAAGGGGCAATTAAATAATTTAAAGCAATGTAATCCTGCTAAAGTTAATATCTGGCGTCTCAGGTTAAATGCGCACCCGCTGAACGCAGACACTAATGGAAATATAATTGGTGTGAGCAATTAGGTGATAATTTACCATAATTGCCTACAAAGTTGAGAACTTTTCATTGAATCCTAGCGCAGAGGCAAGTTCTATGTGCAGATAGTAAGAGGGGGAAAGGGTTTTTGTGCATCTGTCATGTTGGCAATATATCTTTGAGTTACTTGCCGCCCTCTGCCCTAAAATAATCCATTCACATCTGTTACTTGTCCAGAACATTGAGTTTAATGGATGGAAAATACATCTACTGCAATCCTTTCTTCTCAGTGCCAACAAGTTTATTCCTGTCGCAAAATGTAAGGTGCTGACATGTATACCAGTCTGCTGGCACGCAAAATATTTTCCTACTTTCAAGGAAAAAGCGCTGATAGTTCATGTGTCAGCAGGGGGCACTTCTGGCTTAGTGCGAGTTTGCATGCGATATTAGGGGATTTCATAATTAGTACTTAGCTAATAGATTGTAATTAACAGAATTGAATGTGTTGAGATTGAAAGTAATTTGAAAATAGGAGAGGAGTCTTGCGACTATTAAGTTCTCCATAGATTTCATCAACAGCCTGTACAGAATACAGACTGTCCATAAAACAGAACATAACTTTTTGATGAATTGACAGAGAAGCCATACAGAATTTATTATGCAGTATTTACTGATGAATGGTAATGATAATTAAAGGGATCCTGCCATCAGGCTCAGAGCTCCTTCACACGGGTGCTGCGATTTGCGGTCGGTCGCGTCATGGCCTCAGCGTAACCGAAAATCGCATGAACGAGAAGCAGCCGTAAACAAGTCACAGCTGCATCTCACGTTTATGCGCCTGTTTAGATGGCCTGGGTGTGGCGAGTATATGCCGCACCTGCAATACCCTCAGGCAGAGGGGAGAGAGTTTAGCTTTGCTAAACTCTCTCCGCCCCTTGCCGGCTCACGGCAATGGGAGGGAGTAGGATGGGGGGAAGCTAGTGTGCTAATCTCCTGCCCCGTCCCGCCCCCTCCCTTTGCCAAAAGCCAGCAAGGGGTGAGAGGGGGGAGGGAGTTTAGCGGAGATACTTCTAAACTCCCTCCCACCCCCCTTTCCAGCAGCTCTCATAGGCTCCTTTAGGCGTATTATAGCCGAAAACATAGGTCCAGACTCCAGAACTATCTTTTCCATCCAGCATAAAAACGGCCGGCTGGAATGCGCACCGTATGCGCTATCATTTCCAGACAACCGTCTTTACACATTGGAAAATCGTCCATCTGAACTGATGCATTAGAATGTAATGCATCAGATGGTCACATCTATCGGCTGGCCATGAAAACACGATCGATATATGCTAATGCGAATAAGCCCTCATGATGCCTGAACCATGGGTAGCATGAACCCAGAACAGGGATGCCTGTTGCTCTTGTAAGGGTTTTATTCTGAAATTCTGCAACATTTTAGAATAAATACACATTAAAATTTGACTCACAGTTGAGCTTTGAGTTTCGCAGGTGGACTGGGCCATCCTCACCCTGCCTGCCGCATGCAAAGTTACAGCTCTCTGTCTACACACAAGCAGGGAGAGAAACTGTCAGTCTTTATGTTGTAGGAGGGCAAAAGCCGGCATGGCTCGGGGCTCAGCTTGGGGTCAAACGTCAATGAGTATTCAATCTGAAATGCCACAGAGGGTAACAGACATCCCTGTTCCAGGTTCATGCTGCCCGTGGTTTAGGCAGCATGAACTTGATGACAGACTCCCTTTAGTTGATTCATAAATAACTAGCAGGTCAATGATTTTACTGCTGTGTAGCACCATGAATAAAAGTACAACAAGGTAAGAGAGGTTGATGCTCTCAGCAAGGATCTATACCCTTGATGGCTCTGGCAATCACTAACCATCCTGGGTGCACTGTCTCACTATTGTAACCTGTTACAACTTGCAGCTGCACTCGCTCTCACTTGGCTACATTATGGTTACTGCTACTTGACTCCCAATTGCCAGGAGGAAACTCGCTTAAATAAACTAGACCATGATGTATACATGCCTGGCGTCATCACTCGCATGCATTCTCACGCAACCTGTGCCATCCGCTGTCAGATTCTCCACTGATATGGCATTTGGGTCTGTAAAGGCCCATTTACACACAAAGATAATCTTTCAAAAGATTAAAAGATCAGCGATCGTTTTATATAAAGTAATAATAGGCACTAATTGCTATTAGTACTTTATCAACTTCATTTGCATGCACATGAGCTTCTGGGGGCTGTTGCAGAACTCAGCAGGAGGTCTGAGCTTTGTAATTAGCTCCATTGCTCAGCCATGGGCTGCTAAGAGAAAAAAATGTAGCTCCCCGTGGAGAATTCAGCACCATGGACAACAGACACAGCATGCAGTCTGTCTAATCTTCACTCTTGCTGAACTATAGCTTTAATGCGCAGCTGAAAATCATTGTTCAGCCGAAGAGTGAAAGATGGGAGCATTTACACACAAACATTATCGCTCAACGAGACGATTGCACCAAATTTCAACCCACAAGAGCTCCTATTTTACCAAGCAGCAAGGATACATGAACATTTCAAAGAAAGGATACAAACAGTTCAACATCTTACTAGTAGCAAAATCTGTTTAAGAAAAACATTTAATTTATTAATGAATCGCCCATGGCAATAGATTAAATATTTACAGATGAAATGGTGGCAAAGAAAAGATTGTAGATATAAATCAGATTTTTCTTGAAAACAGGATTTCCCAGACTATTTTACTGTGTGTGCTCGGCGTCCGCTGCTTATGAGAAAATTGATGATGTTCTACTTTGCTGTCAAATTAATGTAAAGAACAAAAACACGTGGCATCAAAATATCCTGGAAATGATTTTTATGTAGCATCGGGATGGAGTGTGCCAACCATTAGTATGTAGCGAGTTGTCTATCTCCAACCTCAGGCAAGTAGTGTAATTGTTGAGTCCGTGTGTAAGCACATCATGCTGAGCGCTTTACCAATAACCAGCAGTGATTGCACGGAGGGACAGACAGGACGAACAACAACCCAGCGCCAGCTTGCAGACATGCCCAACAGAAGGAAAGTCCTGTTTAACAAGCAATAATGAACGGACCAGCTTCTATTTCAAATAACAAATTCATCCCTGGTGATATCAGTGAAGTTCAAACTCAGCACATCCTATGATTCCGCTATGAACTAATGTGACAACTGTAATTCCTGCTGAGTATTTGCCATTTGTGCCACAGGTGTTTTTTATCACATTTTTTGTAGCAAAAAACGCTGCATCAAATGTTTGCTGTACGTCTATAGTAAAATAATAAATGCCCTATAGACAATATAAATAGTACTAGAAATTATTAGGAAATTATAGTACCAGTGTGTCTGGTGGCACAATGCACCACACAGCTGTGCTGCATGCTGCATCTATCCTGCTCCCCAGACATTATGCACACAGCTCTACTACAGCCATCCTGACCCCACACATTACACACACAACTCTACTACATGCCACACACAACTGTAGTACATCCATCTTGATTCCCACATATTCCACACACAGCACTACTAAATTGTACATTCATTATGATTCCCACACATCACACACACAGCTGTACTACATCCATCTTGATTCCCACACATTACACACACAGCACATTACTCACACAGCTCTAGTACATGCATGCTGACTCAACACATCCCACACACAGCTGTACTACATCCACCTTCATTCCCACACATTACACACACAGCACATTACACACAGCTCTGCTACATTGTACATCTATTTACATCCATCCTCACCCCACACATAGCACACACACAGCACAGCACATGACACACACAGCAATGCTATTCCACACATCACCAGTCTCCTGGATACAGTGATCACCCCTGTTCATGTGATTCCTGACTTCACCCATACAGGTGATCACATGACGGTGACATCATCACAGGTCCTGGTGGCTGCTGTCGGTTTATCCAGTATACCGTATTTTCTACCAAACGGCACAATGGCTCCTCCCACAGCAGTGACATCACTACAGTCCTAAAGCCCACCAGATCTCTGTGGTGGTGGCAGGTTGGTGTCTTTTGTCAAGACTGCTGAGTTGTGTCTTAGATAATAACGACTTAGTTGTATTCTCAGTGTGTTATTTTTGTCCTCCCCTTTTCCAGAGCGCTAACTGTGTTGTTCTTCTGTCAGTCAGGCTCTGTGTTTTATATATGTTGTAGGACCTTTGATGATGTCACCAGAGGGCGGAGTGATGACATCACCAGGGTGCGGAGCATGAGAAGCACTCACATATTAACTGACAAGTGGTCATTAGTAGTTTGATATTACAACAGTATGTTTTTGTGGTGTTTTTCAAACTTTTGCTGTGGATTTCTGGCGCAGGGGGATTTTTTTCAAAAGCACAGCGTGTTCTGGGTACAGCATTCATTTTGCAATTTTCTCATAGGCTTCACTATAAGAAAAAATGCTTAAAAACACCACTAAGAAATGCCTGTAGAAATTGCAGGCATTATCAAGAATTCCATACAATCTTTGTGGCATTGCTTTAGAAAGAAAAAAAACCTGAAAAGGAAGGATGATGGGACCTATTTTCTTAAACTGGTGTTTAATACTCTGGTCTAAGCATTTGCCCTGATAGGAAAGACAAATGTATTAAATGGCATAAGCCTCTTAATACATTTGTCTCATCTTGCGGCTTTCTGGTGCGCCAAATGAAAAGCTAATCCAGCGCGAAGCTAGAGTAGATTTTTGCTATAACCATTAATGCATTTGGAAAGTCTTCAGATCCTTTCACTTTTTTACATTTTGCTATGTTGTGGCTCTGTGCAAATTTTAAAAAATGCTTCTTTCTGGTCACTCCGCCATAAAGCCCAGATTGGTGCAGTGCTGCAGTGATGGTTGACCTTCCAGAAGTTTCTCTCATCTGCACACAGGATCTTTGGAGCTTTGGAGTGACCATTGGGTTCTTGGTTACCTCTCTTACCAAGGCCCTTGTTCCCTGATTACTTAGTTTGGTGTGTCGGAAAGTTCTAGAAAGAGTCCTGGTTGTTCCTAACTTCTTCCATTTAAGAATTATGGAGGCCATTGTGCTCTTGTAAAAAGGAGAAAATAATGGACTGTGGGCGCAACCCTTGTAATATAAGGCGCAAAAAAACAAAGTGATTAACCCAAATTCTTTTTATTAATTAAATTATAGCCAGCACAAATAACGTGTTTCGGTGACGCAGACCCTTCTTCAGAAATGACAGGAAAGCAATACAGGGATGTTACTGTATACTCATGTTCTGTACCTCCAGGAAAGAAGAAAAGGCCATTATTCTCTTGGGCCGTTTCACTGCAGCAGAATTTTTTTGTACCCTTCTCCAGATCTGTGCCTCCACAGAATCCTGTATCTGATCTTTACAGGCAGTTCTTTTCTCCTCATGGCTTTTGGCTCTGATATGCATTGTGAGCTGTGATCCCCTTTATATAGATAAGGGTGTGTCTTTTAAAATGATGTCTAATCAATTGAATTTACCAAAGGTGACTCCAATCAAGGTGCAGAAACATCTCAAAGATGATCCAGAGCTACATTTCAAGTGTCATACCACGGGGTCTGAATATTTGTGTCAATGCAACAATTAAAAAGATTTCTAACATACTCTTCTCACTTTGTCATTATGGGGTATTGAGTGCAGAATGATGGGGAAAAACTTTAATTTTTTTTCATTTGCACAAGACCACAACATAACAAAATGTAGAAAAAAATTAAAGGGTCTGAAAACTTTCCAAATGTCTTTAATTCCAGTGCCTGGTGTCGCTTGCAGGAAGTGTGATCATGTACCAAACTGGGGCACTGCACTATGAACAGCATTTTGAGCTGATTGGCGAGGATCCCAAGCAGAGGACCTCTGGCAACCTCTGCTATTCGTGACCTGCCCTGAACATAGGTCACCGGGAAATCCCCTTTAAGCATTTAAGTAGGAATAGTACAGTATGAAGGGCAATGTCGAGCAGTGTTGCTGTCAATCCTTCAAGTTCCAAGGAGCAGATATATAAAGGAGAACGTTCATCCTCACCGCACAGATTGTCTACAGTCATAGTATCTTCACAAATGTGTATTTAACATAAAAGTATAATATTACCTTTGATAAAACTTTAAAGTAGCCAGAAGATAAAATGAAGGAGAAGAGAATTTCCATCTTAATGGGCCTCTGTTATATAGAGGTATATTTTATGCTACATAAACGAATCTTGTGATAGATGCCCTTTTAATATTAATACAGGATGTGAATTTGGCCCCTGCCCATGTATTTGTCTTTTATAGCTGGCATCTTTTTGACTGCATAGGTGTTAGGAGTCTATAGATCTTGTCCTTGTGTCATTTCCTTTTGCAGATTGCATTCTCCTGTCACTGCGCTGGCTGCGGCAGCTTTCAGGATCTTGTGATACTGCCAAGTCAAACCTATCACCGCCATCCATCTGACTGATAAGGAGAGAGCTGAATCAGCTGCCTCATAATGCCAGTGTCCTCACTGCCTGCATTATGGTCTAAGGCAGAACTCTCAAGAGGATGCCTTTGAAGCAGTTCAAATGTAGGGATTCCGAGATTCAGACACTTTGGGTTCCAATGTCTAGTAGTTTTTTCAGACTATCTAACCAAAAGTAATTGGACACCTGAGCAAGAATCAAAAGCAGCATCAATTTACATATATTAATACTTAGTGACTCCTCCTGTGGCCTTAATGACATCGGATTAGGCATCTCTGTGTCATATTTTATACTAATGTCTGATACACTTCAGCTGGTATTTCCCTCCATGCATCCTGCAAATGTCTGAGGAGTTCTATCAAAGAAGATGGATGCTGTTCATATTTCCTGACTCCATGTACCAGTTTGTCCCAGAGATGTTTAGAAGGGTTCAGGTTGGACTCTGTGCAGGCCAGTTCAATCGTGGAACATCCATATGACTCCTTCACACCCAGGTACGTCCATCTGGTTTGAAGATAGAGTAGTTGGATTGATCACTCCATAGAATATTCTTCCATTGTTCAATGATGACACTCCTTGCAACAATGTAGACAGGCCAATGCATCTTCCATGAGAGAACTTTCTCGATGTTTGAAGGACGAAAGGAGGTAAAGTGCATCAGACCTTAGTAGAAAGCATGCCACAAAGAGTATCCGATGTCATTAGGGCAGGATAGGTCATCAGTAGTTGATCGGCAGGGGTTCGCCACTCAGGATTACTGATGCTCAGCTCCTCCCGCCCACTGTTAGTCATCAGGGCCAGAAGAGTAAGAGATGGCTTTTCTCCCATTGAAATCAATGGGAGTGATGCCTCTTTTTACACTTCCAGCTCCTCAAAGAGGTCAGAGCCAAAAATGTCATCACCGCTCCCATTGATTTTAATTGGAGTGAACCTGCCCATTATACTTCCGGCTCTGATCCCACTACACGGCAGAGGCCGGAGGATCAGCTGATTGGCGGTAATCCCGAATAGCCACCAGATCAACTATTGATAACCAATTAATAGTCATCAATTGTTTAAGCCAGAATACCCCTTTACATTTTAGCAGTGAAGGTGAGCTGAGAAGTTTTATGTGAATATTGTTTCTGCACATGAGATCACTAGGTTTTTTTTTATCGGAGGAGCTAAGAAGAGTGCTGACATGTGACTTCACATTCATGTTCATTAAAGTTAAAACATATACATGATATGTCAGCAACAAAGAAAATAAAATACTTGCTTAAAGTAGTATGGTAAAGTTCAGATCCAGCATGCCCAATAATAGTGAAAGGTTGCTAAACAGCATACTTTGCCTAAGGCAAGATCTCCAACCGGGGTAATTGACATCTTCTCTTCTCCTTCCACCCTCTCCTACACTGACATTAACTACACACTGGCTTCTTAAAGATTTATTGGAAGGGAGAGATACATAGTAGCTGTAATGAAAGATGCTTGGTAGAGGCAGGGAACGGAGCGGAAATAAAGATGTGCCCTTTACACAGGTGACTATTCTAAAGAAAGGATGCAGGTGCAGAATCCCAGATAAATACATCTATTCACTACATGAAAACCTCAAGGACCAGAGGTGAAGGAAATCGCAACCGAGTGAAACAAATCTGCAGTTTATAATCAAGAAGAAAAAGAATATCATTTCTCTGTTATGGAAGTATGATATTCTTGTATTCGCCCATGGAAGTAGCATGTTATTACATTTGTATATTCTGTTCAAGCCAAGCCCATAAATATTAATTGGTTTCTTGGCCCAGTGCTGAATACGGGACTTTTATCCCATTCTCTCTCTTCTGCTCTTCAGAGCATGCCATTAGCATTTGCATGTTTTCTTGTTCCTTGCTAACGGACCGAACCATGGTCCCAGGAGATGTTATTGAGTAGAGGGAGGCCTTCTCATTGTCTCTGCCATTCAAATGACTACCCAACTTTCTTAGACTCAGCGTTTTGGACCATCCCGGGGAAGGGGGGGAGGACTGTCTTAAGACAATGGGGAAATTATTGACTAATATTATGATTCATCTGTGACATATAGCCTAAAAAAAAATGTATCCCCAGGACCGTGAGGTGTTGCCTCATTCAATGCATCAACTTTCGTTGTTGTAGGCCCCTAGGAGAGGGCCAAAGCATATATCTTCTGAACTAATAATCTCTCCTGTATCATGTTTAGTGTCTTTGAATAGATAAAATCATGTAATGAAATATGAGGTTCATAGTTTTCCTTCTGGAGTCTCTCCTGGGAAAATATGAACAAAATGTTGAATTGTTTTTCCATAGTGTAGTTTCAAGCTTCTAATCAGCTTGTCTCCACCTGATGCAATGAGTGGGAGGTTGGAGATGTGGCTTGGATATGGTAAAGCTGTAGCGTGATCTCTGTCAGCATTCCAGGAGACTTTACCCACTTACAGGATCTGCCCATGCCCTGCGAGTCTCTTTGCGCCCAGATTCAAACTGATCTAATCCGTAAGAACTGGTCTCATACATTTTATTCTTTTTTTCTAGAAGTGTATTGTGTATACTGTATGTGCCTTTTCTTTTTATATTATACTTTTATATACTTTTAATGTTATAACCGATAGACCCCCGATAAGTGTGGTAATTTTGATAGCTGAAGAGCTGGGAGGGCTTCTATCCAGTGACAAGAATTTACATGGCTAGTCCACTTTAGTGAAACAGTCAGTATGGCAGTGAGTATTTTTGGGGTATGCAGCACTGTGTTGGGGGTGACTTATGCTCCATTTTGCAATGATTGAGGGAATGGAATTAGGTCAATCCCATCACGTATGTATCATGTGCTGTGAGCCCTGGTGTTCATGACAATCTCTACTATGTGACATTAGGAAGTCAGGAGAGTTAAATGATCATTTCTGCGGTCATTGTCCATTTTGCTTTCATAGAATGATTTGTGAATAGTAATGTTCTAAGCTAGTGTTTCCAATTCTAGTCTTTAAGAAATCCCAACCGACAATGTCTTAAAGACCTCCTGTAGAGATAATATATGAATAACACCATTCCTGGCCATTGTATGATTTCTATCATGCATTTTCCCATTTTCTCCTGTGTAGGGTGTATCTGTGACTTTCAGTTCACTTTGAGCTGGTGGGCGGAGCCTTCTGCTGTGCTGTGTTCTAGACACTGTGCACAGAGAACTGCATATTCTGCTCCCTAATTGTCCATAGCACACACAAAGACAAAACATCATCATGCACAGATGTAGTAAGCAGTGCAGATATGAATAAACAGCAGTAAAGTTTCTCCTTCTCTCCTCCTCCCCTCTGCTCTCATAGACTTAAATGAGCATGATGATTTATCCCTCTCCTACACTTCCTGTTTTGTTTTCATGCTGTCTCCAGCAACAGTGGTTAACATCACTTGACAGTGAATAGTGGAAAGCAAATTAAGAGGAAGGGACCAGCCTTTTAAAGGGATTTTTCATCACAGAATTATCATTGAAGGTAAATAAAGTGAATTGCACTTTTGCCAGTTATCACACAGACTATCATGTAGGCACAAACTGTTGTAAAAGTTAGTGACCATTTAATGTAACTACTTAAATCACCTGTACAACAATAAGAAAATCCTCAAGACATGGTCTATTGGGGTTCCATATGGGCCCATTTGGGTAACACTGGTCTAAGCAATGGATCACTTTTGTATAGTCAGATTTTGGTAAAAATCATTATATATTTATTAGGCTAAAACTATAAAGAGACTTTGGTGATGATTTGCCTCAACATGACATATTACTGCCAAGCACACAGACATAAAACTGATACGTCACCTATGTAAGGGCAGCATATTAAAAGGACAGGAGTGCTCTCCTATTACCCCAAAGGGCACAAAATAATAAATAATGTGCCATTTGGCTAAAAAGAGTGATCAAAGAATACAGCAGACTCAGTTATGAGTATTCCCCACCTACTCCAACCCCAGCTGGCAGTTGTTGATGTGGAGCATGTATACCATACTTTAATACACAGCAGCCCATCAAACACCATGTCTTAAGCTGACTGATCTCCTTTAAAGCTTCAGTATTGCTGCACTCCACTGAAGTAGACTTTGGAGTAACCTGATAATATCACATGTACAATTTGTATTGCTTGCAAATCATCATATCTTACAGCGTTTAGTTACTGTATGAATGCATTACATTACTTATCTCGTACGTATTCTAAGAAAAAACAAATATTTTGCTCCAGAACTGCATTCTGCGTTCTGCTCATCAATGCTGGTTCCAGGTGACAGCTTGTCAACAGACAAAACTCCTGTAATGCAATGTCATCTGCTGTACTGTCTTCTGGGTGAATTATCTTTTTTTCTATTCTTGTATTTCAAGACTATTCGCTCTATACAGACACTGAACAAGCAGGGTATATTGGAAAACTTCCCATCTGGAATCTGTAGTTTGTGGCTGTGAAAAAAATAAGCTATAAGGCCCACTGGAACTCAGTATTAGTACAAAATACATTTTTTTTAAAGTTATGAAAAAGTTACAGAACTTTTCATACCGATTATATATTGATGAAAACTGTACAATTATGTTCAAAGACAAACTCAGGAGTGCTTCAAAAAGATAAATTCCCAGCAGCTGTCTCTGTAACATGAGTGGGGGTAAAAAAAAAGCCTAGTGCTCATAAGACACATTAAGATATGACAAACAGGATAAGTAAACTGTATATGTCTATCTGTGACAGGTACAATTTAAGGCACCTTCATTGATGCATGTATAGAGATTCACATCAGTTCTGTAGCTATTGACGCGCCTCCATTATGGTGGTGCATTTTTACACCCATCATAGAACAAAACCAATTTTCATTCTCCCGAGAGATAATTTAAAGATCCTCAGAATTGGCTTCAGATTTTTAGTCATACAGTTTAAATAGTCTTAGATTATAGGGAGATGTATCGTCTTCATTAGGCTTTATAGTTAAAATGTATCCCAAAATATATTCTTTTTTTTTCTAAACAGTATTCATTTTCTAAATTGTAGATTTTATTCTATTTTTATTCTATTTTATTTACATGATTTTGGGGTCAGACATCTTAACTGAGCTGCTAATCCGAGCTGTGAAGAACAGATCAAAGATTTGTCTTACAGCAGGCACATAGATGTAGCTGGATGTCCCCACACTTTCCCTGTATGGACTGATGCAGATGTGTGAACAAAGACCATTGTTTATATTGTTTTTTTTGGGTTTTTTTTAATTTTAAAGAATAATGGGAGGAGTTGGGAGTATTCTTCTCACGAGATAACAGGGAGAGTTTATATATTAGACCCAATAGAGTCATATAGCCAGGTAGTAGTTGTTGTGGAAGGGGAGATCTGCACCAGCCGCCAGGCAGCAGGACTATCTGCCAGAGTTCCATATAATCATGGGGCATTGAGACCTCTATGAGGGAGAAACTTCTAAAAGGAGGATGCTGAGCCCAGAGGAATGGACACTAAGGAGAACGCTGCTGGCTCTGCCAAGAGTGGCGTAACAATTGTCAGTGGTGGATCCTGTATTATCTGTCGTCCGCTTTATAATAGAGGTGTTACTTTTTACTGCAACCTTGCCCTCTAATGATAATGAAATGACTGCTGCCTCTGCCCCCCAATGTACACAGCTAAAGGTGGAAAGTCATCTCTTCAAAACAGGACCAGATGATTATGAGGATATACTGATCCTCACAATGAAGAAGTAGCAGCACTGGTTGAGCTCTGCTGCTCTTTTTCTGGTCTTCCCTGTACAGCAACGCCCCATGCCACTTGAATGGGGCTGTGTTGCAGTTCCTCCCAAAGTGGCCAAAAATCCTACTGTGTAGGAAATAACCTTAATAAGTGTTGCTTGTCATAATCAGCCGGGCAATAAAATCTGTCCAAGGACAACATCTGGATGGAGGTTTTATGTAAGGATAAGTGTGGCGGCTCAGTTGATAGCATGGCTGCTTTGTAGCGCTGGAGTTCTAGGATCAAATTTGTCCAAAGGCAAAATCTGTATGGAATCTTCCAAAGTCTATGTAGATGTCCTTGATGGGATTTGAGCGAAGCACCCCCGAGCCACATTCATTGAAGAGCAACCACCGCCATGCTTTAGGGAACTTAGGGAGGGCATCTTAGTGCACCCAATTTTTACTCCCATTGTCTTTAATGGAAGTCGGAATCTGCATGTCCCAATTCATGATTTTCTTTTTAATCGGATCGGTCACTGTCAATCTGAATATTCCAATAATTGCTCAATACTAACCTTAACCCTTTCCAATCCACTGTCTGACGTCTAAAGACATTGTGATTGGAGGCTGTACAGCTCCGATGTTGGAAGACGTTCGGCAGGGTATTCTTACTGCAGATTACTGGCCTCTCTGTTGTCGGGGGCCTCTCCAGCATGTCACATACCGCAGTACTGGCTCTAGCCAGCAGATGGCGCCATTGTATAATGGCAGAAAGAGAAAGCCCCCTAGGAAACCCTGAATCCAAAATTGGATTGCAAAGGGTTAATGACCCAAGTCCTTTCATACTCATCATTGAGGGTTCCAGAGATTGGACTCCAATAATCTTATGGCTTGTCCTACTGATACGTCCATCATGGCACTTCCTGATACGAATAGACCTTTAAGCTAGACAATCAGTGAAATGTATTTTGAACTTACTAAACATCCATGTCCCATACTTATATTTCCTAATACGAAAAATATGCCTGATTATCTTCTGACTTTTCTGAGATATGTTTCCACCTCAGTTATAGCTGATCTTTGCATCAACCAATATGGCTGCTGTTACAGCTTGATAAGGACTATTGCAAAGCCTTCCTAATAGCACATCTGCTTAGTTCTGCAGCAGTATGGCAGCAAAGGCTAAGCTGGCTCCCTGTGGGAGCTGTAATATCAGCCATTCTGGGTGTCATCCAGCTTTCTCAGAATCAGATAATACTATGAATTGGCTGGATAGAACTTGGCTGAAGAGGATTTTCAATTTAAGGTCTTATATTTCCCGGTGATTGTTTTTTTATTTAGTTGGAAATGCTCTTTAGCGTAGGATCAGTCAACTACCAGGAGCCAAGTAGCCAATGAGGCAGTGATGAATGAAGGAAATACTCATTTGTGCATAACCCACTTCTAGATATTTGAGACATGCTACATATGGATGGAGTTCTATCAGAACAATGGTACATCATCATTCTTTAGGCTTGTCTGAGAACAACATGGAAACAATTTTAGTGCCGTATTACAGACGCAACACCCAGTCCCTTGCAGGAATACTGAATCGACATTCAACCACAAAAACCAACTAAAGATGCCCATACAGTTCAACAACTATCATCTGAATGATCACTCAGCTGACAGCTGTTTTCCCTGGCTCCCTCACACACGCAAACATTTGGTTCAGTTGAGTGTTCATATGTTTAGGGAGGTAATCTGCAGCGAGATAGCTCTGGAACTGGCTTATCTCCCAGGAAACAAAAGGATCAGGCATTGAAATTCAACATCCCCCATCCTTCCTTTTTCATTTGTTGGGGGAAAGTTGACCAGCCTCTCCCGTACACATTAGAAACTTTTCCAGTCTACCGTTATCTGCAGTTACGGACGACAACTCACTAATGTGCATTGGGGCCTTAAAAATAGTTCAGTACAACTGTGAGGGATTCTAGCCATGTGACCATAATACAGGTGCTAATATCTGCACATATTACAGTTGGGTGAAATCTTAGGAGTTTATAGATGCGCCCATGATTAGTGAAATGCGAACTTTTGAAAAGTTTGGTTCGGCCAGTTAGCCGTACTTTTGCGAAGAATTCGATTCATATTAGTTTGAACCAAACTGGAAATTCAAACTGGTGTATAACTGTTGCGGTGGTTCTTGGATCACTTCCTTTCTAAATAATTTGCTACATATCTTGTATGTATTTCTCTATCTTCTATGAAAAAAAGGGTTTGGTTCCTAAGAAGAACCCGAAAGCTTGCTATACCATCATGTATTTTTGTTAGCCATTAAAAGGTATCATATCTACAAGATTACTTGGTTCCTCTTACTGAGAATGATCACTCTCTATCGTCTGACTTTGGTTGGAGTGGTATTAAGGCCTCCTTCACACGGGCAACAAAGGCGTGCGATTTTGTAGCATTGCTACAATGCTACAAATCGCATGTATGAGAAGCCCATGGTTTCCTTCACACATGCGATATTGTGTAGCATGCAACAATCAGACACAAAAACCTCACGGGTCCTGCTATATGCATGCGACTCGTGAGGTTTTGTAGCCCTTGTTTCCCTATGGAGCCTTCCTCTCTGTTGCATTGCATTGCACGAAAATGCGATTTTCGTGTAGTGCGATGCAACTTTGACAGTAGGAAATCCTACTATAAAAACTAAAATTTAAGCTCTGGCTACCAGAAACCCGGGGAGAAGATGCGGCCGGGCTGACAAAGCAGGAGAGGTGATGCATGTGTGCTTTGTTTTTTTTTTTCCTTCTTCAGCTATGGCTTATTTTCGGGGAAGGGCTTATATTTCAAGCCTCCCACAAAAATCCTCGCATGTGGCGCTACAAAGTCGCGCAACTTTGTAGCACCACATGTGACTCTGTAGCGCTACAAAGTCGTGGTGTCATCGCAATAAGTCGCAGCGATATCGCACGGACCAGCGAGGCGATATCGCTGCGATTTTCTTGCAGCGATGCCCTGTCTCCTGTGTGAGCAAGGCGTAAGTGAGATGTTCTTGGCCTCACCTGTGGGTAATTTGTCAGGACTATTCAACCTGGCCTGGTACTTGGTTTCAGTATGGTTTACTTTCAGTCTTCCTCTGGCTATGGAAGAAGCCAGAGCTTGGAGCTGGTTCCCGTTTACCTGAGTCTTTGCAAAGCTAAGTGCAGTGGGTATTATCTATTACATCTTGTTTGCGATGGTTTTGTCCTATCCCACGTAGGGCCAGCTAGAGGCCTAGGTACGTGGTCAGGTTCGCCCTTCTCAGGGCTGGTTACCTGGGTAGGTTCTTTAGGGACAGCGTTTCTTTTGTTGCGGTTCTCTTGAATATTTACTACTGTTGGGTGTGCATGTACGTTAGTATTTCAGGTTTCTGATCCAGTGTGTCCTGTTTGGATGCGACAGTAACCCGGTCTAAGAGCCATAAAAGCCTTGTATAACACTTGCATTTTTTTGCATGGAAAATTTGTTTGTAAAAGTGTGAAAACAATGTTCTATTCTCTGTGCATTGTGTGCGTAGATTTTGCAAATAAGCTCATGTGAAGCCGTCTTAAAAGGCTAGTTAGCTTAATGATAACCAGTTGTGTTCTTTTTATGGCGTTTTGCACAGTTTCACGCTTCCCCTTGCATATTTGCATACCTCTTATAAACTTCTATGGGATAATTTGCTGTGCAAAACATAGAAAGATAAAGCGCTGAAATCAAATGGTTCTATTCTCTCTGTTAAGTGCTCACAGATTTTGCGCACGCAAATACCCATTGTAACACGGTTGTGTAATGACTGCCAGCAATTGTGTGTCGAAAACCACTTTTAGGGTGGCCGCACATGGCCTAATTTGAGCACATATTTGCGCACACAAAAATTGCGTGTGCAATACGCAGGGAATAGAACCCATTGATTTCAATGGGTTCCTTCATGTCTCCTTTTTTGCGTGCATATTTCTCGCATGTGCAAAAAAATAGAATATGCTTTATTTTGTGCACATTTGCACACCAAAGGGCCCCATAGAACGGCTTGCGCAAAATACAACACAATTTCGTGGAATAAAAGAATACACTTGGGCCTTACTGGGCTAAATAGCCATTTAAATTGGGGCGTGGTAGTGTCCAGTGTGCAAGAACCATGCCTTGCATGCACAAAATGTACAGTAAAATATACCGATACATGCGCAATAAAGCCTGCGTGTGCCATTGTGCCCGTGTAAAGGAGCCCTTACAGCTGCAGATTTTGACAGTGGAATACTCTGGCGTTCTGCACAATATTCCATCCTTCTGAAGGCATTCTAAGTGCTTGTTCATTCAACCGTGTTTTCACATGCTTTTGCACGTGGAAAATATTTGCACGCTAAACACAGAGAATAGAACCCATTTAAAGGGTGTGTGACTTGCATGTGAACTGGCTTGTGTGCACAAAAAGTAATATGTGCAGACTGATATAACCTATCTCCTCTATATATTTATATATGTACAGCTGGTATCAGTTATACATCTCCTGTTTATAGTGATATGGAGCATGCTGGTAGAACCTGTGTATATTTCTATATGTACAGCTGGTATAAGTTATAGATCCTGTATATGAAGCATGCTGGTATAACCTGGGTATCTCTTGTATATAATTATCTATGTACAGCTGGTATGTTATACATCTAATGGTATTAGTTATACAGTCAATGGAAGCCATCAGTCCTGCGACAAGTCGCCACACATCTGCGCTATCACCAGCGCGATGGCTCGTCATTCTCTGCACTGTGCATGTGTAGTAGTGCGCCAGCCGGCACATCATTAGGCCTTAGTCAGACGGGCGGTTTTTTGCGCGATTTGCGCATGCGTCCGGCGATTTTTTAAAACCATTGCTTTGCAATGGTATTGGACACATGAGCGCTTTTTATGCGCTCGTCCGATAAATTATAGAACAGAAATCGCAGATCGCACCTATCTGCGATCTGCGATTCCTGTTCTCTATATGCGCTCAATGGGGCCGGCGGCAGCAGCGCCGACCCCATTGAGAACATATAGAAGACAAATCATTCTTCTCTGCCACAGCTGTAACAGCTGTGGCAGAGAAGAACGATGTTTCCCATTGAATTCAATGGAGCCGGCAATACAGCCGGCTCCATTGAAAGCAATGGGCTGCCGGCGTGCGCGGGATGAATTGTCGGGAAGGGCTTCAATATATAAGCCCTTCCCTGCAATTCATCCAGAAAAGGGTTAAAATAAAAAATATATATATACTCACCTGCTCCCGGCAGCCGGAGTTCCGCGCGGCCGGCCTGCAGTGGGTGTGAAGGGGGTGTGAGTCATGAATGGGTGTGAGTCAGACCTGCCTCTGATTGGCTCAGCGCTGAGCCAATCAGGGGGCAGGTCTGACTCACACCACCTTCACACCCACTGCAGGCTGGCCGCGCGGAACTCCGGCTGCCGGGAGCAGGTGAGTATATATTTTTTTTATTTTAACACTTTTCTGGATGAATTGCAGGGAAGGGCTTATATATTTAAGCCCTTCCCGACAATTCATCCCACACTCGCCCGCAGCGCATTGCTTTCAATAGAGCCAGCTGTATTGCCGGCTCCATTGAATGCAATGCGCTGGACAGCTCCGACCCGTTTCTAATGAAACGTGGCTAGGAGCAGATTTTCAGGCGATTTTCGGGCTCCGGTCACGCGATTTGCGGATGCGCATCCGTCATGCGATCCGCAAATCGCGCGAAAAAACGCCCGTCTGACTAAGGGCGACTACCCACTTGCGTTTTATTTTCCTGTGATGTTTTGCGTTTTTTCTCAAGAGCAATTAGTATAGAATGTGTTCTTGTTAGAGATGAGCGAACGTACTCGTCCGAGCTTGATACTCGTTCGAGTATTAGCGTGTTCGAGATGCTCGTTACTCGTAACGAGTACCACGCGATGTTCGAGTTACTTTCACTTTCATCTCTGAGACGTTAGCGCGCTTTTCTGGCCAATAGAAAGACAGGGAAGGCATTACAACTTCCCCCTGCGACGTTCAAGCCCTATACCACCCCCCTGCAGTGAGTGGCTGGCGAGATCAGGTGTCACCCGAGTATAAAAATCGGCCCCTCCCGCGGCTCGCCACAGATTTGTTCTGACATAGAGGAGGGAAAGTGCTGTTGGTGCCGGAGCTGCTATAGGGAGAGTGTTAGGAGTATTTTAGGCTTCAAGAACCCCAAAGGTCCTTCTTAGGGCCACATCTAACCGTGTGCAGTAGTGTGGAGGCTGCGTTTTGCAGTGTTGCACTTTTTTTTTTTTGTATATCGGCCGTGCAGAGCATTGCGCCCTGCAGTAATTTTACATACTCCAGGGCCAGTAGTGGTGAGGCAGGGACAGAAGACATATATTGTGAGGCAGGGACAGAAGACATATATTTATTGAATATAGGCAGTGGGCCTTTCCAAAAACATTTGGGGAAAAAAATCTATTTGGGCTGCCTGTCACTGTCCTCAGTGTTCTAAGTCTGTGCTGGGTGTAGTTGTCCTCCTAATTCATACGCAGCCAGCTAAGTGTTACAGCAGGCTTGCGCAGAATTATTTCCTGGCGTTCCGTAAGCGAAGTCAGCCTCCAACCACAGGCCAATAAGCGGCACATTTAATTACAGCGTTCTGTTTCTGCACTACTGGTAATACAGCATGCTGAGGGGTAGGGGTAGGCCTAGAGGACGTGGACGCGGGCGAGGACGCGGAGGCCCAAGTCAGGGTGTGGGCACAGGCCGAGCCAGTGCGGTGGCCAGGGGTAGAGGCAGGGCCAGACCGAATAATCCACCAACTGTTTCCCAAAGCGCCCTCTTGCGCCATGCAACCCTGCAGAGGTCAAGGTGCTCTACGGTGTGGCAGTTTTTCACAGAGACGCCTGACGACCGACGAACAGTGGTGTGCAACCTTTGTCGCGCCAAGATCAGCCGGGGAGCCACCACCACCAGCATGCGCAGGCATATGATGGCCAAGCACCCCACAAGGTGGGACGAAGGCCGTTCACCGCCTCCGGTTGGCACCACTGCCTCTCCCCCTGTGCCCCAACCTGCCACTGAGATCCAACCCCCCCTCTGAGGACACAGGCACTACCGTCTCCTGGCCTGCACCCACACCCTCACCTCCGCTGTCCTCGGCCCCATCCAGCAATGTCTCTCAGCGCAGCATCCAGACGTCGCTAGCGCCACTGTTTGAGCGCAAGCGCAAGTACGCCGCCACGCACCCGCACGCTCAAGCGTTAAACGTGCACATTGCCAAATTGATCAGCCTGGAGATGCTGCCGTATAGGCTTGTGGAAACGGAGGCTTTCAAAAGCATGATGGCGGCGGCGGCCCCGCGCTACTCGGTTCCCAGTTGCCACTACTTTTCCCGATGTGCCGTCCCAGCCCTGCACGACCACGTCTCCCGCAACATTGTACGCGCCCTCACCAACGCGGTTACTGCCAAGGTCCACTTAACAACGGACACGTGGACAAGCACAGGCGGGCAGGGCCACTATATCTCCCTGACGGCACATTGGGTGAATTTAGTGGAGGCTGGGACAGAGTCAGAGCCTGGGACTGCTCACGTCCTACCCACCCCCAGAATTGCGGGCCCCAGCTCGGTGGTGGTATCTGCGGCGGTGTATGCTTCCTCCACTAAACCACCCTCCTCCTCCTCCTCCTCCTACGCAACCTCTGTCTCGCAATCAAGATGTGTCAGCAGCAGCACGTCGCCAGCAGTCGGTGTTGCGCGGCGTGGCAGCACAGCGGTGGGCAAGCGTCAGCAGGCCGTGCTGAAACTACTCAGCTTAGGAGAGAAGAGGCACACGGCCCACGAACTGCTGCAGGGTCTGACAGAGCAGACCGACCGCTGGCTTGCGCCGCTGAGCCTCCAACCGGGCATGGTCGTGTGTGACAACGGCCGTAACCTGGTGGAGGCTCTGCAGCTCGGCAGCCTCACGCACGTGCCATGCCTGGCCCATGTCTTTAATTTGGTGGTTCAGCGCTTTCTGAAAAGCTACCCACACTTGTCATACCTGCTCGGAAAGGTGCGCCGGGTCAGCGCACATTTCCGCAACTCCAAGACGGACGCTGCCACCCTGCGGACCCTGCAACATCGGTTTAATCTGCCAGTGCACCGATTGCTGTGCGACGTGCCCACACGGTGGAACTCTACGCTCCACATGTTGGCCAGGCTCTATGAGCAGCGTAGAACTATTGTGGAATACCAACTCCAACATGGGCGGCGTAGTGGGAGTCAGCCTCCTCAATTCCTTACAGAAGAGTGGGCCTGGTTGGCAGACATCTGCCAGGTCCTTGGAAACTTTGAGGAGTCTACCCAGATGGTGAGCGGGGATGCTGCAATCATTAGCGTCACCATTCATCTGCTATGCCTCTTGAGAAGTTCCCTGCAAAGCATAAAGGCAGATGCTTTGCACTCGGAAACGGAGGCGTGGGAAGACAGTATGTCGCTGGATAGTCAGAGCACCCTCCTGTCTATATCTCAGCGCGTTGAGGAGGAGGAGGAGGGGGAGGAGCATGAGGAGGAGGGGGAAGAGACAGCTTGGCCCACTGCTGAGGGTACACATGCTGCTTGCCTGTCATTCTTTCAGCGTGTATGGCCAGAGGAGGAGGAGGAGGATCCTGAAAGTGATCTTCCTAGTGAGGACAGCCATGTGTTGCGTACAGGTACCCTGGCACACATGGCTGACTTCATGTTAGGATGCCTTTCTCGTGACCCTCGCGTTACACGCATTCTGGCCACTACAGATTACTGGGTGTACACACTGCTCGACCCACGGTATAAGGAGAACCTTTCCACTCTCATTCCCAAAGAGGAAAGGGGTTCCAGAATGATGCTATACCACAGGGCGCTGGTGGACAAACTGATGGTAAACTTCCCATCCAACAGCGCTAGTGGCAGAAGGCGCAGTTCTGAGGGCCAGGTAGCAGGGGAGGCGCAGAGATCAGGCAGCATGTACAGCGCAGGCAGGGGAACATTCTCCAAGGCCTTTGCCAGCTTTATGGCTCCCCAGCAAGACTGTGTCACCGGTCCCCAGTCAAGGCTGAGTTGGCGGGAGCCCTGTAAAAGGATGGTGAGGGAGTACGTAGCCGATCGCACGACCGCCCTCGGTGACGCCTCTGCCCCCTACAACTACTGGGTGTCGAAGCTGGACACGTGGCCTGAACTCGTGCTGTATGCCCTGGAGGTGCTTGCTTGTCCTGTGGCTAGCGTCTTGTCAGAGAGGGTGTTTAGTGTGGCTGGGGGAATCATCACGGATAAGCGTACCCGCCTGTCAACCGACAGTGCCGACAGGCTTACACTCATCAAGATGAACAAAGCCTGGATTTCCCCAGACTTCTCTTCTTCACCAGCGGACAGCAGCGATACCTAAGCAATACGTAGGCTGCACCCGCGGATGGAAGCATCGTTCTCTATCACCATCAAAAACGGGGACATTTTTGCTTCATCAATCTGTGTATAATATTCCTCCTCCTCCTCCAGCTCCTCCTCCTGAAACCTCACATATTCACGCCGAACGGGCAATTTTTCTTAGTTCCACAAGGCTCAGTCATATAATTTTTGTAAACAATTTTTATACGTTTCAATGCTCATTAAAGCGTTGAAACTTTCACCTGAACCAATTTTTATTTTAACTGGGCTACCTCCAGGCCTAGTTACCAATTAAGCCACATTAACCAAAGCGATTAATGGGTTTCACCTGCCCTCTTGGTTGGGCATGGGCAATTTTTCTGAGGTACATTAGTACTGTTGGTACACCAATTTTTGGGCCCTCGCCTACAGTGTAATCCAATTAATTTTTAGCCCACCTGCATTACAGCTGACGTTACATCAGCTGTGTTGGGCACTGCAATGGGATATATTTATGTACCGCCGGTGGGTTCCAGGGAGCCACCCATGCCGTGGGTCCACACGGAGTTGTAACTGCATGTGTCCACTTCTAAAGAACCCCAGTCTGACTGGGGCATGCAGTGTGGGCCAAAGCCCACTTGCATTAAACATGACATTACCTCAGCTGTGATGGGCACAGCAATGGGATACATTAATGTACAGCCGGTGGGTTCCAGGGAGCCACCCATGCTGTGGGTGCACACGGAATTCCCATTGCGGAGTTGTACCTGCCTGTGACTATTTATAAAAAAACGCAGTCTGACTGGGGCATGCAGACACCTTGACAGAATAAATAGTGTGTGGCACATAGGTTCCCCATTGCTATGCCCACGTGTGCAGCTCCTGATGGCGGTGGCACTGGATTATATTTCTCATTGCTTCTGTACAGCATTGTGGGCTATCGCCCCGCCCCTTTTAAAGAGGGTCGCTGCCTAGCCATGCCAACCTTCTGCAGTGTGTGCCTGCGGTTCCTCCTCATGGCAGACGCACTTATAAATAGACATGAGTGTGGCGTGGCATGAGTGCAGCTGAAGGCTGCGGGACAATTTGGTGTGCGCTGTGGACACTGGGTCCAGCAGGGGGGGGTTGGGCAGCATGTAACCCAGGAGAAGTGGCAGCGGAGTGTCATGCAGGCAGTGATTGTGCTTTGTTGGAGGTAGTGTGGTGCTTAGCTAAGGTATGCATTGCTAATGAGGGCTTTTCAGAAGTAAAAGTTGTTAGGGGGGAGGGGCCCACTCTTGTCGCTATTGTGGCTTAATAGTGGGACCTGGGAACTTGAGATGCAGCCCAACATGTAGCCCCTCGCCTGCCCTATCCGTTTCTGTGTCGTTCCCATCACTTTCTTGAATTGCCCAGATTTTCACAAATGGAAACCTTAGCGAGCATCGGCGATATACAAAAATGCTCGAGTCGCCTATTGACTTCAATGGGGTTCGTTACTCGAAACGAACCCTCGAGCATCGCGATAATTTTGTCCCGAGTAACGAGCACCCGAGCAATTTTGTGCTCGCTCATCTCTAGTTCTTGTCCATCTGGGGTTTTTTTTCCATTTCGTGGGGTTTTTTCACATAGGAACTGTCAGTTGCATATGTCTCCTTATTTTTCTCTTAATGCACCCATGATTGTCAATGGAGGGCTGCAAAAAACGCGCAAAAAAAGCCACGGAAAACGCGCAAAAAATGCGCGAAAACGCCGCGTTTTTCACGCCCGAAAGTCGGCAACGCAAGTGGGTAGGCGCCCTAAGGCCTTAGAGCAGAGAGAAGAGAAAGTGACAGGTATGCAGTGGTTAATGCCAGGGCACAGGGTCTGATTCCGCTGCGAAATCCTGCACTCGGAGTCCGACCTGTTCGTGGGCATGAGGCCTAAATGATAATTGCTTATTTGTTACTACACCGTTATTTACTCGCATTACTCTGTTCTTTAATATATATTGCATACTTTAGTAACTCCTGCATCATATCCTGAATCTGCATCACAATATCACAACTCACAACGAGTACAGAAGTATTATATACGCCTAATAATATTTAATATCGCATGTTGAATAGAACAGAAATATAAAATCACATATACAAAGACCAGGAGAGAACTCCATGCCATGTCTGTTAACCCCTACACACTCCTACCCACCAGGGACAATACTTCTATACTCTTTCATTCTATCTTTGGGTTAATTCCGTACGCACTTGCTTGGTAAAGTTGTAAAAGTTTTCCCGTACCCATTAAAATAAGGGATGCAGCGAACCAGGGCTAGGACCCCCTTTTTACAGGGGGTCCATAGCAGCTGTATGGAACCACTTCTATGGTACATAAGTCTTGCATCACACTACATCATGCCAACATAGGATTCCTTGTTGTCCAGCCATCCCTTGTAGGAGAGCAGGTGGTTATGTCCTACTGACTGCTTACACGTAACTTTCTGGTGTTTTTATGGTAGGGTGACATGACCAGCCTGAGCTGGGCTTCCTTTTTCACTGGCGCCATAGCAGCTACATGGGGACATTGCATAGAGCTCTATGGGTATATGTCATCCAGGCTGTAATTGCAGTGATTGAAAAATAACATTTTCACACATACAGTTAATATCTGGGCACCATGTTTCTTAAAGGGAATCTTTCACCTACTTTTAGCCCTATACTGGTTTGTATATTTGCATTCTAGCTTAGTTTATAGGGTTAAAAGGAGGTTACAGTATCTTCAAAGCATCCTTAAATGACCTTGTGTGAACAGGGCTTAGCGGTATTGATTAGTAAATATTACAGAATCAACAATATAATGCAAATGTACAAACCTGTGATAAATAAACACACAATGTATGAATAATGTTTAATAAGACACCAGTCACAACGCCGCAGATTACTGTATCTGATGGACCAGCTCAGCAGTGCCACCCATTGATATGATCTCTTATTGCACTAATCTTACTAATTTATCTGTGCAGGGGAGCCCTAATTACACAAAATCTTCAATTTACCATTTTAATTCCTTTTTATATCTCTGGAATACATTTTAAGCCTCAGTGCTTTAGCCTCATTGATATCAGTGGTTCATTGTAATTTGCTAAACAGCAATCTTGAACGTTGATTAAAAAGGTTTCCAAGATTTCTACAAATAAAACTTAATCATTGTATACGAGAAAAGTTCTACAACTTTCCAATATACTTTGTGTATTAATTCCCTATCATTTTCCTGATGTACGCTTGCTGTCAGTGAATGGAAATATTCTTGTTTACATGCAGAGATAGACACATCTGTACATAGCTAGTCCTGAGGGAAGCTGTGAGCGGATACAGTTATATCAGTCAATGCTCTGGGAGCTCACCAGCTTGGATTCCAGACTGATACATTGTTGCAAACTTAGGCTACATGCACATGAAATATTTTAAAGTTGCAACTCGCATTGGACAGCACACGGAGACCCCGTCCATGTGCTGTCTGATGTGTGGGACACCGTATATGTACTATTCTCATCCGAGAATAAGACATGCTGCAATTTTATTTACTTGGACTATTCGGCCAAGTAATACTTATGCTGGTAGTCCTGCGGATTTTGCTGCAGAATTTACCGCATGTTGAGGTGTATCTTCCAGGCTAAATCTGCCATGTGAAAGCATTAGAGATGAGCGAGCATACTCGCTAAAGGCAATTGCTCGAGCGAGCATTGCCTTTAGCGAGTATCTCCCCCGCTCGAGACGGAAGGTTCGGGTGCCGGCAGCGGGCACGGAGGTGCGGGGGAGAGCGGGGCGGAACGGAGGGGAGATCTCTCTCTCTCCCTCTCTCCCCCTCCCCGCTCCCTCCTGCTGACAGCCGCTACTCACCGCTCCCCCGCGCTGGCACCCGAACATTCCGTCTCGAGCGGGGGAGATACTCGCTAAAGGCAATACTCTCTAGAAAGCATACATTAGGTGTTTTCACATAGTCCAGAATTAGCTTACATCATGGAGTCAAATCCGTACCTTACGGCTTATTCTGATGAGCGGCATGAAGCATAGTTGCACCTGAACGAGGGAAATGCACTGCGATGCAGAAAAAAAAAACACTCATGTCTATAGCCCCATTCAAAAGAACGGGGTTCATATTCATGCGTCACGCAATGCACAAATTTTGCGTGATTTTCTCAGCCGTGTGAAAACGGCCGAAATGTAAACAAGATTGTTCGTATTTACTGACAGCAAACAAATCATGAAACTAGTGAGGAAGTGAGACAAAAAAAAGTTTCTGTAAAAGTTGTATTACCTTTCCTTCATATAGTAATTAACACCGGATAGTCAATAAATGTATGATTGCTGGTAGAGATGAGCGAACGTACTCGTTAAGGGCGATTTCGCAATCGAGCATCGCTATTTTCGAGTACCTGACTACTCGGGTGAAAAGATTCGGGGGGCGGCGTGGTGGAGCGGAGGGTAGCAGTGGGGAACAGGGGGGAGCTCTCTGTCTCCCCCCCCCACTCCCCTCTGCAACCCCCCTCTCACCCCTGGCGCCCCCCCGAATCTTTTCACCCGAGTAGTCAGGTACTCGAAAATAGCGATGCTCGATTGCGAAATTGCCCTTAACGAGTACGTTCACTCATCTCTAATTGCTGGGGGTCCGACCACTGAGAACCCCAGGGATCACAAGAGTGTCACACCCCGAGTCCCCTAATGAATGGAGTGGCAGTGCACATGCATGCCTATGGTTCCATTTACTTCTGTGGGACAGATGGAGATAGATAAGAACTGTGCTTGTCTATCTTCATAAGCGATGAATGAAGTGAGAGTCACGCATGCGCACTCCATTCACTAGGTTGCTCACGGTCCAAGTTCTTTTGATCCTTGGGTTCCCAGCAGTCGAACCCTCAGCGATCATACATGATATATATTTTTAGCGAGAGCCCCTTTCAACCTTTATTTGCACACTGTTTGTATACTACTATACGGAATATTTGGTCCGCAAACATCAGCAACAATAAAAGTTTTGATTAATTAAAGTCATAAAATCCCATGACGACTATAACAAACTTTTTCACAACCCTGTAAAAAAATATATTCACTGCAAGGAAAGCACTTACTGTAACAACTGTCAGTGCTGGTCTCTCCTTGGAGATCAAGAAAAGTGAGAAGTGAATGATCCTCAGGGATCTTTAAGAACTTATGAACAGATGTACATAGATTTAGGGGTTATTCTCTGGGTCCTGCTGTCACGCAGTGCTCAATGTACCTGAAGTCCTGCCATATGTATCCTGTCCCAATATCTCCCCTTCAGGGATTGACTTCATTCCTGTGGTTACTTTTCCTAATGGCATTTATTGAACTGCTAGTTGCTACCAATTTTGTGTTTAACCTGGTTGGATATATATTAGAATATCACAATGACAGCGGAGCATATCCGGCCTCTTAGCTTATGTCTTCCTACAAATAAGGCATAAATAAGAGATGCACTGATTGGTTTACTTTGCACATAGTAGTTTATGAAAGCTGCTCAGTGTGAGCTAAATTATGTCATCACTGCTCTGCATGAAAAATCAGTACACACATATCTTACTAAACCTCTGCAGAGAAAAATGATGCACTTATCTGTTTTTGTATTGAGCCTTCTTTCTCGTACATTTAGAAAGTCTCATACTTGGTTAAGAGACCCTCCTACTTTTAAGTTTGTGGCCAGGGGTATTCTCAACACTCATCAGCTGATCTCTCTTATGAACACACACAAGCTCAGCTCCCCCTCCACTCTCCTCTTTAAGTGGCTGTGTAGCATAACCACTCCCACTCAATACTACACAGCTATTTCTCTGGGTACCTGTTGGTCCCATTCCCCCTTACTGCTGATAAAAGCTGAAAATTCACCAGGAGTTTATTACAGCCCTATGTAATAGTAGCTTTCTCTGCTCTCTGTCCTCTTGTTAAGATCTACCATCTCCCAGCACTGTCATAAAGCCCTCTGTAATAGCTCAGTGGAAAGGCAGCTAATGCAGGTTCACAACAGAGGAGCAGGCTATGGGTAGAGCTGTCAGCTTACTCTGACTGACAGAATTTACTAAGATTTCAGTCCTCCAGTCTGCAATGCCTTGGAAAACAATGCAAGCATAGAAAGCAAACCATCAGAAATATTAAATGAAAACAAATGACAAAAAGTCTTCATTTCCAAAAACATACAGATTAAAAAAGCGCAAATGTGTACATAGCCTTAAAGAATAAGTCTTATTGCACTTTCTAAAGATGTGTGAATTATAGATTTTAAATATCTATTCTAGATGCTCATCCCTCTCCCTATGGGATGTGTTAGCTTATCCACAATCATGGAAATCCTTGACATCAGCCTCTGAGGGTAATGATGCCATGCCCTCCTACAAGACATGGCCATGAAGAATCCAAATAGCATTGGGCCTTCCAAAACAGAGAGTAGGATGTAGGTTGTGAATACCAGGACTGTATGTGCAGCCCTGGTTAATAAGACTCGTCATCGGCATAACTACAGTAGTTGAAGAATCTGCGGTTCCTCCTGGTCCCTGGAGCCTACGGGTGGCCATAAGATCTCTCTTCCCCATATAAGGAGACCAGTACTATAAATTAAGCAATTTATAGCGCCCCCCCCCCCCCCCCCCTTTGATTGCAGTCAATAAAGAAAAATATCCAACAGATGTATATACTTGGTGCCCAGCAGCACTCCTACTCACCACATTGCTGGCCGGACTTCCAGTATGCATCAGCCGCCAGGAGCCAGAACATATTCCCCAATGCGATTCAAATGTGAAATAATGCGGCAGCATCCAGATTGCAAGTAGAAGTATCCAAAATCTTTATTCTCCCATGACAAACAAAAGCCAGCGACGGTTTGACCGGATGGTCTTTTTCAAGGAATAACACAATTTCTGGCCATTGTATGATTTGTATATTGCATTTTCACCACTTTCTCCCTCTGCAGGCCACATCTATAATTGTCAGCTTTCCCTGAGCTGGTAGGTGTAGACTAGCTTCTATGATGTCTCCCATATACAGCGTACACAGCGTAGAGGAGATCCTGCTTTCCTATCTCTCTGTAATACACCCTCAGAAGCAGCATGGAAGACATTATACAGCAGTACTGAGCAGTGTAGCTGTGAATCTAGCAGAATTGAGATAGAAAACTGCCAAGTCTTCATTGGCACCATCTCTGTGTGTCTCTCTGCCTCTCTACAGCTGCTTCTTCCTCCATCTTCCTACTCTCTTCATACACTTCTATGGGCAGCATGTATCTTGATCTTTTAATAAACTGAAAATCCACAAGAGACTTTTATCAATGAACTGAGGGTGATCAGTGCACGGGGATGGGGAAGGAGAGGAAGTGGCTCAGACATGGAGAAAGAGGCATTCTTCTCTAACAAGATGCGTTATAAAGATTTTTATATTCACTTGTACTTTTGATATATGCACATTTTGTTGAAGTGACTGTGCCTGTTTCAGTCACAATTCATTGCCTTGCATCACAATGTCAGTCTGCTAGGTGGACGGGACCACTAGCTCTGTTCATCTTGTTCTTCCTGGTTCATGAATGGATGCCAAAATTGCAATAAAGGCAGTAATTTACACAGGCGGATCAATAGGAGAGAGGAAGTGGAGGAAGCAAGGGGGCTGTAATTCTGTATAACAATGCAGATTTATATACCATTAAGGGTCTGTGGAAAGCTGAGGGGTGATTCTTCAGCATCTGTAATTGTCACCTTATGAAATCCAGTATTTGCAAGGCAAACAAGAGAGTTTAGAAATGGCTAAGTAGAATATCAAGAGACGTCACAAAAGAGGAGAATTAAAGGACCTAACTGTATATCAATCCAGAGAGTACTTCCATGGGCAGATTTACAGATCACCCGTGTCTACCTATTCTCAAAAAAAGCAGCTGCATCTGGGCTCTGGTGTCAGAAAGGAACCAAAGGCTTCCCTGCTAAATAAGCCTGGGCTCATACTACCGAGACAGATTTCACATGCAGGAGGCTGCAGCGGATTCCGGGTGTCAGCCTGGCTGGTGACCCTGTATATGTTGCCTAATTGTATTGTGTATGACCGCAGAGGCACGCAGATGGTCATACGCAGTACAGCTGTTTTTGTAAGATAGCAGTCTATGGTAAGCACCCTGGACAGCGTGCACCACGGAGCTGATGGCACTCGCTGTCTTTTCTTTTTTAGAAGCAGAGATTCTGCACTTTTTAAAAAGGGTCCATGGGATGGCTTCCATAGTAACTTATTGGCTGTTTTAGAAGCGTGGTTTTACACGCTGCTGTAGCAGCGTGTCAAACACGCTCGTCCGACCGAGCCCTTAGTGTGTAATGGTGACATGTATTTCCTCTGCTCATGTGCAGAACTTTACATTTGTCAGTGTCAGAATGATAAATTAGTCTGGTGGAGGTGCCTGTTAGGCTGACAATGGATAATGATCTCCAAGCAAGGTGCACACTAATCTAAGACAGGTTTACATATGCAGCGCTTAGTCTTTGTAATGACAGGGGCTACCATGGACATGGATAGCGAATGTACCTGGCTTCTTCCTCATATACTATCTGAGGGCAGTTTCAGGCAGCCATACAGAGAGTAGGGGTGCATGAATGAGGGGTTTTCTTTGCTCGCCAGCCATTCAAATGCCCTTCCATAGGGTAGGAGTTTGAAAAAAATGGCAGGAAGATAGGTCCTGCCCTATCTTTCCCGCACATAGTATTAACTACATGCGGGAAAGATAGGGTCCTATCTATTCTTAACTGTACAATTAACCGGCGAGAATCTGAATAGTGAAATCATAGTAAGGCTCCATAGGGAAACATGGGCTACAAAACATCGCAAATCGAGGCTGTATAGAGACTGCTGCAATTTTGTATCCTCACATAGGCTGTAAGTAGGTAATCAGCCATATAAGTGGATCCAGGAATCTTCCACCGGTGTTCTAGCCTTCACTAGGCAGGGAGGGAGATGCACAGCCAGACCAGGTCCGGATCAAGATCAACAAAGATTTCCACCAACGAATAAGGTCACGGCAGCATCAGAAGAAATTTGTAAAAAAGCGTATCTTTATTCCTCCATGATAAAACAGCTGGCGACGTTTCAACCTGAACAGGTCTTTATCAAGCTCAGAGCACTCAGCTGTATACCAGCTGTGCGCTCCACGAACACAGCAGGAGTATGCAGAAGACAGCGTTTCAGCTGTCTTCTGTATACCTTGCTCAGAGCGCCCAGCTGGACACCAGCTGAGCGCTCAGAGAAGAAAACAGCTGTATACAGAAGACAAGCGGCCCTGATTGTCTTCTGCATACCCCGCTCGGAGGGCTCAGCTGTGTACCAGCTGTGTGCTCTGTGAACACAGCAGGAGTATGCAGAAGACAGCGCTCCAGCTGTCTTCTGTATACCCCACTCAGAGCGCTCAGTTGGATACCAGCTGAAAGCTCCAAGAAGAAAACAGCTGTAGGCAGAAGATAGCGGTCCCACTTGTATTCTGCATACAGCGTGAGCCTCCATTTACACACTTATGCAAAGTGAACACTCAAAACTGTCACTCAAACTCCGAATTTTGAGCGATCATCCTGTCGTGTAAATGCGCACAACGATTATCACTCAAAAGATGTCTAAATGGGCCATTACTTCCTCAACCTTTCCCTCCCTGTTGGTAAGAATTAGGTCCAAGGTAGCAGATCCCATTGTTTTCTCTTCTACCTTTTGGAAGATAAAGTTGTCAGATAGAGCGGATAAGAATGTGTTGGATCCATTACTTTTACCTGAGAGAGATTCCCAACAAATGTCTGGATCGGTAAAATCTCCCATGATCACTATGTTGTGCTTTTTGGAGAACTTGGCCATCTGATGTAGAAAGAGTTCATCAATACCTTCTGCTTGTCCAGGTGGCCTATAGTAAATGCCTACAATGGTGTCCTTTCTCTTGTTCTCTCCTTGTATACTTACCCAAACAGTTTCTACAGAACTACCATACTCTGAAGCTTGAATCTCTGTGGAGATCAATGTTTTCCTAACATACAACGCAATACCTCCTCCCCTTTTTAGATCTGTTTCTTATAAATAAGTTGTATCCTTCAAGCCTTGTATTCCAGTCATGTGTATCATCCCACCAAGTTTCCGTGATGCCTATGACATCATATTTCTCTTCCTGTGTTAGGAGCTCCAATTCTCCTTGTTTGTTTCCCATGCTCTCGGCATTTGGTGGAAACATTTTAGTTTGTGATCGGTGTCTCTTGCTCCTCTACATTCCTTCTGAATTTTTTGTCTCTGTTCTTTCTTTTTACTTCTAATAGCAAGGTTCTCAGATGTATTAATTAGCTGTATATTTTTACCTGGCCTTTCACTTCCCTTCCCATATTGTTCTAGTTTAAAGCTCTCCTAATGTGTGAAGGCACCCACCAAATATATGCTTACTTGTTTTTGTAAGGTGCAACCCGTCTCTAGCAAGCAGTCCATCATATAGGTAATTCACTCCATAGTCTAGAAATCCAAATCTTTGCTGACGGCACCATCATGGGTTCTCACACACTCCCTCTGTGAACCCTTTATATGCCGCAATGTACATTGATTGCAGTAAATGTAGTGTATTGGTGGTCACTAAGGAGTTAAGGTCAGGCCTACTCAGCGACATACATTAAGGACAGCTTCACAGGAGTGTATGCTACACAATGCCATGATGTGTCGATACTTTTCTGTATGAGGGCGCCCACCCACTGGCGTTTGCGATTTCCGTGCGTGAAAAACGCAGCGTTTTCCGCGCGTTTTTTGGGGCGTTTTCCGCGCGTTTTTTGCAGCTTTTTTGCGCCTTTTCCGTTAATTTCCATTGACATTCATGGGTGCATTAAGAGAAAAATAAGGACACATATGCAACTGACAGTTCCTATGTTAAAAATTGCAACGGACTGAAAAAAAAAACGCCAGTGGACAGGAACACATTCTATACTAATTGCTCTTGAGAAAAAACGCAAAACGCAAAGGAAAAAAAATCGCCAGTGGGTGGGAGCCCTTATAGAAGCTCAAAGGTGCCCATATTATAGTCGGGTAAAACTGGCATATGTCAGTATGAGACAGCCCGGCTGTGAGTATGTATTACTGATTGACGTAGTCACAAACCATGTCGCCGACATACTGTTGTGCCTAATGTTCCCTGTAAGCCTTGCTGGGCTATGTTCCATCAAAGGTGAGAGATCAGAAAAATGAACAAATAATGTGCAATATCTCATTGTAGTTGCCGCTGTTCTTCCTTCTAAAAAAAACTGCATGCTATTTGGTCAAGCAGAGAAAAGTCGAGGTAGGCAGCAGTAGGGAATTTGGCCAACAGTAGAAACATCACAAAAGCCCCCAAATGTATACCGGCGCTATGGAGGCAAAAAAAAACATTGTCCATAATGCACAGACGCGGTTGCCCAGGTATAGACATAACTCACCCAGTTACCTATTATCCAGACCCCATTGGCATGCTGATGCTCCTTGTCTCCTTCCTGCTCCCACAGAGAAGACAATGAAGTTTTTCACAAGTGCAGTGTGTGGGGTGGGCTGAGAGGAGCATGCGGCCCCACAGATTAGGCAGAGCACTCGCAACTCCTACTGGCACTGGTGGCCGGCTAGGCTGAGTTTAACCGTTCGGGGCAATGCACTTAGAAGCGGGTCCTGGCCCCAGATTATAAGTGCCTTGCGACACCCCTGCTGTGAAAAGATGGTGACACTAAGTTTCTTAACTCCAGTTTTCATGAACCCCCAACAGGTCATTTTTTCAGGATATCCTATAGTTAGAACACCTGTGCAATACTGAGGAAATCCTAAAACCATAACCTGTTGGGGGTTCCTGAGGACTGGAGTTAAATACTGTGGTGACAAAGTTAGGTTAACTTCACATGGACGAGTATGATATCGGGCCATGGTCGATATTGCGCTTGCCGGCATGCGATTTCCCCAAGGATGCAAGGCATTTTTATGTCAAAACTGCCTCACATCACTCCGGGGAAGTAGGGATCCACCACTGGGGCTGAGGGAACCTTGCAACGCATCGCACTTGCGTGTACCTAGCAAGCGGTGCAATGCTGCCACCGACCCCGTTGAAAACAATGGAAGATGCGATGGCACACCCAAAATAGGACGTGGCGTGATTTGTTTCTCAGGGCTCGGTCACACAGGCGCCGATCCGCCCATGTTTCCAGACGGGAAAACGGACGCACCGCAGGAGCGGACGAATACCCGCACCTGCCGGAAAAAGAATATATGGCTGGCAATGGAGCTGGCCATGCGAAGATTCGTCTGCACGCAGTGCGCCGATTTCCCGTCCGGAAACACGGGCGGATCGGCGTTCGTGTGACTGAGCCCTTACATCGCATTGAGGTGAGATGCAGGGGAAAAAAATCACTCATGTGTATAACCCTATTCAAAGGAATGGGGTTCATATTCAAGCGAGATTCGTTCATCTGGCAACGCACAAATCTCACATGATTCTCCCGCCTGTGTGAAGCCGGCCCTAGGCCGATATCACATGAGCACATGCGTATTTGCGCTACATTTTTGTAGAATGGGTGTTGCATAATTGCACGTATCAGAGCGATTTTTACTGTACTTCTTTTGCACATGGAAAAACCACACGCCGATGCTCCCATTCCTTGAAATGGCCAATTAGTGTAATAAGTTCAATACATTCTCTTTCCCTACACAAATGCATAGGAAAAAAGAGCATGCTCCATATTTCTTTTGCGCAAACATATACTCATGTGAAACTGGCCTTAATGGAGGTGCAGCGCTTTCAGGTAATTTAATTACCCCCCGCCAAGCTGGGTACTCATTTTACCGACCTCGGCTGAGCTAAACCTTGAGCCGGCTACCTGAATCATGCAGGGATTCAACCCGCAACCTTCAGGTCATGAGCAAGAGCTTAGGACTGCATTTCTCCACCACACGGGGCTCATATATATATATATGCTGAGGACCACTAGCATTCTTTTTGATATTTTGTTGCACGAAAGACACATTTACGTACTTCTGGGGATGAAACTGTGATGGAGCTCGAGTTATACCTGTGCGCTTTGGCTGCCATGAAACATTCGCTAACATAGCTGTCAAAAATTAGTGCATGCAGTCTCATCTCTAGTTAATGCACAAAACTATTCCCCGCGCACAAACCGTATGGAAGAGAACGGGCTGCATTAATGGACCTACTATATAGATACTCTGTGTATCACCTATGTGAGGATCCTACTAAAAGCTCTATATGGGCTCAGTCAGACAAGTGTTTGTTTTCTGCACATTTTTTTGCGCAGAATGCAAGCGCATAAAAATTTGCATGACCGAAGCGGGCGTAATGCTGAAAAAAAATGCACTTGACTGCGTTTAGGCGCACATAAAGTGTGCTGCCCGCTATCCCCTGCTGCGGCTGTGAGAGCTGCAGCAGGGGATTCCTTGGATGTGAAACCCCTGGATGCTGTCACAGCAGCGGCCACCCCATTGACATACAGAGACGGTTGCGATCCTCTGCTACAGCTGTGACAGCTGTGGCTGAGGATTTCTTCATCTCTGCGGGGAGTCCCTCATCGCTGTTACAGCTGTGGCCGAGGACCGCAATGTTATCCCATTGAATTCAATGGGGCCGGCGCTACAGCATTTGCAAATCCGCTGCCCTATATTTACTGCTGCGCATTTTTGTGCCCATGTAAAAATCGGGCATGTGACCACTGCCATTGAAAAGCATTGGTTCTAATTAGAGATGAGCGAGCATTGCCCTTAGCGAGTACCTGCCCGCTCGAGAGAAAAGGTTCGGGTGCCGCCGCGGGGGAGCGGTGAGTTGCGGCAGTCAGCAGGGGGAGCGGGGGGGGGAGAGAGGGAGAGAGAGATCTCCCCTCCATTCCTCCCCGCTCTCCCCCGCAGCTCTTTGCCCGCCGCCGGCACCCGAACCTTTTCTCTCGAGCGGGCAATTGCCCATAGCAAGTATGCTCGCTCATCACTAGTTCTAATAGATGCGGATCGTAAACGCAAGTAACATGTACGGCAAAAAATGCCCGTCTGACTGAGCCCTTATACTCAATGCCACAAAGTCTACCAGAGAAAAAACTGGATGTTCCCATCTGTCAAGTAGATTATCATATTATGGACATTCGGGATCCAGCCGTGTGCACAGGGTCTTAGTGCGGATGCTGCTTCCCAAACATTGTAGACTTCGCTGTAGAGAAGCTGATAAGCTGCGCCTGGTAACTAATTGATGCACTAAAGTCCTGAATGCCCTGAAAAATACAGAAGTTGTGAATTTTTATTGTATGCATACGTAAGTACATAAAAATAATTGGTTATAAACAGAACTTATAACTAAGACGTCTTAGTGTGGCCCTAAGGTCAAGTGGTACCGCTAGACAAATGACATCATAAGGACTTCATGCGACGGCACTGACTGCGCTCACCACTGTCCTCTACTGCCATCTTTTGGTCTAATATGGTTCAACCGGTAAACTGATAATTGCTGCATTTTAGTTACAGTCTATAGAGAAGAGGTGCATATACTTTATACTCTAGGGAGCCGCAGAAATATAACACATGCTGATATTCCATTTATTAACTATTTACTAACAGTTTCCAGTAATTACAAATAAAACATCCAGACAGGAGATTTCAGGACAAGAAATGACAATTAATATTTAAACTTCCTCCTTACTAATATGAGCCAAAGGGCTCCTTCACATGTGTGTATTTGCGCAGGATTTGTGCGCAAAAAATGAGAGCATGCAATACGCAGAGAATAGTATCCACTGATTTTAATGGCTTTGTTTACATGCACAGATTTTTTTTTCTGCACATTTCGGTCGTGCAAAAAAAAAAAAAAAAACACAGCATGCTTTACTTTCCTGCGCATTTGCACAGCAAAAGTCCCCACTAGGAATGAGCGAGCATACTCGCTAAGGGCAATTACTCGAGCGAGTATTGTCCTTAGCGAGTACCTGCCCGCTCGGAAGAAAAGATTCGGGTGTCGGCGCGGGTGAGTGGTGAGTTGCGGGAATGAGCAGGGGGGAGAGAGGGAGAGAGAGATCTCCCCTCCGTTCCTCCCCGCTCTCCCCCGCCCGCCACCGGCACCCGAATCTTTTCTTCCGAGCGGGCAGGTGCTCGCTAAGGACAATGCTCGCTTCAGTAATTGCCCTTAGCAAGTATGCTCGCTCATCTCTAGTCCCCTCAGAAGTCAATGGGCTGCGCAAATGTATTAGGAGATGCGTAAAAAACTCTGTGTAATTGCACAGTAAAAAGAACAGATCTGCAACTCATTAGACTAATTAACCATTTGAATTGATGCATATTTCTTTGCCGCACAGAAATAAACACACCTTGCGGGTGCAAAAAGTACAGTAAAAAATACCAATATGCGCCCAAAAACGCTACCGTCATGTGAGCAAAAATACGCATGCGCTTGTTTGGGGGGGGGGGGGCTAAGGCCCAATACACACAGGTATATGCAATTTTGGTCCATGAAAAAGGCACCACTTTCACTGCAAGTGTTTGTGCATTTTTGGTGGGGTTTGGTGCGTATGCGCATTTTTAAGGACTGTGTTGCATCCGTATTCATTGCTTTTTTTATGTGTTCAGAAAAAAAAATGCAAGTAAGCCCGGTTAATGTAACTTTTTTCCCCACTGTTTCCTGACAATATGTAAACAACGCAGCGAATACGCAGGCAATTGTGTATTTGCTACGTATTTATGCAATCCTGTAGACTTTAATGGGCAATTTCAGTCCGTTATATGGACCAAAATAGGACATAGAGTAATTTTCGTTTTACACGCCTTAACCCTTTGCAATCCAATTTTGGATTCAGGGTTTCCTAGAGGTCTTTCTCTTTCTGCCATAATACAATGGCACCATCTGCTGGCTAGAGCCAGTACTGCGGTATGGGACATGCTGGAGAGGCCCCCCGACAACATAGCGGCCAGTAATCTACAGTAAGAATACCCTGCCGGACATCTTCCGACATCGGAGCTAAATAGCCTTCAATCAGAATGTCTTTAGACGTCAGACAGTGGATTGGAAAGGGTTAAATATAGACATAAAAACGCACAACTAACAACTGCAATAATCCAATACAAATCTATGGTGTTGTATGCGCTCCGTTAAAAATATGGACTTAGTATGGACAGAAAATATACCCATGTGCATAAGACCTTATCCAGGAGGTTTTTTTTGTAACCTTGGGAGGGATTGGTGCCAAGGTTCTGTAATATTCTGCCCCCCTGCATGATACAGTGTAGTGCACTAATATTTAGCTCAAGTTATTGAGTAAATTTTATCCATTGTTACTCAAAAATAAACTATTTTGCCCCTATGAGCGCGTTCTATGATGATTCTGAATATGTAGCATATCACTTCTCCCCATGCTCTATTATATGACCTATGCTACATAAGCAATCACAAATCCAAGCTTGCTAGAAAATGTAATCACACTCTGCTATTGGCAATGATCATAAAAGCAATCACAGGTTAGGCATCGTATGTAATTAAAACAGATGCTCACAATTGAACATCAATGTATAATTTATATATAATCTACATAAAAATGTATCTGTCACCTTGGAGCACTCCCATAAACTATAGTAATGACCGAATAACTTAATGCAAATAGGAGATGCTGCAATGCCTCTGCAGCGCCACCTGCTGGCAGGTAGACTCCGGATGAGCGCTTTCACACACAAAAGTCTGCATGCCTAATGTGGATTTGATGCAGATTTTGCCATTTGCAAATCTGAGGGCCTACCCAAAAGAAACAGGAATACATTTATTAAAAATAATCTATTTGTACGTTCTGAAACTTCAGTCTCCTTCAGAGTCCTCCCTATTTGAAGCGATACATTCGTCTAAATGTTTTTCCCACAGCTCAAAGCAAGTTTTTAAACTTTTTTTTTTGTTTTACCCCTTTAGCAAAATGCTTTCCTTTGAGGTCTCTTGTAACCAGAGGACATTTTAAAAAAAGTTGCACGCAGTGTAGATTGGTGAATATAGGGGCTTAGGCAAGGGTGTTCTGCCATTTTTTGTCAAAAATCGCAGAACACTCAGTGCTGTGTGGACAGGTGCATCACAAGAAAAAATATTGCTCGTGGGTAGCCACCCTGAGGATAGGTCAGCAACAGAAAAATGCCAGAAGTCCTAGACAACCCCTTTAAAGTTATCCACTATCCGTTTAATCAGTAGAGGTCCAATAATGGGATCTCCACTGAACATGAGAACTGTATCCCACGTTCCTCCATAAGAATGGAGTGACGGATTTGGGGACAGTTTAGTTTGGTGCTGGTGGTGGGTAGTTTTCTTTTTTTAAATATATTTTTTTTGTTTTATTCTGATTTTTACTTATTTTTGTAACTTTTTTTCTTCAACATCTATGTCTCTAATGACGTTATATAAGACCTCTGCTGGACATTCATACTGTATTTTTTGATTTCACGGTTTTCTACTGTAACTGGAATATCCATAGAAGCCACCAGTTACAAGGGAAAACACCCCCTAGAGTGACAGTAGTCAGTGTCAGAGCTGGTCAGGGGTCTGCTAAGACCCTGCTGCTCTGACATGCTGGGGATCGCTGGCGATCATGCAATCACTGGGTCACCTGCACTTATTGCTATGTAACTTGTAAATGAGAAGGCAGAAGCAGTTAAAAAACCCTTCTGTCTTTCCCCCCCCCCCCCCCCCTCCCCCCGGGTCCTCAGCTGTGTCTGACATCCAAGCACCAGATCTGCTCCTGCTAGATTACAGGGGCAGGAGATGTAATCCCAAACCATATATTTACTATAGGCCAGTATTAAAGCCCAGAACCAAATGCCATAAATATACAAGGCTTGAACCATAATGGGTTAGGCAACTGTAGTGTCTGAGGAGCAGCCCCTCAGCCGAGGAGACAACCTTGTCACAGGGTTCTACCATCTCCTCCCTGAGGGTAGCTCAAGACCCAACCTCGTTACTGCTGGGGGAGATCACAAGGGTAGTAACCATTGCTACCTTAAGTCCAATTTGTCACTTGTGACGCCAACATTCTGTCCTCTGCGGTGGATCTATGGAGATGTAAATTCCAGGGAAATAAAGAAGTCCACGCACATAGTATACTTTTCTGAAAAGGAACATTTGGTTCTGCTCAATTACTGAAAAAGTATTAATGATAACAGTTCTTAAAATAGTGACACAGGGAGGATTCACAGGATATTTGGTTCTCTAGAGTCTGTTACACTTCTTGCAGGTTAGCGGTCCCTTTCCCTCTCTCCGAACGCATGCAGTACCCACACGTTTCTATAGTCTGGGTGCACTCGCTTCGTTGGAGATGGTGGCTAATGCTAGGCCCAGGCAGGAACAACGGACCACCTCTCAGACTCTTCCATACTCCTTCTACTACCACCACTCCCTTACGACTCCACTTCAGCAACCCCTTGCATTGCATTCTGCAAACACATATATCTAACATCTTCACATTACCACAAACGATACTCACAAAACGATACATTTTCCAGACAGAACAGGACATATTAGACATTAACCCTTTCAGTCCTGCAACCATCCAATACACATAAACCAAATGCACTTCACAAACAAGACACTGACAAGACAGTGACATGAGACAAACATAGAACATTCTGAAGGGGACTCCAATAACTCTGGGCCACTACACAACTTTCAAAAATGCCCCGTCAATACATCATACAGTATCTATAGTATAGAAGTTGCAGTCATGAGTTGCTACCTTCCCTTTGCCCCTTTTTTAGCTAGTTTATTTTCTAAAGAAATTTGCACCCCTGTCTCATGCACCATCTTTTGCGTCCTGTACTAGGCATAACACAGTATATCAATTTTTCCTAGAATGATTCTTTAAAGGTAACCTGTCATCAACTGTAAGCACCATACTAAGTCAGGTGCCATGTGTCATCTGGGCAGCCTCCTTTCATACTCACCAGGTCCCCTATTCCTGCAATGTCTCTTGGCAGCCATCGTGACTTTTTTCAGAAAGCTGTGTGCACATGTAGGGCACCACAGGCAGCCTGTTCTGGGCTCTCTGGGTCAGTGTCAGCCTGGTGGGTGTAGAGTTGGCCTGATTGTTGAGCCAGAAGCACAAGGCCAAGCTTCACAATCAAGATCACAGTCCCCTTCTCTTCATAGGTGGGCAGTGGGGACATAAGGGACTCATGACCCAAGTCCAGCCTCACTGGTTTGGGTGAGGGACAAATTTTAAGAAAGGCCAGGTCATCGGCCGTGGTCTGGAGGCTCCAGGAGAACCCAACATACTGCATAGGATTTTATCATTACACAACAGATACCAGATTTATTAACCGCTGAACAGAGAACAAACAGCTTGTGATCCGATAATCTAGGATAGCTTAGTCTGTTAGTCCATGTGAATCTGCTAGCAGCAAAAAAAACCCAAATTCAATCAAAGTTCCATGCAGATGGATTATTAACGATGTATTCAGTCTGTGTTCTGTGCAAACTGGTTCTTATAGGCTATGGAAACCTTTGTGCATAAAAAAAAATCAATACACATATCTTATTAAGCCCCTGCAGAAGAAAATGAGGCACTTATTCATTTTTTGCTTTCAATTTTCATTCTGATGCATGTATAAAACATAGTACTTGCTTTGCCTCAAGTCCTCTACTGAGATTTGTGGATGGGGGCATTTCCAGCACTATTCAGCTGGTGTCTCTCATGAATGAACACAAGCTCAGCTTCCCCTCCCCTGTGTAGCCAAGCCACTCAATACTACACATTGCTATCTCACCATTTACTGTTTACCAGTAGGGGAGAGATTGGTGGTTGAGGAGCAGATAAGTATAGTGCAGTTGATTGCAATGCAATGCTATCTCTACGTCAAATGACAAGGTGCTAGGACATGAGCTGGTTAAAAATAGAGCCCTATTAAGCCCCATTTAAACGCAATGATTATCATTCAAAATTTGCTCAAACAATGTCTTTTGTGCAATAATTGTTGTGTGAAAATGCTACCATCGTTTGCTTTTCGTCCGAACGATGATTTTTAGTTGAGTTTAAAATCCATTGTTCGGGCGGAGAACTGATTGCAAGGACTGCACACTGTGATTCTTCAGGAAGTGCTGTATGCAGATAACAGACCATCGGTATTGTTGTATTATGTCGCCACTGGAAGTTAGCAGTGATGACATAAGACAGCAGTTTAGAGAAATGTTAAAGGCCCCAGTTTCTGACTGGCTGGGGGCGTGTTTAATCCAGGGAGCTGGCAGCCGGGACGCAGAGCAAGGCGTCGTCTCTCTGCAGCGCTGAAGAAAAAACACATGACCGTCAATGAAGCCGGTCACATGTTCTTTCTCCCGGCGCTGCAGAGAGACGTCCATCTTGAGGTACGGCCGTCTTCCTCTTGCAGAAACACGGGCGCCGATGCGCCCGTGTGACTGAGCCCTTAGGACAATGACTGCAGCCCAAACTAAATGAGACTCCCAATCTCCTTTGTCTTCAACTTAACTGCTCTCTGCACTTTAGACTTCCTGTTCCTTCCTGCTCAGTTCTGTTCCTGCATTCTCATCTCTCCTTTCTTAAAGAGACAGTACCATTAAAGGAAAACAACATCATCCTAACATTAAACATCAAATAGCTTGTCCCTTAGGGACCTTTCCCACCAATGGAACAGGCCGCATGACCACCACAAGCCCCTCTAAATTCCATACCAAAATCCACAGGCTACCTACGTATTTTGATGCAGAATTTAAAATGGCTTTTAAAACCTGCAATTAGACCTGTGGATTTTGGTGCGCAATTCTGCAGCTGCGGATTTGGCTTCGTCTCACATGAAAGGTCTCTCACTCGCATTCCCATAGAAATGAATGGGAGTCCACGTGCACAGCCTTCTGAAAAGACTCAAGCTGGCTGTGCAAGTGTTGACTTTGTTGGGGGACATTGCAGCAACAGGGGACTGTAGGAGATGGAATAATACCTCCACAGTGCCACCTATTGGAAGACAGCATTCCTTCAAGCCAAAGTTAGACTCTTTATACAAGTCTTGTAACAATGGATAGGAATTAAAAGCAAAGCCAGACTCCATAAAATGGTAGAGTTGGAAGGGACTTCCAGGGTCTTTGGGACAACCCCCTGCTCCCCGGACTCCCCGTCACCTAAACTATAAGTACCATAACTTAGTTTATGGTGCTTATAGTTAATGAAAGGTTCCTTTTAAATAGAAAGCAATAAAAGTTAATGCAGTAACTTAACATAGTAGAAGTTCTACAAGATTTGCTGTATACCTTTATGAGCATGGAAGCTATTTCTAGTAACTTAGTTTCTTCTGAGATGCAGGGAAGACCCACAGATATATCCTCATATTAGGAATTTATTGTCTCTTCCTCCAGAAGTGTAAATAAAATATGAATCCGTCTGGTCCTCGTTATGGGTACATGTGTTGTCTCAGATTTGTATTCTGCTTTGTTTAGCACACGCTGCAGATATAATAAAGAGGAATATATCACCGTGAGGCAATTAGTGTGTGAATAATGCTCTGCATTTACTCCTTTTTTTCCCTTGGCAATCCCTGTGTTACATTTTGGTATCTCTTGAGCTTTGTGGAGGAGTGCCGCAGACACAGAGGAAATACTTTATGGGTCCCATTAGGAAAGCAGCACGACTAATTTATCAAGCTGGGAGTTAATGAGTGGTGCCAAGCCCCCAGTCCGGGAAATCCATTGCAAGATCGAGATGGGACATTATAACTGTATTTCAGCTAATCCATCACTCAGGCAGGAAATCCTCCAAGCTACACAAACCTTGTAATCTTCAATGCTGCTTGTGACCCAGAGATGGCTACAGATTAGCCCAAAATAATCCCAGATGGACTAATAACATGCAAGGATTCATTCCAACATTTCATTTGAAAATTCAGTGTTTGACAACTTGCATAGCCTCTCGTACAGGTACTTTTCGTGATTGATCACAATGGGATATTTGTTTCTATTGAAAGGAATTTAATGTGCATTATTTTTTTTTAATTACTCCAATTGGATTATTTGGATTAGAGTATTTGACAGAATCTCAGAATCTTTCATGAAATAACTCATAATTTAAAGGGGTTCGATCATTAAAAAAAAAATTCTATACTCACCTATTCCTCCCCAGTCAGTCTGCTTACCAGATCTTCTCCTGTCTGCTGCAGTCCCCCCAGGTCACCTCCCCTCCAGCTGGCTGATTCCTCTGCTTCCTGTGACGTTATGTACATTCACAGGCAGTCTTCGTCCTGCGGGCCAATGTATGCTATGTCACTAGTTCACAGCGTAGGAGGGAGTGCCGAGCTATTGCAGAGACTGTGCATGCCCGCTGTCTCTGCAATAGATCAGCATTCCGTCCTAGCCAGTAAACGCTACATAGGGGACGTGACCTTCACTGACCTGCAGGAAGAAGAATGCGAGGAATGCATGCTTCATAACAAGGAGAAAAGAATCCATCAGGCTTCCAGTGAGCTGACCCAGGGGGACTAGAGAAGATCAGCGAGGAGACGATGCGGTAAGGAGTCTGCCTGGGGAGAAATAGGTGAGCATAGAATTTTTTTTTTTTTTTTTATGACAAAACCCCTTCAACCTTAGATGTCTTCACAATGTACAATATCCTTTTCATCATCATAGGTTCTTGTAAATAAATTGCAATATCTATCTTTTTGCAGCCTATGTCCTGAGCTGTGGATTTCCTCGAAGACCTCCTTATGGCGACGTCTCTGTCACTAGCTTGCATCCTGGAGGAGAAGCATACTTCTACTGTAACACGGGCTACCAATTACATGGTCCACATGTCCTAACCTGTCTTAATGCAACACGGCCATTCTGGAGTAGTCGGGCTCCTCAATGTATAGGTAAGAAATGTCTGGGATCATATACATGTAATGAAATATAGTATGTACCCCAGATTTTTTATAATTATAGAAGGAAAGTGTAATTATTATTAACTCCTTTACTTTTCCTAAATACCCAAGAAAATAATGCATTGATTTCTTAAAAATGTCACTTGACTGATGGAAATTCAACTCTTTCAATATCAGAGATTCTTAATTTTTTTTATTTTAATTTTTTCATCCCCGCTAATAGCCATATTGTTTTATGTTTCCATCAACGTTGCTTTACGAGGACATGTTTTTTGCGAGCCGAGTTTTATTTTGTTAATCGTACAATTTCTTAATGATACTATTTAATGTACCATATAATGTACTGAAAAACTTTACAAAAATTTTCATGAATGGCTGTGAGTGAGACCTGCCTCTGATCGGCTCAGCGCTGAGCCAATCAGGGGCAAGTCTGACTCACACCCCCTTCACACCCACTGCAGGTCGGCCGCGCTGAACTCCATCTGCCGGGACAAGGTGAGTATATATTTTTTTTTTATTTTTACACTTTTCTGGATGAATTGCAGGGAAGGGCTTATATATTTAAGCCCTTCCCGACAATTCATCCCGCGCTCGCCCGCAGCGCATTGCTTTCAATGGAGCCGGCTGTATTGCCGGCTCCATTGAATTCAATGCGCTGGACAGCTCCGGCCCGTTTCTAATGAAACGCGGCTAGGAGCAGATTTTTCGGGCGATTTTTTTTTGGCCCCGGTCATGCGATTTGCGGATGCGCATCCGTCATGCGATCCGCAAATCGCGCGAAAAAACGCCCGTGTGACTAAGGCCTCAGACGGACTCAGCCCGGCGCATATATTCCGAGCCCGCAATGCCGTCTCTCAGCAAGGGGAGAAGGCGGGACGGGGCAGGTGCTGGTGTGCTAAGCTCCCATCCCCTCTCTCCCCTTGTCGCAGCCAGCAATAGAAGGGGGCGGGAGCTTAGCAGCTAGCTCCGCTCCCGTTCCACCTCCCCACTTTGATAACAGTCGGTAAGGGGCAGAGAGGTGAAGGGAAGGGGATGGGAGTTTAGCAGTCACGCTACTATACTCTCTCACACCTCCCTTCTCCGGCAGCTGTCATAGGCTACCATAGGAGTCTATGCAGCAGCCGCCGGCGTAAAAGCACCCTGCCGAAATGCACTATCTTGGCCGGCTGGGCCCTTTTTCACCACAGAAATACGCCCATGTGAACTGATTCATTGTAAACCAATGCATCAGAGGGGCAGCGTATATCGCCCAGGTGTGAAAACACGTCCGACATACGCACATGTGAATCCAGCCTTAGGCCTTGTTCACGCGAGCATTTATTTGTATGCCCACCTATGTGCGCACAAAACCACGTGTCTATTAGAACCATTGTTTTCCTTTCGTGTGTTCACATGTCCGTGTTTTACAGGCGTGCAAATTCGTGCACCTGCATAAGATAAGACATGCATGCACCGCATAGGTCTGTGCTGCGCGTAAATATTCCCCCCACGGGGAGTCCCCTCATCACTGAGCATTGTGATAGCTGTGGCACTCGCGAGTCTAGTGGGTTGGGGTTACTGCACTAAAGGTCTTGGGCATATGCCCCGGATCTCCAGTGCTGGCGATGCCCCTGCAGACAGCCAACATTTTTTATGGACACATCAGAAAACCATACTGAATGATAAAGCTTATACATGTTTATAGGTAAAAACCTGATATGATCTCATTACCAGCATTTAATGTGAACTGTAAAATGATAATTACAGTCATAATAACCTGCTTAAATATCACCAGTCTGAAAAAAAATGCAGATGCTGCTAATGTTTTTCATGGACACTGAGGGAAAAAAACTTTTGACGGACAGTCCAGGAATTTCTGGACTTTGGCAACATTGAACTTCATTAACAGCACATCATGTTAGGAAGCAAATGTAAAAATGTGTGATAAATCCACAAGATCAATGCATGGATGAGTATGTATTTTAGAGAATAAAATATGAAATAAAAAACATGCCTGCAAGATACGCCAAGCCTGACCAAGTAATCTATCTGCGTCCTGATTAAACATACCCCTAGTGAGAAATTGTTGACCAGAAGGAAAAACTATGGCCCTCATTTATTAACAAAGGTATATTTTGCAGAATGAATTGGGAAAAGGTAGTTGGCAAAAATTGTGCATAATGTATTGAAAGTTTGGGCAACCAAAGAAGTGTGACAATGTTGTGGAGGCTCCTGTGATCCCCTTGCTGTGTGCGGCCGAGTATTATCCTGCTGGAAGCCTCTTGGAAGCCGCCATGAGAGGAACACATGTGGCTGCAGAAGGTCCTGAACATATCACTGAGCTGTCATTGTCCTTCGTACCACTACTAGAGGTGACCGACTGTCGTATGTGATGGCCCCCCGAGACCATCACACCAGCAGTGGGGGCAGTGTGCTGCTCCACAATAAAGGCAGGTTTGAGGTGCTCACCCTGAGATCTACAGACATGAACACAGCTGTCATCAATGCCCAAACTGAACCTAGAGGTGGTTACTGAAGACAAACCGATTCCACTTTGTAGCATCCAGTTTCATTGTTCATGACACCATTGCAAATGGAGGCAATGGTGGGTGAGTGTCAAAGGCAGTACCCGTAATGGGTACTGAGAGACTAATGTCCTTTAACCAAGTGCCGACAGAAACAGGGGCCTGAGACAATGGAACCACCTGTGTCTGTATGGCCGACAACAAAACAGTTGGAGCTGCTTGTGCTTGTCAGATGATCCTCTCTACTGGTGGTCTGTTGAGGGCGCCCTAAGCCCAGTCACCTAGTATTTTTGCCCTCACACATCCACTAATCCTAACACCACCTAACAGTCTGGTCAGAACAGCCCAGTTGGGGGCAGTTTGTTGATACGACCATTTAGCTTCTCACCTTCCAATAATGCGCCCCTCTCAGACTCTGGTAACTGGGTGACATCTCTTCTCTGCGTCGTAGAGACGTCTAGTGGTCAACAAGCTCTACACAGGCTGAGAAAGACGTTTACTACACACAAGTAGCCTCTAAGAGCCTTCTTATAGGCCAAGGGTGGAACCACTTTTAGGGCCTCAGGTGGCAGGACCATTCATCTAATCAAACCACAACTCTAATCATTTGTATCTCTGCCTAAGATGAAACTCGGTGCTTGATTTTTTTGACAGAGTATATGATAAAAAAATTAAGCTTTCCATGCACTTCTAAATGTAAGGTTCAAGCTATGGGATGTCTAGTCAATCAGTGTATTTTACACTTAGAATAGTGCCATATAAGACATGGACATGGTATCAATGATGCCCCTGTAGGAGCCTACATAGATGGACACTGTATTCCCTCACCACCACCACCACCCCACCTTAGTCAGAGTCCTAGAAACGTTTCTTACCCAATCTCTATGTGACATGATACATTTTAGGATGTTTTCTAAATAGAGTTTGTTTGGCAGTAACACTCGTAATCTATTGCTTTCTGTATGTCTATAAAATATGTTTACACAGTGAGACTCTACCATTGGACACACATGGTTAAATCCAATCAACATGACCTACACTATAGTATTTAATGTTTACTACCACAACTGATCTTCGCCTTCCTACCTGCAGCACATCAGAGAGCGGCTCTGGAGTCATTCTGACATAACCCATTTATCTGCTAATTAGTACCTTGCAACGCATTGAAATGAAATGGGGAAAAAAAGACATAACATGAATTTCTGCCTGCAGTATAATAAAATGTTCTGCGCAGAATATCATTTTGAACATGTTGTTAGATTGTACACTTTTGTACTGTTGTTTAAGGAAAGTATATGCCCCATACATATGAATGTTGTAGAGGGGAGAAAACCACTACTAGTACCTCTGGTCTGCAACAGTTTAACCTTTGAGAACAAAAAGATGGGGCAGCTGAAATCCAACCACCCAATCCTTAGCTTCTCGTCAGGGGAGAGTTGGGAAATCGCCATACATATTAGTAATTAGTAGACTCTCTGGACTTGCTGGAATTGGTGGATTTAGTGGATATACAGCCAATAGGTATGGCCACTTTAACAGCAAATGTTACTAAAATAAGCTGGATCCACCATTTAACTGGTGTGCTTACATGCATGGGCCGAAGACGTGCTACACCCAAATCTGCTACACCCTCACCCCTACCTCCCATGGCTTACAGGGCCTCTACTCCAAAACCCCCAGCTGATACCAGTAGAAGCAGCTTGTCACTCACAATGTACTGCAGGCCGATGCCCAGTTGCTCTCTGCATGACCCAACTACTTCCTCATACTGAAATTCCTCTAAGTGCAGGAGACAGAGAGAGGTTGGGTTCTGTAGAGAGCAACATGGTGTGAGCCTGTAGTGACAAGCTGCTTCTACTGCTGGTAACAGGAGTTTTGGGCATGAGTATGCTAAAACATAGTGGGGTCACAGAAAAGGGCACTATTACCAAGAGAAGCTGAGAATAGTATTACCTAGAGGGGCCACAGAAGGGAACAGTGTTACTAAGAGAAGCCACAGAATGGGATAGTATTACTAAGAAGCATTATTACTAAGAGGGGCCTCAGAGGGGGCATTATAACTGACCCATCAGAGGAGGCACTATAACCAAATTTGGCCATAAAAGGAACATTAAAACTAAATGAGGCCTCAGAGGGGGACATTATTAGTATGGAGAGGCATTGAGAGGAGCATGAAATGGCAGGATAGGAAGAGTTTACGGAGACAAGTTGTGGCAGGAAGAAGTCTTCATAGCAGTCTAGGCCCAGATAGAGACGAGCAAGGAAATAGGATGACTCCAATCTTGGACAACCTGTGATAACTGCACTGTAATCACTATGACTGTGTAGAACTGGTATCTGACTATTATATGGTGATTATGTTATTTAGTTGTATACTAGAGATGAGCTGATGTATCTAAAGCCAACATATTACAAATGTTGTATTATAAAATATATGACTTCTATCTACATCCCTGGCCCAGCGGTGGAGGATAAAGCATATAGCGTGTGACCAAATGTTGGACAGACCAGGGAATTAATTTTGTATAGAAGGAGAGTGGACCCTCAGAATAATATACCCTAGTTGGCCCAAGGTAGCTCAGTCCAACACTAGCTTGATCAGCTAATGATCTGCAGATAAATATCTCAAATCTATGGCCAGTTTTAGTTCACCTCAAACCTAAACATCTACAATAGCTTTGATTGAAATTTTCCCTCTCCTTCCTTCTCCGCAAGAGCTACTGTAACTAACAGGCCATTCTGTCATGGTGGCAACCAAGTAATCACCATTGAATGTTATACACTTACTAAATCAAATACAGGCTCTGTCTGGTACATTTTTGATTCCTTATCTTCTTAATCTTCTATTCAGCTGCCTGTGGAGGGCTCATAAGAAATATCACTACCGGACGTTTGGTGTCACCCAACTTCCCAGGAAACTACAGCAATAATCTGACCTGCCATTGGGTCCTAGAGGCTCCCTCAGCACAACGCCTTCACCTGCACTTTGAGAAAGTCTCCCTGGCCGAGGATGATGACAGGTAAACCTATAGTTGCCAACTGTTGGTATATCTGTGGGCAATGCAAAATGTTGATCTTGGTAAAAAATTTGGTTTTGACCTTATATGGAGAAATGTCACAAATATGTTGCTAATGATTTTTGATTAGAGATGAGTGAGCACGCTCGGATAAGGCAGTTGCTCGAGTGAGCATCGCTCTTCTCGAGTAACTGCATTCTCATCTGAGCAGGCTCGGGGGGGGCGGCGGGGGGCAGCAGGGGGGAGCAAGGGGGAGAAAAAGAGAAATCTCTCTACCCCCCGCCGCATCCTGCTCACCCCAGCTCCCCCCCTTCCCCCGAGCCTGCTCGGACGAGAATGCAGTTACTAGAGAAGAGCGATGCTCGCTCGAGTAACTGCCTTAACCGAGCGTGCTCGCTCATCTCTATTATTGATCACTAGGATTTTATATAAGGAAAGTAGCTTATGTTAAAATACAGTAATGGTTCTGGGAATATACTATGTGCTGCATGCAATTTAGACTTGCATTCGGATACACTAACATAGCAGTAAATTGTATCTGGAAGTTGGTGGTATCTATGGCACACAGACTCACGGGATACAATTTCTTTAGTTGTAAGGAAATATTTATCCTCTGTGTAATTTTCTTCTCTGCACCTCAATACCCAATAGAAGATCAAATTGAGATTACATTCCAAGAAAACCAGACAGAAGCTCAGTAGAGTTCAAGATCAATATTTTAAAACAAAGTACTCCGAGCATACATCTCAAGAAATCTAGATTGCTATCCACTAGCGTGCTGGATCAATATTTTAATACACAGTTTCCCTACTTAAAATAATGTTCTAATAGGCAAAATGTATTGTATTAAAGTTCCATTTCTTCTTCCTATTATTTTTGTCCAAGTGTCTAATATTTGTTCACTTCATGTTGCCGGCTTGCTAATACATATTGACAGTCTGCTAATGGGACTTGTTTGTTCTGCAGACTTATCATCCGAGATGGAAATACTATTGACTCGCCGCCTGTGTATGACTCCTATGAGGTGGAATATCTTCCAATTGAAGGTTTACTCAGTACAGGTCAACACTTTTTTATTGAGCTAACAACCGATAGCAGTGGCAGCTCTACAGGGGTGGCACTTCGTTATCAAGGTAATGCAATGTGGTCTTTCTGTTCTGAAACTTATTCCCGCAGTCTCTTTACTTTTATGTGTAATTCCTCCAGAGAGTAATACTACCCATAGCCAGACAGCATACCCAATACTTAGGTTTTATACTAGCAATCTGCGGAGAACCCATTTGTTCAGGCTGGTAGCTCAGAAAAAGCTATTTGCAGTTTGTTTCATGGAGGTGTCACAGCTGGAGGTGTAGCGGCGCAGGGTTCAGGATACGTTGCAGCTAGAGATGAGCGAGCACGCTCGTTTAAGCATCGGTCATCTCGAGTAACTGATTACTCATCCGAGCAAATGCGGGGGGGGGGGAGAGATCTCTCTTACTCTCCCCCATGCTCTCCCCCGCTGCCCGCCGTCCCCCCGCATTTGCTCGGATGAGTAATCGAGAAGACCGATGCTCGCTCGAGTATCAGCCTTAAACGAGCGTGCTCGCTTATCTCTAGTTGCAGCAGAGGGAGTAACCAGAATTTACACTATTTATTTAAAACACAAATTAGAGTTGAATAATATTGCAACACTAATCAGTATGTGGGTAAACTTTCATCTTCAAAGGCCAAGGCACTATCTGTCGCTAGCTAAAATACAGGAATAGTAATGCTTTGTGAGCAGTCCGTAACAAGAGTAGTACCTGGTGAACAATTTTAAGAACACTCAACTGTTAATGACACTGCCTCAAAGAAATACAGATAACAGGATATAATGCACAGCTTCCCTTTGGTGGTTACTACTCCCAAAAAAGTCTGTTAGAAAGTCTGATTTACGTATACACTCACACTTTCTCTTTAAATGCTCAGTCCATATACAGAGCATGAGCACTTAAAACTGAACAACAGTCCTTAATGAATCCTGTATCTTACAGCAGGCCTGCTGATTAACTGTGTCTGTTGCTATTGGTGTGCATACTTACAGTTTCAGCTGAGGCCGGCCTCACTTACGGTTTATTGCATGGGAGTTGCAGCTACTACTTACTCAGGCTTGTCCAGAATTAAGAGTGTGACTCTACCACTGCTCTCCTTCATCCTTGTCATAGCCCAGCTGCCCCTACCAGCATGGCTGCTATCTCTCTTGTAGCTCTCAGCAGCAGGAAGTCTCAGATATCTCCATACAGTGTCCACTGTCAACTCTAAGCAGCTTCTTTATTCACAGTGTCTACATTCCTGCTGCTTTTCCCCTCTTGCTGGCTCAGCTTTCTGCTCTTCTTCTGCTGCGCCATTCTTTCCTTCTGATGCAGCACTCTCTTCTTTTGTAGAGCACCAGTCATGCCAAGAATGTTCCCCTACATTTAGGGCCAGGAGGGGGCAAAGAGCTTCATGGCTTTGGAACTTTTTGGTGCTTCTGTGTAATAGACTCCACTGCTGTGTGCCTGAACCTAGCTCTGTCTTTCTCTCCACTTCCCCCTGCCCTTTCTGAATGGGGGGGGGGGCTTACTGTGGCCAGCAGGGCCACTTGTCAGAGCACTGGGCCACTGTAGTAAGAGAAGAGAGCAGAGCACTGCTCATCCTACTTACACCTGGTCTGGGACAGAGCTAGAGGGGTGCTGCCAGGCCATACAGGTGTAGGGGAGCTGGAAGACAACAACATGCCACCCTGCCTTGGCTAGATAGTGATGGAAAACCTAGTTACAATTCTGCCTCATGTACTTCAGAGCCAAAAAGATCAGGGTAGGCTTAAATTACAAGGAAGTTATAGTAACTCAAAATATAAAGATCCAAAATAATACATATCTGGAAGCCATCTTTATGACTCATGGAACAGGATAGAGACATAGGCACTTGGTCCTGCCATATGGTACTTGGTTCAGCATGGTTTTAACCTAGTATTCTCCCCTAAAGGCAATATTTCCAGGGCAGATTAGCTGCCTAATATAGCACTGAGGCATACATAGGTATAGTATGGCCCCATAGACGTCTACAGTTACAGTATTACAGCTCAGTACAACTTGGTGGTCTTATGTAGCTATAATAGATTTCTGTGCATGGGCTTGTAATGTAACATTTTATACTCTCATATATCTGTATATTCTAGAATTATGCATGACTTCTCTACAAAACTCTGGGTTTCCTCAGTCTAAACGCCATACATTTTAAGGCCAATGTCCATGAGCGGATTTGATTTGCGGAGTCGGCGCAAATCACCTGCACGAAAGATCCGTAATTCAAAGTGCCCATAGCGAAGCATTGGCATCCGCAACAGAATTTAAGCATGCGGATTTGATGTGCGGACCGTTTGGTGCGAAAAACAAATTACAGCATGCCCCATTTCAGTGTGGATTCCGTGCGGACGGGCTCAATAGAAGTCAATAGGACTTAACATAATTGCGGATGCATTGCGGAATTGATGGTTAAAATCAATTAGAGAGGTGGGGAAAAGGCTGGGAGGTGGGGTTGGGGATTTTTTTCTGCGCGGATGATCCGCAGTGCATCCGCGTACATCTGCGCAGAAAAACCATTACATCCGCGATCTCCCGCAAATGGTTTCCACAAGTCTGGTGCAGCGGAAATCCGCTTTTGGAATCCGATCCAGGTGGTTTCAAACTGAATTGGGGGGGTTCCGGTATTCCATAGCTCCATCTTATGACTGCATCGAACAGTGCCATATGGACCCCATTGTCCATAGTGGGGTCCATTCACTTTCTGCTAAGTTGCCTGGCATTTTGCAGGAAGAAAAAGCTTTTTTTTTCTTTTATTTTGTGCCGGATCTGCGATGGAGCCTCCAACTGGAGTTTCCAACGCAGATGTGAAAGCAGCCTTACTTAGCTATTTTTACTCTAGCTGTCCCAATTTGCAGTAGTCACCATACTTGTTTCATACAGAAATGTAAATAGAAGTGGAAAAGTTAAGACTCCGTTTTAATTTCCTCTGCAGCCTATGAACAAGGACACTGCTATGAACCTTTTGTAAAATATGGCAACTTCACAAGTAGTGATCCTACCTTCCCTATTGGAACCGTTGTGGAGTTTACTTGTGATCCTGGATATACACTGGAACAAGGATCTACTATCATCGAGTGTCAAGATTCAGGCGATCCCCAGTGGAATGAGACAGAACCTGCTTGCAGAGGTAACAACTAACTGAAAATGTAGACAATACTTTCAGTTTCCTGTGAAATTTATTATTTGTAACAAACTTGGAAAATGTGATCCGTTCTTAGGCATCTTAAAAAAAAAGGTTTGGTACGGAGTTAGCCAGTAGAGCAAAGTGTGATTGTTCTCAGTAAGAGAAACTAAGTAATCTTGTAGATATGATACCTTTTAATGGCTAACAAAAATACATGATGTTACAGCAAGCTTTCGGGTTTTTCTATTGATTCTTTAGCCTGATGAAGGGTTAAAAGCTCGCTATAACATCATTTATTTTTGTCATTAAAAGGTATCATATCTACAAGATTACTTGGTTTCTCTTACTGAGAACAATCACACTAGGCGTCTTGAGATATACAAAAAGTAACACAAAACAGTCCTCAGTGGAATGTAGCATGATATTCAGTGTCGTCATCATAGCAGGAGGGAAAGGCAGATCTAATTCATTTTTTTTTTCTATCAGCTGTCTGCAGTGGGGAAATCACAGACTCCGCTGGGGTAGTTCTGTCACCTAACTGGCCAGAAGCTTATGGTAAGGGACAGGATTGCATCTGGGGTATCCATGTAGAGGAGGAGAAGAGAATCCTTTTGGACATACAAGTGTAAGTGTTGCCGCTTTTCTTCAACTAACCAAGACTAATGACTCTTCTTTTTACACTTCACATATGTCTTGTGGCCTCCTTCATTTAAAAGAGGTATTCTGGCATTTACTATGGATGTCCTATCCTCAGGGTAAGTCATCAACAGTCCATCGACAGGGGTCCACCCCTCAGGATCCCCGACGATCAGCAGGGTCGCATGTCCACTTCAATGGGAGTGAAGCCATCCATCACACTTCCTGCTCTTTACTGTGGTCAGAGCCGGAAATATAATAGAAGGCATCACTGCTGTTGATTTCAATGGGAGCAAAGTCTTCTGGCACACTTCCAGCTCCAAGCGTACTGCGGACATCCAGTCCCACTGGACTAACCGCTGTTATCCCCTTACAAACTCACAGTACAGTTCACAAATATTGTAAATGATCTATTCCTTAACCTACTACCACAATATATTAAATGTAAACGAGGTGCCATTCGATTGCCATGGCAGCCAGGGGTCTTCTGATAGCGCCAAGTGCGGCCATTCCAGACTATCAAAGCTTGATAGATTGCCTGTCAGATCGCAGTATAATGTAATACTATGGTCTTACATCATACTGCAGGAGCAATCAAACCATCGCAAGATCTTGTCCCTTTTGGGAACTAAAAAAAAAAGTAAAAATCAGTAAAAAAAATATTTATTAATTATTTAAGTAATAAAAGTTAAAAAGAAAAAAACTTTTGCTTATAAAAGAATCTAAATAGAAAAACCCCAAAACATATTTGGTATTGCTGCGTCCATAAAAGTCCATTCTATCAAAGCAACACATTATTTACCCCGCACGGTGAACGTCATCAGAAAAAAAAACTCCAGAATTGGTATTTTTTGAGCACCCTCTCACCAAGAAAAAATGTGATAAAAAGTGATCAAAAAGTTATATGTACTCCAAAATAGTACCAATAGAAACTATGGAACACCTCGCAAAAAATGAGCCCTCACACAACTATTTCGACGGAAAAATGAAAAAGTCAGAAGATGGTGGCAGAAATAATTTTATCTTTTTCCAAAGATATTTTATATTTTAAAAGCAGTACAGCAAAATAAATCTATACAAGTTTGTATCGTAGGAATCATACTGACCCATAGAATAAAGTTATCATGTCATTTTTGCTGCAGTGTATACGTCGTAGATACAAGACCCCCACCCCTATGGAATTCAGTTTTTTTCACATTTGACTCGACATAGAATTTTTAAAAAGTTTTTCAGTACAAGAAATGGTACATTAAATAGTACCATTGATAAATAGAACTCGTCCCACAAAAAACAAGCTCTCAGATTGCTACATTGATGGACAAATGAAAGAGTTATGATTTTTAAAAAGTGAGGAGGAAAAAACAAAAATGAGGAAAAAAATAGGTCCTTAAGGGGTTAAAGAGGTTTCCCTAGATCTGAAAAAAAACTGGGCAAGGGGAAAAATGTGATTATAAAATAATCCTTACTTAACACTTTCCAGTCCACTGTCTGACATCTAAAGACATTCTGATTGAAGGCTGTACAGCTCCGAAAGCGGATTACGTCTGGCAGGGTATTCTTACTGTATATTACTGGCTGCTCTGTTGTCGGGGGCCTCTCCAGCATTTCCAATACCACAGTACTGGCTCTAGCCAGCAGGTGGCGCCATTGTATAATGGCAGAAAGAGAAAGCCCCCTAGGAAACCCTGAATCTAGAATTGCAAAGGGTTAACTGATGAATTCCCTGCAGCTCCACACTCCGTCGTACTTGTGATGCTCACCAGTTTTGTCTACTGCAGGCTGCTCACATCAAATGTGACACTGTTCCATTGTCAAACATAAATTTTTATACTTTCCACACTGGACCTCAGGTATGTACTCTCCTTTTAGTTCATTATACAAATCCCTGGCTTAAGACTGGGCAGCCAGGGATCAAGAAGCAAAACCAATGAATATTTAGCAGTCAACTTGTTGTACTTCCTCACCTCTATTGGTGGATGAAGGGGGGGGGGGGTGCTGCTGAATTGGCTTACCCAATTTGCAGCTGACGTGTAGGCTAGTTTAGTAGACATTGCTAACCAGGATGATAGAGACGCCCCCTACTGAGTCCCTTCTCACAGTGAAAGGTTTGTCAAGTTGTAAGCCGAGCCAAATAGAGTCTTGATACATCACATATATCTATACACATAAGTACAGTCATTATACGCTTTCATTAGACATTTTCTGCCCCTTGACCAAATTTTTTATGATCTTGGAAAACCCTATGAACAGGTCATTCATACTTGGTCTACCTACAATGTAGCTCTGGTTGCATCACTTATTTGTTAAGATAGCACATACTGTGCTTGTCATGCCAACCTATAGCAAAAAAGTTCTGATAGAGAACTGAATCGCAGCTCTGACTTGGTCTTTATGGATAAATTGCCGCAACTAAAGCAAAATATTGGCAATATACAGGGTTGGGAATGGGTTCCCCAAAATCAACTACTGTTGTAATGAATGCTAATAGTGCTTGAACCATTACAGGTTTCATTATCTACAGACCTCTTTATGGTTATTTTAGTATATGGAGTCTGTTATGGACTTTCGGCATAAAATCAAACCCAACAAGAAGAATGCCTAAAGTAGCCATATTGCAGAATGCCAGTATTTCAGTGTGTTCATTAAGAAAAATTAATCAGCTCTGCTGGAAACCAGAAGTTGGTGACCAGAGAGGAACGTATTTATGAACACATTCTGGTGATTAATATGGATGCTCTCTGCCCATGTTCCTTGGCCCTCTATGCCTATTTTCTTCTAGGGAAAAGATGTTGAGGAGGAAAATGGTTTCTGTAACATTATTAATATACTTTTTTGCTCTGTTGGTTAATTAATATTCTCTCATTTGCATATCTCTCTTTTTCTCTGTCTCGCCTGGAGTTGTCATTTCTAAACATATGATCGTAATAAACGATCCCGTTCTGTTTTTCCACTAGTGGCTGTCAGCAAAATTAATCTTCTGCTCCACACTCAGAAAGCAATGTACCCTCTACCATATCACAGTTTTTACAGAAAGCTCAGATCCCAGCCAGTAACGTGCTTGATGTGGCGTGCCAATTTTCACTGACTAGATAGCGGCTTTTTACATCATACAAGAATGTAAGAACTAGGAAGGTTACGGCAAAATAGGTTTAATTACATTTCATCCTATTTTCTATGTAGTAGTTCTGGTGTAATGTAGCTTTTTTTTCCGCTTCCCTTGACTTGTAAAAATCATAAACCAAAGAGAATTAAATAATTGTGTTATTGTTATATTATTATAATATTTTGCTGTGTAGAAGTCGGTTAAATGCGGTTTATTGCTGTGCTATGAAATTTAAAGGCACAAGGAATTTCGGACAAGACTCCACATGGTAGAGTGTTGGACTGGTGATACAAAAAGTGTGATTACACTTACCGGTATCAGTTTTTCTCAAAGCCATGACGCCGCTCATGCAGAGGATCTCCCGCCCTTGGACAGAAAACCTAAGAAGATAAAAGTGGGACATACCTCTCCCAACCTCAGTGCTTGGCAAGGAAGTCTAAGGCGGGAAAAGTCTTATTTTTATAAATATCACTATATACACATTTTTTTTATTTATATATATTTGGGGGGGGAGAAGTCGGAGTGCCATCATGGGTTTGAGAAAAACCAATTACCTGTAAATGTAATCACAGTTTTACCCTCTCATCCATGACAGAATCACTGGAGATGTAAAGTAGGAGAAGAGTTATGAGGGAGGTAACACAGCCTGGACAACCTTCTGTCCAAAATGAAGATCTGAAATAGGGTTCAAATGTTATCTGTAGTAAATGAAACCAGTATGAAGAGAGCTCCAAGTAGCTGTCATGCAAATCCGGTCAATAGGCAACTCTGCTCTCTTTACCCAAGAGGTTGACCTTGCCGTAGCAAGTCGTAAGGGCCGGAGGGAAAAGCTTGTTGGTCTCGTAGGCTAGGGAAATCACCTCTGTGACACAATTGTAAAAGAACTAGCAGCTTTCAACTGCAAAAGTAGATTTTCTGACTTCCTCCAGTCTATAAAAACATCTAAATAGTGTATCAAATACCTTCTAATATCTGAACAATGATAATAAGTTTCAGTCTCATCTTAAGGATTTTGGAAAAAGGGAGGTAACGTAATGTCTTGGTATTGGTGGAAATCTGACACTACTTTGGGGAGAAAGGCACGTAGGGTCTTCATGACGAATCTATCCCCTAAAATAGTCATGTATGGAAGAAAGTCTGCCAAAGCTTGAAGTTCACCCACTCTACGTGCATTAGTGACTGCTAGAAGAAAGGCAATTTGGATCGAAAGTAAGGTTAGAGAAAGAGACTCTAATGGCTCAAATGGGAAAGAAGATAAATCTGACAATACCAAATTGAGATCCCAGGGACGAAGGTTAGGTCAATCTCTGGATCTTATTCTGTTGGCCACTAACAAGAATCATTTGACCAAAGGATGACTTGCCAGTTTAAAATCCAAGAAGGAACTCAAGCCCGAAACTTGAATTTTGAGGGAGCCGGGCTGGGTGGACCTATAGGAGATTAAGAATTAATGGAACGTTAGGAGATTCCAGCGGGTTAAAAACTTGATTAAAGCTCTCCGTTCCCAGGTACCTATCCAGCTGAACCAGAAACCTAAACTGGGGTAAGCAGAGCTGTGTCCCACTTTCCCAGATTTCCTGTCCAGCAGTGGCAGGTCTTCTCCAGGGGTGCTGTAATAGGTGAGAGGGTAAATTAAGGGGATTCCATATTTTTAGAACTAAAGCAACTTCGTAATAAAATGCTTAATATAAAGCATTGTATTCTAGTTCTTTAAATGAAGCCAGGACTATACTCAATAGGTATCTTTATTCTGGTTGCCATAGCTATGTTCATCGGAGTGTATGTTCTAATGCTATTGTGCTCCCTTTATATCCATGCCCTTTGACTCCATGCTTGGTAAACTTCACAAGTATGATATAGTGTATTAGTGTATGGGATAAATTGTACTTATATTTATACAGATACACATTTCTATGGATGCAGCCTTGGAAATAAGAATGAAAATGTCCATTAGGCTCAGATGTATCAAGCAGTGCAAGGCCCAATGGCTGCTAAGGTGCACAAAGGATTTTTCTTAGGGTGGATTCATACAAAGTATTTTCTGTAAGAAAGTCACAGTTTTTGTGCCAGTTTTTCATGCAGTTTTTGAGCCAAAGCCAAAAGTAGATTCAAAGGGAATTGGAGATATAAAGGAAGGACTTCTACTTCTTCCCTCTCGATGGCTCAAAGATTGAATCAAAAACTGTTATGGAGTTTTTCCAATAAAATGCTGTGCATAAAATTCCCCTTACAGATTCTAAAATAAAAGTGTTATATTTAGGGCATGCCATATTACAGAGATATGCTTGTAGAATAGAATGTAGTGTCTCATGGATGCTGCATGTGGGGGCATAATGAGTGCCTACAGACTCTGTAAGTGCCCCTCACATGAGTATTTGTGCGCCCCCTAGCGCTGTGTTTTTGTGGAATAAATGATGCATTTTCACACATGCATCAGCGAATCATTTTTTGCGCTTGCAAGGCATGTTCATCTTGCGTGCGGCAAATTAGTCTAATGGGAATTACACAGTGTCTCACGCATCTCCTTGTGTATTGTGCACGCATTTGCGCACCCCATGATTAACTTCTATGGGGACATTTGATGCGCCTATTGAAATGAATGGGTTCTATTCTCTGCATATTGTGCAGGTACATTTTGCATGCCCAAATATGCCCATGTGAAGGGGTCCTATTACAGAGTATGGACTTTGCATGTAGCTTTACAGGGTCCATTCTCATTGCTTTGCCATGCCCATGAACCCTTAAACCCCATTCTATCGTTGTCGTTTCAGTGCAGATTCCAGTATGAATACTGTGCCTAAATGCAGAATCTGCACTATTTTATGACTGATAGCTGTAGAAATGTGTGCTGTACTTTTGCAAATGTGTTGCCAAAAAAAAGAATTGACATGTCATGTTTTTTTTTTGTTTAAAAACTGCATCAGGTGGCGGACTTGCCCCATTGACTGCGGATGTGCATAAAAAATGTATGGCAGAACTCTGAGGCTTGGACTTAAAAATGTCAGATCTATGCCATAAAAATCCGGCATAGAACCGCTGAGACCCGCACCGATTCCGAGAATGGAGGTTTCGAAGGTCCCCACATTAATAGAGTAGTGGTCATGCATGTGTGCTGCTGCTTCATTCATTTCAATGGTAGTGCCAGGGATACCCAGTAATTTCTGCGATCCCATTTAGGTGAATAGAGCGGCGGTTTGCATGTTCAGGGACCTTTGGAACCGCTGCTCTCAAGATCAGTAGGGTTCCAGTAATCAGGATAAGGGATACTTTTCTCTCTTTGCACAACCCATTTACGTTCTCTTTCTGTATTGATGTATTCATTAAAAGTTGCTCTTGTGTATTGTTTAATGATGATCCAGATTTTTGTTTTCTAATTCCTCCTTTAGCCTGAATGTTGGCAAGAGTGACATTCTCACTTTTTATGATGGTGATGACTTGACAGCCCGGGTCCTAGGTCGATACACGGGGACTCACAATCATTTCAAAATCTATACATCAATGGCGGATGTCATCATCCAGTTCCAGACAGACCCTGGCAGTAATGTGTTCGGCTACCAGCAAGGCTTCATCATTAATTTTTTTGGTGAGTTGTTGGTTGATGACCAGTTATAAGCAATGCATTCTGTCCTTGATACCATGCAAGATCCCTAGTGGGGATATAAAGCAATACCTTGCTGACTCTATAGCTGATTCAATATTATTAAACTTTGCAAGTATCCTACATCATTTGAGCACTTGACCACCCCCACACAAATTAATGGTCCCACAATCCTATCGAATTAAACCATGATGATGAGTGGTCATCTTACAGTTGTATGATTGATACTACTCATATATATGACTTATTTGATGTGAGCACTGCACTAAGGAACCTGGCATTCTTTGGTAGTTCTTGTTTGAATGGGGTATATTGTATAATGGTTGCTCAGATGGGTTAACGTGATCAATAAAAGGATACGGACATTCAACTATGATGATGCACATCATTGCCAATATCTCTGCAGAAAGTATCTCTGTTCAATTTTGTTATCTTGCTCTACTTGTAGAAGTACCAAGGAATGATACATGTCCGGAATTGCCAGAAATTCCCAATGGCTGGAAGACCACCTCTCAGTCCGAGCTTGTCCATGGCACTGTTGTAACCTACCAGTGTTATCCAGGGTATGAGATTGCAGGAGCTGAGCTTCTCATGTGTCAGTGGGACCTTACATGGAGTGGAGACCTTCCATCATGTGAAAGGGGTAAGAGGTAACTGTGATATGTTGCGTTGTGGCTGGACACCCATAGTCACCTGTCCATGTGGTTACAGATCCTAGATCATTTCATTAACAGAATCCTTTTTTTTCCAACATTCGGAAGTAATATCTCATGATTGCATGATTATACTGTGCGTAGTACTAACAAATGGACTCATAGGTTTGCTCACAGAGCAGAATTTCCATTGAATTGATTCTGTACTGAATGTGGTTAATTCATGTACAGATCCACAGCGTACTCAAACTGGAAATCTGTGGCAGAAATCTGAGGGTTAGACTTGGATTTATGCCACAAATTCTGCAAAAGTCCTCCAGACTGACCAATTGGTAGGTCTATGCTTATTTTACTTCTTTTTCTTTGTCCATATTTAAAATTAGTAATCCTTCAAATTGCAGTAAGGAGCTTGCAAAACACTGGCATAACTATAGCCATACACATAAGACAAAAGTCAGCCAAAATGGCCAACGTTAACCATTTTGGATGACCACTGTTGGAAAATTGTACGGAAACGACTGTTCACGATGGCCAATGGCAGACTTCTGTCTGCCCCAAAATGTGATGTGCCAGGTTAGGAACCTTCAACTGTGATTGGCTGAGACTAAGTGTTTAGCTAATCTTCCACCCCCTCCCTTTGCCAACAGTTGGCAAGGGACAGGGAGGGGGAAGAGAGAGGGGAGGGAGTTTAGCAGAGATGCTGCTAAACCTCCATTTTTCGGCAGCTCCCATAGAAGTCTATGGGACCGGCCGCTGCATTCCAGCCAGAAGATAGTTCTAGAACTATCTTTTTGGGCCGGCTTAAAAACGTCCGATAGGAATGCGCACCGTATGTGCTATCTTTTCCGGTCGTCCATTTTTATGCACCGCAAAAACGGCCATCAGAACTGAGGCGTTGGAAACCAATGCATCATATGGGTACCGTATATCGTCTGGCTGTGAAAATGCGGCCAATATACACTCATGTGAATGAAGCCTCAGACAGCTATGTTAGTGGATAAATAAAAGTGTTATGATTTTTGGAAAGTGGGAAGAAAAAAAAGGGCCACATCCTTAAGGGGTTATTACAAAGTCTCAGTGTTTCCTAGTGTGGCCATACACCCTCCTGTACAGCGGCACATGAACAACTATAAGGCAGTCTTATTTGTGTTCTTTGTCCATTCTGCAATTGGATTTTGTGGCTTCCTCTGTTTAATACATGCCCCATCTGTTATTTTGGGCTTTACACAAATCTGTTTATGTATGCAATGAATGTGTTAGGAAGAGTGATGGATTGATATCTCAGCCAGTATGATTCATTTCCTCCTGTCACAGCACCTGACTGAGGCAATTATGCAGCTATGAATTGATACTGATTGAAAACATATTTTGATTTAAATCCAGTTTAACATGATTACCAAGATGAATCTACCCACAGAGTGAACGCAGCGACCCATGTCAGGGTGTTCACGATTTAGCACAGAACAATAGCAGAAGATACTATGTAGCGCTGGGATAAAAAGAACTTCTGGCTTATCTCAAGAAAAAGGAAGGAGAAGAGTTAAAATCATCTTTAATGAACACATCTGCGAATTAAAAAAAAAAAAGACCTGAATGAAGTTAGGATGAAAGAGAAATCTACCGGCTAATTAGGCTGCCTGAGAGCTTTAATTGGTCTCATCTAACTGAAAATATGCTTTCCACCCACCTAACCCTCCGCTACATCCCTGCTTACTCCTACCCGCTAAAACTACTCTGCTTTCCTGTAGCAGAAAATTGCATCAAAGCGGCGCTGCCCTGGTCCAGTGGAGCTACAATTACTCCAAGCTTTTCATTTCAAAGGCACTTAAAGAGTTTAGATTAACATCGGTGGCACAAGTTTTGCAAATTATACTTTGTTATGTTTCTTTTTCACACTAATTATATTAGAAAACATGATTAATGTGTAAATGCTATTAATTACACAAAATCAGGCTATATTTACACAAGACTATTACCGCTCTACAGGAATTCTGTATATTTAGCATCAATAATGGGATCAGGTCACGTCAAGGGAATGAGGGAAGACATTTCTCAGGGATCTCTTGAACAACTTACCTATGATTGGATGTGATCTAGTAGGTTCACTGGTCCTTCCAGCTTTAGATAGAGCTATGTAGTTTCCCACAGACGTTCTAGAAAGTAGGCGATCATCATGATGCACAGTAGCATACATACTGAACTGTACATCCAATGCACTGAATCCCTGACAGTGCATGGGGTCTAGCAGGGGAAATGGCGCTGTGAAGGGGAGAAGCCGTCTGCAGCACAGAACAGCCTCTCCTGACAAAGCACGCTCCTTCTCGCAAGGTATCAGTGGGTTTCCATGGCAGCTGGAAGCCTGGCAAAGGCCTTTGTGTCTGTTATGTACCTTACCCTATTAGGCAATGGCTTCCACAGCGTTTAATACACTTTTGTCACTTGCTCAGTAGAATGCACTACATACATGTAAGTAACATAAGGATCACATCTTCAAGTCTTCTTCAAGGACTAAAAAGTATTGTCAAAAAAGGTCAAGAAAGTTTAAAGGTGTTAGCCACAAAAATACTATTGATGACCTGTCCTCAGGATCGGTCATCAAAAATTGATTGGCTGAGACCCACCACTCAGAAACTTGGCCGATTAGTTGATTGGTTACCCACTGATAGCAATGGTATACACTAGGGTTGGAGCAGAAACCGCTGCTTGGACCCTGTGTAGTGGCTGGCACTTGTAACTGAAGCTTTAGTAGTCACTGAAATCAATGGGAGCTGCATCTGCAGTTACAAGCAACGGCCACTACACAGGTGTCGGAGCAGCGATTTCCGCTCAGACCCCAGTGTATACCTACACTGTCAGCAGGCACCCGATGAGTTATGCATTGGGCCACGGCTGATCAACTATTTATGACCTACCCTGAGGATATGTTATCAATAGTAAATGATCATTTGGGCACATATAGTTCCATTGTTGTTGTCAGTACATCACTGCTTACACAATGAAATGTGCTGTGGACATCAGATACATTTTGGTGTCACATAAAAGATACAATCTTGTTTGTCAGCTGATTAGCAGTAGTACACAAGCAGGCAAAAAGGTAAACAAATGTTTATTCCCAATCATTTGCCGATATAAAAGGTCCTTAACACACGGGTGTGTCATGTCAGCCTAAGGGAGATCTGCTATTTGTTAGTGGCTGTCCACTCTGGTTAACAGACGGTGACCTTAAACTGGCGACCCCTCCTCAATGAGATCTATATACCCTAACAGCGCATATACAGTAGTGATAGCTTGTCTTCACCTCTTTAACCCCTTTAGTGGCACACTCAGAAAATCTCCAGGGCTTGCTGCACTGACCATGCAGATAAACCCTGGAAGATTTCCGTGGACAGCTCTAGTGCTGAAATGCTGCCCAGTACACATAGTTATTGTGCCACTGTACACGTTTGCCACTTCAAATTACCACAGGAAAATCTCTGGGGCTTGCTGCGCTGACATGGTAATAATAAACCTGCCACTGAAGGGGTTCATTGTATTAAATTCTCACTTCTATATCTGGAGATACAGAGGATTTGTTTTTCCTCTAAAAGGTCCCCATAGATATTGGACCAAAGTTGATGAAAAGGGACAATTTCAACCAAAATGACTGTTTGACAATTTAACTATGAATGATTGTTTTAGCTGACCAGTGATAAGCCAGCATAATCTTCAAAGAAGTTGCCCATGTTTGAAATCTTTTCATCCAATAATTTAATTCAAAGAAAGATCTTTAGTTCACAAACTAACTTTTGTTGAAACAACGATCCCAGAAAGATCCTTCATCCGTCGCCCAGTGTCATTGCACGTGTCTGGCCAGTTTGAACAGTGATGACTTACAAAATGAAGTAAAATGCGGATGCCTGCCCCTGTGTAAGAAACGTTGAGCAGATGATCGTTCGTTCAATGGTTATTCAATTAGCAGTCGACTTGTTATGTCTGAGTTGGCTGCTAAACAGCTCTTCCAGATCAAACAGAATTTGTTGTCCTAAAAGGATGGCTATACACACACAATATACTAATGTGGAGATCACAAAATATTTAGAATGAAACAGAAAATCTGTAGGGGAACAGGAAATCTGACCCTAACCTACTAATGCAATAAGACTCTATGTAAAAGCAGAGCACTCGCTCTGATAAGGGCGACCCTGACTCTCCCTAGTTGGAAAACAAGTTTAATGTTTGCTGCAATCAATAACAATATATGTGGTATAGATGTTAAACAAGCACACAATGAGCTAGATAAAATGCCAATGCAGAAATAGCAATAAGTCAGGAGTCAGATGTTACTATACCCTAAATATCCTATACAGCAAACAAACTTATCCGACAGTCGACAGAACAGGAGCTGCTGAGTTGACCAGAAACACCTTCAGATTAGAAATATAACTGGCATTCTAAATGAGTAGGAGCTGGAATAAATGTGTACAGACAAGTGCTGATTGATCACCTAGGACACATTCCTCCAAGCTGACCAAACCATCCACACACCAACAGAGAAGTACCCATGTTGGCATCCAATGCTGGAATGACATTGTGCATGCACCGGCGTGTGGATCAAGTGGGTTGGGAATGACGCCATGTCATCACCTTGGTCCCAATCCGCTAGGCCAGTGAGCCATGACACTACCATCTACTAATGGGTATGGCCAGCTTTAAAAGGACAAAGCGCAACACCTTCCCGGGGTTGTTGTTTTGCCTTCTTCTGGATAAACACTGCAGGATAATTAGTTGAACTAGGTGAGTGTAAAGATGTTTTTAAACATCATTATGTAACTCTGTATATTCTCTGGATGCACTGATGTGCTGATAGAAATGATTTAAATACGATCTAAGTGCGAGAAGAATTTCTAATAAGTATCATGTTGCATTATTTGTAATAACAATTTATATTGCGACGCGGATCCTATTTTTTTTTAATAACATTTGCAAAAACCAACATAGTTCTATATAGACAATATTTGTAGGAAGCCATATAAGAATGCCGACATAACCCAATTATCGTCTCTAAAATCTGTGCTTATTATAACACATTCAGCATCTGCCTGTGGGCAAAAAATAATTAAACAAAATAAAAACTTTACATTCTCGCTCCTTTATAACAGCACTTTGTGAAAATCATTATCTTATTAGATAATTATTGTCAGTTCCAACTCTTTGACTAATGACAACATCGTAATTAGTTTGTGAAAAGAACAAAGGAGAGAAGATAGTGAAAGAGATTGATAATTAGCGCCTGCACAGAAATGACATCACTGACAACCTTTCAAAGTGTTTGGAATCTATGGCAACGAGGTGGGGGTGTCCTTGGTGAAAAATCTAGGAGATGTCAAGTATTTACCACTCTACTATAACAAAGTGTTGAAAATCCATATTACAGTATGTTATTAGATAACATGGCCCTTCCTATTATTCATTATTCACGGACATGTTGCGCTGGTACATTTATTGTAATTGTAACAATTAATTTATTACTTATATGTGATTAAAAAAAAATGCTTTTTTTGTCTCTTCCAGTAAAATCATAGATTTATATTCTCACTGACTTTACCTCGGCTTTAATACTAATTATACAAACTTTTAAGTGGAGGGATAATCTGACATATACATCTTCATTTTACTCTGAAACTAGAACGTTGTCAAAAAATTCAGTTCGGTGGGAATTAGTTAATACTGAAACGGAATGTCATAAAACAACCTAAAACTAGTAATGAACATGGTGGTGGTATTGTCTTGAAGATGGTGGTTCGGTGGATAGCACTGTTGCCTTCCAGTGCTGAGGTTCTAGATTCTGATCCCACTATGGACAAGTACTGCATGAACTTTGAAAAAACTCCATGTAGATAATGTTCTTGGTCGGATTTGAACCTAGGACTCCAACAATGTTAACCACTGAGCTTTCACTTCTTCTTACTGCGGAGGAGGAGAGCAAGAAGAAACACAAACACAAGAAGAACATAAAAACTCCATGCAGATGTTGTCCTTGGTCATATTTGAACTTGGACCCTAGCACTGCAAGGCAACAATGCTATCCAGTCAGCTACGATTCTTTTATTTCCCCATTCCTCCAGAAGAGAAGGGGAAGAAGAAAGTTAGGAAGGAGAAGAAAAAGGTGAGGAGAAGATATTCTTCTCCTTCTTCTCCTCCCACCCAGAAAGAAGCAGGAAGAGCAAGAAAGAAGAAGAAGCTTAGTGGTTCAGCACTATTGGCTTCCAGGTCTGGGTCCTAGGTTCAAATCTAAACTAAAGACGCCATCTGCTTGTAGCTTTTATGTTGTTTTTGTATTTTTACAGTACTTTCTCTCCTTAAGAGAAGGAAGCAACAGCATGGTGACTCTCTGGTAAGCAGTGTTGCCTTTGCAGTGCTGGAGTTCTGGTAAAATCAGGTAAATTTGATTGACCACAAATCCGGGAACTCATGGAAGACCAGCGTTTCCAAGATTCGGTGCACAACTTTGAGGCTCGTGTGCGGTGGTTGTTTTGTATAGTTGTAAAACATTTCCTTGGGAACTATAAGGCCACTAACTCCGGTGAACTTGTGGAGAATAGGCCCACTTCTGTTTCTGAACACTTGAGTATAATAACATGAGCATCAGATTGCAGGACCTGCACGCATTTTGGATGGATTTCTAGATTGTCTTGGTGATGTAAGTGAGGAACAAGATGATCTCACCAGGAAATAAGAACTGTGAAAGAACAGGACTGCGGATGATGGGATACACATATAATGGCTGACTACTGGTGACTGTGAAAGAACAGTACTGCAGAGGATGTGATACACATATGATGGACGACTACTGGTGACCATGGAAGAACAGTACTGTGGTGGATGGGATACACATATGATGGCGGACTACTGATGACCATGGAAGAACAGTACTGTTGAGGATGGGATACACATATGATGGCTGACTACTGGTGACCATGGAAGAACAGTACTGCGGTGGATGGGATACACATATGATGGCGGACTACTGATGACCATGGAAGAACAGTACTGTTGAGGATGGGATACACATATGATGGCTGACTACTGGTGACCATGGAAGAACAGTTCTGTGGACGATGGGATACACATATAATGGCCGACTACTGGTGACTGTGGAAGAACAGTACTGCGGACGATGGGATACATAGATGATGGCCGACTACTAGTGAAACATTCAGCGCGAATGTCCAGGAACATCTCATCGCAGGAAATCACTCAAATGTAGTTTCATTGACATCCCAAGGAAGAAACTTTTGTTTTATTCGTGTTCAAGGCTTCTTGGGATTTATTGTTGTACCTTCAGCTTTTGATTGGCTGTCATTACATGTATAGTACAATATGTCTACATGTATACATTTATATGACCATATGTGATATCTTGGTAAGCAGACCTGATGGAGAAAAACTAGTGTCATTTTCAGAAACCAAGACCCCAAAATACCCCCAAAACGTCCTAACATCTCAGTTACCAAAAATTGTGTTCCCCAGTGTAATTCTTCAGTATAAGCACTGCCAGAAACTGAATGACGAACAGTAATTTGTTTGTTCATCATTGGTCCTTCAGATTGTGCAGGCATAAAAATCAAGCGATGATCGGCCCGTGTAAGCAGCCAGTGAATGACTGCCTGTCTACTGTGAATGGAGGCAGGTGGCCAGAGCGATCTCCGGATCACTCTGCCTCCATTCATTGAGCAATTATTGCTTCTGTGTGAAAGCACCAGAGCAAAAATCACTGGGACAACTGTTGGGCACTTAAGCATCCCACAGTCATCCCGTGTAAAAGGACCCATAGTGCCAGAGTAAAAGCTGCAAGATATTAGGATTATAGTAGAGAAACAGTAAAAAAAAAAAAAGTTATCAACCTTTTTTTTTTTTTTTTTTTAAAGCTGTTTAATGTAAAAACTTGGTTTAAGCATTGGGTCATTTTCTGATGTATGCTCTTCCTTTTAAGCATCTTTGTAGCCTGCAGTATGTAAGGGCTCCAGGTTCTTGTCACCTTGTCATTATGTTAAGGTGAAATTAGCCCCATATTGTGTAACGGCTCCCGTGCACGCTGCGACACACACCCCTGCTTAGGCTTATTTTTAGAAGTCTAAAGACGTTGATTGATCCAAATCAGTGTTATCTGTTGATGTTAAATGAGAGCTTAATTATCTTCAATGTAGATTCACATCCCGTCACTTCACCTGCTTGTACTCTTTCATCACTCTGAAGTTCTTCCATGCGTTGCTTTCATCTTGCTGCAGCCTATCTGTATGATATCCCTCTGGTGATCAGACCTTCTCAGTGTCCCTTCAGGATGTGCTCTATCTAATTGGGAATCAGTATGTGTCCTGTCTGAATATGTCATTTATATGAGATACAGATAAAAAAAATAAGCCTATGGAGAGATAAGAAAGGATTGGAACAGGGCCAGGGCTAGAATCAAAGAGGCTCCGGGGCAAGGTAGGGCCCCCCATCACTTACCTTGATTTCCTACACATATCATTAAAAATAACTAACATTAACACCAAGTAGAAATAACATCTTCATGAACAAACATGAAGCACAAAAAAATAAAACAAAGATATAAAAGACATGAAAACGCCCAAACCGGCATATAAAGTCCATAAAGAACAAGAAGCACAAGCAGCAAAATTGTCTAAAAAAAAATTACTATACTAAAATAAAAGTATTCTACGTTCCTATTCCACCCAGATAAATGTCCTTGGCTGCAGGTCTCTACTGTGAAAAAACAGAAGCTGTTCAAAGAGATATAGGATTTTCATACAGTAAAAACTGATCAAAACGAAGTATAGTAAAACATGCAAGATAAAAGAAAAACACTATCACAGGAAGCTGCCTTTTATATGATCTATATGAAATCACATCCAAATCATTGTGATCTCAGGGCATCCCATTAGTCAGACCCACACTGATCATCCTACCAAATGGAAATCAAAAATAGTATTATCATTAACACTATATATGTTAATATTCAGTGGGGCTCCTTTAGTTCTAATTGCATTGGTATAATTTCTACTAATGTCTGATACACTTCATCCTGCAAATGTCTGGCGAGTTCCCCCAAATAAGATGGATGCTGTTTATATTTTCTGACCTGATGTTCCACTTCATCCTTAGGGTGCATTCCCACGGACGTATATCAGCTCGGTTTTCACGCCGAGCCGATATACGTTGTCCTCGTGTGCAGGGGGGGAGGATGGAAGAGCCAGGAGCAGGAACTGAGCTTCCGCCCGCTCTCTGCCTCCTCTCCGCCCCTCTGCACTATTTGCAATGAAAGGAGGCGGGGCAGGGGCGGGGCTAAGTTCTGAGAATTAGCCCCGCCCCACCCCGCCTCTCCACATTGCAAATAGTGCAGAGTGGCGGAGAGGAGGCAGAGAGGGGGCGGGAGCTCAGTTCCTGCTCCTGGCTCTTCCATCCTCCCCCCCTGCACACGAGGACAACGTATATCAGCTCGGCGTGAAAACCGAGCCGTTATACGTTCATGGGAATGCAGCCTAAGGCCTCATGCCCATGGCCAGGTCAGAATCCCGCTGCGAGATTCTTGCAGAGGGATGCGACCCATGCCCTGGCATTGATCTCATACTTACCCATCCGGCGTCTTCTCCCTCTATTCTGCGATGTGCCGGCTGGCGCACAGCCGTGCATGTGCGGAGCAGAGCCGGCACAAAAATAGGACATGCTGCGATTTAAATACCGCACGAGTTTTCATGCGGTCAAATCGCGGCTGTCGGCATAGGATTGCATAAAATAATGCAATCCTATGACAGCGTGCCACGGCAGAAATTCTGCGGGAGATCCCGCCGTGGAATTTTTGTCCGTGGGCATTGGGCCTAAGATGTTCAGTAGGGTTCAGGTTGAAACTCTGTGCAGCCGGTCCAATCATGGAACATCCACATCCTTAAAACAACGTAAAACAGCGTTGGACTTGTGACAAGGCACATTGTCTTGTTGGAAGTATTGTTGACCATTCCCAGAGTATTACCATAGTGTCAGCAGCACATTATTGTCTAGAGTATTAAAGTACACCTCCATGTTCATGGTTCTTGTCACTACAACCAACGGTCCGAGACCATGCCTCGTTACATATTCCCGGACTATAACGGGACCTCCGCCGTACTTAACTTTCGGCGCAACACACTCAGGTGAAAAATGTTTCACAGACTCCTCCACACCTAGTTATGTCCATCTGATTTGAAGATGGAGTAGCACAGTTCATCACTCAATAGACCGTTCTTCCATTGCACAACTGTTAATGCTCCTTGCACCATTGTAGATGGGCCGATGCACTGATACACACTGATGCACAATGTTACAAAGTATAGTGTACAACATGATTATATAGTACATACTGTATAATTATATTACACAGTAATAGGGGTTGTAACAAAATAGCAAGTTATTCCCTGTCAACAAGGATAGAGGATAACTTTCTGATCGGTGAAGGTCTCACTGCTGAGAATCCGGCCAGTCTGCAGAATAGGACTCCCCTGTCATCCTCTGGCTGTGACTGTGGGGGTCATTTAAATGAGAATGAAGCGTTGGCCGAGCATGGGTAATCAGTGCTCCATTCATTTAAATGGGAGGGATGGAAGTACCTGAGCGGGTGTCGCTCCGCTCAGAGGCGTAACTTAAAGCCCCTGGGCCCCAATGCAAAACTTGTAACAGGGCCCCCAACTATAATGCTTTATTTATGGTACTGAGTTCGCTTTATAGAGAAGAAAGGCCTTAAGGGCTCCCTAAAGCTCGTGGGCCCGGTTGCAACCGTACCCCCTACATCCCCTATAGTTACGCCAGTGGCTACGGTATTTTGGCAGTTCCATTGACAGTGAATGGAGCGCTAGTGCTATTGCACAACCACTGCTGCATTTCATCCCTTGCGGGGGGGTGCAGTAAAGCTGCAGTGAGGAGGATGAGGGACCTAGGACTCCCGGTCTTGAGAAACCCCGGACCAGCAAGATTCCCTCTATCCTGTGGATAGGAGATAAATTGCTATTTTGGTCGAAGCCCTTTAAATTTATATAGCATATATATCATAAAAATATATACTAATTATTCTTCAAAAAGCTGTTATTGGATTATGTATTACACTGATTAGTCACTTATTTGATCCATTTCAGATTTAAGACATTTTTCACATTTATGTGCATCTTTTATGTACCGTAGGAGTTTTCATAATAAACTTTGTATATCTTGTTACTCTTCTGTTGGGGCATATTTGTTTGCCGGTGTATAATATACATTGCATATCTGAACAGCTTTAGCAATCAGGACTGAAAGCTAAATAGCAACCCTATCACCCAGCGTTCCTAGAAGCCGACATAACTGCAAGAAAAAAGCAACTCGACTCCAACAACTTGATAATTTGACAGAAGAAAATTACGGATTCATATTAATGGAGGAAACGCTTTTTAAGGAGGAATCAGCAATTAAAATTTGGAACAAACAATGAAAAAAACCAGAGTGCAAATTTCCTCATCTCTAGAGTTAAATATAACATGCCAATCAGTTCCATGTTGTTTCTATAATTCATTAGTGCAAGCAATCTAATTATCTGCTTTCCAAAAACAAAATGCGATACAACGCCTACGTCTCCAGTCCTCCATCGCCCGGTACAGCAGCCTAATATTCACAGCCCACACTTATATCTCCTACCCAGCAATGAGAAACTGTTAAAAGTTATTTCGAGTGACCTCTCACCCCCCGGCTGCCATGAATGATGCATGCAGTAGATATATTCTGCCCTTTAAACAAGGATTACCAGCGGCCTGCCGCAACACGATGAAGGAAGATAAATCTGTATAGTTTAACGCCGAGCCACCTGCACATCTGCAGCGAGAAGACTCTGTGCCAAATAAAACCTAATTTTCAACCTTATAAAACAACAGAGTTCAGAGCACACCGGAGACAAATACAGTAAAATATTATTGATCCCATAGCCTGGATGTATCAATCTTTTAGCTTCTCCTTAAGCAGTCGGCAGAGAAGACACAGTGTGATACTTTGTACTGAATCGTTTCACATTTCTCTCACATCTAGGTTTATTCTAGCCATTTTAGCGCATCGTGTTTTATTGGTTTGTCCATTTCGGTACTATTTCTTTATTCAATTTCAATCTTCAACTGTACAGCGAAAAAGAAGCTAAATTATAATGAATTGTGCAATATAGTTAGAGGTGTCATTTAGATGCCTTGGTGCTGGTGGATAGGTCTATAAATATAGGATAGGTCTATGCTTACTGTATCCCAGGCAGCTTGAATTCATTTATAGTTGATTTTTCAGCCACGTCGGCTGGAAGTTTGATCCAAGTATCTACTACTCCTTCAGTAAAGTAATATTTTCTGACGTTGCTTCTGATTTTGCCCCAACTAATCTCAGGTTGTAATCTCTTGTTCTAGTGTTTAGCCTCCTAATAAATATATTCCCTCCTGAACATTATTAATACTTTTAACATATTTTAAGGAGTTTTCTGATACTAAACTTTTAATGACCTATCCTCAGGTCATCCATAGATGATTAGTATTGATTTGCAGTTTGGGATCAATGCTGATCAGCTGTTTAAAATGACAGCAGCACTCACGTGAGCGCCATGGTCACTTCAGTCCATACCAGGCATAGCACCAATAATTGTATACCGACTGTGCCTGGTATTACAGCGCAATTCTACGCCATGATACTCTCAGGTCATGAGACCACTTGAGTGCTGTGGCCTCTTCTATTAGCTGAAAGGCAGGGATCCCAAGTGGCAGACTTAATATAGATCATCAATAGTTTAATCACGAAATACCCCTTTAAAGGTTTTCATCATAACCCTCTCCCTCTATGTAACATATATAAAGGTTTCCATCATGTCCCTCCTCTCCCTTCTTCCTTCCTGTAGCATATATAAAGGTTTCCATCATGTACCTCCTCTCCCTTCTCTTCTCCTGTAATATATATAAAGGTTTCCATAATGTCCACCTCTCCCTTCTTTCCTCCTGTAACATATATAAAGGTTTCCATCATGTCGCCCTCTCCCTTCTCTCCTCCTGTAACATATATAAAGGTTTCCATCATGTACCTCCTCTCCCTTCTCTTCTCCTGTAATATATATAAAGGTTTCCATAATGTCCACCTCTCCCTTCTTTCCTCCTGTAACATATATAAAGGTTTTCATCATGTCCTCCTCTCCCTTCTCTCCTCCTGTAACATATATAAAGGTTTTCATCATGTCCTCCTCTCCCTTCTCTCCTCCTGTAACATACATTAAGGTTTCCATCGTGTCCCCCCTCTCCCTTCTCTCCTCCTGTAACATATATAAAGGTTTCCATCATGTTCCCCCTCTCCCTTCTCTCCTCCTGTAACATATATTAAGGTTTCCATCATGTCCCCCTCTCCCTTCTCTCCTTCTGTAACATATATAAAAATTTCCACCATGTCCCCCTCTCCCTTCTCTCCTCCTGTAACATATATAAAGGTTTCCATCATGTCCCCCCTCTCCCTTCTCTCCTCCTGTAACACATATAAAGGTTTCCATCATGTCCCCCTCTCCCTTCTCTTCTCCTGTAACATATATAAAGGTTTCCATCATGCCCCCCCTCTCCCTTCTCTCCTCCTGTAACATATATAAAGGTTTCCATCATGCCCTCCTCTCCCTTCTCTTCTCCTGTAACACATATAAAGGTTTCCATCATGTCCCCCTCTCCCTTCTCTCCCTCTGTAACATATATAAAGGTTTCCATAATGCTCCCCCTCTCCCTTCTCTCCTGCTGTAACATATATAATGGTTTCCATCATGCCGCCCCTCTCCCTTCTCTTCTCCTGTTACACATATAAAGGTTTCCATCATGTCCCCCTCTCCCTTCTCTTCTCCTGTTACACATATAAAGGTTTCCATCATGTCCCCCTCTCCCTTCTCTTCTCCTGTAACATATATAAAGGTTTCCATCATGTCCCCCCTCTCTCCTTTCCCTCCTCCTGTAACATATATAAAGGTTTCCATCATGTCCCCCTCTCCCTTCTCTCCTCCTGTAACATATATAAAGGTTTCCATCATGTCCCCCTCTCTCCCTTCTTTCCTCCTGTAACATATATAAAGGTTTCCATCATGTTCCCCTCTCCCTTCTCTGCTCCTGTAACATATATAAAGGTTTCCATCATGTCCCTCATCTCCCTTCTCTCCTCCTGTAACATATATAAAGGTTTCCATCATGTCCCCCCTCTCCCTTCTCTCCTCCTGTAACATATATAAAGGTTTCCATCATGTCCCCCTCTCCCTTCTCTCCTCCTGTAACATATATAAAGGTTTCCATCATGTCCCCCTCTCTCCCTTCTTTCCTCCTGTAACATATATAAAGGTTTCCATCATGTCCCATTTCCCTTCTCTCCTGCTGTAACACATATAAAGGTTTCCATCATGTCCCCCTCTCCCTTCTCCCCTCCTGTAACATATATAAAGGTTTCCATCATGCCCCCCCTCTCCCTTCTCTCCTCCTGTAACATATATAAAGGTTTTCATCATGTCCCCCTCTCCCTTCTCTCCTCCTGTAACATATATAAAGGATTCCTTTATGTCCTCCATCTCACTTCTCTCCCCAAGGCTGGACAAAATAAGTTCTTTTTCATATGTCTTATAGTTAAGACTTTCCACCATTTTTGTAGCCCGTCTTTGGACTCATCCTGTGTTATCAATGTCTTGCTGGCTTCATGCACACGGGTGTATTTTTGCTGTGGGCATCCGCCTCCGGGTTCTGCAGCAATAACCCTCCATAGCATGCTGTGGAAAAATTATTATTCATGCACTCAAGTGAAAAATTATTGCGTTTTCCGCTTGCGGATGAAAAATTGCAGCATGATCCATTATCCTTGGGTTCCCGCACGGACGGCTTCCATTTAACTCTTTCCAATCCAATTTATATCCTGATTTTCCTAGGGGCTTACTCATTTTCTGACATTATACAACGGCGTTATCTGCTGGTTAAAGCCAGTACTGTATGAGGTGACGCATTGGATAGGCTCTGACAGCAGAGTGGCTGGCAATATACAGTAAGAGAACCCCGACGGACGTCTTCCAACATCAGAGCTGTACAGCCTTAAATCATAATGTCTTCAGATGTCAGACAGTGGATTGGAAGGGGTTAAGTTAATGAAAGCCATCCAACATTGTAGACAGGCCTTGGATTCCACGGTAAAGACAGGAGTTTTAAAAAATATGTACTATGCATGTCCAATTGCGAGCTGTGCGGACCATCCGTAGTACAGAGATACCAGAAGAAGACAGCTCCGCGTGGACGCCGACGAAGAGGTACGGAGGGTCAATCGCCGCGGTCAGGTGGCGGAATTTGGACCTGCCGTGTGCATGAGGCCTTTCTGTGGGTGAGGTCTCCAGTAAGGAACACAGTAAAGATGTGGTCTCAAAAGAACTCTATACAGCGGGATCATAATTTCCCTCTACTACTGGTTATATCTCTAGCTATGCAGTCAAGCATCCTACTTGCTTTCTTTGCTGCCTGACCACACTGTCACGCTCCCCCCACACACCCTTGTTATCCATCTCCCATAGGAGTCTATGGAAACTCTTGCGCTTAGCGCACCAAAGATAGGTCAGGTCCTATCTTTTTACCCAGCTGGGAGTTTTAGTTGCTTCTAATAATCGCGCTTTTAGTGCGCGGCTAACTTCTACATGCGTTGTACTCTCGTGTAAACGAGGCCTTATCCTGCAAATACAAGTCCTCATACAGCTCTGTTGACTGAATAAAATAATCTTCTCTTCAAATGTGGTAAAAAAAAGTCTCTTTGTAAATGAAAGTGTTTATATTGTACAAAGTTACTAAAACATAGTAAGGGACAATGCTCACGACCGGATTTCTGCTGCGTTGTACGCAGTGGAAATCCGTGGCATTGCCCTGCAGCTATTAGGTTCTATTGAACCCAATAGCTCAATGTTCATGCTATGGAATTCCGCAGCGTGAAATAAACTGTGGCATGTTCTAAATGCCGCGGGAATACACGCGTCCGGCTTCCATTGTAGTCAATGGAAGCCGGACGTCACGCTATACTTCTGCAGTAGGAACCACATCAAGAATTGGCATATATCAATACTTGTTAGTTGCTACACAGAATTCAAAATCTGCGTGCAGAAACATCTACACCGTATTAACTGCGGTATGAATTTCCATAACATTCAGTACAATTCCAGAATGGAGCAGATGTGGGTGCAGAATCCACTGTGTTATGAAAACGCAATGGTTTCTCTCTGATTTCACTGTACTGCTCCAAATTGGTTACAATGGGAAGTGCATGCATGCTAAGTAACTGACACTAACACAATGCTTGTCTAGATCAGTACGCTTCTGGTTTATTCACATCATCACAGTACAAATATACCCCAAATGACGCAGCAATAGAAATACACCCCCCCCCCCCCCAACGTCATAACAACTCATGATTGGCTTAGTTGGTAATGACTGACATATGTTAACGCCTTTAGGATTTTACCCAATTGGTGGTTTTACTGCCCTATTTTCTTTTTTCTTTAGCTACTAAAATTATTTGTACAATGTTTTTTTCCTCTGTGACATATAGATCTATTGTTTTATATATTTTTCACATATTTTTTTCATTTTGTAGTTCTATTACAGGTAAACAGCTAAAAAAAACTTGTTTTTTAAGGCCGCCTGCAGACGAGCGGAAATCCCGCCGCGGGATTTCCCGCGGGATTTCCGCCGCTGAAAGTCTGCATAGGAGTGCATTACAATACGCACTCCTATGCAGACGGCCGCGGTTTGGCCGCGCGAAATCTCGCGCGGCAAACAAACCGTGGCATGTTCTAATTTTCTGCGGGGCACGCACTCACCTGGCCGCCGGCTCCGGTCTGCGCATGCGCCGGCTGCACGGCAGCCGGCACATCAAAGAGCCGGGGCCGCCAGGCGCGGGTGAGTACGCGCTCGTCCCTGCAGGCTCTGGGGTCGGATCGCGCGGCGAGATTTCTCGCTGCCGGATCCGACCCGCTCGTCTGCAGGCGGCCTAACTTATAGTTGTTTATTTTTAAAATTAGTATATTTGCGCTAAAATAAAGTACAGAAATGGGTTCCTCATTTGGTTTCAGATGCTTTTATATATAATTTGTATAGTCTCAGATTACAGGGTGCATATGGCAACGGTTTTGGTTGGCGTCAGCGGTGGGTCATTTTCTTATATATGTATATATATATATATTTTTTTTTTTGTCTTTTTTTTTTAATTATTTTTGTGATTATTTTTTTAACATCTATGGCCCCATGGCGTAATATAAGACCTTTGGGGGGCATTTACATTGTCTTGTTTTTTTTTTAAATTTCACACTTGTTCACTGTAGCTGGAGCATCCATAAGGAGCCCTGGTTACAGGAGAACACATCCCTTTGTAGTAACAGTAGTCATTAACAGAGCTGATCAGAGTTTTTAAGACCCTGCAGCTGTGCTGTGACAGGGGGCACCCAGCGATCACATGATTGCTGGGTCGAATAGCGGAAGTAACACTTCCACTTTCTCTCTTCACTACATTGCGCTCATTGAGCACTATGTAACCTGTAAAGGAGAAGGAAGCAGCAGTTAAAAAAAACTCTTCTACTTACTTCTCCCAGTCCTCAGCTGTGGCTCATAGCCGAAGACCCGACCTGCTCTTGATACATTGCCAGAGCTTTAATCCCATGCTGTATATTTACTATCAGCTGGGATTAAAGCCCACGAGCAAATGCCGTAAACTTACTGTGCTTTGTCCGTAAGGGGTTAAAAAAATGGGCCACGACAGTTACAGCAACCAATCCCTTTCACTTTGATGGTATACAAATCACTTCCAGGCATAATTTAAATTGGTTCTGTCAGGGTCCTGTAGAAAACCAGATCCGTCACAATACATTTTGTATACTTGTATCAGTGAAATCAAAGGGCAACAGATCAGAAACAAACCAATAACACAGGATCAGTTGTAATCATCTCTTCAATATATTCTTCATCAACTACTTTGACCTTAGTGAAAAAATCGTCATCAGAGGAAATCCATTTTTCCCCATAATAAGAGACAAAGGGGAAAAATTAATTACAGGCATTGAGTCCAAATTCTAGAGTACGTTGCACCTTTTTGTGACACATCAATTTAGACAAATTTACTACTGATTTGTGCCAAAAAGAACAGATGTTTCACCTCTCGTTCCATTTTTCAAAAGTGTCTGGAAAAGGGGGTATGGCTTGTGACTTGGACAGGAGGTTTTCAACACATGCGTCTTTTTAAAAAGTTGCTACATTTGTTGCAGTCGTTCTGCAGTAGGTGGATGGTGTACAAAGTGAATCAACATCCCCAGACATATTTAAAAGAGTATTCTGGTGACACAAAGTTACTGTCAAATGAATACTAATTAAAAGTTTACAATGTGGTTCTGCTTTGGATTTTGTGCCTGTAGCTCTAAAAACCATCACCTTCTCCTGGCACTTCAGAAGTGTTTATTCCCAGGTTGCCCCTGAATAAGTCCTGTAGGCATTCTAGCACAACAGGTCGGGCTTGCTCAGGAGGAACGACCAGAGATGGTTTTTTTCTATTCAGCCCTGGGGACCGGATTACTGACCAATAGTAGGGCAGTACTTAGCAGGGACACACACTTGAAGGTAGTTCAGAGCCGGTAATCGTGTAAAATAGTTCCAAGCTGCATATCAGCAAGGATACAGAGGCAATATTGGAGAATAGTGATATGGGTAAACCTCATAAATACGGCGGGATAAGAAGGTAATCGTTACTTGTATTATACCCATAACCAGCTGCGCAGAAATGTGGACCAAACACCTTTCATATCTGCAATTTTTGAAAACTTGCTCCACAACCCTAATACCTATTTAAAGGGGTTGTCCCACAAATTAAAGTAAAGCTAAACACTTCTGTATGGCCATATACATGCACTTTGTAATATACATCGTGCATGAAATATGTGCCATACAGAAGTTATATACTTACCTACAGGGGGTCCCCCCCCCCGTGTTGGCGTCCCCGTTGCCATGCCTCTGACCACAGTCCACTTCTCCTCGCTGGAACCGTCGCGCTTGCGCAGAGACGAATCTTCTCCAGGAGGGTCCGTCCGCACGAGCTGCGTCCTGACTCCTCCCTCGGCCGTCCTCTTCTCCGCGTCATCGCGTTGCTCCGCCTCCGCCATGTGGTGCCGATCAGCCAATGAGGTGGCTGGAATCGGCAGTGGAGCGCACACTGCAGAAGAACACCCACGGTGCACCATGGGAGAAGACCCGCGGTGCACCGTGGGAGAATTCCAGCGGCGCTATCTTGGAGAGAAGATTTTTAAAAGTTGCTGAAAGGGGATCCAGGTAAGAGAATTTTTTTTTTTTAAAGTAACACATGGTTACGGTATTCCCTTTGAGGAACTGGGGGACTGGGCAAAAAAAATTTTTAAGGTTTTGGCACGGGACAACCCCTTTAAAGGTGAAAGGAAAAAGTATGGCAGAAAAGTGATGTCAAAAAATCCCCTGACTATAAATCCTCCTCAAAATGATTATTTTGAGGCAGACTTCTTAAAGGGGTTGTCCCGCGCCGAAACAGTTTTTTTTTTTTTTCAATAGCCCCCCCGTTCGGCGCGAGACAAACCCGATGCAGGCATAAAAAAAACAAACCGTCCAGTACTTACCCGAATCCCCGCGCTCCGGCGACTTCTGACTTACCTTGTGAAGATGGCCGCCGGGATCTTCACCCTCGGTGGACCGCAGGTCTTCTGTGCGGTCCATTGCCGATTCCAGCCTCCTGATTGGCTGGAATCGGCACACGTGACGGGGCGGAGCTACGAGGAGCCGCTCTCCGGCACGAGCGGCCCCATTCAGAAGAAAGAAGACCGGACTGCGCAAGCGCATCTAATCGGGCGATTAGACGCTGAAGATTAGACGGCACCATGGAGACGGGGACGCTAGCAACGGAACAGGTAAGTGAATAACTTCTGTATGGCTCATATTTAATGCACGATGTATATTACAAAGTGCATTAATATGGCCATACAGAAGTGTATAACCCAACTTTGTTTCGCGGGACAACCCCTTTAATCCTTTTAATTCTAAACTTTACCTGTCGTTCAAGCTCTTTACCATGGGAGTGTTTGATATCACTGTTACTATCTGGCAGTTGTACTGATATCTGCTGAGGCTCAAACAGTGATTATCATGCAGGTGTATACTTTGTTGCAACTTTGTTTTTTTTTGTTTTTTTGGTACAAATCATTTCAGACAGATTTACTATTGATTTACACCAAAAAGAACAGATGTTACATCTCTTCCTCCACTTTTCAAAAGTGTGTAGAATAGAGGATTGGGTTTGAGTAGAGTGAGTTCATAGAGACATTTAGGACATGCAACTCTTTAAGGAACCTATCACCCGGAATGGAATTATGCCACAGAACGTAGCCAGAAATGCAGCTGTGGAATACCACACCAAAATCTGCACATTATTCTGGATTTTCATGCAGAATTGTAAGCAGGTTTGAAGCCATTTTTAATTCCACGTCAAAATCTATAGGTAACCTGCGGATTTTGATGAAGAATTTACAGTCCCATGTCAAAGGTCCTTAAAAAGTCACCAAATGTGATGCAATCTCACTCCAGTAACCAGGTGGTGTACAAAGTGACTTCACATCTCTAGACATATTTATCAACAAATGTATCAACATTGTGCAATAATTGCTACATTTGTTGCATCTTTAAACTGAAGATGGGAAAGAAAAGTTGCCAGAATACTGTTGCCCTGATGATAACTTTCCCTCAATGTGCTTCAAATTCAACAAATATAAAAGTTCTAAAATGAATTGTCAGTGTTCGAATAAATAAAATGGAAAAAAAAGTAATGCTGAAACTCGAATTCTCATATTAATAATAAGATGAAAAGGTGCAATAAAATGATGTAGTAAAACATTTTAAAAGAACCCAATCAAAATCAGTTCTGCTATTATGGAATGAAATAAGAATTTGTTTCTCCATTTTGTGACCACAGCTCCCCCTACTGGTCTCTTTGTTAAAATTCATACTAGAATTGAACACCTTGAACAACAGACTCCTCCAAAAGAGGCACTCCTTGTTTGGAAGAGCTTTATAGTTTATCTAACATTAATTAATTTGCATATTTTTCCCATGGAACTTTGCATAAACATCATTATTCATGCACCAACTGGGTCTCTTCAATGAGAACCAGTACCCTCTCCAAGCAATAGACCAATCAATATATTTATTAAATCAAGATGAACAAACTTGCATTTGTGAATTATGTATTATGGTGTATTTACACATCAGATTGGTTACAGAAATTCCTCAAACTGTCCCATTCATGGGAATGAGGCTTGCAGAAATCCATGAGCATGCTGCAGAAACAACTTTATTTTTATGTAGAAACATAGAAAACTAATGGCAGAATAAGTCCACGTGGTCCATATAGTCGGCCCTTATATTATATCCTTGATCTTTTTGTCATAGGTTAAACAGATGCTTATCTCAGGCAGTTTGAATTCATGTATTGTTGGTTTTCCAATCACATCTGCTAGAAGTAGAGATGAGCGAGCGTACTCGGAAAAGCACTACTCGCTCGAGTAATTTGCTTTATCCGAGTATCGCTGTGCTCGTCCCTGAAGATTTGGGTGCCGCTGCGGCTGACAGGTGAGTCACAGCGGGGAGCAGGTGAGAGCGGGCGGGAGAGAGGGAGAGAAAGATCTTACCTCCGTTCCTCCCCGCTCTCCCCTGCAGCTCCCCGTGCCGGCACCCGAATCTTCAGGGACGAGCACAGCGATACTCGGATAAAGCAAATTACTCGAGCGAGTAGTGCTTTTCCGAGTACGCTCGCGCATCTCTAGCTAGAAGTTTATTCCAAGCATTTACTACTCATTCAGTAAAATAATATTTCTTAACATTACTTTGGGTCTTCTTCAACCAATCTCAGGTTGTGCCGCCTTGTTTTAGTGTTTAGCTTCCTAATAAAAACACTTCCCTCCATATAAAGGTTTCCATCATGTCCCTCTCCCTTCCTGTAATTTTATATATATATATATATATATATATATATATATATATATTATAAAGTCTCCATCACGTCTTCCTTCTCCATTCTTTTTTTCCTGTAACATAAACAAATGCTTATAAAGCAGGATCACAATCTTCCTCTTTCTACTGGTTATACTACTAGCTGTGCAGCCAAGCATCCTACTTGTTTTCCCTGCTGCCTGGCAGCACTGGACTCATTTTGGGGCAGTCAGAAATCAAAACCCCCAAATCCCTCTCTTCTGAAGCCCTATATAACACAGAACAGCTAATTCAATACTCAATGTAATCAATGGATTGTTCAGTCACAGAAAATTTGTAGCGAATCTGCCACGGACCCTTTGTGAGGATGACTGCAAGCAAAGTCTTTTATGAAGGGCTCTGTGTTTCAGCAAACAGTAATGCTGCTGGCTATATTATGCATCTACAGGATCTCCCTGTGCCACCATATGGTGCTTCCATGAATAGCTCTATAATACAGCATGTGTTAGAACATTGCACTCTTTTTTTGAAGGATTCATATACAGTAAAGACATGCTAAGATGTATGTGGTTTCTACAGTATAAAACCAGATGTACATAGAGGTAGAGTATGGGCTTATAGTAGGCTATAGGTGCTGCATTACTGAACTGTGATGCCACGGTGTGCATGAGGCCTAAAGCTAGCAATTGCTACACACCAAGAAAATGTGGTAGGTATGTTTGCATCTCCTAGATCATATGACTTTGTTATGGATCCTCCAAGTTCATCATAGAATAACTACTGCCGAAGCATTACTCCATCACTCATTTTCATAGAAAGAGATACAGATTTTTTTTTTTGTCCTATGGATTTAAAGGGGATCTGTCAAAAAATGTGGCATGTTACATCTCAGGACATATTATAGCATTCTAGCAAGGAATATGGTACTATATCAAGGCAATGTACAGTGGTATACAAAGTCCCTACAGCTCCATAATGCAGACTTTGTACTTTGCTGTTATTCATATGTGTTCACGGGTCATCAGGAATTTATTTGCACTGTCTGTACTATATACACTTATATTTTTTAATCCAATCACACACTATTTTCCCATACCTATTCCTAGTTTACAATATTCTGTATTTTTTCCCTAGTGACGTCCTGTTCGGACCCCGGTGATGTAACTCACAGTCGCAGGATACTTTCAAACGCGAAGTTCCCAGTGGGCAGCACAGTGCGATATGTGTGTGACAAAGGCTATGTCCTCACAGGAAGCACCACAGTAACCTGCTACAACCGCCAAGCCGGAGTACCCAAGTGGAGCGACCGTGCACCGAAATGTGTCCGTAAGTCACATGGCATTAAACTTTAGACTCATAGTCTTGACAGATCATTAATATTTGCTTAAATGGATTATGTCACCAGGTTCATTATGCCCGAACCACAAGCAGCATGAACCAGGGATCATGGGTGTTTTAAGGTACCTTTACATGGGCTGATAGTCAACCAAATGATCACTCAAATGAGAGATTATGGGCGACCGTCAGCCTGTGTACACACGGTTCCCATCGGGGCACTGGGCAAGAAGTCGCTCAGTTGTCGATAGTTGTTACATTTCAGCTCATTGAGCGGCTTCTCACTTAGTGTAAGCAAGAGTCTCTTAATCTATGAAGAGCTCCTGCTTACTGTGAATGTAGACGGGCGGCCGGAAGAGATCTCTGGCCCGCTCCTTTTGTGTAGGGACAGGAGAGAGCTGCCACTTTGCATGCAGCGGGCGGAGAGAGACCGATGCAGTGCCGCCCCCATGACTCGGCACTCAGCTCCAAGTCAAAAATCAAGTTATATTTATTCTAAAATACTGCAGCATTTCAGAAAACACCCACGAGGGCAACAGGCTTCCCTGTCCTGAGTTCATGCTGCCCATTATTCAGGTAGCATGAACTTGATGATACGATCCCTTTAAATTACATTCTCACTAAAGACATGATAAGTGATAAATGTATGATCGCTGGGGCCTCACCACTGGGACCCACATGATCATTAGAATGGCGGTTCTGAGTCCCCCACTTGCCATCATTGCATGACTGTGGTGACGAATTTGAGTATGTTTCCTATCCAGTCTTTATGAGGGGGTTCAAAACAGAGGTGTACAGTGCTGGGTTGTTAAATGTGGAAGAAAGAGGAAATCAGGACCCCCATTCTAGTGATTGATGGGTGTATCAGTGGTCATACATTTGTCATCCATCAAGTGTGTGAAAATTCCTATAAAAGGGGGTATACAGGATTGACTTTTATCACCTATCCACAAAATAGGTGAAAAAAGTCAGTTCAGCGAGGTCTCACTGTTAAAAAAAAAAAACACTGATCCCGAGAATTGCAGTCTCATGTCCCTCTTTTCTTTATACTGCAGCCTCACTGTATTCCTAACAATGAGGAGACTGAAGGGAGCAGTAGTCTTATACGATACTCTATTCATCTTCAGTTGGACTGCCAGAGATAGCCAAGCACTTGTACCACGCTATTTCCATCAGCACCATTGAAATGAATAGAGTTGCATTGCAAATGCTCAACTGTCACTGAATTCAACCTCCTTCTCACTGTGGGTGGGTACAGCGAGCTTGTAGTGACAAGAAGAGGGTGACACAGAACCCCCATTCTCGGGATCAGGGGTGCTCTCAGTGGTAAAACCCCCACTGAACAAACTTTTTGTGGCTAGAGAATAAAAGTCAATCTTGGTACAAGCCATTTAAAAGAATTCCTTGTAGCCTTTTAACCCCTTAATGTTCCGTAACGTAAATTACATCCTGGGCAAGCGAGAATTGTATTGAGGGGGATCGGGAGCTGATCTTGCTCTCTTCCATATGGGTGCTGACTGTTTTTCCTCAATCTGAGTTTGTGGGTCCTAAACGACCCATGCCCAACCACTGTGTTGAGATTGTGGGGTGCTGTTCGATTGCCATGGCTGTCGGGGGCCTTCTGAAAGCCCCTATAGCTGCCATTGAAGATTCCCTATCAAGCCATGATTTGGGCATGGTTTGATAGACTGATTGTCAGAATGTGGTATAATGTAATACTATCAAATGATCAAAAGGTCAAGTCCCTATTGGAGACTAAAAAGAATGTGAAACTCAGTTTGAAAAAGTTTTATAAACTATTTTTTTTTTAAAGTAATACAATTTTTTTTTTTTTTTAAGTCCGATCTATCAAAGTAATGCATTATTTATCCTGCATGGTGAATGTTGTCAGAAAAAAAATACACAGCATTAGAATTGTGCTTTTTTTGGTTACACCATCTCCAAGAAAAAATTTAAATCAAAAGCAATAAAAAAAGTTGTATGTAGTCCAAGATGGTATCAATAGACACTACAAGATGTCCTTTAGAAAAAGAGCCTTCACACAACTATGTTGACGGAAAAATAAAAAAACTTACCACTGTCGGAAGGCGGCGGCAGTAAATAATTTTATTTTTCCAAAGATATTTTATTTTTTAAAAGTAGTAAAAAAAAAACTATATACATTTTTCAGGGCATTATTTGGTCCATTAAGAAATATATAACTTGTTTAGCAAAAATCAAGCCCCCGGACAGCTACTTCGATGGATAAATAAAAGAATTGGGATTTTGTGAAAGTGGGGAAGAAAAACCAAAAATGAAACAAAATAGAAAAAAAGGCTAAGTCCTTAAGGGGTTAAAGGCTAAAATGCATAGAGTAACTTTAGATTTACGTGGTGAACAGATGAAGGCTTCCTCATTTAATTTTAAATGCTATTTGTGTACCAGAATTTCATACTTGATAAGCTGATTATTTTATAATGTTTATCCTTAGCTGAAAAATATGAGCCGTGTGGAAATCCAGGGACCCCGGAAAATGGTCGTCAGGAGCCGGAGAGAAGGGCGTACCAACCAGGGGATGCCGTGAGATTTTCCTGCAGTTCTGGATACATGCTAATGGGAGAACACAGTATAAAGTGCATTCCTGGACACCCATCACAATGGAGCAGCTCCCCACCGATCTGCAAAGGTAATGAAGGTACCAAGTAGATGCGATAACACATAAGGTAGCCAAATCACATACGTGCGCAGGGGGGAGTACAGCCTGATCTTCTTTTGGCACTGACTATTTCACATTGACATTGGAAGCTCTTTTAAGGTTTATGAATCACCAGATTGATACATTTCAACAACACAAAACTACGAGTAACAACATAACGTTTTCCTAATGATACAGTTTTGGCAAACAAGACTATGTTCACACTAGCATTTTTTGTTTCCGTCTAGCTGTTCTGTCGTGGGAACAGCTAAGCAGAAAGAAAGCGCTTCAGATTTTCTGACCACAAACATGTATTAAATGTGTTGGACATTATTATTGGTATTGTACTTTGGGATAATAAAGCGCAGGAGATTTTTATTCTTTTGTTCAAGTTTTAATGGATCATTTTCAGTGTGAACACAAAGCCTGGTCATCTGTACTAGAGATGAGCAAGCATACTCGCTAAGGACAGTTGCTTGAGCGAGCATTGTCCTTAGCGAGTACCTGCCCGCTCGGAAGAAAAGGTTCGGGTGCCGACGCGGGTGAGCGGGGGGGAGAGGGAGAGAGAGATCTCCCCTCCGTTCCTCCCCCGCTCTCCCCTGCCGCTCCCCGCACCCAGCCGGAACCAGAACCTTTTCTTCCGAGCGGGCAGGTACTCATTAAGGACGATGCTTGCTCGAGCAATTGCCCTTAGCGAGTATGCTCGCTCATCTCTAATCTGTACTAAAGTAGTTGAGGTCAGGATTTCATACAATGCTAAACTTGTGGTGCTTTCTTATGCAACGGTGTTGAAAATATACAGAGAATGGTGTGATCGAGGAAAAACATCCAGCGAAAGGGGATTCTGTGGGTGTAAACAACTTGTCGATGAAAGGGGTCAGAGGAGGATGTCATGAACAGGATGACAAACAGGTGGTGCACAGTCAAGCAAATAGTAGCCAAAGAAAAAGCTGGTGCTCCAACTAACATCTCCAAATGCAGAACTTGTCATTCCTTAGCACGGGTTATAAGAGCAAATAACTAGTTTGAGTGCTGATACTGTCTAAGAGAAACAGAAAGACGAGACTTCAGTGGACAAAAGAGCGTAAAAATGTGATCACTAAGCACTGGAAAAGCATCACCTGATCAGGTGAATCCAGATTTCTGTTGCACCATGCAGAATTTGGTGAAAGCAGCATGAGTTGATGAACCCTTCCTGTCAGGTGTCAACATTTCAGGCTGGTGGAGGTGGAATAATGATGCGCAGAATGTTTTCTTGGCCCATCCTGGGCCCTCTGATATCTGTAGATCTATGCCACAATAACTAACTGTTATACCAAAGGCCAAAGGATTTCCAATGCACTACTAGCTGGGTGTCTCTAATAAAGTGACCACTCTGGGTCACCTACTAGCCACAACTTGGGATGCAAAACAGTAACCTGAGTTTATTTGCAAACAAAAGTGCCACAAAATGATTAATTAGATTTCTTATTATGGCATCCTAGATTCATAACTGTCACTCCTTTTTCTCTTCTGCAGCTTCATATAAAGAATTCTACAGTAACCAGGGTGTAGAAGGTGAGTGCAATCTGGACTAGCTGTAGAGAGCATGAATGAAGAATAACTGGAACCAAGTCACGGATATTATTTGCAATTTTTCCATCTATTTACATGGCTGGCTGCGGTGTAATGCAGAGAAATTACGCCGCAGCCCCAAAATACCTCGGTCGGCAGAACTATTAGTAATCACTTTTAAATGCCCCACTAAAGGTACCTGTCAGTGTTTAGCAGCGCTAGCCACTGCTAAACTCCCTCCCCCATCCTTTTCTAATGGCTCCCATAGACTCCCATAGGAGTCTATTGGACCACACAACGCAGGAGGTTCCATAGACTCCCATTGGAGTCTATGGAGCCTCCTGCCTTGTGCAGTCCAAAGATAGGGAAAGAACTATATTTTTCAGCAGTGTGGAGTTTTGGTCGCTGAAATCACGCGCTTATGTGCTATATTTTTCGGTCCGCTATTTTTGCACGCAAAAAAATCGTTTATCTGAATAAATCTATAGGAAACCATCGCCTCTGATGTTCGTGATTTTATTGCGCAGCTAACTTAGCCACGATATAACGCTCGTGTTAATAAGGCCTAAAGCTGTAGGTACATAAAGATTTATTTATCAGAGAGAAACAATAAAAGAGAAGAAGATGCACATTAGCGAAATATCGCTCTGTATAGGAATGTCCTAGAGCAGGCAGGGAACAATAAATGCTCTGACATCTCTATGTCTACTGCTGATCATACACTGAAATCAATCACAGCGTCTCCGAAGAGTTCTCCATGCCTACGTAATTGTAATGTTTAATCACTGCATCCTGAAACAACTTTGTTTTGAAATTTCATTTTAAAATCTCTGCTTGCTGTCAATTAAAGGGAATGTCTTGTTTGCATTTAGCAGCTGAAAACGGTTTTAGTCTAGTGCTACAATGTATGGGATTAGGCAATCCAACTAGGGGGAAATTTATTAAAAAGTATTAAAATAATTGAAAGTATTTATTAGCTCTGGAACGTGGGGATGAAAAAGATCGAACCCCCCCCCCCCCCCCCTAAAATGGCTGGTAGTTCAAGGGTTAATATATTTATGCCACTTTCCTAGTGTAGATACATAGGGATATGGCATTCGGGCCACAAGCCATATATTTAGAAAGGAGTTTGTGTGACTCTTTCCTGTATCATTAATGGCAGTGATAGATGTATCCACTCAGTTTATGTATTGCTCATATTGTTTGCAAATACGATCTTTCAAGGGAAATGACTGCCAAGTACAAGTTAAATAAACTGACGGCCTTTCTTCTCTTTCGGTCCAGCTGTGGAGAAGGCAGCGGCTTCAGGCATCCCCGTAGAAGGCGCACACATCCTGCTGGCTGTCTTTGTTCCTGTCATTATGGTGGCACTTGTGATCGCTGCCATCTACCTATATTTCTCCAAGTAAGAGAATACAAACAGCGCGGGCAGCGAGCTGAACATTACACTTACCGCTGTCTCTTTGATGATTCCCTTTTTTCTCTCTGTGTACAGGCTACAAGGAAAAGCTCTTCTCCGCCTGCCTCTCTCTGCGTCACCTCCATACGATCAGGTCACTGTGGAGTCTGCTTTTGACAATCCCACATTTGAGACAGCAGTGAGTACCGGTAGCTAAAGAAGCGAAGAATTGTTAAACTGGCATTTGTACAATTAATGCAATATGAACAAATCAAGAATTACATTTTCTCTTACAGCAACGCATTCTACCTTATGGCTGTTTTCAAAAAGCAGCTCCAGTCAAAGTACAGGGGGTAGACAAAAATATGGAAACACCGTACGAAATGCATCCCTTAAGTTACATGGGATTATATATCATATTTACATGAGACCAATCTTAAGTGGAGGTAATATGAAATAGATGTTGCCTGGTAGAAGTGAACATTAGTTCATGTCAGCCAAAGCAGTGATTAGAGATGACTGAGCGTACTCGCTAAGGCAAACTACTCGAGCGAGTAGTGCCTTATGTGAGTACCTGCCGCTTGTCTCAAAAGATTCGGGTGCCGGTGGGGGAGAAACGGGGGGAGATCTCTTGCTCACTCTCCCCCCCCCCCCCCCCCCCTCCCCGCTCTTCCCTGCTCACTCCCGGAACTCACCGCTCTCCCCCGCCGGCACCCGAATCTTTAGAGACGAGCGGGCAGGTACTCGCATAAGGCACTACTCGCTCGAGTAGTTTGCCTTAGCGAGTACACTCTCTCATCTCTAGCAGTGATTCATCTAGAAGGAATAGTGACCCACCTGTAGACACAGTCTATCTACAAATGGGTTGCTCATCCAGCCACCCTACACCCTGCTGTGTGGCGATGAAGGACAAGAACCCCTAATCAGTCTGTCAACAGCTATGTCCTTCTTCCTTTTGAGGGCTCAGTCAGATGAGCGGATATTCGCGCGTTTTTTCGTGCAGAAAGAAAACGCACTGCGTGCACAGCAGGACATTCGTGCCTACAAAAGATAGAACAATGGGTGGCAATGGACGCGGCCATGCGGATTTTTTTCCGCACGCAGTGCGTTTTTTTTCCGTGCGGAAAAACATGCGAATATCCACTCATCTGACCAAGCCTCAAGGAGTCTCTGATTTCGTTCACATGAGTTAATGTATATATTTTTCCCATGGAGCATTGCCTGAAAATAATTTTCCATACATCCACTAGGCTGGATCTCTTCCATGAGAACCAGTACCCCCAACATATCCCAAGATACTGTATATCTTGCTCCCCACATTAGCCAAAATCTGGTCAAACATGGTAGATTGTATTGCCTATTAGACTAGACTTGAGAATTGTGCCATAGAGATAATGTAGCAACGCTTATTACTAGAGATGAGCGAGCACGCTCGGTTGAGGCAGTTACTTGAGCGAGCATCGCTCTTCTCGAGTAACTGCATAATCGTCCGAGAAAATTCGGGGGAGAGGCGGGGCAGGGAGAGTGAGAAAGATCTCTCTCTCCCGCCCGCAACCCCCGAGTGCTGGCTGTGATTGGCTAAGCGTAAGCCAATCACAGCCAGTGCTTCCAGAAGGCGGGGATTTTTGAATCCCCAACCAGAAGAGGAGAAGATTATTGCCGGGGACCTGGGAAGAAGATGCGGTCGGGCTGAAAGCGCGGGACAGGTGATGTATGTGTGTTTTGTTCTTTTCTTCTACAGCCAGTGCTTAAATTTTAGCATTGACAGTAGGATTTCCTATTGTCAAAGTTGCATCACACCGCACGAAAATCGCATTTTCGTGCAATGCAACAGGGAGGAAGGCTCAATAGAGAAACATGGACTACAAAACCTCACGTGTCATGTGCATATAGCGGGACCCGTGAGGTTTTTGTGTCGGTTTGTAGCATGCTAGAAAACATTGCATGTGTGAATGAACCCATAGGAAAGCATGGGCTTCACATACATGCGATTCGTAGCATTGCAGCAACGCTACAAAATCGCGCGACTTTGTTGCCCGTGTGAACGAGGCCTTAGTAAGATATGTTTCAATTAAATTGTTGTACTTTTCTTTACATTGCAATGATGGTGACTGTTTCTAAATATTCATATCGTAGGACACAAGAGAATATGAAGTATCCATATAGACATACAAGCAGCATCAGTCTTGGTGGGAAAGACCTTGAAGAAAACAACATCTTGTCACCGTCTAATGTGAGAATGTTCCTGAGTCTTTGCTTCTTCGGTGGATGAACTGAGTATTTTACCCCAAAATGGGAGCAATTTACTGCAATGGTGCAACTGTAACCTCCACAGCAACCCACAGCTAACGTAACATTCCCACATCCTGTCCTTCTGTCTGGTTCCTGCTACTGTTCTTCTTGCCCATACGATCCTCTCTTAAATCCACAACTGGATGCTTCCTATTTGGATCAACAGAAGATTCATCCACTTGCAGCAATGGTTGAGAAGACTTTTCGAAGGAGCAAATTGATCCACTAGTTAAAACTGCATGAACAATACCCTCTCACACAAAAAACAACATCACACATATAACAAAAACAGGAACATGCAAATACATTAAGAACAGATACTGGGGACCAATAGAAGAGGTTCAGGGGAACTTCACCAATAGAGTGTGATTGTCTATACAGTATCGGAAAATTGCGAACAATTATTGTAGAGAGATCCACATTTAGGAAGACACACACTTCTGTCCCTGACCTATGACAGTATGTTCTGCTACATATGTAAATAGGAATTTATATATTTCTTTATACAAGGTTCAGTGGGGGATTTCATAGAAAAACTTCATTTTCACCAAGTCTCAGTGACAGCATTAAATCTTCTATTCGATCGTCAAGGCAGAGACAAGTTGATCTGCTTTTTGTACAGTAAACCTATTGGTGCCCATTTGACTTTATGCACTAGATGATCACACAACCGTATTTTATTTGTGCCCTTTTCCCAGTCAACAGAGAGGGGAACATTTGTAAGCTATTCCTTGCAGAGAACAGGCAGGTAAGCAGGAACAGACTTCGGCTTATTGCCATTTTGGTTAGAAAATAATAACTTTGTGTAACTGCGTAATTCTCGTATTTTTATTTCTGTTTTTAGCCCTGGTTACTTGTGCAGTAGTTTTACACTTGGAGAAGGTATTTATGAGAACCATGATCCTACCCAAAATAATTGGACACCTGAGCAAGAGTCAAAAGTAGTATTTATTTCCATATGTTAATACTTAGCGAGGCTCCTTTGGTCCTTATGACGTCAGACACTCTGCATGGCATAAGTTCTACTAACGTCTGATATACTTCAGCTGGTATTCTCCTCCATCCATCCTGCAAATGTCTGAAAAGTTCTTTTAAAAAATGGACACTGCTCATATTTCCTGACTTGACGTTCTAGTTCATCCAAAGATGTTCATTCCGGACTCTGTGCAGCCGGTCCAATCATGGAACATCCATATGCTTAGACCAACGCAAAACAGCGATGGATTTGTGACAAGGCACGTTGTCTTGTTGGAAGTATTGCTGACCATTCCCAGAGTATTGCCACATTGTCAGCAGCAAGTTATTGTCTGGAATGTCAAAGTATGCCTCCGTGTTCATGGTTCTTGTCATTACAACCAACGGACCAAACCCATGCCAAGTAAAACATCCCTATACCATAACGGAACCTCTGCCATACTTAACTGTTGGCACAACGCACTCAGGTAAAAGGTGGTCCCCAGGCATCCTCCACACCTAGATACAGCCATTTGATTTGAAGATGGAGTAGTGTGATTCATCACTTCATAGAATGTTCTTCCATTGCTCAACTGTCCAATGACTACGCTCCTTGCACCATTGTAGGCGGCCCAATGCATTTCTTTGAGAGAATTTGTCAGACATTTGTAGGATGAATGGAGGGGAATACCAGCTGAAGTGTATCAAGCGTTAGTGGAAAGTATGCCACAGAGAGTATCTGATGACATTAGGGCTAAAGGAGTCCCACTAAGTATTAGCATATGCAAATATATATTACTTTTGATTCTTGCTCAGGTTTCCAAATACTTTTGGTAGGATAGTGTATGCTTTACAGCCTTTTTGAATGGTGATGGCCACTCAGTCAATCAGCCGTTTGCGGATGCAACCCTATGTCAGGGCAGCATAGTATGGAGACATCCACTTTCCTGTTAGACAAAACATATTGTCTGTTTGGCTAAAAGCAGCCATTAAAGAATGCAAGGGACACACAGAGGAGTGCTTCCATCATGAATACATGTAACTATATACCAATAAGTATGCGTCCCATGGATTCTTCGATTGTTTCTACTAGCTAAATGGCACAATAATATTTTGGCTAGTAGAGCAGACTTGTCCCCATACTGTGCTGCACGTAGCATAGTCTGATCATGAATCCACTTTAGGCTGTGTTCACATCAGCGTTGAGGGTTGCATTTTCCTGCTGCATTATGGAAGTGTTGCGGGGGCTGGTATCGGAATGCAAGTTAGGATACAATGCAGATGAAGGAGTTACAAAAATACATAATATTTATTCAGGAACAAAGAATACCAGGGGATTATTGTAATGCTGGCAAATAAGTAGTTAAACAATTACAGTAAAATGACTTGCAGCTAACTAAGGGCGCCTTCACACGTGTGATCGCGATATTGCTGCGTTTTTTTTAATGCTAATGTCAATAGGACTTTCTAATGTTAAAAATACATCGCACAAAAATCGCAAAGCACAAATTTGCGATTTTTGTGCAATGTGTTTTTAACATTAGAAAGTACTATTAATATTCGCGTTAAAAAACTGCAGCAATATCGCAATTGTGAAAATCAATAGGAAAATTTCAGAAAGGACCAAGAAAACTAGTAGCAAAATCTGCGTAAAGTAACACACAAGTTTAGCACTTCGTTAGTTTGAAAAGTAGTAACCATACTACTTTGTGATCTGTGTTAACACTCGATGCTTAATGTTGCTGAAAGATGGAAGGTAACGCACAACTGAACTTGTGATAAACAGCGTCCCAACTCCGTCTCCTAGAAAAGTTTGTGACAGTACACTCAAACAAAGTTCCTTTTACATAACACGGTCTCTTAAGCGGGTTCAAGTGCTCGTAACGTCTAATGAAATTAGTGTCTGTGGTAATGTCACTATTTCTTCTAGCAGGTCTGCTATAATTATCCCCTTAAGTGTGCACACTTGTTCGCTTTTACTGAGGCCAGCCTCACTTACAACCCAATGCCGATGACCTCCTGGGATGCAGATCCATGTGTACTGTAAGGCAGTCCTGCATGCTCTGTTTTCCTGGGGCAGTGGACTGGCTCCAATCTCCAGTTTCTCAATGCAACACCTGCTATCGTCCAGATACTCTCCCTCTTCAGAATCTTAATTATCGCAGTACTTCCCTCTTTGAAGGTTATGGCCCCTTGGCAGTACCTCAGCAGCAGCTTTACTCTTTAAAACTGTCCCTGCACTCTCTGTTCTGGTGGTATAGCAGTAAATTATTTTATATTGCGCTTAAGCCACAGAGAAGTTTCAGGCTCCTTCGGCGATGGGGCAAACTCTAGCTCTTGTCAATCTTCTGGTGCTTCATGCATTTAACTTTACCAGAGTGGCCACAAATTGCTACAGTAAGAAGGGGAAGCAGAGCAGCGTTCCCCCTCTTACAGAAGTATAAAAATGGAATCTCCTTGCAAATAGCTCTGTCTTATGATGGAGAACATCACTGAACGATTCTATTGACCATAATGGGGTCCGTTTGGTTTCTGTCGTGCTGTCTAGCATTTTCCTGGGCAAAACAACATAATGTGCTGCACTATTTTGTCTGGGATGTAATGGAATACAGCAATGAAGGCTCCAAGCAGAACCCTCAAGCTAATGTGAACAGAGCCTTAACCCGTTGCAATCCAATTTTGGATTTCCTAGGGGGCTTTCTCTTTCTGCCATTATACAATGGTATCATCTGCTGGCTAGACCAGTACTGCAGTATGGGACATGCTGGAGAGGCCCCCGACAACAGAGTGGCCAGTAATATACAGTAAGAATACCCTGCTGGACGTCTTCCAACATCGGAGCTGTACAGCCTTCAATCAGAATGTCTTAAGATGTCAGAGAGTGGATTGGAAAGGGTTCAAGGTGTGTTTCTATGCAGGGTCAGATTAAGGGCACCTGACCACGGACGGATATTTGCTGCGGAATGGTATAATCTTGTAATGGGAATGGTATAATGTTATAATCACTACACCCCAGTAATAGTTTAGGCTAATAATCACCGAGCCCCAATAAAAGTATAAGCGAATAATCACTGGACCCCAGAAATGGTATAGACTAATAATCACCAGGCCCCAGTAATGATGTCGTTGTTAGCAGTTTAGTCATTCGGCGACCCTAAAGGCGAGCTCCCTCCATGTTTTTTGGTCTTACGCTGCTTCTTTCAGTTGTGTGATATCTATGCCACTAGCAGCCATCGTGGTCTTTGCCGGTCAGGTCTTCTTTTGCCACTAATCTGTCCAAGCATTATAGATTTTCTAGTCGCTCTGCTCGCATTACATGGCCAAAATCCATGAGTCCTGAGCCGGGCCATCTCACCCTCCAGTGATATATCCGGTCTTATACGGTTCAAGACTTCTATGTTTGTTACTCTTGCCATCCAGGGTATACGCAGCAGCTTTTGCCAGCCCCACAGCTCCAACGCATCAATTCTCCTATCACCTTTTTTGCAGTCCAGCTTCCATATCCATACATGGCTATTGGGAAAACGATAGTTTGCACTATCCTGCGTTTAATTGCTATACCGATATTCCTACTTTTTCAGATTTTGTCCACTTCGCCCCAATGCTAGTCTACATTTTATCTCTGGCATAGATTCTCCAGCCGGTCAATTTTTGAGCCAAGGAAGATGCACATGCATCAGTAATGATACAGACTAACAATCACTGGACCAAGTAATGGTATAGGCTAATAATCACCAGACCCTAATAACACTATAAGCTAATATCCATCGTGCCCCAATAATGGTATAGGCTAATAATCCCTGGGCCCCAATATTGGTATAGGCTAATAATCCCTAAGACCCAGCAGTGGTATAGGCTATTAACCACCAGGCCCCAGTAATGGCATAGGCTAATAATCACCAGGCCCCAGTAATAGTATAGTCTAGTAATCACTGAGTTCCAGTAGTAGTATTGGCTAATAATCACCAGGCCCCAGTAATGGGCTAATAATTACTGGGCCCCAGTAATAGTATAGTCTAGTAATCACTGAGCTCCAGTAGTAGTATAGGCTAATAATCACCAGGCCCCGGTAATGGTATAGGCTAATCACTGGGTACCAGGAATGATATAGGGTAATATTCCCTGAGCCCCAGTAGTGGTATAGGTTAATAATCATTGTGCCCCAATAATGTTATAGGCTAGTAATCTCTGGGCTGTAGTAGTGGTATAGGATAGTAATCACTGGGCCCCAGTAGTAGTATAGGCTAGTATTCACCGGGCCCTTGTAATGGTATAGGCTAGTAATCACTGGACCCTATTAATGGTATATGCTAATAATCACCGTGCCCCAGTAATGGTATAGGCTAGTAATCACTGGGCTCCGGCAGTAGTATAGGTTAATAATCACCGGGCCCCAGTAGTAGTATAGGCTAATAATCACTGGGTACCAGTAATAGTATAGCCTAATAAGAATCAGCAGACCCCAGTAATCGTATAAACTAATAATCATTGTACCCCAATAATGGCATAGCCTAATCACTGGGTACCCAGTCATGCATGGGATAATTGGAAACAGAAGAGGTATGAAGTGGAAAACATCAACATTCTTAGTAAAAGGAGCCTTCAATGCTATCTTATTTTTGGCTAATCTAGTTTTAGTGCACTTTTAACTTAACTATAGCAAACATCCCAATGGGTCACTGCTGACGTTTGTTCAGAACTAGCTGCCATGCTTACAGTACCACTGAATATGACCCATTTCATACCTTGTATTTACAACATTACATGCATTATCAGTCGCAGTACAAAAACATCAATGTTCCAATTTACTATAATGACATTTTTAGGTGTATTTATAGAAGCAACCTAATAAATGAGACTTCATGGAACAAGTTCTTCCATCATGGGCACTTTGGCTGGTCTGCAGCTATGCAGCCATACACCAAAAGCTGTGATGATGTGTGTTCTAACAGTGAACTTTTCAGCAACTTGTGCTACAGCAGCACTTATGTGGGATTGGATTCCACAGGCTAGTCTTCACTGTCCACATACATCATTAAACCGTGGGTGCCCATGACCCTGTCTTCCTGTTGTCCTTCCTTGAACCCCTTTTGGTAGGTACTACCCACTGCATGCTGGAGACAGCTGACAAATCCTGCTCAGATCCTTCCACTTCACCATTTTTCCTGCTTTCAACACATCAACATCAAGAAGTGATTGATCCCTTGCTGCCTAATACACCTCACCCCTTGGCATGTCCCATTGTCATGAGATAATGTTATTCACTTGATCAGTCAATGGCTTTAATGTTATGCCGGTTCAGTATATATAGACTTTAATGAGATCTCTTTGAGATGATCCACCAAAATTGTAGTGAAAACACATAACATGATAAGTTTACATCCCAGACTCCTACCCTCAGTCTATGGGACAGGAAGTAGCTGTCTGAGAGCCAACATTGTCAGCCATATTACTTCTTGTGAAGCTGCTTATTATGGCAGTCAGTCACAATTAGAGAACCATATCCTTCAATCCTTCTCACTGTACAGATACCATGCTTGATGGAATCCATGCTTGTAGACTTAAAGGGGTTGTCACACGATAGCAAGTGGGGTTAAGCACTTCTGTATGGCACTTTGTAATACACATCGTGCATTAAATATTGGCCATACAGAAGTTATATACTTACCCCCTCCGGTGTTGGCGTCCCCGTCTCCATGGCGCCGACCAAAGCCTTCTTCTGCCTGGATTATTTAATTTAATGCACGATGTATATTACAAAGTGCATTAATATGGCCATACAGAAGTGCTTAACTTAATTTTGATTTCCCCAAGTGGATTCAAAATATATGGGAAATAGAGGAAAAGGATCTAAAGCGACCCTCCGGTCCGGGAAAAAAAATGATGGCTGCACCGCTTCTCTGACCATCTGACGCACACTGTGCCATAGTATGCTAAGACACTACACTTTGCTACGATTGGTCACTGTTGCTCACATGAGCAGTGCTGGCCAGTCTGAGCAGCATGCAGTGTCTTAGACTACCAATGCATACTAATCCACAGTGTGCATTAGGTAGTCAGAGAAGTGGTTTGGCCATCTTTGTTTGTCCAGGCCTGCAGGTCGCTTTAAAGGGGTTTTCTATGACTTAAAAAAAGGCAAAACAGTTTAAAATAAATAAAAATGGAATACTCACCTATCCCTGTCGCTGCCTGTCCAGTGCTGCAGCCCCGATGCCTGCTGCATGCAACCTGGATGTAGTGGTGGGTGGCCACGTGTCGTTTATTGAGCATGTGACCGCTCAGTCACTCACAGGCTTCAGCACTGATTCTTCTATGACCGCCGATGCTTGTGAGTGGTTCCAGGTTCCTTGTGGCAGGCACAGGTACTGCAGCGCTGGATGAGGAGCAGCAGGGATAGGTAAGTATTCCATTTTTATTCACCCTTCTAACTTTTTTTATGCACTGGAAAGCCCCTTGAAGCCTCCCCTTCTTATGGGATCCACTTAAAAAAAAAACAGTATCAAAAGCTACCCCAAAAACTGTGGCTTTTTTACAAAAACTCTTAAGTGTGAAACCTCCCATATACAGTTCTGTTTTATCCCGAGGAAGACTAGATAAGTCAATTAGCAATAAATTAGAGCTGCCTGATAGTATAGAAATCTGGCAAGCAAATGTGATGCTAATCTATCCTGAAAACTACACATGTTCCTAATACTACTGCATGCATTACACTGATTTTTCTAGCCAGTAGGTCTTCATTTTGATCTGCACGCAGCTCCCTGACATATTTATGACAGCTTACATGAGGTATGATTTGTTACCATCTTGGTTTTTCGGAAGCAGGGGAATGGCTATGAATAAAAATGTTCGAAAGGGAAATGATCCAGGCAACACGATGAGATCATCATTCTGGATTCTCAAAGCAACCCGGGTGGACTTTTTGCCTAAAGGATCATTAAGAGCTACTGCAGCTGACCCAGTCGAAAAGACATTTAAACAGAAAGTATCAGAAAGTGACATCTTATATAAGGCTAAATACACATCTGCGTTAGGGATTCCATCTTTCTGCTCTGTTATAGGGGCGAGAAAAGGGAATCCCCTGGATGAACGGATCCATCACATTGTGCCAAGCGGACCCTGTTGACTATAATGGGGTCCGTTCGGTTCCTACACCTGTCCTGCACCGCATTTCATGCCCGATCTGCGCTGGTGGCTCTGACGCACATGTGAATAGAGCCTTACTGATTTGATATTGTTCTTTTTGTATTTTCTCATTAGTCCATGTAAAAATAAACAGTGAAATATTGCATTTTTTACAAGTGCAGGCATTTAGTGGTCAAATAGGCAGCACTGCATTGGGAGGCATCTTATTTTACAGCCTACAGTGAAGCTAAATGTTCTAAGCTTGTTATCATTTGGTAGAGTATTAGGGCCCACTAAGACGAGTGTATGCAAGTATATCACATCGGATGGCATATGGACGTACATCCATGTGCTGTGTCCAACTGTCATCTGTGATATGAACCGGAATATGACATGTGGAGATATTTTTTCCCGCGGACCATCGGTGCATGTGAAAAAGTGCTCATATGAATAGCTTAATTGGCTATAATGGGTGGGTCCGTGTGTGATCTGTGAAATACACATACAGCAAAAATGATATGCTCATCTGAGCAGGCCATTAATGAGTAAAAAGCAGGTCTATTAGAGTATGTGCACACAGTAGGGAAATGTTAAGCAACTAATTGGGCAGTAAAATCTGCACTAAAATCCTCAATGAGATAAGTACATTACTTCATTACAGATTTTGCTGCAGACTGAGCAACAGATTTCACTCATTGTATTACAATTCCACGACAAATAGAACATGCCGTGGATTTGAAAATCTGCAGCATGACTCGAATCTGTTGCGGATTTCTTCTATTATGACTGAATGGGGTTTGTAAAACCCCCATTCACTAACATTGTATTATAATTTTGTTGAGGAATATCGGTGCACATTGAGCAGCTGAAGTTCCGCAACAATTCCATTATATGTGAACACACCCTAATACTGCCTCAATTAAGGCAGGCCATACACAACAGATAGCTCTTCACCGACAACTAACTCACCAGGCACCCCCATACACAGGCAGGCTTAGGCTGGATTCACACGAACGTATATCGCCTCGGTTTTTTACGCCGAGCCGATATACATCTTCCTCATCTGCAGGGGGGGGAGGATGGAAGAGCCAGGAGCAGTAACGGAGCTCCCGCCCCCTCTCTGCCTCCTCTCCACCCCCTCTCCACCCCTCTCCACTATTTGTAATGAAAGGAGGTGGGACGGGGCTAAGTTCCGTGAATAAGCCCCGCCCCCGCCCTGCCTCTCCTCATTGCAAATAGTGCAGAGGGGTGGAGAAGAGGCAGAGAGGGGGCGGGAGCTCAGTTCCTGCTCCTGGCTCTTCCATCCTCCCCCCCCTGCAAATGAGGACGACGTCTATCGGTTCGTTCGTGTGAATGCACCCTTAGCTTGTGTTCTGAACGGTGGAGAAAGCCACTGCCAGACTCCGATAGTGGCTTATCATACCAACAACAATGGGATTGGGCAGTTGAAGTCCGGTTGCTTGATTCTTATCTCCTCCAACATCAGGGGAGACGTTAAAGTGCCCCCCATACACATTAGATGATTGGATGGTCCCAATAATTCCAAACTACTGTGACTAAATTATGTAGCCAACATATTACATGAACAATGAATGAACCTGCCAATTTCAGTAAGACCGGCCAACAATCTAATGTATATTAGGGTGTGCCAACTTTCTCCCAACGGCAGGTGCAGGTGAAAAGAAGAGCAGGCGTGGTGGGTTTAAACAGTCTCGTTCCTTTTTTCGCAAGAGAGATAAGCCATGGACAGTGGGATCTTCTGAGTTAAGTGTCAAGAGGGAAAGGTCAAGAGGAATTGCTGTCTTCCAATCAAGCTTTTGGCAGTCAACTATGTAAAAAGTGTATGTGGAGTTTAAAGGGAACCTGTCATGGACTATAAACACCATAAACTATGTTATATTGCTTATAGTTTTGGTGACATGGAGTCTGGGGAGCCTCTTTTCATTTTCACCTGTTCCCATATTCTTGTGCTGTTCCCCGAAAAAGTTAGCGCACACCAGCAGCCTGACTCTTCCTGCATGAGTATCTCCCATTTATCTCTATGGAACTGCGCTGAAAAGAGTCATCCTTGATGTGCACACGCTGACTTCGAAAGGGGATACCACAGGAGAGGGATACCAGGTGAGTATGAGAAGAGGCTCCCTGGACCCCCTATCATTTAAACTATAAGCACCGTAACTTAGTTGATGGTGCTTAGAATTGATGACCGTTTCCCTTTAAATTTTCTTTAACCCGCCGTTAAGAGTACAGAGGGCAGTTGCACAGAAAACTTTTTCCGGGGACTAAACAACTATACATAAAGCTACGATTGTGTCCCTATAAAGGTGTCCATCTTTATTAGCTAAATCTATGTGCAGCCATTCATAATAATACTTCTTAATCCACAAGAAAACTTTCCAAAACTTTCCAATGTGCAAAAATAACACACGTGCGATCAACTTAGATCTAAAGATTTGCGTAATTGGTCATGATTAAAATATAGGCACATTGCCCAAATTGGAGGACCCACAAGTTTTCTATACATGATATTTAATGTCTACAAGTAACATTAGGACAACCAGCACATCTTTATGTGTAACACATATACTCTATGGGTATACTTTATGGCAAGGGTATCAATCAGACCTGAGAGACCCCCAATACTTGTATAAGACATCCTATTCATACATGCTTCGGTTTAGTGCATTTTCACGATAGAAGTAATAATTGATGTCCTTTTCCTCAGTACGGTACAACAAGCAATGATTTATGTTGCCAGTAGGGAAGCGGGTTAGTGAAGACAATCTTACTACATGTATAAATCTAATGTATATAATCTCAATGTTTTAGGCTTTGTATATAGGAGTGTAGGTACATTTACACAGATAGTGTTTGTCCTGCCATATTTATGGGCTGATTTATCCTTGTAGTAAGTGTGTCCCGTATGTGTATTATTATAGCGACAAAGGAAAAAAATATGACCTAACTACGTACCTGAACCTCTATGTGTCCTAGACGATGACTGGCAGGCATTGACTGACAGCTGCTGTTAGATTACCTCTCCCACCATTCAGCTAGTACCCAGCAGTACAGAAAAGGTGATGAAGTTCATTGTTATTTAGGTAGAAAAAGGAAAAAAAACTCTGGATGCCCTCGTCATGGCAGATTATCCAAGAGAGGTAATTGAATTTAAAGAAAACTAACAGAAGTTAAACACTGGGACATTGATAGCAAGCTAAAACGGATTGCTCATTTAACCACTGGATTGCTTCCAAGAAACAATTATACACTGATAGAAGCACATTCAAAAAGGACAATTCATGTTTCCCAAGTAACGCAAGACATAATTATACAGAAACAAGACAGACCCTCTTGTATAAATGGATTTTGTGATGGTTCGCCATTGAATAAATTATTTTTGGTGATTACGTCTTGTCATTCGTTATTTCATATACATGATGTGTGGATGGTACACTCATGGCTGGAAATCTAAAGAAATAGCACAGACTTCTCGCAGATTAGATTGACAGGTCTGGAGAATACTATGTATTGTGTGCGGGGAGAAAAAGGTAAATTAGGAAGTAATCAGGTTTTAAAGGTCATTTACAGTCACTCACATTTAAATAGAACATATGATATATTGTGCAAAAGTCAGATAGCATGTAAGAAGCATATTTTGTATACTAACTGGTGTTGTATTGTATAGGGGTAAATATGTAAAGAGGTTATGCCACCCAAAATATTCATTTATCACCTATTTACAGGATGGACATTAATGTTTAATTGCTGGAGGTCTCCAGAGATCATGAGAAAGGTGCACCCTCAATACCGCCGGGAGAATGTGCATATGTGTCCACCATTCCATTCACTTCTACAGGACTCAGCTGAGTGATGTGCTCGGCTATTTCCCCAAGTCACATAAAAGGGAATGGAGTGGTGGTGGTACGGATGGATACACACACACAATATATTAACACTAGAGATGAGCGAACGTGTCCGTTACGGACACATCCGCACCCGGACACCCGCTTTGCCGAACACTGCACTGGGGGCGGGGAGATGCGCGGCGGCGCGGGCGGCAGTAGCGGGGAACAGGGGGGAGCCCTCTCTCTCTCCCTCTCCCCCCCACTCCCCGCCGCACCCCCCCGCGCTGCCACGGCGGCCCCCGAACTTTTTCGCCCGAACACTGAAGTGTTCGCAAAGTTCGGTGTTCGGGCGAAAAAGGGGCGGGGCCGAACGTGTTCGCTCATCTCTAATTAACACGGATAACTCAAAATGTACTTTTATACATATATACATATTTGCTAGCTGTGGACAAGGGGCAGAATCTTAGCTCCGCCCAATCTCGCCCCCTCCCATTGCAAACAGCCAGAGGAGAGGAGAGAGGAGGTGCATATATGCTGAGCCCATGCATCAAATGGTAGCGTATATTGGCTGGCCGTGAAAACGCTGGCTGATATACGCTTGTGTAAATAAGACCTTGCTGTGGGGATGAAGAGAAGTGAGTATTACCTCTTTTGTTATTTCATGTCATACCCAGCTGTTACAGTTTTTTCTTAAAGTGTGAAAACCCCTTTAATGATAATCAATTTCTGTAAATTGACCTCAAGGGGGTAGTCAGGGGAGAAAAAAACATTGACTAAAAATTTGCTCAGCCTGTACAGTTACAATCAAAAAATGTTCACCCTCATTGCAAAATAGGTTTATGTGCCAAATTTACAGACTTTCAACTGTTTACAAAAAAAGAAGAACAATTTAAATAGCTTGAGACAACTAATACAATGTAACAAATGATTTCTCAAAATGCAACACGAAATGCCACTTTTAATGACTACTGGATGTCTCATAATTATTCAACCCCCTGAATAAAATCCCTCACAAGAGCACAGGTTTGCAAATCAGGTTTAGTCTCAATCACACCTGATGTAACTAATCAAAGGCCTCATTAGTTGCATCAGGTGTGATTCAGATAAAACATATCAAATACCTGGACTGGCAAGGGCTTTGTTGACCGTGATATTTGACTGCATGTTAGAAATATAGGACAGCATAAAGGTGTCCAGATTCCCTTTATCCAACCGCCTGAAATAAGTATGCATTATCCACTAATAGGCATTACAAGTCACTTTCCAATTATATGATTTATGTTCTATTCCAGCATTAGCCTTTTATTTCATGCAAATACCGTACGCAGTGAATATGCAGGATTTTTACCTATTAAGTCTTACATGTGTAATTCTTAATACATTCAAATCCTTGTTTCCTGAGAAGAATGGGTATTGTATGGTACTTGTTAAAAGGTTACTCCATAACTTGGATAGAGTCCTACTGACATCTCTTAGGAAATATTGGCATTTCCCTTCACACCTATAAATATTACCCAGCTGCAGCTGTTCACAGCCCAGGCGTTCCAGGCACAATACATAATGAATTAAAGCGCTTAGAGGGATAGAAGAGGTCACAGGAGCTCCATTTGTACCTGGAGACTCCCGGGGTAGCTTTCTGTGCAGCGGTGCATGATTACGACTACTATGTGCACTGGCTTTTCCCAGATAGCCCTGGAAATTTATAACTGGGGGTTCTCTTTTCATGAAATTCAGATTTCTCTTGGCACAAGATTATAGAAGCAGGTGGAGAGATGATTTAATATAATTGCACTGAGCTAAATGTCAGACTGAATTAAGTTGTAGTCTTTATGGGGAAAAAAGCATCATATGGGTATACTGCAGAGTCATTATACCAAGGACCCTGGACAGTGTGTATGCCAGATCATCCCATGTGCATACATTTCTGTATGTCACTTTGCAGTAATGTTGCAGCAGCAAGTTATGCCAATACTATATATACACTGTTCAAAAACATTTAAAGAAACTCTCCATTTTCAGGACAAAAAATTCTGTCCCAGGACTGGACAGGTTGTGGGCATATTACCCGTGCTTGTTCTGCTGTCCATCCGACCCGCTGGTTCTGGTCCCGGTTTTTGGCTGCTGCAATCTCTATATAATTGTACAATGTGCCCTGCTCTCTGATTGGCCAATGCCGATCACGTGAACAGCACCAGGCAATCAGAGGACAAGTATAATAATGCATTGATACCCTGTTTCCCTGAAAATAAGACATACCCTGAAAATAAGACATAGCATGATTTTCCAGAATTTTTGAGGATGCAAAATGATTTTTCAGGCTTTTTGAGGATGCTTGAAATATAGTCACCTGCTCCAAAATTAAGCCCTGCTAACAGTTAATTTCAAAAGTCAATTTAAATAGTGTCCAGGCAGCTATACATGTAAAAAAGTTAAACCTTTTTGAACAAAAATTAATATAAGTCTTATTTTCGGGGAAACGCGGTAGTCTAACACAACCAATGCATTATGGAAATTAGGTAGTCTGCAGCCCAATCAGATCGCACAAGTAGTTTTTCTTCTTCAGGATGGCACATCATATGAAGGCTTGCTGTGTCCAGCACGGTCTCAAGAGCTTGAAGCAAGTACCAGAACACAGGCCATTACATGAGGAGGGCTGTAGAGGTGTTTCAACCCAACATAAGGATTGGTGTCTGCTCCTTTTTGGAAAGAGGAACAGGAGGAGCAGCCAGAGCCCGATAAAATGACCTACAGCAGCCAGTGGTCTGTATGTTTCGGTTACGGACATCCTGTGCAGCGCTCTACTGATTTCAATGGGAATGAAGCCGGTGCTCACACTTCCTTCCCTACCTGACGATAACAACATCCAACCTGCTACACTGGACAGCAGGCCAGACGATCAGCTGATGGACAGAGGCCCCCTGAGCGGTGGACCCCCATCCATTAACTACTGAGGGTAGGTCATTAGTTGACAACGCCTTTAATGCTCAGGATAGCCAACATTTCTTTTTGAACTTTTCTATGACATGCTGATTGATGTCAATAGACTAAATGCTACACAACAATATTGGAAAAAAAGAATGTTTTTCAAACTGGTTAGAAAGGTTTTCTACATTCCCATTTACTGTAATATCTGGATGCAACAGGAAAAACATATACAAAGTAATTAAAACAAATCCACTATAAGGCTATGTATACATGCGGCAGATATAGTCTATAGATTTTCTGTTCTGATTAGGTTCATGGGAAATCTCATCAAAATGCAGGAGATTTCACATGACCTCGGAAACGCACTGCACAAAAAATCTGTTGCAGATTTTCACAGTAGATTTCAGCTTTTGCATAGGGTGAAATCCGTGGCTAAACTGCAACAAAAGCTACATGTAAAATATGGATTTTATAGAATATTCTGCACCAAATCTGCAACACTGCATTTTATGTCCTGTGTGGAAAGTAACATAGTATGTTAGGCTGAAAAAAGGCAATTTCCATCCATTTCAGCCTGTTCCGCCACCCCCCATGTTGATCCAGAGGAAGGCAAAAACACCCCAATGACGTAGAAGCCAAGTCCTAGGATGTACCCTAACCCTCCACTTCTGTGGGCATTTGAAAATCATAACATGTCCTTCTATATACTCAACAGAAGTGTATACCGATACAAAAATGAAAATAAATGAAGGCATATTTACAATCGAGGAGAGAATTAAAGCAAATCTGTTAGGTGAATATGCTGCTTTATGCTTCCCCGCATGACTGCTCCCCTCATGTTACAGCAGGCAATAGCTAGGAGTCGGCTGTAATCCTTCATCGCCCCTCTTAGCCAAACAGCACAACATTTTTGTGCGGTTTTGATGACTATGAGAAAGTACCGATCCCTGTAATATGTCATCCTTGCATAGGGCAACATAATCAGCTGACAGATCCACATTAATATAAAGGGTTATGTTATATCTAGGGTTAAAATATGGTAACTAGAATTTGAAAATATTCTTCATGTATCGTTTAAATAATGAATCAGGCTTTCATTCATTGCTGCTTTTGATTCTCTTGAATCAACCATCAATCATCTTGCAGGGCACTTAGACTAGAGGGCTCCTGGAAGCTGAGATCTCTCTTGCCATAGGAAGTCCTCTCTCTAAGGCCCCCTGCACACAGGCGAAAATTCAGCAGCAGGATTTCCCGCAGAATTTCCGCCGGTGGAAGTTGCCATAGGATTGCGTTAGAAATCACACGCGGAAAACAAATCGCAGCATGTTGTATTTCTGTGCCGGTCTCGCAGAGGCCCGCACAGAAATGTCACTCCCGGGCCGCCGGCTCCGCTCTGCGCATGCGCCAGCTGGCCGGCAGCCGGCACATAGAAGAGCCGGAGCCGCGGGAGAGGTGAGCGCCACACTGATCCCTGCAGGGGATCCGGTCTGACCCGTCAGTCTGCAGGCGGCCAAAGACAAGGGTGGCAAAACTTTACATGAGTATTGTGCGTGGACTACCCAGCAACAGTAAACTGAGGTCAATTGTGTAAATCACCAATTGCAAGAATTGAATACAATTTTACCATAATTTGACATCGATTTGCAATCATTTTCTGTCTACATGTAGTCTAAATATGTAGTGACCTAGTACTGGCACTACTTGGTCATGTTAACATCACAGGGAGACTGTATCACATATATCTAAATTGTACTGCATATGTTTATCTGTAAGTCTCTGCCTTGGCTCAGGAGCTGGGAAAACCCTTATTGTAGTTAGCGTCCTGGTGAATAGCTCTAGGCTAGTGCAGCGACCGAGGCGCAAGGCACACCACTCAGGAGATGGTGGGGTAGCTGTTTAGGGTTGTCACAGTGGCACTACCAACATCTCCCCTAAGGGACGCGTGTGACGCTTGGCCAAGGACCTGACAGGCCTCTCCTGTATAAGTTGTGTTATGGACTTGTAGAGCTTTGTCACGGCTAACGCCCGTTGGACATCCCTTACTCCGCGGGATGTCCAACGGGAAATAAGAAAGTCCCCATACAGGTTAACTTGATAATATTCAGTTGCTGGGAATGCTCAACAACCGTAACTTTACTTGCAATAAATATCTTGACATGGGCTTAGAAACTGTAGACAAATTCACACACCAGTGCAGGAAACAATTGAAGAGGTCAGGGAGGAAACACAGGATGAAACCAGGCCTACAGCCTAGTTATCTGTATGACTTCGCTCTTGGACACACACACTCCGGAGGAGGACAAGAACACTCCACTAAACAATCACTTCTGTAGGACTCTGGACAATTCACAGCGGACTCCTTCTTCTCCCTCTTCTGTACTTTCACGCTCTCTTAGAGTAGGAGTCCTGGGAATAGACCTCCCGGATACCCCTCTTCCGCTTTCATTCTTCACCACATGAGAGTTGAAGGTACCTCCATGTGGCCGGCACTTACTCCTTCTCTCGTTCTCAGGATCTCTGCTCCTCAGGTTCCCCCTCTCCTTTTTCTTGCATCCACATATATCAATCATACTCACGTAACATCACAAATCGTTACATTTCCAGACATAACCCAGATATTCACAGACATTAACCTTTTACATGCTGCAGCTGTGCAATACACATAAATAGTGACAAGACAATTTGCACAAAGCATCCACAGTGAAGACATGACATTTAGGACAATTACAGACAATTATGGAGGGGCAGATATAGATATTTCGGGCCACTACACTAGAAGAAGGGTTGGAACTAGTAGATGCTAGAAGAGGAGATAATATAAGACCCTGCATTTCCTATTTGGGTCAGAGAAGAGTAGTGAGTTCAGCAGGATAGAAATCAGTTTATCTGCCCTTGCTCCTAACAGTCAGCATGCAGCACCCAAAGCTGCAGGATTGTTACCAGTCTAGAAGTGAATCGCAAGGTTTGGATAAGGTAAAATCTGTATTGTGAGGGGATACAGGCTAGTGGAAGCTACAAGAGAGAAGTTGGGACTCTAAAGTAAGTCACATGAATTAAACTGTTAGTATATAGACAGAAAAGCTCCCTGGGCTTGTGCAGAGATAAGCACATTGACGATACCGTGCATTTTACAAGATCTGTGATTAGTGGCTGTAACCTGCTGCTGGATCTTCAGTAAACTTTTATTTGCTGTTTTCATAACTTCTCTGCCTCTGACCTGCCTGTCTTGTACTGAATATCTAAGTCACCTTAAACAACACCTGGTGTCTGCATGCTGCATAGGAAGAAACACAAAATGATAACATGACAGACCACTGAAGGACAATAATAAGAGTGGCAACCACAAGATCACCATAAGGGTGCGTTCACACGAGCGTAGGCGTATTTACGTTCGCACGTGCGCAGCGTGTATTCGCCGGAAAGAACGTTTTTCGGCGATCATGACCAGAGCTAGAAAGCGTATTATCGTTTGTTCCTACTTTGCAAACTATCTTTTCGGCCATCGAATATGCGTTGGCGCGTATTTCGGTCGCATATGTTCCGTTTTTTTTCGGGTTGCCGTTTTTACGCGCCGTAAAATCGCCCGTGCGAACGAATACATTGGAAACCAATGCCTCAGATGGTCACGTTTATATGATTGGGCGCAAAAAAAGCGCCATTTATGCGCTCGTGTGAACGCACCCTAGAAGTGACAGCAAGAGGACTCTTAAAATACATTGTTAGCCACAGTAGTAATTATAATAAAATACCCTGACTGGTGCTTTTCCTGGGTAGTAGAATGGTCAACGGTAGCAAGATAAGAGCAGTTCTTGTATTTTTGCACTGGATGTCACTTAGGAGTACAATTGCTATCCAACCGTACTTCTCACTAGTTTCCTAAAATCAAGGGCAACAGATGATGCAATGGGCACCATGAAAATGTTCATGTGCGCCACTTCAATCACCACTCATACTATAAGTCATATTTACGGGTCGGGAATCTGAGACATATACTACCAGATCTTTAAAGGGGTTATCCAGGCAACACACACCGGGATCAGAGCAGAGGCCCCTGCTCCAACCCCTGTGTAGTGGCCGATACTCGTAACTGCAGGCTAGGGTCCCATTGATTTCAGTAAGAGCTGCAACTGCATTTACAAGCGCTGGCCACTACACAAGGGTTGGAGTTGCGGCTTCTGCTTTGATCCCGGCATATCCCAGTGGGCGCTGCCTGGATACCCCTTTAAGGGTTGTCCTGATTGGATGAAAGAGGTTTCCCAGTGGGCGCTGCCTGGATACCCCTTTAAGGGTTGTCCTGATTAGATGAAAGAGGTTTCCTTTTTTTCGAGAAGCATGACTATGTCTGTCCATAGGCTATTTACTTACTGAGGATGCTTGCATTTAAAGGGGTTATCTGGCTATTCAACATTGCTGACCTATCATTAGGATAGATCATCTATATAAGATCGGTGGGGCGTCTGAGACGTTGCACTCCTGCTGATTAGTTATTTGAAAAGGTTGTAGCTCATCTTCAGGGTGTGACATCATGTTCAGCAGTCACATGACTAGTCTGAAGCTCAGTCCCATGCAAGTCAATGGAATTGAGCTGCAATACCAGGCAGGGATGCTACACATTGTGCCTGGTATACAGTCAAGGGGCCACAGAGCTCTCTCAAGAGCTGCAGCTCCTGTAGCCCTCATTCACATGGGCGTTGTTTTCATGCAGAATAGGCGCATAAAAAAATTGCATCCATTATCTATAGGACATGCGTGACTGCAATGCCCGCATCTAAGGTCCGTGCTATGAGAAAACACAGGACCGGACCTATCTTTAGTGAGTGATGCGCAGGAGTGTGTATACACTCCCAAGGGAGCTAAAGTTTAACTGTGTCTGACGCTCCGAAAAGAAGATTACAAGTCATTAGGAGGATTTCTGCCGACCGAGGGAATTCCACACAGCAGCAAAGCCACTACACCCAGAAGCACATTTTAAATGTCCTGCTGTAAACGCCTGTTAGTCACCGTGGGGATGAGGGGGAGCCCCGGGGTTCCCTTCATCTCCCTGGGGGTTCCCTTAATCCCTGCGTGGACTAACAGGAGATTACAGCTGGACAGTAAAAATGTGCTTCTGGGCATCAAGTTTTAAATGTCCTGCTGTAAGCAGCGGGGAATTCCTTCAGCCCCGCTGCTTTGCAAATCCCCAGCAGCTGGGGACTCCCTCTACCTCTCTTCCCAGCATTGGGTTCCTCAAGGGATTTCCCCATAGCGGGGAGAGAGAGGGGGCGGGGTTAGAAGGCTTCCCCCGAGAGCATGGGGGAGAGGGCAGGCCTAAAGTGATCTGCCCTCTAGCCCCGCCCCTCTTAACTTGCTATGGGGGAATCCCTGGGAGAAGCCCTCTAGCCCTGCCCTCTCTATCCACGCCCTTCTCTCTGCGCTATGGGGATATCCCTTGGGAATCCCCTGTAGCCCTGTCCCCCCTCTCCCTGCAATATGGGGATATTCCTCGGGGATCCCCAAAGCAGAGAGAGAGAGTGGGGTTATGGATTAACCCATAGCAGGGAAAGAGAGTGGGGCTATGAGTAATCCCCTACAGCCCTGCTCTCTCTCTCCCTGCTATGGGGAAATCCAAAATCCTTGCGATGCTTCTTCTCTCTTTCCTCCTGTTGCTCCAGTGAATGCACGATTTTCACACGCATAACGCTTGGGTCTTCTGCGCATGAAAAATTGTCCATTCACGTGATTTTCAGTGCAATATAGCTGCAATTGTTTTATACGCCTATACTGTGTCAAAACGACACACATGTGACAAAGCCCTTAAATACATGATTGGTGAAGCTACAAGGAGTTGGACTGCTCTGATATTGATGACATATCCTAAGGATTGGTCATCAGTATTTAAGATCCTTAATCTTCAAAGTGCCTGGAATGAGACAGTCTCACCTCGCAATGTAGTCATAGAAGAAACCAACATGAGTGTCTTTTAAATACTTTCAGATTTTTCAAGAATCTACCAAAATTTTAAGCCCGAAGTGTTGAATGTTCCAAAGATAATAGTCTGAATGTATTTGAACTCATTTTATTCACTCATAGATACTGTATAGATGCAAACAAGAAGAATCTAGGCTGCACCAGAAGGGGTCATGTACCTTACCAAATCACATTAAGCAACTGAAGCAAAATGACATTTAGAATTAAACACCAGAGCGATACATGGAATGGAAAGATTTTTCTGACATGAAATGTCACTGAGCTAGAGTTAGATTTGTTCTTAGACGGGTTCTGCCAGGCACAATTAATGTTCCATACAAAGAAACGTGGGTACAAAATGAAGTAACACAACTCTAATGGCAGCATGTTCTGTATGGGTTCTCCAGCATTTACCCCAATCAGTATTTTAACATATTTATTCATACTCTATGTATCAAATGGCTGTGAGATATATCAATACCCATCCAAATAAAGCATGCACACTATGTTAGATACCAATCTAGTAGTGTAGTGCAATTCTTTGGTCTTCAGAACTGCAGCGGTGTATTGTGGCGTAGATTCCACTAGGTGCTGAAATGAAGCTGCAGGAATATTAGCCCATGCAGATGCACTGGTCCTGGGATAGGTCTGGTGAGAGAGGGGTAGAGTCAGGGTAGTCAATAACCCAGGGGCTTACCTTGAGTAGGTAGGTCTGAGCGGCATTCGCTTGTAATTGTCCCTTGAGCAGGGGTTCTTAATCTTCAGCTGGTGGGGGAGTAGTGAAGGGTTGTGAGAACATCATGAGTTGTTGGCAGCTTTCAAAAGAACTTTAATTCGACACAGCAGACAGTACAATCTCTGGGGCTAATGTCACCGTGCACTTGTGGTCCGGCACCAGGCTTCCGTACTCAGAGGGCAGGCTCTCGTTGGGGTGTCTTAATTCTGGATACAGTCCTCTCCGTTGTTGACTTGCTTGACTCCAAAACTTTCAGCCATCAGCTCACCACAGCTCTGACCAGCGTTAGCACCTTCTTGTGGGCTGGTATACGTTTGCTTCGGCTCTTCGGTAACCAATATACCTCCCTTATGCCCCGCTGTGTCTCAATTTTAGCTGCCCCACTAACTCTAGCATGAAGTGTGCACATATTTTTATACATTGACTCCGATGGAGAGCTGTCTTGTATATTGTAGCATACACATGCACAACGGCCTCCAACATCAGAGCTCTGTCCCGCATACTGTTACGTATATATGCAGAACAGCCTCCGACATCAAAGCTCTGTCCTGCATACTGTTACATATATATGCAGAACAGCCTCCGACATCAAAGCTCTGTCCTGCATACTGTTACATATATATGCAGAACAGCCTCTGACATTGGAGCACAGTCCTACATACTATTAGAAACATGCATCAGGTCTCTTTTTACATCGGAGCTATGTAAGGAAATCTTAATGTCAGACAAGGTCCGCTAATGGATCGGAAAGGGTTAATTTTCAAAAAATTGCTAATAAAAACATCACAACAGTTCATCTTTATGCATTTCTGTTGAGTAATTCAAGGAATCCACAATGCACTTTCCCATCCAAAATAAATAGCAGAGGAGTGTGCGGGTGCCAGGGAAATTGGATTGGAAAGGGTTAATGGACATTGGGGAAAATTTACTAAGCTGCACCCAATATAGATACAGGGGTAACTATTACAGAAATCTGTTGGTTTGGGGTAGCCACACAAATTCCTGACAAGCCCCGCCTGCTTTTTACAAGAGTGGCAAGGCTGGCGCAAAAAAGTTGAAAAGTCAAAACCTTTTGCACAAATTCCCAGTTGGACAAAAATTGGTAATTTTTAAAATGTCTTATGAATGGGCCAATATCATATAGTATTGGAAGTAAGGAGTTATATTGTTTGCTCATCTCTCATTCCGGTATACTATGTAATACTATCAGTCTAAAGATATGCAGCCACTCGAATAACTCTCCATGTCAAGAAGCAATGCCAACACTTGCCATTAGGTGGCTCTTAACTCAATGCATTTGAGCTAATCTCCATGCAAATGACTGTAAAGAAACTATCACAAGTGTTTAGCTCCTCATACGCTACACAATGGCCCATCACAAGCACTCATTACTGACAGATTATCTTGTCAAATCACGGTCCATTATGCCTGAACCACGCAGGTTTTTTGCCTTTAGAATACAAACATCCTCTGGAGATGTATGCAATACCACCATGGGGTTAAATTTAAAGGCTACGTTCACCTTGGGAGGCATGTTTTCCATATCAATCTATGGACTTGGGGCTGACAATCATTTTTGCGATATCAAAATAAAAATGTGAATCTTTTGTCATTTTCTGCAGCTCATATATATATATATATATATATATATATATATATATATATATATATATATATACACACATACTGCAGAAGATATATATAAAACTGTATGCAGAAACAGCAGTCTTAGGGGGGCTTTAAACGTGCACGCTTTTGCGGCCCCAAAATTTGCACAGCGAATAGAACCCATTGAATTAAATGTTTTTTTTCACATGTGTTTTTTTTCCCAGGGCATTTCGCACGCAGGGAAAAAAACTCATCATATTCTATATTGGTGCACAACTGCACATGGAAGGCCTTTTGGTTGCTTGAAATCACACAGAGAACTGCGCAATGTTGCGGGCTTAACTGAGAACACATGGGCCTACCAAATCAGCTGACCTGCTTACTAAGTAGGCTGCCCTGCATACTCTGATATGGTGCTGTTAGGACCAGCGGTCCCCGCAGCGCAATAAAGTACGTAAAAAGCCCCGTACACAATAGCCCCCGATCGTGTGCCCTGCACAGCGCATTTACGTCTCACGATAGTTAGTGTATATGTGCTTATGACTGTGTGCGGCCGCTCTTAGGTTGGATTCACACGAGCATATGTGTATTTGCGCACGCATGAGCGCAGCGGTTTTGCAGAAGAACCAATGCTTTTTTGCGTGCACATCAGTGTATTTTACTGTACTTTTTTGGTTGAAACGGGCGTGTGCGTTTGCTTGCGACAAAAAATACGCACCAATTGAAATGACTAATTTGTCTAATGAGTTCCAGATGTGTTCTTTTTCCTACACAATTACGCTGCATCTCACGCATCTCCTAGCGCGTTTTGCATGGCATTTGCACATCTCTGTTGACTTTTATGGAGCACACTGTGGGGTTTTTTGTGCGACCGAAAAATATGTGTATGTCAACAAATCAATGTGTTCTACTCTGCGTATTGCACATGCAAATTTAGCATGCACAAATATGCCCATGTGCAACCACCCCATCAAAAAAATTTGCACCTTACAGTGATAGCTGTCCCATGTAAACATGAGACCCGACAGGTAGCTGAGCCAGAAATTGCTCAGTGGTTTCTTTGTTTCAGCTCTCTGAAATGAAGCGACTTCTCTCTCAGTGTAAACAGGCAGTCATCTTTGAAAAACTGCCTATAAACCATGAATAGAGGTGGGCAACCGGAGGAGATCTCCTGCGTGCTCCCCATACAGCCCAAAATACACTACTGTGCAGAGGGTCTAAAGGCTCATTTATTCACAAAGACAATCCTTCAATTGATTGAAAGATCGACAGTATTAGCGATCATTTTTCATAAAGTGTTAATGGACACTGATGTTCATTAGCACTTTATCAGCTTCGTTTGCGTGTAAAGGGGCCTCCTGAAGCTGTTTGCAGACAGAGCACAGCATATGGTCTAAGCTCTGCACACAGTTCCATTGTTGTCGCATGGGCTGTCGGCTGAATACAATGTAATCTCCGACTCCCATGCAGAACACAGCGTGTGGTCTATGTTATCTCTCTCCGGCTGAATGATGGATTTTAACCTCACCTTTTCAGCACTCCCTTCCATTCCCGACCATGGCTCTAGCTGGAGAAGAGGGCCTCCACATAGCGCCTGAAGCGGCTCTAGTCTCCTCTCCCTGTCCACCCTCTCGGATGTATTAAGGACCATGAGGGGTCGGGGCTTAGCGCAGCTCTCGGCCTCTGAAACGAGCAGCTGAGCCTCTCCAAGGTGTAAGGGGCAGCGTCTCCCCTTTACAGAGGTTAGGCAGTAACTGAGCATGTGGACAGAGATGTAACCATGAGACTTAGGCCTGATGTCCACGGCACGCGCGGAATCTGCCCGTGCCCACAGCCAGTGAGCCCTTCTTACCTGATTTCCCCGTCAGCGGCGTCCACATAGATCCCTCCACTTCCGGGTTCGCTGTACTGCGCATGGTCCTCACAGCACGCTATCGGACACGTGCAGTACAGTTTTGTTTTTTTTGTTTTTTAAACCTCCTGCTTTCCCGTGACACTGCAGATGTGTCAGCCGCGGGACAGGTGTGTCAGTCCGTGGATCGGACGGCTTCCATTGACTTCCATGGAAGCCGTCCCTGCGGGATCTGCAGAAAAATGTAGATATGTTTTCCGGACCAAAAGGTCCACAAATCAAATCTGCATGCTTTTAATCCATTTGCGGATGCCCATGCTTCTCCATGGGTGGCTTGATTTGCGGGTGCCCCGTGCGGATTCTGCAGATCAAATTTACCCATGGACATTGGGCCTTAGCCGACGTCAGGGCAGCCTGCATAAATTACAGGAGTCAGGCAAGAAGTCAGGGCTGGCAGAACAGGTGCAATACAAAAAACGGGCCCAGCAACTGGCAGAGAGAGCAGTCCAATAAACGTAGCCAAGGTCAAAGATGGAGAAAGCAGAGTAGTCAGGAAAAAATAGAATCAGGATCAGGAAATTAGAACAAACACCTGTAAACTAGAAAACCTCAAGCTTAAGCACCTTCATTAGGGGAAGGTGCTAGATATAGGCAGAGGGGCCGGGGGTTCGAAGGATACAGGTTTGCAGAATGCATGCTGGCCCATAAAGTCCAACAAATTAGGGTCAGTCGACAGGATAATACAGCAAGAGCTCAAATCCACCTAGTACAGTGATGGCGAACCTTTTAGGGACCGAGTGCCTGAACTGCATCCCAAAACCCACTTATTTATCACAAAGTGCCAAAACTTCAGGGGGCGGGGCTTATGATTTTAACCCCGTCATTCTAAAAAGGACAGAGTGGTTTCAAAATAGACAGCGTGCAGATTTTGACTGCTTTTTGGATGCGGAAATGCTGCAGAATTTGCCACAGAAATTTCCATTGAGGACATTCTGCAGCGGTAATAGTGACATCCCACAGTGACCCCCAGTAGTAATAGTGGCATCCCCCAGTAGTAATAGTGACATCTCCCCAGTGGCCCCCAGTAGTAATAGTGACATCCCACAACGGCCCCCTGTAGAAATAGTCCAAATCAAACTTTAAAATCACATAACACATTGATTGATGATTTTAAAAAGTTTGTATATATATATATGCGTGTGTGTGTGTGTCATATTACCTGTATTAACCAAGCTTGATGAAGAACCCTTAGAAGGGTCGAAACGTCGCTGGTTATTACTTTTATGGAGGAATAAAGGATTTACTTTTTATTCATCTGATGCTGCCTGGACCATACATTTGATTTGGATAGTTACTTGGGTCGTGATTCAGATCCTGGTCGGGCTTTGCAGTTTTTTCCTCCTCATCCTGGAATGGGATATATAAAACAACAGGAGGCTGAATAGGCCTCCAGTTGCTGCTGTGTGCCTAATTTTATTTATCCCTGTAGTAATAGTGACATCCCACAGCGGTCCCCAGTAGTAATAGTGACATCCCATAGTGCCCCAGTAGTAATAGTGACATCCCACAGTGGCCCCAGTAGTAATAGTGAACCCTACAGTGGCCCCAGTAATAATAAAGACACCCCACAGTGGCCGCAGTAGTAATCGAGAAACCTCACAGTTGCCTCAGTAGTATTAGTGATATCCCACAGTGGCCCCCAATAGTAATAGTGGCATCCCCCAGTGGCCCCCAGTAGTAATAGTGGCATCCCCAAGTGGCCCCCAGTAGTAATAGTGACATCCCCCAGCGGCCCCAGTAATAATAAAGACACCCCACAGTGGCCCCAGTAGTAATCGAGACACCTCACAGTTGCCTCAGTAGTATTAGTGATATCCCACAGTGGCCCCCAATAGTAATAGTGGCATCCCCCAGTGGCCCCCAGTAGTAATAGTGGCATCCCCAAGTGGCCCCCAGTAGTAATAGTGACATCCCCCAGCAGCCCCCAGTAGTATTAGTGACATCCCACAGTGGCCCCAGTAGTAATAGTGAACCCTACAGTGGCCCCAGTAATAATAAAGACACCCCACAGTGGCCCCAGTAGTAATCGAGACACCTTACAGTTGCCTCAGTAGTATTAGTGATATCCCACAGTGGCCCCCAATAGTAATAGTGGCATCCCCCAGTGGCCCCCAGTAGTAATAGTGGCATCCCCAAGTGGCCCCCAGTAGTAATAGTGACATCCCCCAGCGGCCCCAGTAATAATAAAGACACCCCACAGTGGCCCCAGTAGTAATCGAGACACCTCACAGTTGCCTCAGTAGTATTAGTGATATCCCACAGTGGCCCCCAATAGTAATAGTGGCATCCCCCAGTGGCCCCCAGTAGTAATAGTGGCATCCCCAAGTGGCCCCCAGTAGTAATAGTGACATCCCCCAGTGGCCGCCAGTAGTAATAGTGACATCCCACAGTGGCCCTAGTAGTAATCCCGACAGCGCACAGTGGCCTCAGTAGTATTAGTGACATCACACAGTGGCCCCCAGTAGTAATAGTGGCATCCCCCAGTGGCCCCCAGTAGTAATAGTGACATCCCACAGTGACCCCCAATAGTAATAGTGGCATCCCCCAGTGGCCCCCAGTAGTAATAGTGACATCCCCCAGTGGCCCCCAGTAGTAATAGGGACATCCCACAGTGACTCCCAGTAGTAATAGTGACATCCCACAGCGGCCCCAGTAGTAATAGTGACATCGCACAGTGGCCTCAGGAGTAATAGTGACATCCTACAGTGGCCCCCAGTAGTAATAGTGACATCCCACCGCGGCTCCGTAGTAAAAGCGCCCGAGACCCATATACTTACCCCTTCCTGCTCCTCTGCTCGGCGTTGCTGCTGGGGCTGATCCGGGGTGCACACTGTGATGTCAATGTGCTGGCGGACACCTCCTCCCCTCTGCTCTCGCAGAACCAAGGAGGAAACGTCAGGGGAGGAGAGAGGAGTATCTCGGCTGCACACTGACGTCACAGTGTGTGCCTGGATCAGCGCCACTAGCAGCACAGCTGAGTGAATGCCGGCAGGGGAGTCGCAGCCCTTGACGGTATTCACTAACATGGTGAGCGGCCGATGGCGGCGCATGCCAGCAGGGAGGGCTCTGCGTGCCGCCTCTGGCACGCATGCCATAGGTTCGCCACCACTGAATTAGTACCACATGTCAATATCAGGGGCAACCAAAGGATCTTTTATATGGCCATTGAATGGAGCTGCACCTGCAATACCAGCTCAGGCCACTACGCTATGGTAGTGGTTTCTGCACTGACAGCAGCGACAGCGGTACCAGGAATCCGCTGATCTGCAGTTATCTAAGCAGCGGGTCCCTGTCGGTCATCAGTAGCAAATATTTTTTGAATAAGTACCAGAGTAGCCCTTTAACTTTTACCGTACATTTATCTGTCACTAGCTATGGCTAACTAAGGCCTCTGTCACACAGGCGCATTTTACCGCAATTAACACAGCGTTTTGAATGCCATGTTAATCGCAGTATAACGCTCCCATGGAAATCAATGGGGCCTCGCAGACATGCGCTCTATCGTGGCGTAGGACGGCGCTTTCCAGCGCCACGATTTTCAAGCGCTGTCTGCTCTATGTTTTTTGTTTAGCGCTCTTCATCACCCCTCATAATGAAGGGGTGCTAAAAACATGCTATGTGCCACAGGGAGCTGCGTCCTAAAGGGAAAGTAAAATCGAAGCAAACCGCCACGTTTATGTGCGAGGGCGGCCTAAATCCTAGCATAAATACCTTATTACGTACAATAAGAAAAACTTATATTTTGCACATAGCACATAATAATAAAAGTGCCAGCAAAACAGTATCAGTAATGCTGTAGCGGATCAGTCCTGTAGAACAGGACTACCACTGGAGTGAAAATGTAGCATTTACCACTGCAAATCACCTAACTTATACATTTTATGTGCCTGTAGGCTTTCATTAGCCAAGAGTGTTCTTTTTCTATACATTTATGGCATAAGTCAACTAAACTCTTTTTAAAGGGGTTTTCTGAGACTTAGATACTTCTCCTTAGGATGGCTCATCAATATCAGATTTGCGGGGTCCAACTTTTGGCACCCTCGCCAATCAGTTGTTTGAATGGGCCACGGTGCTTTAGCAGGCGCTCCAGCATCTTCTTCAGGCTATAACATCATGTCCATCGGTCACATGGCCTATGTACAGCTAAGTGCTATTCAAGTAAATAGGATTGAGCTGCATTACCAGATGTCAACACAACAAAATGTATGGCGCTGTGCCTAGTATACAATGATAAGATAACAGCACCTACCCGCGTACTGATCAGCTGGGATGCCAGGAGTTGGCCTACCACTGCCCTTTTCTAAAGATTGATCATTAATATCGAAGTCACAGATTACCATTTTAATGAAAATAGGTCTACTGCTGCAAACATCTAGGGCATTAATTTGACAGACTATTGTAAATGATCCCACTAACTGGAATGCATAAATGTGGAGTGACCTAGCCCATCCTTACCAAGTGTTATAGCCCACATTTAGGGCTCAGTCACACGGGCGCATCGGCACCCGCACACCGGCGCCGATGCGCCCGTGTGACTGACAGAAGACGGCCGTACCTGAAGACGGCCGTCTCTCTCCAGTGCTGATGAAAGAACACATGACCGGCAATTGCCGGTCACATATTCTTTCCTCCGGCGCTGCAGAGAGACGGCCGTCTTCAGGTACGTACGTCTCCTTCCTGCAGTAACACGGGCGCCGATGCGCCCGTGTGACTGAGGCCTTAGGCCTAATCGCCTTCTGACAGAAATGTCTCTAAAACAACAGAAATGCCACGAAAGGCTTTATTCACACGGGTGTTGCGATTTTCAGCAGCCTGCGTCATGGCCGAAAATTGCATGAGCGAGAGAAAGCTGCGACCAAGTTGTGGCTAAATCTTGCATTTCCTCGCCCATTCACTCGTCCGGGTGCGGCGTACATACACCGGAGCCCGGAATTCCGTTAGCCAACGTTTGTGCTATCTTTTCCGGCCTGTCGAATGAACGCAACGGTAAATCGCCCATCTGAACGAATGCATTGGAATCCAATGCTTCAGATGGCAAAGTAGCCGCAATAAAACGTTCATGGGAATAAGGCCGAATGCCCACGGATGGATTATTGCTGCGGAATTCGCGGTCAGAGACCCGCCGCGAATTCCGCAGCAATGTCCGTCCATAGACATGTCACCTTAAACGATTCTCCCCTGCCCACGAGTGGAAATCAACTGCGATTTTCCACTCGCGGGGGAGAATCGCAGCATGTTCTATGCTGTGCGGAAAATCGCACGGACGGCTTCCATTGCAGTCAATGGAAGCCGTCTGTCCCGCGATACTTCCACTGCGGAAGTATCGTGGGGTACGCGTCACCACCCAGCACCAGTGCGTCATGCCCTGCACTGCGCATGCGCGCTGGCCGAGACACTAGTAGCAGATCCGGTCAGGTGAGTATGTGTCTCTGATTCCGCTGCTGTGAAACTTGGACCAATATCGCGCTCGCGAACGTGCGATGTACCCGCAGATGCGAGACGTTTTTCTTTCAAAAGAGCCCCCCATCGCTTCTGTGAGGTTGCGATCCGCTGGCGTGACGTTCAGCCGTGTCGGAGGATCAGCAAGTGTTTCCCATTGTCATTAGGCCATTCTCACGCGCACCGCTTTTTTCTGCGATTAGCGCCGCGTCCTGAGCGCCGCGATAACTGCGGTAAACGCTCCCATTGATTTAATTGGGCTTCTTAGAATGCAGCGTTTGTAGCACCACAATGTTTGAGCGCTGTCTGTTCTATTTTTCAGCGTTTTCACGTTTTTAAACGCAACCTATCAACCCTCACAATGATGGGGCGCGTTAAAAAGCGGTCAAACGCTGTGACATGCGTTCAAAAACCCTGCTTGAAATCACGGTAAAATGCAGCGATTACGAGCGGCGTTTAGCTGAACGCATGTGTGAGCCTGGCCTTATTTTACGTTACACCATTGCGGCGAGGAACCACAATTGCAAAACCATGGCGACTCACAGTGAAACCACATGCGGTTTTCAAATGCGGTTCTGAACCACGTGAGAATGTCCCTGAAGGGCGTAGTCACACGGGCGTACGTTTTTTTCACGCTCATAATACGCAGTACTGAAACCCCCATTGATTTTTATTGGGGTAATGCCGTTTTTCACGTGCGTATCAACAACGCCTGATGCGAAGAAACCTCTACATTTTTTTCCAGTTGGGTAAGAGAATTTTCATCTTTATTAGGTTGCATGAATTAGGAGGCTACAGCTGACAGCGGCCATTGGGCTTGTGTTTCATTGCTCAAGGTCAGAAGGGACACAGCCTAGGTCACTTATTTTACACATAACTTTAGCACTGCCGTACTGAATATTATCAGCTGGGATTACATAAACACGCTACAAAGCACTGGTTGTCCCGGAAACAAGACGTCTATACTCCGGACATTGCCATCTCCAACATGGCCGCCCTCTCATTACAACTACATAACGCGCATGCGCAGGCAAAGCCAAACATAAACGCGACGAAAAATAAAATCCCCTTCCATGTCCGCAGGAAGATGACCTCCCCGGCGCGCATATTAACATCTTCTTTCCCACTTCTGCCCTAATCACCAATCAGGTTGCTGGAATTGTGAAAACAACCAATCAGGTTGCTGAAATTGTGAATCAGCCAACCCAAACAACCAATCAGGTTGCTGGAATTGCTAATTATTGCAGAAGTGGGGAAGAAGATGTTAATATGCGCCCCCGGCGCGTACAGCTCTTCTGCACACGCCTTTCCCTAGCTCTGCGCCTGCGCCTAACAAATGACGCCATTGAGCTGTGTACCTTCTTTACGCATGCGCAGACTCTGACGTCACTTGTTCTTCCCTCCACTCTAACCCCGCCTCTCTCGTGGCGGTTCTAGGTGTCCCGTTGTTTACCCCTCGGCGCATGCGCAAGGTTTGTGACGTTGACGTTCTCTGCTGTATCTCTCCCAGCTACTGTAGCTGCTGAAAGGAACCTGCCTCAGCGCATGCGTAAACACCAGTGACGTCTGTAAGTCTAGCGCTGCTTCTGTGTAGCGGCTCGGCGCTCCCCCCCTTTCTTTCTGTTCCACGCATGCGCAAAGGGTTGTCTCCCGCGCAGTCACTTTGCGCCAAGTGCGCGGCCGCTGCTGGGGGAGGGGAGACGCACGTAAGCAACCGCGGAAGGAGTGGAGCGCAACAGCGAGCCTGTAACGGAAGAGGGAGCCGTCTACAAGCCCCGCCGCCTCTTCTCCCCCCTCCCTGTGAATAGACGGGGCCAACATGGCCGGAGCTCTGATGCTTCCCTGCAGCCATCGCAGGAGGAGGGACCGGCGAGCAGTCGGCTAGGCCCCGGATAGGCCTCGTCCTACCCCCGCTGCAGGAGCGCCACTCCTCGGACTGTTTGCATCGCCCTCGTCAGGCGGACCCCGCAGGCCCGCGCTCCGTCCCGCCTCCCTCGTCCATCCCCGTTACTCGGTGTCCTTCCCTCCCCGCCGACCGCCGGGCCCGGCCTCCTCCGCAGACATGGAGACCAAAACCATTGTGTACGACCTGGACACGTCCGGGGGGCTGATGGAGGTAAGCGGAGCCCCCAACAATGCCGGAGGGAGGGGCACGGCGTGTACAGACAGGGCACTGCCAACTGTGCCCGTCCTCTGCCGACCTGCTAGCCGGGGGCACATGCGCAGTACTGCACGCTAGTGCTTCCTGTTATCAGCCAGGCTGCAGCTCTGTGTCTCCAGCATCGCCTACCTGTACCTCCTGACGGTCTATGTAGGTGATACTGGTGTCCTAGCGCTGCGCACACCTCCTCCATTCACAGCGGCGGACGGTTGTGGTCACCGGCAGCTTATAGACCGGCCTCTTATTGTTGTTGGGCGCTGGTGACGGTGCCAAACAATGGGGGAAAACGGAAGTGCGGGTGCGCTGGCTCCAACCTAGGGAGACGGGTACACACAGCCAATCAGATCACTGCTTTCATCCGCTGTAAGATGAGAGCTGGCATCTGATTGGTGGGTTTGGCCTTCTTGGGAAGTTCTTCCTCAGTTGTCCTTTTATGGACTGATCAGCGTTTGTTTACTGGCCATCAGCCTGCTCAGTGTGTGGGCAGCATGGCCGATCGCCGTCCCCAGGGGATGGTGACAATAGTCGGCCCGTGTGAACAAGCGGTCGTCCATCTGTGAATGGAGGCGGCTGGAAGAGATCTGCAGCTGCGCCGCCGCTGAGCGGTTATCGTCTTGTGTGGCAGCGCAGCAGTGATGGTTGTTGGGGCGACTGTCCGCGCTTGAGGGGTTAATTGTTTTGCATCAGCAAGACTGCAGTCCGTGTCAGGGACTGAGCCCAAAGATCTGGTACCGTGTTAGCCAGTAGAGCAAAATGTGATTGTTCTCAGCAAGAGAAACCACGTAATCTTGTAGATATGATACCTTTTAATGGCTAACCATTAAAAGGTATCATATCTACAAGATTACGTGGTTTCTCTTGCTGAGAACAATCACAGGGACTGAGCCATACTACTGCCCGTGGGTAAGAGTGGTGCAATGTCTGGGGGGGCAGGAGGAGGTTTGGGTTTTTGTTTGTTTTCTCACTTTATACAACCTCTTTGATGTAACGGATGGTGCCAGCCTTTTAGAGGATATTCCTAACCTGGAGGTATCTTATAAAAGTCCCTGGCATCTCCCCACCCGCTCTGAGGGGGCAGGGAAGCTGGCCGGGCATCTCCCCACCCGCTCCCTTAGGGGGCAGGGGAGCTGGCCGGGCATCTCCCCACCCGCTCCCTTAGGGGGCAGGGGAGCTGGCCGGGCATCTCCCCACCCGCTCCCTTAGGGGGCAGGGGAGCTGGCCGGGCATCTCCCCACCCGCTCCCTTAGGGGGCAGGGGAGCTGGCCGGGCATCTCCCCACCCGCTCCCGTAGGGGGCAGGGGAGCTGGCCGGGCATCTCCCCACCCGCTCCCGTAGGGGGCAGGGGAGCTGGCCGGGCATCTCCCCACCCGCTCCCGTAGGGGGCAGGGGAGCTGGCCGGGCATCTCCCCACCCGCTCCCGTAGGGGGCAGGGGAGCTGGCCGGGCATCTCCCCACCCGCTCCCGTAGGGGGCAGGGGAGCTGGCCGGGCATCTCCCCACCCGCTCCCGTAGGGGAGCTGGCCGGGCATCCTCCGTTCACTAGGTGTATTGGAGACCCTCCATAGCTGCGGCCTTATCTATCACTTATTACATAAGTGGAGCTCCTTCCAACTTGGACTTCTTTGTAGACGATAAATGTGTTAATGCAGAATAAGCTGCATGCAGGGGTAATACACACTGTCTCTGCAACCACTGCCGGCTCATCAGATGGTCAAATATCCCAGCGATGTGGTTATTAATAGACCCCCGAACCTGAGACCCTCCTGGCAGATGACGGGCGTATATATGACTACTAGCAGACAATATGTTCGTGAGGGTTATCCTTTGTCACTAACGTTTTCACGCTCTCCTCTGCCTACATTAGCAAATCCAAGCTCTTCTGGCGCCACCCAAGAGTGAAGAAGGAGAGAAGAAAAGCAGACGGCCAGAAAAAGAGCCCCGGAGAAGCGGAAGGGCCACCAACCATGACAGCTGCGATAGCTGCAAGGAAGGAGGGGACCTCCTCTGCTGCGACCACTGCCCGGCCGCCTTCCACCTTCAGTGCTGGTAAGAGGCTCCAGTCCTCCCACCTTAATGCATTGGATATATTGTTACTCTATTGGTGGTGGCTGTATTTATATGGGCCTATGTGTCGTCACCTCCTTGTTCTATGTGCCCGTGGTAGGCCATGGCAGTTTCTGGGCATGGTTGAGTATTTTATACTGCCTATACGATGGCATTGGTTACATGACTTGTCCTCGCTTCGCTCCTGTGTTTTTTTTGCATCGTTCTGTGCAAATAATATGCAGTGTTTTGCCTGCAGCCACCCATAGGTGGCGCTGGTACTGCTGTTCAGTCAATAACAAAACTCCTGTTAGTCTGGCACAGTTTGGTGTTCCTGTCCGTGGCGGTGAGAGCGATGGCAGGGCATCGACATTGTGGGCATTTCTGTTGTCGCATTCCTTCTTGAAGACTGACGTCTTGAGACTCTCTAGCACAAGTGGAAGTTTCCCAGCCCGGAGTTTACAATGTCATTAAACTGTGACACAGTACAATTCTGGTTACCCTGGGAGAAAATATAATTAGGGCCTGTATAAATCTGCCTGTAAAGCGAGCGGAGTGGTGCCGGGAAGCCTGCCAGCTTTGTTGTTCAGGGACAACCTCTATTGTATACGGATGGTCACTCGTATACGGGGGGGGGGGGGGCATCCAGACCCCCGCGTCTTGCAAGGTTAAGCTGAATGCCGATCAATGTGAGCGCCGGCACAGATAGGAAGGAACTTGTACGTGTTTACGTAACGTGCACATGAGTCTCGCTGTACGCCGCTTGCAGGGTGTCATTCGGGAAGTTGCTTTGTTTTGTCTTCCTGTGCCGTCAATGATGAACGCGGCGTTGTGTAACCGTGTGAATTCCCGGAAAACAAAACATTTACTAGTTAAATCCGAATCATCGTATAATGAAATGTTTTGCCGGTGGATACAGCTTTATTTATGCCACGTATTTCTGCGATGCGCTCATATCCATTGCTTATATATTATAGGATCCTTGGATTGGGGGAGGGGAAGGGACATTTAAACGCCATATAGATGTTGTCTTGGATTCCAACCACTGAGGCCTCCTGCTGCCCGTAGCTTCCTATGGGGCAAACATGTCAGAGGGCAACATCTGGATTCTGTTTTTTTTTTCTCTTTTTTTGGTCCGTATTGAAAAGGATGGTTTAGCACGCTATTTACTACTGTAAAATATATGCAGTGAAAGTCAGGGGCACTTAAGTTTTTTTTGTTTTTAAAGGAAAAAAGGGCCACTCTACTTCATTTATATACCTGGCATGAAGGGAGTATGCTTGGTGCCACAGTTTATCAATGGTGAATAGGTTTGTTTCCATCCAGCTGCTGGAAACCCTACGTTCACATATTCCACAGGGTCGAATACATTGTAGTCAACGGGACTTCTAACACGAGAGTGTTAGAAACAATAATCAGGGATTGCAGAGTTGTTGGGTTTCATCTGTAATGGCCAATTTACACCAAGATGAATTGAAATGGACTATTATGTCTTCGCTTGGCGTGCGTTTACACTGGGCGACAATTGGCTAGTTTTGATCGTTCATTGGACCATAACCACACTTATAATCCATCCTTCTTCCAACGCTTTCTATGCTGCAGATTGTATGACGTCCGCCGAACGATGCAGCAGCAGATGTAATGATTTTCGGAGCACTCGATCTAACGATAATTGGGCAGTGTGAAAGGACCTTTTATCCACAGCATCCCCCTATCCATCTTGGATCTGCATGTAAAAAAAATTGTAATAGCAGTTTACGTATATTACCGTAAAACTGGAGTTCATAAAAACAGTCTTGGGAAAATGTTCCTGGAACTGTTTCTATGAAATAAAGCTCTTTGGTTTAAAGAGGACCTGCCACCGGGTTCATGCTGCCCGAACCATGGACAGCATGATCTCGGGATATGTGTACGTTGTAGATCTGTAGGTTTTATTCTGAAAAGCTGCCAGACTTCTGGGAAGAAATATCCATTGAATGTCAGTTTGGAGTGGGGCTCGGTGTTGTGGGGGTAAGGCCTTGCCAGACTCTTCACACCTGGATCGCCTAGACTAATAGATCTTTCTCTGTTTGTGTATAGAGAGATCTGTGAGTCTAGGTGATCTGGGAAGCCCCGACCTTGTGACTACAAGGGGCAGGAGGAGAAAGTTGCCCGTTTCCGGCAGCGCTCTGAGTGACGCCAGCGATATTTGCTCCTATGTAAACTCACAGGAGCAAGCATCAGTAAGACGAGTGTCGGGCGTTGTTTGCCTGACGTCTCGTCCTGTGTAAATGGGCCCTAAGGCTACAGGCAGCTGCATTAGGGAGGACCAGAACTACTGAGATGTGTTGATGTGGTTTTCAAACTGATTAAAGGAGCAATCCAAGCAAAACTGATAAACTATTGCCTGGGATCGCCAGCGTGCACACGGTTCTTCAAACTCCAGGGGATGTTTATTTTTCTTCAACTTGGTGCGGCTTTACAGACTTCAGACACTTCAAACGGTAACATCCAAAATAAAATCTGGCTCTAAGGCCGGGCTCTCACGAATGGGTCAGATTCCAGTTGAGAGCCCGGCCAGTGAACCTGCATACTGCAAGTACCTGTATTGTGTATGACCGCGGAGACACGCAGGCGGGCATGTGCAGTACTTTTCTCTTTGTATTTCCCACACCGTCGCTTAGCAATGATGTGGGTATTAATTGCGTATGGGCTGTAGATCACATGCCACCATTGACTTTAATGGAGGCCGTCCACGTGGATTCCGCGGTGAAAAGAGCATGCTGTGATTTTTTTTCTTTTAAAAGCAACTAGTAACGGCAGGTGCGACGGAAAACTCAATGACTCAATGCCTGCGTTGTACCATGGATGGCGAACGTGGAATCCGCAATTCTCAAATCCGGACATGCGAGACCGGCCTAACTTACCATGAATTGGCCCTAGCTGCTGACTACTGGACTAGCTCCACTCAGCCGAAGCGCTATAGCAACAGCGCTTCTCTTGATGTCCTGTACTTACACCTGGTACAGCAACTCTGACGGTCGTGCAGTCTTCTGTACCCAGAGGACAGACCTCCACAATTCCTTTGGCTTTAACACCCCCACTAGAGCTGCCCACTAATTGCCTGCTTTCTGCTGCCTCATAGATTGCTAGGAGTCTGGGAGAACTATACCTCCCATCATCCTGTTGCCCTAGGTCCTACCTATGCATGACACGGGCTTCAATGAAATCCTGTGTCACGCTCGGCCCCTTCAGACTCTTAATGACAGCATATAATTAAGCCAGAAGTGTTTCGTTAATGGACCCCACAATTTTGCAGGAAGAAAAGTTATCGCACAAAACCGGGCAGCATTAACAGTTAGTGGCTGCCCATTGGGTGAAACTGCTGGTTTCTTGCAAAATTGTGCGGCTGCTAAATCAATTTGCAAACCTGACCGAACCAAATCTCGCCCTGTTGCTGCCCCCTTAGAATATGTTCATAATGTGATGCCTATGTTTTCCGGCACAGATTTGCAAGTGAAACTTTTTCTTCCGGCACAGAAACTAAGTGAATGGGATTTAAATGAAATTTGGCCACATGCTGCAGAAAAAAAAACAAAAAACTTTGCAGCGCCAATTTACCCGCAGCATGTTCCATTTATGCCGCGGAATGACTGCAGACGTCTTGTTTTCCTCATGTTTAATGGGAAATTCAAGACATCCGAATTGTTGCAGATTACCGGTGGAACCCCAGCAAAATCTACTGTTGGAAACACAACCCTTCTGGTTCCCCTGAAGGCAAAAGGTAGCATTGTGCTTGCTCTTCTCGGCAAAAAATGTCTTCATTGACTCGGTGCAAACAAATCTTGAGATGGTGAGAATTGGGGACACCCAGTTTATTAGAAAGTTGCAGAACGTTTTGGTATAGAAGGATCTGTGAGTGTAACCTGCTGCCCTGCACTGATGCCATTTAATCGCTGCATAGTTGTGCTCTTCCCCTAATAGACGTTTGCAAAGAATCACAGCAAACCGATGTGGGAGTCCAATAAAGGTTCATCCAGATCTCCTGAGCTTGGTGTATTTCCTGCAATGATTGGGGTGATTTCTTTCGTTTTTCCTCTGGGTGGCCCCTTTTGGAGTATGCCTTCCAGTTATCTCATCAGTCTGGCACCTACGGCCCCTGAGTAAAGCCTTGACCAGCCAGCCGTTGTCTCCGTGTATAGTATTACATGCGGCAAGCAAATTGTATGCCCCACAAATGTTACTCAGAAGCTGGAAGTCTAGTTGGAGTATGGAAAGGTGAAGATCTGCTGGGATATCAAAATATCAGCTTTCCACTGGCGTCCTGCGCTGCTCATACTACATCGTTTGTGATGAGGCCGGTCGGAGCCCTGTCATGTGTATTGGGGATATCGTTTCATATGGTGGATCTGTAGGCCGCTGCGGTACAAGTAGAGCATTACATCGTGAGTGGGCCCTGTGCGTATCGACCGATCTCTCCTACATACAATAGGGAAACGTGGGTGTCACTTCACCGCTACTATCATAGGTTTATAGGATGTTTGAGTGGCGCTAAGAACTGTAATTACGTTACTAGTTAAGAACCCGATGCCTATGGTAGGTGGCCGGTATAGGCTCAAACATACGAGAAGGGCAGGATCTGCACCACACGTTCTCCGGTCTTCTCTATAGTACATGTGGATGGGGATTGGGAAAAGGGATCTGCATGGATTATGAGCATGTTGCAGTTCTTCAAATCCACAGCATGCCCCATATGTTGCAGATTTGTTGTGCCTTCGTACTGTAACTTTTATCCTTTGCTGCAGCAGAGATCATCTGCCACATTGGGAGTTATCTTTTAAATTGGCCATAAACTTAAAATATGGATCTCTATTGGAATAAGTTGTAGATTGAGGGCAAACATACATATTGTGCACTTATAACCCAGGGTTAGGCAAGCTGCCGTAGGCTTTGAGGGACAGGAATGCCACTCTAGAAGTCAGTTTGCAGTTTCAGTCCCTCCCGTATAAGGCTGCCTGTCCACGGGCATTGCGATACCCTGCGGCGGATCTCCGCGGTGAGCCTATGTGACAGATAAGCTCACCCCGGAGAATCGCAGTAATTTGCAGCTTGCTGCGATTTGCCGCCCACGAGCGGAGAATCGCTATAATTCTCTGCTTGTGGGTGGAGGCTGCGTTCCGGATTATCGCCATGGGGAACGCAATGCAAAAACGCCCGTGAACAGGCAGCCTGAGTGTTTGGTTTTTTTTCTGGGAGGGGGTGGGGGGGTTTCTTCTAGCACCTACATTGTAAACTTCTCAGGAAGTTGGGCACATCTGGTGACTTTGACTGCCTTCCTCCTGGGATTTGTTCAGCCATGGGTGAGCTCTTCTGCAGCGGTCGCTGCATGAGCAGTCTCTTCTTGCACTAGTGGTTCCTACTGCTTATTTTTGTATGTTCACCTGTCATGGCGATTGTACACACGTGTAACTGTGGGGAGTTGTTTTTTTCATTTGCTATTTCATCTATGTGATGGCAATAAAAATATTTTTTTTTCTCACCTACTTTTTTAAATTGGTAACTGGATAATTCCTTTAACATGACAATCCCACGTCAGTAGGATTGAAGGGGTTAAAATACACTGAAATATACGCCTCCGCAACCGTCAGGATACAGCTCTCTGGTCTCGGTGGCAGTTGTGATTGCTGACGTTACAAGAACTCAAGTGACCACTTGTTCTCCTGGCATCGGTGCTCACACCCTCAGCGCTACAATACCGGGAGTGAGGGACCGTCCCGCTGCGGCCTCTAATTGGCTGCAGCGGTCACCTGAGTTCATGTGATGTCAGAGATCACAACAACCAGCGGGACCACAGCGGGGTTGTCTGATAACTGGATACTCTAAACTACTGTATGCATGAAATAGACTGCAGTTTATAATATTTCTTTATGTGGTCCAGCACAATTTTTCTTATAGGTTGGGGTGCGATGATCAGCTGGTGGATGATAACTCGCTTGTTGCATGCTGACGGGGCACGAAAGTAGTCGGAGACCTTTTTTGCCCGTGTAGATAACGGTTGTGCGTATGACTCTGCGTTTCATTTCCTTTAGAGTTCCTGTTCACAAAGGAAAGCGTTTACATGTGGTTGTATGTAGATGCAGCCGAATAGAATGAGCACTGGCCATGTTGGCCGTGTACAACTGTATCCCGCTGTGAAGCTTTGTTACAAACGTATTCCATGTAACTCCTGTTTTTTCCCAATAGTGCTGTGTTTTGTTTTTTTTTCCATTAAAGGGGTTATCCAGGACTTTACTATTGATGACTCTCCTCGGGGGATTGCAAGCGCCGTTCCTATTCATTATTAACCTGAGGACAGCGGGCCCCGTGAACAACTGATGGGCAGAGATCCCAAGTGGCAGACCCCTGTCCATTAACTACCGAGGATCTATCCTGGACGGTTCCTTTAAAATGCAACCTTTCTGTTTTTCTGGAACCAGTATATTTATTAGATTTATTGTTAATGGGATTGTTCGAGTTAAGTAAAGCCTGGTCCCTCATGCTATAAAATAACGCCTCTCCCCGTTTGTCCTCCGGCTCCAGTCTTCCTGATGACATCATCTTTGCAGGCTGCAGTCAGCTTGAGCTGTTTACAAACAAGCCGCTGCAGCCAATGACAGTGCTCAGTGATGAGTGCTGTCATTGGCTGCTGCAGCAGGTTTACAGGACTTGACTGGTTGCTGGAAACAAACACAGTGGAGATTGTAGCCAACGGCTGGGGGCAAGCGGGAAAAAGAGTATCGGCTTGTTATGTTTTACAGCATAGGGGATCCGGTAAGAGGGGTTTACTTAACTCCAGACAATCCCTGTTAAAGAAGTACATTGGTTAAAACTAATACATTGTGCTGCATGGCACAGAGAGTGCCTAAGGGCTCGCTCACACGGGTGTGTATATTTAGTCTGCGCACAATATAGAGCAAATGCGCGTGAAACGTATATTTGCAGCATATTTTAAACCCCCATAACCTATAATGAACACATTATGCACGAAAATAGAACATTCTGTGTGGTGTGTTTTTTTTTTTTTTGTTTTGTTTTGTTTTTTACACGCAATGCATGTAATTGAATGAGCTTTTAGGAGTGTTACGCACATACAAAAAACATAGTATGCAGTCTACATACGCCTATGTGAGAGAGTCTGGAGACCACCCTGTGCCATACATCACCCTAACAACTGAAGACATTAGTGCCAGCAGCAGTCTACGTGGCTCTTGGGAGTCCTCCTGCCTGTTGTGGGGTATTTCCTTCTGACTCCATGGATTGTGGATGCTGGATGAGTTACTCTTTCTAGTCTGTTCACCTGGAAGGCCACATGGCACACTGGCTTTTTTTCCCCCCTTCTAGTTGAGGAATGTCTGTGAAAGAGTGCATTGAGAGCGTGAGCCCCGTCCCCCATCCCTCGTCCCCCGGCATTCAGCAGAGCCTGAAGCATTTGTATGTAAAGTGTTAATGCAGTTTCCTTGTCTACAACCGGCAGGGAGTGGACTCGGCAGACAAATGCATTCCTCCGGGGATACAATGCTTACATAATAAAGGTTTATTCCTTCTCTAGAGCTTCATAGGAGACCAGATACTTCCTGCCCTCGGGGCGGCTCTGGTCACCATAGGTGAGGGCGCTCTGCGGTCCGTACCTAGGGGCTGTTCCTATTGGAATCCTTACAGTCCTGGATTATTTTGTGACACCTATGTCAATCTTTATAGGTCTGTTTTTCTTTTTAAAGGCTTGTCCCCATCATAAGAACTTTTCTCCTATCCACAGGATAGGAAATAACAAATTGCTTGGTGGGGATCTAATACCCCCCCTCCAAGAACGGGGGTCCTGAAGATCCCCTAATGAATGGAGCCACCCATGCACAGTACTGTTCCATTGATTTCAGTAGGACTGCTGGAGATAGCGGGGCACTTCAACTCGTCATGGCTGTCCTATTGCAATTAGTAGAGTTCCTTTTGATATAAGTACATAGTCATATTGATGAAGGTTGGAGTATTTGGATTTTCACTGAGTTATTGAATGAAAAGACTATAGAAGGCTTTAAAATTCTAAACCGTATAAACAACCCGTCATTCAGATCAATGGCCCTTTTGTTTAGGTTGTTGTCAGATTTCCATCCACAGAAATCTATGGGCAAAGCCGAAAGGCTGCAGACTCCATAGAGAACCCTTTTGTTCTAAGATGAGCCGTCAATCAGTGAGATCTTTCTGATAAGTCGTAGACCTCCGAGGAAAGCTTAAAGAGAAAATCCAGTCGAAATGCTTTCATCAGTCCTTCCTGTGCTTTTATACAGGAGCGCTCAGTGAATGAAGGTGGAACGGGCTGGAGATCGCTCCTGGTCGCCCGCCTCCATTCACAGTAAACAGGCAGTCCTTTATAGATGTACTGCCTGTTTGCACGGGCCAATTTGTTTGTGTTTTGTACATTGTTTTACACTGAACGACAATTGGCCCGTGTAGAAGGGGTGAGAAAAGACCTCCTATAGTCACTAGATCAAACGGGTCAATGGATGGCACTGAGTGAACTGAAACGAAGCGACTAGTGAAAGTCTTCTCGCTCAGTGTGAACAGGAGTCATTCAATTTTTGAACGACTGCCTGTCCAATGTAAGTGGAGGCCGGCGGGGCGGAGGAGATCTACGGCGGACTCCACCTCCGTTCACTGATCGACTATTCCTATGTGAAAGCCCATAAACCGTAGTCTTCGAGGCCGCTGTTGGGCATCTATGCGCTTGCCGCGCTATGTCCCAGCAGTGGCAGCAGGAATAACGTTTGGCTTTTTTTTAATGCATGCACAATAAGCAAAGGAAATGTTTCCTAGCTGATGTTTTCCAAGATGTGGTTTCCAAGAAACCTTCAGAAGATTAACTGTGAAAAAATGTTGATCACTATGATGGCTTTTTTAAGCGGATTTATTCGCAACCACATTAGCGTTAAAGGGGTATTCCCATCTTTACGGTCTATCCCTACATATCTGACCGATGCAGGTTCTACCTCTGGGACCGGCATCTAATCCCTAGAATGAGGGTCCTCGCAGCTGCCGAGGGGGACAGGAGTAATGAAATGGCTGAATTGGCCGTTCTACGCTTTTCTTGCACGTAAAGGTGAGAACAACTTCGGGGGCCTTTCCAGTTGTCTCCAGTCTTCCCAAACTCTCCTTTCTCTATTATGGGCATTGGTATAATTTCCCAGCAGCTATCTTCTTGATGACAGGAAGCAACATTAACCCCTTAACGCTACAGGACAGTTACATCCTGGAGCTTCAGGGTTTGTATTGGAGGGTGGCCAGAAGTCGATCCCACTCCCAGCAACGCAGGTGTCGGCTGTCCATGGCAGCCGGGGCCTTCTGAAAGGTAGGTAGATTGCCTGTCAAATCACGGTATAATGTAATGTCATAAAATGACATTACATTATACTGCAGGAGTGATCAAACCGTCACAAGGTCTGGACTAAAAAAAAGTGTAAAAATTCGTTTAAAATAAAAGGTAATTAAAAAAAAAATTTCAAGCCTTTGCCATATGTATAATAAAAAAAATCAAAAATACCCAAAAACATTTTTGCATCGCTGCGACCATAAAAGTTCATTCTATCAAAGTAACGGGTTATTGACCCCACATGACAAACATCGTTGGAATAAAAAAAAAAAAAAAGAGCCAGATTTGTGGGTTTTTTGGGGTTTTTTTTTTTTTTGGTTCACTCCGTCTCTAAGAAAAAATGTAATAAAAAGCGATCAAAAAGTTGTATATACTCCAAAAAAGTACCAATAGAAACTATAGGTTGTCTTGCAATAAATGAGGTATTTATCGCCCTCTACTCTTCCTTAGTCAGACCTCATCTGGAATACTATATCCAGTTCTGGGCACCCCACTTTAAAAAAGACATGGAAAAACTGGAGCAAGTTCAGAGAAGAGTTACCAAGATGGTGAGCGGTCTACAAATCATGTCCTATGAGGAACAGTTAAAGGATCTGGGAATGTTTAGCTTGCAAAAAAAAGTCTGAGAGGAGACTTAATAGCTGTCTACAAATATCTGAAGGGCTGTCATACTGCAGAGGGATCAGCCCTATTCTAATTTGTACAAGGAAAGACTAGAAGCAATGGGATGAAACTGAGAGGCAGGAGACACAGATTAGATACTAGACAGTGAGGGTGATCAATGAGTGGAACAGGTTACCACAGGAGGTGGTGAGTTCTCCTTCAATGGAAGTGTTCAAACAAAGGCTGGACAAATATCTATCTGGGATGATGTAGTGAATCCTGCACTGAGCAGGGGGTTGGACCTGATGACCCTGGAGGTCCATTCCAACTCTACCATTCTATGAGCCCTCACACAACTGTGTCGACGATGAAATTAAAACATTATGGCTGTCAGAAGATGGAAGCAGCAAATAATTTAAAAAAATTAAATGTTTGGAAAAAATTTAAAGTAGTACAGCAAAAAAAATATAAATTTGGTATGGTAGTGACTCCTAGAATGATTCTTATTAGGAGTCCTTAAGATGTTAACCCTTTTGTATCTGTTCGCTCCCTTTTATTAGCTGATATAGATTAGAACCGCCACGCCCAGTATAATCTTGTATGTGTTTGGACACTCCTGTATTGGTTATCCTTTATCATCTCACTAGAACTGTTGAGGCCAGACTGATATTTCTGGTCACTTCCCATAGTGACAACAGAAAGGAAGACCCCCTGCGTACCTTCTTTTTCTGTATTGCAGATGACCATGGACGCTCGCCGTCGGTCATGCACAGTACAGATTTTCTGTTAAAATCGCTAGACGATGACACAGGTACCCGCTGCCTATATGCAATGTCAATGGGATGGGCTATGGGTCAGACGGCTTCCATTGACTTCAATGGAAGCCACCCGTGCGTATTCAGCACAAAAATAGAACCTAGCACAGACTAGCACAGATTACAGAAGTTTGACATCCGGAATTGGTGACGTTGGAGATCACCGATTTTTGTTTATAGCAATCTAAATTCATTTTTTGGCGCCATCTATCTGTGATGGAGAGTATTACTTGCCTCCCTTCGGCCTCATGTCCACGGGCACACATGGATTCCCAGTGCAGAATCCTGCAGCGGATTCCAGCCGTGCCCGCAGCTGTGAGGCCAAAAAAGACATTTACTCACCTCCATCGCGGTCGGATCATCTTCTGCACGGCAGATGTGTCCAGGCGCACCAGCAGCGTGTTTTTGCTTTTTGTCTATATCTCTATCTCTCCTGTCTTCCCGCGGATCTGGAGCACAGCCAGTGTCATTCGCGGCTGTGCCGTGGATCGGATGGCTTCCATTGAATTCAATGGAAGCAGTCTGCAGAAAATCACAGAAAATGCAGCATGCTGCGGGTGTTTTCCCGCACGTGCAATCCGCATGCCGGGGTAAAATGACATCCACAGGTATTTAATCACCTGCAGGCGTCCAATGATTTCCTATGGGCGTGGATTTTTAAAATTAATTTTTCCCAAGGCATGAGGCCTAAAGGTCCATTTAGACGGGACGAATGTCAGGCAAACTATGTCCAACACTTGTCCCTGTGTGTCCTCGCTCCCGTGCTGCTGCTTGTGGCGCTGGCTCGCTCACAGAGCGGCCAGCAGGGAGTGGGTGGCGGGGTGGCTGGAAAAGATTTCTCTCCTTGCTCTCCCCGCCCCTCTCCATTGACCTAACACAGCGGTCGTTCAGTACTGAACGGCTGCTATTTACACTCTACGATTATTAATCTGCTCATCATCCATCAATGGGCGATGAGCTGATTGCTCAGTGTAAATAGCACAGTATTGAACAGGTGCTATGTTAGGTCAATGGAGAGGGGCCGGGGAGACCAAGGAAAGAAATCTCCAGATGCCCCGCTGTGAGCCAGTGCTACTAGCTCCCAGAGCAGCATGAGAGCGAGTATGTGCGGGGATGAGTGTCGGGCATAGTTTGCCGAACATTCGTCCAGTGTAAATGGGCCTCTAGACAGCTCATCTGTTCTGTAGCGGGTCACATGACCAGCAAGCTGAGATTGTCTCGTAGGTAATCCATCATGTGAAGTAGAGCCGCACAGACTTGGAGAAGCTCCATGTCATCTTCATGATGCTTATCATCTTCCCGGCAGGTCTTATCAGATATGTAAATAATGGCAAATTTTCCCCTTTTTTTTTGTCTTGTTTATCAAGGCACTCCTTAGAATAACTTTTGTATTTTTATTTTTGCTTGTATCAATCTAATTTACAAGTCCAGACACTTTTTACAAGCAGTCAGTATACAGCCCTGACACACCATTTGCCCAGTGACCACTGCTCTAAACCCATCTTTTACCACATTATGTAAACAAGGTTGTGTGAACATATTGGCCCAGAGGCCCCTATGCACGTTTGACCAAAGTCGCCTGGAAACTGCCGATTTTTGTGGGACCAGACTCACATTTGGGTGTGTTGTTGGCCCTTTCCCCAACAAATTTCGGCACTTAATTTTTACATTTTTTTTTTCTTTTGTTCCTCATGGAGATAATCCGCTACCAAAACTGTCTGGCAGTGCTTACTCCCCTCTCCCTATTGAAAACACATGAACGCTTGGCTGAACTGAGCATTTATGCGTATGAGGAAGTTGGGGGTGGGGAATGGTTGTTGGCCAAATGAGTGTTATGCCAGCGGCTATTAAAACTGGACAGGCATCGTCCGCCACATAAGGGGGTGAGCTTAGTTATTTTCAATATGCTGCGGGAATCCGTTGGGAGGGTGGGGGTTACGTCCCAGGTACCGAAAACAACTGTGACTAAACCACTCAATGGAACCATTCAGTGTCATTGGTGAAATGGACACCACTTTAATGTCCATTTGATAGTTTTACAATCCTTTCCATAATATAGAATAGTGTAGTCCAGTGTTCAAGGTTCCAAATGCTACCCCCCCCCCCAATGACAAAATCCCACAATGTAGGGTGAAATGGATGATTTCCTTAAGACGAGCCAAACAGCCAGCCACCCTTGATGATGTGACGAGCAGAAAGAAGAGCCGTACCACATGACTGGTGGCAGATGGAAGTTCTACAACCCAGAGCTCATGTGTTTAGGCTCCCTTTTAAGGTCAGTGACGCAGGCGTGTTAGATGCATGTCTGTACTGGTAATATGGAGGAGTGTTCGGGGCCGACCATTCGTAGTACAGATGCATAAAGGCAGTTGCCTATGTCAGGGCAAGCATAGTGGTAGACTTAGCCAGCCATTTCTTCGTGTAGATGCCATGCTACACGTATTTCATGCAGGAACCACTTCTGTTGTGTCCCGTAGTTTGTCTTTCCCAGATGTTTCTGCAGTCTGTTGTTGGTCGGCCTGATGTTGTTTTTCACGTTTTGAGATGAAAACCTTTAACTTTTTCGAAGCTTCTGACTCCACCAGAGAGGAAAACATTGGGGATGTATTTCTGGAAGCATGTAGTCACTTGGATGAAATAACCGTAGGAGTGTGTGGGGCATTCTGTGTCAGGAAGTCTTGTTACCTCCTTGCAGGCAGTGGGTCTCCCAGGACCAGAGCTGATGGTCTCTCTGCTCTCCTGCAATGACTTGTGCTATGCAGGCTTTGTGCCGTCTCTAGACGTCTTCCAGGCTTCTGCTTTCTATGCTCCTTTTGTTTCTCCTCCTGGTCTTTGCACTCTTCCGGGCTGATTAATGCTCCTCCTTTCTAAGAGAATGGCAGTGAAGTCACCCATACTAAGTACATTCCTGTGCTGATGGATGCGGGGCATCCTTGGGCATCTGCTTGGCAGAACTTTACATATCTTGGTGCTGCTTACATATTTGCATATGAAGATCCAGCCTTCACCAAAGGCCCGCTTAGAATTGTGTCATCTATCATTCACATGGGCAAAATGCTGACACTTTAGGGGAGAGTTTGGCTCAAAGAATTGTCAATCTCTAAAAAGTTAAAAAGTTAGTTTAAAAAAAAAAAAATATGACTGGGTGACTAAAAAGTCCTTTTTTTAATTTTTTAAATTTTTTTTGCTTTAACTCTTCCCCTTTCTAGTATTACATTATATCACAATCTAACAGGCATATCAAGCCACACTTGATGAGCAATGATGCATGCCAGCACTGGGTCCTTTAGAAGCCCCCATGCTATCATGACAACTGAACAACGTGCCCCAGACCTGACAGCGGCATGGGCAGGGTTGACTGCCGCTTTAACACTGATTGGGGTGGGTGTCCGCTGTTGGGTCCCAGATTGTATGGAGCAGAATCCTGATTCCCTCTCCATCCGAGCGCACAGGACCTTACTGTACATCTTGTGGTGTTAAGGGGTTAAAGATGTTGTCCCATTACAAACTCTTTAAAATTGCAGCCAAATGAATAAAATAAGCCGTACATGCCCTCCTTGGCCGCAGTGATCCAGCAACATGGTCTGTCCAGTATGTGCTGGCGGCGGATGTCAGGTGACCGGTGCCTGCTAATTGGAGGCCGCAGCATCACCATTTCAGATGCCCATCATCATGGCACCCAGAATGTGATGACGGATGCCAGTAGCTTAGGACAGTAAGGCTGCGGCCTCTGACTGGCAGGCACAGGTCACATGACTCTGCGGGAGGACTGTGTGCTACAACACAGGATGGCCGGGGCTGAGGACAGCAAGCGAGTATGTAACCGGACAACTCCTTTTAACAACCAGGAAACAAACAGGGCCCACATCGACACGTTTTTCAGTGTGCCATGTATGGCCGTCCATACTGATTGCTCAGCCACCGCCATAAGCTTCCACGACTCTCTACTTGGCATTGGGATTCCTGCCCCAGAATATTGATGTCATTGTACCTCGGCTGGAGCGTGCGTATTACTGCCTTCTGCTAGATCTCCTTCATCGTCTTGGAGTGACCTCTTCAGAAATAGATTATTCATAAGGAATAAGACTGTCATTTCTTCTATGCAGACCAGTAAGAATGCCAGTTTTGAACATCTGTAGATTCTCTTCTTTTCCCCCTTTTATGTGTCACACCTGTTAGACGCGGCCGCCGGCCGTTGTGCTGTATGTGACTTCCTGTGTAATCATTGCAGGTTTCTTAGAATTGCAGTATGTGTCTTGAAGATCTGTGGTGACACAGGAGCATCTTCTAGATGTCCCCAACGCTGGAAGGATGCGGACGCTTCACTACTGAACTGCGTTCTATTGCTCCGGTGCATCGAAGACCAAGAAATGGAGCTGCTTTTGCTCCTGACTTTGAACAGTCGTAGGGTTTAGTATCTGCAGCTCTTCCGCAGGCCTGTATACTATATACTGTGACTAGGAGCTGTAGACGCAACGATGGGGATGTTTTTCTTTATTTCAGGCTATTTGCGACAAGTAAGCAACTTTACAATTGTATTGGTTGAATGTGTTACTTACCATGTTTTTCGGGACTGTAAGACGCACCGGCCGAGGTTTAGACACGGGAAAAAATATTTCATACGACTTTAAATGTGTCTGCGGCTGTAACAAAGTGGAGGGGCTACCGTCATTAACTTTGGTGTACTAGCATGGAAAAGGGGGCTAACGGCGAACAGTCAGCTCCTGTTATACGTTCACATTATACACGAGCGCCTGCACGGCTCTGCTACGTACGATCTGAGACTGTATTTGCCAGTGACTAGTCCACGTCTTTTTCATTCAGAGTTTGTGCAAATAGCGAACATGCTGCAGATTTTATAATGGTGTAGTCATTATTCCACACTTCATGAAGACGGAGTATAAAGTAGGCGATTTACATGATTGGATGCAGAATGTCAGCGGATCTGATGAGTATCTAGACGTCTCATCTGCCGCTATATCCTCATCACATCCCGATCGTGTGAACTTGGCCTAAATCATAATGGCGCGTGAAGGACAGATGTTCGCCTGTCAGCAGAGATGTGAGGGCCCTTTACACGGAGCGATTAGCATTCCATTTGTTACTGGATCGTACGAATCTGAATGATTTGTTCGCTTATCATTCGGCATGTTTAGGCAGACCTAAAAAAATCAAATGCTTTGGCCTGTGTAGACGGGTAATCGTTTATCTATGAGCTGCCTGTTTAATGAACGATTATCGCCCCCGTATGTAAGAACATGAGTGATTATCGCTAGGAGGACTGTTGTGCGCAAAAAGGCCCTTTTACACGGGCTGACAGTCGTTTCAGCACCTGCCAAGCACTGACGTCACCACTAAAGCCTCATGTCCACGGGGAAAATCAGGCCTGCTTGGATTTTTGCTGCTTATTCACTATAATTGTCATTTTTGTTTTTTTGTTTTTTTTTCATGCAGGAGATCAATTTGAGATATGAGCTCCCGCACGTATGATCCGCACTAAGGCGACATGCAGCGGGATGCATGCCATGCCCCTGCAGTGGCCAGTGCGGCTCACCTGCTCCCGCGTCTACTCTTCTCTTCTATGTGCTGGCTACCGCTCAGCCAGCGCATGCGCAGAACGGAGCCGGCGCGTCACTAGGGAGGTTTCTGTGCAGGCCTCTGCGAGACCCGCACAGAAATAGAACATGCCGCGATTTGTTTTCAGCGCATGTTTTCACGCGGACAAATCGCAGCTGTGTGCATAGGATTGCATTATGTAATGCAATCCTATGGCAGTGGACACAGGCGGAAATTCCACGGGAAATCCCGCTGCGGAATTCCCACCCATCTGCCGGAGGCCTTAAATGGAGCATGTCGCTTTTTTTTTTTCACATGCATGAAATCCCCCAAATCACCTAAAATACCATCCGCAGCTATTTAATTAAAGGGGTTGTCCCGCGGCAGCAAGTGGGTCTATACACTTCTGTATGGCCATATTAATGCACTTTGTAATGTACATTGTGCATTAATTATGAGCCATACAGAAGTTATCAAAAGTTATTCACTTACCTGTTCCGTTGCTGGCGTCCTCGTCTCCATGGTTGCCGTCTAATTTTCGCCGACTAATGGCCAAATTAGACGCGCTTGCGCAGTCCGGGTCTTCTCCTTTTCTCAATGGGGCTCCGTGTAGCTCCGCCCCGTCACGTGCCGATTCCAGCCAATCAGGAGGCTGGAATCGGCAATGGACCGCACAGAAGCCCTGCGGTCCACCGAGGGAGAAGATGCCGGCGGCCATCTTCAGCGGGTAAGTAAGAAGTCACCGGAGCGCGGGGATTCAGGTAAGCGCTGTCCGGTGTTCTTTTTTAACCCCTGCATCGGGGTTGTCTCGCGCCGAACCGGGGGGGGGGGGGGGGGGGTTGAAAAAAAAAACAAACCGTTTCGGCGCGGGACAACCCCTTTAACTACGGATGGTCAATGCTTTCCTAAGGGATGTGGATTTGCGTCTTTGTTTTTTTTTTTCTTCCATGCGTGGCGGCTCACGAGCTTTTCGTCTGCTTCTTGCTCAGCGCTTCCCATGTGAAGCAGGCAGCTGTCACACAGGACGAGAAGTCTGTGAGCCAACGACTGCTAACGAGGTTGTTTAAACTGACAGTAGAGTCCTCTTAAACAACCACTACCGTCAAGTGAGCGATGGTCTCGCTTTCACACGTAACAGTTCTTGCTGACTTTCGGCTGTTTAAATTAATTTTGAGCACTAATCGTTGCATGTAAAAGGGCCTTAGGCACTCGGTTGTCCCGTGTAAAAGGTCCCTAACAAAACTACAAGTCTTAACACCACTAAATTATCTCCCTCTGTTTGCATGTATTGGATCCCTTGGACACGCCAGCTACTCTTTAACTGATGGTAGATAGATGCAACGGCTATGGCTTCAAAATACAAGTATTAGTTGGGGTGTGGAAGTATTCACAGCACTGATGAAGACAAGCTGAGATATGTCAAATGTTGACCGCTCCTGCACCCAGGGCTAGACCAATCCCAGGAGCCAGACAACTTTACTTCTGGGGCCAATTTCCACTTGTGTTTTTTTTTTTTATTTATTTTTTGGCTCATGCTTCAAAGAACTTTGGTGTTTGGCCACTTGGTCTGTCCTATGGGCCCATAAACGTAGCTTATACTGCCCATAGAACCTGACAGGTCTTATTTTAAAGGAGATGTTGTAAACTATTCGCCTATCCTCCAGAGAGATGGAACGATTTAGCAACGGGGATCCCCTTTTCCTGCTCCCCAAACAAGCTGTGATCTCCTCTTAGAACTGTGTGACAGGAGCTGTGTGATCATGATCAGTGACTGTGATAGGCATGCCTGTATCCCCCTCTGGGCAGTTTCTTTGGTATGGTCCATGTAATAGTATCACACAAACTGAGAAAGTGATTAGTTTTAGAAAACCTAACCCCAAGTAAATTTCAGCTGATGAGTATTGAGATCACATGACCATCTGAAGAAAGAGGCCAGGAGTTTTAGATGGAAAGGAATAAGTAATCAAGGTAACACGAGCTCAGTTATTAGGGAGATGGCTACATAATGAAGGAAAGAAGAAAATAAGTCACCGGAGTGGTCCTTTAACATGCCTGATCCTCTTGTTATCAGGGGAGATAAGCTGACAGCAGAGGGGTCTTGCAGCAGCTTTCTCCCCTCTCTATTGAGCAATGCTGTATTCTTGGCTAAGCCTGCACTTGTGTGTATTGGGGGTGGAGAAGTAGCAAGTGATCAGCTAGGCTAACAGCTGTGCCGTGCCTGCACTATTAAGCATGGTTCAGACACATCGATTATCGCTTAGTCTTTTGAGCGATAATCGTTTTTTCTTTTTTTTAATTTTTTTTGTTTACAGCGCAAGGCGATCGCTCAAACGTCTAGTGATCACATTGCAATCCAAGCGGGGGAAGCAGAAGACAAGCGGGGCCGCTTGTCTTCTGCATCCAGCTGTCCCCCGCTCAGAGCGCCTGGCTGTCATACAGCCCAGCACTCAGAGCGGGGGATGAAGAACACAGCTAGACTACTCTGTTCTTCATACCCTGCCTGTTATCAGGGAGCGGGATACAGCTGAAACAATAGTATCAGCTGTATCCCACTGTGAATTCCTGATAACTGATCTTTCAGCATCCCAAAAATCAGTGACTGTATAACGAAAACTGCACAATGTCAGTGCAGTTAGACACAACGATGATCGCTCGAAAGACGGCTTTGAGCGATTTTTGAACGAAAATCTTTGTCTAAAAGGGCTTTTACTTGGAGCTACTAGTTTCATTACTTCCCACTCTCTGCGGCCTTGATTAATGGGATCTGCTGAGCTGGATTGCATATAGGGGTTGACCAACGCTCGTCCATATGATTGCACGGTGAATTGTTTTGTGGGTCAAAGCATTACTCTAAGATCCTCAATTTTTATTTTCAGGGCTCTTTAATGCAAAGAAGCGGTGGACTATAGTATACCATATGCAAACACTGTGCAACCCGTCTATAATGTTTAAATACACTTCTCATTCTTTTTTCTTTCCCCTCTTGTCTTCCAGCAATCCTCCCCTGAGTGAGGAAATGCTGCCCCCTGGAGAGTGGATGTGTCATCGCTGCACCATTCGCAGGAAGGTATTGTGTTTATAGGCTTTCTATAGTTGTAAGCATACAGCAGGTGGAGTCATTTACATGGAGGTTTCCTTCCTAGTTTGGAGAGACCTGGACAAAGAGGGCTTCAGAGAGCGGCGGTCTGCGCTGCGCAGTGTGGCCGGCATACAGCCCATGTAATTCACCAGCATTGGCTGCATGCCCGAAGTTAGCCGCACAAACGATGGACTGTTTTCCTTCCACGTTGGACAAAAACCTCTTCCCTGCCCCCCGCAGAATGTTATCTGACTGCTACATTTTAGTATTCTCTGGAAAGACATTTTTGTATATAGGAATTAAACACCCAGTGATCGGCCTCACACATTCTGCCTCTCCTATATAATAGCTGAATACGTTTGAAGACTGTTGGGAGTCAGTTTTGTCAATGGCAGTTGGTGCCCATCCGGCCCCTCCATGTTCCTGTATGTATCTTGGGCCGGTTTCCACCCCTGCAGGACGTAATAACCTGATAAGACCAACACTTTGTTTTCTCATAGCGATTATATGAACCTAAATAGCCGGTATTCCGTCTTTTGCAGAAACGTGAGCGCAAGAAGGAACTTGGGCAAGTCAATGGCTTGTTTGACAGATACGGGAGAAGGACGGTGTCACCAACTAGTGACATGGATTATTCTGAAAGAGCTGCTGGCAGCTTTCGAGCCCTCGCCCAAGCCAGGATGTTGGAGAGAAGGGTAAGCCGCCCAGGCACACCGACATCTAGTGCCAGCACTGATACACCGAACTCTGAGCAAAATGACATGGATGAGGACATGATAGATGTGGATGAAGAACCTTCTGTTGATTCGGAGTACAGTCATTCTCAGCTCAAAAGACCATTTCAGTTACTTATTGCAGCAGCCATGGAACGAAATCCTACCCAGTTTCAGCTGCCGAATGAACTTACCTGCACCACAGCACTTCCAGGTCAGTCCTAATTTGGAATGTGATTTATATATATGTGCCATGAGATCCACATTCTCGTATGTTTACGGATGACTTATTGCTTGGTTTGCATCTTGCTTTGAAGTTGCTTGCGCTGTTCTTGCACATTATGGAACTAAGATTCGGTTGTTTTGCAGGCACCAGCAAACGTCGGAGGAAGGAAGAAATGACAGGGAAAAATGTTAAGAAAGCACAGCATGAGTTGGATCACAATGGCTTGGTGCCTTTACCAGTTAAAGTCTGCTTCACTTGCAGCAGGTATGACTTGTAACCAGTCTCGTTATAAACCTCCTTAACAGGACAACTGTTGGGTGCATAAGTGCTCAGGAGTCTTCCTGGCGACTATCGCTCCTGTGTTTTTACATAGAAGCAATAGTTCAGTGAATGGAGGCAGAAAGTGCCAGAGATCTCTTCCGGCCACCAGCCTCCATTCACGTCAAAAGGGCAGTCGTTCAAAGAATGTACAGCTCCTGTTTAAGGCAAGCCTATGGTAAAATGCAGCGTTTTACTGGCATGTGGAGTAGCGTATCATCGCGATTGGGATCACGTATGACAGCGCATCTCACGGACGCTATCATGCACTGATTGTATTGTTTTTTTACGCAATGAAATTACGCTTATGTGAGCCCGGCCTTACATTGAGCGAGAAGTCGTTCACTGGTCACTTTGTTTTATTTAGTGACACTTGGGGACTAGCGACTAAGGAGCTATTTCTCTGCCTTGTAGTAGTGTGTGTACGCGGCATGACTATTGCCAAAAATCGCTGTATGGCCGCCTGGAGACGGCCGGGTCGGATCCAGCGGGATGCGGTCCCGTGCCTCTGCAGAGGCCTGTGGCTTATCCACTCCCGGCGTCTCCTCTCTGCGCTGTGTGCCGGCTGCCGGCCTGTCCCCACTAACCTTTCTGCCTCTGCGTGACCCGCACAGAAATAGAGCATGCTGCAATATGTTTTCCGCATGTGATTTCACGCGGACAAATCACGTCCGTCTGCCGAGGATTGCGTTTTCTAATACAATCCTATGACAGCGGCCACGGGCGGAAATTCTGTGGGAAATCCTGCCGCGGAATTTCCGCCGGTGTGCAGGGGGCCTTTCAAGTGATTATTGCCGCATGTTAAGATACCTTTTATAATGTACTGTATGAATCGTCAAAAGTGGATATATTGAGCTTTGTTTCTTTTCAAGAGTTTATGCATAATAGCATTTAGATTTTCAGTGGTGTCTATAATTTTTTTTGTGTTCATCATACTTGGTGCTACTGTTTCTTTAAGTGTTTCAGCACAAGGTAATGAACCCAAACTTTTTTAGAATTGTTTTAGCTTGATGAGATGAAATCTCACCATATGTGTGCAGAATACATTTCAGCCATTTGGTCCAATATTTCAGAGAGAGCCTCAGTTCGTACGGTTGTATAGCAAGTCTATAAATACTAAATGTAATCTATGCAGAGATGTTGCTAAGTGCGAGCAAGGAAATTCATCCTTAAAGGGGGGATAGGATAAACGTCTGTCTACCTTCCTGCTGCATTCAGAGGGGGTATTACAGGCGTGCAGTATGAGCCAGTGTTTATACTTCAGGCCGCACTTGTAGACCCTCAGATGCTTTTGATGAACCTCTTCTAGATCTAAAGAGGTATATGTTAGTTTGTTAGTTTCTGTTGACGACCAGTTCTGATTGACTTCTGTCATTTACCTGCTAGGAGCTGTCGTGTGGCACCTTTAATTCAGTGTGATTACTGCCCTCTCTTATTTCATATGGACTGCTTAGACCCTCCTCTTACTGCCATGCCAACCGGCCGCTGGATGTGTCCCAACCATATTGAGCACATTGTGGTGAGTCATTCTCATTGTTGGTCACAGTTGCTGATTTACACTTTTTAGAGGGGTTGCACAGAATTTGTCAATAGAAGTATTCGTTCACGTTAACCCATTTTTATACTGACTATGAAATCATGGTTCTGGTAAATTATCGGCGTAAGCTTGTAATCATCTTTGCATCTACAAATCTTATTCTTTAATATCCCTTGTATCTTGCAGCTGAATCAGAAGAATATGACCCTGAGTAATCGATGCCAGGTGTTTGATCGCTTCCAGGACACCATTTCACAGCATGCGGTAAAGCTGGACTTTCTGAGCCGCATCCATAAAATATATCCCCCAAACCGCAGGCTGCTGCCATCCGCCAGGAAAAACACAGTCAAGGTATATATAAAACTTGTAGTAATTCAAGATGAAGAAATGGTAAAGGGAATAATTCATATAAAATACACCAAATGGTTATATGGACTGAAGCATATTTTGGCATGATAAAGGGTTTTACATGGTTCACCACTAGCTCTTTAAGGGCTTATTCAGATGGCTGTATTTTTCGACTGTGTTGTCCATGTATTCCACAGACGGCACACAAGCTTATAATAGCCATTTAGCCTATTCACCATCGGTCCTTGTGGGGAAAAAAACAAAACAAACTGCATGTTCTATCCTCTTCGGTTTTCACGGAGAAGAGTATAGGGCATGCAATATGTGGAGCTCTGCGAACAGCACATGGATAACACTTTTTTGAATAAGGCCCATTTAGACACAACGATTAGCGCTCAAAAGCCATCTTTTGAGCAATGATTGTTGTCTAAACTTTGCGTGCACTATTCGCTCATCGCTATCTTTTAGCAACTAAAAATCAGTGATGAGCCTTATCAGCGCCGCGTGCTAAGTTCTCAGCGGGATACTGCTGATTAGTATTGTTTCAGCTGGTATCCAGCTTGGAGCTCTCAGCTGAATACCAGCTGAAAGCTCCAAGAACAAAGCAGCTGTATGCTGAAGACTGCGCTCCCACTGTCTTCTGCGTACAGCGAGAGCCTTCATTTACACACTAATAAGCTCTTAAGTAGCTAAGTTTATGCAAAGTTATTGCTCAAAACTGTCACTCAAACTGCTGTTTGAGCGAATTTTGAGTGATCATCTTGTCGTGTAAATGCACCATAACCCTTTCCAATCCACTGTCTGATGTCTAAAGACATTCTGATTGAAGGCTGTACAGCTCTGATGTCGGAAGACGTCCGGCAGGGTATTCTTACTGTAGATTACTGGCTGCTCTGTTCGGGGGGCCACTGCAGCATGTCACATACCGCAGTACTGGCTCCAGCCAGCAGATGGCGCCATTGTATAATGGCAGAAAGAGAGAGACCCCCTAGGAAACCCAAAATTCAAAATTGGATTGCAAAGGGTTAAGGGTTCGTGGATGTTCTTATTGTTTTCAATGCTTTCCCAGTTCTAATTCTCTACTTTGCTTTTCATCAGGTTCCTGAAGCTATCAAAGCCCAGTACCAAACACCTCCACAGTTACTGCCTTCTGCAGGGATACGTGATGGGGAGCTAATTTGCAATGGTGTACCTGATGAATCACAAAAGCACCTACTGCACTCCGAGCACTTAGCTAACCAAGCAGAGCAGCAAGAGGTAGGTAGACTAACCTTTCCATGGCCAGAACCTTCACCTCCCCCTCCATTTGTACCCACCACAAGATCTAAAATGACAATGAAAAAGGTGTTCGATGTTACTTTGTCAATTTTTGTGTGTGTGTGTTATATATTGATACATTGATTTGGTACTCGTATGTGTTGTCTGAAAGATGGTTTTTGCTGTTGCTGTGAGAACACCTATAGAGCCACACGTGCCATCATCTTCCATTATACATGTAGTTCTCAAACTCCTAGACCTCGCATGGGAGATGTATTCTTAGTTTTTAATCCAGATTTTTTTCGGGTTTTGTTTTGAATTTTTAGTGGCTCCGTAGTGTGGTTGCACTTCAGTGCAGCATATTGAAATACTTATCTGCTAAGCAGATGCCAACGTGGGGATCAGAGGACGTTGACTCGTTGGATGTGAAACCAGTCATATCGCCTGATGGTTCTGTGTCCAACTCTCACCAGCACGCTGACGGCAAGCCTCAGGTTTCTCCACCTTCAGGACTGTGTCCGAGCAGTCAATCTACAACTTTGGAAGAAGATGCTACTTATGTGGCGAAACCACATCTCCCCACCAGCAGCGGTACTTCCAACGGACCTGCTGTATCGGAGTCCAAATCCAATGGGCCTCATACTTACGATGTTAGCCCAAGCCCCATGGAACAGTTACATGACCATCAAAGACTGTCTACAACTAGTCCTGGCATTTCTGTACTTTCTCAGAGACAAACACGGCCTCGGTCAGGCACTCCTCCCACAACAGTTGTTCTCCCTAATCATGTAGTGAAGACAGAAGGCACGACAGGATCTGCACACTGCACCCAGAGGCTTACACCTCCTAATTCTTGCACCAGTCCTGAGCTTACTAGCACTTTGTCATGGAAACATACCCAAACGCAACCTGCTCCTCCTCTTGGTCAACATGATTCCAGACCCGTTGGGTCACCCCTCTCTGGCACTCGGGCACTAACGCCTCCGCAGGCAGCTGGGGGTGATGTCACCTCTGTAGCCTCTGGTGCATCCAGGCTTTGTGTAGCAGCTCCACCCACAGGTAAGTCCCTTGTTAAAGCACTCGCATGTGGAGTCACTGGTGGTAAAGCGATCCTTTGGTCCTGGAAAAACAAAGATGGCCGGAACCACTTCTCTGACTACTTGAGGATACACATTTGCATACATTGGTAGTCTGAAACACTACATGCTGCTCTGATTGGCCAGAGCTGCTCACATGGGCTGCACTAGCCATTCAAAGCAGTGTGTAGTGTCTTAGACTACCAATGTATGCTAACCTATAGTGTGTATCAAGTAGTCAGAGAAGCCGTGCGGCCATCTTTGTCTTTCCAGGACTTTAAATAAAGGTTTTAAACACAATTTGTAAAACTTCGCAAAAAACTGTCACTTTGTTGTAAAAGAAAATCTGACACCGTGTTCTAGTAATAAATGTAGTAGATGCAGCAGCAGATTGCTCTGAACAGTGCCAAGGAGGCCGAAGTTCAGTACATTGGCCTTTTGCCTTCTGATCATCTCCTGTATTTCTGACGACATTAGCTGCCGCCTTTAATCCTTTAACCCCTTAAGGACCAGGCTGTTTTGTACCGTAAGGACCAGGAACTTTTTAGGGATTTTACCCATGTGGTGGTTTAACTGCCCTATATTTTTTTTCCTTCAACTACCAAAATTATTTTTTGCTGCAGTTTTTTTTTTTCCCGTGACATAGGGCTATATTTTTAATATCCTTTTTTTTTTTTTGGTTTTTTTTTTTTGGTTTTCTTTTTATTGGGGGCTAAAAAATGATTTAATTTTTTAAATAGTATATTTACGCTAAAATAAAGTATGGGAATGGGTTCCTCATTTTGTTTTGAACGTTTCTGTATATGTGGGGTTTTGGATTACAGGGCGCATATAGCGACAGTTTTGGTCGACGGGTTATTTTCTTTATATATTTTTATTCTGTAACTGGTTTTTTTTTTCTCTTATGTAATTATTTACATTTTGATACTTTCCCACTGTAGCTGGGGCATCTATAGGAGCCCCCAGTAATAGGAGAAAAAAAATCCCCTGTAGTGATAATAGTCACTGGCAGGGCTGATCAGGGTCTGCTACGACCCTGCAGCTCTGCTGTAGCAGGGAAACCCGATGGTCACATGACTGCTGGCTTTTGTGGTGGAAGAAACACTTCCACTTTCACTTTTTAGTACATATCGCTCATTGAGAGCTGTGTACTCGGGGAAAGGAGATGGCAGAAAGGGTTCAAACCCCATTCCCGTATTCTCTGAGTTATCAGCTGTGACTAACAGCTAACAACCTGGCATGCTTCTAATTTATTGCAGAATAAGGGGCTTTAAACCCCAACCGTGTTTTTACTATTGGCTGGAGTTAAAGTCTGGGACCAAGCGCCGTAAATTTACTGTGCTGGGTCCTTAATGGGTTAAAGAGGAACTGTCCTCTTTCCTATTATGTCTACTTCAGTAAATACCTGTATGCTTCATCAAATATTACTTCCAGAGCATTGTTTTTTATAATTCTGTATTGTGCAGTTTTACTCCTAGAAGTCTATGAATAAATTGACACAAACCTGGTCGACCTATTCTACCCTTATAATATTTTCTCTTACGATAGAGCGGTGCTTGTCCCAGACATGCTTACTTTAATTTATTCTTGATTTTTCTAACCATGTCTGCTGGACGTTTGTTCCAAGTATCTACTACTCCTTTTAAGTAAAACATTTTCTGACGTTGCTTCTGATTCTCCTCACGCCCCCAACTAATCTCAGACTGTGCCCCTTCGTTCTAGCTTTTTCATATATCCTTCTCAACCTTTATAACTCTTGACATATGTGTCATTCATGCCTCCACGTCTCTTTGTTCCTTTTTTAATGTATATAAAGGTCTCCATCATGTCTCCCTTCTCTCCTCCTGTAACATATATGGTTTCCATCATGTCCCCCCTCTCCCTTCTCTCTCCTGTAACATATATAAAGGTTTCCATCATGTCCCCTCTCCCTTCTCTCTCCTGTAACATATATAAAGGTTTCCATCATGTCCCCCTCTCCCTTCTCTCCTCCTGTAACATATATAAAAGTTTCCATCATGTCCCTTCTTCTCCCATCTCTCCTCCAGTAACACATATAAAGGTTTCCATCATGTCCCCTCTCCCTTCTCTCTCCTGTAACATATATAAAGGTTTCCATCATGTCCCTCCTCTCCCTTCTCTCTCCTGTAACATATATAAAGGTTTCCATCATGTCCTCCTCTCCCTTCTCTCCTCCTGTAACATATATAAAGGTTTCCATCATGTCCCCCTCTCCCTTCTCTCTCCTGTAACATATATAAAGGTTTCCATCATGTCCCTCCTCTCCCTTCTCTCTCCTGTAACATATATAAAGGTTTCCATCATGTCCCTCCTCTCCCTTCTCTCTCCTGTAACATATATAAAGGTTTCCATCATGTCCCCCTCTCCCATCTCTCCACCTGTAACATATATAAAGGTTTCCATCATGTCCCATGTCCCCTCTCTCCTCCTGTAACATATATAAAGGTTTCCATCATGTCCCATGTCCCCTCTCTCCTCCTGTAACATATATAAAGGTTTCCATCATGTCCCATGTCCCCTCTCTCCTCCTGTAACATATATAAAGGTTTCCATCATGTCCCATGTCCCCTCTCTCCTCCTGTAACATATATAAAGGTTTCCATCATGTCTCCACTCTCCCTTCTCTCCTCCCGTAACATATATAAAGGTTTCCATCATGTCCCCCTCTCCCTTCTCTCCTCCTGTAACATATATAAAGGTTTCCATCATGTTCCCCTCTCCCATCTCTCCACCTGTAACATATATAAAGGTTTCCATCGTGTCCCCTCTCTCCTCCTGTAACATATATAAAGGTTTCCATCGTGTCCCCTCTCCCCTCTCTCCTCCTGTAACATATATAAAGGTTTCCATCATGTCTCCACTCTCCCTTCTCTCCTCCTGTAACATATATAAAGATTTCCATCATGTCCCCCTCTCTCCCTTTTCTCCTCCTGTAACATGTATAATGGTTTCCATCATGCCCCCCTCTTCCTTCTCTCCTCCTGTAACATATATAAAGGTTTCCATCATGTCCCTCTTCTCCCTTCTCTCCTCCTGTAACATATATAAAGGTTTCCATCATGTCCGCCTCTCCCTTCTTTCCTCCTGTAACATATATAAAGGTTTCCATCATGTCCCCTTTCCCTTCTCTCCTCCTGTAACATATATAAAGGTTTCCATCATGTCCCCTTTCCCTTCTCTCCTCCTGTAACATATATAAAGGTTTCCATCATGTCCCCTTTCCCTTCTCTCCTCCTGTAACATATATAAAGGTTTCCATTATGTCCCTCCTCTCCCTTCTCTCCTCCTATAACATATATAAAGGTTTCCATCATGTTCCCCTCTCCCTTCTCTCCTCCTGTAACATATATAAAGGTTTCCACCATGTCCTTACTCTCCCTTCTCTCTTCCTGTAAGGCCGCCTGCACACGGGCGGAAATCCCGCCGCGGGATTTCCGCCACTGAAAGTTTGCATAGGAGTGCATTACAATACGCACTCCTATGCAGACGGCCGCGGTTTGGCCGCGCGAAATCTCGCGCGGCAAACAAACCGCGACATGTCCTATTTTTGTGCAGGGCACGCACTCACCCGGCCGCCGGCTCCGGTCTGCGCATGCGCCGTCTGCGCTGCAGCCGACACATGAAAGCGCTGGGGCCGCCAGGCGCGGGAGAGTACGCGCTCGTCCCTGCAGGCTCTCGGGTCAGGTCCCGCGGCGAGAATTCTCGCTGCCGGATCGGACCCGCTCGTCTGCAGGCGGCCTAACATATATAAAGGTTTCCATCATGTCCCTCTCTCCCTTCTCTCCTCCTGTAACATATATAAAGGTTTCCATCATGTCCCCCTCTCCCTTCTCTCCTCCTGTAACAGATATAAAGGTTTCCATCATGTCGCCCTCTCCCTCCTCCCCTCCTGTAACATATATAAAGGTTTCCATTATGTCCCTCTCTCTGTTCTCTCCTCCTGTAATATATATAAAGGTTTCCATCATGTCCCCCCTCTCCCTTCTCTCCTCCTGTAACATATATAAAGGTTTCCGTCATGAGCCTTCTGACTCTGAACAGTTGTTCATTGGGGGTTCCAGGCAACGACCCCTTCTGATCTACTATCCTAACTTTATTCTTCTGTGTTTACTAATAAAGCAGGACCTAGAGAGCATCTGAACATGGCAGGCCTGGGGGCTGATGGAGTGACACTCTGTCCCCCTTCCCCTTTCGAACCTTTTAGCTGTTAGTCACTTACTGCAACATCTAGTTGGAGTTCTCAGATAGTGACCATCTCGGCAGGATATTGTCTGTATATTACAGCTGCCACGTGGCTGAGCCGTACCTGGATGTCACTACACGGTGCAGAAGAGGTTACAAGCAGTAAACTTCTGCATGATGAGCATATCAACATACAAGTGGGGGAGAGGAGTGCAGAAGGGAAATCTCACTCCCTGCATCTGCTTTTCTGGCACGGTCGGCACTAATTATTCTGCGAGGGAAGCATGCACAGGGCCTCCATAATGTCGCTGGCACTTGTGCCAACCTTTCTGCCAATTCAGTTCTGAGAATTCTGCCGTCCTCATAGTACTGGAGTTGTTCCCGTTCCAGAAGAGCATTTTGGTCACTAGAAACGCCGCAAGACATTGCAAATCCCTGATATCCAACAGCAGACGAATGTTCTGGGGGCACAACGTATAACTGGACTGCCTTGTCAGACGCTTAAGGGGCCTTTTTATTTTTCATTATATTCCACAAGTAATATCTATCTTCTACCCTTCCCCCCCACCGGCCACTGTAGCTGCGCGAGGGCTTGCTTTTTGCCAGAGGAATTTGTATTTTTTGGTTGCCTCATTTTATAAATACTTTTAAAGGAAGTCTGTCATGTTGAAGCAATCCTCCGATCCTGGACAAAGATGGCCGCACTGCTCCTCTAGCAAGCTGATGCACACTGGTTTGCATCATTGGTCTATAGGTCCTTTAACACCAGACAGCCTATCTGGCACAAGATGCCCATCTATTACCGCTGGGTGACCATTGTTATTCCTTTTACGCAGGAATGGTTATCGCTAGTGAATGGCGGAGTGGGGAGGAGATGGTTATAGCCTTCATTGACAGTAAGCAGGCAGTCGTTCACACCTGCTGATTCATTATTCACTTTTTTTGCATGCAGAAAGTGAATGACGAATGCGAAGCGAATGACTTGTGGTTCGGTTGGTGCGTGCGTTTACTGGATCGCAGGAATGAAAACTATTATCGGCCCACCTAAAAGCCTTTAGGACGCTACGCTGCTTTAATTGGCCGCTGCTAGCCTTGTGAGCCGGAGAAACGTGCGGTGTTTAGACCAGTGTTTAACTCCTGAAGGGTCACTTTGTCCTCCATAAACCCATGCTAACTGTAAGGAGAGATGGGATAACAAGTGTAATGATACTTGGGGTCGCCTCGCTCCAAATCTGTCTCCTGTGTGAGTTCTCCAAACCGTTGTTCCAGCATCCGGTACTCGTGGAGGGGCTGGAAATGGGTCACACAATGAGACTGCTATGCGATTACCCCCTTGTTCCATCTAAACCTTGCCTGAGGTCTGCAGAGCGCAGGGTGTCTCCAGCTGGTGGCTGCTCGAGATGTCAGTCAGTAGGTAGCGGGTGGGCCGAACAGGGGGCAGAGAGCCTGGACTAATGCCCATTGAGTGGGTTCAGCTCACATGTGCATGATGGGGAGCCATGCCACTGGAACCTCTATGGTTAGTCCGTAGAAATATAAATATGGTAGAATTCAATGCTGAGTTTAGGAATGTTTTGAAATGTCCTATAAATATGTTCATTTTGGCCCTGTCTATCAAAAACATTGCTGACTAGGATCGGGTATGTAGGAGGGAGCTTTATTATCTTATCCCAAGGCCAGTTGCACACGGCTAAAACGGATGCCAAAGCGGAATCCGTCTGTGACCCCGGCCGGCGACCCTGCAATATCTGTAAGGTAGATGCCTGGATTGACTTCATTGACTTCCATGAAGGCCGTCTATAGCAAAGTACAGCATGTTGCGTTTCCCACTCTCAGAATACGCACATACCTTTTTAATTTGTGCAATTGGCTGCGGATTCGGCAATTGGAATCCGTCGTGTGAAGCCGGCCTAATGGCGACGTTACCACATTATTACAGTAAAGTTATCACATGAGTCCGAATTGAAGTGTGGGGAAAATTAAGGAGTTTCAGTCGGAGGTTTAGCTTACTGACTTCCCAGCCCTGTAATTAACGTGACCCACCCTTCAACTCTGGAAAAATTTCCAAATTTCCAAGACTTCCAAATTTTTGCCATGTTTACAGTGTGGCATAAAATGTTACCTTATTCTGTGGCTTAAAGGAAGTCTGTAGACATTAGACTGGCACTAAAACGGGCAGTGGTAAGATACCTTTTATCTCTACTGCCAGGGCTAACCTTGCAGACAAATCTCCCTCCTCCCCCTCCCTCCCCACATCACATGCAAATGAGGCCAGAATTGGGTCTTTCTCTGCTGGGTCTGGTCTTAGGGCTCATGTCCACGGGCGAGTTTGAATTCCGGGATCCACATGGGGCACCCATGCGGATGATCCGGAGTCCAAGCCGCCAATAGATAATCTTAATCACAACATCCTCTGTTTTGCCGCAGATCCCGCAGGGATGGCTTCCATTGAAGTCAATGGAAGCTGTCCAATCTGCGGCACACCTGGAACTGTCACTCGAGGGGCCCGCGGGAAAGCAGGAGACTTTTTAAAAAAAAAAAAAAAAAAACTCCACTGCGCATGTGCAGGGGGCGTGCCAGCTGGAACACCCGCCCACATGTACAGAGGAGACGACGGCCGGCCGGCAAGCATCCAGACTGGTAAGTAATGTCCTCATGCTGCAGGCAGGGTGGGATCCCACGACGAGGCTCCCGCCCATGGATCTCGACCCATGGACATGAGGCCTTATGTTTCTGCTTTTCCTCAACCCCACCCATTGCCAAATGCCTGACAGCTCCCTTCTGCAGTAGTGGTTTCATAGAAAGTAAAAAAAATAAAAATTATGTAAATAAATTTTAAAAGTCCCATAAAGTGTTTTTACTTTTCCATGGACCGAGCTCTGAGGGGGTGTTTTTTTTTTTTGTTTTTTGGAGTGACGAGCTGAAGGCTTTTAGTACTATTTTGGGGTTCTTAGGCTTCCTTCATTACTTTTTATGTTTTTGTTGCGTTTTTGGGAGGCAAAATGAACAAAGGTTTTCCTTTTTTTTGCCATGCAGGATGAATAGTTTGGTCAATTTATTGTACAGGTCGTTACGGATCTGATGCTACCAAATATGCGGGATTTTTAATATATATATATATATATATATATATATATATATATATATATATATATATATATATATATATATATATATATATATATATATATATAATATAATATTTATTTTATACAAACAGGAAAGTGCACAAAAAAAAAAGGTTTTGGTTGTTTTCTTTTTATGTGTATTTTTGTTAATGTCCTTGTAGGGGACTTGAACCATAAAAGCTGTGATTGCTATGATGCATTGCAGGACTTCTGTACTGCATTGCCTTATCGCCCAGAATAGCCTTAGCCACAGCAACCCCTCGGCCCTCCAAGATTACATTGCGGAGTGCCGATGACGTCGCAGAGGGAGCACGCTTCTTCTGTGAACCCTTTGCATGCTGCGACGTACATTGATCGTGGCATGCATGGGGTTAACAGCAGGAATCGATGTTCTCATTTCTGATCCCACATCATACACAGGATGTAAGTTTACATCCTGTTGCGTGAAGTACCACCCTGCCAGGACATAAACTTACCTCCTGTGTGTAAAAGTAGATTAACCCCTTAATGACAATCTTATATAGCACCAAAATATTCTGCAGCACTCTACAGATCAGAGGGAGTGTGTGCGGCCGAAATCCGACTTTACTTGCCGTATTACGCTGATCAACAACGTGAACAATAGGAGCGAGGCCGCTCTCACGCTCACTGCTTATTACTGCGATTAGCGCGGTGATCTGAATGCTGACATTGATTTCATTTGGGCTCTCGCAGACCGGTGCTCGAACGTGGTGTTTCTAACGCCATGATTTTCTAGCGTTGCCTGTTCTGTTTTAGCACTTTTTAACGCACCTAATCACTGTGGTGGGGTGCACTAAAAAATGCTGTAACAGGCGTTTGAAAACGCAGCGCGAAATTGCGGTAAAATGCTGCGGTTTCAGAACACGTGAGAGAACAGCCTGACGGTCCTGCTCACAAGAGCTTACAATCTATGAATATCCCATAGAGAGAATTTTGAAAAAATTGTCACCATATCCTGAGAGCCGTTGATAGTTGATCATTGGTGCAGTTATAACTTTTTGTTCACTTTCTTTCTTTCTTTCTTTCTTTCTTTCTTTCTTTCTTTCTTTCTTTTTAAACCTTTTTTTGTCGCTTTTTTCCCTTTTATTCTCACTGCGGTACTTAAACATGCCGGCCCCTAATGCTTGCTATAATACACTGCAGTGCTTCTGTGTGACAGCTGCAGTGAGTTCCTGGATGGACACTTCAGTTATCGCTTCATAGGGAGGGATTGTAGAGAACTTGCTGCAGACTTGAAGGCCCTTGCTGTAGTGGCGGGTGCCAGATTAAAAGTAGTCGCAGACATTACAACTGGGCTCCAGTACTGCTCACACAGGCACAGCTTGTGTCCGTGTCATCATGGACACCCCAAAAATTAAAGAATAGCTAAGGTGTCTTAAGTCCATAATTCTATAGTACAAACCGATAAACTTTGAGATGTCTCATCACAGATAAATACCTCTTTTTCTCTTCTCCTTAGACTCCTTACTTTCTCCCCTCCGCCTCCTGCACTGATCACTCGCACTGGTAATGCTTCTGGTTTTAAGATGGATTTTATCACCCCACTGAGAGACCAGATTACATGCAGCCCATAGAAGCCTAATGGAGAGGGAAGGAAGAAGCTGTAGGGTGACAGTATGCTCACACGTTTTCCTGCAGAATCAGTGGCAATCCCACACGTGGATTTACCCATGGGGAAGGGCTGAATCTGTATGTAGATCTGAAGCTATATGTTTACATACCAGTGGCAGAAATCTGTGCCAAATTCCACCTCGTACATTATAATCTTCATACCGTGAAAACCGTAAATGCACTTTAGGAAGCGGTGAGCTGGCGTGGATCGTGCAGCACTGCACAGAAGCAATTCCAAGTGTAGGGAAGTGAGGTTATCACAGGAGTCGGCAGCATCCAATGGAATTGGTATAAAAGGGCGACTTTATTGAAAAAATCAACTGAAATCGCACGCGCAACATGAAAGCGGAAGGCAAATGCCTACTTAAAAATCACACAAGCAACATCAAAGGCAGAGGTAAGTAGGCATTTGCCTCCCTCTTTGATGTTGCACATATGATTTTTAATTGATTTTCAAGAGTGGGCGTTCTATATGCATCCCATTGGATGCTGGACGATTCCTGTGATATCCCAGTAGTCTTTAATAGCGCCAACATATTCCGCAACACTTTACAAAGCAGGTTTTATACCGAGACATAAACAGACAATATAAGACTAATCGAACTGAACAGTAGGGGTGAGGGCGCTGCTTGCAAGAGCTTACAGTCTGAGGAAAAGGCGGGATACTCATTGGACAAGAACATATGAAGGACACGATAAAAGTGCTGGATTAGCAGCTACACTGTTCTGTACGGCTGTATAGTGTCCTCCATGCTGCTACCGAGAGAACCTGCTCCCCTGTGTGCGCAGAGTATGGGAGCAACAGCTGGTCTGCACCCATCGGCTCAGAGAGAACTGATAGACATGGAGCCCGCAGAGGGACATTACTAAAAATGGAGGCAATGAAAGTACATTGATTGTTATTGATCCTTTCACACTTGCAAATATTCATTGCTGTTCCTATGTGTGGCGTTTTATATGCATGTTACTTGGGAACAAAACATGGAAAGTTGTTTTTTGTTTTTAAAAAAAGTCAGTGCATGACAGGCGTATTTGATCACAATCGTGGTGATCACAGCTCGACGCGCTGGGTTTTACCATACGCCTGTGTGAGCCCGCCCTACGGCTAATTTCACAGGGGCGACCATGATATCTGGCCATGAAACTCTGCATGATATCGCGCTCAAGAATGTGCGATGGCCCTGCGGATGCGAGGCACTTGTGTCAAAACTGCTCCCATCACTTCGGAGAAGTAGCAGTCCCCCGGCACGGCTGATCGGCACGTGCTTCCCAATGTCTTCAATGGGAAACCTTGCGTGCACCTCACACGCCATCAGATGGTTTTCCCCGGCCCCATTGAAAACAATGGGCGAGGTGTTCCAAGGGAACCCCATAGATGGGACGAGCTGCGATATTTTTCCTGCTCTGCGATCCAGGAAAAAATTGCTCATGTATATGACTCCAATCAAAAGAATGGGGTTCATATTCGTGCGTCTCGCAACGCGCAAATGTCACACGACTTTCTTGATGCGTGAAAGCTGCCGAAGGCTGACATGCCATACTTTTTTGGTCATAAGAGATTTGATTGAGCTAATTCTCGCTGATCGTGCGATTGCTTCACATTTTTTACGCTGGTCAGCGATTGGCAACATTTGCCTGATAATTAATAATTTTCACGTAATGAGCGCCCCGTGTAAAAAGCCCTTTACCGTCCTCTCCCAGCAGTGACACCAGAGTCTTTACGATGGGCTGTGCGGAATGCAAATAAACTGGGGAAAGCCGCATACGTAGCACGGGCCGATCATCATTTAGATTCCGGCAATCGAGTGAGAATCTGGCCGACTATTCAGTGTAAATGCACGCCCCGAGCGAGCAGCAAACGAGAAGCATAAAAACTGACCGATCGGCCGTGTAAACAGGCAGGTTTACACTTACGAGCGACAGCCTGATGACCGTGAATGGAGGCCGACGGGCCAGAATGATCCCCGGCCGGTCCGCCTCTATTCACTGAGCGATGATTTGGTCCCGTGTAAAAGCATCGGAGTGGTCAGCGCTGTGACGGCCCCATGATCGGGCTTCCTTCCAGGAACACTGCTGCTGTTGTCATCGGGTTGTCCGATATTGCGGCTTGGCCGCATTCATGCCAATGTTCTCTGGGTTTGATATACATTTCTATTTAAGATCCAAAATACTTTCGTCAAGTTGTTTTTAAAGGGGGTTTTCTAGGATTTTTTTTTATTGTGGAGCTCCAATCAACAGCCGGCGGCCACGGCGCTGCTCTCTGGGGCGTTGCTGCCTGTACTGCAGTAAAGAGAATGCAGCTCCACAGCGAGCGCCGCTGCTCCTTTGTTCTGGTAATGGGGGCATGAAACCGAATCCCATGTTATACCGTGCCAGTAAGCAGCCAGTTGCTCATATCTGTTCTGTCATGCTGATGCCCTCCATTTACAGCACCTGCACTTGTTTGCTAGGTATTAGGCCTTATTCACAAGGGCAAGTATGGTTGTGACCCTTAAAAATGAACACATTTTTATTTTTTTATTTTTTGTGCAATTTTCTGAGCATTAATTAAAAAAATGGGGGGGGGGGGGGGGGAAGGTGGCCCAATTGATATAATTCTAAAAATTCCCATTGCAGTCAGTGGGTGCATGGAGAAAAAAACTCCCCCCGAATGATTCTCCAGATAAAAATTGGACCAAGCTAGAACTTTTTTTTTCTATTACTTTTATTTGGTTCATGTGAATAGAACCACTAAAATCAATGTGTTCTAATTGCATGGAACTTTAGTTCAATTAAAAAGTTGTGCGACTAAGCCCTTAACTAGTTTTTGGCAAGAGGGCTAATTTGGAATATTGCACTTGTTACACTCGTCATAAGCTCAGCATTCTTTTCATACTTAACTTTTTTAAAAGGTGGTTGTACCGAAATCACCAGTTATTCCCGATCCAAAGGATGGGGGATATCTTGGTGATCAGTGGGGGTCTTGCCGCTGAGATGCCCACCTATCTGGAGACCTGGGCTTGAGTGGGATTATTGCACCCCCTGCAGTGAGGTTGCAGTGGTGCTCCAATTTCCTTTTGGTTGCTTTCGGTTCCTTTCCTTTCGGTTGCTGTGCAGCAGGTGCTTCAGTATTCCCATAAGCCCCATTATTCCCATCAGCCCCATTGAAATGAATGGAGCAACAACCGTGCATACTTGTCCAGCATGCCATTCATTCATAAGAATTCCCAGGGGCCTCGGTCAAAAATGTAAAGCTAAGCACGTCGGCAGCAGTACCTTGTTTCCTCCATAATAAGCCCTACCCCGAAAATGAGCCCTAGCAAAACTACATGGGAAAAAAAAAACAGCAATACTCACCTAGCCAGCGGCGTCTGAGTCCCTCGCTCTGGTCCCCTGGGCTGCGTCAGGCTGCCGTGTCCTCAGTGTTGACACAGCACTCTTTCTGGTGACAGAGCTTTGAATATCCCGCCTTCAGCATGCGAGTGCTGTGATTGGCTGAGCCAGTGCACTCGTGATCCAATCAGCTGGTGCTCAATCATTCACAGCCATTCGGTGAATGACATCACTGGCTGTGATTGGCTGAGCAACGGTGCTCGTGATCCAATCACAACCATTCAGTGATGTCATTCACCAAATGGCTAATAATGAATAATTGAGCATCAGCTCTGATTGGTTGAGCAATGGCACTCATGATTTAATCAGAGCTGGTGCTCGATCATTCACAGCCATTCAGTGAATTACATCACTGAATGGCTGTGATTGGATCATCGAGCAGCGGCTCGGATTGGCTGAGCAACGGCGCTCGTGATCCAATCACAGCACTCGCTTGCTGGAGGCAGGGTATTCGAAGCCCCTTCACCAGAAGGAGAGTGCTGTGCCAACGCTGAGGATTACACTGCAGCCTGCCGCAGCGCCAGAGACCAATGTGATGGACCCAGACACCGAGGGCCAGGTGAGTATAAGACCCCTCCCCTGAAAATAAGATACCGTGCCTCTTTTGGGGCAAAATTTATATAAGACCATGTCTTACACAGTAAATGTCTAACTCTGCTGTTGGCGCTGCCTGGTGCACGGAATCACTTCTACTGCTACTCAATGCCCTCAGATTATTACAAGGGGGTTTATATATTCAGATTTTGCCTTTGTCATCCGGACTACAGTCATCGTACATAAACTGTTGTGTGCTGAAGTTGGGATGAACTAAACGCTGGGGACTTTTGTGACCCAGTCGGGGCACAATATCAACCAAAATGTGTTCTCATAGGACCGGGGATGTGGAGTCACTGCTTTCAGTGGAGATTTAGCTAAGTGGTCATATGTACAATAAATGGCGCAACTTCTTACTGGGACGGCGGCTCCTGTGCTGTCGGGGGCTTACTGCTTATTTCTTACCAGTAAAGACAATGACGCACCCTTAAGACCCTTGTGACATTATATCCTAGGACCTGGTTATAAGGATCGGACTGTTTGTGTTGCAGATGGTAAAGTCAGAGCCAGTACTTTAATAATCGATGGGGCCTCAACCGGTTCTTCAGCGTATACCGTAAACTCCTCAGCCATGACCGAGCTTACAAATTCTCTCAAAACGTTGATGGATGGAAACGGAGGTAAATGACTATTCTGCAAGGTCTCTTTCTTTCCATACTTCTTGTGTCCTACACTCCCATGAGCAGAGGCTTCTGATAACTTGGAATGCAATTTTTTTTCTTTCATCGCAGAAATCCAGATAAACATGCTGGATGAGAAGCTGGTGAAATTCTTGGCCATGCAGAGAATCCAGGAGATATTCTCCTCCAAAGACCATCCCATAGCAAGTGCCACCCGTCCGCCGCCAACTCCTTCCCTTGGACATCATGTAGAAGGTGGGTTTGTGTTGTCGGTAGGCGTATGTGCTTAATTAACATGCTTTTGTTACTTTATAGACATGAGGATTTGGGACTCTTACTTCACACCGTTGTCCATAACAGCCAGTAAAGGATCTTTTTTTAGACACTGAAGGATAAATTGGAGCGCACATGCTGCCCGCTGTGACGGTGTGGTTGTATGGAGTTCGCTTGGCACTTACACTGAACGATCATTGCAGTTTCAATCATTCCTTGGATCTTAACTACACCTCTAGTCAACCCTTCTGTTTCTGCTTTCTTACACCCCACTTACACGGGACGATCTGCACAAGCGCCAACCTCGCCGCTAGTTGTTGGCGATCGTGCAGAACGTTCAGACAGGCAGATCACCACTAAGTATCCTTCACTTCTCACTCAGCGCTTCACATTCCATGTGCGAGGAGCCTTCAGAAGCAACAAGAAGTGAGCGAACCAGTAAACGACGGCTGTGCGTTCAGACATGACGATTATCACGCATTTTTGTTTGGACGAATTTTGCACAATAATTGCCCATGTAAATGAGCCTTTATTGAGCAATCGTTTACAACGCCGGTTTATACCAAAGGTATTGCAGCAGACAAACCATGACTTCCGTATGAAAGATCCGATCTGCAATAATCTGATTTTTACCGCTGCACGCGTTTACACCTAAGGGCGCATGTCCATGGGTTTTTTTCACCACGTATTGCATGTGCGATGCACGCCCGCGTACATGTGGTGGATTGAATTAATAAGTCAATGGCCTTTCACTGATCCATGCACATCAGCATGTAGATACACAAAAGAAATGGAGCACAGCATGATCTAGTTCTCTGCTTATCGTGCAGCGTAAGCGCTATACTTCTATATAGGCACTGTATGCAAAATCTGCTTATACACAATACATCGCTTACGGGGCGACTATTTCATACGCAACTCCACTATGAAACGGCGGGGAATTAAAAAAAAAAACACGTGTAATATGTGGGCATGCACAGACACTCGCAGCCTTTGGGTGGTCTGCCCACAGAGCCAGAATTAACAAACAGTGGTAAACCGTTGTAGGGAGACCCGCAGTGTTTTACCGATGCGCCCGTGGACAGGAGGCCGAACAAGTATCATGCAAACCATTCGATCTAACAGTTCTGCATGATGAGCATGCCAGATAAGAGTCCTGACCCGGTGCTATGGACAACTTGTTGTGTAAATCCCTTATAACCGTCCATTATTTTATAAATGTGGGGTTTTGTTTGTTTTTTAATGTTTGTTTTCGGTTTTTTTCCTTTCCTTTTTTTTGTGATATTAACCATTCTCTCTCCATGTTTGCCTTGATGCAGCCCAGAGAAGAGATGTGCAGGCCAGGGCCGTGTTTTACCCCCTGATGATGGGAGCCGGGGCTCCTGTTAACATGTGCTACCGAACTCTTTATATTGGCACAGGTTAGTGGAGTGCACCAGTTAAATCCTTCTAGTAGATATGATCAATCTCTTGCAATCTCCTCTTGTATCTTTTTGGACAGTGCGAAACTGACCAGCATGGTTGTGTTAAAGGCCAGCAAACCACAATGCTGTCATACCATAATGCGATTTCACAGTCTGGATGCTGATGCCTTTCTTCCATTAGTTCACATTATACTGTGGGGGCTTTTTCTTCTGTGTTTATTGCAAAAAATGCCCCTTTCTAACGAATATGGATTTTTGTTTCCCCCAAAATTCTGCACATTGTAAGTGGCTCATCTGTTGTACAGCAAGCCTGTAAACCATCTGTCACTACTGTCGTTGCAGGAGCAGACATGGACGTGTGCCTTACAAATTATGGTCATTGCAACTATGTTTCTGGCAAGCATGCTTGCATATTTTATGATGAGGTGAGTGTGTTTTGTGGTGCTGATTATATATGCCTCTGTTAGTATGTTGGGGATACCAGTAACTGCCAACTTTGTCTGGTGCCTGCATGAAGCTTTCCCGTTTTGGGATCCAGGCCTAGATGAGCGATGTGAGTGCCAGGTTGGCACGAGGAGAGGTGTAGGTCCTGAACTGATCCTCTGGGAGATGGTGCAATGCCTCCCTATAAGTCAACACTCCTTGCAACATGATTAAAGAACGTTACTTTGCAATCATGAGGGGCCACAACCCCAAAAAGCTCTGTTTAGCTTATATCGTTAGACATGCCTCCATAACGCCAGTAGATGGCGCTGCAGAGGTGTTGGACCATCTCCAATATGTATAGTTAATCCAGTTGAAGGAAAAACTTAAAGAAAAAAAATAATAATCTCCTTATAATTAGTGTCACCATGTATTAATCGTATATGCGGACAAGTCATTCAGCCACTACTTATATAAGCTATGCCTGGAAAATCCTAAATCTGCTTGCTATATAGGCACTATGTCTAACATTTCCATTCATTCAGATCTGGTTATGTTCAGCTGGCGTTTCACCTTGTATCTACACATTTTTATACATTGAGCCCAATGTTGGAAAACAGTTTTTCAGCATAATCCTGCAATGACAAATCTTATTTCGCATTCCCATCTGAGTCGTCGACTACATCCAGCTGGCTGGTGCATTCTGCTTACACGGTATGACTAGGTTTTATGGAAACAGCAGAGCACTCTGTACAAAGCTGCTTCCGTGATGCCCATTGAAGTGAATGAGAGAGACGTAAACGGCATGGCACAGTGAGCTGGGCTGTGTCTGCATCTCACAAGTATGGAAACAGAGCAGCTCGCTGTGCTACACTGCTTACTTCCATTCAGTTTGATGGGAATGGCAGAAACGGAGCAGCATGGTGTGTTCCGTCAATTCCAGCCACCTCTGCAAGGCGGCGGGTCTGGGGCCCCTTGTTCTACAAATGTTTTCTGAAAACTGAAGTTGGACCCGTAGCGACCAGCTTTGCTATAAAAGGGATGGGAATATCTCCTTAAGGTTATTTTGTATGACGTTTGCGCGGTGATCAGCATTGTTTACCTGGTAGGTGGGGTCCTGGGTTTCTATTTTGACCGCTGACCATATCTGCATGGAGTTTGTATGTTCTCCCCATGTTTGTGGGCTTTCCAGTTCCTTCCTACACTCCACAAAGGATTCCTGAAGCTTCCTTGCACACATTGCTTCTACTAACCATTAGCAGACTGTAATACGTGTGTCCTCTGCTCTTTCCCCACGCAGAATACAAAGCATTACGAGCTGCTGAATTACAGCGAACACGGAACGACTGTTGACAACGTCCTCTATTCCTGCGACTTCTCCGAGAAGATCCTCCCGACCCCTCCCAGCAGTATTGTTGCCAAAGTGCAGAACGTCATAAGTACGTGGTTTGTTTTTTTGTTTTTTTTTGTTTGATTTTCCTCTCTGTCTGCAATTTAGTAAATTGGTAGAAAACGTTCCCATTGAGTAAATTAGGTGCAGAAAGAGCCGTTCCATCTCTGACGTAACCTGCTGGAAGTCAAGCCTTTTGTCTGAATGTTTATCTTCTGTGATGGAATAGATGTCTGTGGTTTTCATGAGTTTGTACCAGCTGGCCCAGGGGGGTCACGTGATAAAGGTAGTGTCGCTCCAGAGGAATTGATTCTTTTATAGTCAAAAACATCACTTTTTTTTAAGCATGCCGCCAAAACTCCACGGGGAAGGTGACAAATGTCAATTCTTTTTTCCTTTTTTAAAAACAATTCTTTGCCATTTTTTTTTTCTTATTTTTTTAAAGATTTTTTCCACTTCTGGAAAAAGTTTCCTGTAGTGACGCACATGGGAAAATGCCATTACAAATACCAGAGCGTGCTGCAATTGTGTTGCATTTTTGGGTCAATAGTGTTTTGTTTTTTTTCAAACGTAAGAAAAAAACACAACTAGGCTTAAACTGCCAACATGTGACTGCTGCAGCCATTCAGAGGTCACATGTCGTACTACTGGCTTTACTGCACGGGGGACACGGAGCCCTGGCAACAGATTGAAGAGAGGACGACTGTCCTGGTGATATGTTTTAAAACGTTTGCTGCAGTAACAATCCCAACCTGTCGACAGATGGGGCAGTCGTAGATTCCTAATTATGTACAACACTTCTAGGCGGCCTTCACACGGCCCGATATCACGCTTGGCAATGTGCATTTTACCCGCGGATGCGAGTCTCTTTACATGCAAAAACATCTTATCGCTTCAATGAAATTCCGATCCTCTGGCGCTTGTTTCACAGGTGTTGGCTGATTGGCAAGAGTTTCCCATTGATTTCAACACCTATCGCACAGCATGTGATGTGTTTGACTATCTCATTGAAAACAATGGGCGATGCGTTCCGCGGGATGCGAAAAAAATACGACATGCAGTTAGGGAAAAAATGGCTCGTGTCTGACTCCATTCGAAACAATAGTTCATATTCATGCGAGTTTTGTACGTCTCGCAGTGCGCAAGATTCACGCTCGTGTGAATATAGCCTATGGGGTACGTTCATACGGGACAACTATTGCTCTCGCGGAGCGCCTGGAGATCTTTCAGCCACTCGAAGCCATTCACAGTGAGTATGCTGACTGTTTGCACTGAGCGAAGTGAAGTAACGAGTGACTAATGAGCAATTTCTCCCTGGTAATCGCTCGTTTTAATTTTTTTTCCCTTTTCGCCATCTAGTGGCCCAAGTTAAAGGTACCCTAAGGTCTTTTTTTTTTCTCAAAAAATTTCGGAGTGCCCTGGAAACCATCGTCAGTGTGCCGCTTGATTTTCCACCAGCTGGATCACATCATGTGGTTTCATGTCCTTCATTGTCTTCTCTTCACATCTAAAACTGTCCTTAAAATGCTAAACTTATTGCATGGCGGCTGAGAAGAGTAACTCTTACCGGGATGTTCCACTTGTGGTTTATTGCATTAACACCACCTCCTTTTCTTCTAGAGCGCCGCAAGAGCCAAATCCCTGAGCCGGAGCCTGTGAAGGAAGAGGCAGTCATGAACTCACATGCACAAGGTCCCCACGTACAACCATGTAACTGCAAAGCCAGCAGCTCTAGTCTCATCGGAGGAAGTGGAGCCGGCTGGGAAGGCACTGCTCTTCTACACCACGGAAGCTACATTAAGTTGGGCTGCATTCAGTTTCTGTTCTCCATCACGGAGTTTGCAACAAGGCAGCCCAAGGGGGAGAGCGAGGCCTTAGCACAAGACCTGGACTTGGAAGACAAGCTCTCTCTGAAGTCGCCCCACCAGGTGCCCGTTCTACGATCCAACTCCGTTCCTTAGGAGTCAAACACTAGAACTCTCTAACAAGACAAAGTACTCTTCCTAAAACTCAACCTACTCGTCAGAGCAAACGTGTCCAGCGGCCCCTCGGAACCTGTTTTGGCCAGAAAGAGTTTGCACATTTGCATGATATGAAGAAACTTCACCTTTTTATTTTTTGGTTTTCCTCCGCTCATTTTAGGGGCATTTGCACATATATTTCTATCATACATTTCATATATTATAAATATATATAAATATCTATTTTTTTTTATTCTAAGACTCAAAACAGCCCTTCTTCTTCTTCTTCTTCTCCCCGTAGTGAGTTTTATCTGGACGATATTTCAACATTTTGAGACCAGAAAAACGGAATTTAGAATTATTTTTTTTTTGCGTTCTTCATGCCATTGTAAATTAATAAGACCCAACAAGCTCATACCTGTTTTTTGTGCCAGTGACACTTTTATATAGCATTTCAGAGTCCCATCGAACAGGATTAATTTTTACACGTAACCGCTTACAAGCGTCCCACTCTCCACCCCTCCCCCACCCCAGTCTGACCACAGCTCCGAAAAGCCTCATCCTTGTAACAGCGAGTACAGCATTCAGCGTTTTGTACATACACAACAGATGGCTGCCCGTTTGCCCTGGATTTTTTATATTTGTTTTCTTTTAACGTATACAGTGCTGCGTGTGATATGCCTTTTGGCTCCTGTCTGTTGTAACAAAGGTTTATGTTGTATACTTGTTTGTCCCCTCTTTCTTTTTTTTTTTTTGTTTCTTTTTAATGTAATACTGCCACTTCTCTCGGAGGAGATTGGACGATCTAGATTAAATGTAAATATAATTGTATCGTTTTAGATTTTACAAAACCTTTTTTTCCTGTATTCTGTATATATAAAGTTGATTCTTTCTGACCTGTGTGTCATTTTCATGACTTCCAAGAACGGTAAGTCGTAAGTTAGGTACGGCCTTATCAGTGGCTGTCAGAAACCACACAGGATGCAGATGAAACTCCACTTTGGTAAGTCTCTTAGAAATGGTTCATGATCGGTATACACTGGCACCGCAGCAATTCATCATGGCGTAGATTCCACTAGGTGTTGCAGGAATATCGGCCCATGCGGACAGGAAGCTTCTTGCAGTTGCCACAAATTAGATGGAGGTCCTGATATCCTCTGAACAGTCAACTGGAAGGTTCATCAGTTCATGCTGCCTTTGCCAAATTCTGATCCTATCAGCATGGTGCAGCAGGAATCAGGATTCATCTGAGCAGGTGCTGTTTTTCCACTGCTGAGTGATCCGGTTTTTGCCCTGGAGCCTTGTCTTTCCGTTTCTCTGGCTTTGGAACGGGTCGCCTGCTGTTATAACCAATCTGTGCTGAGGAACGACGAGGTGGAGGTGCGGGCGCTTCAGTCAAAGCACCAGCGTTGTGTTCGACAGCAGCAATTTGCTCCTCTGATCCCTCTCGTTAATTAGTTGGTTTTTTTTTCTCTACTGAATGTTTTTCTGAAGCACACCCTCTTCGGTAAATCTGACAGTTTATGAAGCCCTGACTAGCTGAGCGCCGATGACCAGACCTCGTTGGAACTCATTTTTTTTCCCCCATTCTTGGATTCACACAGAAGCTGACCCATGGAACATTTGCTTGCTTTATTTTGCACTTCGGAGGCACGTGTTTAATTTTCATACACGCATGCATTTGCGTGAGGGCTGTGTTGTGTTTTTTTTTTTTTTTTTTTTCTATAAAGCAGCCATTCAGTGTACTTTCCTAGATCTGTTCAGTGCTAAGATCGTTGTGGGTCACTTATCGGTGGGCGACACCTTTTGCTTACATTTGTTGTACATTTTCAGCGTCTCTCTGGTAATGGTACGTTCCACAGTGATACTGGCTGCGGACAATCTGCAGCGTCGTATAGCGCCAGCAATATGGATGACACTTCAGAGAATCTCATCCATATGCTGCAGGGCGAAGTTTACAGATTACGGACTTTACATTTGCAGCCTGTCGATTTACGCTGTACATTTTCACAGTGGATCTCACCCCCCTTCAAACGAGAGTGTGAAGTCCGCAGGTAGAATTTAATGTGGATCCACTGAGGCGATTTCATTCCCTGTGGACCTGCGCAAATATCTCAGAACAGTAGAGATTTGTTGCATTTAAAGATAACTTGAGATCGTTAGGGGTCTCAACATTGAGATTCCCCCCCACTAATCAGCAAGAACGGGGATCCCATGTCCCCCATCCTCGTCACTGGAGACTTACTAGTGAAGAGGGGACTGAAGGAAGTGTTGATTACACAAGCAGATTAGTGCATCGTTCACTCAATGGGACTGCCAAGGTACCCTGGCGGCACCCGCTCCGGTATTTCCGGAATGGAACGCTGACTGTGCATGTCCGGCCCCTGCTCCATTTAGAGTGACATCGCTACAGGAAAAGAGAAGAGACCCCTGCAGAACACGGGAGTGTCATTCTTGTGATGGGGGGATAACTTGATATTATGGCACAACCCGCATTAAAAGCAGATCTGTTCTCCAAGTTACCCCATCTGAAAGCAGCGGTGAGGAGTTCAGCAATGTACACTTTGACTTTGTATTTTCATGCAAAAATGACTTGAAAGGTCATCAGAAGAACACCAGGGGGCGCTAGAACAAGTATGTGAGCAGTATTGCTCCAATTTAAAAATGGTTTTAGCAGCAGCCAACAGAATTCAGTACTTAAAAGTATTAAAAATGGGAGCAATATGGGTGTGTATATAAATATGTATGTGTGATAGATTATATATATATATATATATATAAACACTGTTAATACCCCATCTCCTCTCCGGCTTGTAGATTGCGGTGAAATCCAAAACAACTTTGCAATGTGTGATCTTGGCCAAACGCTTCTTCAGACGGTCTACATGGTGACTGCCCGGTGCTGCAGGTCCCGCAGCCCTACATTGTTGTGTAGCCATGCAGTCTAATAGAAGTCAAAATGGGTCATGTTGTTGCTGAAGTTGCCGCAAGCTGCAGCTCACAAATCCCGCAAGCTTGACCCCTGAGATCTGTGGGCTCCAGTAATGGCAACTTGTGATTCGCAGCGCGGCCAGCGTTTACTTCTAATAGACTAGACGATCCCAGGGCTACACAGCAAACTTTAGCCATGTGACCTATTGCAGTCGGTCTCCATGCAGCTGTAATCTAAAGATCTGGTCTTCCATATATTATGGTAAAGGGGCCTTACCTCACTCCATCTGCCCCTTCTTGCTAGCTTTAGGATAGGCCATCAGCAGTACATTAGTGGGTTTTTGCCACCTGGGACCCCTGCCGATAAGTTGTTTGCTGGCTGGTCTACTTGTTTATGGAGTCGGTTTCTGCAGGAAGCAGACAGCTCTGTTTTTCCTGCAGTGGTGAGCTCTGGTATTGCAGACAATGAAATGGATGGCAGCTCTGCCTGTAATACGAAGTGGCCTCACTGTAAGTGGGAACAGATGTCGGCCTGCAGCACAGCAGATTAGCAAGGGGCCCAGGTAGCACCCTCACACCCTGATCTACTACTGCTGGCCTATCCTAACCAGCAATAGTTCTAAAGCTGGATAACCCCTTTAACCCTTTGCAATCCAATTTTGGATTCAGGGTTGCCTAGGGGGCTTTCTCTTTCTGCCATTATAAATGGCGCCATCTGCAGGCTAGAGCCAGTACTGCAGTGTATGACATGCTGGAGAGGCTCTTGCCAACAGAGTGGCCAGTAACATACAGTAAGAATGCCCTGCTGGATGTCTTCCGACAGCGGAGCTGTACAGGCTTTAATCAGAATGTCTTTAGACGTCAGACAGTGGATTGGAAAGGGTTAATAATGAAATATATAGTGAGTATAGGGTTTGACAAGTCTGGGAGTTTCACCAGTTATGCTGTAGTTTCTGTGCCATCAGATTGCTTTCATATAAAGTTTGATGAAGTTGCTTGACTTTGATATAGTTAGTGCTAACCCGGCCCGCACTACTGAGCATCAGTGATAACTTACATTATATCGTCCATGCTACACTCTACGTCCATCCTGTAATCCGACGCGTGCGCAAACACAACGTACATGCGACTACGCCAGTGTGAGATCAGCCAACAAGAGAGAAAATCCAGCCCACCTGATCCAGGAATTCATTCTGATTGCCAGATTCAATGTGCGATCTCTAGTCAGGACTCCAAAAAAATGGTGGTGATGGTACAATATGAGGTTTTTTTTTTTTAATTGAGTATACCCAGCAGAAAACACGTTTCGCAGATAGACCTCTTCTTCAGTAAATGCCGGGGTATAATATGCCGGATGTCTACGGTGAGTGGTGGTTGTCATACAAGCCCGGCCAATAAGGAGGCTTATAGGGGAAAAGAGCCGGTTGCAGGTGTAGCGCCTGGTGCCTGCAGCGTAGGCATGTATAATATACCCCAGCAGATACTGAAGAAGGGGGTCTAGCCTCGAAACGTGTTTTCTGCTGGTTATACTCCTTTCATAAAAATATTTTCATATTGTACCATCACCATTTTTTGGAGTCGTTACACCTTGAGCCATTATCGTTCTCTCACTCCCCCCGTGTGCAGATACATGTCTGCCCAGCAGCACCATCTCCCACGGACACCTGTACCATTATTCACCAACCAACGTTGTATATCCACCCACGGAGTAGCTGCACCCCTCTTATCACCCTATCTCTAGTGAGGGCTCACACCCGCGGTACGACTGGCCGTCTCGTCTGCTTTAGGAGCAGAGAAACAAAACACAAAATATTTCTGGTTTTTATTCCCATTGACTTCAGCGGGAACAGAACGCAGGTGAGAGCGGTGAGACCCTTGTGGTGATTGAGGAAAGTCCGCCAGGCCCTTCTTGTATGTCAATGAGCTAACAAAACCGTGGGATTGAGGGCCACCGTCGCACTGCTCTTACAGTAAAGAATCCCTATGCATAATGATTGTGAAGCCTGTCCCCATTAAGGCCGCTCTCATATCGGCGCCTTAATGTGAACGCTGACCTGCGCTAAAAGCACGCTAACAGCACAGGCAAAGAAAGCCGATGACATCACCACTTTTATATTCCCTCCCGGTGACATAGAACGCTGTGTTCAAAACGGGGTAAACCGCTGTACACCGCCTTCTATCGCATATTTGACAATGTTGAAAATGCTCCCCATTTATTTCAGTGGGTGACACATTCGCGTTTAGAAACGCTTAAAGGGGTTGTCCCGCGCCGAAACGGGGTTTTTTTTTTTCAACCCCCCCCCCCCCCCCCCCCCCCCCCGTTCGGCGCGAGACAACCCCGATGCAGGGACGTACAGAAAGCTCACCGGAGCGCTTACCTTAATCCCCGCGCTCCGGTGACTTCTATACTTACCTGTGAAGATGGCCGCCGGGATCCTCTGCATCCGTGGACCGCAGCTCTTCTGTGCGGTCCACTGCCTATTCCAGCCTCCTGATTGGCTGGAATCGGCACGTGACGGGGCGGAGCTACACGGAGCCCCATAGAGAACAGGAGAAGACCTGGACTGCGCAAGTGCGGCTAATTTGGCCATCGGAGGGCGAAAATTAGTCGGCACCATGGAGACGAGGACGCCAGCAACGGAGCAGGTAAGTATAAAACTTTTTATAACTTCTGTATGGCTCATAATTAATGCACAATGTATATTACAAAGTGCATTATTATGGCCATGCAGAAGTCTATAGACCCACTTGCTGCCGCGGGACAACCCCTTTAAGCACCGAAAATAGAACAGACAGCGCTCCAGAGTTGCGGCGTTAGAACGATGGGCTGTGAAGCCCCATTAAAAAAAACGATGAAAGTGTTTTAGAGCGTTTAGCGTTATGTTTGAAACGCAGCAAAAAAGCGGGAGATCAGCCTAAGGTGGTTTCACACGGGCGATAAAATCGCGCAATTTTCGTGCAATGCGACAGTAAAAACGCAGAATTATGAAACCAATGGTTTCCTTCACATTTGTGATGTTTTCAGTCATGCGACGTTACGTAAAAAAAAAAATCGCACATATTTGCAATTTTCGTGCAAGGCGATTTTAACATTAGGAAGTCCTAATGACTTTTGCGCTGGAAAACTGCAGCAAAATCGCAGATCAAGTGATGTTTTTGTGACGCGCAATCGCAGGAAATTCACAATTTTGTAGCAATTTTCTTGTGGCGAACCATGGGAGGTTTAAAAAAAAAAAAAAGCTAAACCGAAAGGACATGACACGATTTTTTTTAATCGCAACCTCGTATGAGTGAAAACATCGCAAATGTGAATCAAACCATTAAAAAAACATTGGTTTCATAATTCTGCGTTTTTACTCGCTCTCGCATTGCATGAAAGTCGTGCAATTTTATCGCAGGTGTGAAGGCAGCCTGGGCTCCTGCACGTGGCAGCGCGTACTTGCTCTGTCGCCGTCATTTCTGTACAGCGGACAGCCCCAATGGCACGCCGTCGCAATGCACACTACAGATTTTTCCCCTCGCTGTCGCAAGGTCATCAAGCAGAATCCACGACCGGACCTGGTCATTGCGGACGCACCGCAGGTTGGACGGCTGCCATTGCCTTGAATGGAAGCCGTTCGTGTGGAATCCGCATAAAAATGGCGTATGCTTCAGTGTGAAGTGCGGACGCCGTGCTTCCTGTACAGATTCTGCAAATCAAATCCCCCGGGCGGTATTTGATACAGATTCGCGGTGCGGACGCTGACCACTGATTCTGCAGCAAATATTCACCTGTGTGCAGGAGCCCAGGGGCAGAAAATTGCGCCGTGAATATATCCTACGGTTGCGCTTACATCTGGCCGGTCTTGGTGCTGGTCCACATAAAAATCGACAGCGTATTTTGCGCGGCGCAGTTTGGGGCAGATCCGCACATGGGTCAATTGAATGGTGACTCATGCTGCGGATCTGCGTGAAACGCCAACACAATCGTACGGCTTTTGGCGGATTCCACCCCACCTCCGCCAGCTGTGAGCATCAGGTCTGCTCGGGGTCTCCATCCCGAAAGGCCACTGAGATGCAAGGCAGACATGCAATGGCTCCATATAGCCGCTGGGGCTGTCGGTCCTGTTCACACAGTGTACAGACTGACAACTAACACCGCCCCCTGCCGGCGCGGACTGACCACACGGGAGACTCATCCAGCCGGCGGCGGGTAGGCGAACGTACTAACTGTGTCTCCGCGAGGCCGCCGTAGCCGAGCAGGAAGTAGCGGCTATAATGTGGGTCGGCGGGGGATTGCTGTTACATAATAGCAGACTGTAAGCAGATCAGCGGGATTGTGTGACAGCCTGCAGCCGCCATGGCCGCCGCTCTGCTGCTGCCGCTGGGGATCGGCCTGGGGCTCTATGTACTCATCTACTACAACTTCATCCGAGGCCGGCGGTGCAAGAGCGATCTCAGCCTGACAGGGAGAACTGTCATAGTCACAGGTGAGCGCGACCTCAGCCTGACAGAGAGAACTGTCATAGTCACTGGTGAGAGGGACCTCAGCAGGACAGGGAGGACTGTCATAGTCACTGGTGAGAGGGACCTCAGCCCGACGGGGAGTACTGTCATAGTCACAGGTGAGAGGGACCTCAGCCCGACGGGGAGTACTGTCATAGTCACAGGTGAGAGGGACCTCAGCCCGACGGGGAGTACTGTCATAGTCACAGGTGAGAGGGACCTCAGCCCGACGGGGAGTACTGTCATAGTCACAGGTGAGAGGGACCTCAGCCCGACGGGGAGTACTGTCATAGTCACAGGTGAGAGGGACCTCAGCCCGACGGGGAGTACTGTCATAGTCACAGGTGAGAGGGACCTCAGCCCGACGGGGAGTACTGTCATAGTCACAGGTGAGAGGGACCTCAGCCCGACGGGGAGGACGGTCATAGTCACAGGTGAGAGGGACCTCAGCCCGACGGGGAGGACGGTCATAGTCACAGGTGAGAGGGACCTCAGCCCGACGGGGAGGACGGTCATAGTCACAGGTGAGAGGGACCTCAGCCCGACGGGGAGGACGGTCATAGTCACAGGTGAGAGCGACCTCAGCCCGACGGGGAGAACTGTCATAGTCACAGGTGAGAGGGACCTCAGCCCGACGGGGAGAACTGTCATAGTCACAGGTGAGAGGGACCTCAGCCCGACGGGGAGAACTGTCATAGTCACAGGTGAGAGGGACCTCAGCCCGACGGGGAGAACTGTCATAGTCACAGGTGAGAGGGACCTCAGCCCGACGGGGAGAACTGTCATAGTCACAGGTGAGAGGGACCTCAGCCCGACGGGGAGAACTGTCATAGTCACAGGTGAGAGGGACCTCAGCCCGACGGGGAGAACTGTCATAGTCACAGGTGAGAGGGACCTCAGCCCGACGGGGAGAACTGTCATAGTCACAGGTGAGAGGGACCTCAGCCCGACGGGGAGAACTGTCATAGTCACAGGTGAGAGGGACCTCAGCCCGACGGGGAGAACTGTCATAGTCACAGGTGAGAGGGACCTCAGCCCGACGGGGAGAACTGTCATAGTCACAGGTGAGAGGGACCTCAGCCCGACGGGGAGAACTGTCATAGTCACAGGTGAGAGGGACCTCAGCCCGACGGGGAGAACTGTCATAGTCACAGGTGAGAGGGACCTCAGCCCGACGGGGAGAACTGTCATAGTCACAGGTGAGAGGGACCTCAGCCCGACGGGGAGAACTGTCATAGTCACAGGTGAGAGGGACCTCAGCCCGACGGGGAGAACTGTCATAGTCACAGGTGAGAGGGACCTCAGCCCGACGGGGAGAACTGTCATAGTCACAGGTGAGAGGGACCTCAGCCCGACGGGGAGAACTGTCATAGTCACAGGTGAGAGGGACCTCAGCCCGACGGGGAGAACTGTCATAGTCACAGGTGAGAGGGACCTCAGCCCGACGGGGAGAACTGTCATAGTCACAGGTGAGAGGGACCTCAGCCCGACGGGGAGAACTGTCATAGTCACAGGTGAGAGGGACCTCAGCCCGACGGGGAGAACTGTCATAGTCACAGGTGAGAGGGACCTCAGCCCGACGGGGAGAACTGTCATAGTCACAGGTGAGAGGGACCTCAGCCCGACGGGGAGAACTGTCATAGTCACAGGTGAGAGGGACCTCAGCCCGACGGGGAGAACTGTCATAGTCACAGGTGAGAGGGACCTCAGCCCGACGGGGAGAACTGTCATAGTCACAGGTGAGAGGGACCTCAGCCCGACGGGGAGAACTGTCATAGTCACAGGTGAGAGGGACCTCAGCCCGACGGGGAGAACTGTCATAGTCACAGGTGAGAGGGACCTCAGCCCGACGGGGAGAACTGTCATAGTCACAGGTGAGAGGGACCTCAGCCCGACGGGGAGAACTGTCATAGTCACAGGTGAGAGGGACCTCAGCCCGACGGGGAGAACTGTCATAGTCACAGGTGAGAGGGACCTCAGCCCGACGGGGAGAACTGTCATAGTCACAGGTGAGAGGGACCTCAGCCCGACGGGGAGAACTGTCATAGTCACAGGTGAGAGGGACCTCAGCCCGACGGGGAGAACTGTCATAGTCACAGGTGAGAGGGACCTCAGCCCGACGGGGAGAACTGTCATAGTCACAGGTGAGAGGGACCTCAGCCCGACGGGGAGAACTGTCATAGTCACAGGTGAGAGGGACCTCAGCCCGACGGGGAGAACTGTCATAGTCACAGGTGAGAGGGACCTCAGCCCGACGGGGAGAACTGTCATAGTCACAGGTGAGAGGGACCTCAGCCCGACGGGGAGAACTGTCATAGTCACAGGTGAGAGGGACCTCAGCCCGACGGGGAGAACTGTCATAGTCACAGGTGAGAGGGACCTCAGCCCGACGGGGAGAACTGTCATAGTCACAGGTGAGAGGGACCTCAGCCCGACGGGGAGAACTGTCATAGTCACAGGTGAGAGGGACCTCAGCCCGACGGGGAGAACTGTCATAGTCACAGGTGAGAGGGACCTCAGCCCGACGGGGAGAACTGTCATAGTCACAGGTGAGAGGGACCTCAGCCCGACGGGGAGAACTGTCATAGTCACAGGTGAGAGGGACCTCAGCCCGACGGGGAGAACTGTCATAGTCACAGGTGAGAGGGACCTCAGCCCGACGGGGAGAACTGTCATAGTCACAGGTGAGAGGGACCTCAGCCCGACGGGGAGAACTGTCATAGTCACAGGTGAGAGGGACCTCAGCCCGACGGGGAGAACTGTCATAGTCACAGGTGAGAGGGACCTCAGCCCGACGGGGAGAACTGTCATAGTCACAGGTGAGAGGGACCTCAGCCCGACGGGGAGAACTGTCATAGTCACAGGTGAGAGGGACCTCAGCCCGACGGGGAGAACTGTCATAGTCACAGGTGAGAGGGACCTCAGCCCGACGGGGAGAACTGTCATAGTCACAGGTGAGAGGGACCTCAGCCCGACGGGGAGAACTGTCATAGTCACAGGTGAGAGGGACCTCAGCCCGACGGGGAGAACTGTCATAGTCACAGGTGAGAGGGACCTCAGCCCGACGGGGAGAACTGTCATAGTCACAGGTGAGAGGGACCTCAGCCCGACGGGGAGAACTGTCATAGTCACAGGTGAGAGGGACCTCAGCCCGACGGGGAGAACTGTCATAGTCACAGGTGAGAGGGACCTCAGCCCGACGGGGAGAACTGTCATAGTCACAGGTGAGAGGGACCTCAGCCCGACGGGGAGAACTGTCATAGTCACAGGTGAGAGGGACCTCAGCCCGACGGGGAGAACTGTCATAGTCACAGGTGAGAGGGACCTCAGCCCGACGGGGAGAACTGTCATAGTCACAGGTGAGAGGGACCTCAGCCCGACGGGGAGAACTGTCATAGTCACAGGTGAGAGGGACCTCAGCCCGACGGGGAGAACTGTCATAGTCACAGGTGAGAGGGACCTCAGCCCGACGGGGAGAACTGTCATAGTCACAGGTGAGAGGGACCTCAGCCCGACGGGGAGAACTGTCATAGTCACAGGTGAGAGGGACCTCAGCCCGACGGGGAGAACTGTCATAGTCACAGGTGAGAGGGACCTCAGCCCGACGGGGAGAACTGTCATAGTCACAGGTGAGAGGGACCTCAGCCCGACGGGGAGAACTGTCATAGTCACAGGTGAGAGGGACCTCAGCCCGACGGGGAGAACTGTCATAGTCACAGGTGAGAGGGACCTCAGCCCGACGGGGAGAACTGTCATAGTCACAGGTGAGAGGGACCTCAGCCCGACGGGGAGAACTGTCATAGTCACAGGTGAGAGGGACCTCAGCCCGACGGGGAGAACTGTCATAGTCACAGGTGAGAGGGACCTCAGCCCGACGGGGAGAACTGTCATAGTCACAGGTGAGAGGGACCTCAGCCCGACGGGGAGAACTGTCATAGTCACAGGTGAGAGGGACCTCAGCCCGACGGGGAGAACTGTCATAGTCACAGGTGAGAGGGACCTCAGCCCGACGGGGAGAACTGTCATAGTCACAGGTGAGAGGGACCTCAGCCCGACGGGGAGAACTGTCATAGTCACAGGTGAGAGGGACCTCAGCCCGACGGGGAGAACTGTCATAGTCACAGGTGAGAGGGACCTCAGCCCGACGGGGAGAACTGTCATAGTCACAGGTGAGAGGGACCTCAGCCCGACGGGGAGAACTGTCATAGTCACAGGTGAGAGGGACCTCAGCCCGACGGGGAGAACTGTCATAGTCACAGGTGAGAGGGACCTCAGCCCGACGGGGAGAACTGTCATAGTCACAGGTGAGAGGGACCTCAGCCCGACGGGGAGAACTGTCATAGTCACAGGTGAGAGGGACCTCAGCCCGACGGGGAGAACTGTCATAGTCACAGGTGAGAGGGACCTCAGCCCGACGGGGAGAACTGTCATAGTCACAGGTGAGAGGGACCTCAGCCCGACGGGGAGAACTGTCATAGTCACAGGTGAGAGGGACCTCAGCCCGACGGGGAGAACTGTCATAGTCACAGGTGAGAGGGACCTCAGCCCGACGGGGAGAACTGTCATAGTCACAGGTGAGAGGGACCTCAGCCCGACGGGGAGAACTGTCATAGTCACAGGTGAGAGGGACCTCAGCCCGACGGGGAGAACTGTCATAGTCACAGGTGAGAGGGACCTCAGCCCGACGGGGAGAACTGTCATAGTCACAGGTGAGAGGGACCTCAGCCCGACGGGGAGAACTGTCATAGTCACAGGTGAGAGGGACCTCAGCCCGACGGGGAGAACTGTCATAGTCACAGGTGAGAGGGACCTCAGCCCGACGGGGAGAACTGTCATAGTCACAGGTGAGAGGGACCTCAGCCCGACGGGGAGAACTGTCATAGTCACAGGTGAGAGGGACCTCAGCCCGACGGGGAGAACTGTCATAGTCACAGGTGAGAGGGACCTCAGCCCGACGGGGAGAACTGTCATAGTCACAGGTGAGAGGGACCTCAGCCCGACGGGGAGAACTGTCATAGTCACAGGTGAGAGGGACCTCAGCCCGACGGGGAGAACTGTCATAGTCACAGGTGAGAGGGACCTCAGCCCGACGGGGAGAACTGTCATAGTCACAGGTGAGAGGGACCTCAGCCCGACGGGGAGAACTGTCATAGTCACAGGTGAGAGGGACCTCAGCCCGACGGGGAGAACTGTCATAGTCACAGGTGAGAGGGACCTCAGCCCGACGGGGAGAACTGTCATAGTCACAGGTGAGAGGGACCTCAGCCCGACGGGGAGAACTGTCATAGTCACAGGTGAGAGGGACCTCAGCCCGACGGGGAGAACTGTCATAGTCACAGGTGAGAGGGACCTCAGCCCGACGGGGAGAACTGTCATAGTCACAGGTGAGAGGGACCTCAGCCCGACGGGGAGAACTGTCATAGTCACAGGTGAGAGGGACCTCAGCCCGACGGGGAGAACTGTCATAGTCACAGGTGAGAGGGACCTCAGCCCGACGGGGAGAACTGTCATAGTCACAGGTGAGAGGGACCTCAGCCCGACGGGGAGAACTGTCATAGTCACAGGTGAGAGGGACCTCAGCCCGACGGGGAGAACTGTCATAGTCACAGGTGAGAGGGACCTCAGCCCGACGGGGAGAACTGTCATAGTCACAGGTGAGAGGGACCTCAGCCCGACGGGGAGAACTGTCATAGTCACAGGTGAGAGGGACCTCAGCCCGACGGGGAGAACTGTCATAGTCACAGGTGAGAGGGACCTCAGCCCGACGGGGAGAACTGTCATAGTCACAGGTGAGAGGGACCTCAGCCCGACGGGGAGAACTGTCATAGTCACAGGTGAGAGGGACCTCAGCCCGACGGGGAGAACTGTCATAGTCACAGGTGAGAGGGACCTCAGCCCGACGGGGAGAACTGTCATAGTCACAGGTGAGAGGGACCTCAGCCCGACGGGGAGAACTGTCATAGTCACAGGTGAGAGGGACCTCAGCCCGACGGGGAGAACTGTCATAGTCACAGGTGAGAGGGACCTCAGCCCGACGGGGAGAACTGTCATAGTCACAGGTGAGAGGGACCTCAGCCCGACGGGGAGAACTGTCATAGTCACAGGTGAGAGGGACCTCAGCCCGACGGGGAGAACTGTCATAGTCACAGGTGAGAGGGACCTCAGCCCGACGGGGAGAACTGTCATAGTCACAGGTGAGAGGGACCTCAGCCCGACGGGGAGAACTGTCATAGTCACAGGTGAGAGGGACCTCAGCCCGACGGGGAGAACTGTCATAGTCACAGGTGAGAGGGACCTCAGCCCGACGGGGAGAACTGTCATAGTCACAGGTGAGAGGGACCTCAGCCCGACGGGGAGAACTGTCATAGTCACAGGTGAGAGGGACCTCAGCCCGACGGGGAGAACTGTCATAGTCACAGGTGAGAGGGACCTCAGCCCGACGGGGAGAACTGTCATAGTCACAGGTGAGAGGGACCTCAGCCCGACGGGGAGAACTGTCATAGTCACAGGTGAGAGGGACCTCAGCCCGACGGGGAGAACTGTCATAGTCACAGGTGAGAGGGACCTCAGCCCGACGGGGAGAACTGTCATAGTCACAGGTGAGAGGGACCTCAGCCCGACGGGGAGAACTGTCATAGTCACAGGTGAGAGGGACCTCAGCCCGACGGGGAGAACTGTCATAGTCACAGGTGAGAGGGACCTCAGCCCGACGGGGAGAACTGTCATAGTCACAGGTGAGAGGGACCTCAGCCCGACGGGGAGAACTGTCATAGTCACAGGTGAGAGGGACCTCAGCCCGACGGGGAGAACTGTCATAGTCACAGGTGAGAGGGACCTCAGCCCGACGGGGAGAACTGTCATAGTCACAGGTGAGAGGGACCTCAGCCCGACGGGGAGAACTGTCATAGTCACAGGTGAGAGGGACCTCAGCCCGACGGGGAGAACTGTCATAGTCACAGGTGAGAGGGACCTCAGCCCGACGGGGAGAACTGTCATAGTCACAGGTGAGAGGGACCTCAGCCCGACGGGGAGAACTGTCATAGTCACAGGTGAGAGGGACCTCAGCCCGACGGGGAGAACTGTCATAGTCACAGGTGAGAGGGACCTCAGCCCGACGGGGAGAACTGTCATAGTCACAGGTGAGAGGGACCTCAGCCCGACGGGGAGAACTGTCATAGTCACAGGTGAGAGGGACCTCAGCCCGACGGGGAGAACTGTCATAGTCACAGGTGAGAGGGACCTCAGCCCGACGGGGAGAACTGTCATAGTCACAGGTGAGAGGGACCTCAGCCCGACGGGGAGAACTGTCATAGTCACAGGTGAGAGGGACCTCAGCCCGACGGGGAGAACTGTCATAGTCACAGGTGAGAGGGACCTCAGCCCGACGGGGAGAACTGTCATAGTCACAGGTGAGAGGGACCTCAGCCCGACGGGGAGAACTGTCATAGTCACAGGTGAGAGGGACCTCAGCCCGACGGGGAGAACTGTCATAGTCACAGGTGAGAGGGACCTCAGCCCGACGGGGAGAACTGTCATAGTCACAGGTGAGAGGGACCTCAGCCCGACGGGGAGAACTGTCATAGTCACAGGTGAGAGGGACCTCAGCCCGACGGGGAGAACTGTCATAGTCACAGGTGAGAGGGACCTCAGCCCGACGGGGAGAACTGTCATAGTCACAGGTGAGAGGGACCTCAGCCCGACGGGGAGAACTGTCATAGTCACAGGTGAGAGGGACCTCAGCCCGACGGGGAGAACTGTCATAGTCACAGGTGAGAGGGACCTCAGCCCGACGGGGAGAACTGTCATAGTCACAGGTGAGAGGGACCTCAGCCCGACGGGGAGAACTGTCATAGTCACAGGTGAGAGGGACCTCAGCCCGACGGGGAGAACTGTCATAGTCACAGGTGAGAGGGACCTCAGCCCGACGGGGAGAACTGTCATAGTCACAGGTGAGAGGGACCTCAGCCCGACGGGGAGAACTGTCATAGTCACAGGTGAGAGGGACCTCAGCCCGACGGGGAGAACTGTCATAGTCACAGGTGAGAGGGACCTCAGCCCGACGGGGAGAACTGTCATAGTCACAGGTGAGAGGGACCTCAGCCCGACGGGGAGAACTGTCATAGTCACAGGTGAGAGGGACCTCAGCCCGACGGGGAGAACTGTCATAGTCACAGGTGAGAGGGACCTCAGCCCGACGGGGAGAACTGTCATAGTCACAGGTGAGAGGGACCTCAGCCCGACGGGGAGAACTGTCATAGTCACAGGTGAGAGGGACCTCAGCCCGACGGGGAGAACTGTCATAGTCACAGGTGAGAGGGACCTCAGCCCGACGGGGAGAACTGTCATAGTCACAGGTGAGAGGGACCTCAGCCCGACGGGGAGAACTGTCATAGTCACAGGTGAGAGGGACCTCAGCCCGACGGGGAGAACTGTCATAGTCACAGGTGAGAGGGACCTCAGCCCGACGGGGAGAACTGTCATAGTCACAGGTGAGAGGGACCTCAGCCCGACGGGGAGAACTGTCATAGTCACAGGTGAGAGGGACCTCAGCCCGACGGGGAGAACTGTCATAGTCACAGGTGAGAGGGACCTCAGCCCGACGGGGAGAACTGTCATAGTCACAGGTGAGAGGGACCTCAGCCCGACGGGGAGAACTGTCATAGTCACAGGTGAGAGGGACCTCAGCCCGACGGGGAGAACTGTCATAGTCACAGGTGAGAGGGACCTCAGCCCGACGGGGAGAACTGTCATAGTCACAGGTGAGAGGGACCTCAGCCCGACGGGGAGAACTGTCATAGTCACAGGTGAGAGGGACCTCAGCCCGACGGGGAGAACTGTCATAGTCACAGGTGAGAGGGACCTCAGCCCGACGGGGAGAACTGTCATAGTCACAGGTGAGAGGGACCTCAGCCCGACGGGGAGAACTGTCATAGTCACAGGTGAGAGGGACCTCAGCCCGACGGGGAGAACTGTCATAGTCACAGGTGAGAGGGACCTCAGCCCGACGGGGAGAACTGTCATAGTCACAGGTGAGAGGGACCTCAGCCCGACGGGGAGAACTGTCATAGTCACAGGTGAGAGGGACCTCAGCCCGACGGGGAGAACTGTCATAGTCACAGGTGAGAGGGACCTCAGCCCGACGGGGAGAACTGTCATAGTCACAGGTGAGAGGGACCTCAGCCCGACGGGGAGAACTGTCATAGTCACAGGTGAGAGGGACCTCAGCCCGACGGGGAGAACTGTCATAGTCACAGGTGAGAGGGACCTCAGCCCGACGGGGAGAACTGTCATAGTCACAGGTGAGAGGGACCTCAGCCCGACGGGGAGAACTGTCATAGTCACAGGTGAGAGGGACCTCAGCCCGACGGGGAGAACTGTCATAGTCACAGGTGAGAGGGACCTCAGCCCGACGGGGAGAACTGTCATAGTCACAGGTGAGAGGGACCTCAGCCCGACGGGGAGAACTGTCATAGTCACAGGTGAGAGGGACCTCAGCCCGACGGGGAGAACTGTCATAGTCACAGGTGAGAGGGACCTCAGCCCGACGGGGAGAACTGTCATAGTCACAGGTGAGAGGGACCTCAGCCCGACGGGGAGAACTGTCATAGTCACAGGTGAGAGGGACCTCAGCCCGACGGGGAGAACTGTCATAGTCACAGGTGAGAGGGACCTCAGCCCGACGGGGAGAACTGTCATAGTCACAGGTGAGAGGGACCGCAGCCCGACGGGGAGAACTGTCATAGTCACAGGTGAGAGGGACCGCAGCCCGACGGGGAGAACTGTCATAGTCACAGGTGAGAGGGACCGCAGCCCGACGGGGAGAACTGTCATAGTCACAGGTGAGAGGGACCGCAGCCCGACGGGGAGAACTGTCATAGTCACAGGTGAGAGGGACCGCAGCCCGACGGGGAGAACTGTCATAGTCACAGGTGAGAGGGACCGCAGCCCGACGGGGAGAACTGTCATAGTCACAGGTGAGAGGGACCGCAGCCCGACGGGGAGAACTGTCATAGTCACAGGTGAGAGGGACCGCAGCCCGACGGGGAGAACTGTCATAGTCACAGGTGAGAGGGACCGCAGCCCGACGGGGAGAACTGTCATAGTCACAGGTGAGAGGGACCGCAGCCCGACGGGGAGAACTGTCATAGTCACAGGTGAGAGGGACCGCAGCCCGACGGGGAGAACTGTCATAGTCACAGGTGAGAGGGACCGCAGCCCGACGGGGAGAACTGTCATAGTCACAGGTGAGAGGGACCGCAGCCCGACGGGGAGAACTGTCATAGTCACAGGTGAGAGGGACCGCAGCCCGACGGGGAGAACTGTCATAGTCACAGGTGAGAGGGACCGCAGCCCGACGGGGAGAACTGTCATAGTCACAGGTGAGAGGGACCGCAGCCCGACGGGGAGAACTGTCATAGTCACAGGTGAGAGGGACCGCAGCCCGACGGGGAGAACTGTCATAGTCACAGGTGAGAGGGACCGCAGCCCGACGGGGAGAACTGTCATAGTCACAGGTGAGAGGGACCGCAGCCCGACGGGGAGAACTGTCATAGTCACAGGTGAGAGGGACCGCAGCCCGACGGGGAGAACTGTCATAGTCACAGGTGAGAGGGACCGCAGCCCGACGGGGAGAACTGTCATAGTCACAGGTGAGAGGGACCGCAGCCCGACGGGGAGAACTGTCATAGTCACAGGTGAGAGGGACCGCAGCCCGACGGGGAGAACTGTCATAGTCACAGGTGAGAGGGACCGCAGCCCGACGGGGAGAACTGTCATAGTCACAGGTGAGAGGGACCGCAGCCCGACGGGGAGAACTGTCATAGTCACAGGTGAGAGGGACCGCAGCCCGACGGGGAGAACTGTCATAGTCACAGGTGAGAGGGACCGCAGCCCGACGGGGAGAACTGTCATAGTCACAGGTGAGAGGGACCGCAGCCCGACGGGGAGAACTGTCATAGTCACAGGTGAGAGGGACCGCAGCCCGACGGGGAGAACTGTCATAGTCACAGGTGAGAGGGACCGCAGCCCGACGGGGAGAACTGTCATAGTCACAGGTGAGAGGGACCGCAGCCCGACGGGGAGAACTGTCATAGTCACAGGTGAGAGGGACCGCAGCCCGACGGGGAGAACTGTCATAGTCACAGGTGAGAGGGACCGCAGCCCGACGGGGAGAACTGTCATAGTCACAGGTGAGAGGGACCGCAGCCCGACGGGGAGAACTGTCATAGTCACAGGTGAGAGGGACCGCAGCCCGACGGGGAGAACTGTCATAGTCACAGGTGAGAGGGACCGCAGCCCGACGGGGAGAACTGTCATAGTCACAGGTGAGAGGGACCGCAGCCCGACGGGGAGAACTGTCATAGTCACAGGTGAGAGGGACCGCAGCCCGACGGGGAGAACTGTCATAGTCACAGGTGAGAGGGACCGCAGCCCGACGGGGAGAACTGTCATAGTCACAGGTGAGAGGGACCGCAGCCCGACGGGGAGAACTGTCATAGTCACAGGTGAGAGGGACCGCAGCCCGACGGGGAGAACTGTCATAGTCACAGGTGAGAGGGACCGCAGCCCGACGGGGAGAACTGTCATAGTCACAGGTGAGAGGGACCGCAGCCCGACGGGGAGAACTGTCATAGTCACAGGTGAGAGGGACCGCAGCCCGACGGGGAGAACTGTCATAGTCACAGGTGAGAGGGACCGCAGCCCGACGGGGAGAACTGTCATAGTCACAGGTGAGAGGGACCGCAGCCCGACGGGGAGAACTGTCATAGTCACAGGTGAGAGGGACCGCAGCCCGACGGGGAGAACTGTCATAGTCACAGGTGAGAGGGACCGCAGCCCGACGGGGAGAACTGTCATAGTCACAGGTGAGAGGGACCGCAGCCCGACGGGGAGAACTGTCATAGTCACAGGTGAGAGGGACCGCAGCCCGACGGGGAGAACTGTCATAGTCACAGGTGAGAGGGACCGCAGCCCGACGGGGAGAACTGTCATAGTCACAGGTGAGAGGGACCGCAGCCCGACGGGGAGAACTGTCATAGTCACAGGTGAGAGGGACCGCAGCCCGACGGGGAGAACTGTCATAGTCACAGGTGAGAGGGACCGCAGCCCGACGGGGAGAACTGTCATAGTCACAGGTGAGAGGGACCGCAGCCCGACGGGGAGAACTGTCATAGTCACAGGTGAGAGGGACCGCAGCCCGACGGGGAGAACTGTCATAGTCACAGGTGAGAGGGACCGCAGCCCGACGGGGAGAACTGTCATAGTCACAGGTGAGAGGGACCGCAGCCCGACGGGGAGAACTGTCATAGTCACAGGTGAGAGGGACCGCAGCCCGACGGGGAGAACTGTCATAGTCACAGGTGAGAGGGACCGCAGCCCGACGGGGAGAACTGTCATAGTCACAGGTGAGAGGGACCGCAGCCCGACGGGGAGAACTGTCATAGTCACAGGTGAGAGGGACCGCAGCCCGACGGGGAGAACTGTCATAGTCACAGGTGAGAGGGACCGCAGCCCGACGGGGAGAACTGTCATAGTCACAGGTGAGAGGGACCGCAGCCCGACGGGGAGAACTGTCATAGTCACAGGTGAGAGGGACCGCAGCCCGACGGGGAGAACTGTCATAGTCACAGGTGAGAGGGACCGCAGCCCGACGGGGAGAACTGTCATAGTCACAGGTGAGAGGGACCGCAGCCCGACGGGGAGAACTGTCATAGTCACAGGTGAGAGGGACCGCAGCCCGACGGGGAGAACTGTCATAGTCACAGGTGAGAGGGACCGCAGCCCGACGGGGAGAACTGTCATAGTCACAGGTGAGAGGGACCGCAGCCCGACGGGGAGAACTGTCATAGTCACAGGTGAGAGGGACCGCAGCCCGACGGGGAGAACTGTCATAGTCACAGGTGAGAGGGACCGCAGCCCGACGGGGAGAACTGTCATAGTCACAGGTGAGAGGGACCGCAGCCCGACGGGGAGAACTGTCATAGTCACAGGTGAGAGGGACCGCAGCCCGACGGGGAGAACTGTCATAGTCACAGGTGAGAGGGACCGCAGCCCGACGGGGAGAACTGTCATAGTCACAGGTGAGAGGGACCGCAGCCCGACGGGGAGAACTGTCATAGTCACAGGTGAGAGGGACCGCAGCCCGACGGGGAGAACTGTCATAGTCACAGGTGAGAGGGACCGCAGCCCGACGGGGAGAACTGTCATAGTCACAGGTGAGAGGGACCGCAGCCCGACGGGGAGAACTGTCATAGTCACAGGTGAGAGGGACCGCAGCCCGACGGGGAGAACTGTCATAGTCACAGGTGAGAGGGACCGCAGCCCGACGGGGAGAACTGTCATAGTCACAGGTGAGAGGGACCGCAGCCCGACGGGGAGAACTGTCATAGTCACAGGTGAGAGGGACCGCAGCCCGACGGGGAGAACTGTCATAGTCACAGGTGAGAGGGACCGCAGCCCGACGGGGAGAACTGTCATAGTCACAGGTGAGAGGGACCGCAGCCCGACGGGGAGAACTGTCATAGTCACAGGTGAGAGGGACCGCAGCCCGACGGGGAGAACTGTCATAGTCACAGGTGAGAGGGACCGCAGCCCGACGGGGAGAACTGTCATAGTCACAGGTGAGAGGGACCGCAGCCCGACGGGGAGAACTGTCATAGTCACAGGTGAGAGGGACCGCAGCCCGACGGGGAGAACTGTCATAGTCACAGGTGAGAGGGACCGCAGCCCGACGGGGAGAACTGTCATAGTCACAGGTGAGAGGGACCGCAGCCCGACGGGGAGAACTGTCATAGTCACAGGTGAGAGGGACCGCAGCCCGACGGGGAGAACTGTCATAGTCACAGGTGAGAGGGACCGCAGCCCGACGGGGAGAACTGTCATAGTCACAGGTGAGAGGGACCGCAGCCCGACGGGGAGAACTGTCATAGTCACAGGTGAGAGGGACCGCAGCCCGACGGGGAGAACTGTCATAGTCACAGGTGAGAGGGACCGCAGCCCGACGGGGAGAACTGTCATAGTCACAGGTGAGAGGGACCTCAGCCCGACGGGGAGAACTGTCACAGGTGAGAGGGACCTCAGCCCGACGGGGAGAACTGTCACAGGTGAGAGGGACCTCAGCCCGACGGGGAGAACTGTCACAGGTGAGAGGGACCTCAGCGGGACGGGGAGAACTGTCCTAGTGACAGGTGGGGACGACCTCAGCCCGACAGGGAGAACTGTCATATATCGCCAAGAGAGTTGAATCAACAGCACGAATAATTATCCCAATAGGGTCAGACCTGTGTGCCATCGCCAGTAGGGAGATCCAAACCAAAAAATCTCCAAAATCAAAGTCCAGGTAAATAAATAAGGTCTGGCAGCACTGCAGGATGCAGTAAAATCAGATGATCTTTATTTTCCCATCACCCACAAACAGCGACATTTCGGCTTATGAAAGCCTTCTTCATGGGGAGAACTGTCATAGTGACAGGTGAGGGCGACCTCAGCCCGACGGGGAGAACTGTCATAGTGACAGGTGAGGGCGACCTCAGCCCGACGGGGAGAACTGTCATAGTGACAGGTGGGGGCGACCTCAGCCCGACGGGGAGAACTGTCCTAGTGACAGGTGGGGGCGACCTCAGCCCGACGGGGAGAACGGTCCTAGTGACAGGTGGGGGCGACCTCAGCCCGACGGGGAGAACGGTCCTAGTGACAGGGGGGGCGACCTCAGCCCGACGGGGAGAACTGTACTAGTGACAAGTGGGGGCGACCTCAGCCCGACAGGGAGAACTGTCATAGTGACAGGTGAGGGCGACCTGAGCCTGACGGGGAGAACTGTCACAGTGACAGGTGGGGGCGACATCAGCCCGACGGGGAGAACTGTCATAGTGACAGGTGAGGGCGACCTGAGCCCGACGGGGAGGACTGTCATAGTGACAGGTGAGGGCGACCTCAGCCCGACGGGGAGAACTGTCATAGTGACAGGTGAGGGCGACCTGAGCCCGACGGGGAGGACTGTCATAGTGACAGGTGAGGGCGACCTCAGCCCGACGGGGAGGACTGTCACAGTGACAGGTGAGGGCGACCTCAGCCCGACGGGGAGGACTGTCACAGTGACAGGTGAGGGCGACCTCAGCCCGACGGGGAGGACTGTCACAGTGGCAGGTGAGGGCGACCTCAGCCCGACGGGGAGGACTGTCACAGTGGCAGGTGAGGGCGACCTCAGCCCGACGGGGAGGACTGTCACAGTGGCAGGTGAGGGCGACCTCAGCCCGACGGGGAGGACTGTCACAGTGGCAGGTGAGGGCGACCTCAGCCCGACGGGGAGGACTGTCACAGTGGCAGGTGAGGGCGACCTCAGCCCGACGGGGAGGACTGTCACAGTGGCAGGTGAGGGCGACCTCAGCCCGACGGGGAGGACTGTCACAGTGGCAGGTGAGGGCGACCTCAGCCCGACGGGGAGGACTGTCACAGTGGCAGGTGAGGGCGACCTCAGCCCGACGGGGAGGACTGTCACAGTGGCAGGTGAGGGCGACCTCAGCCCGACGGGGAGGACTGTCACAGTGGCAGGTGAGGGCGACCTCAGCCCGACGGGGAGGACTGTCACAGTGGCAGGTGAGGGCGACCTCAGCCCGACGGGGAGGACTGTCACAGTGGCAGGTGAGGGCGACCTCAGCCCGACGGGGAGGACTGTCACAGTGGCAGGTGAGGGCGACCTCAGCCCGACGGGGAGGACTGTCACAGTGGCAGGTGAGGGCGACCTCAGCCCGACGGGGAGGACTGTCACAGTGGCAGGTGAGGGCGACCTCAGCCCGACGGGGAGGACTGTCACAGTGGCAGGTGAGGGCGACCTCAGCCCGACGGGGAGGACTGTCACAGTGGCAGGTGAGGGCGACCTCAGCCCGACGGGGAGGACTGTCACAGTGGCAGGTGAGGGCGACCTCAGCCCGACGGGGAGGACTGTCACAGTGGCAGGTGAGGGCGACCTCAGCCCGACGGGGAGGACTGTCACAGTGGCAGGTGAGGGCGACCTCAGCCCGACGGGGAGAATCATCAGGCCGGATTCACACGTGCATATGCGTTTTTTCCGTACATATTTGTGCCATGTTTTTGGGCGCTGCGCATTTGCGTGTCCAACAGCACTCTTTGGTAGAATTGCGCACCGACGCTCTCAGCCATTGAAATGGCTAATTAGTGTAACGAGGCCAAGATGTGTTCTGTCCTCTGCGGACGCCCAGGAAGGTGGGGCGCTGCGACTGGTTTTTGTGACTGAATTGTGCAACTATGAGCATGTGAACAAACCCATTGAAACCAATGGCTTCTATTATCTGCGTATCGTGCTTAAATCCATCTGTGTGAATCCGGCCTCCTAGCCACAGGTAACCAGCAGGGGGCGCTCCACGGCTCGAGGTTTCCTGGGTTTTATCCCCCTTTGAACATGGCTTTTTTTAGTTTTTTTATTTATTTATTTTTGATGATTTTCTCCTCCTCGCACTCGAGCAATCCCAGGTTTTTTATTCTTCTACCGACCGCTACGTGTGACGGCTTGTTTTTTTGCGGGAGGAGTTGTAGTTTTCAGTGATTCAGTTTACTGCAGCATATACGGCACTGAAAAAGTTTTAAAAATTTCTAAGCGGGGTGAAACGGGAAAAAAACGCAATTTCACCTTATTTTTACAGCCTACAGACTGTGGCAGAAACGCTCTAACTGTATTCTGCGGTCAGTCGGATTACGCGGATGCCAAATGTCTTTCTTTTGTTGTAAAACCAAGAAAAAAAGTTTTTTTGTACGGTGTTAGTCGGTACTGCGAAATGTGATTGTTCCTAGCAAGAGAAACCAAGTAATCTTGTAGATATGATACCTTTTAATGGCTAACAAAAATACATGATGTTGCAGCGAGCTTTCAGACCTCTCAGGGTCCTTTCTCAGGCATAATGGAACAGATCTACAGACGTGTTTACTATGTGGAATCCTGAGGCCTCGTTCACACAGGCTACAAAACATGTGAAGGAACCCATTGGAAACCATGAGCTTCACATACATGTGTTCTGTAGCCCGTGTGAAAGAGGCCTAATATTCCAACATCCCACACGAGGATGGACTGACCGCCTGCCAGGCGCACCTTGAGGCCAATGGGGTTTCCTCTGAATCGGTGCTACAACTCACAAGATTCATCCTCAATCATTTCTCCTCTGGCAAGGAGATATTCCTGCAACTCACCGGAACCACAATGGGCAGTAAAATGGCACCGCAATATGCCAACCTTTAGATGGCAATACTGGAGAGTGACTTTCTGGCCTCCTGCCACAACAAACCATTGGCCAACTTCCGCTACATTGATGACATCATAATCATCTGGACCAACACTGAACAAGAACTAATAAAATTCCATGAAAGATTCAATGCATCCCACCCCACCGTAAACCTGACATTAAGCTTCTTGTATACCGAAATCAACCTTTTTGGACACCACCATAAAGATTTCAAACAACTCAATACAGACATCCCTGTATCGAAAACTGATAGATCGCCCACATACCTCAGATGGGACAGTTTCCATCCTAAACACATCAAAAAGTCCATAGTCTACAGCCAGGCCATCAGATACAACCGGATCTGATCCAACCCAACAGAACATTTATACCATCTTACAAGGACATTTGTAAATCAGGGCTACCATCCCACCTCAATTGATGACCAAATCACCAGAGCCACCAGGATACCCAGAAATCAACTACTCCAATACAAGGAGAAGGAAAGAAACAATCGTGTGCCTTTAGTAGTGACCTACAATCCGCAGCTAGAAATACTAAGGAAAACTGCAAAGAAACACCATCATGCCCTACACAAGGATGACCGTCTGAAAACCATATTCCCGGACCCTCCCCTTCTGTGTTACAGGCAACCTCAAAATTTGAGGAACCTTGAAATCAGGAGTGCATTGCCCTCCGACACACAAAAAAGAACTTATCCCTGTAATGTAAGGAGCTCTAAGACCTGCTCACATGTACTGACTGCGGACAGGATCCCCAACACACAGCAGGACTATAAGATCCAGGGGACATTCACATGTTCCTCGTCCAATGTTGTGTACCTGATCCTGTGCAGTAAATGTCCTGTTGGGGGCCTTTATATCAGGTAAACAGGACAAAAACTGAGAGCCAGGATGAGATCTCATCTCCACATGATTAGAGAGGGAAAGATGTAATAATTACCTGTGGCAAAACATTTTTGTGGTCACGGACACAGCATAGAGCAGATGAGTTATACTGAAGGGCAACTTCAAGTCGCAGCGTCACAGAAGAATTTGGGAGTATTAAGTTGATGACCATTTTTGATACTCTCAAGAATGGAATGAACCTTGGAGCGGTGTTCTTGTATCAGTGGAGAATATGAAAGGTCAAGAGGGGCGTCCTTAAGGAGAGCACCCAGGAGGTGTGTTGAGACACCTGAGGGGTGAGTGGGTTGGGGGATGGCATCGTCTCTTCCCAAGGAGAGCACCCAGAAAGGGTGCTATTCCCAAGCCTTGTTTTATAGACTTGGTAAAAACTCATACATTGATTTAAAAGAATGCTGTCATCCAATAGGTGGCGCTGCAGAGGTATTATTCCATCTTCCTTGTTTGCAGGTCTGAAGGAGAGATTTCACATTCCTTGTCACTGGACTAATTATTTACTGTTATGGTCATCCCTCCCTGCTATTGATCCCAGCATGTCTGTGCCCTTCTACTCTCTGTATCTGGTAATTATGTTCCTGCCCTCCCATGTGATCATGTGTATTTATTAAATATTACTTAAGAGTTGTTCCATTATGCCTGATGATGAATCCTAAGTAGGTCTGAAAGCTCGCTGTATCATCATGTATTTTTGTTAGCCAATAAAAGGTCTCATATCTACAAGATTACTTGGTTTCTCTTACTGAGAACGATCCCTTTTTTTTTCTTTGTTGCACTGCTTTCAAAAAATATATTATTTTTAGATTCCTCGCTGTCTCCTGTCCACCATGACATTTTTTTTTTCCGTCAATGACGTTCGTTGGATTCTTGTTTTTGACATGTAGTTACTATTGGTACCGTTTTGGGGCACATATACCACTTTTTTATCCTTTTTTTTTTTTTTATGCTTTGTACTTTTTTTGTCACCAGATAAGAGGAAAATGTTGGCATTATTTTTGTTTCGTGTTCGCTGTGCGGTATGGATAATGCATTATTTTAATAGATTGGACTTTCCCAGATGCAATAATGCCAAAAATGTTATTTTATATCTTTATGTTTAAGTATGGATTCCGCCGTGTGAACATTCCGGTAGAGTCCATTGTGTGATCTCTGCAGTTACAGGTTTTATGACACACGAGTCGCTTCTTAGTCGTTTCACTGACTCCATATCATATTTGTATCTATAGGAGGAAATGTTGGGATCGGCAAGATGACGGCGCTGGACTTGGCCAAGCGGGGCGCTCGCGTTATTCTGGCTTGCCGTGTAAAAGAAACCGCAGAAGCCGCCGCATACGACATAAGGAGAGTAAGTGCGCCACTCACAGGAGACATTTGTGAAGTTCTTACAGCGGGTTCATCACAGACGCACGTTATCTGCTGTGCACAGCCTTCTGATCAGTGGGGGTCCGACTGACCGATGGAACTTCCACTGAGATGCTCACAACCCCTCTATTCACGTCAATGGGACTGCTAGAGATGGCATGTATGTGACCACCACTTCATTCATTCAGAGATGTGCTGGACCACCATTTTCCGGATCGGTGGGGGTACCATTGGTCAAACCTCCACAGATCCCCCTATCCTGTGGATAAGGATAACTTGTTTTTGCGGTAAAACCCTTTAAAGGGAACCTGCCAACTTCTATGAGCACAGTAAGCTAAAGGCCCGTTTACACTCAAAGATGATTGCTCAAAAGATAGGGAGATTGACAGACTAAGCGATCATTTTGCGTAAGCTTATAATAGGAGTTAATGCCCATTAGCAGCTTATTCCCTTCATTTGCATGTAAATGAGCCTCCGGAGCTGTATGTAGAGAACAGCAGGTGGTCTGTTCTCCGCATACAGTTCCTTTGTTCTGTTGTGGGGCTGCAAGCTGAATACAATGTAATCAGCACTCTCCGTGATGAACACAACATGCAGTCTCTGCTATCCACTCTCCGGCTGAACGATGGATTTTATGCTCCCCTAAAAATCGTCATTCAGACGAAGATGGGAGCACTTACACACAACGATTATCACTCAAACGATTGCTTTTGAGTGAATTTTCATAGAATCTTAGAATGGTAGAGTTGGAAGGAACCTCCAGGGTCATCGGGTCCAACCCCCTTCTCAGTGCAAGTGCAGGATTCATTTTGAGTGGTAATCGTTGCGTGTAAATGGGGCTTAAGTTGTGGTGCTCACAGCCCGGTCCTGAGGAGTCTGTGGATTTACTTCTTCCACTCGCCTGGCTCACGTACAGTAGTTAAAAATGTACCTACTGTAGGAAAATGGTAACATCAGGCTTATTATGTCATGTACAGTCCTGTGCAAAAGCTTCAGGCAGGTGTGGAAACAATGCTGCAAAGTAAGAATCCTTTCAGAAATAGACGTGTTAATTGACAAAAATAAACTATTAACAAAACACAAAGTGAATCAACAAAAGGAATCTAATCGCATCAATATTTGGGATGACCACCCTTTGGCTTCAAAACGCATCAATTCTTCTAGGTACACTTGCACAGTTTATTCCGACCATCTTGGAGAACTAAGCACAGATCTTCTGTGGATGTAGGCTTGCTCAAATCCTTCTGTCTCTTTATGTAATCCCAGACAGACTGAATGATGTGAGATCAGGGCTCTGTGGGGCAGTATGATCACTTCCAGGACTCCTTGTTCTTCTTTACACTGAAGATAGTTCTTAATGACATTAGCTGGATGTTTGGAGTTGTTGTCCTGCTGTAGGATAAATCTGGAGCCAATCAGATGTCTCCCTGATGGTATTACATGATGGATAAGTATCTGCCTGTATTTCTCAGCATTGAGGACAACATTAATCCTGACCAAATCCCCAACTCCATTGGCTGAAATGCAGTCCCAAATTTGCCAGGAACCTTCACCATGATTCACTGCTGCCTGCAGACACTCATTATTGTACCGCTCTCCACCATGCTTCACTGCTGCCTGCAGACACTCATTATTGTACCGCTCTCCACCAGGCTTCACTGCTGCCTGCAGACACTCATTATTGTCCCGCTCTCCACCAGGCTTCACTGCTGCCTGCAGACACTCCTTATTGTCCCGCTCTCCACCAGGCTTCACTGCTGCCTGCAGACACTCATTATTGTCTGACTATTCAGTACTAGCGGCCACCTCTAGTGCTCATGCAATATCACTTTCACGGGAGCTGTCAGATCCTTGCCTGTCATTTCATATCAAGGGGTCTAATGTGGTTGGATTGTGCCAACCGTGTTTCATTATTTTCCCCAAAGATATGTGTTCGGCAGCTAGTTATCCAACCCTGCCTCCATAGAATAAGCTTGCAGACTCCACTGAGCGTCCATGCTTTTGGGCATGTCGGCAATCTGAATTGTTAGCCAAACGACTATTGAAAGTCTGGGTTCAGTTTAAAGTTACTGCATTTGGAAAATTGTCACTCAGAACAAGACATCACCGTGTAGTGATCCCTGCGGGCGGTTAGGGAATATGTAACAGCATGAAGGTGTAGGCATGTACCTTAAAGATGTCTTATGTCTTCTTCAGCTCTCTGGCAATAATCAGGTGCTCTTCATGAAGCTTGATCTGGCCTCCATCGCATCAATTAGGTCATTCTGCAAAACGTTTCTGAGCAGTGAACCTCGTCTGGACATCCTTATAAACAATGCAGGTGAGACGACAGCATCAATGGACTCGTTCTATCCTGATATGGTGATCAGTATATACAATGAATAACCACTTTATTGTAGACGCCCATCCAGTAGTGCCTTCGGCTAGTCCAGCATTGGTGACCAGGGCTCGTTGGAAGTCACTCAGATCGCTCAATTTTCCCATTCCAATGTGGATGCACACTGAAATAGATCCAAAGAAGGCTTGCTTACTGCAGTTTTTGCTGTGCTCCGGGGTCACCTATCTGATTTCCATACAATGAAGCTCCAATCTTAAGGTCCATTGACACGCAACGATTATCACTCAAAATTCATTCAAACTATGGCATATGAGAATAATCATTGCATGTAAACGCTGCCATCGTTCACTCTTTGGCTGAATGATGATTTTTAAGGTGAGCTTAAAAATCCATTGTTCAGCCGGAGAGAGATAACAGAGACCGCACGCTGTGTTCTGCACGGAATTTGGAGATTACATTGTATTCAGTTGACAGCCCGTGCTAGAACAATAGAGCTGTGTGCAGAGCTCAGACCACATGCTGTGCTCTGCAAACAGCTTCCAGAGGCCCCTTTACACGCAAATGATGCAGATGAAGTCTTAATGGACATTAGTGTCCATTAACACGATGCAAAAAGATTACCTAAACTGTCAATCTTTCAATCGTTTGAAAGATTGTCTTTGCGTGTAAATGGACCCTAACACCCCCACTATTTATTTTGGATACGTATAACCCAAGTTCTGATCTGACAGTATTTATGGGATTTGTTTTTCTTCTGACTTTTTTTAGGTATTGAAGGTAAAGGCAAGACTGAGGATGGCTTCAATTTGGTCTTTGGAGTCAATCACTTAGGTCATTTTCTGTTGACTGAATTGCTCTTGGATCGTCTCAAGCAGTGCAGTCCAAGTCGTATAGTGGTTCTTGCCTCTAACGCCCATAAAAAGGGAAGGATTGATTTCAAGAATCTTAATCCACCTGGAGAAACGTGGAAGGAAATTCTCCAGGCGTATTGTGATAGTAAACTCGCCAATATTCTGTTTGTTCGTGAGCTGGCCAACAGATTACAAGGCACTGATGTCACTTGTTATGCTGTTCACCCAGGTAGGTGCCCACCCGTCCGTGCTGTTCTTCAGTTACATAGGGCTGACTGCCTAACCACAGCGCAGTGTGAATAATTTGTCTTTGATAGTGACTCAAGAGTAACTCATTAACTCACTGGTTACATAGCCTAGAAGTGGTTTTTCACATTTTATTCTTCGCTCTGTACCGCACATGCCCTCCAAGTAAGGGTCCTTTTAGACAAGCTGATTATCGTTTGAATGAGCGAGCAAACGCGTTCGCTCTTGTACCTGCCTGTCTAAACAGGCGGCACATCATTGGCTTTAAATGCCGCTGCCGATTATAACAACAGCATTTAAATATACCGTACGCCACTCGCCACCCCCCCCTCCCCCCCTCCCTACCCCGCGATGAGATTGCAGGGGGCCGTGCAGCCTTATGAAATGCCCCAGGACTATTTTGGCAGTATGCCTAACAAGCCATCCCCTTAAGGTGGCTTGATAGACTGCCTGCCCAATCACAGTATGATGTAATGCTATGACATTATATGATCGTGCAGGAGCGATCAAAGCATCGCAAGTTGTCCGCCGTGGGGACTGAAAAAAAAAAAAAAGTGAAAGTAAGCACAATAAAATTACTAATTGTTTAAGAAAAAACAAAAAAAAACCTTTTGCCATATTTGCCATAAAATAACCTAAATAATAAAATAAAAATACATATTTGCTATCGCTGCTTCCTTAAGAGTCCAGTCTATCAAAGTAACGCATTATTTACCCCGCCTAGTGAACGAAGTCTGAAAAAAATAGAAAGGAAGAGAGAACACCAGAAATGCACTCCAAGGAAAAATGCAATAAAAAGTGATCAAAAACTCATATTTATTCCAAGATATCAACGGACACTACAGGACGTACCGCACGAAATGAGTCCTCGCACAACTATGTCGACAGAAAAATAAAAAAGTTATTGCGTGCAGAAGATGGCAGCAGAAAATAATTTTAAAAAATTAAATGTCTTTAAAAAAAATATAAAAGTAGTACAGCAAAAAAAAACTGAGTTTGGTATCCTAGTAAACATTCTGACCTATAAAATAAAGCTATCATGTCGCTTTTGTTGCAGTTTGTGCGATGTAGAAACAAGACCCACCGAAAGATGGCAGAATGTCGTTTTTTTTTTTTTTCATTTTACCCCATTTTTTTACGTCTTTCAGTGCATTCTACAGTACATTAAATAGTAACATTAAAAAAAAAACTCTTCCCGCAAAAACAAGCCCTCGTACAGCGATGTCAATGGATAAATAAAGGAGTTACGATTTTTTTAAAAGGGTCAGGGAAAAATGAAAGGGGGGGGGGGGGGGTCGCGTCATTAAGGGGTTAACGTATATGGTTGTGTATTGCAGAATTTATTGGTGTAGCTGGGGAAGTTGGCTATGAAGCTAATGCATGTTTGTTTATTTCTTATCCGTTGCATTGGGGGACAAAATTTAGACTGTGGGTACAGCTACTGCCACTAGGAGTTGAACCCTAAGCAAAAAAATGTTGCCTCCTCCTACCAGCTATACCCTCCTGCAGGCACCAAGCTAATCCGTTTTAGCTTAGTTTTCATAGGAGGTAGAACTCTTCATTCACTGGTCTTCAACTCTTATCCTATCTTATTTGGGAATACAGGGCTGGCATTGGATTCTGCCTGTTACACTACCGAGGAGGGCGAACAGACTGGAGCTAACCAGTGTGTTGTCAGTCCAACTCTTGGAAGACAAGGTGGCAAGTCAACATCCATTTAATCCTAACCCGCCAGCTGTAGTGGCCCTCACCTATTGGAGCCCTGCCTTTCTACCCAAAAGCAGGCGAACACACTGCTGAAGTCCTGGATGCCTGCAGGAGGGGTATAGCTGGTAGGAGCTAGCGCTCATTTGCTTAGGGTCCGCATCCTAGTAGCAGCAGCTATACCCACGGTGCCTGCAGGAGGGGTATAGCTGGTAGGAGCTAGCGCTCATTTGCTTAGGGTCCACCTCCTAGTAGTAGCAGCAGCTATAACCACGGTCTAAGCCGTGTCCCCCAATGAACGTGACGGGAAAGAGATTTAACGCTAAGTGCAAAAATCTTGTTTTCATGCCTCCTTCATTATCTCTTTCCTTACAGGTGTGGTGCTCACTAATTTAGGACGCAACTTGCCCCACTGGCTTCAGATACTACTGTTCCCCATTGCCTGGTTCCTACTGAAGACTCCTGTGGATGGAGCACAGACTTCTATTTACTGCGCTGTCCAAGAGGGCATTGAAATGTACAGTGGCCGCTACTTTGCCAATTGCCAGGCTCAACAGGTCAAGCCCCATGCTCGGGATGATGCAGTAGCCAAGAAACTGTGGGAGGTTAGCGAAGGGCTCCTTGGACTAACAAAATAAAAGTTCCACCACCTCCAGACATCCCACAACAAATAACCTTCTAAATCTATAGAGCCACCCATACATGTACATGCAGGTTCGAGAGCTCTTACCGAGCAACAATCTATGCAATTAATTAATTTTAAAAAAACATACAAAAATTGTTTTCTAAATAGATTTTACCAAAATATTCACTTAACTTAATTATTTTCCAAAGTTATTTCCAGGTCCCTCATAAGAAGCATGTCTATTCTCCACGGCATGCTAGTACACTATTTGTATGGAAGAAAAAGCCTCTAGAATGAGTTATTTTACTGCAAAACTCGGCATGCAGTTCCATCTCAGGCAGATATGCAAATGATTAGAATTGTGGTGTGATTACATGAACGGTCCTGCCACCTGAGGCCCTAAAAGTGGTTCCACTCTTGGCCTATAAAGGCTCTGAGGGGCTCCTTGTGTGCAGTGACCTCTTCTTCCGCTTGTGTAGAGCTTGTTGACCACCAGACGCCTCAACGACGCAATTGAAGAGCGACTATTAGAATGCGAGAAGCTGGATGGTCGCATTGATGAATTGCCGGCACGAGGACCGTTATAACCAGACTGTTAAGAGGTGTTGGGACCAGTGGATATGTGAGGGGACACACACGGACCACCAGTGAAGAGGATCATCTGATTGCCTAACGGGAACAAACGTCTCCAACTGTTTCGTTGTCCGCCATCCAGAGACGGGTGGCACTATCATTGCAGGCCCCTGTGTCTGTCATTTGCAGGTGCTTGACTGAATGATATTCGGCCTCACGGTGCCCATTATGTGTATGTCTTTAACACCCATCCACCGTCTCTGCTATTGTATTGGTGTCATGAACAACAAACCGGGAGCCACTCGGCTGAGTCCTGGGGGCTAAAGACAGGTGAGTGTGGGTTTTTTGTTTGTTTTTGTTTTCATTTTTTTATTTTTTTTAAATCCCATAGCCAGTCGCTAACATTTTTTTTGCGGTAATGACACAACCCCTTTAACCTACCTTCTTAGAAATTGGTGATATGTAGTGAAATCCTATAGGTAAGTGACCTTTTTAAATAAGGGTTCATGCACATCAGCTTTGGGGGATCCATTCAAAGTCTCGGCCATGGAATTCCTTTAAAATCCCAGACAAAATATGACTTTCTTCACTATTTTATCCCAGAAACTTTTGAACTCCAGTCTACCATATTAAATGCAGCTCAGGTTTTTTAAATGGGGAGGGGGTCATGTGATATATCATTCTTGGCTAGAATTTTCTCAGAAACTGTGTCAGTTTTGCCTTAGGTTTATTTGTTTACCAACTTTGCCCCCACTTAAAGGGGTTGTCCCGCAGAAGCAAGTGGGGTTACATACTTCTGTATGGCCATATTAATGCACTTTGTAATATACATCGTGCATTAAATATTGGCCATACAGAAGTTATACACTTATCCCCTTCTGGTGCTGGCGTCCCCGTCTCCATGGCGACGAGCTAACTGCTTCTCTGGTCGCACGAACAGTCGGGCTTGCGCAGACAGGAATCCCCTTCTGTAAGGTCCTTTCTCACGAGCTGCGTCCTGGCTCCTCCCCTTTCTCAGCGTCATTGCGTAGCTCCGCCCCCGTCACATGGTGCCGATCAGCCAATGAGGTGGCTGGAATCGGCAATGGAGCTCAGACAGCTGAGCCCCCCCCCCCCCCCCCCCCCCCCGTTCGGCACGAGGCAAACCCAATGCAGCGGTTTAAAAAAAACAAACTGATAGTACTTACCCGAATCCCCGCGCTCCGGTGACTTCTTACTTACCTTGCGAAGATGGCCGCCGGGATCTTCACCCTCGGTGGACCGCAGGTCTTCTCCCATGGTGCACCGTGGGCTCTGTGTGATCCATTGCCGATTCCAGCCTCCTGATTGGCTGGAATCGGCACACGTGACGGGGCGGAGCTACGAGGAGCAGCTCTCCGGCACGAGCGGCCCCATTCACCAGGGAGAAGACCGGACTGCGCAAGCGCGTCTAATCGGGAGATTAGACGCTGAAATTAGACGGAGCCATGGGGACGGGGACGCCAGCAACGGAGCAGGTAAGTGAATAACTTCTGTATGGCTCATATTTAATGCACGATGTATATTACAAAGTGCATTAATATGGCCATACAGAAGTGTATACCCCCACTTGCTTTCGCGGGACAACCCTTTTAAGTCTTAATTTGTGGCTAACCTCCTGGGCCTTTCTTCATTGATGATCACTTACTGGTGAGATGTACCTCCAAGATGTTATAGGATACCATATTCCCATCTGTGCTCAATGAGAACAACGAGTTCCTATGTTGCTTTCAACTGGATGGCGCACTTCCGCACTGAGGGCTAGATGTGCAATTCCCTGGGCACTAGATGGGGCGTGAATGTTTGGTCGAATAGTTGCCAAGGTTGCTGGACATAACGCCTTTGGACTTTTTTCTCCAGGGCTATTTAAAGTCCCTTGTGGTGTGCCGATCAGTGGTGCCTCCCTTTTTCTTCGGGAATGAAGCATACCCTGATTGGAGTTCTTTGGTTGCTTTGAATTGTTGATTACACTGCCCCCCTTCCCCCTAAAAGGACCTTTTTTTGGGGAAAAAAAAATGCTTCAAGAATGAATGAATGAATAAAAAAAATGCCCCTTGTGTATGTGAAAAAATATGCAATATGGTTAACCTGAAACGGTGAATCCTACAGTGTTGTGAAGAAATATCCCCTACAGTTCAGCAGCGTGTTCACGAAGACTGAAATAAACATTTAACCCCGTACATCCTGCAGAACAGTAAACACATTGAATACGTCCTGTAAAGCACTTTGTGGATTTTTGCCCGCAATTAACTCCTAAAAAGGTAAAGATAGGGCAAAACTGACACTTCCAGAATGTTTGTGAGTAAATTGTGGCCATATTGAATTCAGCTCAGGTTTTTTCAAATGAGGAGTTCCAAATGACCACTGAAAACGTCTCCTCCGCCAGAAAAAGTAGTCTCCCTCCCAATTAATACATTCACAGATTGGAAGTCAATTTTCCCATTATCACACCAGTTAAACAGATGTGTCCAGACTTTTGCCTCACCCTGTACATTCTGTATTGACCACATTGCCCTTTTTATATTTTCATTTGAGAGGAAGTATTTGACTGTTTACCTCAACTTCAGTATTTCCCTGTAGTATCACTATGACTCGTGGGATCAAATATCGGCTCATAGTCCGATTCTTACTGTTATAGCAAATTGAGAATTCTTGTCTTCATAGAACTTATTTACAATTTTTTGTTTTTTGAAGATTTTTTTTTTTATATAAAATTGTGTTAGAAACTTGAAAGAATTTTTTTTGGGGTGTATCAGTTCTGTACAGACGGCATTCAGTAGTGACTACTAAAGTACATTTGTGTGTATAGAATGATCTATTTTGTCAAATTAACACTTTTGTCAGTAGAAATATTTTGTATTAAAAGGTGTATAAACTTGTTTTAGTAATCTTATTAAAAAAGAAAAAAACTTGACGTCCTTCGAGTCATTTTTTGCTTATGTGCGTGGAGTTCATTCACGCGAATCAGCCCTAAAAGCAATATTCATACACTTTTTTTTTGTTTATGGAATTTTTCCTACATTTCTTCATTTTAACCCTTTCCAGTCCAATTTGTATCCTGGTTTTCCTAGGGGGGCTTACTCTCTTTTTTTTTTTTTTTTTTTGTTATACAACGGCGCTATATGCTGGCTAAAGCCAGTACTGCATGAGGTGACACGTTGGATAGGCTCTGACAGCAGAGAGACTGGCAAAACACAGTAAGACAACCCTGACGGACGTCTTCCACCATCGAAGCTGTAAAGCCTTATATCATAATGTCTTTAGACGTCAGACAGTGGATTGGAAAGGGTTAATAACCTGCTAGTTTTATGTTCTATAATAAAGTGTGGACAGTGCAAAGTACTTCATATATCTAAACTGTGGCCAGGCATAGACTCGTGGATATGTTACTTTTGGGTGCAGACAGCTGTTAGTTCAATTCTCCATTTTGGGGGGTGTTGTTTATCGTTTTTTTTTTGTTTGTTTGTTTGTTTTTGCGTGTTTGTGTTTTTTGTTTTGTTTTGTTTTTTGGGGGGGGGGGGTTTAATTAAATTCATTTTAAGTTTTGATCAAAAAATGTAAAACCTGTAAATGTATAAACAGTTTTACATGTTTTTATTCTGAAATATAGCAAAAAAATAGTACGTGCCGTGTTATCTATGTGATGTTAAAGGGAATGTGTCATCAACAGTTCAAGTCACATGGGTTCCGAGGAGCCTCTTTTCGCCTAGTCCCTGTTCCTGTGGTAACTCCCAGCAAAATCGGCCAGCTTGACTCTTCATCTGTATGGGGGTGTGCATGACAGGCCTCTAAAAAGAGTCAAGCTGGCTTTGCTGGGAGTTACCACAGGAACGGGGAACAGGGTGAGTATGAAAATAGGCTCCTTAGGATCCACCTCGCCTAAACTAGAAGCGCCATAACTTCGTTTTCTACTCTTGTGTAAATATGGCAACAGTATTATGGAGGTTTATACCTTTATTGGCTAACCAGAAAAATCATCTATGTAAGCTTTCAAGACTGCTTAGGCCTCTACATCAGGCTGGTAGAGTAAATGTAATTAATTCTACTAGCCTGATAAAGATGGATCTAACAAGTAGCCTCTAAAGCTTGCATAGATAATTTTTCTAGTAAGTTAATAAATCTATGCAAGCTTTCAAGGCTACTTTAACCTCCTCATCAGGCTGATATAACAATTATATATAGTTCTATGAGCCTGATGTAGTCTTGAAAGCTTGCATATATATATTTTTCAGAAGTATTGCATAAGTCAGTAATCTCAAATTCCCTATTGGAACTGAAAATGTAAAAAAATAATAATCTTTATTTGTATAGCGCCAACTTATTCCGCAGCGCTATAAAAAATAAGTTATACATTTTTTTTGTTTTTAAAAATTGTGTAAATTCAAAATAAAACAATTTTTTCCCTTAGAAAAATAAACACAATTGATATTGTCTCGTCTGTAGAACCCAAAATACTTCAATATCATCTTATCCTGCACGGTGCTGATGATTTATCCGTTCAGTCGTTGCTGACTTTCGGGTCACCTTGTGGATCAGCCTACGCCATGCTTCCCTGTCTTTGGCCGCTTCCTTCAGATTTCTTCATGTTCTTGCCAACCTTGATTGTGTCTAGCCAGCATGTTCTTTGGCATCCTCTTCTGGACCCACTGACTGTGCCAAGCATTAATGTTGTTTCCAGAGGATTGGCTCAAAAGAGATGACCAAATTCTGAAAGCCGTTGTTTTTGTGGTTTTGCTTTCTAGTGATACTTTTGGTCTGACACGGTGTAGGATCACCTTTTTTGTGACCATCTCTGGCCATGGTATGTGCAGCATACGCCGCCAGCACCACAGCTCAAAGGCCTCCATCCTTCTTCTGTCTACATTCTTGAGTGTCCAGCTCTTGCATTAATATGTAGTTATTGGGAAAATGATTGCATTGATTATTAGGATCTTTGTTGTAATGCTGATGTCTTTGCTCTTCCATATCTCAGCCATTCCTTGCATTGCACTACGGCCAAGGCTGATTCTTCGTTTGAACTCAGGCCCCAATTCACCAGTGCGATCGATCTTGGATCCAAGGAAAGTGAAATCTTGGACTGCTTCAATTTCTTCATAGTCGATTGTTATGCGGGGTACAACATTGCTTTGTGTTGCCAGCAGCTTTGTTTTCTTAATATTGAGATACAGTCCCATGTGTTCGCTTTCTTCTTTGACTCTTCCAATTAGGTAGTCAAGGTCATTTTCAGAAAATAGTCTGCACAGTAAAGGCTGTGAAATCAGCCTAATGCACAGGGAAATCCTGCAACGTAACAGCTGTTTTAAAAAAAAAAAAAAAATGCAGAATAGCTTTCTTTTTTTTTTTTTTTGTTACCCAGTCTCTTAAAAAAATAAATAAAAAGTGATCAAAAAGTCATATGTATCCAAAAATATTAGCAACCGCCGCTCACCCTGCAAAAACAAGTAGTCTCTCAGTATCATTGGTGGAAAAATAAATTATGGCTACAAAAATTTTTTTTTTCAAAACAAGTTTCTGTTTTTTGTTTTTTTTTAGTAGTCAAACAAAATGTATATTGTATTGGTATCGCTGTAATCCTACTGCCTCATCGACTAAAGTTAACTTGTCATTTTTGATGCACTATAAACACTTTAAAAAACAATGGTGGGATTTTCAAGAATATTCTCTTTCAAGAATATGTTTTTCAAAACACATGGTACATTAACTAGTAACTAGAGATGAGCGAACGTGCTCGGCCCCGCCCCTTTTTCGCCCGAATACCGCGATTTTCGAGTACTTCCGTACTCGGGCGAAAAAATTCGGGGGTCGCCATGGCGGCGCGGGGGGTTGCAGCGGGGAGTGGGGGGGAGAGGGAGAGAGAGGGCTCCCCCCTGTTCCCCGCTGCTACCCCCCACGCCGCCACGCCTCTCCCCGCCCCCCGGCGCACCCGAGTACTTTTCACCCGAGTAGTGAAGTACTCGAAAATCGCGGTATTCGGGCGAAAAAGGGGCGGGGCCGAGCACGTTCGCTCATCTCTACTAGTAACCTCAACAATACAACTGAACCCACAAGAAAACAAGTTCTCATAGGGCTAGGTTGATAGAAAAATAAAACAAAAAGTTATGGCTCTTGAAAGGTAAGGATTAGAGATGAGCGAGCGTACTCGGAAAAGCACTACTCGCTCGAGTAATTTGCTTTATCCGAGTATCGCTGTGCTCGTCCCTGAAGATTCGGGTGCCGGCACGGAGCGGGGAGCTGCAGGGGAGAGCGGGGAGGAACGGAGGGGAGATCTTTCTCTCCCTCTCTCCCGCCCGCTCTCCCCTGCTCCCCGCTGCGACTCACCTGTCAGCTGCAGCGGCACCCGAATCTTCAGGGACAAGCACAGCGATACTCGGATAAAGCAAATTACTCCAGCGAGTAGTGCTTTTCCGAGTACGCTCGCTCATCTCTAGTAAGGATGAAAAAGGAGAACATGAAAACCTCAGAAATGGTACTTAGTTAAGAGAATAAGATTGTCGATCGCTGTGTCAAAGGGATGACCACATCTATACTTTGGACAACCCTGAATATTGCCTTCATCATGAGCTACCTCATATTGGAACTAATCTGTATTTCTTCTAGTTTATGAATGTGCAAAGCAGGAGCTAGGAGTTCAACACTAAGGTGTGGGTGAAGTGAAACATTGAGTTGCCCCCCAAGCCAGGCAAGACGTTTATAATTGGAGAAGTTCATTCTAATCGTAATGGTTATACAAAGACCAATATTATAGATTCTAGTTCCACACAGGTACTATGGAGACTGTATAAGTGATTACAATGTAGAAACAAACTAGTGACTCACAAGTAACGTCCTCTCGGACTGGAGTCATTCACTTTTACATCCTAACCAGGCCACTATGTTAACTTCTTCCAGCTGAGACTTCTCTCTTTAAAGTTTGCAACACACACCTCTGGCTCCACACTTTTCTAGCACCCCACCAACCACCTGCTAACCTACACAAACTTTCCATCCTTCTGCTACATCCAAATAGGTGCCTGTTTCTGCCCCATCTGCTCTTACTGTACCCACTGTGTGGCATGATGCCCTCAAAGACTGTGCTTCAGAAATGGCATAACTATAATTTCCTGCCAAAAAATGAGTGCCGCACGCACAGCACTCCTAAAATAATACTGGCAAACAGTGCCCATATTTGTCCTCCCAGACAGTAATAGTGCCATCTTTTGTACCCTAGAAAATAACAGTAATACTCTATGACCCATACAGTAACAGTCATTTTATTGCACCATACAGTAATATTGCAACTTGTGTTACCACATAGTAATAGTCCACCATTGTGCTCCTTACATAGTAATAATGCTCCTTTTTTCTCCCTAGAAGGTGATGATGCCCCTTTCATGAGTGCTCCCTAAAATCATTAATGTCCCTTTGCAAAGCAATAATGCCTTAGAATGACCTCTTAAAGCTAGTTAGTTTCAAGTCTATCTGTTCAGTCGTGTCTGACTCTTGCATACTCTGTAGGCCAGTCCTCTCCATGTTTTTCTATGGCTGCTTTCATTGCCTGATGTCCATTCCCATGTCTTTTGATGATATCCAGCCAACGTATGTTTTGTCTTCCCTGTTTCCTTTTACCACTGACAATTCCAAGTAGCATCCCTTTTTCCAACAAATTTGCCCTCATCATGTCCAAAGTAAGTCAGTCTGTCTCATGATCTTGCCTTCCAGGGACACCTCTGGGGTGATACGGTCCATGACAGCTTTCTTGGTGATCATAGCTGGCCAGGGAATTTGTAGAACGTTTTCTCCAACACCACAGCTCGAAAGCATACATTTTTCTTCTGTCTGCTAACCTCAAATGTCCACGTCCCATAGCCATATGTTGCAATTGGGAAGACAATGGCTGTGATTCACTCTCGTTTGATGGTGACTAAGACATCCTTGCACTTCCATAATGGACTATGCTCACCATGGCCGTACGCCCCAGTGCTAATCCACCATTTATCTCACCTGTCGAGCTGCCACTATGATCGATGAGGGGCCTTAAGAATACGAAACTATTAATCACTCCGATTTCCTCGTTGTTAACCTTTATGTGGACAGTTGTTTGCAGCGGTCATGATCTTTGTCTTCTTGATGTTCAGGAAAAACAAAGCTAGTAATGCCCACCAAGTGCCCCTTAAAAGTAATGTCCCCTGAGTGTGCCTTAAAGGGTAATAATGCAGGCTGAGGACCCCCAAACAGTAAGGTTAGAGAAAAACAAAAAACTTACACACCCTTTGACTAATACAGATCCTCTTCTGGCTTGGCAGAGGTGGCACAACACAGTGATATCAGTTTAGAATGGGATTCACCTGAAGCACAGGGTGGCCTCACCATGTAAGTGGGGCTGCCATACCCTTTGCCTTCCCACTAGCTGTGCTTCTACAGCAAAGCATTTGAGGTTTTAAGGGGTTTTCGGACATACAGAAAAAAGTGCGATAGAGGTAAGTAATCACATAAAAAATAAAATAACCATTACTTGCCCTTTCAACGTTCCTCTAGTCCAGTGGTGCCGAGCCAGTCCTGTTGCTTTAGGAAGTGATGACTTCATGTTCATCACTCACATGACCACTACAGCCAATCACTGGCCTCAGCAGTCAACTGTGCATGAATGGCACATAACCGCTGAGGCCACCGATTGGCTGCAGCAGTCATGTGACCAATGAATGTGACGTCATCACTTCTTGTAACAGCAGGGACTGGGTCGGTGTCGCTGGGGTTCTTTTTAATGGATATCTGAAAACCCTGTTTAACACATTTTTCTGCAATATTACCTTCATGTTTCAAGCCAAGATTTTTTTTAAGTATTTTATCAGGTTCTGTAATGTGTTTGAAGAGAGTCTGTATGTGCTATTGACCCTGCAAAACTGCTGACAGTGCTAGGTGGGTGAAGGGTGAGGATTATGCTACTTGCATGGTCAAGGAAAACTAGTTTTAAACCCCCTCATACTGGGTGGTCTCCGCATGGGCCGTGTCCCAGGCTCTTCTGCATTGAATGTTCCCTAAAGCCCTTTCACACAGAACGATTATTGTTCCAAAAATTGTTTAAACAAGCGAAAATAAACGATAATCGTTCAGTGTAAAAAACAGCCAATGATTAAACGATAAGCAAACGAATTATCATTTATCATTCATCTCATGCATTTTGATTTTCAGCAAGAAAATTATCATTGGCTCATTTGCTAAACGGCCGGTTTAAATAACGATCATTCAGTCATTCTTTTTAACTGGTACAGAAAACGTGAACAATTTGCGAGCAAATGAGTGAATGATTTACCTGCCTGTATAAATAAGCTGCCCGGAGCGAACTCTGACATCGTTCACTCATGTGGACACTAAATTAGGCGTAAAAAGGCATAAAAGCACCTTTATCCTTAGTAGTGAGAAAATAGAGGTGGTACAAGCAATGACAGCTCTAATACTGTACAATGATCCAGCCATCTTTTATATCAGTGGTGGCAAACCTATGGCACGCGTGCCAGAGGCGGCACGCAGAGCCCTCCCTACTGGCACACGCCGCCATCGGACGCTCACCACTTTAGTGGATACCAGCAGGGGCCGCAGCTCCCCTGACGGCATTCACTCAGCTGCGCTGCTAGCAACACTGTGGGATGTCACTATTACACTGAGCTGCTGTGGGGTGTCACTATGATACTGGGGGCCACTGTGGGGTGTCACTATGATACTGGGGGCCGCTGTGGGGTGTCACTGATACTGGGGGCCACTGTGGGGTGTCACTATGATACTGGAGGCTGCTGTGGGGTGTCACTATTACACTGGGGGCCGCTGTGGGGTGTCACTAATACACTGAGCTGCTGTGGGGTGTCACTATGATACTGGAGGCCGCTGTGGGGTGTCACTATTACACTGGGGGCCGCTGTGGGGTGTCACTATTACACTGAGCTGCTGTGGGGTGTCACTATGATACTGGAGGCCGCTGTGGGGTGTCACTATGATACTGGAGGCTGCTGTGGGGTGTCACTATTACACTGGGGGCCGCTGTGGGGTGTCACTATTACACTGGCTGCCGCTGTGGGGTGTCACTATTACACTGGCTGCCGCTGTGGGGTGTCACTATTACACTGGGGGCCGCTGTGGGGTGTCACTATTACACTGGCTGCCGCTGTGGGGTGTCACTATTACACTGAGCTGCTGTGGGGTGTCGCTATGATACTGGGGGCCGCTGTGGGGTGCCACTATTACACTGGGGACCGCTGTGGGGTGTCACTATTACACTGGGGACCGCTGTGGGGTGTCACTATTACTACTGGGGGCCACTGTGGGGGTTTACTGTTACCGCTGGGGTATGTTTACATGTGGCGGAAATAGGCAGGGCTGTTTCAAAATAGACCAGGTGCAGATTTTGACTGCTTTTTGAATGCGGAAATGCTGCAGAATTTTCCACAGAAATTTGCGCTGAGGACATTCTGCAGCATTTCTGAATCCAAAAAGCAGTCAAAATCTGCACCCTGTCTATTTTGAAACAGCCCTGTCCTTTTTAGAACGACAAGGGTAAAATCATACGTTGATAAGCTCCGCCCCCTGACGTGTTGGCACTTAGCGATTATTAAGTAGGTTTTGGGTTGCAGTTTGGGCACTCGGTCTCTAAAAGGCTCGCCATAACTGTTCTATAATATGGTAGAGGGGGCGACAGAAAAGTAGCGCAGCATAACAGTTTTATAAAAGTTGTCTAAGACTTTTTTTTTTGTGCCATAGCAACCAATGACAGCACAGCTTGTAATACTTATGCTGATGAGGTAAAATGAAAGTTGGTTGCTTGTTTTAGACCACTTTCATGTAGTATACATAACGCTCTATGAGATGGTCACGGGCTGGTTTCTATGTATGTCCAAATATAAAGTGCATCAAAATGTGCAAAGAACTGGGATTACTGATGGAAAAAGTAAGAATGTAGAGAAGGGCTGAATGTAAGTGTTAGATTAGGGGCTGTGATAGGCCTGCCTAAAGAGATGTGTTATTAGGGCATGCTTATATCGCTGGGGGGGGTCAGACACTCATATTAGTACAACGTCAATTCCAAAAAAGTTGGGATGCTGTGCACAATGTAAATAAATGTAAAAAAAATCATAGTGCACCAAATGTTAAAAAAATGCAATTTTTTGAAAATCTCATCTAGCTATATTTTATTCCTAACAGAACATGGAACATATACCAGAAGGTAAAGGGAGACAGCTTTACATTTCATTTAAAAAAAAATTAAACTCATTCAGAAATTGATGGCAGCCACACATCTCACAAAAGTTGGGACAGGGTTAACAAAAGGCTGGAAAAGTAGGTGGTTCTAATGAAAAACAGCTGGAGGGTCCGTGTTCTACTGTTTACCTTGTGTATAAGAGCTGAGTGATTTATACTCAATATGCACCTGAGTGTAAATAGGCTAACCCCTTGCAGTCATACCCACATCATGTGCTGGGAAGAAGCGTATGTGACCGTGATTGAGAAAAATATTGTCTTGGGACCATTATGAAGTAGAAGCCCAGTGCAGAAAACACCCACGCCGGGCACCTGATTGTCAGAACCAACCGTGGAGCAACAGAAAAAGAAGGTGGCCTGGTCTGATGAATTACATTCTCTTTTACATCATGTGGGCGGCCAGGTGCAGCGTATTTACGTGACTGAAATGCACTTACGCCTGTGTGAATGAGCCTAAAAAGTGACCCCCATAGTAGCCCCAGTAGTAACAGTGGCCCCAGGGATGCTGCCTGCTCAGAGGCCAATAGCAACCCCCTTATTTGCCTCCAGCTGGGCAGCATCCTTACAGGCTTAACAGTCACCCCGCCTGCAGCTCTAGTATGGCAGCCGGTGCTGAGTCTGTGACCCCTGACCTCTCAGCGCAGATGTCAGTGGTCAGGAGAGATCAGCAGTCACAGACACTGTGCTGCTGGACCAGAACTGAAGTTGAGGTGAGTAAAATTCCTTTAAAGGGTTTTTCCGGGTAGCACCCACCAGAATACGTCAAGGTCAGAGCGGAAGAGCTGCTCCTACCTCTGTTGTGGCCAATATTCATAACCGCAAGTGCAACTCTCACTAAAACCAATGAGAGCTAGGCTTATTATGTTTCCCTGAAACTAAGACCTACTCCAAAGATAAGTCCTACCCAGATTTTTTTTTTTGGGGGGGGGGGGGGGGGGGCTTGAAGTATAAGCCCTACCCCAAAAGTAAGCCCTAGCAGCCACGGTCCGTGTCCTCTCACTGATCTCCAGAGCTTTGGCGCGTTTGCTTGCAGTCCTCAGCCACCAACAGAGGATCGCTTCCTGGTTCCGGGATTCATAAATCCCGCCTTCAGGAAGTGATGGCTCTGATTGGTTCTCGAGTGCTTCCAGCCAATTAATGCAGTGATTGATGAACCAATGCAATAGCTGTGATTGGTTCTTATAGCGCTGCTCAGCCAATCAATGCAGCACTCGATGAACCAATCAGCCATCGCGTTATGTAGGCGGGATTTTTTAATTGGCTGAGTGGCGTTCGCCGCTTTTCACCCCACAGCAGACACCGCTATCGCAGTCAGAAATGCAGAGACGAATGCTGCTCAGCCAATTCATAAATCCCACCTCCACAACGCGATGGCTGTGATTGGTTCTTTGTGCGCTGCATTTATTGGCTGAGCAGCTTGTCTGTCTGATGCTTGCTAGGCACCATCTTCAGGCTGAGATTCTTTACATTAACCCTTTAGGGACCAGACACTTTTTAGGGATTTTAGGCATGTGTTGGTTTTAATGCCCTATTTTTTTTCCTTCAGCTACCAAAATTATTTTTGCTATGTTTTTTTTTCTGTGACATATAGGGCTATTTTTTAAAATATCTTTTTCACTGACTTTTTTCCCGTTTTTTTTTTTTAGTTTGATTGGGGGTAAAAAGCTAAATAAAAATGACTTTTTTAACATTTATATATATATATATATATTTTAATTAGTGTATATATACGGTTTAATAAAGTATAGAAACGGGTTACTCATTTTGTTTTGGACATCTTGATATACAATATGTATGGTTTTGGATTACAGGGCACATGCCACAACAGTTTTGGTTGGCGTCGGCTTTGGGTTAGTTTCTTTTTTATGTATATATTTTTATTTTATTCTGTAATTTTTTTTATTTATATATGTAATTATTTTTTTAAATATCTATGTCCCCCAAGACCTAAGGGGGACATTGACATGTTTTTTTTTTATTTGACACTTTTCCACTGAAGCTGAGACCTCCATAAGAGCCTCAGTTATAGGGAAAACATCCCCCTGTAGTGACAATAGTCACAGTCAGAGCTGATCAGGGTCTGCTAGGACCCTATAGCTCTGCTGTGATAGGGGATCCCGGTAGCTGGCTCGGATAGTGGAAGAACGATTTTCACTTTCACTCTGTAGTACATAGCACTCATTGAGCGCTGTGTACTAGAGGAAGAAGAAGGCAGAAAGAGTTAAAATCCACTCCTGCCTTCTGCTTTTTGCAGAAACAGAGGCTTTAAACCCCCACTGTATTTTTACTAACGGCTAGGTTTAAAGCCCAGGAACAAGCGCCGTAAATTTACTATGCTTGGTCCTAAATGGGTTAATCCCATGAAACATCAACACAGCATTAATTAAGGTTATATCATTCTGCCTGCTGGGGGACAGTTTAATTAAAATTAGTTATCATTACCTTCTATACTCACCTAAAAAGGCTATAGATCGTAAGTATGCAGTCAGGAGGATGAACTGTGTGATCATCATAAGTAACTTTGACAGGAGTCAAAGCAGGCAAATTCAGTGGTAAATTCAGTGGTAGAGTGCGGCTCACCCACTCCCGGCGTCTTCCGTCTCTGCTATGCGCAGTCTGTGGCCAGCCGGCGCATGTGCAGAGCGGAGCCGGACAGTCACTACTGACATTTCTGTGCGGGCCTCTGCGAGATCCGCACAGTAAAAGAACATGCTGTGATTTGTTTTCCGCGTATTTTCACGCGGACAAATCGCGGCTGTGTGCATAGGATTGCGTTTTGTAATGCAATCCTATGCAGGCGGGCACAGGCAGAAATTCTGGGGGAAATCCCGCTGCAGAATTTTTCGCCCGTGTGCAGGGGGCCTATCCCTGAGATGAGGGTCTAGACGGGAAGTGACGTCAGATGCCAGAAACAGCCGCCAGAGGCAGAACCAGGAGCAGGGCAGAAGGAGACACCGGAGCGGTGCAGGAGTCGGTACCGATGCCCGGAGGCCACCAGGAGTCCGAGGGAGCGTGGCTGGAGGATTGCCTGCTGAAGATCCAGCGGCAGAAGCAAGGTAGCAGGTGCGGAGCGGAAGGAGGGCAGAGAGGGCGGCCGCCGGGAGAGCAGGTGACGTCATCAGAGCTTCGGAGGAGCTGCAACAGGAGCTTAAGTATCTTCTGTGTATCTAGTGTGTCTTAGTGTTTGTGTTAATCTAAGTGTGTCCTCTGTGTATCTAGTGTGTGTGTGTGTGTGTGAACCTAAGTGTGTGTCCCAGGGTGTGTGTGTCTGTGACTAAGTAAGGGGGTATTAGAGTGTGAGTGTACAAGTGTCTGTGTGCAGCAGGATGGGTGCTTGAGTGAAGGGAAAAAAAAAAGAAAGCAGCGTGTGAGCGGTTGCGCATAGGAGGCAGCGTGTGGGTCGTTGCGCATAGGCAGCAGCGTGTGAGCGGTTGCACATAGGAGGCAGTGTGTGAGCGGTTGCGCGTAGGAGGCAGCGCGTGAGCGGTTGCGCATAGGAGGCAGCGTGTGGGCGGTTGTGCATAGTAGGCAGTGTGTGAGCGGTTGCGCATAGGAAGCAGCGTGTGAGCGGTTGTGCATAGGAGGCAGCGTGTGGGCGGTTGCGCATAGGAGGCAGCGTGTGAGCGGTTGCGCATAGGCGGCAGCGTGTGAGCGGTTGCGCATAGGAGGCAGCGTGTGAGCGGTTGCGCAAAGGAGGCAGCGCGTGAGCGGTTGCGCATAGGAGGCAGCGTGTGAGCGGTTACGCATAGGCGGCAGCGTGTGAGCGGAGTGTGATCAAGTCTATCTTCACTACTTCCACAAGTAAATTGTAGATCCCCATTAGGATGAGCTCCATGCCTGGCAATGTCGTCCAGTGTGCTACTTGTGCAATGTATGTGGTCCTTGATCAGCCGATCGAGGGTGCATACTGTTGCGCAAGATGCTTGCACGTCGCACATTTAGAAGCCCAAATCCTGGATCTTAATGGGCAACTGGCAACACTGAGAGCCATTGACAACATGGAAAGGAGTTTGGTGCTCACTGAGCAGGCACTCGCTGAGGTAGAGGGCAGATTGTAGTACGGAAGTGCAGGGGGAGCAGGCAGCTACTGGGTGACAGATAGAAGGAGGCGTAGAGGGAAGAGAACCAGGAAGGCTAGTCCTGAACTGGCACAACCCAAGTCTGCAACGTTGGCAGATGAGGGGGATGCCATTACAGAGCGAGCACCATTGCAGCATGACATGCCCTCTGAACGCCAGGGATCTGACTGCTCCAGTGAGACCGGGATCGTCGAACAGTGTGTTGCCTTCCTGGCGCTCGAGTTCGACACATTGCGGATTGGATTGACAGATTACTGGGAGGGCCTGGAGAGGATCCAGCGGTCATGGTACACGTTGGCACCAATGAACAAATTAGAGGTCAATGGAGGGCTCTCAAAAATGATTTCAGGGACTTAGGGTCCAAGCTTAGGGCGAGGACCTCCAGGGTAGTTTTCTCGGAAATACTACCAGCACCTAAGGCCACACTAGAAAGGCAGCAGAATCTTAGGGAGGTAAACAAGTGGCTCCGGAGTTGGTGTAAGAAGTAGGGATTTGGGTTCCTGGAGAACTGGGCTGACTTTGCTGTCGGCTACAGGCTCTACCGTAGGGATGGGCTGCATCTTAATGGGGAGGGTGCAGCTGTGCTGGGGGAGAAGATGGCTAGAAGGCTGGAGGAGTGTTTAAACTAGGGATGGGGGGGGGGGCAAAAAGAGTAATAGGGGGGTAGTCAGTGTAGCTAGCGACCTGGGTCTAAGCAATGGGAAGGGGGGGGGTGTTGAGCAGGGGATGGGGTTAGTACAGTTACAACTGACAGATCAGCCAATAGTACCATTAGCAACAAAACGAATTTAAAGAACAAAAAAAACTGTATAAATTGTATGACCACGAATGCAAGAAGTCTGATCGGCAATGTGGGTGAGCTTGAAGCGAGAATGGCCGATGAAAACTATGATAAAGTCGGAATAACGGAAACATTGCTTGATGATAAGTGCGACTGGGCGGCAAATTTACAGGGTTACAATCTCTTCAGAAGAGACCGTGGGAACCAGAAAGGGGGAGGGGTATGTCTGTACGTTAAATTGTACTTAAAGCCGAGGCTACGGGAAGATATAGGAGTAGGAGATGAACACGTGGAATCTCTGGGGGTAGAAATACAGGGAGGAAAAAAATAACAAAATCCTGATAGGGGTTTTCTATAGACCACCAAAAGCAACAGAAGAAACTGAAACCTTACTACTAAGGCAGATAGAAGAGGTGTCAAACCACAACGAAGTAATTATCATGGGGGACTTTAATTATCCAGATATAATATGGGAAAACGAAACCTGCAAATCTCATAGGGATGATAAGTTTTTGAGATCAATTAAAGATAACTACCTTACCCAACTTGTGTGGAACCAACGAGAGGGAGGGCCATTCTGGGCTTAGTACTAACAAACCGGACCGAATAAAGGGGGTACAGGTTGAGGGGCACTTGGGGAACAGTGACCACAATATAATCAACTTCCAGCTGTCATTCAATAAGAAACTTTAGTAAAGCAAAATTTGATCAGCTTAGAACTACTATTGGTAACATTAATTGGGACAACATCCTCAAAAATATCAGTACAGAGGACAAATGGGAAATGTTTAAAAGGATCCTAATCACCTCATATGAGCAGTTTATTCCCTTTAAAATAAAAGAACTTCAAGTAAAAGGCAACCAATGTGGCTCGACAAGACGGCAAGAGAGGCAATAAACGAAAAAAGAAAGCGTTCAAACTATTAAAGCAAGAAGGCAGCGAAGAAGCGCTAAAATCGTACAGGGAAAAAAACAAAATATGCAAAGATAAGATCAAAATTGCTAAGGAGGAGGCAGAAAGACTGATCGCCAAAGAGAGCAAAAACAACACAAAACTATTTTTCAACTATATTAACAGCAAAAGGATTTGCACCGAGAGCACTGGCCCTTTAACAAATAATGCAGGAGAAATCATTGAAGATGATGGAGGGAAGGCAAATCTATTAAATAGTTTCTTTTCAAGTGTATTCACAAACGAAAAGAAAATGCCACACGAGATGCAGGAGAATAAAATAAAAACACATCACAAACTATCTCATACCTAACACAGGAGGAAGTGCGGAACCGGTTAAAGAAGATTAAAATCGATAAATCGGCAGGCCCAGATGGAATACACTCAAGGGTACTAAAGGAACTAAGTGATGTGATAGCTAGGCCACTATATCTAATATTTGTGGATACTATCAAGACCGGGGTTGTACCATTGGAATGGTGCATTGCCAACGTGGTTCCAATTTACAAAAATGGGACCAAAAGTGTGCCTGGTAACTACAGACCAGTAAGTCTCAGTTCAGTAATGGGAAAAATATTCGAGGGGTTTCTGAGAGACGCCATCAAAGAATACCTCAAGGAGAACAACAGAATAACTCCTCACCAGCATGGGTTCATAAAGGGTCGGTCATGTCAGACCAATCTGATCAGCTTCTACAATGAAGTAAGCTCTAGGCTGGACCTGGGAGAGTCTATTGATCTCATATATCTGGACTTCTCTAAAGCATTTGACACCATGCCGCAGGCAGATATATAAAATGAGACAGCTCGGATTGGGTGAAAACGTTTGTATCTGGGTAAAGAATTGTCCCAGAGATAGAAAGCAGAGGGTGGTAATAAATGGTTCGTACTCTGATTGGGCCACCTTTGCTAGTGGGGTGTCACAGGGTTCAGTATTGGACCCCATTTTGTTCAACATATTTATCAACGACCTGATAGAGGGGCTGCACAGCAAAATATTAATATTTGCAGATGACACAAAATTATACAATATAATCAATGGAACGGAGGACAAGGTACGGCTACAAACGGACCTAGATAAGCTGGGGGCTTGGGCAGAAAAATGGCAAATGAAGTTCAATGTTGAAAAATGTAGGGTTATGCACATGGGCAGGAGAAACGGATGTCACCAATATACACTAAATGGGGTACTGCTAGGAAAAAGTGATATGTAAAAGGACCTGGGGGTACTAGTGAATTGTAGACTAAACTGGAGTAACCAATGCCAGTCAGCTGCTGCAAAAGCTAATAAAGTCTTGGGGTGCATTAAAAGAGGTATAGGGGCAAGGGACGAGAACATTATTCTCCCACTATATAAGGCACTTGTCAGCCCTCACATGGAATACAGCGCACAGTTCTGGTCACCGGTGCTCAGGAAAGATGTTACAGTGCTGGAGGGGGTTCAAAGAAGGGCGACTAAACTAATACATGGAATGAAGGGACTGGAATACCCAGAGAGGCTATCAAAACTGGGATTATTTACTCTGGAAAAAAGACGGCTAAGGGGTGATCAAATAACTATGTATAAATACATGAGGGGACAATACAAGGATCTCTCCCATGATCTGTTTATACCCAGGACTGCGACGGTAACGAGAGGGCATCCGCTACGTCTAGAGGAAAGCAGGTTTCATCACCAACACAGAAAAGGGTTCTTTACTGTAAGAGCAGTTAGACTGTGGAACTCTCTGCCTGAGGATGTGGTGATGGCAAAATCCATAGAGGAGTTTAAAAGGGGACTTGATGTCTTTCTGGAGCGGAAGGATATTACAGGATATAAATCTTAGATTAATTGTTAATCCAGGTACACAGGCAGGTAGGAACTATTAGGGGTTGATCCAGGGAACAGTCCGATTGCCATTAGGGAGTTGGGAAGGAATTTTTCCCCCAAAAGGGCTAATTGGCTCCTGCTCTTGGGGTTTTTTGCCTTCCTCTGGATCAACAACACAGGAGGATAACAGGCTGGACTAGATGGACATTGTCTTCATTCGGCCTTACATACTATGTTACTATCTGGGGAAAAAAAGGCCAGGAGTTTCAGACAGAAATAAATAACCAAGGTAACACTAGCTCACGTACATATACTGGGGGCATAATGAATAAGATTAATAATAAAATCACCCTTATTGTGTGTGCAAGTCCATGTGACATCCATTTGCATGCAAATCAGAAGGATGGAAAAATACCTCTACAGCGCCATCTATTGAATGGCAGCATTCCTTCAATTCAAAGTGACCTTATAACAAGTCCTCAATGATTGGGAATATTAACCCTTTCCACTCTAATGATTGACCTGTTCCGACATCATGAAATTCCTCTATAGCTCTGATGTGGGAACTGGCTCACCACTGCAGTGCAGGTGTGAATCTGCACCCACCCGTTGGTCAGACACGGGTTTGTCCTTGTGGATTTAGGGAAAGCCCCAAGCTCCTGACTGCCTGACGCTGGTCCCTGAAGTTTCCCTGGTGCTCTCACATCAGGCTGAGGTCTATGTGCACAGCGCTCCCTTCTTCAATGCCTGTTCTGCTGCTTTCAGTTTTCTCAGCGGTCCGGCGCTGCCCTCTTCGCTGGCTGCCCTGTCAGTGTCCCTGGCGGGACTGTTACGGTGCTGTCAGCATCCCCGACGGCCCGGCGGAATATGTACAGCGGCGGCGTGCAGGATAACAGGAGGGAGGAGATTGCCGCCATTGACTGTGATAGCGGGGAGCACAGTGACAGCGGCCCTAGCTGCAGCAGCCACAGGGGGAACTGGTGCGGAGCAGAGCTGGAGCACGGCAGCAGCGGGGTGTCAGTGCAGATGGGAGTCCGCCGGGAACATGTGTCAGCTGCCACAAGCATGTGTGTATGAGCGTAGCACAGGCAAAGTGGGTGTGGGGGGACGCACGGAGTACGCCGGGGACATGTCTGACCTGCCAGAACCATTTCAGCAGGATGCGGGAGGTGAGGGGGGAGTGCCCTTGTCAGAGATCAGGAGGGTGAAGGGAGAATGGAGGGAAAAAAATTGCATTGGAAACTCTTAAACCACGCCAAAAACCATGTATAGACAGACTGTTCCCGATTTGTTAAGTCTGTGTTTTATCTCGGTGAAGGAGGACCAATTTTTCTAGGATATTTAATATTTCCCGGAGGCACAAGCCGCTTTGGAGAAACTAAAGACTCTTTTTACTTCAGCACCAGTACGGATTCACCCAAGACCAGAATTGCCTTTTGTTGTGGAGGTGGATGCCTCCGACTTTGCTGTGGGAGCTATCCTGTCAAAACAAGTAGGAGATAAGATGGAACTACATCCTTGTGCATTTCTGTCCCACACCTTATCACCCATAGAGGAACAACTATGACATCAGGAACAAGGAGCTTCTGGCCATCAAGGTGACTTTCACCGAATGAAGGCACCTCTTAGAAGGAGCCCATCATCCAGTAAAGGAGCCCATCGACCATAAAAATTTAGAATTTCTTTGTACAGCCAAGAGGTTATCTGCAAGAGAAGCACAATGATCCCTTTTCTTCTTCTTGTGCAGCATAGTAATTAACGCAGCTGCAGGGGACTGGGGGCGGAGCTTATGTTAATAGCGAGCTAGAGGGGGGAGGAGCTTAGAGCGGAAGGGGGGGAAGAAGACAGGAAGAGGAGCAGAAGTGAAGAAGCGTGGAACAGAGAGGACGGAGCCGGACAAGACACCCACCCGCCCGGGGGATTGGGCAAGGAGAGACTTTATAGGACTTTTATTCGTTTGAAGTTGTCACAGCTGGTTTGGCCTGAACTTTCCATGCTGGCTAGAAGGAAGGTTTACAAGCCCAAGGAAAGCGGGCTTACAAACGTCCAGTGGAACTTTTAAAGTTAAATTCGGTTAAGTTAAGCGGGTTGGAGCATGGGAAGGGTTAGCGGGTTTAGAAATAATAGGTAGTAAAGGTTAAATCTTTAATAAAGCTGTGGCCTACCCCACATTTGACACTAAAGAAGTTGTTGGTAAGTCTTTGTTAGATGGTAAGGGAGCGTCAGTCAGGCTGATGCCCCCAGTCTCTTGTGCAGCATAGTAATTAACGCAGCTGCAGGGGACTGGGGGCGGAGCTTATGTTAATAGCGAGCTAGAGGGGGGAGGAGCTTAGAGCGGAAGGGGGGGAAGAAGACAGGAAGAGGAGCAGAAGTGAAGAAGCGTGGAACAGAGAGGACGGAGCCGGACAAGACACAGAAGAGACACGTGGATTACGAATTTTATAAAACAGAGCAAGCGGAGCGGAGGAATAGAAGAAAAATCAGAAGACTTACAGCGGAGGTCGGGAGACATCGGGCGAAGTGGAGAAGAAGAGAGTCGGCAAGCGAGAGAAGAAGAAGATAATGGAGGACCTGCGGGCGAGAATCCAAGCGGCGGTCATGCAGGACGGCACCGGCTGGCTCGAAGAACTTCTGTCGAGCTGCAGGACGACCGCGGGTGCAGCCGAGCCGGAGGGATCCGGGACGCAGCAGAGCGGAGCCAGTGAAGCGCCGCCGGAAGCAGAGGAGCAGCTGCGGGGAAGACCGCAGCGAAGAAAACAACCGCCGGCGGGGCTCAGCCCGAGCCCAGCGAACAAGCGCCGCGGACGGAGGAGCAGCAAAGGAGAAGAAACAGCGGCGGGAGCCGCTGACACCGGAAACAAGATGCCGCTGGGTTCAAATCATGTGGCGGGAAAACGGCCCGCCACGAGGCAGCGCTCACCGCCGGCGAGCGGGAGCAGAAGAGCGGAGCTACACCAATCCTCAGCAGCCGCCTCCACAACGGCAGGGCAGCGAGCGCTGGAGCGCAAGTCAACACAGAGAAGGAGAGGTCATACGAGAATACAGACAGAGGAGAGAGGGAACACGCGCGGAGGGCGCGTACCCCGCCAGGACGACAGAGCATCGCACCCAGAGCACAGCGCGGCAGAAGGTAGGCGACAGCAGGGAGGGGGAGCAAGAAAAAGGGTAAACATCCCGCGAGCAGCAGCCCCCCTTAGCACCCCCGCCAGCAGCCCTGTTAGCAGCCCAGGCCCTGCCACTTTAACTCCAAGGAGGGCACATCGAGGGGGGGGTAGCTCGTTTTCTGGGTCACGTAGCCCGACCCCAGGCCCCCATGCAGCTAGCCACACGGGACATAGTCGTAGCATGCCAGCTTACTATTTCGGTAATAGACCGGAGGCTTCCCTATATCCGGGACAGCAGGAGGTGGTATACCCCACCCAAAGGCCTAGCGGACACAATTCACTATTGCAGCCACCCGCTACGGTCATGCAGCGCCGCTGTTTCGTTAACCCGAGATACCTTGACCCACGGCTGCAAGAAACGTTGGGTTATTCGTCCCAAGCATCTGACAATCACGCTAGCAGTAGCCGCCAAGGGCAGGGCGCTAGGCGTAGGCACAGGGACAGAGCCAGGGCGATAAGACAAGAAGCCAGGCGTTCTAGGCAGCTAGAGCAGGCGAGCAGCGCTTTAAGTAGCGGCAGCGGCAGGGCAAGAGGAGATAGCAGGATAGATAGGAGCAGCTCAGAAGAAGATAGACGGGACTCAGAAGAACATCGGCACCCACTCAATTTACAAGCGAAGCAAAGTTCAAAAGACTACAGGAGCTACAGAAGTAAAGGCCACTCGCAGGGACGGTCATGCGGATACCAGCCTGGTTTGGCCCATCAGCAAAGGGCGCAGGAGGCTACGCGTAAGGACAGTCGGCAGCCCACGCCAGAGCACAGGATCCGAAGGAGGGATATAGCTGGGACATCACCCTTGGCATTGCCGGAGGTCGGTCGAGCTGGTGAGTTATCATTGCATAATGCTTGGTGTAATGTGATGGATCCCGCGAAGGGCGCGGAGAAACAAGATTTGGTCACGGTGTTAAGGTCATTGTTGAGCAAGGTGGATCCGCAAGAAGGGCCTTCAGGGTCCTGTGGTTCACCAGGGGGCAGAGGCCCGCCTGTGAGTAATGTTTCTGGAAGCTCAACGTTGTGTACAGATGGTGACCCAACGGAAGGTTTAAGATATGCAGATTCGATGTTCTGCGGTGTTGCCCCGCTAGGGGTAGGTTTGGCTGAGGATGTTATGGAAAGGATCAAAAAAGGTTTATATGTGGATATTTGGTCCTTATTGTCGGTGGACCACGTTATGGTAGACAAGGAACGGTTGTCCGAACGTGGTACAGAAAAGAAGCCGAAGATTGCTAAGACGTTCGGCAATTGGCTTCAAGCTTATTTGGTTTTGGCTCATGTGGTGTGTCAGCATCAGCCGAGTAAAGGACCGGAGTTGATGGTCTATTTAAATACAATATACAGCGCCTACAAGCTGCACGGTGGGTCAGCTTGGTGGCGCTATGATGAGGATTTCCGAAGGCGCGTATCGGGAATGAGCCATATAAGCTGGGCCACGAAAGCAACCGATGTGTGGATCCAGCTGATCCTAGCACAACGGCCCGCCAGAGCGTCCTTTCCGACGGGAGCCGCGGGAGGCGGGCAACAGCCCCCCGCGGCATCACAGAGACCTAACGGCACATGTTGGCTCTATAACGAGGGCCATTGCAGATTTTACGCCACCTGCAAATTCCGACATGAATGCTCGGTTTGCGGTGGCCAGCATGCAGCAGTTCGCTGCTTTAAAAAACAAAGAGCGTCTGCCACAGTGGGTGGTGCCGGTGGAGCACCGCACCCCAGTGAAAAGCCGGGTCCTACATCAGTGGTTAGACAGTTACCACAGGAAGGAGGCGGCAAAAATGCTTAAAGATGGTTTTTCTGAAGGTTTCGTGATTCCGTTCGTTTTTTCCCCCGCGTCTATGTTTTCCCCGAATTTAAAATCGGAATTAGATAACATTAATTTGGTTAAAGAAAAGTTGATTAAAGAAGAGGAGCTGGGCTGCATGCCCGGACCTTTCGAAACACCGCCCTTTACCAATTTGCATGTTTCCCCCTTGGGTTTGGTACCTAAGAAAGAAACCGGAAAATTCCGTTTAATTCATCACCTTTCTTTCCCTGCCGGTGACTCGGTTAACGACGGTATATCGAAAGATCAGGCGGTGGTGACGTATACGTCATTTGATTGCGCGGTGCGTTTGGTTAGGGCGGCGGGCAAGCGAGCTCAGCTGGCAAAGACGGACATTGAGTCCGCCTTCCGTTTGTTACCAGTACACCCCGATTGTTTCCACCTTCTGGGGTGCCGGGTACAAAATCAATTTTTCATAGACATGTGTCTACCGATGGGATGCTCGATTTCGTGTTACTATTTCGAATTGTTTAGTTCTTTTCTGGAGTGGCTACTCAAGCATGAGACGGGCATCTCATCGGTGATACATTATTTAGACGATTTTTTGTTCGTGGGCCCGGAAAAATCGGGCGATTGCGTATTTTTGCTCAAAACTTTCCAGTCTCTCATGCGTCGGGTGGGGGTCCCGTTATCAGAAGAAAAAACGGTGGGCCCATTAACACGGATCACCTTCCTCGGGATCGAGATCGACTCCGAGGAGATGGTTTTTAGGCTGCCAGTTGAGAAAATAGCAAGGTTAAACCAAGTGGTCAACGAAGTGGTCAGCTGCAGGAAGGTCATCCTGCGCCAGATCCAGAGGCTGTCAGGCCTGCTTAACTTTGCATGTAAAGTTATCCCCATGGGGCGGGTCTTCTCGAGAAGACTGACTTTAGCCATGACGGGGGTTCGGGAACCGCATCATTTCGTGCAGGTGACTCATGGTATGAGAGCAGACCTACTTATCTGGAAGGTGTTTTTGCAATCCTTTAACGGGCAAGTGATATGCCCAAAGGAGGAGGTGAACGGAAGCGACATATGCCTGTTTGCGGACGCAGCGGGATCGGGAGGTTTTGGGGTCATCTTTAATAACCATTGGTGCCGGGAGCCCTGGCCTCAGAGTTGGTTGGACAGAAGGTGGACCAAAAATGTGACACTGTTGGAATTCTTTCCTGTGGTGGTAGCTTTGGAATTGTGGATCTCTGAGCTACAGGACCGCAAAGTGTGTTTCTGGTCAGATAATGCTGCGGTGGTCCACGTCATCAATAAGCAGACCTCGGCTTCTCCACCCGTGTTGGCGTTGTTGAGACATGTGGTTTTGAAATGTCTACAAAGCAATATTTATTTGTGAGCCAGGCATGTTCCGGGTTGTGACAATGGGGCGGCTGACGCACTCTCTCGTTTACAGATGGAGGCGTTCAGGGACCGTCACCCCCAGGCGGAGGCCGAGGGGGCACGATGCCCCCCTCACTTATGGAAGCTGGCAGAGCAGGATTGCTGAAGCTGGTGGAGGCATCGGTCACGCGCGCGACGTGGAACAGTTATAATTCCATTTGGTTACATTGGCTTTCATTGTCAGGCGGTTGCGTGGCCGACGGCGAAAAGGCGCGGGCGGCCACGCTGGATATGCTGTCAGTATTGCGGGAAAAACGGCGGTCCGTCGGAGTAGCTAAGAAACACTTAGCCGGCGTAGCGTTTTTATTAAAATTACATTGCAAGGCGGATGTCACAAAGGAGTTTATTTTCCGCCAAATAATACGCGGTTGGAAAAAGGAGAAGACGCGCATTGACAAACGACGGCCGATTACGTTTTCCCTGTTAATAAGACTATTAGAATTATTAAACAGTGTTTGCGACAATAGCTCGGAAGCGTTGCTATTCAGTGCAGCTTTTTCGGTGGCGTTTTTCGCGGCATTGCGCATCGGTGAGTTGGTCCCGGCAAGTAAAAACAAGCCGGGCGGCCTTCGCCACAGCGACGTTATTTCATCGGGAGAGTCGTTGCCGGTATGCATTAGAAAGTCCAAAACGGACATGTATGGCAGAGGCGAATGGTTATCGATTAACAGCCTTGGCTCCAAGTGGTGCCCGGTAGCCACGGTACGTGAGTATATGAGCTCGCGTAACATCTGTGACCAATTTTTTGTTCATTCGTCGGGCACACCCCTTACCCGGTTCCAATTTTCGGCGGTCTTCCGCTCAGCCCTACGCGCGGCAGGTCTGAATGCGTCCGAATTCGGTACGCATTCGTTTAGAATAGGGGCGGCAACCATGGCTGACGCACATGGTATGAAGGAGGAGGACGTAAAACGTCTGGGTAAATGGAAGTCGCAGGCCTATAAATCATACATTAGACCGGACCTAGTATTATAAGAATTCGGAGGTGTGAGGAGTCTGTTTTGGTTAATTCGCTTCGGTTGGCCGGTATGGGTTCTGTTTTCTTTGTTTCTATTTTTCAGCTGCAGAACCGTGGAAAATATGGATTGTCGGCCATTCATTTGTGTATTGGGCCGAAAAGAGGGCAGCAACTCGGCCACTAGGAAGGAGCCTGGGAATGACGGACACGGTGGTGAACTGGTATGGAAGTCGAGGCCTGCAGTGGCCCAGTTTGCTGAAAATCGTTACGGAAATCAGCAGGTGGACCCCCCGGCGAGTCATTCTAGTCGTGCACGCCGGGGGAAACGACCTAGGAAAAGTGAAGCTGGGCGATTTACTCGTCTTAATAAAACAGGACATGCTCCGTTTTAGGGAGTGCTTTCAAGAATCTGTGCTGGTCTGGTCGGACATTATCGCCACGAGATGTTGGAGGGGGGCTAAAAGCCCCGAAGCGATTGAGAATGTCCGAAAGGTGGTCAACCAAAGGATTTCAAAGTTTGTGCATTCCCTGGGTGGGATTGCTATACGCCATTGGGAGTTGGAGGACAGAGAGAGAGGTGCACTGAGGAGTGACGGGGTACACCTGAACGAAGTCGGTTTGGACACTTTTTTTGTCAGGTCTGCAGGATGGAGTCGAGGCTGCGCTAGCTCGGGTTCGTGGGGTGGGGCGGAATGCGCCGTGAGGAATACGGCGCATGCCGCGTGGCCTGAACTTTCCATGCTGGCTAGAAGGAAGGTTTACAAGCCCAAGGAAAGCGGGCTTACAAACGTCCAGTGGAACTTTTAAAGTTAAATTCGGTTAAGTTAAGCGGGTTGGAGCATGGGAAGGGTTAGCGGGTTTAGAAATAATAGGTAGTAAAGGTTAAATCTTTAATAAAGCTGTGGCCTACCCCACATTTGACACTAAAGAAGTTGTTGGTAAGTCTTTGTTAGATGGTAAGGGAGCGTCAGTCAGGCTGATGCCCCCAGTCTCTTGTGCAGCATAGTAATTAACGCAGCTGCAGGGGACTGGGGGCGGAGCTTATGTTAATAGCGAGCTAGAGGGGGGAGGAGCTTAGAGCGGAAGGGGGGGAAGAAGACAGGAAGAGGAGCAGAAGTGAAGAAGCGTGGAACAGAGAGGACGGAGCCGGACAAGACACCCACCCGCCCGGGGGATTGGGCAAGGAGAGACTTTATAGGACTTTTATTCGTTTGAAGTTGTCACAGCTGGTTTGGCCTGAACTTTCCATGCTGGCTAGAAGGAAGGTTTACAAGCCCAAGGAAAGCGGGCTTACAAACGTCCAGTGGAACTTTTAAAGTTAAATTCGGTTAAGTTAAGCGGGTTGGAGCATGGGAAGGGTTAGCGGGTTTAGAAATAATAGGTAGTAAAGGTTAAATCTTTAATAAAGCTGTGGCCTACCCCACATTTGACACTAAAGAAGTTGTTGGTAAGTCTTTGTTAGATGGTAAGGGAGCGTCAGTCAGGCTGATGCCCCCAGTCCCATGTTCACTTTCATTGTGTCCTACCTAACCCGCTTCTCGAAAGGCAAGGCAGATACATTGTCCAGGATATTTTCGGAGCCTGAAGAGAAGTCAAATATAGACCAAATAATTCTGCCCCCCCCAAAATTTTTGAGGTACCGTATATACCGGCGTATAAGACGACTTTTGAACCCTGAAAAATCTGCTCTGAAGTCGGGGGTCGTCTTATACGCCGGTAATACAAAAAAAAAAGTGTAAAAAAAAAAAAATCAGTACTCACCTCCCCCGGCGTTCTGTCGCGCTCCGGCAGGCTGTCGCTCCCTCCTGGTCTCCGGCAGAGCATTGCTTTCTGAATGCGGGGCTTGAAATCCCTGCCTCCAGAAAGCTAATACACACGCCGTCAGCCAGTTACAGCCATTCAATGGCATCATTGAATGACTGTGATTGGCTGAAGGCGCACGTGTGTTAGCAATCACACCCATTCAATGATGTCATTGAATAGTGTGATTGGCTGAAGCCACGTGTGTTTTAGCCAATCACAGCCATTCAATGATGCCATTGAATGGCTGTAACTGGCTGACGGCGTGTGTATTAGCTTTCTGGAGGTGGGGATTTCAAGCCCCGCATTCAGAAAGCAATGCTCTGCCGGGACCAGGAGGGAGCGACAGCCTGCCGGAGCGCGACAGAACGCTGGGGGAGGTGAGTACTGATTTTTTTCTTCTCCACTGTATTACCGGCGTATAAGGTGAAAGTTGGGGGGTCGTCTTATACGCCCCGTCGCCTTATACGCCGGTATATACGGTATTCTGCATTCTGAGGATCTTCTAACAAAGCTTAAGGGAGGATACGAAAAAAAAAAAATTCTTGAGTCGTCCTAAGGGTGTGAAGCTTTTTTTTTTTTTTTTTACAGATGGGCTTTGGAGGCGAGAATACCAACTATAGGTTCCTGAGGCTAATCGACTCAAAGTCTATGATTCCAAGCTTGCCGGTTACCTTGGGAGTGACAAAGACTTTAGAAGTTTTACTTTGTTCCTTCTGGTGGCCCGACTGCAGGAGGGATATGAAGAAGTATATCACCTCTTGTGAAGTATGTGCTTGGAACAAGACACCACAAGCTCGCCTTCTGGGTTTGCTACAGCCTCTTCCAGACAATGGGGATCTATATCTATGGACCTTATAGTGGATCTTACCCCTTGAAAGGGAAGGACTACCATTCTAGTTGTAGTTGACTGACCTATAAAGATGGCTCACTTCATCCCTATTGAAAAGATTCCTACCACCGAGCACACAGCGGAGTTTATGATCCGGGAAACGTTCCAACTACATGCACATTGAACAGCATGCGAGAGCTATGTGAGGCATTAAAGCCCCCTTTGAAATCAATGGACAATGCGTTCTGAGGAACGTGAAAAGATTGGACATGCCGTGATGCAGGAAATTAAAAAAAAAAAATAAAAAAAAAAATCGCTCATGTGTATGAATCAATTCAAAAGAATGGGGTTCACATTTGCGAGTCTCAAAATGAACAAATCTCGTGATTTTCTCGGCTGTGTGAAAGTGGCCTTAGGGTGCTGTCCCCTGTGATTGGACCTCTACACATTCTTTTGTTCTACTTTGCGCTGTTAATAAAGTTAACACTAAGCTAGCTCCTCAGAAAGCAGACAATAGCAACTTCATACACAGTTATTTCTGCAACGATCATTGCTAACTAATTTGGACACGAGATCCCAGTAGCTTTATTGCTGATTCTAAATTTAAAGGACTACTCCAATGCCTGCATATAACACGCATATTTTTGTATGTGCAAAAAGAGTTGTTGATCCAGGGATTATTCCAATTGCCAGCTTGGAGTCGAGGATTTTTTTTTTGCCATAAATGGGGAAAATTGGCTTCTAACTTATTGTTTTGTTTTGTTTTTTTTTGCCTTCCTCTGGATCAACATTTGGGAGTAATATGCTGAACTGGATAGACATGTCTTTTTTCAGCCTTACATACTATGTTACTAAAATACATAGTATGCAGCAAATACGCATCTAATATGCATATTGTATGCAGCGGACTATGAGGGCTCAAACCCACTTGCGATATCATAGAATGGTAGAGTTGGAAGGGACCTCCAGGGTCATCGGGTCCAACCCCCTGCTCAGTGCAGGATCACTAAATCATCCCAGACAGATGTCTGTCCAGCCTTTGTTTAAACACTTTCATTGAAGGAGAACTCACCACCTCCTGTGGTAACCAGTTCCACTCATTGATCACCCTCACTGTCAGAAAGTTTTTTCTAACATTTAATTTGTGTCTCCTCCCTTTCATTTTCATCCCATTGCTTATAGTCTTTCTTTGTGCAAATGAGAATAGAGCTGATCCCTCTGCACTGTGACAGCCCTTCAGATATTTGTAGACAGCTATTAAGTCTCCTCTCAGCCTTTTTTGCAAGCTAAATGTTCCCAGATCCTTTAACTGTTCCTCATAGGACATGATTTGCAGACCGCTCACCATCTTGGTAACTCTTCTCTGAACTTGCTCCAGTTTGTCTATGTCTTTTTTAAATTGGGGTGCCCAGAACTGGACACAGTATTCCATATGAGGTCTAACTAAGGAAGAGTAGAGGGGGATAATTACCTCACATGATTCAGACTCTATGCTTCTCTTAATACATCCCAGAATTGTGTTTGCCTTTTTGGCTCCTGCATCACATTGTTGACTCATGTTCAGTCTATGATCTATTAGTATACCCAAGTCTTTTTCACATGTGCAGCTTAGCCCAATTCCTCCCATTGTGTATGTGCTTTTTTTCATTTTTCTTGCCCAGATGTAGGACTTTGCATTTCTCCTTGTTAAATACCATTCTGTTAGTCGCTGCCCACTGTACAAGCTTTTCTAGATCTATTTGAATACTCTCTCTCTCTTCCCTAGTGTTAGCTATCCCTCCTAGCTTTGTGTCATCAGCAAATTTGATCAGTTTCCCATCAATTCTCTCCTCCAGATCATTTATAAAAATGTTGAACACCACTGGGCCTAGGAGCAATGATTTTTGGGGAAGGGGAGGGGGGCTTGAAATATAAGCCATACCCCGAAAATCTGTAAAAAAAAAAAGGTTAAAAAAATAATTAACTCTCCTAGAAGAGCCATCCGGCGCTGGCAGTCGTCTTCTGGTGGCTGGGGATTGAAAAACCCCGCCTCCAGAAAGCGCTGCTTCTGATTGTCTGAGTGCTGTAACCAATCAGAGGCAGCGCCCAGCCGTTGTTGAATGACAGCTGAGTGCTGACTGTGATTGGTCACAACGCTCAGCCAATCATGGGCAGGACTCAACCATTCATTCCAGGTCAATTTTATCAATTCCCCTCTGGGGAATTCACCTCTTCTCAATGAGGGGATGAATTCTGCAAAAAATACACAAATGGTGTGGGTTTTGAGGCAGACTTTCCGCTTCGGACATTCTGTAGCAAATCAGACCAGTGTGGAACTAGCCTTTGGGCTCTTTCACATGACCATACGCATTTTGCTGTCCGCGGCGTAAAATCGCATTAATGAAGAAATGCTGTGATCGAGTGCTGATCTTTAGCCGCTAAAAAAAAAATCCCTTGATTGGCAGAAATCCTCTGAACGACTACTAATGCTTATATAAGGCTCGCTGTCTTCTTTTCCCAGCGTTGCAGCTAAACTCCCTTCCCCTCCCGTATTTTTCTGCTTCCATAGAAGTCTATGGGAGCTTCTTACGTACCTCGACAAATGATAGGACAAGACCGCCGGTCGCCGATGTGCTATTTTTCCCGGTGCAAGTTTTTATGCGCCAAAAAAAGTCATTCATCTAAATGAATACTTTGGAATCTAATGCTTCAGATTGTCACAATTTTTTGATGCGACTAAATAGCTGCATATATACAGTCATGTGAATAAGGCCTTAGGATATGTTTACACGTAGCGGAAATACTGCAGAGTTTCCACAGTGGAAAATCATGTGATAAGCCACACCCCTTTGTGTTAGGAGTGCCTCAAGATAAAACCTTTTTCCAGGGGTGCCACAAAACTGAAAAGGTGGGAAAACACTGCTTTAGGGCTCCTATCTACGGGCGGGTTAGACCCCGCATGCGGGATTCCCGCAGTGGAACTTGACCTCATGCCCGGTCAGTGACCCTAGCTATCTGTCCGGTATCTCTTCTCTGTGCTGCGGATGAGCCGGCCTGCGTGTCGGCATGCATGCACAGTACAGAGGACGCCGCACCATCACTATGGCAATGATGCGGCTCTTGCGACCATTCTGCAATGATGATTGCAGGATGGCAGCGAGACAGACGCCTTTCACTGACTTCAATGGAAGCAGTCAGTGCGTAGCTGTCAGTGCGTAGCTGTCAGTGCGTAGCCCGCACAAAATTGTGACATGCTGTAATTTCTTCTCCGTGAGCGGAAAATCGCAGTCGATTTCCGCTCGTGGGCAGGAAATAGCATTTTCACATTACATGCTATAGGGCTGGATTTGCTGCGGAGTTCAGAGGCGGAATCCCGCACCATACTCCGAAATGCAAATCCATCCGTGGACAGGACCCCTTTCTATGTGCAGACAGGCGGACTTGCTTCAGAATGTCTGCAATGGACATTCTGCCGCACATGTGCATCAAAAAGGCACTGCTAGGGCTGGGGTCACGTGGGTCGTATTCTTGGCGGAAAATTAGCGGTTTTGTCACAGAGAAAAAAACGTGGATTTTTTCACCGGGAAAGTGCAGCTTCAAAACCCACGGCACTTAGCCACGGGTTTTGGAGTGGCTTTGTCGCATGCTTTTCTATTGCGGATGGTTCTACCATAGAGGAGAGTGCGGCCGCAGCAGAAAAACAGAATGGACATGCTGCATCCCGGGAATTTGTGCCGCAGCGCCAGCTTTGCAGCAACAGATTCGCCGCCCCGTGTGGATGAGATTTTTGACAAATCTCGTCCACATGGCTGGCCAAACCCAGGATTAGCGGCCGCAGGCGGATGTGCAGCAGCGAAATTCCGCGGCAAATCCGCCCTGTGTGAACCATGGCTTAAAGTGAGTTTTAGTGCGGAATTCACTTCCTCATTCCGCGGATTCCACTCCAAAAATCCTATAATTGACATTCTGCAGATCCGAGAACGCCGATTTTTAAGCCTGTGCAAAATGAACAAGAAGCGAATTAATTCTCATTCTATCTTTGGCCACGGAACGATTATCGTTCAAATGTAAACGCTCCAACGATTTTTTTGAACGATAATCGCTGCGTGTAAAAGCACCCTAGGGACCCTTTTACAGGGGTCTCTTATCTGCCCGACGGAACGTGCTGGTGATGTCATCACCACCTCGTTCGCGCTCGAGCAGCCCGTTTAACCCCTTAATGACGCGGCCCTTTTTCTTTTTCCATTTTCGTTTTTTTCTCCCCCCTTTAAAAAAATCGTAACTCCTTTATTTATCCATCGACATCGCTGTATGAGGGCTTGTTTTTTGCGGGACGAGTTGTATTTTTCAATGGTGCTATTTAAAGTACCATATAATGTACTGGAAGACTTTTAAAAAATTCTAAGTGGAGTAAAATGAAAAAAAACGACATTTCACCTTTTTTTAGTGCATCTTGTTTCTACGGCGCACAAACGGCAAACAAAAACTTTATTCTATGGGTCGGTACGATTACTACGATACCAAACTTGTATGGGTTTTATTTTACTATACTCCTCTTTTTTTTCAAAGTCATTTAATTTTTTTCAATTATTTTCTGCGGTCATTTTGTGCGCAATAACCTTTCTATTTTTCCGTCGACGTAGTGCAGCAAGGGCTCATTTTTTGCGGGATGTCCTGTAGTTTCTGATAGTACCAATTTGGAATACATACGACTTTTTCGCTTTCTATTGCGTTTTTTCTGGGAGACAGGGTAACTAAAAAAGTGCATTTCTGGCGTTATTTTTTTTTTTTTTTCGGACGGCGTTCACCGTGCGGGAAAAATAATGCACTACTTTGATAGTTTGGACTTTTACGGACGCGACGATACCAAATACATATTTTAAATTTATTTAGATTTTTTTTGATAATAGATATGGTAAAAGGGGGGTGATTTAAACTTTTACTTTTTTTTTTTTCAATTAATAAAAACTTTATTGATTTTTTTTTTTTTACATTACTTTGAAGTCCCCCTGGGGGACTACAACATGCGATGCTTTGATCGCTCCTGCAGTATGACGTCATGCTGTAGCATGACGTCATACTGCTTTTTGACAGGCAGTCTATCAAGCCACCCCACGGGGATGGCTTGATAGGCAGTCTGTTAAGGCAGCCCTGGGCCCCGGCTGCCATGACACCTGCACGGCTCCCCTGATCTCACCGCAGAATTGACAGCGGCATTTAAATGGTTAATAGCCGCGATCGGCCGTGCGCGACTATTGCCCGCGGGTGTCAGCTGTTATAAACAGCTGACGCCCGCACTGTATGAAGAGAGGTTGCCACGCAACCTCTCTTCATACATACCCCGACGCCCTCCATCCTTCCGAAATCTGTAAAAGGAGTACCCAGCTTGCTGGGGGGTAATAAATAAATTACCTGACAGTGCTGGGGTATACATTGGCACTATACAAATTACAAGTCCTTTTCCCCCTTTAGGTAATCCCAATTCCTGCCCCCCCCCTTCTCCTCCATAATTCCCGCCCTTTTGTGAGGCGCCTCCCTCGCTGCTTCTATTTATAGCCCTCCGCTCCTCACACAACCGACGAGGTTTGTATCTCCCGTGAGTTATAACGGCGCCATCTGCTCTGTAAACACGAACGAGCAGCGTCGAGACCCTGAGTGAACCCTGACGCCAGCGCTACCGGCCCCTTTACTATTCCCGGCACTGCGCCGCCCCTCATGAGGCGAGCAGAGCCGTTATCCACCGAGCACGTGACCCCTTCCTTGCCCTGATTGGACGGCTGCGGTCTCTTCCCACAAGAATCCCCGCTCACTAACCACGAGCTTGGACTTCATTGCCTAAGACCCCACCCCCTTGTTCGTGGGAGGGGCCGTGCGCACCGTCCTAGCAGGCTCCGCCCCTCGGGTGTCGTACGCGTCTTGTTGTCTGCGGGGAAGGAAAATACTAAAGGGACGACTTGTTTGTATTTGGGGACGAGCTGAGCCGCTGCAGCCATGGGGAACTGTCACACGGTGGGGCCCAACGAGGCGCTGGTGGTGTCGGGTGAGTGCACGGCCTGGGGCTGGGCTGGAGGCCCCCGCACTGGAGATGGAGCTATTTATAATGTGCTAGTGATGATTCTGCTGGCTGCTGCAGTGTCCGGATCAGCGGTGCTGCAGCTGCTGCTCGTTTTTGCATTGATGGAATTGTTGCTATTTACTAACATTTATCCGCAACATTCCAATGAAAAAAAAAAAAAAATCCCCCGCTGTAAATAAAACAGCAGACACCAGAGAGTAAAAGCTGTTGTGTAACCATGCGTTGTATGTAAACAGAAGCTGATGTGGTGCAATGCAACAGAACAGTCATCCTATATAATATATACGGACACAACGCAGTGCTATAGGTATAACGGTACGCCATCTGTTGCGGCGGGCGACCTATAAATGTTATATAATGGCGTAGATGAAGACTTGGCACCTATAGGATGTGGTGCTGCTCCCCGTATAGCGGTGTATGTAGGAGCCCGTATAGCAGATCTGCAGGGAGTGGCAGCGATTCCTTGCAGAGTGATGAGTGGAATTCCCAGCGGAGCCGCAGATTAACCCTCCATCGACCGGGGTGGGCTTGCCAGAAGTGCAGGGATGATGATCTAGTCTAGAATGAGTGTGAATGGCGCTGATAAGCGGCGTCGGTAATGCCGCTGCTCCCTCTTATTAAAGCCTTGGGAGAGTGTAGATATTGATTGCGATCTCCTTCGTTCTTATGTCAGTAATGTTTGGCGCTGATTACGGCTGGAGTGGGGCAGATTTGTCACTCAGCAGCTTTTGCGTAAACGGGTCGGCTCTGGTAACTTAATCGTCTGCCCTCCTTTAAAATCGCAAATTTTGGATTTAATCAATTCCAAAATAGTGTAGAACATGAAAAGGGGCTTTGATAAATACGTCGCTGATAAGATTGTCTAACCGCACCCCTTTCTGAGGGCAAGGGAATTTGTCATCAGTTTTTCGTATCTGAAAAGGGGCTGCTGCGCTCGTCCGTACGCCGTCTGGGGTAGTTTAATGGGTGTGAACTGCAATAGCAAGCGGTTTACGGACTGTGTCTTAAGATTTGGGGGGGGGGGGGGGGTAATTAGCAGATCGATTCCTTTTCCGGGACAACACCTTTTTGTGAGCCGGAGGGAATCTTGTAAAATGATAAAAATAGGACGCCATCACATGAGCGCAATTTACAGTTGGTTGCTTCTGGACTGGCAAGCTCAGCTGGGCAGTTTGCTTTAAATCGCCAGCACTCGTAAATGGCTTGCTCCGGTTGTTCACAGAGGCGTAGGTGCATTTTGGTTATGCAAATGCGCTGCGTATTTGTTTGTGCAAAAAAGAACGCAGACGGGCTCCTTGAAATGGTGCGCCAAAATGCATCGAACACGCAGGTATTTGCCCCGTCCATTCACTTCAATGGCCTACTGTGGTGCATATGATGCACCAAGATAGGTCAGGTATTAGTGTATCTTGACGCCACCGGAAGTACTGGTGGAGCCAAGATACTAGGTGTTGGACAGGGGGTTGACGCCCCCTGTTCATGATTCACTGCAAGCGATTGTCCCCTTTCTTGGCCTTACAGGTCCTTGTTTTTTTCCCAGCGCTGACTGTAGCAGGCCTCTCAGCAGCCACGCTTTCACTGTCCCTGCCGCCCCTTTTTCACCGTTACACATTTTGCTGGTGGCCCGCTTGTTCTCACCACTGCCTTTACGCTTTTGCTGATGGGCCGGCTGTGAGCTCCGCTGCCTTGAAACCGGCCGCTGTGAGTGTCCCTGGCGACCCTTTCTCCACCCTTGCACGCTGTGAGTGTAGGGGAGCCGCGGGAGGACAGGAGCTGCAAAACTCAGTAGACATGCCGCCCCTGATGCCGAGGAGCGCTCACTGTACCGTGCGACTGAAGTCACGAGTGTTCAGCGCTGTGGCCCACAACACAGCTTTCTGAAGTTCCGCAGGCCGACGGTCAGCGGTCCGTCGTGCTGCAGAGTGCAGTCCGAGCGCTCTCCCCTTCCTCCACGGCCTCATCCGATGACCACCACCGCTCATAAGTACCGAGTGCCGCTTCCCACCTTCCTCCACGGCGGACGGTGCTGGCTATAGGACCTGTGAGGACGGGGACAATGCAGGACAGCCAATCAGTAACGGGGCATCAACCCCCTGTGAAACTCCTTGTATCTTGGCTCCACCTGTACTTGTGGCGTCAAGATACACGAATACCGATGGGTCATGCTGCATTTTTTTTTCCACGCAATTACACATCATATAAATAATACGCTTATGTGAGCGACCCCACTGAAATCAATCAGTTCTATTCACTGTTACAAGCACAAGAATTGCGCACATAATAAGCTGCGCACTTTCGCTCATGTGACCGATCCCAGACACACGAATCTTGCGCTAATTTGAATCCCATTCTTTTGACAAATCGCGGCATGTTCTATCTTTGGGCGTTCCCTCGCCTTGCATCACCCATTGTTTTCATGGGACTGGCAAAGCATTGTGCAAGGGGAGCGCGATGCGATACGAGTTTTCCGATTGCAAACAATGAGAAACACTCCGTGATCCTCCGCTGCGGTGTTTGCAACCCTGAAGTGATGTCAGACGGGGACATCACACATTGGTGAGCGTGACATCTGGCCGAGTTACATGGCCCAATATCGGACCATAGAAAAGGCCCCAGCGCTCCAGGGAATAAACCAATCAAAGGGGAAATAAGAATGAGGGACTTACTTCGCAGGGGTGTCTCAGGTCTGACCATTATATACTTTTCTACATGTTATCCGATATTCCGGAATCCCTAATAGCGCTCTCCACGTGACTGGATGCCCGACGGGCCAGAATCGATGAACCTGTTGGAACCCCATTGATTAAAGGATTGAGGTGTGCCGGACGGTACTGTATAGGAGGTCCGGACGCGCCAGGGTGAGTTATACTACACGTTCTCGCCTCACACACCATTAAAACCAGTATACGGTACTTTTTTCCTTTGCTCTATAGCTGATCATGGCCCAATATCACATTTGCCCGTGTGAAATTAGCCCAACAGTCAGATACCAGTCTACGCAGTCACTTGATGGATCATCGTTCTCCATACCTTCCCATCCTTGACTGCTTCTTTCAGTTCTTCCATGTGTTTGTATCCGCCTTGATTGCGTCCGGCCAGCGTGTTCTTTGGTGTCTTCTTCGTGACCCGCTAACTGTGCCGAGCATCAGTGTTGTTTCCAGAGGATTGGCTCGCATGATCTGTCCAAAGTACGAGAGCCGCTGTTTGGTGATTGTGCCCTCTAGCGATATTTTTCGTTCGATACGCTCTAGGACCATCTTGTTGGTGACCATTGCCGACCGTGGTAGACGCAGCAGTCTTCTCCAGCAACATAGTTCGGAAGCATCAATTTTCCTTCCGTCTTCCTTCCTGAGTGTCCAACTTTCGATGTGTATATGGAGATCAGGAACACAAGTGGATCAATCGGATCTTTGTTCGGATCAATGCTAATATCTTTGTTCTTCCATATCCTCGCCATTCCTTGCATCGCGCTATGGCCAAGTGCAGGTCTTCATTTGATTTCTGCTTCTGATTCTCTTTTGCTGTCCATATTGGATCTGAGGAAAACAACATTTTTAACTGCTTTAATTTCCTCATTGTCGTTTTTTTTTTTTTTTGGTTACATGGACTGTCCAATTACTTAATGTCATCCTTTTCACTTCTACAAGCAATGTTGTATCATTGGCATATCAAAGTTTGTTAATGTTTCTCCTGTTGATTTTTTCACACCAATTACTGATTGGTCCAGGTTGCATCATCTCATAATTGTTTCGGCGTACAGATTGAACGGGGTCGGTGATTGCCTGCAGCCTTCTCAGATGCCTTTCTCAATTTCCAACCAGTTGGTGTTCCCGAAAGTTGCTCTTAGTTCTCATAAAGTGATCGCATCCATTCTTCCAGATGCTCCGGGATGCCTACTTGCTTCATATGTTTCCACAGCTTGTTGTGTTTTATGCATTTGAACGCTTTGCTGTAGTCTATGAAGCTCATGCACACGGCCTTCTCATATTCTCACGTCTTCTCCGTGATCCACTGCAGGTTTGCAGTTTGATATCTGGTTCCACACCCTGTACGAAATCCGGCTTGGACATCAGGGAGCTCCTTCTCAACAAATGAGTTCATGCGTTTTTGAATATTCTTGAGCAGGGTTTTGCTTGCATGCAATATGAGTGCGATGGTCCGATAGTTGCAGCATTCTTGCGTATCACCTTTTTTTGGAAGTGGAACACGGGCTAATCGTGTCCAGTTTCTGGGCCATGATTCGGTCTTCGATATCTGTTGACAAAGCATTGTTAACATTGGAACTGGCGCTGGGTTGTGGTATGCAGACAATGCCTGGGGCTTTCCAGTTCGGAAGTTTTTTCATAACCCAGGTTACCTCCTCCGTCAGAAGATCTGGTTCTTGCTCCGTTGGAACTTCTTGATTGACTTGGTCCATTGCCTGCATAGAGCTTTGTGTGTTCTTGCCATCTTTGTTTAATTTGTTCTTCACTATGTAGTACTTTGCTGTTTTGATCTTTGACAGTTGTTGCTTTGTGGGTTGCAAATGGTACCGGTTTCACATGGGTGGAGAGCCCACGGGTGTGACCTCGCTCCCATCTTCTAGTTTCGCAGACTGCTCATTCCAGTAACGCTCCTTATCTCGTCTCGCTTCTCTCTGAAATTCAGCATTAGGCCGGCTGCACGCAAGCGGGTCGGATTCCGCATGCGGGAGGCGTTAGCAGAATCCGCCCCTGTGCCCAGCCAGCATCCATACGTACCGGCTTTCTTCTTGGCCAGCTGTACTGTGGATGGTCCGCACGGCGAGCCATCAGACATGCGCAGTACAGTGGTTTTTTTTGTGTGTGTATTTAAATTCCAACTTTTCCCACGTCGTCGCCAGACGATGACGCGGAATCCACGACCTTATCGCAATGTCATTGTGGAAGGGCCGCAGGTCGGACAGCTTCCATTAACATCAACGAAAACCGCACCAAAATAGAACATCCTGTGAGCGGAGAATCGCAATTGATTTCCACTCGTGTAAAGGAAAAAGCGTTTTGCCATAGCATGCTATTGGCGGTATTTGCTGCGGAATCCAGAGGCAGACGCCCGCTCCGTATTCTGTAATTCAAATCCGTCCGTGTGCAGCCAGCCTTAAAGGGGTTTTCTAGGGAAATACTATTGATGACATGCCATCAATAGTTGATCAGCCAGGTTCTGCCGCTTGGGACCCGACCAATCATCTGTGCAGGCACATGCTGTCAGCGCCACAATAACATAGAGGTCGGAACAGAGGCTTCCACTCCGACCTCTCTGCATTTGTGACGCTGACAGCATGCACCCGCACAGTTGATCAACTATTGATGACTGATCATGATGATAGGTCATCAATAGTATTTCCCTGGAAAACTCCTTCAAGGATGTGTTTGTTTGTTGTGTTTTTTTTTTTTTGTTTTTTTTTACTTTTGGATTTTCCCCCCACTTAAAAAAAAAAAATAAAAAAATTCATAACTCTTATTTTTATGTTTAACATAGCTATCTGTTTTTTTTTTCTCGGACGAGTTGTATTTTCCAGCGGTCCTATTTAATGTACCATATATTATACGAGAAACCTTTTAACCCTTTCCACTCCAATTTGTATCCTAGTTTTCCTAGGGGGCTTACCCTTTTTCTGCCGTTATACAACGGCGCTATCTGCTGGCTAAAGCCAGTACTGCATGAGGTGACACGTTGGATAGGCTCCAACAGCAGAGAGTCTAGCAATATACAGTAAGAGAACCCCGATGGACGTCTTCCAACATCGGAGCTATACAGCCTTAAATCATAATGTCTTCAGACGTCAGACAGTGGATTGGAAAGGGTTAATACAATTTCTACGTGGAGTAAAATGAAAAATCTTTTTTGGAGGTATTATATGGTGTACACACTGCAGCAAAAATGTCAGGATTTACTCTGTGTCCCCTATGGGGTCTTGATCTTGCAATCGCATGTATCATATACTGCAGTAAATGGTATTTCTGCTGGCATTACATTAAGATAGGACCATATTAATGGGCAGAAATACATAGCTGCCATGGGGACCTTCAGAAGGCCCTAGGATGCCACGGCAGCCAAACAGCACTTCACAATCTCATTACAGGGGGAGCCCTTTCTGGCCGCCCCCGGACTCCAGATGGAGCTTTTAAAGGGTTAATAGTTCCAATTGGTGTGAACGCTGATTGTGACTGTTATGGGTTTGTGTTAGCTCTCACCTACCATGTATGTAGCTGGCACGGCTCCAGGGCCCGCTCCATAAAACTCCACCACTGGTGGACGCACATGTACGCCCTCTAGAGGATGGAAGCTATGCCACTAGCGTGAATAGCACCTTACTCGTGATGCCAAACTCCAGCGTTGTGTATCCACTATCACCATCCTATTGTCTTCATCTCTTTGTTTCAGAGGAGGGACCACATCTACAGGACATGCAGCTTCAACTTTGCCAGTTTTGATGCAGCATGTGTTTTTCAAGTAACAGAAACTTTTTTTTTTTTGGGCTCCTGTCCAAAATATGTTACTCCGCTAGTGCCAAAGAGCTTTAAGAGACTTGAGAATTGAATTTGAATTTCACTACCCGGGTGCGGGGGGGGGGCATATTACCTCTGATCCGCCGGTTTATCTGAGGTTACAGAATGGAATTTCCCACAAAGCAGGAAGTAATGCGCTGTAGTTTTTTCCCTTGCATAGGTGAGGTTGGGACCGCAGCAAAACTGGGTCACGCAGATAAGTAGTTCAAAGAGGATGTTTGCGAGCCGTGGATTCGGATAGACATTTCTGCACCTGTTCATCATATATCTTGCAGATATCCATGTGCTTCCCGACGAAACAACCATATTCAGACATGCAGAACTGATTCTGCATCCAGCCTGCAGCGTGTGCATTTGCCCCAGGGGTGCGCTCACACGGGGCTGTCCACGAGGGAAATCCACACATTACTGTGGAGGAAATCTGGCCGAAACCCTTTGCAAAATTGGCTTTCAGTGTGGACTTAAAATCTGCCGCGGGGGTTTTGCACGTGGATGCCGCCTCTTCAAATGAGGGGTTAAGAGAATGTTTAGAGGGCGACTTCGCCGTGGAATTTTCCGTGTGAATTCCGCTTCTAAAAACAGTCAGAATCCGCTGCATTGTGTCCCTGTTTTTGGTATGAATCTGATTACCGTGGATTAGGCGGCCACTGTACTCCTGCGTGATACACGAACACTGACAGGCAATCGATTACATTGCATCACACAGTTCCAATTACTTTAGTGCGTTGGAACTGCATCATACGCAAAACTACAGCATGGTTTTTTTTGTTTGTTTTTTTTTGCCACAGATATACGCTCAGGAGAAACCATTTTTCTCTATGGGCACATAAATACGCAGGCCCATATACAAATCTAGGCAAAAAAAACCCTAAACTGGTTACTGTGCATGATAGTATGCCTGAGATACGCTTTTTAAAAATTTTTCTTTATTTTTAAAGTCTCATTAAAAATACACTTTTCTGAATACACGCGTAATACACTGGGCAAAAACGGCCGCGTGAACCAGCCCTTCTGCTGCGTTTAGACGGAAGAGAAACCAAGTAAGGGCGCCTGCACACGAGCGGAAATTCCGCGGCGGGATTTTGCCGTTAAACGCAATCCTATGCAGACGGCCGCGGTTTAGCCGCACGAAATCTCGTGCGGCAAACAAACCGCGGCATATTCTATTTCTGTGCGGGGCTCTGCGAAACGTCACTCACCCGCCCCCAGCTTCGGTCTGCGCATGCGCACGCTGCCCGGCAAGCCGGCACATCAAACAGCCGGGGCCGCGGGCGCGGGTGAGTACGCGCTGGTTCCTGCAGGCGCTTGGGTTGGGTACCGCGGCGAGAATTCTCACCGCTGGATCCGACCTGCCCGTCTGCAGGCGGCCTAATCCTGTAGATATGATACCCTTTAATAGCTAACAAAAATACATGATGTTACAGCTAGCTTTCGGGTCTTCTATGGACCCCTCCTTAGGCTAAACGATTAAGCCTGAGGAAGGGTCCATAGATGATCCAAAACTTGCTATACCATCATGTATTTTTGTTAGCCATTGAAAGCTATCATATCTACAAGATTACTTGGTTTCTCTTACTGAGAACAATCACACATAGGAATCTGACACACTGAATGAGAACTGCTCAATTCTTAACAATACGCTGCAATCTAAACTGGCTGCGCGAACGCGCTGGTAATGACATCTCCATTCACTTGGGTAAGCAAGAATCGTGAAGTTCTTGTTTGTCTAAAAGCTGCATTAGGAATCTTCCTGCACCCACATGCAAACCTACTATTGTTCCTTTTGTGTCTTCCATGTGATCTTGTATATATGTATACACAGCTACTATGTACCTAGCAGAACCGGTAATGTGTAGCTTTTGCAACACTCAACCATGTGTATATTTGCAGGGTGCGCAGCGAGTTCCTGAGCCAACTAATTCAAGAATGCCTGTATCACGTGCCATCTGCAAATATTACGGGCAACACAAAGGGGTATTAATAGCTTCCTTCAAGACTTCCTTGTCCAGCTTTTGTGGATTATGATACTCTTCGTTTTTTGTGTTTGCGTGTTACTCAGTTTTTCTGCACTTTTTAAATTATTCCCACGGCTGAAAGTCCGTATATTTTCAGTTATTTGCTTATGTCGGATTTGTTTTAGGGATTTTTGTACTGAAATTGAAAGCACACAAATGTTGAATGTCAAGAATTCAGCTCCGTGTTGGTTCTTTGTAGCACTCAAATTATGACAGGGCCTTAATTGCGGTCCATGTATGTAGATTTCCACAAATGCCCTGGATAATTCGCAGAACTATTAAAGGCCCATTTACACGTAACGATTATCACTCAAAATTTGTTCAAACGATCGAAAAGGAGCGATAATCGTTACATGTAAACGCGGGCATCGTGCACTTTTCGTTTGCGCGATGATTTTAAAGTTAACTTAAAATCCATTGTTCAGCAACACAGCTCCTGGAGGCTCTTTTACATGCAAATAAGGATGATAAAGTGTTAATGGCCATTAACATTTTATGCAAATAGATCGCAAAATCTTTCAGTCGTTTGAAAGATTATCTTTGCGTGTAAATGGGTCCTAATTCTATCACTCTTGTCTACTAAATATAAGTCATTAAATGGGGTTTGCTGTACACCCATGAGAAAGCTCACCGAACAGGAAACAAGACCTCCTGGATCTCTTTAAAGGTGGGAACACCCCTTGTCTTCTCAGTTCCTGTTTCCTGTTGACGGAACAGGGTAGATTCCTTCCAGAACCTCCAGTGGATCTCTTATGATACTGCAAGGCATCTCTTCTCCCCTCCCCCCTCACTTATGTGCTTAAGATGTTACCCATCTACGTACGTCTCCATTAGGAGCAGCTGGAAGAGTTTGGGCACCCCCTCTTCCACACGGGTTGAAACTATATCTCAGTTTCTCGGGCCTGGTACATTCAGTCCCCTGGATCCTCTCCCTTGCAGATGTAAGGGGGTCCTTGGTGGTGCCCTTGAATTTTGCCTTTTTAAACCGCCCGCTTCATTCTCACGTCATGGGTAATGGCTTCTAGGATGTCGCATGGGAGTGGGGAGTCCTTCTGCTGTCTCTTCTTCCTATGTGGTCATGTGACCTTATATGGGAAAGATATTGGGCCGGTGCATGGTAGAAGTTCCTATATAAAATTTGCCTTTTTTCAGACCATAAAAGACTTGGTTAGATCAGAAGTTAAAGAATTTTATAAAGAAATTTAAAAACCTCCTTTCCCTCCTCTTCTAAACCCAAATCGTCACGCTTGTCTGCCACGGAACCTAGTGAATCGGATGCTGACGAATCCGGTGAATATTCATGTATCTTTCAGTGTCTTCATCTGATGTAGTACATAAATCGCTCTTTCAGACAGATGACACTGACCTTTTGCTAAAAGCGGTCAGATCTACCATGAATATTTATGATTCTAGAGAGGCAATATCTATAATGGAGCAAATGTTTAATAGTCTCATGCCTAGGAAAAAATAAGGTATTCCCTGTGCAGGCTAATATTAAATCTTTAATTAATAGGGAAGGGAAGAGACCAGGTAGGTTTTCCATTCCTGGAGTAGTTAAAAGAAAGTACCCGTTTCCTGAAGAAGAAACGGCGTCATGGGGTAGGGCTCCCGAAGTAGATGCGCCGGTAGCTAAAATGGCAGAGAAAGCAGCATTACCATTGAGGATTTGGGATTTTTTGAAAGGATCCTGTGGATATAAAGGCTGAAGCTTTTTTTTTTAATGAAATTTGGGAGGTTTCAACTTTTTGCTTTAAGCCATGTATAGCTGCCACCTCTGTGGCTAGGGCTTTTAACCCTTTGCAATCCAATTTTAGATTAAGGGTTTCCTAGGGGGCTTTCTCATTCTGCCACTATACAATGGCGCCACCTGCTGGCTAGAGCAAGCACTGCGGTATGGGACACGCTGGAGAGGACCCTGACAACAGAGCGGCCAGTAATCTACAGTAAGAATACCCTGCCGGACGTCTTCCGACATCGGAGCTGTACAGCCTTCAATCAGAATGTCTTTAGACGTCAGACAGTGGATTGCAAAGGGTTAAAGGTTTGGCTGAACCAATTAGAAACTAATATTTAGAATAAAGTTCCTAAAGACCATCTCCTTGATTCTGTTCCTACTATTACTAAGGCAACTCTCACAGACCATCAGTAAAACGCCACGTGTAAAATGCGGTGTCTTACCGCGACTTTGAGCTGCGTTTTCGAACACCTTAAAACATGTTTTTAACGCACTCCATCATTGTAATGTGTGATGAGGTGCATTAATAAGCACTTACACGCACAAAAAGAGAGCAGACGGCGATCGAAAAATCGCGGCTTTAGAAACCCAACGCTCGAAAGCTAGTCTGTGAAGCCCCATTGAAATTAATGTACAGCATTGTGTGCGAGTGGCATAACGTTGTAGGTTGTGTGGCAGATGTTTTTAGATGATTGGCAAGAGTTGTGGCTCTATCTAATGGTAGGTGCGTAGGGCATTATGGTTGAAACCCTGGAATGGGGTCGTAGCCTCAAAAGGAAAACTTTGTGTCAAGGGGAGTTCCTTTTTGGTCCAGCCTTGGATGACCTTTTAGAAAAGGTTTCCCAGTGGTTAGCTTTCCTAGGCAGCAGAGGTAATTTCGAGCGACTCGGACCTCTAGGTGTAGAAAAGAGAATAACAAAAAATTGGAAATCTGATAACGAGAGCAAAGGATTACTCTTTAAACAGTCTGAGTAAGGCCCTTTTACACGGGACGATTCTAGTTCTGGTTGTTCCGGATCCTGCGCTTCCGCGAGATTTGGGATGAAAATTGTCCCATGTAAAAGCATGCAGAAACTGAATCCCTGGACGGGAGCCGTTCAGTTTCAGCATGCTTGAAAACTGAACAACACATAGTTCAGTATTGAACGGCCGCTGCTTACAGTGAATGGAGAGGGGCAGGGGAGAGAACTCTCCTCGAGCCACCCCGCCTCCCTGCCGGCCGCACTGTGAGCGATCCAGCGATACTTGCTCCTGTGTAACAGCACGGGAGCGAGTATACACGGGGACGAGTGTCGGGCACCGTTTGCCTGACACTCCTTGTGTGTAAAAGGACTTGAAGAAAAATCAGCAATGACTCCAGGTAGAAGGGCGTCTTTCTTTTTTTTCTTTCTTTCAGCCAGCACCTGGATCAAGAATATAATAGAAGGATATTGTCTGGAATTTTGCTCTCCTCCTCGCCAACTTCAGCTCGGACGTAGTAAGACAAAAGGTGTTACCGAAAGATTTTTTTTCTTTAATAGAAAAAAAATGTTCTAGTTCCGGTCCCAGAGTCAGAAAAAGGTCAGAGCTTTTACTCAACACAATTTCTGGTAAGAAGGCCAGATAGGTCATTTCACACCCTTACAAATCTAAAGGATCTGAATAGACATCTGACTTATCACAACTGGAAACAATTCAGTCCACAGTGCATTACCTTTTCAAAGATTACTTCATGGCTTCTGTAGATATAAAGCGCACCTACTGTCATGCCTCAATTCGCCCATCCTCACAAAAATTGTAAGGGTAGCAATTTAGACGAAAGACACAGTTCTGCATCTCCAATACAGAGCTTTGCCATTTGGAATATCCCAGGCTCCAATATTTTTTACAAAATTGATGGCTGAAGTTGTGGCACACATTTGGGAGGAATATCTGATTATAATACCTTATCTTGATGACCTAAGGTTGTGCATTTACACGATGCTCGCTCATATGACAGTTTGAGTGACAGTTTTGAGCGATCAGTTTGCATAAGCTCGTAAGTAGCTAATTGGCTACTTAAAGGGGTTGTCCCGCGGCAGCAAGTGGGTCTATACACTTCTGTATGGCCATATTAATGCACTTTGTAATGTACATTGTGCATTAATTATGAGCCATACAGAAGTTCTAAAAAGTTTTATACTTACCTGCTCCGTTGCTGGCGTCCTCGTTCCCATGGAGCCGACTAATTTTCACCCTCCGATGGCCAAATTAGCCGCGCTTGCGCAGTCCGGGTCTTCTGCTCTCTTCAATGGAGCCGCTCGTGCAGAATGCCGGCTCCGTGTAGCTCCGCCCCGTCACGTGCCGATTCCAGCCAATCAGGAGGCTGGAATCGGCAATGGACCGCACAGAAGAGCTGCGGTCCACGGAGGGAGCAGACCCCGGCGGCCATCTTCAGCAGGTAAGTATGAAGACGCCGGACCGCCGGGATTCAGGTAAGCACTCTCCGTTTGTTTTTTTTTAACCCCTGCATCGGGGTTGTCTCGCGCCAAACGGGGGGGGGGGGGGTTAAAAAAAAAAAAAAAAAAAAAACGTTTCGGCGCGGGACAACCCCTTTAAGAGCTTATTAATGTGTAAATAAAGGCTCCTGCTGTTTGCAGAAGACAGGGAGAGCACTGTCTTCTGTAAACAGCTGCTTTGTTCTCGGAGTTCTCAGCTGGTATCCCGCTGAGCTGATAGCGCCGAGAACAGCATGAGCTGCTTTGTTCTCGGAGCTTTCGCTGAGAGCTCCATGTGGAATACCAGCTGAAATAATGCTATTAGCTGGTATCCCGTTGAGAACTTGGCACGCAGCGCTGATAAGGCTCATCGCTGATTTCTAGCAAGCTAAAAATCAGCGATGAACGAATGGTCCACAATGGCCGCACATTTAGACACAACGATTATCGCTCAAAAGATGGCTTTTGAGTGATAATCTTTGTGTCTAAATGGGCCAATACTCCTTGTAGATAACACAGTAGAGGGTCTAAAAGCCCAGATATCTAAACAGACATTTTGTACCATCTGGGCTTTTAGACCCTCTACAGATAAACTACTACAGTGTCAGATAGACTTTTTGAAAAATAGTGTCTACTACAAGACTTCTGGTGTATTTTTCTACTAATTCTAGATTTGAGGCTTCAGACCAGCTTTTTTCCTCATCAGAACATTCAGAGAATTGTAGAGAATAAGGTTCTTTACTTGGATTTTACTAAGGGAGGCTCTGTCTATACTGGAGATAATTACCTCCTGTATTCCAACAGTAAAATTGGTCCAGTTTCATTCAAGTACCCTGCTGATGGACATTCTGGCACTTTGGGATGGGACGGTAGATTCTCTGAATTCCCAGTTTCCGCTATCCCCCCAGGTAAAGGATTCTCTTCTATGGTGGACCTCCCCGACTCATCTGACAAAGAGAATCTTATGGGATAAAGACAATTCTCCAGTCATTATCACAGATGCAACTCCCAGAGGTTGGGGAGCTCATTCATGAGCCTTTCTTCTGCAGGGGCTTTGGAATCCCTCCATATCCCTGGACTCTCAGAATGCAAGGGAGTTAAAGGGGTTGTCCCGCGGCAGCAAGTGGGTCTATACACTTCTGTATGGCCATATTAATGCACTTTGTAATGTACATTGTGCATTAATTATGAGCCATACAGAAGTTATAAGAAGTTTTTCACTTACCTGCTCCGTTGCTAGCGTCCTCGTTTGCATGGAGCCGACTAATTTTCGCCGTCTAATGGCCAAATTAGACGCGCTTGCGCAGTCCGGGTCTTCTTCTTTTCTGAATGGGGCTCCGTGTAGCTCCGCCCCGTCACGTGCCGATTCCAGCCAATCAGGAGGCTGGAATCGGCAATGGACCGCACAGAAGCCCTGCGGTCCACCGAGTGAGAAGATCCCCGCGGCCATCTTCATCAGGTAAGTAAGAAGTCACCGGAGCGCGGGGATTCAGGTAAGCGCTCTCTGGTGTTCTTTTTTAACCCCTGCATCGGGGTTGTCTCGCGCAGAACGGGGGGGGGGGGGGGGTTGAAAAAAAAAAAAAACCGTTTCAGCGCGGGACAACCCCTTTAACCATCCTTAACCATCCTTCTCACCCTATCTTATGGCCCTTTTAGGGAGAACAAGAATCTTGCGATTCTTGTTTGCCCGAGCTAATGAGCTGGTGACCCAGCTCTTTTGCGCTCAGGCAGCCTGTTTAGACTGCACAATTCTCATTGAGAATCATTAAGTTCTCGCTAACTTATAATTCAGTGTTTCACATTCCTATGTGACGCATTGAACGATCAATGTTTAAGCTGCCCAACAAGTGAACGAGCCACTGCCAATTTTTATGCCGGCTGAAACTGAAAGAGAACCTCATGTTTCTCGTTTGCCGTTCCGTCATTGGCTCACGTTTAAATTGAACAATTATCATTCACTTTCGTTTATTTGAATGATTTTGTAAAAGATAATCATTCCATCTAAACGCACTATTAGTCAACGTCATTTATAAGGGGAAACGTGTAAAGATTATGACCAACAATGTCACAGTAGTTGCCTTTATCAACCGACAAGGAGGGACCAAGTCTCTCGCCTTAATAAATTGGACAGTACACATTTTAAAATTGGCAGAGAATTGTAGTTCATCTAAAGGGAGCGAACAGTGTCCAGGCAGATGTCTTGAACAGACAGTCTGTCAGGGGGGAGTGGAGCCTAAGCTAGGGGGGCAATTTTAGATCTGTTTGCTACAAGGGAAAGCAAGAAATATCCAAAATATGACCCCCTCCCCCAAATGTTTTTCACCTTAGGATCATTGTATGGGGATAATTGCCCTGTCTGTACCTTGGGGTGGTAAGATCTGTATTGCTTCTCTTCCATGCCTGCTTCCCAGCATAATTCCAAGGATAAGGATGGACAGAGCTTGAATAATTTTGATAGCCCCTTCTTGGTCTTGCAGAGTATGGTTCTCATGGCTCAAGAAAATGTCTGACTGATACTTGGGTCCTTCTGCAAAAAGAAGGCTTCCTTCACCTGGGCCCTCTACTTCATTCAAAAGTGGGGTCTCTCCATTTAACAACTTGGAATTTGAGAAGCACATATTAAAGAATAAAGGTCTCTCGGAGGATGTAGTACAGTGGCTCTCAACCTTTTTTAGCCCAACGCCCCCTTTAGGTATTGGGATGGTGGCCAGCACCCCCCAAGCCTTACTAGTTTAAACCCAGTCAAGTTTACCTTGTTTACAAAGTTAAAAGTACAGATTAAAATACTGAATACTTTTTTGGGAAAGTTTGCTAGTGTTTAACAGATTAGCATTAATTGTGAAAACATGTCTCTAAAAATTACCAAAGAAGTATTTTAGGCTGCCTGTCCACGGGCGTTGCAGTATCTCGCGGCGGATCTCAGCCGTGGGAGCCGCCGCCCAGAGCAGGAGCCTGCAGATGGATCTCTCCAGTCAGCCTATCTGACTCATGCGGGGGACGCAATTCAAAAACGCCCGTGGACAGGTAGCCTAAGGCTGGGTTCACACGGGGCGGATTTGCTGCGGAAATTCCGTGCGGAATTTCGCCGCGGCAAATCCGCATGCGGCCGCTGATCACGGAATTAGCCAGCCATGTGGACGAGACTTCTCAGAAATCTCGTCCACACGGGACGGCAAATCCGCTGCGGCGCGGATTTGCCAACCGCAGCATGTCCATTTTTCTTTTTTTGCGCTACGGACACGCTCTTCTCCGCGGCGACTTTGAAGTGGCGGTTCTCCTGGCGGAAATCTCGCGTTTTTTCGCTGCGGCCAAACCGCGAGATTTCCACCGAGAATCCGCCCTGTGTGAACTCAGCCTAAGTCAGCTAAATTTTTGCTGCTAAAATGTTGGTGCTAAATATTTAAAAACAGGTTAATTGTGGATACAATAATAAATAGGTTTTATTGCAGAAGATAATTTTTTGGGGGAAACAAGGAATATTACCATCTTTAATTATCATTCGATAGAAACGTATAAAGAAAATGCAAGCTACACCTTAATGATCAGAAGACTAATTAAAATGCAAGAACAATGAAATTCAACTAATAAGAATAATAGTTGCCACAATCTGTGTCATTAATGGCTGCCTTGGGCCTGATGAGGGGACGCCAATTTCGCGATATCTGGTTCTATCTTCGTCAACTGCAGTCTCAAGTCGGCCGAAGAAACTCGACTGCTATGTCAAAAAGTTTGTAGAATCGTCTTAAGCACTTTCCTCTTGACAGCCACCTCACTTCGGTGTGTAGGAGTAGACTTTCTAATTCTTGTCATGGTCTTGACAGAGCTAACGGAAAAAACGTTCTTTCAAAGAGTGAGCTTTTATCTTGTTAGCAGCATTAATTACGTAGCGCAGAGAATCATGTATTCTCTCGCATAAATGTTTAGCAACAAGGTGCTGCCGATGGATCACACAGTGGACTGCCATTATGCCAGGCATAGCAGATCTTAAATGGGCTATAAATCCGCAATATCGACCAATCATGGATGCAGCTCTGTTGGTTGACCAAGCAAATGCATTTGTTAAAGGGATGGGTTTTTTTCTTGGAAAAATTCCTCCACTCTTTTGTATATAGAGGAGCCTTTCGTGTCGGTGGTTACATTTCTGGTAAACAGTTCCTCCACTATCTCTTCATTACGATTAATGAAACGAACATAGGCTAGCAGCAATCCTTCATTGTCTCTAACCGTTGACTCGTCTACTTTATAGGAAGCAAGGAAGACTTTGTCAGCATTAAGAGCAGATTTTCCAAATAGCTTGCCTACAGTGCTGCGGTTCTCAAACTTTGACTTTAAACCTTGGAAAAATTAAATGGGCTTACCCACTTTGTCTGAATGCATTTTTTTGAAAGTTGATCACTCAGTCTCGAAGGCTTTATTCAAAAAAGCCTTTTCACAAACGAGGCACGAGGGAAGCAGTCCGTTTGTAGGAGAAAGAATGAATCCGTATTTGAAGTATTCATTTGAATATTGACTGCATTTCTTCTTCTCAGCCATTTTTATAAAGCATGCTTCAAGAATGCACTGCTTATGTTGCTCATCATATAATGATGTATGACTTTTATAACTCCATGACTCCGCTACAGATCAATCACACTGGATTACCTAAAGAACAACCACCTAACCCCCTGTATTCCAAAATGTTGCTGATTGGCTGGAGCTTCCAACTGTGTGGGTCTCCGGGAGTTGTAGTTTTTATATCCGTGTTCTGAAAAGACACTTGGCGTCCACTAAGACTACAACTTCCAGACGCACACAAGTGAAAGTTTGAAGCTGTTCCAGACAATCTGCGGCATCATGGAATACAGCGGGTTAGGTTGTGCTGTAAGGTTATCCAGTGTTATAAAGTGTGATTGATCTGTAACGGAGTAATGGAGTTATAAAAGTGATACATTACATGATAGAGGTGCGCAGGCTGCACACAACTCCCATTACATGCAAGTGACTCACATGGAAATAATTGCCTTGGTTTGCGTCGGTTTCGGATTTCACCGATTTTTGTCAAATCTCTCCGAAAACAAAAACGAGGTATCACTACTAACTTTTAGAAAAATGTAGTTACTAGACGAAAAAAAATCAACAAAGCAAACACAGAATGCCCCTTTTCGTTCCGCTGCCCCCATGAGAAGTAAAAAATGTTCCCCAGGAGCAATAATGCCCACTTTGAGATCCACTGATATAGTGTATATACTCGATTAGCCAGTAGGCAGTAAGTTACATCTAAAATATATTGTGCCAAAAACTTTTTTCAACTTTAGTAAGACTCCTGTAGATCTATCATCGGGACAGGTCATTCCAGAAATCTTGAATTTCCTCTAAGAAGGGTTAAAAAAAAAAGAAATTAAACCTGGTACACTAAAAGTCCAGGTTTTGGCCTTAAGTGCCCTTTTGCACTAAACTCTCTGAACACCCCTGGATTATGAGGTTTATCACAGAAGCCTGTAGATTGCAACCTACTTTTAAATCCAGAAGTCTCTCAACCCCACCACCCCTTCCCTAGTGAGATTCTAGTTCATTCTCTCATGGATGCTGTCATGTGCATGGGGGGGAACAGGTCAGCTGTTGTTCCCCGTGATCCAGATGTTCCAACATTTGGTTTTTTTTTTCTTTTATTTGCAGTGATTTAGGCCTCCTGTCCACGGGTGCTGTGAAGTCCCGCGGCAGATCTCTGCTGCCCGGGAGCAGAAGCCGCCGCCGATTCTCCGCCGGTCAGCCCTATCTGATAGATAGGCTGGCAGCCGAGAATCGGGGCAATTCGCAGCATGCTGCGAATTGCCCACCGCGAGCGAAGAATCGCACTGACTCTCCGCTCGTGGACAGGGGGCCGGCCTTTTCCCTAGCAATGCTACGGAAAGCGTCGGCCGGTGTGATTCGCCGGCGGCTTACCGCCGGTGAAATCACGCCCGTAGACAGGCACCCTTAATGGCTGTAAAGAAGTTGTTGACTCCTTTTCTGACATCCATTCCTACCTTGTAGCTATTGGCTGAAGCTGGGAAACTATCATGGACGTAGGATAAGGCCGTGTTCACACCACATAATTTCACTGTGGATTCTGGCATGACTAATGTGCCCAAATCTGCTGCAAAATCTGCAAATTGGCATCCTATTGAATGTTGAAGTTCATGCATCAAGGATCTTTCCATGCACAGATTTCCACATCCATGTCGTGGTTGAAAAGAATTGACTTGTCAATTCTTGATGTGGCTTTAGCTGGGAAGCCGTATGTAGCGGCCGTGTGCAGATTTGCACAATTGACCGGAGCTAAATCCACATAAAATCTGTGGCAGAACGCCGAGGCTCAGGTTCAGATTTCTACAATGGATTAAAATGTCAGATCCACGTAGGAAAAATTCAACGGGAATCTGACACTTCTAATACCATGTTAATGAGGCTTAACGATCTGCTAGCTAGCCACTATGTCAGCAGATGTTACTATTCGGGCCATTAGCTTTAAAAGTGGTTTTCCAAGACTCTTATAGTGTCAAATGGCAAACAAGGGGATAAAATAAGAAACCATGCAGTATTCGCTCATTATAAATGTCCTGTCCCTCTGTCCATTCAGTGCAGCCGGTCCAGTTCCCCCGAAGCTCCTGGAGGGTCATGTGCCATTTATCATTCAACTGCAGCCAATTCTGAATGGCATGTGACTGCTACATGAACTTCCAGAACCCGAGCAGCTGCCCCGCGCCATTCCATTAATGGCTGGTGGAAATGGTGTTTGGCTATCTCCTGCACTTCTGTTGAGAATGAATAGGCCGCTCTATTCAATCTCCCCCCCCCCCCCCTCCCCCAATGGGGGGTGAAGGGGGTGGGCATTGAGCCTGCAGAGAGGCTCTTTTTGGGATCAATTGGGGTCTCTGTGGTGAGAACACCACCAATCAGACTTAGAAAAGTCAATTGTGGTACAACCCTTTTAATGGGGGAGTACCGCATAGCCTATTTTATCCGAGTTTTGCCATTCCCAAAAGCCTAGTGCGCAATGTCACAGTGCGCCACCCGTCAGGTGATGCCACTTTTGCATCACCTGACTAGCGGCAGTGCCGGTTGATGATGGGCTTTTGGGACTGGCAGCACATGGTATTCCTAGGTAAGAAGAGCGGCGTTTCAAGCTAACATCGGTTGCGTATCCACACCAGAGGTGCAGATTTTGATGTGTGAACATACCTTAAGGGTGGATTTAGACACAGGGCTGTTTTGGCAAAAGCGCCGCATTCTTTGTGCAAATGTGAAGGAGCCTAAATTAATGTCTGATGTAACGGCATGGAATAGATTCTCTACACTAATCAGTTTTTATAGAAGTTTCAGACTTTGTTCCTATGGTTAAACTTTGGCATGGACATGACTGTTGCACGATTGTGAAAGTGTTGACCTACGTTGCACTTGTGTAATGTACTTCCCGCAAATAAACTGACAGCAAGGTCATATGTTGGAAAATGTGAGAGTACATTCCTCATAACTGATCGCGATTGTGTCATTTATGGGTGGAGAAACAGTGTACATGACTTTATGAATGCAGTTGTCTTGTTCTGGTTATATCTGGATGTGTTGTCATACGTGAAAATACCGACTGAATGCTGTAACGACTTGTAAGTGTTTTATGTAACGTGATGTATGGCGGGGTTACTCAATTTATTCAAGTAACGCTAACTCCAAAGTACTGTACCCCCAAAAGATATGATTATATTATGTACTGCACAGCCGGAGTACAGAGTGACTACCCCCTAGAGCACTTGTCAAACCCAAGACCCATGGCCAAATCCGACCTGCAACCTTATTTTGTGGCCTGTAACAAGTCTGGATGTAAAAGGATCGGCTCTTCGCTTTCCCCGAAGGACACAGACAACATCGGGCATAGGGGGTGGTGCCAGCACAGGAAGTGGGTTGGGTGCCATCTTGAATTCTGAGCTCCGGTGCACCTTCACACCGCTCTGTTCAGCAAATTGGGTAGCGGAACAGCCCTCTCTGGGCACCCTAGCCACTTTCCAAGGTAGGAAGCTCAGTGCTAAAGAGGTGGAAGGGGAGAGACAGCATCATAGTGCATTGACCTCTATAGCCTTGTTAAGGAGTAGTTACAATTAAAGGAGATGTCTCGAGGCAGGAGTGGTTTTTTTTTTTTGCCCAGTCCCCCTAATTAAGCATACATTACTAAGCCCCCCCTGTAAATGACTTTTCTAGCTGGTTTCTACTTACAGTTCCAGTGTTTCAGCAACTTATAAAAATTTTCCCAAGATGGCCACCAGCTCTTTTCCCGTCGCTTGCTGTAGCCCGACGTGCGCGCTCCTGAGACGCTACCAGCTGTGTCTCCCTGACAACCAGACGCCACGCAGCCGCCGACCGGACCCCTGGAGTAAACACGGCCTACCAGTCACCCACCGCCAGGCAGCCCCCCCCCCCCCATCGCAGCGGCAGCCCCCCCCCCCATCGCAGCGACAGCCCCCCCCCCCCCCCCCCCCCATCGCAGCGACAGCCCCCCCGGCCCATCACTTACCAGGACGGCGGGACAGCTGGGCGGCTCTGCACCTTCCTCTAACAGAGGATGGTACAGAATGGCCGCTCCAGCGCGCTCCCGAGAAGTTACAGCTCGTCTGCGCATGCGCAGAAGAGCTGTAGCAGCGAGCACGCTGAAGCGGCTCGTGCTCAGACCAGAAGAAAGGACTGCGCAAGCGCGTCTAAAAAAGCAAGCTGCCGGCGATTTTAGACGGATCCATGGAGACAAGGACGCTAGCAACGGAGCAGGTAAGTGAATAACTTCTGTATGGCTCATATTTAATGCACGATGTATATTACAAAGTGCATTAATATGGCCATACAGAAGTGTATAACCCCACTTGCTGCCGCGAGACAACCCCTTTAAGGCTCATTCACACGGCGTATGCTTTTTCAGTCTGTGAAATACACAGCGTTTGGATGGACCGAAACTGTGAATTCACTGCGTAAATAGAATATGCTGCGATTTCCACACACACGTGAAAAAAAATATGGCAGGATACTTGGATGAATACTGATTAAGCTGGGGAGAGCGGGGAGGAACGGGGGGGGGTCTCTCTCTCCACCGCTGCTTACTCCTGCAACTCACCGCTCTCCCCCTGCCGCTCCCCGCCCCCCGCCGGCACCCGAATCTTTTGAGACGAGCGGCAGGTACTCACATAAGGCACTACTCGCTCGAGTAGTTTGCCTTAGCAAGTACGCTCTCTCATCTCTAATTACATCCAATGAAGGTGTCTTAAAGACTATCCAAGAAAGCTACAAATTAAAATTGCCTCTTATCAGCCCAAGACATTTTTCATCACCACCTTTCGGTTTTGTTCTCTTTAAGGCCCAATGTCCGATTCCGCTCCGAATTCTGCAGCAATAAGCCTCCACAGCATGCTGTGGTAAAATGATCCTTCATGTCCACGAGCGGAAACCAACTGTGGCTTCCGCTCACGTATAAAAAAAAAAAAAATCTCAGCATGCTCCATTTTGCTGCGGTTCCCGCATGGAGGCTTCCATTGAAGTAAATGTAAGTCGTCTGATCCGAGGATTCAACGGGAAAGCGGGAGTTTGGGGGGGGGGGAAAGTACTATATAGAAAAGAGAAGACCCGGACAGGTAAGCGGGGTCCTCTGCCGCGGGCAGGGTTGGATTTCGCTGTGGGCTCCCGGCTTCTTTTATTGCCCAATTTCCCCTCAGCGTAGTACAGGCACGTTTGTGTGCTTGTATTGTATCGGTAAAGCTCCAGCCAAACTGCGAGTCTAACGAAAAGACTGCATCCTAAATCTTTAATGGCCAATATATCACATCCTCTTTATCACAAGTTATACTCGTACATCAGTCTACTGTGTGAATCGAGCGGTAGTGTGCAAATAAGGAAGATGGAACGATGCCTCTGCAACATTCCTACAAGTCAATGTTAGGTTCTTTATACAGGCTTTATAACAATAACTGGGAATTGAAAGCCAAGCCAGAATCCATACACAGACAGCTGTTTTGGGGGGTTTTGCCCCTCCTCATTTTCTGCAGTGGGTTTCTGGCTTGGCTGGTGAGAGGCCTGTGACATGGATGAGGGGCAAAAACCCTGACGCAATTGTCTGTATATGGATTCTGGCTTGGTTTTCAATTCTCAGTCATTGTTATAAGGCTTGTCTAAAGAGTCTAGCATTGACTTGCAGGAATGCTGCCTTCCAATAGGTGGGGCTGCAGAGGTATTGCTCCATCTCTGGGAAATCTGCAAATAAGGGAGAAGTATGGATGTCTTTATGAGTCTCCTCACTCACCATCTAGGAGCTCTCCTTAAGGAGAGATACGGACCTATGTTCTTCACTATGCCTGCATTGTCAACGGTAGTGCACACAAAGTAATTCCTGTGGCCGAATAGCTCGGGACTAAACGCCCCCCACTTACTATAATGGAATCTGTTCATTTCTGCTCAGCTGCTCATCTTTTAAACGGAAGAAAGAGTTGCATGCAGCACTTTTTCTTCTGGTATTTTGAGCCGGACCTGCAATAGAACCTTCGCCTGAGTTCCAATGCAGATGTGAAACTGGCCTGTTTCAATGCAAAATTTGTTGCAGATTTGCTTTTGATAGGAATTTAGGAAAGCTTTGAAATGTCCTGTAAATATATGTTCATCTAACCCCCTATTTATCAAAAACATAAGACTTAAAAAACACTAGTCTTATGAAGGAATCAAAGTTTTGGCTTACTGACGCTACAGCCTGGGAATAGGGGTCAAGCATGCACTGCGGCGCTGTTCAACTCTATGGAACTGCCGAAGTACTTCCGTACTCCACTTCTCTTCTGTAGTCCCATAGAGGTAAATGGAGCAGTAGCGCACTAGGTTGGTTGGTGCTCCAGTCATACGGAGTGGGGAAGGACACTGGGACCATCATTCTTGTGATCAGTGGGGTCCAAGTAGTTGTACCCCCCAGACGTTGGACATGATGGGAATTAGGTTAAATCTGGGGACAACCTTTTTAAAGGCTTTCACAGTTTGCAGTCTATTGCATGTTGTCCGGAGATCCTCATATGTGAAGCATCCACTTGAAGTAAGATTAGCCATTTTTCTAAACCATCTCGTGCGCCCTTACGTGAATCTGTGTAGGAGAGTGATTGCGCTGCTGTTGGCTCCGCAGGGATATGCTCTTATCCTCTCATCCATCTTTGTCCATTCTCTTGCTGCATAAATTAGATTTGCCATTTAGTTTTAGGAAAAACTCCATTATCAGCAGCGCACAAAGTGCTTTTACATTATTATTCGGCGTCTCTTGTGATTCAGTTAAACGTTTCTGAAAAACAAGAAGTCATTTTGTGGTTCATATTTTTTTAGATTTCACTTTATTTTTTATAAAAAAATATTATTTTATGCATTTTGAATTATTTTGTCTTTTAGGGAAAGCCTAAACGTTAAGGCCGTGCTCACAAGCGTGTAGACACAACGTGGGTTTTGCGCGCATAATACACTTTACCAATCTCTCATTCGCTACCATGTTGACACTCCCACGAATTGCATGTGCAAGAAAAATCGCAACATATTCTGTTTTGGCGCGTACACGCCATGATAGTGCTTGGAGATTGGCAGCATGAAGCAAGTACTCTGTAATACATAATTTATGCGTATTGGGCTGGGCTCACACAAGCGTAATTTGGTGCGTGCGGCACGGCCCAATGCTCTGTAATACATAATGCATACACTTCCTTTACAGTGCTTACAACTATTCATTGTAGGAGTAACTGAAAGCTGGACTGTTACTGGAATATAGTTGACTGACTGTGATGACCGCTCACATCTGGCACCATCTCTCCCCGCAGAATTGGTCACGGATCACTCCTGCTGTCCAGTAATAGCGCCTTCGTTGATCTGTTAGCGGAGAACGATACAGCCAATAGTAAGGGCTCATTCATATGGGCGTAGGTGCATTTCGTCCACGTAAATACGCGGCGGATTTATGCGACCGAAATACGCTTACGACCACACATCTTACCCACTCCGGTGGTTTTTTTTTTTGTTTTTTTTTCTTTGTACAAACAGTGTATTTGCGCACACAGAACATACGAACTCACGGTGACTTTGTGCGTAAATACGCAACGAATACCAGGTTTCAAGCGTATTTACACACATACATTGCTTTCAACAGGCTTCTACGGTGTATAATACCCTGTTTCCCTGAAAATAAGACATACCCTGAAAGTAAGACACAGCATGATTTTCCAGAATTTTTGAGGATGCTTGAAATATAAGCCCTACTCCAAAATTAAGCCCTGCTAACAGTTAGTTAAAGTCAATTTAAATAGTGTCCAGGCAGCTATACATGTAAAAAAGGTAAACCTTTTTGAACAAAAATTAATACAAGACACTGTCTTATTTTCAGGGAAACACGGTATGCACCATCATAGGACGTGTCGAATAGTTCTTTTTTTTTTTTTTTTCCATCGTGTGGAAAAAAGCGGCCCTTATGAACGAACCCATTGAAAGCAATGGGTTCTATTTATTCCGCATTATGCGCGAAAAAATGCACGTGTTATATATGGCACAAGTACGCCCGTGTGAACAAGCCCTTAGCATAGCTTTACATGGGACATCTGTTGGCTCACTTTTAATGATGGAGGTCTTGTGTAAGCACGGGACCCAATGGATACTCTGTGAGTAATTGTTCAGTCATCGCCAGTTCCTTGGTTTCCGCTCATTGAAACAAAACGACTAGAGAGCGAGTTCTTGTGCAATGTAAACAGGCAGTTCATCTTTGAACAACTGCCTATTCATAGTAAATGGAGGACGGTGGCCGAAAGATCAACAGCGCTCTCTGCTTTCATTCACTTAAAGAGGTTCTGTCATTTGGAAAAAAATCAACTTACCAGTACCTATTCCTCCCCAATCAGCCTGCTTACCGCATCTTCCCCTCCCTGATCTTCTCCTGGGTCACATCACCTCCAGCCGTCCAGATCCTCTTCTTCCTGTGACTTTACGTCTATTCATGGCAGTCTCCTTTCTGCAGCTCAGTGTACCCAGTCATTAGTGACATAAGGTACACTGACCTGCAGGAAGGAGAATGCCGAGAGTCCATAACGGGAAGAGGATCCTGCTGGCTGGAGGTGAGGTGACTCTGGGAACTGCAGGAGCCAGGAGAAGATCGGGAGAAGATGTGGTAAGACTATTTGGAAGGAATAAGTAAGTATTGATATATATTAAAAAAATTATTTTTTTTTTGTTGACAGAAGCCCTTTAACAACTATCGCTGTTGTAAGGCCATTGTGACATTTAGGAGCAGAGGCCACATGGGATCCGGGCATTAAATGGTTAATATGGTTGGTTTTTCCTTCTATTAAGAGGGTGCTTGTGCAACTGCCAAGAACGTATCTCCTATCCTGTGAATAAGGGTCAGCTGAGTAATCCTTGAGCACTTTCCAGAACCTCCTATCTGGAGAATCAGAAGGCTTGGTGATGGTGCTGGATTCGCTGTCCAGTGGCTGGCGGGAAGATGTGGAGCCTGTAAGAGGAGAAGCAGGACCCCGACATCCAGATGTTGATTGAATACTGGACGTCCCACACTGCGATGGAGGACCACCTCAGACAGCTGATCATCCACGCTGAAGAAGCTGCAGGAATGTACCAGAGTTGACCCTGGAAAGCACGGGGTAGTTGCGGAGGTCAACGAACCAGAAGTAGATGACCTCTGCATCAGACATGATGGAAAGGGAGCCAGAAGAGAAGGGAGGCGCTACTCCCCACCACCACTGCCCACAAGAAGCAAAGCGGACCACAGGAGGGTGCCGCTCCAATCAGCATCAGAGGGATAAAGGACCAAAGTGTTGCGGCAGCAAGGGCCTGATGAAGATCCCAAAGAAGGTGAGATCCCCGGCGTTCAGAGTCTCTGTCCGCTGACAACTCTATTTTTAATTTTTTTTGCCCTGTACCTGGTAATACTGAACTAGATATTGCAGCTTTGAACAATGCTTCCTTAAAGCTTGCCATCTAATTCTAAATCAGTCTTCTGGCAGTACTTGGCCTGGCTTTCGTAAAGGCACCTGCTTTGCCTTCAACAAGGGCAAATGTAAGTGGTTACAGGATTGTAGATACCGCCACGAATGCTCCTTTGTGGTGGGACACATACCATGTTGTGGTGTTTTTAAAAGAGATGCTCAGCTTAACGTCCATTCCTTTGGTTAGAAATTTTCACCCAAAACCATTGACACCAGTGAGGCTTCCAAAAATGCTTCCTTGACTAGAAGTCTATCCAGACCATCTGAAGGCCCGGATAATTAGTTCGGATTTAGGCTGCCTGTCCACGGGCGAGTTGTCATTGTGTTACCCGCAGCGATAATCTGGACGCGGGTAACGCAGTAAACCCTTTCCATAGGCTAACTATGGAAAGCTCAGCCCGCCGTCCATGGGCGGAGAATCTTAGCGATTCTCCGCTTGCGGGATTCAAATCTCAGCATGCTGCAATTCTCCACAGTGAGCCTATCTATTAGAGTTTACAGGTTCGGGTTGGTCAGGGGTTATAAATTAAGTCATGACATACATCATGACTCTGTTACAACTAAAATTGAAAGCAAAATGGCTGAGGGCCGTGCTGCTGCCCCTTTCGATGGTCCTCCTTTTGCCAAATTTAGTGACTAGCTCCACTAGGGTTTCCAGTTTGAAGGGAAATGTTCCTTTTTATGTGCCTCCCTGTGGGATTTTCTTAATCCTGTTTTTACTTTCAGACCTTTTTGTCCTTTCCAGAGTAGGTTGTGACTAGAGATGAGCGAGCGTACTCGGAAAAGCACTACTCGCTCGAGTAATTTGCTTTATCCGAGTATCGCTGTGCTCGTCCCTGAAGATTCGGGTGCCGCTGCAGCTGACAGGTGAGTCGCAGCGGGGAGCAGGGGAGAGCGGGCGGGAGAGAGGGAGAGAAAGATCTTACCTCCGTTCCTCCCCGCTCTCCCCTGCAGCTCCCCGCTCCGTGCCGGCACCCAAATCTTCAGGGACGAGCACAGCGATACTCGGATAAAGCAAATTACTCGAGCGAGTAGTGCTTTTCCGAGTACGCTCGCTCATCTCTAGTTGTGACACATTTCGATCAGTTGGCATCATGCACTATTTTGGTGTGTTTTTTGTTTCTTTTGTTGGTTGGTTGTCCAGATACTGCTGAGTGTAAAACGTCCGTTGTTGGTTTCTGTAAAATTGCAGAATTTTTTTGTATCTATCGGGTACAGGAAAAAAACAGTTTTCCCATTTGCTTGTTTGGAATTTTAGGCATTACTATGGAATTTCTTTTACCACAAGACAGATTGCAGAGACTACGTAATCTTGAGTGCGGCACTGCGTTATAAAAGGATTACGCTAAAGGAACTACAATCTCTTATGGCGATTTGATCTTTGCCACAAGGGTGATTCAGATTGGTCGCATTTTTTTCTTGAAGATCGTTTAGTGCCACGAAGGGCCTTAAATCCCCTCCTTCACATGTGTGTTTGTCTCGTACCTTGTAGGAGGATTTAGCAATTTGTTTTCAATTTTTTTTTCCGATTTTTAACGGTCATGTAATTTGGCAAGCTGATTTTGTTGAAGCCTCAGAATTGGGTTTATTTGCTGATGCATCGGGTACACATGGATATGGGGTTTTCTAGGGTGGGCATTGGCCGGCTGAGCCATGGCATGTTTCCTGGGTCAAAAACAGCGTGACTAAGAGTTTAGTGTTACTCGAGTCATTTCCTCTGGTAGTGGTGGGGTCCTTTTTGGAGTCAGTATTTTTCCAATAAGGGCATTCTGCTAAATACTAACAAAACTGTTTTTTGCCATTAATGGTCATCAAAATCTGATCCGGTTGTAAAATTATTGCATCATCTTGTGCTTTTTGTGTTTTACTTGTGAATATTTTGTTGAGAGCGAGGCATATGTATGGACACAGCAATGCGTGGGTGCCTGTCTTGTTTTCGAATGCAAAGGTTTTAGGGAAGCGGCACCGGATGCAGACATGGTGGGCTTGGAGTGTACAAGACATCTATGGGGTCTGATATGGGACCAATGTATCAACCACTGGCTCGTTCAGCCAGCCCCAAGACATGGCAAGAGTATCAGTCAGCCTGGGACTTTTGTTCTGAGAAGTGTATTGGTATTATACTCATGTGAATGCATCTCTGTCCTTTTTCATGTTCTCTTTTTCGTTCGGGTCGGTTGTACAGCTAGGTTATCAAACTTTTAGCTGGAATTTCAATTTTTCAGGAATGGCATAATATTTGTCTAATTCTTGTATTAAAGCTATAAATGTAAGGTGTCTGGACCTGATCGTTTGTCTCCGGTTTCATTTATTAGGATAATTAGTATCGGTCTTGACTCCTATTGCTTTTTAGGGTAGAAAATGTTGTTCTTTCTTTGTGCGGTTTTTTTTTTTTTTTAATTGGCTTTTTCCGGTACACTTTGCATTGGTGAGTTACTTTTTGGGGGGCAATGTTCAAGGTTTAAAATGCAGCAGTTAAGCTGAGATTAAAAGGGGGATTTGGCCGGACCCTGATATTTTATTTTTCACGCTGAATGGAATGAGATTGGCGAGGTTAATACTTTAAATCTCATTTCAGGAATGAAGAGACTTCGCAAATCTTAAGGCAATTATTCCACAAGTTGTACTTTTTCCCTGAAATTTTCCCCGTCTGGTTTGGTCCTTTCTTGACTATTTCATTGAGCAGATTAGGGAACGATTGAAGAGGGCAATTAAAAAATGTTTGCTGTCCTGTGGCAGCTTTAGTTTTCATCACTGTGAATCACATGGATTTTTGCTTGCCTTTTACATAAGGGACCGTGTCCATTTATCAGAAATGGCATTAGATACATTTAATGTCAATCTTGAAACTATAATTGGGAAGGCTGCGGTGTTGAAGAGGGGTGGGGGGTCATATCATGGCTGGTGTGTCGTCCGCTCCACTCAGGTGGACATTGTTTCAATAGATTAATTCAGTTTTGGACTTGGCAGACCTGAGTCTGGCCATGTTTTATAGGTTACTGAGTTACTCATATATTTATTGAATACTAATATAAAATATAACCCTTTTAAGAAATACCGTGGCTTTTTATAATCTAAATTGTGTGTGTGGTTTGTGTGTTTTATTACTGATTTTTGGTTATTTTATTATTCATGTGTCATGACACACAGAATCCCATGCAGGGCCAATGGGATATTTTAAAACAGAGGCCACATGGAATGTGAGCATTAAATAGTTAAAGGGGTTGTCTCGCGGCAAGCATCAAAATTTTACTTTACCCCATTCCCCCTGTCACCCCTCCGGCATAAAATAGCAAATTAAAGCGGTTTTTAAACCGCTTGCTACTCACCGATCCGACGAAATAAGGAGTTTAAAAAAATCTTCTCCCAAAGATGGCCGCTGGTCCTTTCCCAGGGATGCACTGCGGTTTTCTCCCATGGTGCACCGCGGGTCTTCTCCCATTGTGCACCATGGGCTCTGTACGTTCCATTGCCGATTCCAGCCTCCTGATTGGCTGGAATCGGCACACGTGACGGGGCGGAGCTACGATGACGACGCGGTGACCAGCTCTCCGGCATGAGCGACCCCATTCACCAGGCAGAAGACCGCACAGCGCAAGCGCGTCTAAAAAAGCAAGAAGCCAGCGAAATTAGACTGAGCCATGGAGACGAGGACGCTAGCAACGGAGCAGGTAAGTGAATAACTTCTGTATGGCTCATATTTAATGCACGATGTACATTACAAAGTGCATTAATATAGCCATACAGAAGTGTATAACCCCACTTGCTGCTGCGAGACAACCCCTTTAATATGTTTTTTTTTTTCCCTTTGGTAAGAGGGTGCTTGTGTAACCCCCTCCTTCCCCTACGCTGAGTGGTCCTTTCAGGCTCAGCTGAATCCTTGAGCACCTTCCAGAACATCAGCCAGGAGAATCAGGTGGCTTGGTGACGGCACTAAATTGGCTGTCCAGTGACTGGCGGGAAGATCTGGAGTCCATAAGAAGAGGAGAAGCAGGACCGCGGCATCTAGATGTTGTTTGAAGATGTCTTCCCACCCTACCTCTCCAAAGTTGGCTGCAGTCGCGGTCTTGGTTGAAGTGGGTGGACATTGTTTCAATAATATAGTTAAGTTTTGGACTTGGCAGACCTGAGTCTGTGTAACGAAGTCTCTTACTGATTCATTACTTTATATTTATTGAATACTAATTAAAAGTTAGCCTTTAAATAAATACCGCTGCCTTTTGTAATCCAAATTGTGTGGTTTGTGTGTTTATTACTGATTTATTGGAGTTTTTATTAGTCATGTGTCATGATGCATTGAATCCCGCGTGCGTGCATGTATACTTAAAACGTACCTTGCACAGCTTTAATATCCTACTATATAAAAGGCAAGGCAAACTGGCGATTACTCATAAAAATCCATTGCAGATCTTGGTGCAAATTCTTATTCTGATGTACTTTTTCTGCAGGTGGATGCTGTGGCTCAGATTCTAAACAGTACGTGTTTGGAGGATGGGCCTGGGCCTGGTGGTGTATTTCCGACACCAAAAGGTGAGCGACCTAATTTTAGTCTACATGTAGGAATGAATAGTCTACTCTTGCATGCCACCCCAATTTGTATAGTGGTCATCTGTAAGTCTATAAAGGTGTAAGATTTCATACACTTAATATCAAGGAAGTACCGTGCTTCTCTGAAAATAAGACATTGACTTGTATTCAATTTTTGCCCAAAAAGAGGCTCATTGTCTTTTTTGGGGGGAGGGGAAGGGGGAGGTGGGGATTATACTCACTTGGTCCGCGGTATCCTGCTGCCTTGCACTGCTGGTCTCCGGCAACGATGTGGAAGTCCGCAATGTCTTCCATGCTGAGATATCCCTTTCTTTCTGGTGACGGGGCTTTGAATACCCCGCTTCCAGCAAAGCGAGCACTGTGATTGAATTGAGCGCCAGCCAATCAGAGGCGGCTCTCGATGAACCAATCACAGACATTCAGTAATGTCATTCACTGAATGGCTGTGAATGATCGGGCGCCGGCTCTTGATTGGCTGGCGCTCGCTCCAATCACAGTGCTCGCTTTGCTGGAGGCAGGATATTCATACCTCCATCACCAGAAAGAAAGGGATATCTCGGCGCAGAGGACACGGCAGCTTGCCGCAGCACCAGGGACCATCGTGAGGGATTCAGACGCCGCGGGCCAGGTGAGTATTGATGTTTGGGTTTTTTTGTTTTTTTTTCATGTACTTTAGCTATGGCTTATTTTCATGGGAGGGCTTATATTTCAAGCCTCCCTTGAAAACCAGGGTAGGGCTTACTTTCGGGGAAACACGGTATGTTGCGAGAAATTAACTTCTCTCACTAGGACCAGACTTTAAATTTGGGCAATAGTAAGATATCTCACTACTGTTCTCTTCTGTGCCAAAATACGCAATTTTAGAATACACACTAAAGCCATTTTGGCAGAATGGTTTTGGTTCATTATTTTGCACTAGTATTTGTAAGCCAAAACTAGAAGTGGAGAATAAACTATAATCAAGATATTTGTACCTAAGCAGGAAAACGGAATGCCAAACGTTATGTAACCCCAGCCTTGCAAATGCTGAGATATACAGTAACGGTCAACATTATTGGCAACCTTGATTGTTAAGTATGAGAGAGCCAATATCTTCAGTAATTTGTGGATATGTACTAACTTTTTATCATTTAGAGAATTTTAGTAGCATGTCCATTTTTTTTTTAAACTCAAACCTAGATTTCTTATACTTGGAGCACTGAAATAATGTAATAATCCTCTGATTTCATTGTTGCTGTAAGCATATGTGACCGCCTCCTATTATAGCATGTCCTCTCACCCTTTTGGGGAGGTATTTAGTTGAAAGTGCACTTCCTAGTTTACTTTTATTGAGTGTTCTTACAAATGCCCACCTAAAAAGTCTGCCCTATTGATTCAATCTCTTTGACATGAACACTTACGAAATGAACCTCGGTCTGCAATATATTCCAAACTTTTCAAAACGGTTATTACACCTTTATATGTGCGTTCACGTAAAAGGCGCTGCATGCTCTGTTCTATACACTCTTTATACTGTATTATACGTTAAAGCCTAATGCTGTCATTTATTAATTTTTTTTTTTTCTTCAAATTATGAGCAAAGGCTGAGACAACAGTGACCATGTTTTCTGTTAAACCAGAGATCCAGTCCAACTGATCTTCCATGCTCTAGATACGCAGTGAAATATCAGTACTGGCTGACTGATCTCGGACCTCCGCGGCGTTGCTCGGAGAGTCAGACAAAATATTCTTTATCAAAGGGCCATTCAAGTCAATGGCAGTGTGCTTCAAAGATTTCTTCAGTCTTCTCTTCTGACCTGTATCTGTGACTTATCAGAAGATCATTTGGCAAATTCCTCTTTAGGAACTGGCAGGCTTTGCCTGAAAAGATTTATTATTCAGTAGCCCTGTGATGCCAAAGTTTGTAATTACTTCCGGTTTTCATACGCACTGCTGGTATCCACTCATTTAGTGGATGCCTTTTGAATATCAAGTCATAATGACTTTTGATTATTTCTAATAAATTTAAAGGGGTATTGTAATTTTAAGAGAAGCTGTCAGCAGATTCATCCTATCCTAATAACGGACAGCATGAAATACCAACAGCCTCCCTCTTTTACAGAGATGAGGTGTGTTGAAGTAGAGGAAGAGTACAAGGAAGAGTGTGCAATGGTCAGCTCCCTCTGGCTTCTTCTTACCTGGCTCTGCCTCATTGGCTGGCTCTTATTTTTGTATAGGGAGAAGCCTGTCAAGCAGTCCAGCGGACATTTCTCCCTGTACCCAACTTTTTTTTTTTTCTTTTTTAAACTGTGTTCTGTGGAGCAGCCCGTCTTTCTAATGAGGGAGCCTGTTGTATTTCATGTTGTTCATTGTTATAGTGGAATAAATCTGCTGGCCAGTTTCTTTTTAAGCCTTTATGTCACATTTACGATTCCAATTTCACATCCTGCATGTCGTGGCTTCCTTTTTCGCTTCCCTCTGATGCCTGATAGTCTAGCTTCCGTCCTGTAGTTATGATCTGTGTGAACTCTTATTCTGCTCAGTTGTGTCACAACCCTCAAATCACGGTCTCCTACCACAAACACTTTCTAGATGGACCAAATATACATTGAGTGTCAGTTCTACTAAAAGCCACTGATATCACTGATGTAGGGTTTAGTAAAGATGCACATGTAAACTTGCTGTCATATATATTCCCACTAAATTAGGTAATGTCTTACAGAGAACTTCCCCTCTCTACTTCCTCAATGCCAGGGTCATTAACAATGTTTCGGTGCAAACATAACATGTACAGACATGGCCACAAATCTTGAGACTGACACAAATTTTGCTTTTCACAAAGTCTGCGGCTTGGGTTTTTAGAGTGGCAATTTGCATTAACTCTAGATCGTTATGAAGAGTGATTTAGATGAATTGCAGTAAATTGCAAGTCATTCTTCCCTTATGAGAATTATAAATGTTGTCTGGTTGCAAACTTCTGTTATCCAATCCTTGGGCTAACAGTCGGTGATTGGGGGTCCGTTTCCTGAGCCCACTGCTGATCAGTTTTTGGCTGGGCCGACACACTTGTATGCTGCACTGAATTCTACAGGAAGCAGACAGATCTGTTCTTACTGTAGTGGCCAGGCTTGGTATTACTGGCCGAGCTCCCATTGAAATAAATGGGTACTTTGCCTGCAATACCAAGTCTGGCCACTACCATAAGAACAGAGCTGTCTGCTTCCTGCAGAAATCTGTCAGGCTGGTTTGCTTATGCAATAACAGATGATCAACCGGGGGTCCCAGGCAAAGGACGTCTACCAATCTACTATTGATTACTTATCCAGGGGATAGGCCATCAAGAGTTTTACAACAAGACAACCCCTTTAACTTAATTACAAAACCCAATTTCCACTGAATTTCAGCCCTGCAACAAAATGAACCGCTAACATCATTTCAGTAATCTTCTCGTCCGCTCAGGAGAAAGCGTTAACAAGGGCAAGGCAGCTGATGTCATTCTGTAATGCTGATTTGAATTAGGCTGCATTCACACGTGGTGTTTTTTTTTCTTCTTTTGTTGTTGCGGGTTTCAATCACAACTGAAAGCCGCTTTAAAAAAAAACCAGGCATGAACGTATCCTTGTAAGAGCAGACTGGTTGCTTTTAAAAGGGGGATGGTGCTTGAAATCGTTGTCATCTTCTGTTAACCATGGTTACTTGCAAGAAAATGCATACGATCATCACTGCTTTGTATCAAAAGGCCATTGCTGCTTGTACGATTGCCAGTAAATCAGCCATTTATTGGATGATCAAGAACTTCAAGGAGATGGGTTCAATTGCTGTGAAGAAAGCTTCAGGGTGCCCAAGAAAGTCCTGTAAGTGCAAGGGGTATCTCCTAAAGAGGATTCAACACCAGTGCAGAACTTGCTCTGGAATGACAGCAGTCAGGTGTCGGTGCCATCTGCATGCCCAGTGAGGCAAAGGTTTTTGGAGGTTGGCCTGGTGTCAAGAGGGGCAGCAAAGAACCACTTCTCTTCAAGAACAGACGAACATTCTGCAGGAAGTACAGGGATTGGACTGCAAAGGACAGGGGGTAAAGTTTTGGGGGGTTTTCTCCTCTGATGAAGCCCTCTTCAGACTGTTTGGGACATCTGGAAGAACGGTTGTCTCCAGAAGAAAAATTGAGCGCTACTATGAGTCCTGTGTCAGGCCAACAGTAAAGCATCCTGAGACCTTTATGTGTGTGGAGGAGGCGGTGGGGGGATTACTTTTCATCCAAGGGGGGTGGTCACCCACAATTTTAACTAAGAAAGCTGACGTGAATAAAGATGGCTCTCTCTAAACATCCTCAAAAGACAACTTCTCCCAACCATCCAGGAGCAATTTGATATTTTTTCCAGCACTATGTCACAAGGCAAAAGTAAAGTAAAAGAAAAGTGGTTCGGTGAGCAAAACATTTGAAATTTTGGGTCTGTGGCCCGGAAACTTCCTAGATCTCAATCCCACTGCTAACTTGTGGTCAACCCTCAAAAACAAAGGATTTTGCACAAACAAAAACACAAAATTTTGTCATAAACCCCAAGCACTGATTTGGGCAAGAATAGGCTGCCATTAGTCAGCATATCCAGCATGCCGGAGCGAATTGCACAAGTCTTAAAGCATAAGGGTCAACACTGTAAATATTAAGTTTTTGCCTAAACTTGAAGTAGTTGTCAAAAGTTTAAAAACTTCTGTAGAATTGTACTTCAGTATAGCATAGAAACATCTGACTGAAAGATCTAAAAACACTGAAGCAGCAAACTTTGTAAAAACCAAAATTTGTGTCCACCTCAAAACGTCTGACTACGACTCTACTAAGGAGAAGTATACATTCTTGCAAAACAATGGCCATCTTGATGGAGCAAAGCATTTTATACCAGCAAATGAAATGACTACAGCAAATATCATAGCATGCTTTTTACTACTTCCCTCTAAAGTGCAAGCTTTAAAGGGGATGTCGGAGATTAAAAATAGTTGAGGTATATGCAAGAAATGTGCTAAATTTTTAACAAAACAGGCTAAACTCACAGGTTTTATCCCCTGCCACTCTAGTGCCGCCACTCCGATCCTCCCCTCTGGGCTCTGTTTACACGACTGTAGTGGTGACATGACCGTTGCAGCCAATCGCTGGCCTCAGAGGTATATGGCACTAGATTGATGAGGCCATTGATTGGCTGCAGAGTTCCCAGGGGTATACAGGCGCAACAGTGCTGCAGCTATCTAAACAAAGCCTGGCGAGGAGGACCGGAGTGGCGGCACTTTAGAGCAGCAAGGGTTCAACCTGGTGAGTATAACTTTTGTTAGCACATTTACTGCATTTGACCCAATAGTTATAGATCTCGGACAACCCTTTTTAAGGCGATCAGGCATGGCTCAAATCATTCATCTGTCACAGACTCCAGCATGCCCCCTAACATACTTGGTTGACCAAACAGTAATTGCCAGCATTAATTATCTATTGTTGAAATTCCTTGTACTTAATTGGATGGAAGCCTCAGATGGACTGTAGGTTCCTAGAGACTGTCCAGTCATTCTGGACCTCATACCTTATAAAAACTCTAGTATATATTGTCCTGGCTCTCTTCTTGCAGGATTGGCTAGGCAGGCACTGATGTGTAATATTACATCCTGTGTACCTGCCCCTTTAAAAAAAAAAACAAAAAAAAAACTGATGGTGTCAATGGGTGATGGTGCCTTCAGCTAGCTAACCCATTATTGATGGAAGAACGGCAGTGCTAATTAGTTGGGATATATGTAACTGTCCAAGATCCTGGATCTTGAGGACTCTCTCACATGAGAGTAAGCGGTCTCGCATTACGTAGTACCGATCTCACATTCCCTTTCAATTGTGCCTCTTACACACAGCACTCGAAGTGCGTGTGCAAAAAAGATCTCAGCGTGCGCTATCTTGGCTTGTATTGTGTGTGCGCATACACTCCAATTTAGTGTATGTGGATTGTCGGCACGCAGTAAGTACGCATGTCATTGCATACTTTCTGTGTGCTCGCACGCACGGTGCGCTACAGAAAAAGGCTCGTGTGAAAGATCCCGAAGGCCGGTTTCGCACAACCAAATTTGAATTGTGGATTTGCGAGCGTATGATCCGCAGTAATACACAAATTAATTAAATGCATTGAATTACACAGTTCCGATCATATTAGAAGGTCTGAATTGTGTAATCTGCTCATGAGAAATAAAACAAAGCATGTTCTATTTTACCGCGAATATCCGCGACATAGAGCCCATTGTTCTCTATGGTCGCGGATATACCCACAGCCCATACGCATTTACATTGCCTATGTGACCGCAGTCATACACAGGGTCATGGTCCGGCTCACAGCTGGAATCCGCTGCAGGCCTCTGGAAGCATATTCCGCTTACGGCCGTGTGAGCCCAGCCTAAGGCCTCCTGCATACAACCGGGTCGGATTCGGCATGTGGGATTCGACCCTGTGTCCCTGGCCGGGGACCTTGCTTACCAGTCCGGATTCTCCTTTATCTGAACTATGGAAGTGCCGGCGAGTATGCGCAGTACAGATTATGCCGTACCGTCACTAGGCGATGACGCGGATCCTGCGACCTTTCCGCAATGATGATTGTGAAAGGGCCGCGGGACGGACAGCTTCCATTGACTATAATTTAAGCCGTCCAGACGTAAACTGTACAGAAATGGAGCATGCTGCGGTTTTTAATTTTTATTTTTTTTCCTGTCGCGAGCGGAAATTGCAGTTAATCTCCGCTCGTATGCAGGAAGCAGCGGTTCTCCATTGGAGGCTATAGGCAGTATTTGCTGTGGAATCCAGAGGCAGCCGCCGGCCCCGGATTCCACAAATCAAATCCGCCAGTGTGCAGGATCTCTAAGATTCTGCAGCAGATCCAGGCCATAGCATGCTGTAAGAAAACGCAATTTCCTGCCCACGAGCGGAAATTGAGTGCAATTTTGTGCAGGCTATGCATGGCCTGCTTCCTTTGAAGTCAATGGAAGCCGTCCGTTCCACGGCCATTCTGAAATCATCGTTGCAGAATGGTCACAGGAGCCGCGTCATTACTATAGCGGCGTCCTCTGTACTGCGCTTGTGCAAAGGAGAAGACAGCGGAGAGGTAAGCTTGGGTCAGCGGCCAGGCATCGGGTCGAACTTCGCTGCGGGAATCCCATATGCGGGGTCTGACCTGCCTGTGTGCAGACGGCCTAAGACTCATTGTTATTGAGTTCACCAGCAGCAAACTTGTGTATTTCCAAGCAGCAACTTCCTATTTTCCTTCTCTTTATGATCCGTTCCCTAAACATTAACCTGCTTCTATCTGTTCTTGGTTTATAGACCATAGTGCAGGATCTGTTATTACCCATGTGTCCATTGTAACGTGTAAAATTCTGAAAGGCTAAAGTAATTTTCCACTCTTTGAAACAAAGTACAAATGCAGGCTTGTCCCACGGTTAGTCCGTGAATAAAACATAACTGCGTTCGCGGTTTATATGGCATTTATAGCGTAATCACTTCTGTTTAGTGGAAAGGGAACAACTGTCAGATTCTGGTTTCCTCCACACATCCTGACCTCGATCTGATCATACGGTGCTGTGAAAATCCTCGTTATCAAGTGCATGATTCTTCAGAGCTAGCAGTAGGCAACCATTTTCCATGTCATAAACCCCCTATCTAAAAAAAAAACTATATTGACACAAAAAAAAAATCGCAGGAAGACAAGCCTGAAGCAGTGTGTACAAATACCTAGTATAGATGATCTAGACATACAAAGACCAATCCAAAAGGGGATAGAGCAAAAAAACCAAACATATATCGCTAAACATATGAAGCAAGTCATGGTATAAACAGTTATTGCATACCCGTAATGATTAAGGCACGGGTCCCCCTGTTGCATAAGTTCCTGAGGAAGTATTATAAAGACCCCTTTTGAATAGTGAATTTCATTAGCCCACGTGATGGTGACATACAATGAAATCCCAAATGATACTGCATGTAATACTACGCACGTGCCCAGTATCTCACGCTGGGTAATAGGGACTCAAATTCCCACTGGGCTGGCTCAAGTTGAATCCTGCGCAAGCAGATACTTGGCAAATACTGAGGCCGCAGATGACGCACGTACCGACCTAGACGCATGTGCACACAGTGCGTGGGTGTAATATAGTGATCCTAGACATTATCTAAACTGCCATGGACTGCTAACTGTATTAGTAGTCCTGTCCTATATAGTGTATACTGCTACATGTCTTGTTGGGTCCATGAGAATCTGTGCAAATGGAAATTTGGTCTGGACACGTTTCTTTTAGTATCCTTCATACAACAGTCTCCTCTTTTTGCCAGTCATATAGTTGACTAATATTTCTGAAGATGTAAGGCCGTGACTATTATTGGTAAGCCCACGTGATTAGCGCTGTAAAAGAGAGCAGCAATACAAGGATCATCTAACAGACAGTGTGGCAGTGTATCTGTAGACTGGGATCATTAATGTGGGCCAGGCCTGTAAAAGATCCTTTTATAAGTGGATTAGCTATTCTACGGAATATTGTTGCCTACTCCCAGGCGCCATCATCCTGCCGTTTAGGCTTATATTACTCAGCAAGTGTGCCTTGGCATTTAATGGGTTAATGCAGCAGTGAAAGAAGGAAGTGATATCCTATCTGTGATTTACTGCTTTCTTTACTTTGTTCCTTTCCATTATTTGCTGTTTGCTTCCCAAAGTACCTGCAGAGAACCTTCACATACACTTGTGGATCTCCTCAGTGGGAACTAGTACCCCACCTAGTGGCAATTGGGGCTATTTATCAACTGGTCATGCTTCGTTTTGGAGGAGCCTGCCTAGTTAGGATGTCATAACCTAATTTGCATGCTTTTTCCCATGGACCATTGCCTTGAGAAGAAGTCTCCATTAACTTAATGAGGATTGGCATCTCCTGAGCTACACTACATACAGTATACGGGTGTCCACAGAAATGCCTATCCAGGGGCAGAAGTGAGCTGTCCAGCATTGCATGAGGATATGTGTGGGGCAGCTTGTTTCAGTGCTACAATAACCAAAGAGAATGTACACCTTGGCATAACAAACGATTTCTGACTTTTAAAGACAAATGCAGGACTTGAAACAAAAAAGTGAACTTTTATCTTAAGGTTACTTTTTATGGGGCAACTGTTGGGTGCATAAGCGCCCAATAGTCTCCTCAATGACTATTGCTCCTGCTCTTCCACACTGGAGCAATAGTCGTTTAGTGAATGGACATGGGGCGCGCCGGAGATCTGTTTCTGTTGTCCGCCCACCTCCATTCACATCGAACAGGCAGTTGTTGAAAGACTGAACGACTCCTGTTTACACTGAGCAAGAAGCTGTTTGCTAGTTGCTTCATTTCAGTGAGCTGAAACAAAGTAGCAACTACTGAATGATTTCATTCTCAGTAGCTGTTTACCCATTATAACTATCGCCAAAAATTACTGTTTCGAGTGACTATTTGGGCAATAAAGGGGCCTGTGTAAAGGCATCTTTACAGAAAGTGATCAAAACAACCGCCGTCAGCGGCTATAGACGTACCCAGTTACATGTGGCTGAATGGCCAGCACATGGCATTTCTGGGATCGCCGGTTCACAGGCTGCTCGTATTTGCCTCTAGTGCGCCATCATCACAAGGCATCCATCGTAGACCGCTTGCCTTAAGAGGATCCTATAGCAAGAAATCCAGAGGGGTTGAGTCTGGGGAACATGGCGCTAAGGAACGGGGCAAACGGATCACTAATTGCATTCATTCATACATTTTTTTTTTAATTATTCTTTTTAATTGTCACGAATGAATAATTCTATTATTATGCCAATTCCTCTTAAATTGGTTCCCTTGGGTTATTTTAGTGCTGGAACAAGCTGCTCCACACACCTACCCTCCTGCAATTTTGCCCCTGACTAGGCATTTCTTTGAGCAACCCTCCTATATCCAACCATATATCGAAAACCTTCTAAACAGACCAAAAGCTGAGAAAGAAGCCGTTGATTGAAGCAAAGAAAAAATGAATGCAAGTAAAGCATAGTCAACTATTGATAATTTTGCAAAACTCCCTTTCGATCTAGCATTATGATCGGCCGTTTTACATGGGACTGCCAGTAAACTTACCGCATTAACTGAAGCCGATCTCTTTAGAGCACAAAGTATTGAGCCCCTCTAAATCTGTACTTGTACGGTGCAGAAGATCTACATTTCTAACATTTGTGTGACACCACTAGCAACCTCTGGGTGCCGGAAGTAGCTGAGAATGGCGTGTGACTAGTGCCTGTGATAACACACTTTTTGCAGCTAATGTCAGACACCTTGCATGGCTGCTCGTTGGGCAGCAGACTAACACTGCAGCCCGATTTTTCTTATTTTTTTTCCTTTGGTGTAACTGGTTTGTGTGTTGCTCTCTGGTAACTGCTCTGTGTATTTGCTGTCCTCCTGCCCTCATTTTTAATGCTGCTCAGACTGTCATTGGAGGTTATGACCATCCTATGTCGCTGCGAGAATATTGAGACATCGGAGGGGGTTCCTCTGTACGTAACAGGGGTTGCACAGGTAATAAACTTCCAGCTTCCTAATTCTGCTCCTTCATCTCTTTTATTATAAGCAGAAACGGCGACAAGAGGACTCTGCACTAACCCCTAATACCATACTCTTCCTCCCAGGGTGTAAGCTTTCAACTTTGCTTCCCGTGTTCACTTTCCCCCCTTTTTATGTCCAATCAGCAGTCACCTTTTGGACGTAATGTGAAGCTCTAGCAGTAAATGAACATTTATTAAACACTATAAAGATGCCAAAAATCAAAAAAACTTTTTTAAATTTTAAAAATCCTATTGGAGAACTTTACAGCCCTCCTTTCACCAGCATGGTAGGGCTCTAAGCAATTATACATTTGCATGCAACTGGACTGATAGTTAGTTTAGTAGCCAAGGGATTGCACCTCTTTAATTGCTGGAAGATTTTGTCATTTTTTATTTGCAATGCTGGAAATATCACTGCATTATTAGGGCTTATTCAGACGACCGTATATCGGCTGGGTTTTCACGCCAAGCCGATATACGACGTCTCTCTCTGCAGGGGGGGGGGGGGCTGGAAGAGCCAGGAGCAGTGCTCTCCGCCCCTCTGCACTATTTGCAATGAGGAGAGGCAGGGCGGGGCTAATTATCAAAACTTAGCCCCACCCACGTCCCGTCCCCTTTCATTGCAAATAGTGCAGAGGGGCGGAGAGGAGGCAGAGAGGGGGCGGGAGCTCAGTTCCTGCTCCTGGCTCTTCCATCCCCCCCCCCCCTGCAGATGAGGACACCGTATATCGGCTCGGCGTGAAAACCGAGCTGATATACGTTCGTGTGAATCCAGCCTCAGACTGCTTGTCAATCACACAATCGCCACCCAGTATGAACCCAGCTTTACAATTAATGTCCAATCTTGAAAAACACTTTATCTCTGAACATGGTCATAATTCTGTGCTGATTCATTTTTTAAAATATCCACCTCCTCAGGGTTCATTCACACGGGCGTATTGTCACCGCGTATTACGCACGCATATTTCCCGTGCGAACACTCGGAGAATGGAGGCAATGAAAGTCTATTGACTTTCATGCTTCCATTCACATCTGTGTCATGGTAGAACTGCGAGGAGAAATCAATCTCTGCATGCTCCATTTCTCCACATATCATACGCAGTGCCAATCGCAGCCCGTATACAATGTCTGCAAGCATGGGCTGCAATGAATACAACACTGAGATACTCGCAGCCTTGTATGCATACGCTCATGTGAATGAGCCCCTATCTATATTGTGTTAACAGATAAACATGCTGCACACAAATATATATAGCACTTATGAAAGGGATTGTCCAACCCTATTACGGTCTTTAAAAAGCGCCTACAATGGTGTGAAATAACCAATGGTAGTCATCACATTACATTAGCAGTCTTATGCCGCTCCTGTGCCATCGCTTCCCTGATGGCCTTTTACCTCCCTGCTGCAGCAATGAAGTGTTGAGATCACTTGCTACTGCTTGTGCCAGTCATGGGCTGGTGGCCTCCGTGGTGGTGCCTCATCACCAATACAGCCATTGTAAGCACTTTATAAAAAAGTTTGGAAAACACCTGTAAGGGTGCCTACCCACTAGCGTTTTTTTTCCCTGCGAAATTCGCAGCATTTTTTTCTCTGCAGGGGTCTATGGGACTTGTAATGTTAAAATCGCGATCGCGCAAAATCGGGAAAAAAAACGCTAGTGGGTAGGCACCCTAAGTAATACGGTATGCAGAAGGCCCTTAAACCCCAAAAGATCAGACACTTTTTAGGGATTTTACCGCCGTGGTGCTTTTTCTGGCCCTATATTTTATTTATTTTTTTCCTCAACTACCAAAATTATTTTTGCAGCATTTTTCTTTCTTTTGTTTGTTTATTTTTTGCTTTCCCGTGACCTACAGGACTATTTTTTAACTATTTATTATTTTGTTTTATTTGGGATAAAAAGCTAAATCCATAGGAGCCCCAGTTACAGAGGAAAATATTCCCCTGTAGTGCCAGTAGTCACTGGCAGAGCTGATCTGGGTCTGCTATGACCCTGCAGCTCTACCTTGGCAGGGGGGCACCTGCAGTCACGTGATCGCCAGTTTGAATAGCTGAAGTGACATTTCCACTTTCTCTATTCACTACATAGTGCTCATTCAGCGCTATGTAGTCTGCAAGAGAGAAGGCAGAAGCTGTTAAAAAACACTTCTGCCTTTTCCTACGGGTCCTTGGCTGTGACTAGCAGCTGAGGAACCAAGCTGCTCCTGCTACGTTGCAGGAGCTTTAATCCTGTACTACATTCTTTACCATTGGATGGGGATTTATTGACCTCGTGTGGCACAGTGTTAAGGCAGTAGAAATTCGGTCCTAAGCTCTCGCTCACAACCTGAAGGTTGCAAGTTCAATCCCCACTGGATCAAGTAGCCGGCTCAAGATTGTCTCAGCCTTCCATACTTCTGAGGTCGGTAAAATGAGTACCCAGCTTGGTGAGGGATAATAAATAACATTTACCTGAAAGCGCTGCAGAATAAGTTGGCGCTATACAAATCACAAGCTTTTTTTTTTTATTAAAGCCCAGGATCAAGCATCGTAAATTTATGGTGCTTGGTCCTTAATAGGTGGTGGTTGGTGTGCCAAGATATAAAGCTATGCCCTATCCACAGAATACAGGAAAACCTTACGGACGATAAGGGTCTGACTGCTGGGACCCCCACCAATCTTGAGAATGGGTGTCCTAAAGCTCCACACATAATGTAGTGGAAGATGCACATGTACATTGCTGCTTCATTCCTTTCAATGACTGCACTGGAGGCTGCCCAGCACTCTTATTCGGAAATTTTCGTGACTTATTGAAATGCACAGCCATCACTGCATTCATTACAGAACACTCCGGGCTCTCCGCTAAGACCCCCACCAATCAGCAAGTTATCCCCCAAGTTGTAGATGGGGGGGGGGGCAATAAGTTCCCTTTAGTGGCGGCTGTAGACATGTTATCTTTTAACTGCCAGCTCCTACAAAGATGTATTAAAAAATGAACCAGCACAGAATTTGGTATCTCTAAGGAACATGAGGATAAAATCTGTGAATCCACTTTAAGGTGACCATACACATTAGGTCAATGGCGTGGAGTATTATCGATGGATCGAGTCGATTTATATTTCAATATGCCCAATCCTCATTTGCTACATCCTTTCTCCCCTCATCAAAATAAGCATGCCCACTCAGCCAAGACAAGGGTGAATGACTATGGAGGTTGAAAGAGATACTTTGTGGACCAAATGAGTACAGCCAGCAACTAGTTACTTTTTGTATCATACACTTTTGCCTTGCAACCTTTAAATGCAGAAATTGAACAGGAAGAACATCTTCCACCTTTTATACCACAGTTCTGCCTGTTGGCAATAAAATTGACCATACACATGCTAGTCTATCCCTGACCTTTATTGATCAGAACAGATCACATTATTAATCTATAGGAGTAATAATTGTTAATATCCAGAAAAGAGGTTCGCTAACGATTATTGGGACTGGTCTGTCCCCAGGATTTCATACTCGCCATCTGCCGTTACTTCGCATTTTCTGAACAGGTTATATGACATGGCTAATTATAACATCCTTAAAGGGGTTGTCCCATCCTAGAAAGTTCTTTGCTATGCACAGGATAGGGGATAACTTGCTGATTGGCAGGGGTCTGACACTGGAATGCCCACCGATCCCTATATTTCACCCACCGTGCATCCCAACGTTTTGAAAGCTGTGGCCATGCACAATTCACTTCAATGGACCGATGGAGATGGCAGAGTTCAACCGCTCAGCTATCTCCAGTGGTCCCATTGAAGTGAATGAAAGGGAGATGTGCCTGCACGGCCACATCTGGCAGAACTTCGAGATGTGCTGGGTACAAAAAATAGATAAAATAAATCTTATTTGTAGAGCGCCAACTTATTCCACAGAGCTTTCAAGTAATTTATATATTACACCCCCATCCCCTCAACAAGCTGGGTATTCCTTTTACTGACCTTGGAAGGCTGAGTCAACTTTGAGCTGGCTACCTGAACCTTGCGTGGATTGAACTCGCAACCTTCAGGTCGTGAGCGAGAGCTTAGGACTGCATTGTGCTGCCTTAGCACTCTGTTCAACACTCCTCTTCTCCAAAATGTAGGACTCAGCGAGGGTCCCAGCAGTTGGACCTCTACTGATCAACACATTATCCTCTAGCCTGTGGATAGGCAAAAAAAAACGTGCTGAGATAGGACAAACCAATTTTTAAGCAATTTAAAGGCTACTTGTTACATAATAAAACTTGACATGGCAGAAGTTTTGATCACTGAGGGTCTGAGTACTGAGACCCCTAACAATCGCTAAACCAAAGGTTCAGAATTGTTCAGCGGGACTTTGTGCCCCTTGGGTTCTGATCTGATCCCCTCTGATCAGGAGCGGTATACGCGCTCAATCTGCTTAGTGCCCGCTGCAAGGCGAACAGATGGGGACAAAGGGTCTCGGCTCTTCTGCTCCTCCATTATGAAACGGCCATAGTCCTCTTAATGTAAGTGTAGGTTCTACTAACGTTACCGCCGTCTCTATTCCATCTACTTTTATCTGAGGCATCTATCTGAAGGCAATTGAAATTCATTTCCTGGCTAAATCCACAAAACTAGTCTTACCCGTCCAGTTACTTTTAGTTTGGTGCTGGTGTATTTTAATTTTCCGAAATGAACAAGTGTTTCGGTCTGAGCTGAGCATTGCGCACATTGTGACTATGGACTAGAAGGAGGGGAGGAGAGCTCTAGGAAGTGTAAAGTTGATGTTGGCAAACTGGAAAATATGCAAATGTTTTACCTTTCTTGACAGGATTTCCCTAGAGATAATGACGTTGCAGCCCAGGTGTGAGGACGTAGAGACGGCCGAGGGTGTAGCTTTAACTGTCACTGGTGTGGCCCAGGTACTGTAACTCACCGCACGTCATTTTGGAAATGCATGTCCCCCAGGAATGGATATCAACCGATGCCATGACAAGTTGGCACATCAGGTTTTTGTTTTACAGATCCTCCAAGAACATTTGTAGTGCATATGGAATTCTAAAAATAATGACAAATGGTGTACTATCATTGACTGGACCATGTATGTGCATAAGAAAAAATTACACTGTAGTACTACTACTGCTGCATATTGGGCTGGACCCCTTTTATAGCCAATTTATATAGTCATGAGAAATAATTTAAGAACTGTTCTTGGCCAAAAACACAGTATTACTTGTCATCCACATGCATCTTCTACAGATTTGCATTGTTTTTTGGCTTTTAAATGTTTAACATTTTTGCTTTTTAAATGTTCACATTGGGTTGTTTTTATGGCTTCTATATAATAAACCACTTTCAGTCTCCTAATAATGTCCATTAATGGAGCTGGGTTGTACATTTGTTTCAGGCCGGTGTAGAAAAAATGCTGCAAAGTGAGAGTGCTTTCAAAAGTAGAAGTGTTAATGATAACTTATTTTTGTTGATTATGTTGTCGAAATGCTAAGTAACTCTACAGAGCAGAAATCTAAATCCGATCAGTATGTGCTGTGACCGCCCTTTGCCTTTAAAATGGCCTCAATTCTTCTAGGTACACTTGCACACAGTTTTTTTGAAGAAACTCTGCAAGGAGGCTGTTTCAAACTTCTCTGCGAACTAAACACAAATCCCATTTCTTGGCATATAATCCCAGACAGACTTGATGAGAGATCAAGGCTCCGTGGGGGCCATATCATCACTTCCAGGACTCCTTGTTCTTCTTGGCGCTGAATATTGGCTGTATGTTTGGGGTAATTGTCCTGCTGCAGAATAAAGTTGTAAGCCAATCCAACACCTTCCTGATGGTATTGTGAGGAACGTCCACCATGTTTCACTGTTGCCTGCAGACACTCATTATTGTACCGCTCCCCAGCTCATAGAATCCTAGAATGGTAGAGTTGGAAGGGACCTCCAGGGTCATCGGGTCTGACCCCCTGCTCAGTGCAGGATTTACTACATCATCCCAGACAGATATTTGTCCAGCCTCTGTTTGAACAATTCAGTTGAAGGAGAACTCACCACCTCCCGTGGTAACCTGTTCCACTCATTGATCACCCTCACTGACAAAGTTTTTTTCTAATATCTAATCTGTCTCGCCTCCCTTTCAGTTTCATCCCATTGCTTCTAGTTTTTCCTTGTGCAAATGAGAATAGGGCTGACCCCTCTGCTCTGTGAAGCTCTTCAACTTTTTGAGTCAAAATTTGAAATATTTGTTCGCCAGTCCGGAGCACTTGCTGCCATTTTTCTATACCCCAGTTCCTATGTTTTTGTGCATGGTTGAGTAGCTAGGCCTTGTTTCTACATCAAAGGTATGGCTTTTTGGCCACAATTCATTCATGAAGACCACCTCTGGCCAGACTTCTCCAAACAGTAGATGGGAGTACCTGGGTCCCACTGTTTTCTGCTAGTTCTGAACTGTTGGCACTGCTGGGCATCTTCCAATTTTTAAGAGAAGTAAGAAAGTAAAGACCCTTTTACACGGGACAAGTGTCGGGCAAACTATGCTGACACTCGTCTCAGTGTATACTTGCTCCCGTGCTGTTACACAGGAGCGAGCATTGCTGGATCGCTGACAGCGCGGCCAGCGGGAAGGCTGAAGGAGAGTTCTCTCCACGCTCTCCTGCCACCCCTCTCCATTCACTGTAAGCAGCAGACATTCGGTACTGAACAATAGTGGTTCGTGATTTCTCGTCCAGTCATTGTTTCTGTATGCTTTTACACGATTGTTTGGTGACCCGTCTACGGTCCTCAACATTGCCTGCTTTTTTTCTGCTGCCTCAAAAGAATTTGAACAGCACATCATGAAATCTAGTCTGCTTTGTCTGGAAGAGTCCTTGCTGATGCAGTATAACTACCTTGTGTCTTGTTGCTGTGCTCAGTCTTGCCATGGTGTATGACATGGGGCAGGAAACTGTCTTGCACAACCTCACCCTAGTAGTTGAGTTTGGCTGTACTTCACCCAGTTCTAAGCCTCCTACACAACTGTTTGTTTCAGTTGATGACTGTGTTTCAACCTACATATGAAAAGAATGATCATTATCACCTGTTTTGGTAATTTGGTTAATAATACTACAATCTGACAAAATCCCTGACTTTGTGCATGTGTATCTAGAAGAATTGATAATTTCAAGGCCAAGAGTGGTCACGCCAAATATTGATTTAAATTTCTCTTTTGTTCATTCAATTTGCATTTTGTTAATTGACAAAAATAAACCGTCCAATGGGCGGTCCTATAAGTGATTGACAGCTATCTGTGTATGACTGTTTATGCAGGAAAGGCTGTCAATCCCTGGTGGGACCGCCCATTGGACTGTTTGTCTCAGAATGAGCCCCGTATAAATGAATAAAATACAAGTTCTGCTGAATCTTTTTCCATAAATCTACATATCAATGTTCTCAGCTCTTCCTGCTATATAACATGTTGCTTGCAGTTTGGACAGCATGTTCGAGCTGACAGATGCCCATTGAATTAAACTTTTTTGACTGTTTCCTCAGTCGTCTCCACGACAGCACTACCTGAGATTGCTGCCGCCTCCTGATAGGGCAGGAGAAACTCAAGTTTAAAGACTCCCTTCGCTTCCCACCCTCCTCAGTGTGTTTTTCCTCATGAGTGAACCCCTTTAAGGCAATTAGAGCTACTCTTCACATGGATGAGCCAAAAAATCCTAGAACCATCCAAGACGAGATATTTGGTGGTCTGGGAGAAGAACATAAACATACTTTCCCAATCCACGAGACTATTCTTATTAGGTTCTTTCATTCCATTTCAGACTTGTTCCATTCCTTTCTAAGAGGGATTAAGCAACTCTCTATCCCTTTTCAGAGGAGGATTGTGCGGACTTGGAGACCAAACTAAAAGATGCCCCAGTAGCTAAAGTTGCTAAACGTACCTCCTTACCCCTGAGGATGCTACACAATTTAAAAGTTTCCATTGATCAAAAAGCAGAAAATCTTTTACAAAAAGACATGGGAGGCGCCTTCAACCTTACTTAAACCAGGAGTGTCAGGCTACATGTGTGGCTAGAACTCTTAGGCCAGGTTCTCACACGCCGGAATCTTGGCAGAAATCTTGTGTTTTGGCTGCAGCGAAAAAACGTGTGATTTTCCCCCGGGAAAGCTCTGCTTCAAAACCCGCGGGTTTTTGAGCGGCTTGGCCGCACGCTTTTCTGCTGCGGCTGGCGCTCCTATAGAGGAGAGCACGGCCACAACGGGGAAAAAAAAAAGAGCATTCTGCGGTCCGGGAATCCACGCCGCAACGCCGACCTTGCCGCAACTGATTCGCCGTCCCGTGTAGCCGAGATTTCTGAGAAATCTCGGCCACATGGCTGGCTAATCCTGGGATTGGCGTTCGCAGGCGGATTTGCCGCGGCGAAGTTCTGGACGGAATTTCTGCGGCAAATCCGCCCTGTGTGAACCCAGCCTACACCCTTTCCAATCCAGTTTTGGATTCACAGTTTCCTAACAGGGTTTCTCTTTTTGATGTCATACAACAGTGCCATCTGCTGGCTAAAGCCAGTGTGTGTGCGCCAGAGAGGCTCCGACAGTGGCTGGCAATAGACGGTAAGAGTACCCTGTTGTACGTCTTCTGACAATAGAGCTGTACAAGCTTCAATCAGAATGTAGAAAGATGTCAGACAGTGGATTAGAAAGGGTTAATGTCTGGCTGAGTTAATTAGTTACTTTTGCATTTAGAATTACATATCCATACGATTATATCTGTTCACGGCTAAAACCCTGAAGCGAGTTTTGATGACATTTGGCAGGGCGATGGCTTCCATCCTGAGGAAGGACATGGGCTACCTTTTTATCCCGAAAGTTTATGTAGTTCTTTAGGGAGCGTGACAAGACAAATTTGTTTGGTGATGCACAGGCACACCTCGGCTCCGCCACCGCGCCGTGCAGCAGGGCGGAGGGGAAGGGGTGCACATCATAAGCTAGGCCTCCCCAAACAGGCAGACTTGTGAGGGCAGGCGTCGTTGCCGCACATATGTGATTTATTAAGTGCGGCGGAGAGGGAGGGGGTGCACACTAAACTAGGCCTACACAAACTGGCAAACATGTGAGGGCAGGCGTCATTGCCGCACATATGTGATTATTAAGTGTGGCGAAGGAGAAGGGGGTGCACATCATAAGCTAGGCCTACGCAAACGACAGACACCTGAGGGCAGACGTCAATAATCGCATGCGTGCAGCAATAAGTGTGGCGGAGTGGAGAGAAAGGGGTTGCACATCATAAGCTAGGCCTCCCCAAACGGGCAGACACGTGAGGTAGACGTCGTTGTCGCACTAATGCCATTTATTAAACTAGCAGGGATACCCCGGATTAAAACTTGAACAAACGCACATTAACATGGATTGAGATTTTTAAGAAAATTTGTGTTGCCCATAGCAACCAATCACAGCACTGCTTTTATTTTACCTCAGCACTATAACAAATAGCAACCAATCACAGCGCAGCTTTCAGTTTACCTCAGCTATGTAAGAAATGAAAGCAAGGCTGTACGACACAAACTGACAGATTTTGCTTTAAACTTGGAATGAAAGACGCAAAACACAGCTTAGATAAAAAAATACAAATTCCATGCTGACGAAGTCGCGGGTAACAAGCTAGGTCAGAATAAAACTTCCCATGAGCAGATTTTAGGTTTACTGCTGGTTCTTAAGATGGCCACCAGCTTCTTGGCAGATGCGATGACCGAGTCAGTCAAACTATCAGTACGTATTGCGGCCTTGTCTAATTCTACTAGGTGGGTTTATGGCTTAACCCTTTCCAATCCACTGTCTGACGTCTTCCTACATTCTGATTTGAAGCCTGTACAGCTCCAATGTCAAAAGTTTGTCCGACAGGGTATTCTTATCGTCTATTGCCAGCCACTCCACATTTAGAGTCTCTCTGGCGCACACACACTGGCTTTAGCCAGCAGATGGCACCATTGTAGAACAGCAAAAAAAAAAAAGCCTTTTAGGAAACCTTGAATCCAAAATTGGATTGGAAAGTGTTAAATCCTGTTCAGGGGATTTGGCTTCAATAAATGAGTTGTGTCCCCTGCCTTTCCATGGTCAGTTTCTATTTAGGCCAGACTTCGATTAAATCTTGGCGAAAGCGTGACATAGGAAAAGAGATTTTCTGAAGAAAGACCACCAAAGAAAAGCCAATTTTTCGTACCTCATGGCAAAATCAAGAGGCTAGTAGAGGCAAAGGCAAAACGGGATGCTGGAATTATGCAAAAAAGGGTAGAGGAAGAAACTTTCTCTTCAACACCAATCAAAAAGATGATCAGAGACCAAAACCATGATGCCATTCCAGTAGGGGCAAGGTTACAGGCTTTTTCAGAGAAGTGGGCTTGGCTCTGCAGAAAACTTTTGGATTTCAAACCTAAAGGAGGGGATACTACATAGGGCTCATTTCTCACCCCCTCAAAATGTCACAATCTCTTCTTGCCCCCCCATCTCCGCTAACTCTATTGTAACAGGGAGTTTAGTATTTATTGCAGCTGGAGGCAGTGATCGCAGTTCCTGCAGTCGAACAAAGGAAGGTCATTATACCAAAGTACTTCTTATCAAAAAACACAATGGGAAGTTTTTGTATGATTTAGAAATCTAAAACCTTTGAACACATCAGTGAGGTACAGAAGATGGAACAATAAACTCAACAGTGAAATTAGTAGAAAGGGCGCCTTTTATGGCAACTATAGACTTTTACCCTTTCCAATCCACTGTCTGACCTCTGAAGGCATTCTGATTTAAGGCTGTACAGCTCTGATGTTGGAAGACGTCCGTCGGGGTTCTCTTACTGTATATTGCCAGCCTCTCTGCTGTCGGAGCCTATCCAACCTGTCACCTCTTGCAGTACTGGCTTTAGCTAGCATATAGCGCCGTTGTATAACAGCAGAAAAAGAGTAAGCCCCCTAGGAAAACCAGGATACAAATTGGATTGGAAAGGATTATAGGACCTCTATTTCCATGTCCCAATTCAATCGAATCTCAGCAATTCTTCTAATTTACAATATAGGAAAAGAGATATGCCATTTTCTGTTGAAATGTCTACTTTCGGGATGTCTTCTGCCCCCCCATGTCTTCGTAAATATTATGTCAGAACTAGTTGTCAGGCTAAGGAAAAAATCGGTTATAATAAATCCATACTTGGATGACGCTCTGATTATGACCGAAACCAAGGAGCGCTTAAATTCACATTTTGTCTCTTTCCCAAGAAGTCTTTCAGGACCTTTATAATCAAATGGGCAGTCCCTCAAATTGATCTCTTCGTAACGAGAAAACATTAAAACGTGAACAAATTTTTCTCCGTCCAGAAGATCATCCTACTTCAGTGGATGCATTGACATAGAATTGGGGACACAAGCTAGCTTGCGCTTTCCTCCAATTCCTTGTTCCCAGAGTACTCCTGAAATTTCTTCATGAAAGATGTCCGTTTTGCTTATCACCGTTCCATTTTTGGCTCAAGAGAAGCTGGTTCTCCCTTGTGAAAAACATTAAGCATCCAGGATCCAGTGCATCTTCCATCCTTTCCAGATAATTTTTTTTGACCCAGGGTCCATTAACATATTAAATTGCATCAAACCGTCCTCTTTCAGCATGAATACTGAAAAATCCACACTCTTAGGGAAGGACTTGTCAGAAAGGGTGACCCAAAGTTTGCTGTTTAGTAGAAAAGATACTACCAGCAAGAGCTTTATATTTTGAGTATAGAAAAAATTTGCAGCATGGTGTCGACTCCGAATATATCTCTAACTTTCAACTTTCTTCAAGATGAACTGGACATGGGTCTTTCCTCTAGTATGTTAATGGTCCAGGTAGCAGAACTCTTGTTTTTTTTTTGTTTTTTTTTGTTTTTATTTTGTTCAGTTTTTTTGTTTTTTACTATGCTAAATCTCTCAGGTCACATGGGTTTCTTGGTTTCTGAAAGCAGCAGATTAAAACCTAGAATTGAGAGTCTATTTACATCCTGGAATTTTAAACCTGGGTCCTTAAGGCCTCTTTACACGGGCTCTATCGCTACAAAACGCATGTATGTGAAGCCCATGGCTTCCAACGGGTTCTTTTACATTAGAGATGTTTTGTAGCCTGAAAGAACCCATTGTGAACCATAAGCTTCACATACATGCGTTATTGTAGCGATGCCGCTACAAAATCTCGTGATTTTGTGGCCCGTGTGAAACAGACTTAAAGCCTTAGTTTTTGTCTCCTTGAACCTTTAGATTCTATCCCAATTAGGACGTTGGCACTAAAAACTTTTATTTTAGTGGCCATAATCGGAGCACTAAGGGTAAGCGAGCTTCAGGCCTTATCAATTCAGCAGCCATTCTGTAGGATCACTGAGAATAAAGCTGTATTCAAATTAGACTCCATGTTCTTGCCCAACTTAGTATCTTCTTCCCAAGGATCTCAGGATATAGTAATTGCCTCCTTTTTGTGATACCAAAAAATGACCAAGAACATAGTTTTCACTGACTTCATGTTAGGACAGTTCTTCAGCTCAGGGGAGGCGGGACAAAAATGTATTCAATTCTTCAGTTGCAAGAGAGCCCGGCTGGTTACCATGGCAACAGGACACCAGATACCGGCGTCCTGTATTGCCATTGCCTGTTATCGCTGTAATAAGAGAGAAGTCCTGCAAAGCCTTATCATAGCGATCCACGGTGCTACAGTGTAAGTCCCCCAGAGGGAGAAAAATGGTGTTAAAAAAAAAAAAGGTCAAAATAACGTACAAAAAATAGAAATGTGAAAGAAAAAAAAAAATGTGAAAGGGAAAAAAAAAAAGTTAAAACCCCCTTTTTTTAATGCTTTTTATTGTATTGGCATAAAAAAATCCCACATATTTGGTATCGTTGTGGCCGTAACGACGCATACAATAAATTAAACACGCTTTTTATCCTGCACGGTAAAAAGCGTTTTAAAAAACGCTAAAAAAAACTGAGGCAAAATGCTAGTTTTTAGCATTTTTTTTCCTCCCAAAAAACGCAATAAAAGTGATTTAAAAAAAAAACAAACTTATGTACCCCAAAATGGTGCCAATAAAACCTACAGCTCGTCTCGCAAAAAAATAAGCCCTCACAGAGTTCTGTCCACAGAAAAATAAAAGTTATAGGACTTTGAATGCAGCGATTTTAGAAAAAAAAAATTTTAAAACAAAAGTTGTTTTTTTTTTTATTGCAGAAAAGTGGAAAAAACTAAAATATAAGCATTTTGGTATCGTAACCGTAGCGGCCTGCAGAAAAAATGTAGTGTGTGATTTATGCTGCATAATTACCGCTTTAAAAAATATATATGGCAGAATTGATGCGTTTTCTCTCCCTGCAATCCTAAAAAAAAAATAATAATAAAAGTTTTACAATATAATCTATGTACTAAAAAAATGTCACCAATAAAAAAACTACAGTTCGCCACACAAAAAACAAGCCCTTATACGGCCCGTCGACAGAAAAATAAAAGTTATGGCTTTTGAAAAATGGAGATGAAAATCTACCAAAAATCGTTTGGTCCTCAACGCCAAAATAGGCCATGTCCTTAAGGGGTTAAACCTCTGCCGCCTTCTGATAGGACAGGAAAACCAGTCTCAGGTGGCACTGTCGTGGAGACTTCCAGAAAACCGGATTACCGCTGAGTCTTATTCCTTTTTTTTTCTTCCCCTTTTTCAGTCCTTCAAAGGGACTTGGAAGATGCGATCGTTCGATCGCTAGGATAGTACACTGTTTCTTACGTAGTGCATTCTACTAAGTTTATGGCAGCAGCCTGTTAAGCTCTGCCGGAGATCGGATTTAATAGGCTGAGTTACATGGTAGACATAGAGGCCTTTTGTCGGGCTTCCAGTTACCTCGGGAGCCTGTTGGTACCTTGCAATCTAACTGCGGTGTGCCGATAGGTGACAGAAGGAGCCCCTTCCCTCTGTCATCTGTTTATATGCTGCGGTTGCTGTTGATTTATGGCATATAAGAGATTAAACTGCCAAGATCTGAGGTTTCCCCATTCTGGCAGTTGGAGCAGGAGCCTGGCTGTCAGTCAGCCAAGCCACCGCCTTAAAAAGCTGTATGTGCCGGTTTAAAGCCCATTAGTGATGTCAGTTAAAAATGTAAGTAACCTATTCATGTGCATGAAGCCTTACTATGATGTGAAAGTGATGATTTGATCAATGATGATTCTTTGTTCTACTCTGCATGGAGTACAGATGTCTGCTACAATCCATATAAAGTGTCCGTTAGTAAATTTTAAGCGTAACTGTCTTTTTTCCTAGGATTGTTGTCTAATGTATTCGTTGTCGTTAATATCCTGAATTACATGTCCCGTGATTACTCTAGTTTGTGTGCACCTATAGATATCTGTCTATACATTAACGATATATTGTGTATTATACATTTATTCCTTGTTTGGATGCTTTGCATATGGTTTTCGTCTTTCTGTACTCTTGCATGTAAGGTTATGTACACATTTTTAGCATGTCTCTGTAAAGAAAAAAAAACCCACAATTTGGTACATAGCCTAAACATTTAGAGGGGTTGTCTCACCAAATTGATTTGCCCTCACCGCTGGGATACTTATTCCCTATCCTGCGGATAGAGGATATGACTGCTGGGACCCACACTGATCACGAGAGTGGCAGTATTCGGTGTCCCCAAATAAATGCAACGGTGTTCACTCATGCCCACTACCTCTACACTCATTTCAATGGGACTGCTAGCATAGCCAAGCACTTGTACAATGGCAGTCCCATTGAAATTGAAGGGGTATTTCTACTACAGATGACCTGTCCGCAGGATAGGTAATCAATAAGTGATCGATTGAGATCTGCCGCTTGGGATTCCCTGCTAATGAGTGCAGTAGGCCAGATGTAGTGATGAGTGGTCAGGGCTTGAAGTGTAATAAGCTCAGAGCCGGAAGTGTAATAGCAGGCATTGCTCCCATTGATTTTCAATGGGAGTGAAGCTGCCTATTACACTTCCGGACATGACCACCGATGACTACATCAGTCCCACTGCATTGACAGTAGGCCACATGATCAGCTGATCGTCATAGATCCCGAGTAGCAAGCTCCCACCAATCAACTATTGATGACCTATCCAGAGGATAGGTCATTAATAGTTAAAGTCCGGAACTACCCCTTTAATATTAGAGTTGCAGTGTACATGCATGACCACCATTCCATTCATTTGTATTGGCCCACATGATGCTTCAGAGAGGGTTATATGTCAATGCTACTTTCTTTACTTGATATGGTTTTTTTGTTGTGTTTTCGTTTTTTTTTTTGTTTTTTTTTGCTTGTGTACCGTATATATAATTCTTTTTCTTTATTTTAGGTGAAAATCATGACTGAGAATGCACTTTTAGCTGTGGCTTGTGAGCAGTTTCTTGGAAAAAATGTCCGTGATATTAAGAATGTTGTACTACAAACCCTGGAAGGCCATTTGCGATCTATTCTTGGTAAATGATTTGTTGCAACTGGTTAAATGATCCAAATAATTATTTATGCATTTTACATCTATGGTCCGTTTTTGACAATCTTTACATGCGGCAGCCGGGTGTTACACTGCAAGAAATAAGGAACCCTGTGACACAGGGCCGTAGAAAAGCATGTATTCACATATGATTATTTTGCTGTCCTAGTGATGCAGCTACCTCATGCATCACCCTGCGTGGATGGACCCAAATTGCTATTGGGTCCCCAAAAGCATTAGACCAAAGTTGATGTAAATGAACGAATTCAAGTAGTCGGCCATGTTTGAAATTTTTGTCTGATTGGACAAAAGCACTTCAGTTCTCCCAAAAGATCTTTCTCAAGAATGTTCCCAGGAAGACTTTGTCCTTCGGCCAATGTCTTGAGCATGTATGGGTGGCTAACAGCCAATATTAACTAAAATGCAAATGGTTGCGTCTGCAAAACAATCATTCACCAGTCATCCACTCGACTGGTCAACGATCGACCTACTTTTATCTAATGTGTTTGGCCACCGATTGACTTTTTGGAACTTTCATTCATGAGGATAGCTCATCGGTATAAAAAATGCCCAAATTCCCAGACGACCTCTTGAAACATGGGTAACTGATGATGATTAGCCTTATTCAATGGGGCTAATCTGATGCAAAATTGATATGGATTTGCAGCAAATTGCATCATGTGGCTGGCTCTACTAGACTGGGTCCACCTGGGGCTTATTTCCAGCGGAATATCCCCTGTGGGTATTCTACTGCAAATCGGCCATGGAAAGCCTACCTCCTAATCCGCACCATCTGGTGCGGGTTTCCTCGCGAAAGAGGGGGTAAATTTCCCAGTGGAGACTATGATAAAATTGACATTCCGCAGATTTGAATTCTGCGCCACAAGTCCGTTTCCACACAGGTTTTATGTGGATTATTTCCGCAGTTTATGGATGAGATTTTCAAAATCTCGTCCACTTTGTTGCTACTGTAAATTCAGTGGCAATTCCACTTCGCGTGAACCCCACCTAAGGCATCCTAAAACCAAAGGAATCTGCATGGATCACTACTGTCACCTAACCAAGAAATGGAGTTAGAGGCTGCTCGGTTGTAAAATATTGATGTCCTGTCCTCTGGATAGGTCATCCGTCATAGATCGGTGGGGACAACCAACAGGGACCCCATGCCTATTAACTGTTCTCTTGGCCGGTGCACTGAGCTGATATTTGCAGGAAGTAGTCGGCTCCGTTCCCACTGCAATGGCCGGCTTGGTATTACAGGCAAAGTTCCCATTCATTTCAGTGGGAACTTGGCCTACAATACCAAGCTAGGCCACTTTAGTGGGAAGGGAGCTGACTGCTTCCTTCAGTTCCGTGCATGATTGCATTAGCCCAGAGAACAGTTGATCGGCAGAGTTCCCATATGATAGACCCCAATTGACCTACTATTGGTCCTGAAGATGAACCAGCAATACTTCACAACTGGACAACCTCTTTACTTCTTATGGAAACGATGTAGACTAATTTTTGTGCTGATATTTCTATGTGATGTGATTGCGAATAGGTGTCCTAAAATACATAATTGATCCCTGTAATTGACCTCTCATTCAGGTACACTAACAGTAGAGCAAATTTATCAGGACAGGGATCAGTTTGCAAAGCTGGTTCGTGAAGTCGCAGCTCCTGATGTTGGCCGCATGGGTATTGAAATTCTAAGCTTTACCATTAAGGTAAGTGTTTCAGAAGAAGTGATTTTTGTGTCTATAAATGTGTAAATGCAATCTATCAATTACCCTTCCTTGAACTTATCTGACACAAAAAGTGACTGCTATTAACCCTTTCCAATCCATTTATTTTTTCTCACCCATTCTCCCCAGCTCCAAATAAATTGGAGCTGGGGAGAATGGATGAGAAAAAATACATTTTTCCCTGCACCCGCCTGAACTGACAGAGTTCAGGAGGGTGCAGGGAGGGACCTGCTTACCTGACCGGCGTCTTCCGCATTCTCCTTTTTACCTCCCGGCTCGGCGATCATGTGACCGCTAGGGTCAGGTGGCACCTGGCGGGTCACATGATGGCCGGGCCGGGAGGCAGGAGGAGCATGCGCAAGACACAGGTCAGGTAAGCAGGTCCTCCCACGGTGCAGGCTCCCGGCTCGGCGTTCATGTGACCGATGGGGGTCAGGTAACACCAGCGGTCACATGATCGCCGGCCGGAATCTCTATGCATTACATAGCGCTATGTAATGTGTAAATGAGAAGGCAGAAAGGGTTAAAAACCCTTTCTGCCTTCTCCTCGGGGGTCCTCAATGAGGACCAGTGCAGGAGTGTGTCTGCACCCGATCTGTCTGACGATCGGGTGCAGATGCACTCCTGCACTGCAGTGTCGGGCCTGTCCCGACATCGGAGCTGTGGAGGAAAATGATGCTGTCGGGGCAGGCCCGAGATTGGATTGGAAAGGGTTAAATGGGCCATAGTAGGGCTATGCAATTTAGCCGAAAACTAGACTCTCCATTTTTTTTTGTCTCTCTGCTTTTTGATGTAATAACAATATATGGAAAAAAAGATATATAGATGATTAACTTTTTTTTATTTTTTAAAAGTAGTTGTAGAACTATTGGTGGAAAGTTAGAATTGTGTAAAATGACGATTAATCGAATCGGGCCTGCTTTGTTCTTGATTCAGTATCATAATAAATGGCGCTGAAGAAGACTTGTCACCTTCAGAAATCTTGTCAATTTTGAGTCTTTGAAACCAAGGTTGTCCTTCCTCTTGACTTGCACTGGCGTTACGTTTCCGTGTGATTTCCATAATGCATATTTTTGTTCCTGCAGGATGTGTACGACAAGGTCGAGTATTTAAGCTCGCTGGGTAAGACTCAGACAGCTGCTGTTCAGAGAGATGCTGATATCGGCGTTGCTGAAGCAGAACGAGATGCAGGCATTAGGGTACGTAATCCACCAGAGGATTTGAAGTGCTTAGAATACTATATGTAGCTTTCAGGTCCCACCGAGTAATTTAATTTGTTGTTTCATTTGCCTAACAGGAAGCTATGTGCAAGAGAGAAATGCTGGATGTCAAATACGTCTCCGACACTAAAATGGCAGATTCAAAACGGGCCTTTGAGCTGCAGAAGGCGGCCTTCAGCCAGGAAGTGAACACCAAGGTGGGATAGGAGGAGAGCAGCAGTGTAACCCCTTACATCCTGCAATGGCAACCATGAAATGTAAAGTGTTTGGGCAAGGGGTTCCTACAGGTGAAAGCTTATTAGGCCATGGCAGAGGCAGTGTTACACTGACGGGCGATAGGACTTTGGGATGCGAAGTGTTTTAAAAACATGTTATAGAAGCAATCTAATGATCATAACTTTTTGGGGTCCCAATAGGGGACCACAAACTACGATTATTAAAATTTGATTAATAAAAGAAGCCCTAATTGAAAAAAAAATATATATATATAAAAAAAAAAGAGCAATTGTATAAAAATCATAAGAAAAGGGTAGAAAATGTGTATATATTAAAAATATGGTATTGCCACAATCGTAACAACTTGTAGAGAAAAAAATATAAAACCCTATTTAAACCGCATCAGTATGGCGTGACACAATGAGTTTTATGTAACCCAAAATGGTGTCAACAAAAACAATTTAAGTTGTAGGCCTCGGAGCCTAATGACACAAAAATTGATTTTTTTTTTTAAGGGGGGGGGGGGTTGGTTTTTTTTTTGTTTTTTCAGTAGAAATATATATTTTTATTCAGGAAAAAACTGTTTAAGTGTGGTATCTCGTTAATTGCAGAAGAGAAGATGGAGTAAAGATAACAAAAGATATTTTATATTGCTTGTCATGCAAAAAAAAGATGCAATTACAGAGGGATTATATTTATTTTAGGTCCATCTTGTTAGGGCTCCCTCCCACGGATGGATTTCCGCCGCCTAATTCGCGGCGGAAATCCTCTGCGTTGCCCGCAGCTATTAGGTTCTATTGAACCTGATAGCTCAGGGCTCACGGTGCGGAATTCAGCACCGTGAATTCACCCGTCCTCACCCGTGGCATGCTCTATTTGCCGCGGGTGTACGTGCGGACGGCTTCCATTGCAGTCAATGGAAGCCCATCTGTCACGCTATCTTCCGCTGTAGCACAGCGGAAGATAGCGTGAAACCGCTTCCCCGCCTACCGCCACCGCGTCAGGTGACGCGGTGGGCGTGTCATGTGACGTGGCCGGCGTGTCACATGAAGCTGCGGGAGCGAGGACGCCGGATCCGCAGGTTTGGAGGTCTCTGGGGGGCGCCGTGATGGGCTCTGCCACGGAATTCCGCGGCGGAGCCCGTCACGGCCGTGTGCAGCCGGCCTTACTCTTGTAAATTTCAACCAGTAAATTATATGAACCCTACAGTAGTGCCAGCAAGAATGACAAGTACACCCGAGAAAGAAAAAAACACCTTTTTCATTGGTAAAAATAGCTGTTATAACTCAAATGAAGATAGGAAAAAATGTTTTAAAAATTCAGTCTTTTAGGCCCTAAATACGCCAGTCCGTAAAGGGGTTGTCCGGATGTTATACAGATTTTTTTTTTTTTTTTAACTGGATCTGAATGTGTGAAAACAGTAGTGGTACTTGGCCACAGCGCCTTATGGTCTTTGTTTAGCTGCGGAAACCACTTAACCAACCCCACCCCCACCCCCCTCCCCAAGACTGCAGGGCTGCAGTGTTGGGACGCTTGGGCTGAGGGTGGGTAAGCACTTCCACTAGTTTTAACACTTTTTTGTATCTATGTTTAAAAATTTGTATAGCTTATGGATAACCTTATGGTTGGATTCTCCTGCCAGATTGTGTACATAATTCCTGATTAAAGGGGGTAACTGAATTGTGGAAAGAAAGAAATAATTGATTATTGAGTCAATATTGGTATATAAATCATGGGTACTATATACATACGTGTGTGTTATATAATATACATATGTATTCTACACGTATGATGCTTTATTCATAGTACTGGGCTCCCTATATGGAGAGGAGAGGCCTTATGGGCCCCCTAAAGCTCCTGGGCCCGGGTGCATTAGCATCCCCTATAGTTACGCCCCTATAGTCTGTGCTGTAACCTGCGCCTTCATCTCCTTGCTCTGTAGAAAGCAGAAGCTCAGTTGGCCTACGAGTTGCAGGCAGCTAAAGAACAGCAGAAGATTCGTCAGGAAGAAATTGAGATTGAAGTCGTGCAACGGAAGAAACAGATTGATATCGAGGAGAAGGAAATTGTGCGTACAGACAAGGAGCTGATTGCTACAGTGAGGAGACCAGCAGAAGCCGAGGCCTACAGGATGCAGCAGATCGCTGAAGGAGAGAAGTGAGTGTATACTTTGCATCTACAGTATTGGCTTTCTGTGTATTCCTAACATTATAGCAAACAGAAACACATTTATAGTCCCCAGAGAAGCACTTAAAAAGGTCGTCTCATCACTACAACTCTTCCTATATTCCCTATTGTAGCGTATGAATCTTATGCTGGCAGTTCTCCACCCTGGCTGACCAAGCAAATCCATACGTTACATGGACATCCGGTCATTTGATTGGCCAGCATATGATACAACATTTATTCTTCAACAGTCACGGCTTTCCAGCTGATGCCCGGGCACTACTGGAGCCCGACCTCCAATGATCAGCCAGCTTTTATCTGAAAAGTATTTGTCTTTATTAAATGTGACTTTCTGTCTGTTTTAGCATGCCATGCAAAGACTCTGCTGGTTAGGATCAGCCTGGCACTTCCTTATGTTTGATTTCTGTAGGGTGAAGCAAGTGTTAATTGCTCAAGCAGAGGCTGAGAAAATCCGTAAAGTTGGAGAAGCTGAAGCATCTGTTATCGAAGCTATTGGAAAAGCTGAAGCGGAAAGGATGAAGCTGAAAGCGGGTGCCTACCAGCATTATGGAGAGGCAGCTAAAATGGCGCTTGTGCTGGAGTGTCTGCCGGAGGTAAGCAGTCACTTAAAGGGGTACTCCAGTCGGTGGATAAAATTATATGTGCTCCTTTTCCGTATATATATATATATATATATATATATATATATATAATATATAATATTCTATAGCATTTGTATGAAGCATAAAAAGTGTGTTCAATTTATATATTTTTATTTTTAAAAAAAGGGAAATGTGTGCCAAAGGGGTTTTTCGTTTTACATGAATTTATTCTACATTTTTTTTTTTTTTTTATGTCTCTATAAGGGACTTGAACCTGCAATGTTATGATCACTTAGATAATACAATGCAGTACTTCTGTACTGAAGTGTATTATCTATATTCTTTAACGATAATCGCTATCACAGACCTGTAGGCCAATGTTAGGCCTCCAGTTGCCATGTCAGCCCATCGGCCCTCCATGATTTGATGGTGGAGGGTCGATGACTTCAGAGGGAACTTCCTCACTCTGTGATTTCTGTACATACCGTAAATTTCTGTACATACCGTGATCAACATTGATAGTGCACATTAGGGGTTAATGGTTGGGATCAGTGTAATTACCGATCCCCACATTGCAACTGGACGCCAGCTGTCAGTCATAGCTAGCTAGCTTCCACTGTGAATGGCGTCGACTCAGCTCCTGAAATTGTGCCACTTCCATATGTTGTGAAAATACAGCAGTTTGCATGAACCCCCTTCCCACGTAGCATGTACATGTACCATATATACTTGAGTATAAGCCGAGTCAATAAGTTTTACCACAAAAAACTGGTAAAACTTATTAATTCAAGTATAAGCCAAGCTATACTCGAGTATATGCTGGGTAAAAAAAAAAACTCCATACTCCCCTCCCAGCCTGCGTCTGTGTCCCCGGCGGCGGTGCGACAAGCTGCTAGAATCCTTCCCGCTGTCGTCTCTGCTCAGCTCTGTCATTCCCCGCCATCAGCACTGTGATAGGCTGTGAATGATCGAGTGCCGGCTGTGATTGGCCGACGCTCGATCCAATCACAGCGCTGACTGCAGGGGATTTGAAAGCCGAGCAGGGAGATGACAGCGGGGAGAATTCTAAAGCAGCGGCGCTCGATCATTCACAGTGCTGACGGCGGGGGATTTAAAAGCCGAGCACGGAGAATTCTAAAGCAGCGGCGCTTGATCACTCACAGTGCTGACAGCGGGGGATTTTAAAGTTGAGCAGGGAGATGACAGTGGGGAGAATTCTAAAGCAGCGGCACTCGATCACAGCGCTGATGGTGGGGGATTTGAAAGCAGAGCGGGGAGAATTCTAAAGCAGCGGCGCTTGATCACTCACAGTGCTGACAGCGGGGGATTTTAAAGTTGAGCAGGGAGATGACAGCGGGGAGAATTCTAAAGCAGCGGCGCTCGATCATTTACAGCGCTGATGACGGGGGATTTGAAAGCTGCTGCTTTAGAATTCACCCCGCTGTCATCTCCCTGCTCGGCTTTCAAATCCCCCGTCAGTGCTGTGGAAGGAAGCGCTGTGATTGGATCGAGCGCTGGCCAATCACAGCCGGCGCTCGATCATTCACAGCCTATCGCAGCTCTGACGGTGGGGAATGACAGAGCTGTGCAGAGGGGGCAGCGGGGAAGATTCCAACAGCTTGCCGCACTACCAAAGGGGACACAGATGCCGGCTGGGAGGTGAACATGGAGGGGTTTTTTTTTTTAACCCTTCACTGATTTTTCAGCACAAAAAAATGTACTGAAAAACTCGGATTATACCCGGGTATATACAGTATGTCATGGGGCGGGAAGAGGTAAAAGTGTGAAGCTGTGTTTTGAGAAACCTATGGAGGTCTCGGAAGCATTCATCAGTGGGAGTGAGAACATAATGGGATCACTAAAAGACACCTGGACTCTGAGCGCTGTGTCCCTCTTATTGCTCCATCAGATCAGAAGCAACATCTTAGAGTTGGCCAGCTCTGAACAAAGCTGAACCTCTTAGTGCAAGAATATACATGGAAGCCCAGTTCTTGCACCCCTCACTTTTTTTCACCACTAGTTTCTGGAATTCTAGTCATTCCTTCTGGCCATGCCTTATTTTGTGCTGTTGATGATAATTACTCTCTTAACCTGTGTCCTCACTCTCCACAGATTGCTGCCAAAGTTTCTGCTCCATTGGCCAAAGTGGATGAAATTGTCATTCTCAGCGGAGAGAACAGTAAAATAACTAATGAAATGAATCGCCTGTTGGCTGAAGTTCCTGCTTCGGTTCAAGCTCTCACTGGAGTAGATCTGACAAAGGTGAGTGTGCTGCAGTCTAATAAGAAAATATCACAAAATAATGTATTGTGCGAACAATGCAGTCATTTACATGTAGAGATGAGAGTGTACTCGCTAAGGCAAACTACTTGAGCGAGTAGTGCCTTATGCGAGTACCTGCCCGCTCGTCTCAAAAGATTTGGGTGCCGGTGGGGAGTGGCGGGGGAGAGTCGGGAGGAACGGGGGGGGGGAGAACTCTCTCTCACTCTCCCCCCCCCCCCCCCCGCCCCCCCCCTGCTCACTCCCACAACTCACCGCTCTCCCCCGCCGGCACCCGACTCTTTTGAGACGAGCGGGCAGGTACTCTCATAAGGCACTACTCGCTCGAGTAGTTTGCCTTAGCGAGTGCGCTCGCTCATCTCTATTTACATGGCGTTCGCTGATATTAGTAGAAAATCTCAGACAAAATCGTGCAGCGTTGCATTGTTTGGTAAAATTCTGGTCGACATGCCTGGCGCCGGACAGACCCCCATTATAGTCAGCGGGCGGGGTCCTTTCAGTATCGTTCAGCTTCTGGATTTTGATTATTCAGGACAGAGTCTAATAACGGAAATCACCCGGAGCCCTGACACAAATAATAATCTTTATTTGTATAGCGCCAACTTATTCCGCAGCACTTTCAAATGGGAATAGGCCTCAGAGTTGAGGTCCATTTACACACACAGATGATCGCCCAAAGTTCGTCAGAAACTGACAGTTTGAGCGATCATTTTGCATTCACTGCTAATGGGCTAATCAGCCCATTAGTAGCTATGTAGCTTCATTTGCATGTATTTAGAGAACAGCGGGTGGTCTGTTCTCTAAATACATCACTATTGTTCTCCAGCGGGACAGCTGCTGAAAGAATGTTATCAGCTCTGCCCTGGTGGAACTCAGTGTGGGGTCCCTTTTTATCAGTTCTGATGGATTTTCACTGATCTGAAGTCAGCGATGGACGAAAAGCGCATGGTAAGTGCACGTTGGGCACACATTTACGCACAACGATTATCACTCAAAAGATGGCTTTTGAACAATCATCATTGTGTGTAAAAGGGCCTTAGCTCTTCACAAGTGATTAAAGACATTTTGCAAACCACCACCAGTCAATGAGTCTTGGAAACCTAGTGAAAGTCATGCTACATACAAGGTTTTTCATGTCACATACTAAAGTGAATTGCATTCAATGGTTCTATAATCTAAACTCATTTTGGTATTGATTGGACTCTAGATTTTGTCGCTGCATAAAGTGTGTGATATTACTGGGTTTCCAGTGGTGGGATCTTCTAAGTGCATGCAGCTCTGCCCCTTACCTTGCATGCCACAGTACATATTGCTTTGGCTTTGTGGCCTTTTTAACAGAACTGAACCTCTACTAGTCATGCAGTATTTAATTGACATGAATGTTCTGATTTTCTGTTTCCCTATGGTAAATATCCATCCATGAACAGTATCTTGATATGTAGATGGGTCCAAAACTTTGTGCTGGTTTATTTCTTAAAGAGACTGTCACCATCTTTTTAAGCCCCTCTCTGATGGCAGCACAAGGTAGTGACCATCACATTGACTACAGTGATACGTCTGCTGTGAGGATCTATGCAGTCATTTTGGAGAAACTTGCATTTTATCAGTAGCAGCACATGCATAGAGGACTACTTGAAATAGTCCTGTACATTCATGAGCTGCAGTCCATCTACCCTCATCCTGCACTCCAGCCATTGACTGCTGTCTGCCTATTACTATGCATAGAGAGAGAGCTAGGGATCATTGGCTGGAGGACGGGGTGGGTGTAGATAGCCTGCAGCTCATGAATACCCAGGACTAGGTCTGGGTCTAGATGCTACTAGTAAAATGTCATTTTCTCCAAAGCTACACATAGCAGATACATCACTGTAATCGGTATGACAGACACTACCTTATGATCCTCTCAGTGAGGGCTGCAAAAACATGGGGAAAGATTGCCTTTAATATGTCTTCATAACATGACGAGCTCCATTTTTATGGTACAGAACCCCTAATTACAAGATACACATGTCTGCAATTGCCACTAAAAATAATCATCCTCTTTATATAGCGCCAATATATTCTGCAGTACATGAACAGACAAAATCAGATATTACAGAGTAATAAAGTAACTTTACAAGTGAGGGCCCTGCCAGTGTATTTACCAATATGAAGTCTAGGTAGTACGGAGGATACCAATAGAAGAAGGGATTGGGTTCTGAGGATGATGTGCAATGGAGGTAAATGAAGAAGAGTTCGATTAGAGGATATCATAGACTTGCCTAAAGAGATGTGATTTTTAGGGCATGCTTAATACGGTGGGTATTAGTGATTAATCTGATTAGGGTAGCGCATTTTAGAGAACTAGTGCAGCTTAGGATAAGATCTGGAGACTGGAGTGGGAGGTTTGCATTATGGAGGAACTTCATCTAAGATCGTGAGGAGAACAATGTTAGGGCAGTAGACAGAGAAGAGGGAAGAGATATAGAGCAGTGCAGCTTTGTGGAGAGTTTTATGGATGAGAGTGATACAGTGCTCTCCAGAAATTTGTAAAGACCCCATGTTTCAAACAGCAAATCACTAGTCAGAAACATCTATAGGAGGTTCTCATATAAGAATGGAAACGTATGCCAACCAGAAAATGTAAAGGTTTTTTTCAAGATGAAGATATCAATGACCTATTCTCAGGATAGGTCCATAATATCAGATCAGTGGTGGTCTGGTGCTGGAGGACAGGCGTGCAGTGACTGTAACAGGGGGAGGCATCGGTGTAGTGTGAAGCAGCCAGGCGTATCCTTCTGTCCTAATTCAGGATGGATTGCAGGGGAAGAGTTCAGTAAGGGAAAGAGCGATTTCAGTATTCAAGTTCAGAATGGGTCATGGCAGCAATAAGACTTTTTGTTACCTCAGTGAGAAAAAGACTGATTCTTGGGTGTTTTTGAGGTGCAGATTACAGGATTGTGCAAGTCATTTAATATAGGGAGCCACAGAAAGAATGACCTCAAGACAGCGGCCATGCTTCCTCACGGACTGAAGGCAGCTCTACTGCCGTTGTACTGCTGTAAAGATGTATAAGGAAATTAATCGGTACAGAATTTTGACCGTAAAACAGACCTAGGCGTTCACTTTAAAAGCAGTTTCCATTTCTTATCTGCTCTCTCACTTGTCTTCTCACCTGAATAAGGATTAGGTTGGGGCATATTCATTATATCTTATATGTAGACATGAGCAAGTACGCTCGGTTAAGGCAGATACTCAAAGGAGCATCGCTCTTCTCGAGTATCTGCCTACTCGTCCGAGGGGGGAGTGAGAGCACGCATCCAAATTGCACAATTGCAGCTTCTTGTTCTTTTATATTAGGCCTTTTTTTCCCAAAATTTCTTTGGGAAAAAGTGTGTGTGTCAGGGGAGGGGTGGCTGCAGGCTGCTTGTCACTAGAGATGAGCGAGCATACTCAGTAAGGTGATTTAGTCGAGAGAGCATCGCCTTTTTCGAGTAACTGCTGGCTCGTCCCTGAATATTCGGGGGGGTGAGCGGGGTGTTGTGGAGGGGATCGGGAGGGAGACAGATCTCTCTCTCTCTCTCTCTCTCCCCCCCCCCCCCCCCAACCCCAACCCCGTGCTGCTCCCCGCGGCTCCCCCGAATCTTCAGGGACAAGCCAGCAGTTACTCGAAAAAGGCAATGCTCTCTCGAGTAAATCGCCTTACTGAGTATGCTCACTCATCTCTAGCGACAAGCAGTCTGCGACAGCAGTGCTCACCCAAGCTCTGCGGTCACTTCAGTCAGCTGATCAGCAAGGCTCGTGAGCGCTTAAAGGGGTTGTCTCGCGGGAGCAAGTGGGGTTATACACTTCCGTATGGCCATATTAATGCACTTTGTAATATACATCGTGCATTAAATATGAGCCATACAGAAGTTATACACTTACCTGCTCCGTTGCTGGCGTCCTCGTCTCCATGGTGCCGTCTAACGCTGTCTTCTCCTTCCATTTATACGCGCTTGCGCTGTGCGGTCTTCTGCTGTGTTCAATGGAGCCGCTCCGGCGTGCTCACGCCGCCGAGGTCTTCTGCGCATGCGAGCACGCCGGAGTGGCTCCATTGAACACAGCAGAAGACCACACAGCGCAAGCGCGTCTAAATGGAAGGAGAAGACAGCGTTAGACGGCACCATGGAGACGAGGACGCCAGCAACGGAGCAGGTAAGTGTATAACTTCTGTATGGCTCATATTTAATGCACGATGTGCATTAATATGGCCATACAGAAGTGTATAACCCCACTTGCTGCCGCGAGACAACCCCTTTAACAACCACCGATCAACTATCGATGACCTATCCTGAAGATAGATCATCAAGACATTAATCCCGGAAAGCAGAGGATTGAGCCTCGTCATACATTTGCCACAGAAACGCCAGTGTACTCTTAGGCCTCATGTCCACGGGGAAAATCAGGCCCGCTCCGGATTCTCCATGGCGAATCCGGAGTGGGTCCCTCCTGCCCCGCGGACATGAGCGCTGAAAATGAGAATAAATAAGAATAAACTTACCTCTCGCCCGCTCCGGATCTTCTTTTCGCCGCGGCGTCATCTGCTCTGCGTCGCGGCCGGATCTTCTTTCTTCGGCCCGGCGGATGCGCAGGGCACGTCGGTGACGTGCCCCGCGCATGCGCCGGCCCGAAGAAAAAAGATCCGGCCGCGACGGAGAGAAGAGGGTGCCGCGGCGAAGGGAAGAACCGGAGCGGGTGAGTAAAATCCTTTTTTTTTTTTTTTTTTTTTTTTTGTCTCCCGCGGATCCGGACGGCTTCCATAGGCTTCAATAAAAGCCCGTGGGAGACCCGCATGAAAATAAAGCGTGGTCCAGATTTTTTCATGCTCCATTTTTTTAAAATCACTTTTATTGACCATCCGCAGGTATTTATCTACCCGCGGGTGGTCAATGCATCCCTATGGGGTGCGGATCCGCGGGCAGGAGAAGAGTTAAAATCCGCTGCGGATTTTAATTCTTCTTTTGCCCGTGGACATGAGGCCTTAGGCCAGTGTAGGACACCTCAGTCAAAGACTTTTGGGACACATTTTCTTAATACAACACACAATCCGTGTTCAGAGATGTACGTATCATAAACATGCACTGTGACCGTGTCGCTCCTTTATAATCCATGTGCCGTTGATCTGATTTGTATCACATTGTTCCATACTTACAACTTTTTATATATATATATTTTTTTTTTCCATCCCGCAGATCCCACTGATCCAGAAAGCCACGGGTGTCTTGGGCTAGGAGAGAGTGCGAGCAGCCTGCCCTTCATTCACTTGAGCAAATGCCTTCAATTCTTCGGGACTCTGTTTTATACAGAAAAGACAATTTTTGGTTACATTTGTAAACATCTGGTGCCTTACGTTTCAGGACCAGAACCACAAGTTGTCATATCATTTTAAGTTGTTTTTTAGTTTTTGTGTTTTTTTTTTTTTTTTGTTTTTTTTCTTGTTGTTTTTGTCAAAAGGTTATATATATATATTTTTTTTTTAGCTGAATCATTTTAATGTGTTGTGGTGATTTTCCTTTGTTTCTACTATACAATCTGTTTGCTAGGCAGGGTTCAGGTATAGCTGGAGTCGCTGCCGTCTGTGCCTTCAGACTCCTCACCCTCTGGTGCATCCTGTCCTTGCTGCCAAAATGCTGCTTTTTTTATGGTAGGGACTTCGGCCACACACACATACACAGCACTGATCCATGGCTCCTGCCGCTGTAATCACATTGAATATGCCTGGCCTCAATTCCAACCCTCTTAGCATCACAAAAAGAAGCTATGCAGATGTGTGTAAGTGTCTTTCAGTTGTACGGGCTGACACCAATCGTCTTGTAATGGTTTTCATAGTTAAGAGAAATGCATGGAACGTCGGTCCATTCACATCCATTTACACAGTGCATGCGCCCCCTGTCCCCGTGCTTGTGCCATTCTAAGGGTCGACTTTGTAAGTGTAATTCCATCTGTCCATTGTTGGATTTTTTTTTTTGATTTTTTTTTTTTTTTTTTTTTTTTTTTTTTTTTTTTAGGATCAGTGCATTTTTAACACAATTTCCACATCTGAAATGGAAAGCTGCCGCCCGTATCCCTGTTGTATGTCACCTAATTTACTCTAATCTGGCAAGTGTACATGGCCATTATTACCATGATGCTATAAGTGGTAGAGCGGTATTTACTACATGGTTGATATAATCCTATTGTCATCGCAGTTGCCCACCCTAGTACTTCTTAAGATGTGAAAATACCTTAATGAGTATTACTGTTCCCCATGTGGTCTTATTACACAAGTCTCAGCAGTTGCCATTAATTATATTAACTTTTTTTTTCTTCTTCTGTCTCGTGAAGAGACTCAGTGCACCAACCACAACTGAGATGTATAACTTCATCTGCCTTTGTTTGTGATGTACAAAGTTTTATATTACTTTTGAGCTCATAAGAGTACCTACATCTTATCATAAATACACTAGTTAACGGGTTGTTCTTAATTTGGGCCAAACATGGCCGCAGTGGACCGAAACAGCTGAACACAATTGGGCTGTTTCCGTAACTCCCATAGAAGTTATTAAAAGTTATATGTTAAAAAAACATGCTATGCCGTTTCCGTAACTTGGGAGCTGCGGAAATGGCATAGCTCACTGTAAAACACTGTTTACGTAACTCCCATGGACTTTTATATGGGAGTTATGGAAACAGCGTAGCCCAAACTTCCATAGAAGTTATAGGGAGTGTGCTATGCTGTTTCTACAGCTCTTAAGTTACAGAAACTGCATAGCTCTTTGTGCTCCGCTGTTTGCCTAACTCCCATTGCCTTCTATAGGAAATGGCGTAGTGCAGCCTCTTCGGCTGTTTCCACAAGTGCCAGCCACTGCATACAGCTGGGCCATAACTCAAGTCAGAGGTGGGTCCGACTTCTATAGCCTATCCTGTGAATCTGCCATGAAAGTCAAGATGCGAATACACCTATAAAGGGATTTTCTGGGAATTTACTATTGATGACCTTTCCTTAGGATACGTCATCCATTGATGATCGGTGGGGGTCTGCCACTTGTGATCCTCACAATTAGCCGATCCTCCTGCCGCTGTCAGTGCAGGCCAGCCAGATGTCTGCATTGGGGTTGGAGTCAGAATTGTAATAAAAGCATCGCTCTCATTGAAATCTTATATTACGCTTCTGGCTCCGACCCCAATATGGATGTCCAGCTCAGCTGTCAGCTGCTTGGAGGATCACCTGATCAGCAGGGATCCCAAGTGGCGGCGATCCCCACGATCAATTATTTGTGGCCTACCCTGAGGATAGGTCATCAGTAGTAAATTCTTTGACAGGTCCTCTTTAATGCTTTTGATCTCTAGATCCCACCATTTCACGTCCGTCTTGTTGCACGCCTCTTTGTATACTATATTCTGTGCACTAGCTGATCTGGGAAATATGTGAATTCTTTTGTTAAAACTGTGATATTTTAACCCCTGGTGTGTTCAATCTATCAATGCTGTAACATATATGCTAAACCTGAAGCTCGAGAGCTGTGCCTGCAACGCTCTTTGTGTACAAACCAAAAATACTATGGCATAGAAATGCTATGACCATTTCCACTGACACTAGAAATGTCTCATCAGCATGTAAGCAGCGCTATAGTCTGTTTGGCTTTAAAAAAAAAAAAAAGTTCTCATTCTATCTGCTAAGGACCGCTTTAAGAGAACCAGTCCTTAGCACTGAGATCAGGTTCTCCTGATCCGTATCTCCGCATTAGATGAAGACTGCCATTGCCTACCGCATCGGTAATGATGTAGGTAGAATCGGGTCACAATGCACCATTAGAGGTGGGACCTTCTCATTAGGTCTCTTGTAAATACTAAGGACACCAAAGTCACATACCTTTCCCTTTTAAAGGGACAGTGAGTGGTTTAATCACATTTTAGTTCATTTTTAGGTTTTTATTGTTAAATGTTGTGTTTTTGTATGTTAGCAGAAGTGGCAAACATGTACAGTATCTTAACGGACTGTATTCATGAGTGCCCACCTAGAAGGGGTCAACCACTGCACCGCGACCTCCATGGTCGTTTAATTGGAGCAAAGGGAGGTGGTGCCATAATGGTCACACGAACCGTATTGTATTGAATCACACTTTCATCAACTTGGTCAACAGCCTTGATTGCACATCATAACTCCGCTGAGGACCGGTGATTGGTTGGTAAGGGTCCTTTCACCAGTTATGGTAATAGTGACATAGATGGTTGAAATGCTAAAAACAAAGGGTTTGCATAAAGTAAGAACCGAGTCTTTTAAAGGGGTTGTTTAGAATTAAGGCTATGTCTTTAAGCTATGTCTACTTCTACAACCCAGCCAAGTGAATGGAACTGCACCTGAACACCAGACACCACCATGATGAGATAGACTCACGGAGGGAAGGAGGGGGGGGGAGGAAGCAATTTCCCTGCTTAGCGCTGGAAATAATTATCAGACTCGAAACGGCAGCGAGTTTCCATAACTAATAACCCCGAATATTTTAGTAGTTCTTCAAAAAAGAATCAAAAAATGCTAGACATCATTTTCAGTTGTCACCATGTTTGTTTTGTTACATGTTGCTTGTGGTTATTGTATAGTTATTGTTCAGGTCTCCATATTTTCATTGACGTTCATATGGTTTTATTACGTTTATATACATGAAGAAGAAAATATATATATTTCCTATATCAGAATCTATTTATCTTATGTTGGATATCGTATGTGTAACCACTCCAATAACTCTTATTTAGAATTGATCCTTGTGGAAATCAAAATCGTTCACTTAGAATTCTAGAAGAATCCCTACATTTATCAAAAAGTGGATACATTTTATTTTCTGATGGGTCACATGGCTAGAAGTATTACATCATTTGTGTGATACAAAGTGTTTTTTTTGTTTTGCTTTTTGCCGCTTTTTTGAAAATCTAGCGCACTCTTGAGTATGGCATTTATTTTTTTATTTTCTGGCATTTTCTGATAGGGTTCTATGTATTGCAGTTACAGAATGCCAGGAAAAATGCATGTTGCAAATGTAATATACAGGGAAGAAAAGCCAAAAGAAAAAACCCACTATGAAAAATGCTTCAAATTCATGGCTTTATTTTGCCGCTTATACAAAATTTAATGACCGTAGTAATACCTACCTGATCCTTGGGTTGCTCTAACATTTGCCCAACTGGTGTAGTTTCTGCTCCCGCTCAACACAGATATGACACTGCAACCAATCACTGGCTGCAATGGTGACCTACTATAGCCAGTGATCTCTGTTTTGTGAGGCAGCAGTTAGTAGAGACAAGTGGGTAACTCAGCAAGCGCCACAATGGGAGCTGTGGTGAATCAGTAAGTATTAACTACCTTGGTTTAAAAAAAAAAAAATTATTAACACCCCCTTTAAAGCAGCATAGGTCATTAGTAGTTGATCAGCAGGGGTTCACCACTCAGGCTCCCCCACCTATCAGCTGATCCTCTGACCTGCTGTCAGTGAAGTGGGGCCAGACATCCACATTGGTAGTTGGGGCTGGAAGTGTAATAACCTCTTAAGGACTCAAAGCGACTTGTACTATTTATTAAAAGTTCTGATTGCTATGATGATACATTGCAGTACTTCTGTACTGCAGTGCCTTATCACTCCCAATAGTTATCATAGACCATGGCAGGCACAGACATCAGTGTCTAGCTGCCATGATAACACACTGGCTCTTAACGATTACAGTGACGTCACAGAGGGAGCGTGTTCCTTCTGTCCATCCTTTACATGCAGCAGTGTACATTGATCGCGGCATTTAAGCGTTAAGAGCGGGGATCGATGTTCTCATCGATCCCTGCTGTTGCAGCTGGAGACCAGCTGTCAGTCACAGCCAACTCCCAGCACCATCTACAGGACGTAAGTTTTTTACGTCCTGTTGCTTTAAGTGCCCCCCAACTAGAACGCAAACTTACATCCTATAGTGTTATGGGGATAGATGGGCTTCACTTCCATTGAAATCAGTGGGATCAATGCCATCCATTACACTTCCGACGCCGACAACCGGCTGGAGGATCAGCTGATCGGCGGGGATCTTGAGCAGTGGACCCCTGCCAATAAATTTTCATCCTATCCTCATGATAGGTCATCAATAGTAAATGCCCAGAATACCACTTTAATTCTGCTACTCTACAATGTTTTTGTCTCCAGTATGAGGGGGAGATATAAGGAAGCAGGGTGACTACTTGATGTGTTTCTTAGTTTTTTTGATAGTTTTGGGGGGAAATTAGTGGAAACAACCTGCGATTTTTCTTGCTATGGAAAGCCAATTTCCTTTGGGCATCAGATCTCAAGTGTGAGTTAACAACCAACCCTCCATATCTCGGTGTCCTAAACCCCTGACCTTTTCAAGTGTAGAGTAACGCTTTAACAAACCTGTTGCCTGCACAGCCTTGGAAACGAGTTGTTTTGTGGACTATGTAGTATTAATAGTGCAGCCCGTCCCGTCTAGAAGGAGATACCGCAAGGTTTTTGGTAGACTATTCTCAGGAACATTGGCTCATCCCAGAGAATACCCATTTCGACACATAGTACTCTTTAATTCATCTAAACGAAGCAATCTGTAGTTTACCCATAAAAATGTCTTTCCTGCATTTCATGAGCGTTCTGCTGTGCCTTAACACCATTTCAGCATATTATGTTCTGGTCCAGTTCTCGATCGATATATTTTAGTGTAAATAGCAAATGCCGTAAACTATAATCGGAGTATAATTCCGACCATTTGTGGTCTAGTAGAGTGACATTTATTAAACTTTGTACAGGAAAAAGTTTATCAACCAATTAGACTCTCTTTCTTGTGGGTGGACAGATAAAAGCTCACATTTCATTGGCTGCTGTGATCACCATCATTCCAATTTTATCCCAATGACCTAGTTTTCATAAATGTATACCAATGTAACGAGCTGCCCTGCAAAACTGTAAAGCCCCATCATATTACGTTATACATAAAGAGAGATGCTACATGGACATTATCCAGGCTGGAAGCGTGAGAGGAGGAGGAAGTGTCTAGATTTGTCCAGAGACCTCAGGGATAGGGTCTTGACCTGTCAGAAATATGTGATCCCTTTGTATAATAAGAAAGCGGATATCTAATGACTGTTAAGTTATCCACATTATTATCTGCATGTGTAATGTATGTGCAGCATACATCATATGGATCTTGATATTGTTTCTGTGAGTTTGCAAGTGTTTTCATATCTATATAATAAAATCCTATGCTACTGAACGTCCATTTTATGTCCAGGTCAGTTATTATTTGTGTGTGTGTGTGTGTGTATATAATATATATGGGACTGAATACCAACTGACAGGTAAAATGAATAACTGGTTATGTTGATACCATTGGCACATGTCAAGGAAGAAGATATGCAGCAAACGAACAGTTTCTTACAGTTCAAGTGCTGCAAGCAGGACGAATGGGTAAGTGTAAGGATATGTGTGACATTGACGAGGGCCAAATTGTGATGGCTAGACCACTGGGCAAGAGCATCTCCAAACCAGCAGGCCTTTAGGGGTGTTCCCAGTATGTAGTGGTTAGTACTAGAGATGAGCGAGCGTACTCACCACGCCCCTTTTTCGCCCGAGCGCCGCGATTTTCGAGTACTTCCGTACTCGGGCGAAAAGATTCGGGGGGCGCCGTGGGTGAGTGGGGGTTTGCAGTGGGGAGGAGAGGGGGAGAGAGAGAGGGCTCCCCCCTGTTCCCCGCTGCTACCCCCCGCTCCGCCACACCGGCACCCCCCGAATCTTTTCACCCGAGTACGGAAGTACTCGAAAATCGTGGTGCTCGATCGAGTAATTACTCGAAACGAGTAGGTTCGCTCATCTCTAGTTAGTACCTACCAAACATGGTCCAACAAAGCACAACTAGTGAACCGGTACCAGGGTTATGGGCACCCAAGTTTTATTGATGTGCACGTGGAGTGAAGACTAGTCTGTATGGTCCAGTATCACAGAAGAGCTACTACAGTGCAGATTCTTTTTCAGCAAAGTCTGCAATCTGTAATTGGTTGTTGTTTGACCAGGGTAGTGAGCCCTAGGAAGACACCAGTACCAGTGTTTCTGGTGGCGCAATAGCACATCACACACAGCTTTGCTACACTCACGTCTCACAGCTCTGCTACTTGCACGTCACACACGTGACTGATCACATGACTGACATCACTGGTCCTGTGAGCATGTGGCTGTTGTCAGGCTCTGCATGTTTTAGCACCTGTGATGATGTCATTATTATGGAGCTCATGGCCTCGGTGACTGATCACATGTAACTCACAGACCGGTGGTCGTTAGTATCTTGATTAAGATTGCAAGTCTGTTCGACTTTGTGGTCATGTGCACTGTGCTACTGTTATTGTATGATGGAAAGTAGACAGAACACAGGGCTTCACTGCTTACTGCATATGGGGCTGTGTAGCTACAGACGGGTCACCTGCAATGAGCACTTGAGCATCACAACTGAACCATGGAGCAATGGAAGTGGGCGGCCTGATTTGATGAAGCATGTTTTCTTTTACATCCTGTGAACAGCCAAGTGCCTGTGCATCACTTACCGGGAGAAACAATAACACCAGGATCTATTATGGGGGGGGGGGGGAAGAGTAAACTGGTGGAGACAATGTGATGCTGTGGGCAATTGTCTGCAAGAGAGAACTGAATTCTGTCATTCATGTGCATGTAACATTGACACTGCCTATCTACAATCAATCAATCTTGATATTTGTATTGCGCCAACTTATTACGCAGCGCTTTCAGGTAATTATTACTTAATTACCCCCCACCAAGCTGGGTTCTCATTTTACCGACCTCGGAAGGATGGAAGGCTGAGTCAACCTTGAGCCGGCTACCTGACGCATGTGGGAATCGAACTTGCAACCTTCGAGAGCTTACACTCTGCACCACACGAGGCTCATCTGTAAACCAAGTGCACCTTTTATAGAATCGGTATTACCAATGTCAGTGACTTCTTTCAGCTGGATGATGCCCCCTACCACACTACAGAAACTGTTCAGGAACGTAACAGATCATGGTGTAGATTTGTCTCCAAATTCCCCAGATTTCGATCCAATTGAGCAACTGTGGGAAGTGCTGGAAAAATGAGACCAGTTCATAAAGGCTCCACTTGACAGCTTAAATGGATTCTGGCAAGAGCTTCGTGATGGTCTTTCTGATTCCGTTGATGGTTTGCTTACTATTTTTGGTTCTTCTTGATTTTAGTAGTTTTACCTTTTGTAGCATGCACCAAGGATGTCGTCCCCTCCATTGGGTACACACTATGTAGTCCTCGATATTCATAAGCTGTGGCTCCACCCACTGCTGATTGGCAGCATTCTCCCTATGCACAGTATATAAAGAAAGCTGTCTGTCATCTGGAGAAGGGCAGGATGAGCATGAAGCTCATGAATATAATAATTATATGTATAGCGCCAACTTATTCTGCAGCGCTTTCATGCATGGGAGAACACAGACAATACAACCTTTACATGCGATATACAATCTGTTTGAAACAAATGGGGTGGGGGTGATACAGGAGTTACAAGGAGGGGGAGGAGATGAGGCATGGGGGAACACTGGCAATATGGGAATTACATCTGGAAATCGGTTATTAGGAGGCAAACAGGGTTGGTAAGGAGGTGCAGGGGTAGAGGCTGTGTACGATAGGCAGGGTGGAAGGTGTGTGGAGCCATAGGGAGGGGTGGGAAGACTGGGTAAGGAGATTTGGTACTGTATGCCTCAATGAAGAAGTGTGTTTTTAAGGCGCATCTGGATGCTTTGGGGTAGAGCGTTCCAGAGGATGGGTGCTGCTCTGGTAAAGTCTTGGAGACAAGCATGTGAGGTTCGTATTAGAGGGGTGTTTAGTCGGAGTATGTGGGCTGGGTGATGTACGGATAGGAGGGAAGCGATGTATTGTGGCGCGATGCCACGGAGAACTTTGTGGGTGAGGGTGAAGAGTTTAAATTTAGTACTGCAGCAGATGGTAGCCAATGCAGGGATTGGCATAGTGCAGAGGCATCTGAGAAACGGCTAAATAGGAAAATGAGCCTAGCTGCAGTGTTTAATATGAATTAGAGAGGGGAGAGTCTGGTGCAGGGAAGGCTAATGAACAGCGAGTTGCAGTTGTCGAGTCGGGAGTGGATGAGAGTGATGAGTGTCTTTAGCGTGTCCGTGGTGAGGAACAGAAGGATTTTAGCAATATTTCTGAGGTGCATGTAACATGTTTGGACCAGGGATTGGATATGGGGGTTGAAGGAGAGGTCCGAGTCCATTGTGACACCCCTCCCACCCCCTCCCCCCCACCCCCACTCCTCAAGTCAGCGGGCGTGCTATCTGGGGGTTATGGTGCCAGCTACTGATGTGGAGATGTTGGGGGAGGTCGGCTGGGTGGTGGTAAGACGAGAAGGCCAGCTTTAGAATGGTTAAGCTTGAGAAAAAGGGAGGACACAGTATTGGACAGCAGACAGATAGTCAGTGATATTTTGGAGGAATGGTTCAGAGATGTCATTGTAAGAGGTGTATAACTGGGTGTCGTCCGCATAGAGATGGTATTGGAGGCCGAATTTGCAGATGATTTGTCCAATTGGGGCTGTGTAGATAGAGAAGAGAAGGGGACCAAGAACCGAGCCCTGGGGGACTCCGCCAGAGAAAGTGGAGAGGAGATAGAGCCAGTGAAAGAGACGCTGAAAGAGCCAACAGAAAGGTAAGAGGAGAATCAGGAAAGAGCGGGGTCCTTTAGGCCGATTGAGCGAAGCATACTGAGGAGGAGATTGTGGTCAACAGCGTCAAATGCAGCGGAGAGGTCAAGTAGGATTAGTAAGGAGTAGTCGCCTCTCGACTTTGCCGATGTCAGGCCATTTGATACATTTGTGATGGCGGTTTCGGTGGGGTGTATGGGTCAGAAACCAGACAGAAGGGCCTTGAGGAGAGTGTTGTCAGAGAGAAAGCGTGTGAGGCGGGAATAGACCACGTGTTCTAGTCATTTGGAGATGCAGGGGAGGTTTTAGATGGTTCGGTAGTTGTCAGCATTGGTCGGGTCAAGGGTTGTTTTTTTTGTTTTTTTGTTTTTTTAGCAGAGGGAATATGAGGACCCTGATGAAGCAATTCTGTTTAAAGGATCTGCTTCTAATGTCTTGGTGCCAGATGCCACAGACCGGCTAGAGAGGTCTTGAGTCCATGACCTGACAGGTCAAGTCAACACAAGAGGGAGCTACACAATAGTAATGTTATGGCTCATCAGAGTGTGTGTGTGTGTGTGTGTGTGTGTGTGTATATCGCAGACATGTTCGTGGACAGCTATGTGTACAACATGTAGAACATATTCCAATGGGTCTGGAAAGTCTTCAGACCTTTGCCCTTTTTTTTTTTTTTCCGTTTTGCTATGTTGTGGCCATTGGTCTTTAAGAGGTTAAATTCGCACAAGTGTTTTTAGGGATTTTACCCATGTGTTAGTTTTACTGGCTAATTTTTTTTTCTAATTTCAAGCTATCAGAATTGTTTTGGCTGCGTTTTTTGTTTTTTTTTTCCGTGACATTTTAAATCAATTTTTCCATTCTTTTTTTTTCTTCTTTCGGTTTTTTATTTGGGGTAAAACGTAAAGGTTGTTTTATACTTTATTTTTTTAAATTTGTATATTTACGTTAAAATTGAAGTATGGGCATGGGTTCTTCATTTTGTTTCGGACATTTTTGATATATGGACAGTTTCGGATTACATGGCTCATATGGCGACTGTTTTGGTTGGCGTCGGCGGCGGGTCGTTTTCTTTTTTTCATGTATATATTTTTTACTTTATTCTGTAATTTTAGATTTTCTTTTCTTACTTATTTTTGTAACTTTTTTTTTTTTGCCGGCTATGCCCCTATGACATCATAGAAGCCCTCTGGGGGTCATTTAAATTGTGTTTTTTGTTTTTTTTCCCTTTAAATTGCATACTCTTCCACTGTAGCTGGTGCATCCATAGGTTACCCCAGTTACAGGGAAAACATTCCACTGTACTGACAATAGTCACTAACAGAGCTGATCAGGGTCTGCTAGGACTCTACAGCTCTGCTATAACAGGGGGCACCTGGCATGACGTGATCGTCAGGTTGCGTAGTGGAAGTAATAAGTCTTCCACTTTCACTCTTTGGTACATAGCGCTTGTTGAGCACCATGTAGCATGGAAATGATAAGTGGTTAAAAATCACTTATACAGTCTTCATCGGGTCCTCAGCTGTGTCTGACAGCCGAGAACAGGACCTGCTTTAATCCTGAGCCATACTTCTGTTATTGGCTGGGAATAAAGGCCAGGAGTAAGCCCCATATATTTACCGTGCATGGTCCTTAAAGGCTTTAAAAAATTCAAGCCTTTCCCCCATCATTCTGCACTCAGTACCCCATGAAAAGGTGAAAACAGAATTTTTTAATCTTTTTGTAAATTTTAAAAAAATGTAAACCTAACCTTTTGCATTGACAAAAGTATTCACCCTGTACTCAATACTTAGTTAAGGGACCTTTTGGCAGTGATTATAGCCTCCAGTCTTCTTGGATATGATGCCACAAGGTTTGCACACCTGCATGTGGGGATTTTCTTACATTCTTCTCTGAAGATACTCAGATGGTCACCATCCAACCTGGCATCCTGTGATCAGCCATTTTCAGGTCTCTCAAGAAATGTTCAATGGGGTTCAAGTCAAGTCAAGTCAAGGCTCTGGCTGGGCCACTCAAGGACATTCACAGAGTTGTTCCCAAACCACACATGTGTTGTCTTGCTGTGCACTTAGGGTCATTGTTTAGTTGGACGGTAAACCTTCTGCCTATTCTGAGGTCCCTTGCCAGTCAACCCTGACCAGTCTGCCTGTCCCAGTCACACTCTCGCAGCACGATGCTGCCATCGCTAGGCTTCACTGTAGGGATGGTATTGGGCAGGTGATGAGCAGTGCCTGGATTCCTCCAGACATAACACTTTAAGCCTGTTTTTAGACACAACGATTATTGCTTAAAATTCGCTCAGAAGCCATCTTTTGAGCAATGATCCTTGTGTCTAAATGCACGCCCATCATGCACTTTTCGTGCAATATTCGTTTATCGCTGACTTCAAGCCGGGTTGAAAATCATGCACGCTGCGTTTTCCGCGGGATAGCGCTGATAGTCTTTCAGCTGCTATCCTGCTTGAGAACAATGGAGCTGAATGCAGATAACAGACCTCCAGCTGTTATCTGCATTCAGCAAAAGGCTTCATTTACAAGTTAATAAGCTACTACGTAGCTGCTTAGTAGTTTATGCAAAATGATCGCTCAAAACTGTCCAAGTTATCTTTTGAACGAATTTTGAGCGATCATCTTTCCGCGTAAATGGGCCTTTAAGGCCCTTTTACATGCAAAGATAATCTTTTAAATGATTTGAAAGATTTAGCGATCTATTTGCATAAAGTGTTAATGGCCATTAACACTGTATCATCTTCATTTGCATGTAAGAGGGCCTCCAGGAGCTTTTTGCAGAGCCTATTCTGTGTTTAAACACATGCACAGCTGTGCAAACAGCTGCATTGTTCTGCTTGCGGCTGCCAAAAGATTACTTGGTTCTTTCCCGGCTAGTGTAAACATTCCTTAGGGAGAACATCATGTGGTTTATTGAGAGATAAATGTGTTTCCTTTATCTCTCAGTGCCTGAACGATGCATTTTAAGTTCATCTTAAAATCATTGTTCAAGTGATAGGTGCACGATGCCTGTATTTACATATAACAATTATTGCTCATTTTTGGCCGTTTGAACAAATTTTGAGCGATAATTGTTGCATGTAAAAGGGCCTTTGGAATTGAGGCCAAAAAGTTCAATCTTGGTTTCATCAGACCAGAGAGGCCACAACATTACAAATTGTAAAACATAGTGGAAGACTTTCCGTAGGCACTGTATGTAGGGACTTGGTCTCCTCTTGGCTGTTATGCTGCTTCCCTTTATTTTTGGAAGCCTTTCTACTCAATTGTGGAATATGGCTGCTTGGGTTACTTTGACACTAATAATAGTTGACATTTTGTTGTAGACTCTACTTGCAACTGTTTGCAGCCAATGACTTACCCCCTCCTTGTGGCCACATCCCACATACTGTTTTCGCCTTTCATAGACACTTGGTGCCAGCATCTGCTCAAACACCAACAGTAGCCTGGAAGGTGTGCACACACCTAGCCACTCTCTTAAAGGGCCAGCACGACTCGCTTAAGGTGCTACTTTAGTTTGTCTTGATTCTCTGGTTCCTGACTACATACCAGTCTCTGCTTCTGACCCCAGCTTATTATATGGTCTATGCTGGTGCCTGCCCTGACTTCTGGTCTGCTTTACTGTGCTGAACCTGTTTTGTATTATACAACCTCTAGCTCGTTCCTTGGTCTGAAGTTGTGTTACCGGCCGTTACCTGGACTGTATGACTATGCTCCTATATTACACTCCGGTACCACACCTTGGTCTATAGTAACATCAGCTACCACATTACTGGGATCACTTCCAGAGTAACTGCCTGGGGTCCCCGCAACACAGCCGGATTGGTGGAGTTAAAGGGTAACCCCGGTGTTCCTCAAGTGCTACCTCTGGATTTAATCCTAATCCAAACCAGTCTGGTGCAGTGGATCTATGTCACGTGATTCATCTTGTCATATTTATGGCAATTAGTTCCAAGAAGGGGACATTTACAGAACTTAAGACAGAGGGGTTTGGGTGCAATGTAGGACACTTTTGAGTTCTCTTACTTTCGTTTTAGTGAAGGGGCCACTGTAGGGGTGAAGGTGGGTTTCATTCATTATATACAAGTTGGATAATATTACCGCTGTTAGTTATTCCTTTCTTTTAAACTCCTGGAGTCCTTCTCCTCAGGCGGTCATGTGATCTTATTCTGACCACGTGAGAATTACTTATATAGTAAGTTCTCAAAATAGTCTGTTTTACAGTCAGTCTATGTAATATCATCGCATAGGAATTAGTTACCACACATGCTCTTCAGAGCGAGGCACCGACACGATCATCACAGTTACTGCATATTCTATAATTATAGTCTGTAGTATTAGATCAATATAAACTACAGAACGTAATGACCTTTTCTTCCCTGCAGACAGAGATGGTACTGCCTCTAGCTGCTTATGTGATGATTGCAGTTCTGTGTGCTGCCCATGTTAACTCATGGACAGCACACGGCACTGTTATAGGGCTACGAGGCTATGCATATTAATGTTTTTTCAATGTGACAATGTGGCACTTGGAGCAGAGAAGGTTCGGGATCCCTAATCTGGATAATGCTTGGGGAGTTACACTGCAGCATGAAACATTTTTAGCAAATGAGCAGTCAGACTAGTACAGCCGCTGTAGATGGATTTAGCTTACAGAGCATCCCTTAGATTGATGCAATTCACATCTCGCCTGAGAGCAGGACTAGTTATGTACAAAGTTGCTGACTCTGAAAATAAACAAGTGTTCTCATTCATTTACAATTAACAAATAACTTGATAATTGTGACAAATTGAAACCTAAGGTATAAAGTCGTAAAACTTTATTTAACCCTTAAAGCTCCATGATGTACGGTTATGTCATGGATGTTTGGGGTTTGTATGGAGGGGGATCAGGGTTTGATTCTGCTCCATACGATGTGGGTGGCGGCTGTTTCTTACCCTTTAATGCTGCCTTCAATTCTGACAGCGGCATTTACATGCCATGATTGATGGTCAAGGGTCTCAGACGGCCCCCCGCAATGAGATCACTGTTTTCTGTGTGATTGCCATAGCAGCCAGGGCCTTCTGAAAGCCATTGCAGATTACCTATGGTGGCGGCTCGATAGATTGCCTATTTGATTGTGCTATAATGTAATACTGTTGTGTTACATCATACTACTGGAATGATTAAACCATTTAGTCCTATGGGGAGTAAAAGGAAATGTAAAAAAATCAGTTTTAAAAAGTTTTATTTATTTAAAAAATAAAAGGTAATTTTTTTTGTAAAACCTTTCCCTGTATTTATAATAAAAAATCTAAATAAAAAAAATGGCATTGCTGCATCCATAAAAGTCCAATATATCAAAATAATGCATTGTATGACCCGCTTGGTGAATGTCGTCAGAAAAAAATCACATATTCCCCCCCTCCCCCTGTTAAGAGCCTGTGTGGTAAGAGCCATGCAGTTTTATTATAGAGGAAGTTCTGATGAGTGACTCCTGGAGAGAACTGAGAGACAAGTAATTCCCAGGCAGTCACAATGAGAAGGTGATGGGAAGTCATGCCAGATCATGTGGCTCAGCTCACCAAAAAGGGCCAGCTCTTTCATCTCCTGAATGGCTCTTCATTACAGGTTGATCTGCCCAACTCTCATACATTTGAGAGATGGGCAAAATAGCAGCCCCTCCCCTTTCCCGTAATGTTATGGCTCATACACTCTCCTATGAAGAGAATGGGCATGGATGCCTGTCTGCTCCTTGTTCTCCTGTTATCTCTACAGTCAGATTATAGGACAGAACAGCCTGAACAACCACTCAACTTAATATTCAAGCCATTTAAAAAAAAATTAATTTCCCCCTCCTGTCATTCATGTAAAGGAGCTGGCTCATTCCTCAATGACCCATCTCTACAATGAGATCATGTGACCTACCAGGGAAGAAGTTTTCAGGTAGAAAGAATTAACTAACCAAGGTAATACTAGCTCACTTATATATATTGGGGATCTAGCTACATAATGAATGAAAAAAAAGTTCACTGGAGTGGCCCTTTAAATACAGATTACGTTTCATTGACCTAGAACTGGAAAAGGCCGGTTATAAAGGGAACCTGTCATCAAGTATAAGCACCATAAACTAAAGGCCATTTACACATAATGATTATTGTTCAAAATTAATTCAAGCAACTAAAAATGAGCGATAATCATACATGTAAACGGCGACATCGTGCACTTTCCATCTTAAAGGGGTTGTCCCGCGAAAGCAAGTGGGTCTATACACTTCTGTATGGCCATAATAATGCACTTTGTAATGTACATTGTGCATTAATTATGAGCCATACAGAAGTTATTCACTTACCTGTTCCGTTGCTAGCGTCCTCGTCTCCATGGTGCCGTCTAATTTTCAGCGTCTAATCGCCCGATTAGACGCGCTTGCGCAGTCCGGTCTTCTTCTTTTCTGAATGGGGCCGCTCGTAGCTCCGCCCCGTCACATGCCGATTCCAGCCAATCAGGAGGCTGGAATCGGCAATGGACCGCACAGAAGACCTGCGGTCCACCGAGGGTGAAGATCCCGGCGGCCATCTTCACCAGGTAAGTAAGAAGTCACCAGAGCGCGGGGATTCAGGTAAGCACTATCCGGTTTTCTTTTTTAACCCCTGCATCGGGTTTGTCTCGCGCCGAACGGTGGGGGGGCTATTGAAAAAAAAAAAAACCGTTTCGGCGCGGAACAACCCCTTTAATGATGATTTTAAGGTGAACTTAAAATCCATTGTTTAGCCACAGAGAGCTAAAGTGTCTCTCAATAGACCGCATGCTGTGCTCGCCATGGGAGCCGGAAGATTACATTGTAACTCGCAGGCAGCCGCAATCAGTACAATGCAGCTGTGTGCACAGCTGGGTGTGTGATTAAGCACAGGCTGGGCTCTGCAAACCGTTCCTGGAGGCCCTTTTACATGCAAACGAAGATGATAAAGTGTTAATGGCCATTAAGACCTTATGCAAAAAGATCGCTAAAATTTTCAATCGTTTGTATATAAATGGGCCTTAAGTTATGGTGCTTATAGTTTAGGTGACGTGGAGTCCAGGGAGCTGTCTCATACTTACCCGGTCCCTCCATCCTGCAGTGTCCCCTGTTGAAGTCAGTAGACTCCACATCACCTAAACTGCAAGCACCATAACTTAGTTTATGGTGCTTATATTTGATGACAGGTTCCTTCTAACTTGGTCTAAGTTAGTTGTGGGAAGTTTACTTTAAAAATACATACAAAGCACCAGTAGGTGGCAGTCAGTGTTAGTGACATTTTCTCCTAAGACATGAACACAAATCCTGGTTAATTAAGACAACCTTTGTCATTTTGTAACGGCTCATCAGGATAACTGCTTAAAGAGACTCTGTCACCTACATTTTTGATTGTTTTTACAAAAAGGTAAGTAGGTGCGATAAGTAACCAAAAGAGCCAATGACTGTGAATAAAGGTCCGTTTACACAGGACAATTATTGTGCAAAATGTGTTCAAATGAACGGACTTGTGCGATAATAGTCGCGTCTAAATGCACAACCATTATGCCTTATGCAATATTTGTTTATAGTTTGCTGGCTGGTTACTTTCAACCAGTATGAAAATCATTTCTGGCCCGCTGACTTCTCACTGGGTGTAAATGCTTATAGAATATGAAGCACTGAGCTCTACCTGTCTAAACGCTCTGCATGAGCGCTAACAATCTAGCGATGACACCAGCGCTCATGTAGTCTTTTAGCCAACTGTCATCCAGTCTAAGGGCTCCTTCCCACGGACGGATTTCCGCGTATTCGCTGCGTTGCCCGCAGCTATTAGGTTCTATTGAACCTAATAGCACAATGCTTACGGTGGGGAATTCCACCGCGGAATTCCGCACCATAAAATCACCCGTCCTCACCCGTGGCATGCTCTATTTGCCGCGGGTGTACGCGCGGACGGCTTCCATTGCAGTCAATGGAAGCCGTCCGTCACACTATCTTCCGCTGTAGCACAGCGGAAGATAGCATGAAACCGCTTCTCCGCCTACTGCCAGCCGCGTCATATGACGCAGCCGGCGCGTCATGTGACGCTGTTGGCGTGTCATATGACGCGGCCGGCACGTCACGCGCTCTATTGCGCATGCGCACCGAAGCATCATACGGGACGTAGGACGCCAGATCCTGAGGTAAGTATTGGGGTCTCTGGGGGGGGCGCCGTGACGGCTGTGTGAAGCCGGCCTAAATAGAACATAAGGCTCTTTTTACATGCAGCGATAAATTGTTTTCCTAAGTGAATGAGCAAATGATGCCAGAGTTCGCTCGCTCGTGAATCCTGTTTCTACTGGCACATAAATCATTTGCATTCTTTTGTAATTGTGTTTGCAGATAGTTCATTCAAATTCACTGTACCAGCAAAGCATTATTTTTATGCCTACATAAAATGAACGGTGAACAAGAAATGAATGAATTCTTATTCTTCATTCAATCGTTGGCACTATTTAAACAGAACGATTCATTCCAATTTGCATGATCCAACGCTTTTTTAAACTAGATTCGTTCCATCTAAAACAGCCCTAAGAATTGGTGTTCTGTATGTGTCTACTTAGTCTGCACCCCATTGTGCCTCCGTGACGTTCGCTCATAAGTAGTCCTCTATTATCAGTCTGTTATAAGTAGTCTGCGGTATGCTAATGTAAGCCAAATATCCCCATTCATCTCCCTTCAAGACAGCTGCCCTGCTAAATCCATCACCAGCAGGAACGCTATAAATCTGGCGCACGCATGGCTGCGCTCTCCATCGGAGTTATACGCTCCTTTCACTGCGTCCGCGCTTTCATAGATGGATCAACAGGTGATGGTGTCTGCTATGTCCCCAACCTCCTCATACTATAGCGCTTCTGCATCTCCTGTCACTGCTGCTCACTCATATATCCTTGTGGCATCGCAGCGCGACTCCTCATCTGTGCATCCAGTGCGGTCTGAGCTCTCAAGATACAAAGTAGGAGTTGGGCTCTGATGCTGTCAGGCTATGTAACATAGTATGTAAAGCCAAAAAAAGACACTGGATGTTCATCAAGTTTAGCCTATTAACCCTTCCCCAATGTTGATCCAGAGGAAGGCAAAAAAAACTCCAATGAGGTAGAAGCCAATTTTTCCCATTGAAGGGGAAAAAAATTCCTTCCTGACTCCAATCTGGCAATCAGAATAATCCCTGGATCACTAACCCTTCTGAAGTTATTAATGATTATAACATAGTATTGTAATGCTTAGGAAAGGCATCCAGGCCCCTCTTGAACTCTTTTAGTGAGTTTGTCATCACCACGTCCTCAGGCAGAGAGTTCCATAGTCTCACTGCTCTTACAGTAAAGAACCCCCTTCTATGTCGGTGTAGAAACCTTCTTTCCTCTAGATGTAGAGGGCGCTTGTCACAGTCCTGGGCATAAACAGATCCTGGGAAAGATCACTGTATTGTCCCATAATATATTTATACATAAGTATTAGTTCACCCCTCAGCAGTCTTTTATCTAAACTAAATAATCCCAATTTTGATAACCTCTCTGGGTGTAGTGGCTCAAAACACCATCCTGGTCTGCCCCATAAATGGCATACATGTTTGTCCTGTGTAGATGCACTGTGCAAAGCTTGTCTTGTCATATCCAGTGTGTGTTGCACAGCTGCGGTGCTTGAGAGGTTGACTCTAATAAAATCATTGCATGCATGTAAATGTATCAGTTTGTCATGTCATGTGGTGAGTCAGAAGGTATAAATGTGGGTGCCTGAGAGCGGGAAAAAGGGTCTGTCTTCCATCTTCTCTATTGAGAAAGTGCTAACACAGAGCCTCATGGAAGCATTTTTAGCTTCTATGTAGGTGAAGATGGAGTAAGAGAAGAGATATCCCGTAGTGATTGGAGTCTGGAATGGATTGAGTCCTAAGATCCTAGAGAGAGAACCATTCCCAATAATTCTGTATAGAGGAAACCGCCGTACAGGTACCAATTCACACTACAGGCTTTTCCTGTGCGGCTGTCCAGAGTCAGGATCACTGCACAGAGGTACGCTACTGAGACACACCCATGCGCCTGCTGTGTGGGGTGTTATTGTTTAAGCCTTCATGTAAATAATTGTCTACTGGAGTGTCTGTGGAGTGACCCCTACCCCCCTTCCTCCCCTGGAGTGCTCCCAGTCCAAAGAGTGGTGCCATACAGATAACGTGGACTGTAGGACCAGTTTCATCCTGTGTATCCTCTCCGACCTCTGAGCTCTAGTCTGTTTTCACTTAAGAGAATTGTAGCTGTATTGCCTTGAATATCTGTTTGTGAAAGTTAATTTCTTCAAGTAAAGTTATACCGGGCCCTAACCGTTCCTAGGGACCCAAGATACTATACACAAGTCTCTGTGTTATTTCTTTGCCGCATAGCATACCGGTGTGTGGGAAGGGTGGTGCCACGAGTGATAACTACTGCTACCCCCATCAACCCGTTTATTGGCATTCCCTATGCAGGGGGTGTCGAAGGTGGCCTGCAGTCCCTCTTTGGCCTTGGCTATGTGATATTCCTCAGGGACCAGAGCCTGGTAAGTGCCGCCGTGACAAGCCAACACTTATCCCTCCCAGCTCTACACAGTAGTCAAGTGCTCAGGGGTGTTGCATGGGTAGTATAGCCCTCACATTCTGTTTATTACTTTGTGAAACGGTGGTGAGAGGAATTCAAACTCCCTGCCATCGCTGCATCCCTCAGTCACATAACCCGACAGCATCCGAGCCCAACTTCTCTGTGTCCTCAGATCTGCGACTGTGATGGAGACACAGATGAAGAATCGAGCTGCAACCACCAGATTATGTGAGTAAGTGGTGCTGACAGGAAGCTTAATCTGATAGCACCACTGAGTGGCAAGAAGTGCTATAGTACGGGAATACACAGTGGGCACCATAATGTGGCGAGCAGGGCTGTGGGCTGCCTAGCTTCGGGCCAGGCCCACTGCTTCAAGGGAGCAAGAAAAAGACAGCCTTACTGAAAGGGGAGTCAGAGGCTACCAAAAGACAGATACATGGCAGAAGAATAGTTGAAGGAGGTGGGGGGGACAATATGTACATAGGACACTGCTTCAGAACTCAAACTGTGCATGTGCAAGCTCTGAAGACAAAGCTCACTCTGACACTGCAGTCCAACGAGGAGTATGGGCGAGCTCGGATCTGCAGGAAATGAATATGCATTACTTTTCAAAAGTTCTAAGTGGAGTAAAATGGAAAAAAAAACGTCATTCCACCATCTTTCGGTGCGTCTTGTTTCTACGGCCCACAAACTGCAACAAAAATGACATGATAACTTTATTCTATGGGTCAGTATGATTACTACGATACCAAACTTATGTAGTTTTTTTTGCTGTACTACTTTTATTTTCTTTCAAAAGACATTTCATTTTTTAAAATTATTTTCTGCTGCCATCTTCTGCGCATTTTTGTCCACATAGTTGTGTGGGGGCTCATTTCTTGTGGAACGTCCTGTAGTTTGCGATTGTACCATTTTGGAATGCATACGACATTTTGATCACTTTTTATTGCATTTTTTCTTGAAGACAGAATGACCAAAAAGGCGCATTTCTGGCGTTCTTAATTTTTTTTTCAGACGACGTTCACTGTGCGGGGTAAATAATGCACTACTTCAATAGATCGGACTTTTACAGACGCAGCTATACAAAATATGTATTTTTGTTTTATGATTTTGATTCTTTTATTTTGTCCAACCAATGACTTGTAAAAACACAGTTCATTAATTACAACTTACTGGTGGATGATCCACAGTGTTTACGCCATGTGGAAGCATACCCTATATGTTACATAAACCTACCCTTATAGTGTTCAGTCAGCGCACAGTGTGCAACAGTGATTGCAAAATAGTTGTGCAATCACTTTCGTTCTTTTAAGGCTGCCTGTCCACGGCTGGGACAGAATACGCTAGCGCTATTCCGCTGCGGGGGAGGAAGGGGGAGGACTACAAGGTCTCAGCGATGAGCCTATCTAATTGATAAGCTCACTGCGGAGAATTGCAGCATGCTGCGATTTTAATCACGCGAGCGGTGAATCGCTATCATTCTCCGTTCGTGGACGTTGGGCAGTGCTCTCCATAGTTAGCCTATGGAAAGCTTTTCATAGCGTGATCCATGGGCAATTTATTGCTACTAGAGATGAGCGAGTATACTCGCTAAAAGCATTGCCTTTAGCGAGTATCTCCCCCGCTCGAGACTGCAGGTTCGGGTGCAGGCGCGGGGGAGCGGTGAGTAGCGGCTGTCAGCTGGAGGGAGCGGGGGGGAGAGAGGGAGAGAGAGATCTCCCCTCCGTTCCGCCCCGCTCTCCCCCGCAGCTCCGTGCCCGCTGCTGGCACATGAACCTGCAGTCTCGAGCGGGGGAGATACTCGCTAAAGGCAATGCTCGCTCGAGCATTGCCTTTAGCGAGTATGCTCGCTCATCTATAATCGCTACGGATCATGCTATGACTAGCGCCCGTGGACAGGCAGCCTTATTAAGCAAGGCTAATGGAAAACCTACAGGTTTAATTGTATAGGCATATTTCCCAAAAATACAATACAACGGCAATTGGATTACATTATGCCTCATAAATGGAAAACCTTACATGGCAGAATGGAACCATATGCATGAGCGATTTATATTTTTTACATTTTTTGCCGCATCACACGGTGTGTGAGGTGTACGTGAGTGCAGCACGATGCAAGGTTTCCCATTGCAAACAATGGGAAACACTTGCCGCCCCTAAGGATCGCTCCCTCCCCACAGGGACATTGCGCTCGCCTGTATGAAACTGGGATTGAGGTACATTGAAATAAGAAACACTTGCCGATCCTCCGGCGTGGCTGTCAGCCAGGACAGAGGATCACTACTTCCCTGAAGTGATGCAAGGCCTTTTTCACACAAAAACGCCCCGCATCCGAGGGGGGAAAAAAACGCACTCTGGGGAGCGCAACATCGGGCGAGTTTCTCACCCTTATATCGCACTTGATTGTGTGAAGTTAGCCAAAGGCTGCCTGTCCACGGGCGATAGTTCATTGTGTTATCCGTGGCAATAATCCGGCTGCGGGTAACGCTGTGAACGCTTTCCATAGACTTACTATGGAAACCGCAGCCCCGACGTCCGCCAGCGGAGAATCATAGCGATTCTCCGCTCACGGGATTCAAATTGCAGCATGACCGCGATTTGCCGCGATTCTCTGCAGTGAGCCTATCTGTCAGCTCTCCCCCCTGCTCCCCCGCGCCGGAATATTGCTAGCGATATTCTGTCACGGCTGTGGACATGGGTCCTAAGGGCTCTCTCGCACGAGCGTATGCTACTGCAGTATCGATCTCACATTGACTTTTATTGTGCCTCTCACACACTACGTGAAATACGCATGCAAAACATATCATGGCATGCACTATCCTGGCGAGTATTACGCTTGCATACTCGCCAAGATGGGCGAGGATTGTATGAGGATTGTCAGCACTCGGCAAGTACGCATGGAACAACAATGCAATTAATCATAATTATAAATTATAAGCAAATTATATTCCCCCCTTTCGCCCCCCCCCCCCCCCAAAAAGTTAAAATTAAAAAATACCAAAAAACAAAAACACACCTAAGGTCAGGCTCATTGATCGGATTCCACATTTAGGAGGCCCGTAGGGGATTCCAGCTGTGAGCCCGGCCAATGACCCCATCTTAACTGTAGTGCTGATGACCGCGGAGGCTCGCAGGCGGTCATGCACAGTACAGGTTTTCTTTTTGTTTGTTTGTACTTCTGAAGCTGTTGCTTAGCGATAATGTGGGTACCTGCAGCCCATATGCAATCTTAATTGTGGATGGGCTGCGGGTTGGATGCCTCCATGGACATCAATGGAGGCCGTCCGCGCGGATTCCGTGGTAAAATAGAGCATTCTGCGATTTTTCTTTCACTTACGGAATACACAATTCCTATCCACTTTGGCGAGCCCAGCCTTACTCTTCTCCACCTTCTCTCCATCGCCCTCTCTGAGGACACCTACACACGAGCATATGTGCAAAATTGCTCCCCTAAGCCCCAGTCATTTGCCCCATGAACAATGCATTTTTGCGTGTGTTTTGGCTCATATTACTGAACTTTTTGCACTCACAGGGCCAGTTCACTTGGGAACAGAACAGGCCCGCAATTGTGCACCTCTTATAGACTTCTGGGGGCACCTTTAGTGCGCAAATGCACACGAAAGTAGAGCATGCTGTGTTTTTCCTGCACGTGCAAAAAAGTGAAGTGAGAACGAACCCATTTCAATGGGGTTCTATTCTCTGAGTTTTGTGCGCACAAATTTTGTGAAGGGGCCCTAAATTCTATCAGCTTTTCTACAATACCTCATTGCAACCTGCCCTCGATGCGAACTGTTCATTATGCATATCAGACCGTCGTCCTCAAATTTAGTCAAACCGCCTCTGTTTTTATATATCCCCCATTCCAAAAATATAACCTCTATTATTTTTGAAACATAATCTCCTACTGGCTGAGGGGGGGGAGGGGGGGGGGATACATCCAACGGGCAGTAAGCAACTTCCGCGCCTAATTCAATGCTCTCTGAATTTCCAAAGGAGTGTGCCCGTCAAGCCCATTAACAATACCCAATATACAAGTTCTGTATAGTCCAGCACCCTTGGGTGAATTTTCTTGGGTATTCTGGTGCTACGAGGGGTGTAATATCCCATTTACATAGACTGATGCTTTCTTACTACTTACAGCAATACCCAAAGATAAATGGGAAAAAGATTTAGGCTATATTGGTAAAGGTAAATGGGCCGCAGAGTTGTGTATGATTCCAATGATGAATCTGTGAAAGTCAACGAATATCGCATTGTATTTAGTGCATGGAGTCTATCGTACTCTATTAACCCCTTCATGACCCGCCCCCTTTTTTTCCCCTATTTTCGTTGTTTCCTCCCCCCCTTAAAAAAATCATAACTACTTTATTTATCAATCGAGGTCGCTGTATGAGGGCTTGTTTTTTGCGGGACATGTTGTAGTTTTTAATGGTGCTATTTAATATACCATATAATGTACTGGAAAACTTTTTAAAAATTCTAAGTGGAGTAAAATGGAAAAAAAAAACGACATTCCGCCATCTTTCGGTGCATCTTGTTTCAACGGCGCATAAACTGCAACAAAAACAACATGATAACTTTATTCTATGGGTCAGTATGATTGCTACGATACCAAACTTGTATAGTTTTTTTTTTTTACTATACTACTATTTTTCTTTTTTTTCAAAGACATTTAATTTTTTTCAATTATTTTCTGCGGTCATCTTGTGTGCGCAATGACCTTTTTATTTTTCCGTTGACGTAGTTTAGCGATGGCTCATTTTTTGCAAGATGCCCTGTAGTTTCCGTTAGTACTAATTCGGAATATGCATGACTTTTTACTCGCTTTTTATTGCGGTTTTTTCTAGAAGACCGGGTGACTGAAAGTGCATTCTTGGTGTTCTTTTTTTTTTTTTTCGGACGACGTTCACCATGCGGGGTAAATAATGTGCTACTTTGATAGATCAGACTTTTATGGACGCGGCGATACCAAATACATATTTTTATTTTATTACTTAGACTTTTTAATTATAGATATGGCAAAAAAACTTTATTGCTCTTTTTTTCACTTTACTTTGAAGTCCCCCTGGGGGACTACAGTATGCGATACTTGGATCACTCCTGTAGTATGACGTAATGCTATAGCATTACGTCATACTGCCTTCTGACAGGCAGCCTATCAAGCCACCCCACGGGGATGACTTGATAGGCAGTCTCTCAAGGCAGCCCTGGGGCTTTTCAGAAGGCCCCTGGCAGCCATGACACTTGCACGGCTCCCCCGATCTCACCGGGGGGGGCTTTAAATGCCGCTGTCAGAATTGACAGCGGCATTTAAAGGGTTAATAGCCACGAACGGACAATCGCGGCTATTGCCCACAGGTGTCAGCTGTAGTAAACAGCTGGCACCCGCACGACCTCTCTGCATACATACTCCAACGCTCCAGGACATAAATGTACGTCCTGGAGCGGGAAGGGGTTAAAGTTGTTTAACATTGGTATTACATAAACTTAGACTCTCCAACATAAATGGTCTAGATTTTATGCACACGGTCTGGGATTGTGTACAATGATGGTAATTTTGGAATGGGGTACTAGAAATAATTAGGAAAAAAATCTATGTAGTCAATATTGTTTTTTGATGTGCTCTCACTATAGAGCACACGAGTCAAACTCAACCAAATAGCATTTCTCTTCTTCCAGCTTTGCACGGTACAACTAGTCCTTGAGTGACGAACAGAGACCATAGAGTCTACCATAACCTCTGTCCGTGACTCAAGGAGCAGTCGTACCGTGCAAAGGTGGAAGAAGAGAAATGCTATTCGACCCACAGGCCATGAGATTGACTCCCCTACTATAGAGGGATCATATGATGTACTTTTACTGTACAACTGACATTGGCCTCGAATAATCCCATCTGCTGTATCATGTGTTTTGCAGCTCTGGTCCCGTCATCTGGAGACTGATAAGCACGTCTCCAGTCCGGATCACAGTGATATAAAGGCCTGTCCCTTATCACAGTTTGCCTTCCCTCACAGATGTGAGCTCAAACACACCCAAACTACAGAACTTTGTGTACTGCTAAATACAGTTTAAAGTGACCCTCCGGTCTTGGAGAAACAAAGATGGCCGCATCACTTTTTTGACTACCTGATGCCCACTGGGTATAGTATGTATTGGTGGTCTAAGACACTACATGCTGATCTGACTGGCCGGCACTACTCATACGGTCAACACTGGTCAACTCAAGTAGGTGTAGGGTCTTAGACTAATGATGCATACTAGTGCAGTGTGCAGCAGGTAGCCAGAGAAGCAGAGGACCATCTTTGTTTCGTCAAGACCGGAGGGTTGCTTTAATGCTGCTTTACAGATGCAGGAGAGGTGAGTTTGTATTTGGCACTGTGCAGTGTTATCACTTTGTGGTTTTTCACATCACTGTAGGTAAATCCACTGACTTAAAAGTAACTCGCAACGTTATCGTGAGGCACAAAAGTGAGAGGGACAAATTTAGTTCTGCTACATCTATACCTTGCATGATAAGACCATAATATTTCACCATCTCCGCAACCACAATGGGGTCACAGGATGGGAATATTTCAGGTGGTGGAGGAGCACTCTCATTTCTCCATTGAATAATAAAAAGACCAAGCCACTCAGACCAAGCCATTCACAACCCTGCACTGAAGCTCCAATTCCTGTGAGTGATGAAGGAGGATGAACACCCTTCGCCGGCTGTGATGCGACCACTCCAGCATCTTGGAGGACAGTCACCTCCGTTCATGATGCAGGCAGTGATGTGACCAGTACGTCGCCACCATGAAGATCTGTCCCAGTAGTAAGAGAGGTGTCTGCTTCTCCTGGTGACACGTCACTAACAGCAGTCACATAGACTGGCAGGAGGGGCCTTGATATACCACTGAGACGGGCACTATTTGAGAGCAAAGTCATGTGGCGCAGTTAAGAGGGAGTAGTCAGCTGCATGTGTGACCACATGAAGAGTTGACCCTCCAGTGTGCCAAGCCAGGAGACCCCAAACGCCATGGACCAAGCAAGAGGGTCAATGCAAATTCCTGCTGCAGCTGCAACCGCAGTGGATGATTTAAAGTGGCCCGTGTAAAAGGCCTGCGCAGTGGCTGCTGCGTCAGTGAATGCAGTTGCCATTCAGCAGACTGCAGAGGCCCATGGAAGAGGTCAGTGAGGGCTGTGGGCATTATCTGGCCCTGCTGCTTAGATGCGGGTGGGACAGCGAGTTGGAGTGGAGCTCTGAGTGACAACTCTCATCCGACCCGTGTGAGTGCCGCAGCCAGCATTGTGGTTTTATCACCAAAGAGTGGATATAGATAGATGAGGGGAGAGATCTCTGTATTGTCACCTGATAGATTTATACATAGTTACTAGGTCATCCCTCAGATGTCTTTTCTCTAAACTCAATGACCCCAATTTTGATGCCCTCTCTGGGTATTGTAGTCCGCCCATTCCTTTCATTATTTTAGTTGCCCGCCTTAGTACCCGCTCAAGCTCTGATATGTCCTTCTTAAGCACTAGTACCCAAAACTGTCCACAATATTCCATGTGTGCTCTGACCAGTGACTTCTTTTGATGCACTCCATGATCCTATTTGCCTTGGCAGCAGCTGCCTGACACTGGTTGCTCCAGTTACGCTTACAGTTAACTAAAATCCCCAAGTCCTTTTCCCTGTTAGTATTCCCCAGTGGTTTCCCATTTAGTGTGCAATGGGGACATGTATTTCCCTGCCCATGTGCAGTACCTTACATTTATCAGTGTTAAACCTCATTTGCCACTTTTCTGCCCCCAACTTATCCAGATCTCTTGTAACTGCATTCTGTCCTCTCGTGTTACTTTACATAGTTTTGTGTTATCTACAAATATTGCTATTTTACTGGGCAATCCTTCTACCAGGTCATTAATAAATATATTATAAAGAATAGGACACAGTGCTACCCCCTGTAATACCCCACTAGTAATAGTGGACCAATCAGAGTATGTACCATTTATAACTCCCCTCTGCTTTCTATCACTGATCTGTTACTTACCCACTTATACATCTTCTCCCCCAGTACAAGTATTCCCATCTTATATACCAACCATTTATGCGGCACAGGATCAAACACTTTGGAAAAGTCCAGATACACAAGATCCAGTGACTCTCCCCTGACCAGTCTAGAACTTACCTCTTCGTAGAAGCTGATCAGGTTGGTTTGACAGGAGCGAAACAGTTGCTAGCATGAATTGCGATCAGCCAGGCTTTTTTTTTCCTGCAGGGGGAAATGAACGAATGTCCAACTAAACAAGAACAGCTTGAGTTTTCTCCCCCTTCAATTACCGTATATACCGGCGTATAAGACGACTTTTGAACCTCGAAAAATCTGCTCTGCAGTCGGGGGTCGTCTTATGCGCCGGTAATACAAAAAAAAAAAGTGTAAAAAAAAAATCATTACTCACCTCCCCCGGCGTTCTGTCGCGCTCCGGCAGGATGTCGCTCGCTCCTCGTCCCCGGCGCAGCATTGCTTTCTGAATGCGGGGCTTGAAATCCCCGCTTCCAGAAAGCTAATACACACGCCGTCAGCCAGTTACAGCCATTCAATGACAGCATTGAATGGCTGTGATTGGCTAAAACACATGTGGCTTCAGCCAATCACACTATTCAATGACATCATTGAATGGCTGTGATTGGCTGAAGGCGCACGTGTGTTAGCAATCACACCCATTCAATTATGTCATTGAATAGTGTGATTGGCTGAAGCCACGTGTGTTTTAGCCAATCACAGCCATTCAATGATGTCATTGAATGGATGTAACTGGCTGACGGCGTGTGTATTAGCTTTCTGGATGCAGGGATTTCAAGCCCCGCATTCAGAAAGCAATGCTGCGCCGGAGATGAGGAGCGAGCGACATCCTGCCGGAGCGCGACAGACCGCCGGGGGAGGTGAGTACTGATTTTTTTTTTCTCCACTGTAATACCGGCGTATAAGGTGAAAGTTGGGGGGTCGTCTTATACGCCCCGTCGCCTTATACGCCACATCCATATATCCTGGTAGGGCATATGGGCAGGGATTGCCTTAAGGAGACTACATTCTGGAATGTCTATTACAGTTTTAGAAGTCATTTAAAGAAAAAATAAAAAGGCAAGTTGGCTTCTGGAGAAGTTTAGCTGATCTCCAGCATTTCTTCACTCCTATCTGTATTTCCAAACCCATTATGTACATCTTGGGTTATATTTTTATAGGACTTTGTGCCTTATCTTTACAGATGAGGGATCAGTATTGTGGTACTTTTATTAATTTATTCAATTAACTAATTTATTTATCTAATGTGTCTATCAGCCCCCTCACCCCAAATGAGGGATATTGGAACACATGAAGGAACAAAACAATGACATCATTATGCTCAGGTCATAATTCTGAGGTTTGTCTCTGAAAAAGATCTTGAAGACTTTGTAAAATAAAGCCAAGATTGTCTTTGTGTCATCAGTCTTACACGGGAGGGGTACAGGTTCTCCTTGTGGAAACCTTCTGGTAGACACAAGAAGACCTAAAGACCATGCGGTGCTTCTCTGGGAGATTTGAGGTACATATGCTACGACTTTTCCGCCCGCTGTCCATGCGAGTAGCAGTTATCGATCGCCCCCCAGGTGCTGCTCGCCTGTTTTTGGACCACTTTGCCGCCTGGCTCCCCCACTTCCTATCCTGTAAAATTCCAATCCTCATCTTAGGTGATTTTAACATCCCCACTAATGACCCCAACTCCCCATCTGCCTCTCAGCTTCTTTCGCTCACCTCCTCCCTTGGTCTCTCTCAACTCACAGCCTCTCCCACTCACAGGGATGGCAATACTCTTGATCTGGTCTTCCTCCGGCTCTGCTCTGCTGCCAACTTTACTAACTCCCCTCTCCCGCTCTCGGATCATAACCTCCTCTTTTTCTCAGTCACGCTCCCTAACATCTCTCCAGACCCACCTACCTACAGTACCTACAGGAAGGCCATTCACACCCAGAACTTTGCTGAATCCCTACAGTCCTCTCTGTCCCCCATCTCTCTCCTCGCCTGCCCCAACCTGGCTGCTGCTCACTACAACACCGCTCTCAAACATGCCCTGGATGAAGCGGCGCCCCCCAGGACCCGAGCCATCCGATGTAGAACGCGGCAACCCTGGCTCACGCCTCAAACGCGCTTCATCCGGCGGTGCTCTAGAAGTGCGGAACAGCTGTGGAGGAAATTGCAAACGTCCGCAGACTTCCTCCACTACAAATTCATGCTCAGAACCTACAACCTCGCCCTCCACCATGCCAAACAAGTCTATTTCACCTCTCTAGTCTCCTCACTATCGCACAACCCTAAACGGCTCTTTGATACTTTTCACTCCCTTCTCAGCCCTAAACTGCAGCCCCCGGTGACGGATCTCAGTGCCGAAGAGCTGGCTGCTTACTTCAAAAAGAAAATTGATGACATCCGTCAGGAAATAACTTCCCAATCCCAGACTAGCCCTGACCCTAGTCTGGTCAGCACTGCATTTAGCTCCTGCTCACTGTCTGTACTCAGACCAGCGACAGAGGAAGAAGTCTCCAAATTGCTCTTCTCTGCTCACCCCACCACCTGCGCTAGCCACCCCCTCCCCTCTCACCTCCTCCGTTCCTTCTCCCCAGTGGTCATCTCCCATCTCACCACTATATTCAACCTCTCTCTGACCTCTGGCATCTTTCCCTCTTCTTTCAAACACGCCATCATATCCCCACTGCTAAAGAAGCCGACTCTGGACGCAACTGATGCTGCCAACTACCGACCCATCTCAAACCTCCCCTTCATCTCCAAACTACTAGAACGCCTGGTTTACTCCCGCCTTGTAAGCTACCTATCAGAGCACTCTCTCCTAGACCCCCTACAGTCTGGCTTTCGACCTCAACACTCAACAGAAACTGCCCTTACAAGGGTATCCAATGACCTACTGACAGCCAAATCGAGGGGCGATTACTCCCTACTGATCCTCCTCGACCTCTCCGCAGCATTTGACACTGTTGACCACAAGCTCCTCCTCAGTATGCTACGCTCCATTGGCCTAAAGGACACTGCCCTCTCCTGGTTCTCCTCCTACCTATCTGACCGCTCTTTCAGTGTCTCCTTTGCTGGCTCTACCTCCCCTCCTCTTCCCCTTGCTGTTGGGGTCCCCCAGGGCTCGGTCCTCGGCCCCCTCCTTTTCTCTATCTATTGGAGATTTGGCCTCCAATACCACCTGTGTGCTAACGACACCCAGCTATACACCTCTTCCAGTGACATCTCTGCACCTTTCCTCCAAAACATCACCAACTGTCTGTCTGCTGTCTCTAACACCATGTTCTCTCTCTACCTAAAACTAAACCTCTCTAAAACTGACTTACTGGTATTTCCACCCTCCACTAACCGACCTCATCCTGACATCTCCATCTCAGTGTGTGGTGCTACCTAGACAACATGCCCGCTGCCTTGGGGTCATATTTGATTCTGATCTCTCTTTTACCCCCTACATCCAATCTCTTCCCTGAACATGTCAGCTGCACCTCAAGAACATCGCAAGAATCCGCTCTTTTCTCACCGTGGACACGTTAAAAACGCTCACTGTTGCCCTCATCCACTCCCGGCTCGATTATTGCAATTCGCTGCTGATCGGCCTCCCCTGCACCAGAGTCTACCCTCTCCAATCCGTCCTGAATGCGGCAGCCAGGCTCATCTTCCTGTCCAGCCGCTACTCGGACGCCTCTGCCCTGTGCCAGTCACTGCACTGGCTGCCCGTTAAATACAGAATTCAATTTAAACTCGCTACCTTCATCCACAAAGCCCTCCACAGCGCAGCGCCCCCCTATATCGCCTCCCTCATCTCAATCCATCAACCAGCCCGGGCTCTCCGCTCTGCTAACGAAACCAAACTGAGCGCCCCGTTAATTCGAACTTCTCATTCCCGCCTCCAAGACGTCTCCAGAGCAGCACCGATCCTCTGGAACGCACTACCAAAGGCTACCCGAGCAATCCAGGACTCGGAGAACTTCAGGCGTGCTCTAAAAACGCACCTCTTCAGCGAGGCATACCGCATTCCCTAAACAAACCCCTCTGTACGCCACCTGATAACATGCTCCCTGACCTACTGACTGCAATCCCTGCTAGCCATCATAAACCGCTCCTGCAGTCATACCGATTCTGCCGTCACACGGCTAAATGTCTGACCATTGTCTATGTGTATAACATCGCTCACTCTCCACCTCGCCATACCGTGCACATCTCCAGCCCCTTTATCTTCTGTATCAGCCCACTATTCGTAGTATGTAAGCTCGTTGGAGCAGGACCCTCACCCCTATTGTTTCCATCAATTGATTACTATGTAACCGTGGTTCTGTAATGTTTGTACTTTTGTCTTTCTGTATTCCCCCTCTCTATGTAAGCGCTGCAGAATATGTTGGCGCTATACAAATAAAGTTTATTATTATTTGGTATGGAAGATATGACCATATCTCAGCAGCGCCACTGAGAAAAGATAGGACCTGCGCTATGTTTCCTGCACATAGGGAATAGCACGTATGGGAAAGATCGTGTGCTCTGGTGCCGATTTTAAAAAGCTGGCAAAGGGGAAGGGATTTCTCTCGTTCAGGCGCAACTCCGTTCCGGCGAGCGGAGTTGCGCCTACCCTCATCTGAATAAGCCCTAAAGCTAAGTGTACGCTGGGATTTTTGTCGCATAAGGCTACATGCACACGAGCGCAAAACTCACGTGAATATGAACTCCGTTCTTTTGAATGCAATAATACATGAGTGTAAAAGAATGTTGCGTGTCCTATTTTTTCGGATTCCTCGGAACGCATTGCCATTGTTTTCAATGGGACCTTAAAGACATCGCAAGGAACTCACATACCATGCGATATGCATGCGAGTTCAATGTGATGTTTCCCATTAAAATCAATGGGAAACACCTGTCGAGCTTGAAACACTATTAGATCACGTGACCAATAGAGATGAGCGAGTATACTCGCTAAGGCACATTACTTGAGCGAGTAGTGCCTTAGCCGAGTATCTCCCCGCTTGTCTCTAAAGATTCGGGGGCCGGCGGTCTAGAGACCAATAAACAGAATATCATTAGATTCAAAGTCAATGAATAGAATAGACATAAGAAGAGGCCGCAGTACTGAGTGCTGCGGCCTTTTCAATCAGCTGATTGGTGGGAATCCTGAGCAAAAGATCCCCACTGTTCTGATATTGATGACCAATTGTGAGCATTGAAGGGCTAAGACTATCTGCAAAGTTGTTTTGAATATTGCATCTCCTCTACAGGAGATTATGATGCTGATCAATGGGCAGAAAAACACTTCATTCCCCAGCAGATGTGTGTCAGTAGCTCACAGCTCGGATTGAAGCCACAGCCATGATCCTTGGCCACCATGTTCTCCAGACTTGACCCTTCTGGATTTCTTCCTGTCTGGTCACGTAAAGGACAGTGGCGTTCATAGAGTTAATGAGCCCCCCCAATAGAATGTCCAATTTTGCCACCCAGGACAGGATTTTGCCATGTCCTTGTTTGCCAATGTAGTTCCTTTTTGGAGGAAGGTCCTGCATATGTTCTCTCTACTCAGTACCAAAAGACATGGTGCAATCAGAGCTGGGGCCCCTCTCTCTAAGAGCCCCATAGACGTCACATGGACGTTTATGGTATGTACACCCTTGCTTAAGACAGCAATCTACAATGGATACCCAGAAGCACCTCATGATGTTGGCAAACTGGAGAGACAAATCCAAGCAGCCTGTGAAAGAGGACCCCAGAAATGCTAGCCGCTGCCAGCAGTTGTTTTGAACATTTTCTCTAGTAGTACCTTTCTCCCAAATAATTGCTGGAAATAGCAATTTCTGTTATTAGTCGGCCCATGAACACGACAGCACACTGAGCGAGGAATCATTCACTTATCAGAAAGGGGTTTTTCACTCACCTAAAAAGCAAGAAACTATCGCTCAGTGTAAACAGGCAGCGGCTCATCTATGAATGACTGCCTGTTCACTGTGAATGGAGGCGGATGGCCGGAAGAGATCTCAGTCTCGCTCCACCTCCATTCACTGTACGACTATCGCTCATGTGTGAAGGCGCAGGAGTGATAGTTGGTGGGACAACTGTCAGGCGCTTATGTGCCCGATAGTTGTCCAATGTAAAGGTACTTTAAGACAATAAGCCAAACTGCACATGGGAATATTTGCAGGTGCAATACGCAGAGAATAGGACCCATTGATTTCAACAGCTTCATTCACATTTCCATATTTTGGGCACATTTCAGTTGCGCAAAAAATAAAACGTTCTGTTTTTCTGCATATTTGTGCACCATGGGTCCCCATAAAAGTCAATGGGGAGTGCGCAGAAATTGCACCCCACGCTTCTAGAAGCATCTCCCACAAGTTGGATTGGTTGGATGGGCACTTCTGGCGTACCATACGGTCAAGCTGCTCCCACAACAGCTCAATGGGGTTCAGATCTGGTGATTGCGCTGGCCACTCCATTACCGGTAGAATACCAGCTGCCTGCTTCTGCTGCAAATAGTTCTTGCACAATTTGGAGGTGTGTTTAGGGTCATTGTCCTGTTGTAGGATGAAATTGGTTCCAAGCAAGCGCTGTCCACTGGGTATGGCATGGCGTTGCAAAATGGAGTGATAGCCTTCCTTATTCAGAATCCCTTTTACCCTGTACAAATCTCCCACCTTACCAGCACCAAAGCAACCCCAGACCATGACATTACCTCCACCATGCTTAACAGATGGCGTCAGGCATTCTTCCAGCATCTTTTCATTTGTTCTGCGTCTCACAAACATTCTTCTTTGTGATCCAAACACCTCAAACTTGGATTCATCCGTCCACAACACTTTTTTCCAGTCTTCCTCTGTCCAATGTCTGTGTTCTTTTGCCCATCTTAATCTTTTTCTTTTATTGGCCAGTGTCAGATATGGCTTTTTCTTTGCCACTCTGCCCTGAAGCCCAAAATCCCGCAGCCGCCTCTTCACTGTAGATGTTGACACTGGTGTTTTGCGGGTACTATTTAATGAAGATGCCAGTTGGGTACCTGTGAGGCGTCTGTTTCTCAAACTAGAGACTCTAATGTGCTTATCTTCTTGCTTAGTTGTGCAACGCGGCCTCCCACTTCTTTTTCTACTCTGGTTAGAGCCTGTTTGTGCTGTCCTCTGAAGGGAGTAGTACACACCGTTGTAGGAAATCTTCAATTTCTTAGCAATTTCTCGCATGGAATAGCCTTCATTTCTAAGAACAAGAATAGACTGTCGAGTTTCAGATGAAAGTTCTCTTTTTCTGGCCATTTTCAGCGTTTAATTGACCCCACAAATGTGATGCTCCAGAAACTCAATCTGCTCACAGGAAGGTCAGTTTTGTAGCTTCTGTAACGAGCTAGACTGTTTTCAGATGTGTGAACATGATTGCACAAGGGTTTTCTAATCATCAATTAGCCTTCTGAGCCAATGAGCAAACACATTGTACCATTAGAACACTGGAGTGATAGTTGCTGGAAATGGGCCTCTATTCACCTTTGTAGATTTTGCACAAAAAAACAGGCATTTGCAGCTAGAATAGTCATTTACCACATTAGCAATGTATAGAGTGCATTTGTTTAAAGTTAGGACTAGTTTAAAGTTATCTTCATTGAAAAGTACAGTGCTTTTCCTTCAAAAATAAGGACATTTCAATGTGACCCCAAACTTTTGAACGGTAGTGTATATATATACACACACATACATACATACACACATGTACATATATACAATATTGTTGTTGTTAGCCGTTTAGTTGTTCACGATCCTTGGCGACCCTAAGGCTGGGGTCGCAAAGGACCGAAATCCCACGGAAATCTTGCGGAATGACCGCACGGAAATGCTGCGAGATTTCCGTGGGAGAAATGCAGTTTCAAAACCTACTGTCTTTCGCCATGGATTTTAGAGCGGCTTCGCCGCCTGCATTCCGCTGTGGCCATCTCTCCCTATAGAGAGGCCGCCACGGAAATGTGGAAAGAATGCTGCGTGGAATTCAAAGACGCGCATGTCAATTTCAGTGCGGCTTGGCCGCAACAGATCGGCCGCAGCGTGTGGATAAGATTTTTCCTGAATCTCGTCCACTTTGCTGCTTTATCCCAGGATAAAAAAAGCCGCAGGCGGAATTTCTGTGCAGAAAGTCTGCACGGAAATTCCGCGGCAATTACAATACATGTGAACCCAGCCTTAAGGCGAGCTCCCTCCATGTTTTTCAGTTTTGTGCTGCTTCTTTACACATATGTATACAATATATACACATAAATAAAGTATATATAACATGGCACTTATGCTCTGTCTAAAAATACGTATTTTTGTCCCCATGATGTGTTCTGTAGCCGCTCCATCCGTTATCTCAGGGGCCACAACATGTTCGTACCGCCTGGTAAGGAGTGTTCAAAGTAGCATCACGCTGGTGAAAACTGATAAGTCTCAGAAACATCAGCAAGATCCTCTAATCTAATGCTGCTGAGTAGGTGTGATGAGCGGACCCACCCAGCGTATGTGATCATAGGCCGCACTATCCCAAGATAGACAAGTGTCACTCGTCACAATGAAGCAACTGCCACTTCTGTAGGACTTACATCAGACCTGGAAGACTGTAGACGCCAGGAAGACAGTGTATAAAACCTCCCCGATACCTGCAAATGATGCAAATATTTATAACTTCACAGGCTACATTGGTTCTTTCATCTGAGTGGGGCTTCCTACACATGCGCTCATGCGATGTACCAGCAGATGCACCCTCATTTCAGTAAGGTTACAATTCTCAATGGGAACCTTGCATTGAATGCCGTGTGACACGATTTTCTGTCCCATTGAAAATAATAGGCGATGCGTTCCGAGGGAATGCCCAAAGATAGGACATGCCGCACAAACTTTGTGTGATTTTTTGAAAAAGTGACCTCAGTTTTAGGCTCATGCACATGGCTGTATTGTCTTTATTATATTGCCTGTGCATCTGATTTTTATATGGGGGTACTCAGATTTTTTTTTTTTACAGATTTCTTAAGAAATGGAACCATACCATAGTCTATCCAATGTTATATCATGGAGGCAGGGCTGTATTTACTGCTCAGCCTACCCTAGACACTAAGGGCCTTTCTATACGGGTTAACCTGTTGGGCAAAGATACCCAACAAGGCGGCCTAGCGATAATCGTTTTTGTGCTTTTACACAGGAACGAGTATCACTAGTGAATGGAGGTGGAGTAGGGTGGGGATCACTCCGGCCTGCCTGTCTCCATTCATAGTAAGCAGGCAGTCACTCATAAGTGAGTTACTGTTTACACTGGCCGATCCGTTGTTCAGTTGTTTGCCTGCAGCAACTGAACAGCAGACAAGAAGCGCATACATCCTTGTTTGTCGTTCAGTTGGGGTGTGCCTTTACACTGAACTATAATCGTTCAGATTCCCTCTGGATGCAGGAATCGAAATGATTTATCAGCCCGTGTTATAGGGCCCTTAGTCTGAATATGCAACCAAACAAGTCCAATTTATATATGTGTGTAATTGTCATGCTCACTCATTTCTAACCAATTGCCAGTGACAGCCTGACATAGAGCATCTCCCCAGACCAAGAAAACCACAGGGTTTGCATGACTGTGCAGACCTCCTTCAGAACAGGAGTCGGTAATTAGTGCCAACTGCCATCAAACACCCCTTGGAAAAGATGCTGCTCTTAGCAGGGAGTTCAACAAAAAGCTTGAGGAGAGGGCTATTAAAAATAAGAAAGAGAGGGTATAAGTTTTTTTTGGTAGCAGCTGCTGCCCCCCTTAGTGGACCGCGCTAGGCATGGGACCTTCAGGGTCTAGTGATCAATACAGCCTTGTAGGGAGGTATTCTCCACCAATGTGGCATCAAACAAAGAATTATTACTATTACAAAAATCGCACAGCACAAACTTGCAATTTTCGTGCAATGCGTTTTTAACATTAGAAAGTCCCATTGACAATCGCGTGAAAAAAATGCAGCAATATCCCAGCGTTAAAAAAAACGCTAGTGGAAAGGCACCCTAATACTGACATATTTCATTTAAATTCTTTCTGTATTATAGCAGTAGTTTCGTAGGTCTTCCATATTCACAGACTTGGTGTAGATCAGGGGTGCACATCCTGCTAACTAGTGGCTACATGCAGCCGCGAATACATTCTGTGTGGCCACCAATGCTTGTCTGTCTGGTGCTGCTTAGACTAAATTCACATCTGTGCTAGTGATTCAATTTTCCGCTATGGGAGCAGGAAACCGGAATCCCCCGGACGAACGGATCTGTCTCATAACGGAACCAAACTGTGCCAAATGGACCCCATTAACTACAATGGGATCGTTTGGTTCCTGCACATGTTCTCCATGCATAACTTTTTTGTCCAGCATTTCATGGTGGATCTGCGCTGTAGGCTCTGAATGGAGCCACTAACACAAATGTGAATAGAGCTATACCTTTGATATGCCATAATGTCTCCAATGGTAATATTGCCTCACGTTTTATTGGAGCCCTTGGCAATGGTTCAGTATGGCAGCGTAGCCCTCAGCTTGAAATAAAAGAAAAAACAGAAAGAGTTGTGCATCTGGGGTCTAGATGCCCTCTGTACTAGGATTACACACCAGTCTTAGGCTTTGTGCACATAACCTTATTACTGCTGTATGAAGGCGTTGTATATTTAGAGCAAATGATGGGATCAGATCCAGGCCTGTGTCATCAGAAAAGACTTTCCCAAAGATCAAAGTGTGTAGGTATCTTTATGGCATTAAATAATATTTCTTCATATAGCACCTATAATACAGGGCGGTCCAGAGAGCCATGTGTATAGAGCTGTTGGCCCCGCAATCTGGGTTGGTAGACACTGGAGAGTACAACATTTATTAGGCCAGGTTCACATTTGCCTTAGATGTTCTGTTCAATGGCTCCAACACTTTTTATGGCACAATTTCTGAAAATGTTGATGGAAACCAAAGTCAACGGGAAGTCCTGCCAGAAGCCCTTTAGATCCATCACCCATGGATTTCGCATACGACTATGGCTTTGCTTTTTGACCAGGCCTAAATCTGCATTCACACAAGTGTATTACAGATGAGAATCTGGCCAGAACATGGGTCTGTTGACCTGAACTCACAGGCTCATGGATCCTTATCATGCTGTGAGTTTGATCAGTAGTCCCATAGTCAGAAGGGACACTTGTCCATAACACGCTCCTATTAATGTGTCCTAGCCCAAAGTACATTTTTTTTAATGACGTATGCATTTTTGTTTAAGAGATACAGATGGCACTCATGTGATGGAAGTTTATTTTTTTTCTTTCCAAACAGATGCAAGCATATATTGTGCAAGTGAATATCCATTCGTTAGTATCTATATGTATATAAATCGATCAACCATAGCATTAAATTTAATATTGTGTGCCACCAAAGCAGCTCTGACTAGTCAAGTCATGGACTCCACAAGACCTCTGAGGGTGTCCAGCGGTATCCGGAACCAAGAAGTTAGCAGCAGATCCTTTAAGTTCTGTGAATTGTGAGTTTGGGCCTCCAGGGATCCCAGTTGTTTTTTTCCAGCACATCCCACAGATGCTCGATCGGACTGAAATCTGGGGAACATCGGGACCAATCAACACATCAAACACTTTGTCATTTCTATTTAAAAGGGTTATCCGGGGAGCTAAAAAAATAAAATAATTCTTGCATACCACTTGGATGATGTGTATCAACATCCCCATGCATGCTGCAACTCTGATATCCCTTTTTTTAGAGCACTTACAACTGCCCATTGTGCCTTCGATGCAACCGCCGAACATTTAGGATAGAGGCAGGACATAGTCTTTTAGTATGCGCTGACAGACCTAGAGCCCCCAAATCCTCTTCCTTACTCCCACAACGCTGCCATTTTCTCCCACAAACATTTCTGTCTCTCCATCCCATTCAGAAAACGGGATCAGGCGTGTAGCGGCAGCAGAAAGACGTTGTAGAAGAAGAGATGGCAGCTGTAATTCATACCGTTTCCCCCTTCTCCCTTGAGTGTCTGTCTAATGCTGATTGCGTTCCATCCAGCAGGCTGACAATCAGGGTTGCACAGGCACTATGGCCACAATCTCAAGGGGACGACACTTTTCAGATTAAACAAGTACACCACCACCTTGCAGGAGCAGAGCTCACTTGTACTTCTCCCGCACCCCCAACCCCATTACTACTGGATCATCAGTGATCACATGACACAATGAGCTGTCAATCTCTACCCTATGCAGTGACATGAAGGTTGACGACCCGGCAAATATGGGGGAAGACGCAGGTCTTTATCACGTGAGACTATGTCGGCCCATCATCACGGGGAGGAAACGACAGAGGTTCTTGTGTGACCATAGAATTAGAAGAGACCTGCAAAGTCATTGGGTCCAATCCCTTGCTCAATGTATCACGCCATAGGGGTGGTTAGATCAGTGCGATGGTGGGTCCCGGCTGCAGTATTTATGTTTGCAAGTTTATGCTTATGAAGTTGCCTGTGCAGTCAATTACAGGAGAACCCCTTAAAAACAGTTGTGAACAATGTTTTTTCAGTGTGGCAGACGGCTTTATCTCACTGAGAGATGCCAAACACATTAAAGATTACCGTAACCATGAAGAGAGTCCGAAAAAGTTTTGGTAGGTGGACATGTCAAAGTAACATCTACATGAATTGTTGGGACTGAAGGTCATGCCAAGCAGATTGCCAGAGAGAACTGCTCATCTGTAATGGGATGCCCAGCAAACAGACACATCCAAAACTGTGCAGTGGATTAATATGCAGTCCGCATGTGTGCAGAACCGGTGGGAATGTGTCACAAAAAATTGTGTAGTTTACAAAAAGGTTAGTGAAAGTCCAAACAAACCCGTCTTGTAATACCGTGTTTAACAATATATATAGGAGCACGCAATTTCAGGTCTATGACTTAGGCCGGCTGTCCATGGGCATAGCGTTTTCCTGCAGCGGATTTCCCTCACCAGATAACATTAAAGTCATTGCGATTTTCCGCGATGAACCTATCATTAATGATAGGTTAATCACGGCACACCACGATTTTTATGCGCAAGCGGAAAATTGTGGCGATTTTACGCTCGCGTACATCAGACTGCACTTTCCATAGTTATCCTATGGAAAGCGTTCATTGCGTTACCCATGTGCGGATTATCGCAGCAGATATTGCAATGGAATATCTCCCGTGGACAGGAGGCCTTAGGCTAATTTCACGTGGGCGAGTGCGGTATCAGACTTGGAAACTGGGCCCGATAGCGCGCTCACCAATGTGCAATATGCCCGCGGAAAGGAGGCGGTTTTGTGTTAAAAGTGCCTTGCATCACTTCAGGGTAGTAGCGTTCCTCCGCTGTCACTTTTAATTGCCAAAGAGGATCGCAGAGTCCTTCCGATTGTTTTCAATGGGGAACCTTGCATTGCACTCACTTACACGTGCACCTCGCACGCCGTGCAATGCTGTGCTGGCCCCATTGAAAACAATAGGCAATGCGAGAGAACGCCCAAAGATAGGATATGCCACAATTTTTTCCTGTGCAGCAGGGAAAAAAAATATCAAATTGCTCATATGTATGACCCCATTCAAAAAAGTGTGTGGTTCATGGGGGGATTGAAAGTGACGAGTAAACCATAATACGGAATTAGTACAAGAGTTCAATATTTTTAATATAATATTGTACTTTCCAAAAGGGACAATGCAAGTTATGTCTGCAAATGAAAAGCTTTTGAAGAGTATCATTGTATTTTCCCAAGATGTTTTTTTCTGTATTATTTATTTATTTTTGTTGAACTGTAATGAAAAATATTTATAAAAATTTAAAATAAAAAAGATGGTTTTTTTCCCCCAAAGAGTGGGGTTCTTATTGCATCTCGAAACGCACAAATCCCGCACAACTTTCTCAGCCTTGTGAAAGCGGCCTAGGGCCTGTGTCACATGTACGTATTTTCCTGCACATTTCGGCCATGCAAAACTAAAACGCAGCACGCTCTATTTTCCTGCGCTTTTGTGCGCCAAGAGTCCCCATAGAAGTCAATGGGGATGCACAAATGCGTGCAAAATACACTCGGAGATGCGTAAAACACTGCGTAATTGCACAGGAAAAAGAACACATCTGGAACTCACTCGCTATTTCAGTCGGTACATTTTTTTTTCTGAGTGCAAATTAACATGCCCTTGCGCATGGAAAAAGTACAGTAAAAACCGCCGATGCATGAGCAAAACAAGCATAATTTAGTGAAAACCGCGACACTCATGCAAGCACAAATACGCGCATGCTCAGGTGATGCCGGCTTTAGGGTGCATTCACATGGGAGTATGTGTATTTCGGTTCATGAATACACAGAGTATTCAAGTGGTGAAATATGCTATTGCCTTGCGGGTTTTTTGCCTATCGGCGGGGTTTTAACTCACGTAAGTATGCAATGTATTTACACGCGTTAAAAAAAGTGCGCAAAAAAAATAAATCACACTGCGTATTTGTGCCCATTGACTTCAATGGGTTTCTACGGTGCATAATACACTCAAGTGAATAAACCCATTGAAATCAATGGGTTCTATTTACAGCATATTGCGCAGGTAGTATGTAGCGTATCTACACTCGTGTGAATGAGCCCTAAAGCTGGCACATGCCACACGGCTATATATGATGAACCTTAATAAATGTTTTTAAGATACCCTTCCCTTATCACACTCAAAAACAGCTATATCACCACATACTAGCCCCGACTCCTGCTGTATGCACATTTCTTATCACTTAATGCTGACACTGCTAGAAGGGGAGGTTCTAACGAAGCAGCGCTAGTTAATATGCTAATGAGTTTAGGTCTTTATAAATGTGTGGCCCAGGCACCAGTAGTTCTGTCCCTTCACTGGTTGATGCAAGATGATGAACCCCACACCGTGGCTGCAACCTGTTGAGGTAAGATAATAGTAACAACCAGGGGGAAGTGTGATACATTGTATATTATATGGGCCACAGTCTGTTATTTTATATCTACTGTATAGTCAGTACTGCATGACATATAGCTGTAG